>NC_090922.1:1494537011-1495938693 GCF_040938575.1 Ambystoma mexicanum
TGCTACCCTAGTGAACGCAGAGTGTAGAGGTTAGCTGGGTGCTTCAAATACTCAGTGGCTACAGGGCATGCAGTGGGGTTCAGGAGTACTCAGATCTACTGACGTGCTACTCTAGTGAACGCAGAGTGGAGAGGTTAGCTGGATGCTTCCAATACTCTGTGGCTAAAGGGCATGCAGTGGGGTTCAGGAGTGCTCAGATCTACTGGCATGCTACCCTAGTGAATGCAGAGTGGAGAGGTTAGCTGGATGCTTCCAATACTCTGTGGCTACAGGGCATGCAGTGGGGTTCAGGAGTACTCAGATCTACTGACATGCTAACCTAGTGAACGCAGAGTGCAGAGGTTAGCTCGGTGCTTCCAATACTCCGTGGCTACAGGGCACGCAGTGGGGTTCAGGAGTACTCAGTCCTACTGACGTGCTAACCTAGTGAATGCAGAGTGGAGAGGTTAGCTGGGTGCTTCCAATACTCAATGGCTACAGGGCATGCAATGAGGTTCAGGAGTACTCAGTCCTACTGACGTGCTACCCTAGTGAACGCAGAGTAGAGAGGTTAGCTGGGTGCTTCCAATACTCAGTGGCTACATGGCATGCCATGGGGTTCAGGAGTACTCAGATCTACTGACGTGCTAACCTAGTGAATGCAGAGTGGAGAGGTTAGCTGGGTGCTTCCAATGGGGTTCAGGAGTACTCAGATCTACTGACGTGCTAACCTAGTGAACGCAGAGTGGAGAGGTTAGCTGGGTGCTTCCAATACTCAGTGGTTACAGGGCATGCAGTGGGGTTCAGGAGTACTCAGATCTACTGATGTGCTAACCTAGTGATCGCAGAGTGGAGAGGTTAGCTGGGTGCTTCCAATACTCAGTGGCTACAGGGCATGCAGTGGGGTTCAGGAGTACTCAGTCCTACTGATGTGCTAACCTAGTGAACGCAGAGTGGAGAGGTTAGCTGGGTGCTTTCAATACTCAGTGGCTACAGGGCATGCAGTGGGGTTCATGAGTACTCAGTCCTACTGACGTGCTACCCTAGTGAACGCAGAGTGTAGAGGTTAGCTGGGTGCTTCAAATACTCAGTGGCTACAGGGCATGCAGTGGGGTACAGGAGTACTCAGATCTACTGACGTGCTACCCTAGTGAACGCACAGTGGAGAGGTTAGCTGGATGCTTCCAATACTCTGTGGCTAAAGGGCATGCAGTGGGGTTCAGGAGTACTCAGATCTACTGGCATGCTACCCTAGTGAACGCAAAGTGGAGAGGTTAGCTGGATGCTTCCAATACTCTGTGGCTACAGGGCATGCAGTGGGGTTTAGGAGTACTCAGATCTACTGACGTGCTAACCTAGTGAACGCAGAGTGCAGAGGTTAGCTTGGTGCTTCCAATACTCCGTGGCTACAGGGCATGCAGTGGGGTTCAGGAGTACTCAGTCCTACTGACGTGCTAACCTAGTGAACGCAGAGTGGAGAGGTTAGCTGGGTGCTTCCAATACTCAGTGCCTACAGGGCATGCAGTGAGGTTCAGGAGTACTCAGTCCTACTGACGTGCTACCCTAGTGAACGCAGAGTGGAGAGGTTAGCTGGGTGCTTCCAATACTCAGTGGCTACAGGGCATGCCATGAGGTTCAGGAGTACTCAGATCTACTGACGTGCTAACCTAGTGAACGCAGAGTGGAGAGGTTAGCTGGGTGCTTCCAATGGGGTTCAGGAGTACTCAGATCTACTGACGTGCTAACCTAGTGAACGCAGAGTGGAGAGGATAGCTGGGTGCTTCCAATACTCAGTGGCTACAGGGCATGCAGTGGGGTTCAGGAGTACTCAGATCTACTGATGTGCTAACCTAGTGATCGCAGAGTGGAGACGTTAGCTGGGTGCTTCCAATACTCAATGGCTACAGGGCATGCAGTGGGGTTCAGGAGTACTCAGATCTACTGACGTGCTAACCTAGTGAACGCAGAGTGGAGAGGTTAGCTGGGTGCTTCCAATACTCAGTGGCTACAGGGCATGCAGTGGGGTTCAGGAGTACTCAGATCTACTGATGTGCTAACCTAGTGATCGCAGAGTGGAGAGGTTAGCTGGGTGCTTCCAATACTCAGTGGCTACAGGGCATGCAGTGGGGTTCATGAGTACTCAGTCCTACTGATGTGCTAACCTAGTGAACGCAGAGTGGAGAGGTTAGCTGGGTGCTTTCAATACTCAGTGGCTACAGGGCATGCAGTGGGGTTCAGGAGTACTCAGTCGAACTGACGTGCTACCCTAGTGAACGCAGAGTGTAGAGGTTAGCTGGGTGCTTCAAATACTCAGTGGCTACAGGGCATGCAGTGGGGTTCAGGAGTACTCAGATCTACTGACGTGCTACTCTAGTGAACGCAGAGTGGAGAGGTTAGCTGGATGCTTCCAATACTCTGTGGCTAAAGGGCATGCAGTGGGGTTCAGGAGTGCTCAGATCTACTGGCATGCTACCCTAGTGAATGCAGAGTGGAGAGGTTAGCTGGATGCTTCCAATACTCTGTGGCTACAGGGCATGCAGTGGGGTTCAGGAGTACTCAGATCTACTGACATGCTAACCTAGTGAACGCAGAGTGCAGAGGTTAGCTCGGTGCTTCCAATACTCCGTGGCTACAGGGCACGCAGTGGGGTTCAGGAGTACTCAGTCCTACTGACGTGCTAACCTAGTGAATGCAGAGTGGAGAGGTTAGCTGGGTGCTTCCAATACTCAGTGGCTACAGGGCATGCAATGAGGTTCAGGAGTACTCAGTCCTACTGACGTGCTACCCTAGTGAACGCAGAGTAGAGAGGTTAGCTGGGTGCTTCCAAAACTCAGTGGCTACATGGCATGCCATGGGGTTCAGGAGTACTCAGATCTACTGACGTGCTAACCTAGTGAATGCAGAGTGGAGAGGTTAGCTGGGTGCTTCCAATGGGGTTCAGGAGTACTCAGATCTACTGACGTGCTAACCTAGTGAACGCAGAGTGGAGAGGTTAGCTGGGTGCTTCCAATACTCAGTGGTTACAGGGCATGCAGTGGGGTTCAGGAGTACTCAGATCTACTGATGTGCTAACCTAGTGATCGCAGAGTGGAGAGGTTAGCTGGGTGCTTCCAATACTCAGTGGCTACAGGGCATGCAGTGGGGTTCAGGAGTACTCAGTCCTACTGATGTGCTAACCTAGTGAACGCAGAGTGGAGAGGTTAGCTGGGTGCTTTCAATACTCAGTGGCTACAGGGCATGCAGTGGGGTTCATGAGTACTCAGTCCTACTGACGTGCTACCCTAGTGAACGCAGAGTGTAGAGGTTAGCTGGGTGCTTCAAATACTCAGTGGCTACAGGGCATGCAGTGGGGTACAGGAGTACTCAGATCTACTGACGTGCTACCCTAGTGAACGCACAGTGGAGAGGTTAGCTGGATGCTTCCAATACTCTGTGGCTAAAGGGCATGCAGTGGGGTTCAGGAGTACTCAGATCTACTGGCATGCTACCCTAGTGAACGCAAAGTGGAGAGGTTAGCTGGATGCTTCCAATACTCTGTGGCTACAGGGCATGCAGTGGGGTTCAGGAGTACTCAGATCTACTGACATGCTAACCTAGTGAAGGCAGAGTGCAGAGGTTAGCTTGGTGCTTCCAATACTCCGTGGCTACAGGGCATGCAGTGGGGTTCAGGAGTACTCAGTCCTACTGACGTGCTAACCTAGTGAACGCAGAGTGGAGAGGTTAGCTGGGTGCTTCCAATACTCAGTGCCTACAGGGCATGCAGTGAGGTTCAGGAGTACTCAGTCCTACTGACGTGCTACCCTAGTGAATGCAGAGTGGAGAGGTTAGCTGGGTGCTTCCAATACTCAGTGGCTACAGGGCATGCCATGAGGTTCAGGAGTACTCAGATCTACTGACGTGCTAACCTAGTGAACGCAGAGTGGAGAGGTTAGCTGGGTGCTTCCAAAGGGGTTCAGAGGAGTACTCAGATCTACTGACGTGCTAACCTAGTGAACGCAGAGTGGAGAGGATAGCTGGGTGCTTCCAATACTCAGTGGCTACAGGGCATGCAGTGGGGTTCAGGAGTACTCAGATCTACTGATGTGCTAACCTAGTGAACGCAGAGTGGAGAGGTTAGCTGGGTGCTTTCAATACTCAGTGGGTACAGGGCATGCAGTGGGGTTCAGGAGTACTCAGTCCTACTGACGTGCTACCCTAGTGAACGCAGAGTGTAGAGGTTAGCTGGGTGCTTCAAATACTCAGTGGCTACAGGGCATGCAGTGGGGTTCAGGAGTACTCAGATCTACTGACGTGCTACTCTAGTGAACGCAGAGTGGAGAGGTTAGCTGGATGCTTCCAATACTCTGTGGCTAAAGGGCATGCAGTGGGGTTCAGGAGTACTCAGATCTACTGGCATGCTACCGTAGTGAACGCAGAGTGGAGAGGTTAGCTGGATGCTTCCAATACTCTGTGGCTACAGGGCATGCAGTGGGGTTCAGGAGTACTCAGATCTACTGACATGATAACCTAGTGAACGCAGAGTGGAGAGGTTAGCTGGGTGCTTCCAATACTCAGTGGCTACAGGGCATGCCATGGGGTTCAGGAGTACTCAGATCTACTGACGTGCTAACCTAGTGAATGCAGAGTGGAGAGGTTAGCTGGGTGCTTCCAATGGGGTTCAGGAGTACTCAGATCTACTGACGTGCTAACCTAGTGAACGCAGAGTGGAGAGGTTAGCTGGGTGCTTCCAATACTCAGTGCCTACATGGCATGCAGTGAGGTTCAGGAGTACTCAGTCCTACTGACGTGCTACCCTAGTGAACGCAGAGTGGAGAGGTTAGCTGGATGCTTCCAATACTCTGTGGCTAAAGGGCATGCAGTGGGGTTCAGGAGTACTCAGATCTACTGGCATGCTACCGTAGTGAACGCAGAGTGGAGAGGTTAGCTGGATGCTTCCAATACTCTGTGGCTACAGGGCATGCAGTGGGGTTCAGGAGTACTCAGATCTACTGACATGATAACCTAGTGAACGCAGAGTGGAGAGGTTAGCTGGGTGCTTCCAATACTCAGTGGCTACAGGGCATGCCATGGGGTTCAGGAGTACTCAGATCTACTGACGTGCTAACCTAGTGAATGCAGAGTGGAGAGGTTAGCTGGGTGCTTCCAATGGGGTTCAGGAGTACTCAGATCTACTGACGTGCTAACCTAGTGAACGCAGAGTGGAGAGGTTAGCTGGGTGCTTCCAATACTCAGTGCCTACATGGCATGCAGTGAGGTTCAGGAGTACTCAGTCCTACTGACGTGCTACCCTAGTGAACGCAGAGTGGAGAGGTTAGCTGGATGCTTCCAATACTCTGTGGCTACAGGGCATGCAGTGGGGTTCAGGAGTACTCAGATCTACTGACATGCTAACCTAGTGAACGCAGAGTGCAGAGGTTAGCTCGGTGCTTCCAATACTCCGTGGCTACAGGGCATGCAGTGGGGTTCAGGAGTACTCAGTCCTACTGACGTGCTAACCTAGTGAATGCAGAGTGGAGAGGTTAGCTGGGTGCTTCCAATACTCAGTGGCTACAGGGCATGCAGTGAGGTTCAGGAGTACTCAGTCCTACTGACGTGCTACCCTAGTGAACGCAGAGTGGAGAGGTTAGCTGGGTGCTTCCAATACTCAGTGGCTACAGGGCATGCCATGGGGTTCAGGAGTACTCAGATCTACTGACGTACTAACCTAGTGAATGCAGAGTGGAGAGGTTAGCTGGGTGCTTCCAATACTCAGTGGCTAAAGGGCATGCAGTGGGGTTCAGGAGTACTCAGATCAACTGATGTGCTAACCTAGTGATCGCAGAGTGGAGAGGTTAGCTGGTTGCTTCCAATACTCAGTGGCTACAGGGCATGCAGTTGGGTTCAGGAGTACTCAGTCCTACTGATGTGCTAACCTAGTGAATGCAGAGTGGAGAGGTTAGCTGGGTGCTTCCAATACTCAGTGGCTACAGGGCATGCAGTGAGGTTCAGGAGTACTCAGTCCTACTGACGTGCTACCCTAGTGAACGCAGAGTGGAGAGGTTAGCTGGGTGCTTCCAATACTCAGTGGCTACAGGGCATGCCATGGGGTTCAGGAGTACTCAGATCTACTGACGTACTAACCTAGTGAATGCAGAGTGGAGAGGTTAGCTGGGTGCTTCCAATACTCAGTGGCTAAAGGGCATGCAGTGGGGTTCAGGAGTACTCAGATCAACTGATGTGCTAACCTAGTGATCGCAGAGTGGAGAGGTTAGCTGGGTGCTTCCAATACTCAGTGGCTACAGGGCATGCAGTTGGGTTCAGGAGTACTCAGTCCTACTGATGTGCTAACCTAGTGAACGCAGAGTGGAGAGGTTAGCTGGGTGCTTTCAATACTCAGTGGCTACAGGGCATGCAGTGGGGTTCATGAGTACTCAGTCCTACTGACGTGCTACCCTAGTGAACGCAGAGTGTAGAGGTTAGCTGGGTGCTTCAAATACTCAGTGGCTACAGGGCATGCAGTGGGGTTCAGGAGTACTCAGATCTACTGACGTGCTACCCTAGTGAACGCAGAGTGGAGAGGTTAGCTGGATGCTTCCAATACTCTGTGGCTAAAGGGCATGCAGTGGGGTTCAGGAGTACTCAGATCTACTGGCATGCTACCCTAGTGAACGCAGAGTGGAGAGGTTAGCTGGATGCTTCCAATACTCTGTGGCTACAGGGCATGCAGTGGGGTTCAGGAGTACTCAGATCTACTGACGTGCTAACCTAGTGAACGCAGAGTGCAGAGGTTAGCTTGGTGCTTCCAATACTCCGTGGCTACAGGGCATGCAGTGGGGTTCAGGAGTACTCAGTCCTACTGACGTGCTAACCTAGTGAACGCAGAGTGGAGAGGTTAGCTGGGTGCTTCCAATACTCAGTGCCTACAGGGCATGCAGTGAGGTTCAGGAGTACTCAGTCCTACTGACGTGCTACCCTAGTGAACGCAGAGTGGAGAGGTTAGCTGGGTGCTTCCAATACTCAGTGGCTACAGGGCATGCCATGAGGTTCAGGAGTACTCAGATCTACTGACGTGCTAACCTAGTGAACGCAGAGTGGAGAGGTTAGCTGGGTGCTTCCAATGGGGTTCAGGAGTACTCAGATCTACTGACGTGCTAACCTAGTGAACGCAGAGTGGAGAGGATAGCTGGGTGCTTCCAATACTCAGTGGCTACAGGGCATGCAGTGGGGTTCAGGAGTACTCAGATCTACTGATGTGCTAACCTAGTGATCGCAGAGTGGAGACGTTAGCTGGGTGCTTCCAATACTCAATGGCTACAGGGCATGCAGTGGGGTTCAGGAGTACTCAGATCTACTGACGTGCTAACCTAGCGAACGCAGAGTGGAGAGGTTAGCTGGGTGCTTCCAATACTCAGTGGCTACAGGGCATGCAATGAGGTTCAGGAGTACTCAGTCCTACTGACGTGCTACCCTAGTGAACGCAGAGTAGAGAGGTTAGCTGGGTGCTTCCAATACTCAGTGGCTACATGGCATGCCATGGGGTTCAGGAGTACTCAGATCTACTGACGTGCTAACCTAGTGAATGCAGAGTGGAGAGGTTAGCTGGGTGCTTCCAATGGGGTTCAGGAGTACTCAGATCTACTGACGTGCTAACCTAGTGAACGCAGAGTGGAGAGGTTAGCTGGGTGCTTCCAATACTCAGTGGTTACAGGGCATGCAGTGGGGTTCAGGAGTACTCAGATCTACTGATGTGCTAACCTAGTGAACGCAGAGTGGAGAGGATAGCTGGGTGCTTCCAATACTCAGTGGCTACAGGGCATGCAGTGGGGTTCAGGAGTACTCAGATCTACTGATGTGCTAACCTAGTGATCGCAGAGTGGAGACGTTAGCTGGGTGCTTCCAATACTCAGTGGCTACAGGGCATGCAGTGGGGTTCAGGAGTACTCAGATCTACTGATGTGCTAACCTAGTGATCGCAGAGTGGAGAGGTTAGCTGGGTGCTTCCAATACTCAGTGGCTACAGGGCATGCAGTGGGGTTCAGGAGTACTCAGTCCTACTGATGTGCTAACCTAGTGAACGCAGAGTGGAGAGGTTAGCTGGGTGCTTTCAATACTCAGTGGCTACAGGGCATGCAGTGGGGTTCATGAGTACTCAGTCCTACTGACGTGCTACCCTAGTGAATGCAGAGTGGAGAGGTTAGCTGGATGCTTCCAATACTCTGTGGCTACAGGGCATGCAGTGGGGTTCAGGAGTACTCAGATCTACTGACGTGCTAACCTAGTGAACGCAGAGTGCAGAGGTTAGCTGGATGCTTCCAATACTCTGTGGCTACAGGGCATGCAGTGGGGTTCAGGAGTACTCAGATCTACTGACGTGCTAACCTAGTGAACGCAGAGTGCAGAGGTTAGCTTGGTGCTTCCAATACTCCGTGGCTACAGGGCATGCAGTGGGGTTCAGGAGTACTCAGTCCTACTGACGTGCTAACCTAGTGAACGCAGAGTGGAGAGGTTAGCTGGGTGCTTCCAATACTCAGTGCCTACAGGGCATGCAGTGAGGTTCAGGAGTACTCAGTCCTACTGACGTGCTACCCTAGTGAACGCAGAGTGGAGAGGTTAGCTGGGTGCTTCCAATACTCAGTGGCTACAGGGCATGCCATGAGGTTCAGGAGTACTCAGATCTACTGACGTGCTAACCTAGTGAACGCAGAGTGGAGAGGTTAGCTGGGTGCTTCCAATGGGGTTCAGGAGTACTCAGATCTACTGACGTGCTAACCTAGTGAACGCAGAGTGGAGAGGATAGCTGGGTGCTTCCAATACTCAGTGGCTACAGGGCATGCAGTGGGGTTCAGGAGTACTCAGATCTACTGATGTGCTAACCTAGTGATCGCAGAGTGGAGACGTTAGCTGGGTGCTTCCAATACTCAATGGCTACAGGGCATGCAGTGGGGTTCAGGAGTACTCAGATCTACTGACGTGCTAACCTAGTGAACGCAGAGTGGAGAGGTTAGCTGGGTGCTTCCAATACTCAGTGGCTACAGGGCATGCAGTGGGGTTCAGGAGTACTCAGATCTACTGATGTGCTAACCTAGTGATCGCAGAGTGGAGAGGTTAGCTGGGTGCTTCCAATACTCAGTGGCTACAGGGCATGCAGTGGGGTTCAGGAGTACTCAGTCCTACTGATGTGCTAACCTAGTGAACGCAGAGTGGAGAGGTTAGCTGGGTGCTTTCAATACTCAGTGGCTACAGGGCATGCAGTGGGGTTCAGGAGTACTCAGTCGAACTGACGTGCTACCCTAGTGAACGCAGAGTGTAGAGGTTAGCTGGGTGCTTCAAATACTCAGTGGCTACAGGGCATGCAGTGGGGTTCAGGAGTACTCAGATCTACTGACGTGCTACTCTAGTGAACGCAGAGTGGAGAGGTTAGCTGGATGCTTCCAATACTCTGTGGCTAAAGGGCATGCAGTGGGGTTCAGGAGTGCTCAGATCTACTGGCATGCTACCCTAGTGAATGCAGAGTGGAGAGGTTAGCTGGATGCTTCCAATACTCTGTGGCTACAGGGCATGCAGTGGGGTTCAGGAGTACTCAGATCTACTGACATGCTAACCTAGTGAACGCAGAGTGCAGAGGTTAGCTCGGTGCTTCCAATACTCCGTGGCTACAGGGCACGCAGTGGGGTTCAGGAGTACTCAGTCCTACTGACGTGCTAACCTAGTGAATGCAGAGTGGAGAGGTTAGCTGGGTGCTTCCAATACTCAATGGCTACAGGGCATGCAATGAGGTTCAGGAGTACTCAGTCCTACTGACGTGCTACCCTAGTGAACGCAGAGTAGAGAGGTTAGCTGGGTGCTTCCAATACTCAGTGGCTACATGGCATGCCATGGGGTTCAGGAGTACTCAGATCTACTGACGTGCTAACCTAGTGAATGCAGAGTGGAGAGGTTAGCTGGGTGCTTCCAATGGGGTTCAGGAGTACTCAGATCTACTGACGTGCTAACCTAGTGAACGCAGAGTGGAGAGGTTAGCTGGGTGCTTCCAATACTCAGTGGTTACAGGGCATGCAGTGGGGTTCAGGAGTACTCAGATCTACTGATGTGCTAACCTAGTGATCGCAGAGTGGAGAGGTTAGCTGGGTGCTTCCAATACTCAGTGGCTACAGGGCATGCAGTGGGGTTCAGGAGTACTCAGTCCTACTGATGTGCTAACCTAGTGAACGCAGAGTGGAGAGGTTAGCTGGGTGCTTTCAATACTCAGTGGCTACAGGGCATGCAGTGGGGTTCATGAGTACTCAGTCCTACTGACGTGCTACCCTAGTGAACGCAGAGTGTAGAGGTTAGCTGGGTGCTTCAAATACTCAGTGGCTACAGGGCATGCAGTGGGGTACAGGAGTACTCAGATCTACTGACGTGCTACCCTAGTGAACGCACAGTGGAGAGGTTAGCTGGATGCTTCCAATACTCTGTGGCTAAAGGGCATGCAGTGGGGTTCAGGAGTACTCAGATCTACTGGCATGCTACCCTAGTGAACGCAAAGTGGAGAGGTTAGCTGGATGCTTCCAATACTCTGTGGCTACAGGGCATGCAGTGGGGTTCAGGAGTACTCAGATCTACTGACATGCTAACCTAGTGAACGCAGAGTGCAGAGGTTAGCTTGGTGCTTCCAATACTCCGTGGCTACAGGGCATGCAGTGGGGTTCAGGAGTACTCAGTCCTACTGACGTGCTAACCTAGTCAACGCAGAGTGGAGAGGTTAGCTGGGTGCTTCCAATACTCAGTGCCTACAGGGCATGCAGTGAGGTTCAGGAGTACTCAGTCCTACTGACGTGCTACCCTAGTGAACGCAGAGTGGAGAGGTTAGCTGGGTGCTTCCAATACTCAGTGGCTACAGGGCATGCCATGAGGTTCAGGAGTACTCAGATCTACTGACGTGCTAACCTAGTGAACGCAGAGTGGAGAGGTTAGCTGGGTGCTTCCAATGGGGTTCAGAGGAGTACTCAGATCTACTGACGTGCTAACCTAGTGAACGCAGAGTGGAGAGGATAGCTGGGTGCTTCCAATACTCAGTGGCTACAGGGCATGCAGTGGGGGTCAGGAGTACTCAGATCTACTGATGTGCTAACCTAGTGAACGCAGAGTGGAGAGGTTAGCTGGGTGCTTTCAATACTCAGTGGGTACAGGGCATGCAGTGGGGTTCAGGAGTACTCAGTCCTACTGACGTGCTACCCTAGTGAACGCAGAGTGGAGAGGTTAGCTGGATGCTTCCAATACTCTGTGGCTACAGGGCATGCAGTGGGGTTCAGGAGTACTCAGATCTACTGACATGCTAACCTAGTGAACGCAGAGTGGAGAGGTTAGCTGGGTGCTTCCAATACTCAGTGGCTACAGGGCATGCCATGGGGTTCAGGAGTACTCAGATCTACTGACGTGCTAACCTAGTGAATGCAGAGTGGAGAGGTTAGCTGGGTGCTTCCAATAGGGTTCAGGAGTACTCAGATCTACTGACGTGCTAACCTAGTGAACGCAGAGTGGAGAGGTTAGCTGGGTGCTTCCAATACTCAGTGCCTACATGGCATGCAGTGAGGTTCAGGAGTACTCAGTCCTACTGACGTGCTACCCTAGTGAACGCAGAGTGGAGAGGTTAGCTGGATGCTTCCAATACTCTGTGGCTACAGGGCATGCAGTGGGGTTCAGGAGTACTCAGATCTACTGACATGCTAACCTAGTGAACGCAGAGTGCAGAGGTTAGCTCGGTGCTTCCAATACTCCGTGGCTACAGGGCATGCAGTGGGGTTCAGGAGTACTCAGTCCTACTGACGTGCTAACCTAGTGAATGCAGAGTGGAGAGGTTAGCTGGGTGCTTCCAATACTCAGTGGCTACAGGGCATGCAGTGAGGTTCAGGAGTACTCAGTCCTACTGACGTGCTACCCTAGTGAACGCAGAGTGGAGAGGTTAGCTGGGTGCTTCCAATACTCAGTGGCTACAGGGCATGCCATGAGGTTCAGGAGTACTCAGATCTACTGACGTACTAACCTAGTGAATGCAGAGTGGAGAGGTTAGCTGGGTGCTTCCAATACTCAGTGGCTAAAGGGCATGCAGTGGGGTTCAGGAGTCCTCAGATCAACTGATGTGCTAACCTAGTGATCGCAGAGTGGAGAGGTTAGCTGGGTGCTTCCAATACTCAGTGGCTACAGGGCATGCAGTTGGGTTCAGGAGTACTCAGTCCTACTGATGTGCTAACTTAGTGAACGCAGAGTGGAGAGGTTAGCTGGGTGCTTTCAATACTCAGTGGCTACAGGGCATGCAGTGGGGTCATGAGTACTCAGTCCTACTGACGTGCTACCCTAGTGAACGCAGAGTGTAGAGGTTAGCTGGGTGCTTCAAATACTCAGTGGCTACAGGGCATGCAGTGGGGTTCAGGAGTACTCAGATCTACTGACGTGCTACCCTAGTGAACGCAGAGTGGAGAGGTTAGCTGGATGCTTCCAATACTCTGTGGCTAAAGGGCATGCAGTGGGGTTCAGGAGTACTCAGATCTACTGGCATGCTACCCTAGTGAACGCAGAGTGGAGAGGTTAGCTGGATGCTTCCAATACTCTGTGGCTACAGGGCATGCAGTGGGGTTCAGGAGTACTCAGATCTACTGACGTGCTAACCTAGTGAACGCAGAGTGCAGAGGTTAGCTTGGTGCTTCCAATACTCCGTGGCTACAGGGCATGCTGTGGGGTTCAGGAGTACTCAGTCCTACTGACGTGCTAACCTAGTGAACGCAGAGTGGAGAGGTTAGCTGGGTGCTTCCAATACTCAGTACCTACAGGGCATGCAGTGAGGTTCAGGAGTACTCAGTCCTACTGACGTGCTACCCTAGTGAACGCAGAGTGGAGAGGTTAGCTGGGTGCTTCCAATACTCAGTGGCTACAGGGCATGCCATGAGGTTCAGGAGTACTCAGATCTACTGACGTGCTAACCTAGTGAACGCAGAGTGGAGAGGTTAGCTGGGTGCTTCCAATGGGGTTCAGGAGTACTCAGATCTACTGACGTGCTAACCTAGTGAACGCAGAGTGGAGAGGATAGCTGGGTGCTTCCAATACTCAGTGGCTACAGGGCATGCAGTGGGGTTCAGGAGTACTCAGATCTACTGATGTGCTAACCTAGTGATCGCAGAGTGGAGACGTTAGCTGGGTGCTTCCAATACTCAATAGCTACAGGGCATGCAGTGGGTTCAGGAGTACTCAGATCTACTGACGTGCTAACCTAGTGAACGCAGAGTGGAGAGGTTAGCTGGGTGCTTCCAATACTCAGTGGCTACAGGGCATGCAGTGGGGTTCAGGAGTACTCAGATCTACTGATGTGCTAACCTAGTGATCGCAGAGTGGAGAGGTTAGCTGGGTGCTTCCAATACTCAGTGGCTACAGGGCATGCAGTGGGGTTCAGGAGTACTCAGTCCTACTGATGTGCTAACCTAGTGAACGCAGAGTGGAGAGGTTAGCTGGGTGCTTTCAATACTCAGTGGCTACAGGGCATGCAGTGGGGTTCAGGAGTACTCAGTCGAACTGACGTGCTACCCTAGTGAACGCAGAGTGTAGAGGTTAGCTGGGTGCTTCAAATACTCAGTGGCTACAGGGCATGCAGTGGGGTTCAGGAGTACTCAGATCTACTGACGTGCTACTCTAGTGAACGCAGAGTGGAGAGGTTAGCTGGATGCTTCCAATACTCTGTGGCTAAAGGGCATGCAGTGGGGTTCAGGAGTGCTCAGATCTACTGGCATGCTACCCTAGTGAATGCAGAGTGGAGAGGTTAGCTGGATGCTTCCAATACTCTGTGGCTACAGGGCATGCAGTGGGGTTCAGGAGTACTCAGATCTACTAACATGCTAACCTAGTGAACGCAGAGTGCAGAGGTTAGCTCGGTGCTTCCAATACTCCGTGGCTACAGGGCACGCAGTGGGGTTCAGGAGTGCTCAGTCCTACTGACGTGCTAACCTAGTGAATGCAGAGTGGAGAGGTTAGCTGGGTGCTTCCAATACTCAGTGGCTACAGGGCATGCAATGAGGTTCAGGAGTACTCAGTCCTACTGACGTGCTACCCTAGTGAACGAAGAGTAGAGAGGTTAGCTGGGTGCTTCCAATACTCAGTGGCTACATGGCATGCCATGGGGTTCAGGAGTACTCAGATCTACTGACGTGCTAACCTAGTGAATGCAGAGTGGAGAGGTTAGCTGGGTGCTTCCAATGGGGTTCAGGAGTACTCAGATCTACTGACGTGCTAACCTAGTGAACGCAGAGTTGAGAGGTTAGCTGGGTGCTTCCAATACTCAGTGGTTACAGGGCATGCAGTGGGGTTCAGGAGTACTCAGATCTACTGATGTGCTAACCTAGTGATCGCAGAGTGGAGAGGTTAGCTGGGTGCTTCCAATACTCAGTGGCTACAGGGCATGCAGTGGGGTTCAGGAGTACTCAGTCCTACTGATGTGCTAACCTAGTGAACGCAGAGTGGAGAGGTTAGCTGGGTGCTTTCAATACTCAGTGGCTACAGGGCATGCAGTGGGGTTCATGAGTACTCAGTCCTACTGACGTGCTACCCTAGTGAACGCAGAGTGTAGAGGTTAGCTGGGTGCTTCAAATACTCAGTGGCTACAGGGCATGCAGTGGGGTACAGGAGTACTCAGATCTACTGACGTGCTACCCTAGTGAACGCACAGTGGAGAGGTTAGCTGGATGCTTCCAATACTCTGTGGCTAAAGGGATTTGCGTGGGGTTCAGGAGTACTCAGATCTACTGGCATGCTACCCTAGTGAACGCAAAGTGGAGAGGTTAGCTGGATGCTTCCAATACTCTGTGGCTACAGGGCATGCAGTGGGGTTCAGGAGTACTCAGATCTACTGACATGCTAACCTAGTGAACGCAGAGTGCAGAGGTTAGCTTGGTGCTTCCAATACTCCGTGGCTACAGGGCATGCAGTGGGGTTCAGGAGTACTCAGTCCTACTGACGTGCTAACCTAGTCAACGCAGAGTGGAGAGGTTAGCTGGGTGCTTCCAATACTCAGTGCCTACAGGGCATGCAGTGAGGTTCAGGAGTACTCAGTCCTACTGACGTGCTACCCTAGTGAACGCAGAGTGGAGAGGTTAGCTGGGTGCTTCCAATACTCAGTGGCTACAGGGCATGCCATGAGGTTCAGGAGTACTCAGATCTACTGACGTGCTAACCTAGTGAACGCAGAGTGGAGAGGTTAGCTGGGTGCTTCCAATGGGGTTCAGAGGAGTACTCAGATCTACTGACGTGCTAACCTAGTGAACGCAGAGTGGAGAGGATAGCTGGGTGCTTCCAATACTCAGTGGCTACAGGGCATGCAGTGGGGTTCAGGAGTACTCAGATCTACTGATGTGCTAACCTAGTGAACGCAGAGTGGAGAGGTTAGCTGGGTGCTTTCAATACTCAGTGGGTACAGGGCATGCAGTGGGGTTCAGGAGTACTCAGTCCTACTGACGTGCTACCCTAGTGAACGCAGAGTGTAGAGGTTAGCTGGGTGCTTCAAATACTCAGTGGCTACAGGGCATGCAGTGGGGTTCAGGAGTACTCAGATCTACTGACGTGCTACTCTAGTGAACGCAGAGTGGAGAGGTTAGCTGGATGCTTCCAATACTCTGTGGCTAAAGGGCATGCAGTGGGGTTCAGGAGTACTCAGATCTACTGGCATGCTACCGTAGTGAACGCAGAGTGGAGAGGTTAGCTGGATGCTTCCAATACTCTGTGGCTACAGGGCATGCAGTGGGGTTCAGGAGTACTCAGATCTACTGACATGCTAACCTAGTGAACGCAGAGTGGAGAGGTTAGCTGGGTGCTTCCAATACTCAGTGGCTACAGGGCATGCCATGGGGTTCAGGAGTACTCAGATCTACTGACGTGCTAACCTAGTGAATGCAGAGTGGAGAGGTTAGCTGGGTGCTTCCAATAGGGTTCAGGAGTACTCAGATCTACTGACGTGCTAACCTAGTGAACGCAGAGTGGAGAGGTTAGCTGGGTGCTTCCAATACTCAGTGCCTACATGGCATGCAGTGAGGTTCAGGAGTACTCAGTCCTACTGACGTGCTACCCTAGTGAACGCAGAGTGGAGAGGTTAGCTGGATGCTTCCAATACTCTGTGGCTACAGGGCATGCAGTGGGGTTCAGGAGTACTCAGATCTACTGACATGCTAACCTAGTGAACGCAGAGTGCAGAGGTTAGCTCGGTGCTTCCAATACTCCGTGGCTACAGGGCATGCAGTGGGGTTCAGGAGTACTCAGTCCTACTGACGTGCTAACCTAGTGAATGCAGAGTGGAGAGGTTAGCTGGGTGCTTCCAATACTCAGTGGCTACAGGGCATGCAGTGAGGTTCAGGAGTACTCAGTCCTACTGACGTGCTACCCTAGTGAACGCAGAGTGGAGAGGTTAGCTGGGTGCTTCCAATACTCAGTGGCTACAGGGCATGCCATGGGGTTCAGGAGTACTCAGATCTACTGACGTACTAACCTAGTGAATGCAGAGTGGAGAGGTTAGCTGGGTGCTTCCAATACTCAGTGGCTAAAGGGCATGCAGTGGGGTTCAGGAGTCCTCAGATCAACTGATGTGCTAACCTAGTGATCGCAGAGTGGAGAGGTTAGCTGGGTGCTTCCAATACTCAGTGGCTACAGGGCATGCAGTTGGGTTCAGGAGTACTCAGTCCTACTGATGTGCTAACTTAGTGAACGCAGAGTGGAGAGGTTAGCTGGGTGCTTTCAATACTCAGTGGCTACAGGGCATGCAGTGGGGTTCATGAGTACTCAGTTCTACTGACGTGCTACCCTAGTGAACGCAGAGTGTAGAGGTTAGCTGGGTGCTTCAAATACTCAGTGGCTACAGGGCATGCAGTGGGGTTCAGGAGTACTCAGATCTACTGACGTGCTACCCTAGTGAACGCAGAGTGGAGAGGTTAGCTGGATGCTTCCAATACTCTGTGGCTAAAGGGCATGCAGTGGGGTTCAGGAGTACTCAGATCTACTGGCATGCTACCCTAGTGAACGCAGAGTGGAGAGGTTAGCTGGATGCTTCCAATACTCTGTGGCTACAGGGCATGCAGTGGGGTTCAGGAGTACTCAGATCTACTGACGTGCTAACCTAGTGAACGCAGAGTGCAGAGGTTAGCTTGGTGCTTCCAATACTCCGTGGCTACAGGGCATGCTATGGGGTTCAGGAGTACTCAGTCCTACTGACGTGCTAACCTAGTGAACGCAGAGTGGAGAGGTTAGCTGGGTGCTTCCAATACTCAGTGCCTACAGGGCATGCAGTGAGGTTCAGGAGTACTCAGTCCTACTGACGTGCTACCCTAGTGAACGCAGAGTGGAGAGGTTAGCTGGGTGCTTCCAATACTCAGTGGCTACAGGGCATGCCATGAGGTTCAGGAGTACTCAGATCTACTGACGTGCTAACCTAGTGAACGCAGAGTGGAGAGGTTAGCTGGGTGCTTCCAATGGGGTTCAGGAGTACTCAGATCTACTGACGTGCTAACCTAGTGAACGCAGAGTGGAGAGGATAGCTGGGTGCTTCCAATACTCAGTGGCTACAGGGCATGCAGTGGGGTTCAGGAGTACTCAGATCTACTGATGTGCTAACCTAGTGATCGCAGAGTGGAGACGTTAGCTGGGTGCTTCCAATACTCAATAGCTACAGGGCATGCAGTGGGGTTCAGGAGTACTCAGATCTACTGACGTGCTAACCTAGTGAACGCAGAGTGGAGAGGTTAGCTGGGTGCTTCCAATACTCAGTGGCTACAGGGCATGCAGTGGGGTTCAGGAGTACTCAGATCTACTGATGTGCTAACCTAGTGATCGCAGAGTGGAGAGGTTAGCTGGGTGCTTCCAATACTCAGTGGCTACAGGGCATGCAGTGGGGTTCAGGAGTACTCAGTCCTACTGATGTGCTAACCTAGTGAACGCAGAGTGGAGAGGTTAGCTGGGTGCTTTCAATACTCAGTGGCTACAGGGCATGCAGTGGGGTTCAGGAGTACTCAGTCGAACTGACGTGCTACCCTAGTGAACGCAGAGTGTAGAGGTTAGCTGGGTGCTTCAAATACTCAGTGGCTACAGGGCATGCAGTGGGGTTCAGGAGTACTCAGATCTACTGACGTGCTACTCTAGTGAACGCAGAGTGGAGAGGTTAGCTGGATGCTTCCAATACTCTGTGGCTAAAGGGCATGCAGTGGGGTTCAGGAGTGCTCAGATCTACTGGCATGCTACCCTAGTGAATGCAGAGTGGAGAGGTTAGCTGGATGCTTCCAATACTCTGTGGCTACAGGGCATGCAGTGGGGTTCAGGAGTACTCAGATCTACTGACATGCTAACCTAGTGAACGCAGAGTGCAGAGGTTAGCTCGGTGCTTCCAATACTCCGTGGCTACAGGGCACGCAGTGGGGTTCAGGAGTACTCAGTCCTACTGACGTGCTAACCTAGTGAATGCAGAGTGGAGAGGTTAGCTGGGTGCTTCCAATACTCAGTGGCTACAGGGCATGCAATGAGGTTCAGGAGTACTCAGTCCTACTGACGTGCTACCCTAGTGAACGCAGAGTAGAGAGGTTAGCTGGGTGCTTCCAATACTCAGTGGCTACATGGCATGCCATGGGGTTCAGGAGTACTCAGATCTACTGACGTGCTAACCTAGTGAATGCAGAGTGGAGAGGTTAGCTGGGTGCTTCCAATGGGGTTCAGGAGTACTCAGATCTACTGACGTGCTAACCTAGTGAACGCAGAGTGGAGAGGATAGCTGGGTGCTTCCAATACTCAGTGGCTACAGGGCATGCAGTGGGGTTCAGGAGTACTCAGATCTACTGATGTGCTAACCTAGTGAACGCAGAGTGGAGAGGTTAGCTGGGTGCTTTCAATACTCAGTGGGTACAGGGCATGCAGTGGGGTTCAGGAGTACTCAGTCCTACTGACGTGCTACCCTAGTGAACGCAGAGTGTAGAGGTTAGCTGGGTGCTTCAAATACTCAGTGGCTACAGGGCATGCAGTGGGGTTCAGGAGTACTCAGATCTACTGACGTGCTACTCTAGTGAACGCAGAGTGGAGAGGTTAGCTGGATGCTTCCAATACTCTGTGGCTAAAGGGCATGCAGTGGGGTTCAGGAGTACTCAGATCTACTGGCATGCTACCGTAGTGAACGCAGAGTGGAGAGGTTAGCTGGATGCTTCCAATACTCTGTGGCTACAGGGCATGCAGTGGGGTTCAGGAGTACTCAGATCTACTGACATGCTAACCTAGTGAACGCAGAGTGGAGAGGTTAGCTGGGTGCTTCCAATACTCAGTGGCTACAGGGCATGCCATGGGGTTCAGGAGTACTCAGATCTACTGACGTGCTAACCTAGTGAATGCAGAGTGGAGAGGTTAGCTGGGTGCTTCCAATAGGGTTCAGGAGTACTCAGATCTACTGACGTGCTAACCTAGTGAACGCAGAGTGGAGAGGTTAGCTGGGTGCTTCCAATACTCAGTGCCTACATGGCATGCAGTGAGGTTCAGGAGTACTCAGTCCTACTGACGTGCTACCCTAGTGAACGCAGAGTGGAGAGGTTAGCTGGATGCTTCCAATACTCTGTGGCTACAGGGCATGCAGTGGGGTTCAGGAGTACTCAGATCTACTGACATGCTAACCTAGTGAACGCAGAGTGCAGAGGTTAGCTCGGTGCTTCCAATACTCCGTGGCTACAGGGCATGCAGTGGGGTTCAGGAGTACTCAGTCCTACTGACGTGCTAACCTAGTGAATGCAGAGTGGAGAGGTTAGCTGGGTGCTTCCAATACTCAGTGGCTACAGGGCATGCAGTGAGGTTCAGGAGTACTCAGTCCTACTGACGTGCTACCCTAGTGAACGCAGAGTGGAGAGGTTAGCTGGGTGCTTCCAATACTCAGTGGCTACAGGGCATGCCATGGGGTTCAGGAGTACTCAGATCTACTGACGTACTAACCTAGTGAATGCAGAGTGGAGAGGTTAGCTGGGTGCTTCCAATACTCAGTGGCTAAAGGGCATGCAGTGGGGTTCAGGAGTCCTCAGATCAACTGATGTGCTAACCTAGTGATCGCAGAGTGGAGAGGTTAGCTGGGTGCTTCCAATACTCAGTGGCTACAGGGCATGCAGTTGGGTTCAGGAGTACTCAGTCCTACTGATGTGCTAACTTAGTGAACGCAGAGTGGAGAGGTTAGCTGGGTGCTTTCAATACTCAGTGGCTACAGGGCATGCAGTGGGGTTCATGAGTACTCAGTTCTACTGACGTGCTACCCTAGTGAACGCAGAGTGTAGAGGTTAGCTGGGTGCTTCAAATACTCAGTGGCTACAGGGCATGCAGTGGGGTTCAGGAGTACTCAGATCTACTGACGTGCTACCCTAGTGAACGCAGAGTGGAGAGGTTAGCTGGATGCTTCCAATACTCTGTGGCTAAAGGGCATGCAGTGGGGTTCAGGAGTACTCAGATCTATTGGCATGCTACCCTAGTGAACGCAGAGTGGAGAGGTTAGCTGGATGCTTCCAATACTCTGTGGCTACAGGGCATGCAGTGGGGTTCAGGAGTACTCAGATCTACTGACGTGCTAACCTAGTGAACGCAGAGTGCAGAGGTTAGCTTGGTGCTTCCAATACTCCGTGGCTACAGGGCATGCTGTGGGGTTCAGGAGTACTCAGTCCTACTGACGTGCTAACCTAGTGAACGCAGAGTGGAGAGGTTAGCTGGGTGCTTCCAATACTCAGTGCCTACAGGGCATGCAGTGAGGTTCAGGAGTACTCAGTCCTACTGACGTGCTACCCTAGTGAACGCAGAGTGGAGAGGTTAGCTGGGTGCTTCCAATACTCAGTGGCTACAGGGCATGCCATGAGGTTCAGGAGTACTCAGATCTACTGACGTGCTAACCTAGTGAACGCAGAGTGGAGAGGTTAGCTGGGTGCTTCCAATGGGGTTCAGGAGTACTCAGATCTACTGACGTGCTAACCTAGTGAACGCAGAGTGGAGAGGATAGCTGGGTGCTTCCAATACTCAGTGGCTACAGGGCATGCAGTGGGGTTCAGGAGTACTCAGATCTACTGATGTGCTAACCTAGTGATCGCAGAGTGGAGACGTTAGCTGGGTGCTTCCAATACTCAATAGCTACAGGGCATGCAGTGGGGTTCAGGAGTACTCAGATCTACTGACGTGCTAACCTAGTGAACGCAGAGTGGAGAGGTTAGCTGGGTGCTTCCAATACTCAGTGGCTACAGGGCATGCAGTGGGGTTCAGGAGTACTCAGATCTACTGATGTGCTAACCTAGTGATCGCAGAGTGGAGAGGTTAGCTGGGTGCTTCCAATACTCAGTGGCTACAGGGCATGCAGTGGGGTTCAGGAGTACTCAGTCCTACTGATGTGCTAACCTAGTGAACGCAGAGTGGAGAGGTTAGCTGGGTGCTTTCAATACTCAGTGGCTACAGGGCATGCAGTGGGGTTCAGGAGTACTCAGTCGAACTGACGTGCTACCCTAGTGAACGCAGAGTGTAGAGGTTAGCTGGGTGCTTCAAATACTCAGTGGCTACAGGGCATGCAGTGGGGTTCAGGAGTACTCAGATCTACTGACGTGCTACTCTAGTGAACGCAGAGTGGAGAGGTTAGCTGGATGCTTCCAATACTCTGTGGCTAAAGGGCATGCAGTGGGGTTCAGGAGTGCTCAGATCTACTGGCATGCTACCCTAGTGAATGCAGAGTGGAGAGGTTAGCTGGATGCTTCCAATACTCTGTGGCTACAGGGCATGCAGTGGGGTTCAGGAGTACTCAGATCTACTGACATGCTAACCTAGTGAACGCAGAGTGCAGAGGTTAGCTCGGTGCTTCCAATACTCCGTGGCTACAGGGCACGCAGTGGGGTTCAGGAGTACTCAGTCCTACTGACGTGCTAACCTAGTGAATGCAGAGTGGAGAGGTTAGCTGGGTGCTTCCAATACTCAGTGGCTACAGGGCATGCAATGAGGTTCAGGAGTACTCAGTCCTACTGACGTGCTACCCTAGTGAACGCAGAGTAGAGAGGTTAGCTGGGTGCTTCCAATACTCAGTGGCTACATGGCATGCCATGGGGTTCAGGAGTACTCAGATCTACTGACGTGCTAACCTAGTGAATGCAGAGTGGAGAGGTTAGCTGGGTGCTTCCAATGGGGTTCAGGAGTACTCAGATCTACTGACGTGCTAACCTAGTGAACGCAGAGTTGAGAGGTTAGCTGGGTGCTTCCAATACTCAGTGGTTACAGGGCATGCAGTGGGGTTCAGGAGTACTCAGATCTACTGATGTGCTAACCTAGTGATCGCAGAGTGGAGAGGTTAGCTGGGTGCTTCCAATACTCAGTGGCTACAGGGCATGCAGTGGGGTTCAGGAGTACTCAGTCCTACTGATGTGCTAACCTAGTGAACGCAGAGTGGAGAGGTTAGCTGGGTGCTTTCAATACTCAGTGGCTACAGGGCATGCAGTGGGGTTCATGAGTACTCAGTCCTACTGACGTGCTACCCTAGTGAACGCAGAGTGTAGAGGTTAGCTGGGTGCTTCAAATACTCAGTGGCTACAGGGCATGCAGTGGGGTACAGGAGTACTCAGATCTACTGACGTGCTACCCTAATGAACGCACAGTGGAGAGGTTAGCTGGATGCTTCCAATACTCTGTGGCTAAAGGGCATGCAGTGGGGTTCAGGAGTACTCAGATCTACTGGCATGCTACCCTAGTGAACGCAAAGTGGAGAGGTTAGCTGGATGCTTCCAATACTCTGTGGCTACAGGGCATGCAGTGGGGTTCAGGAGTACTCAGATCTACTGACATGCTAACCTAGTGAACGCAGAGTGCAGAGGTTAGCTTGGTGCTTCCAATACTCCGTGGCTACAGGGCATGCAGTGGGGTTCAGGAGTACTCAGTCCTACTGACGTGCTAACCTAGTCAACGCAGAGTGGAGAGGTTAGCTGGGTGCTTCCAATACTCAGTGCCTACAGGGCATGCAGTGAGGTTCAGGAGTACTCAGTCCTACTGACGTGCTACCCTAGTGAACGCAGAGTGGAGAGGTTAGCTGGGTGCTTCCAATACTCAGTGGCTACAGGGCATGCCATGAGGTTCAGGAGTACTCAGATCTACTGACGTGCTAACCTAGTGAACGCAGAGTGGAGAGGTTAGCTGGGTGCTTCCAATGGGGTTCAGAGGAGTACTCAGATCTACTGACGTGCTAACCTAGTGAACGCAGAGTGGAGAGGATAGCTGGGTGCTTCCAATACTCAGTGGCTACAGGGCATGCAGTGGGGTTCAGGAGTACTCAGATCTACTGATGTGCTAACCTAGTGAACGCAGAGTGGAGAGGTTAGCTGGGTGCTTTCAATACTCAGTGGGTACAGGGCATGCAGTGGGGTTCAGGAGTACTCAGTCCTACTGACGTGCTACCCTAGTGAACGCAGAGTGTAGAGGTTAGCTGGGTGCTTCAAATACTCAGTGGCTACAGGGCATGCAGTGGGGTTCAGGAGTACTCAGACCTACTGACGTGCTACTCTAGTGAACGCAGAGTGGAGAGGTTAACTGGATGCTTCCAATACTCTGTGGCTAAAGGGCATGCAGTGGGGTTCAGGAGTACTCAGATCTACTGGCATGCTACCGTAGTGAACGCAGAGTGGAGAGGTTAGCTGGATGCTTCCAATACTCTGTGGCTACAGGGCATGCAGTGGGGTTCAGGAGTACTCAGATCTACTGACATGCTAACCTAGTGAACGCAGAGTGGAGAGGTTAGCTGGGTGCTTCCAATACTCAGTGGCTACAGGGCATGCCATGGGGTTCAGGAGTACTCAGATCTACTGACGTGCTAACCTAGTGAATGCAGAGTGGAGAGGTTAGCTGGGTGCTTCCAATGGGGTTCAGGAGTACTCAGATCTACTGACGTGCTAACCTAGTGAACGCAGAGTGGAGAGGTAGGCTGGGTGCTTCCAATACTCAGTGCCTACATGGCATGCAGTGAGGTTCAGGAGTACTCAGTCCTACTGACGTGCTACCCTAGTGAACGCAGAGTGGAGAGGTTAGCTGGGTGCTTCCAATACTCAGTGGCTACAGGGCATGCCATGAGGTTCAGGAGTACTCAGATCTACTGACGTGCTAACCTAGTGAACGCAGAGTGGAGAGGTTAGCTGGGTGCTTCCAATGGGGTTCAGGAGTACTCAGATCTACTGACGTGCTGACCTAGTGAATGCAGAGTGGAGAGGTTAGCTGGGTGCTTCCAATACTCCGTGGCTACAGGGCATGCAGTGGGGTTCAGGAGTACTCAGATCTACTGACGTGCTAACCTAGTGAACGCAGAGTGGAGAGGTTAGCTGGGTGCTTCCAATACTCAGTGGGTACAGGGCATGCAGTGGGGTTCAGGAGTACTCAGATCTACTGATGTGCTAACCTAGTGATCGCAGAGTGGAGAGGTTAGCTGGGTGCTTCCAATACTCAGTGGCTACAGGGCATGCCATGGGGTTCAGGAGTACTCAGATCTACTGACGTGCTAACCTAGTGAATGCAGAGTGGAGAGGTTAGCTGGGTGCTTCCAATACTCAGTGGCTACAGGGCATGCCATGGGGTTCAGGAGTACTCAGATCTACTGACGTGCTAACCTAGTGAATGCAGAGTGGAGAGGTTAGCTGGGTGCTTCCAATGGGGTTCAGGAGTACTCAGATCTACTGACGTGCTAACCTAGTGAACGCAGAGTGGAGAGGTTAGCTGGGTGCTTCCAATACTCAGTGGCTACAGGGCATGCCATGGGGTTCAGGAGTACTCAGATCTACTGACGTGCTAACCTAGTGAATGCAGAGTGGAGAGGTTAGCTGGGTGCTTCCAATACTCAGTGGCTACAGGGCATGCAGTGAGGTTCAGGCGTACTCAGTCCTACTGACGTGCTACCCTAGTGAACGCAGAGTGGAGAGGTTAGCTGGGTGCTTCCAATACTCAGTGGCTACAGGGCATGCCATGGGGTTCAGGAGTACTCAGATCTACTGACGTGCTAACCTAGTGAATGCAGAGTGGAGAGGTTAGCTGGGTGCTTCCAATGGGGTTCAGGAGTACTCAGATCTACTGACGTGCTAACCTAGTGAACGCAGAGTGGAGAGGTTAGCTGGGTGCTTCCAATACTCAGTGGCTACAGGGCATGCAGTGGGGTTCAGGAGTACTCAGTCCTACTGATGTGCTAATCTAGTGAATGCAGAGTGGAGAGGTTAGCTGGGTGCTTCCAATACTCAGTGGCTACAGGGCATGCAGTGAGGTTCAGGCGTACTCAGTCCTACTGACGTGCTACCCTAGTGAACGCAGAGTGGAGAGGTTAGCTGGGTGCTTCCAATACTCAGTGGCTACAGGGCATGCCATGGGGTTCAGGATTACTCAGATCTACTGACGTGCTAACCTAGTGAATGCAGAGTGGAGAGGTTATCTGGGTGCTTCCAATACTCAGTGGCTACAGGGCATGCCATGGGGTTCAGGAGTACTCAGATCTACTGACGTGCTAACCTAGTGAATGCAGAGTGGAGAGGTTAGCTGGGTGCTTCCAATGGGGTTCAGGAGTACTCAGATCTACTGACGTGCTAACCTAGTGAACGCAGAGTGGAGAGGTTAGCTGGGTGCTTCCAATACTCAGTGGCTACAGGGCATGCAGTGAGGTTCAGGCGTACTCAGTCCTACTGACGTGCTACCCTAGTGAACGCAGAGTGGAGAGGTTAGCTGGGTGCTTCCAATACTCAGTGGCTACAGGGCATGCCATGGGGTTCAGGAGTACTCAGATCTACTGACGTGCTAACCTAGTGAATGCAGAGTGGAGAGGTTAGCTGGGTGCTTCCAATACTCAGTGGCTACAGGGCATGCCATGGGGTTCAGGAGTACTCAGATCTACTGACGTGCTAACCTAGTGAATGCAGAGTGGAGAGGTTAGCTGGGTGCTTCCAATGGGGTTCAGGAGTACTCAGATCTACTGACGTGCTAACCTAGTGAACGCAGAGTGGAGAGGTTAGCTGGGTGCTTCCAATACTCAGTGGCTACAGGGCATGCCATGGGGTTCAGGAGTACTCAGATCTACTGACGTGCTAACCTAGTAAATGCAGAGTGGAGAGGTTAGCTGGGTGCTTCCAATGGGGTTCAGGAGTACTCAGATCTACTGACGTGCTAACCTAGTGAACGCAGAGTGGAGAGGTTAGCTGGGTGCTTCCAATACTCAGTGCCTACAGGGCATGCAGTGAGGTTCAGGAGTACTCAGTCCTACTGACGTGCTACCCTAGTGAACGCAGAGTGGAGAGGTTAGCTGGGTGCTTCCAATACTCAGTGGCTACAGGGCATGCCATGAGGTTCAGGAGTACTCAGATCTACTGACGTGCTAACCTAGTGAACGCCGAGTGGAGAGGTTAGCTGGGTGCTTCCAATGGGGTTCAGGAGTACTCAGATCTACTGACGTGCTAACCTAGTGAACGCAGAGTGGAGAGGATAGCTGGGTGCTTCCAATACTCAGTGGCTACAGGGCATGCAGTGGGGTTCAGGAGTACTCAGATCTACTGATGTGCTAACCTAGTGAACGCAGAGTGGAGAGGTTAGCTGGGTGCTTTCAATACTCAGTGGGTACAGGGCATGCAGTGGGGTTCAGGAGTACTCAGTCCTACTGACGTGCTACCCTAGTGAACGCAGAGTGTAGAGGTTAGCTGGGTGCTTCAAATACTCAGTGGCTACAGGGCATGCAGTGGGGTTCAGGAGTACTCAGATCTACTGACGTGCTACTCTAGTGAACGCAGAGTGGAGAGGTTAGCTGGATGCTTCCAATACTCTGTGGCTAAAGGGCATGCAGTGGGGTTCAGGAGTACTCAGATCTACTGGCATGCTACCGTAGTGAACGCAGAGTGGAGAGGTTAGCTGGATGCTTCCAATACTCTGTGGCTACAGGGCATGCAGTGGGGTTCAGGAGTACTCAGATCTACTGACATGCTAACCTAGTGAACGCAGAGTGGAGAGGTTAGCTGGGTGCTTCCAATACTCAGTGGCTACAGGGCATGCCATGGGGTTCAGGAGTACTCAGATCTACTGACGTGCTAACCTAGTGAATGCAGAGTGGAGAGGTTAGCTGGGTGCTTCCAATAGGGTTCAGGAGTACTCAGATCTACTGACGTGCTAACCTAGTGAACGCAGAGTGGAGAGGTTAGCTGGGTGCTTCCAATACTCAGTGCCTACATGGCATGCAGTGAGGTTCAGGAGTACTCAGTCCTACTGACGTGCTACCCTAGTGAACGCAGAGTGGAGAGGTTAGCTGGATGCTTCCAATACTCTGTGGCTACAGGGCATGCAGTGGGGTTCAGGAGTACTCAGATCTACTGACATGCTAACCTAGTGAACGCAGAGTGCAGAGGTTAGCTCGGTGCTTCCAATACTCCGTGGCTACAGGGCATGCAGTGGGGTTCAGGAGTACTCAGTCCTACTGACGTGCTAACCTAGTGAATGCAGAGTGGAGAGGTTAGCTGGGTGCTTCCAATACTCAGTGGCTACAGGGCATGCAGTGAGGTTCAGGAGTACTCAGTCCTACTGACGTGCTACCCTAGTGAACGCAGAGTGGAGAGGTTAGCTGGGTGCTTCCAATACTCAGTGGCTACAGGGCATGCCATGGGGTTCAGGAGTACTCAGATCTACTGACGTACTAACCTAGTGAATGCAGAGTGGAGAGGTTAGCTGGGTGCTTCCAATACTCAGTGGCTAAAGGGCATGCAGTGGGGTTCAGGAGTCCTCAGATCAACTGATGTGCTAACCTAGTGATCGCAGAGTGGAGAGGTTAGCTGGGTGCTTCCAATACTCAGTGGCTACAGGGCATGCAGTTGGGTTCAGGAGTACTCAGTCCTACTGATGTGCTAACTTAGTGAACGCAGAGTGGAGAGGTTAGCTGGGTGCTTTCAATACTCAGTGGCTACAGGGCATGCAGTGGGGTTCATGAGTACTCAGTTCTACTGACGTGCTACCCTAGTGAACACAGAGTGTAGAGGTTAGCTGGGTGCTTCAAATACTCAGTGGCTACAGGGCATGCAGTGGGGTTCAGGAGTACTCAGATCTACTGACGTGCTACCCTAGTGAACGCAGAGTGGAGAGGTTAGCTGGATGCTTCCAATACTCTGTGGCTAAAGGGCATGCAGTGGGGTTCAGGAGTACTCAGATCTACTGGCATGCTACCCTAGTGAACGCAGAGTGGAGAGGTTAGCTGGATGCTTCCAATACTCTGTGGCTACAGGGCATGCAGTGGGGTTCAGGAGTACTCAGATCTACTGACGTGCTAACCTAGTGAACGCAGAGTGCAGAGGTTAGCTTGGTGCTTCCAATACTCCGTGGCTACAGGGCATGCTGTGGGGTTCAGGAGTACTCAGTCCTACTGACGTGCTAACCTAGTGAACGCAGAGTGGAGAGGTTAGCTGGGTGCTTCCAATACTCAGTGCCTACAGGGCATGCAGTGAGGTTCAGGAGTACTCAGTCCTACTGACGTGCTACCCTAGTGAACGCAGAGTGGAGAGGTTAGCTGGGTGCTTCCAATACTCAGTGGCTACAGGGCATGCCATGAGGTTCAGGAGTACTCAGATCTACTGACGTGCTAACCTAGTGAACGCAGAGTGGAGAGGTTAGCTGGGTGCTTCCAATGGGGTTCAGGAGTACTCAGATCTACTGACGTGCTAACCTAGTGAACGCAGAGTGGAGAGGATAGCTGGGTGCTTCCAATACTCAGTGGCTACAGGGCATGCAGTGGGGTTCAGGAGTACTCAGATCTACTGATGTGCTAACCTAGTGATCGCAGAGTGGAGACGTTAGCTGGGTGCTTCCAATACTCAATAGCTACAGGGCATGCAGTGGGGTTCAGGAGTACTCAGATCTACTGACGTGCTAACCTAGTGAACGCAGAGTGGAGAGGTTAGCTGGGTGCTTCCAATACTCAGTGGCTACAGGGCATGCAGTGGGGTTCAGGAGTACTCAGTCCTACTGATGTGCTAACCTAGTGAACGCAGAGTGGAGAGGTTAGCTGGGTGCTTTCAATACTCAGTGGCTACAGGGCATGCAGTGGGGTTCAGGAGTACTCAGTCGAACTGACGTGCTACCCTAGTGAACGCAGAGTGTAGAGGTTAGCTGGGTGCTTCAAATACTCAGTGGCTACAGGGCATGCAGTGGGGTTCAGGAGTACTCAGATCTACTGACGTGCTACTCTAGTGAACGCAGAGTGGAGAGGTTAGCTGGATGCTTCCAATACTCTGTGGCTAAAGGGCATGCAGTGGGGTTCAGGAGTGCTCAGATCTACTGGCATGCTACCCTAGTGAATGCAGAGTGGAGAGGTTAGCTGGATGCTTCCAATACTCTGTGGCTACAGGGCATGCAGTGGGGTTCAGGAGTACTCAGATCTACTGACATGCTAACCTAGTGAACGCAGAGTGCAGAGGTTAGCTCGGTGCTTCCAATACTCCGTGGCTACAGGGCACGCAGTGGGGTTCAGGAGTACTCAGTCCTACTGACGTGCTAACCTAGTGAATGCAGAGTGGAGAGGTTAGCTGGGTGCTTCCAATATTCAGTGGCTACAGGGCATGCAATGAGGTTCAGGAGTACTCAGTCCTACTGACGTGCTACCCTAGTGAACGCAGAGTAGAGAGGTTAGCTGGGTGCTTCCAATACTCAGTGGCTACATGGCATGCCATGGGGTTCAGGAGTACTCAGATCTACTGACGTGCTAACCTAGTGAATGCAGAGTGGAGAGGTTAGCTGGGTGCTTCCAATGGGGTTCAGGAGTACTCAGATCTACTGACGTGCTAACCTAGTGAACGCAGAGTTGAGAGGTTAGCTGGGTGCTTCCAATACTCAGTGGTTACAGGGCATGCAGTGGGGTTCAGGAGTACTCAGATCTACTGATGTGCTAACCTAGTGATCGCAGAGTGGAGAGGTTAGTTGGGTGCTTCCAATACTCAGTGGCTACAGGGCATGCAGTGGGGTTCAGGAGTACTCAGTCCTACTGATGTGCTAACCTAGTGAACGCAGAGTGGAGAGGTTAGCTGGGTGCTTTCAATACTCAGTGGCTACAGGGCATGCAGTGGGGTTCATGAGTACTCAGTCCTACTGACGTGCTACCCTAGTGAACGCAGAGTGTAGAGGTTAGCTGGGTGCTTCAAATACTCAGTGGCTACAGGGCATGCAGTGGGGTACAGGAGTACTCAGATCTACTGACGTGCTACCCTAATGAACGCACAGTGGAGAGGTTAGCTGGATGCTTCCAATACTCTGTGGCTAAAGGGCATGCAGTGGGGTTCAGGAGTACTCAGATCTACTGGCATGCTACCCTAGTGAACGCAAAGTGGAGAGGTTAGCTGGATGCTTCCAATACTCTGTGGCTACAGGGCATGCAGTGGGGTTCAGGAGTACTCAGATCTACTGACATGCTAACCTAGTGAACGCAGAGTGCAGAGGTTAGCTTGGTGCTTCCAATACTCCGTGGCTACAGGGCATGCAGTGGGGTTCAGGAGTACTCAGTCCTACTGACGTGCTAACCTAGTCAACGCAGAGTGGAGAGGTTAGCTGGGTGCTTCCAATACTCAGTGCCTACAGGGCATGCAGTGAGGTTCAGGAGTACTCAGTCCTACTGACGTGCTACCCTAGTGAACGCAGAGTGGAGAGGTTAGCTGGGTGCTTCCAATACTCAGTGGCTACAGGGCATGCCATGAGGTTCAGGAGTACTCAGATCTACTGACGTGCTAACCTAGTGAACGCAGAGTGGAGAGGTTAGCTGGGTGCTTCCAATGGGGTTCAGAGGAGTACTCAGATCTACTGACGTGCTAACCTAGTGAACGCAGAGTGGAGAGGATAGCTGGGTGCTTCCAATACTCAGTGGCTACAGGGCATGCAGTGGGGTTCAGGAGTACTCAGATCTACTGATGTGCTAACCTAGTGAACGCAGAGTGGAGAGGTTAGCTGGGTGCTTTCAATACTCAGTGGGTACAGGGCATGCAGTGGGGTTCAGGAGTACTCAGTCCTACTGACGTGCTACCCTAGTGAACGCAGAGTGTAGAGGTTAGCTGGGTGCTTCAAATACTCAGTGGCTACAGGGCATGCAGTGGGGTTCAGGAGTACTCAGACCTACTGACGTGCTACTCTAGTGAACGCAGAGTGGAGAGGTTAACTGGATGCTTCCAATACTCTGTGGCTAAAGGGCATGCAGTGGGGTTCAGGAGTACTCAGATCTACTGGCATGCTACCGTAGTGAACGCAGAGTGGAGAGGTTAGCTGGATGCTTCCAATACTCTGTGGCTACAGGGCATGTAGTGGGGTTCAGGAGTACTCAGATCTACTGACATGCTAACCTAGTGAACGCAGAGTGGAGAGGTTAGCTGGGTGCTTCCAATACTCAGTGGCTACAGGGCATGCCATGGGGTTCAGGAGTACTCAGATCTACTGACGTGCTAACCTAGTGAATGCAGAGTGGAGAGGTTAGCTGGGTGCTTCCAATGGGGTTCAGGAGTACTCAGATCTACTGACGTGCTAACCTAGTGAACGCAGAGTGGAGAGGTAGGCTGGGTGCTTCCAATACTCAGTGCCTACATGGCATGCAGTGAGGTTCAGGAGTACTCAGTCCTACTGACGTGCTACCCTAGTGAACGCAGAGTGGAGAGGTTAGCTGGGTGCTTCCAATACTCAGTGGCTACAGGGCATGCCATGAGGTTCAGGAGTACTCAGATCTACTGACGTGCTAACCTAGTGAACGCAGAGTGGAGAGGTTAGCTGGGTGCTTCCAATGGGGTTCAGGAGTACTCAGATCTACTGACGTGCTAACCTAGTGAATGCAGAGTGGAGAGGTTAGCTGGGTGCTTCCAATACTCAGTGGCTACAGGGCATGCAGTGGGGTTCAGGAGTACTCAGATCTACTGACGTGCTAACCTAGTGAACGCAGAGTGGAGAGGTTAGCTGGGTGCTTCCAATACTCAGTGGGTACAGGGCATGCAGTGGGGTTCAGGAGTACTCAGATCTACTGATGTGCTAACCTAGTGATCGCAGAGTGGAGAGGTTAGCTGGGTGCTTCCAATACTCAGTGGCTACAGGGCATGCCATGGGGTTCAGGAGTACTCAGATCTACTGACGTGCTAACCTAGTGAATGCAGAGTGGAGAGGTTAGCTGGGTGCTTCCAATACTCAGTGGCTACAGGGCATGCCATGGGGTTCAGGAGTACTCAGATCTACTGACGTGCTAACCTAGTGAATGCAGAGTGGAGAGGTTAGCTGGGTGCTTCCAATGGGGTTCAGGAGTACTCAGATCTACTGACGTGCTAACCTAGTGAACGCAGAGTGGAGAGGTTAGCTGGGTGCTTCCAATACTCAGTGGCTACAGGGCATGCCATGGGGTTCAGGAGTACTCAGATCTACTGACGTGCTAACCTAGTGAATGCAGAGTGGAGAGGTTAGCTGGGTGCTTCCAATACTCAGTGGCTACAGGGCATGCAGTGAGGTTCAGGCGTACTCAGTCCTACTGACGTGCTACCCTAGTGAACGCAGAGTGGAGAGGTTAGCTGGGTGCTTCCAATACTCAGTGGCTACAGGGCATGCCATGGGGTTCAGGAGTACTCAGATCTACTGACGTGCTAACCTAGTGAATGCAGAGTGGAGAGGTTAGCTGGGTGCTTCCAATGGGGTTCAGGAGTACTCAGATCTACTGACGTGCTAACCTAGTGAACGCAGAGTGGAGAGGTTAGCTGGGTGCTTCCAATACTCAGTGGCTACAGGGCATGCAGTGGGGTTCAGGAGTACTCAGTCCTACTGATGTGCTAACCTAGTGAATGCAGAGTGGAGAGGTTAGCTGGGTGCTTCCAATACTCAGTGGCTACAGGGCATGCAGTGAGGTTCAGGCGTACTCAGTCCTACTGACGTGCTACCCTAGTGAACGCAGAGTGGAGAGGTTAGCTGGGTGCTTCCAATACTCAGTGGCTACAGGGCATGCCATGGGGTTCAGGAGTACTCAGATCTACTGACGTGCTAACCTAGTGAATGCAGAGTGGAGAGGTTATCTGGGTGCTTCCAATACTCAGTGGCTACAGGGCATGCCATGGGGTTCAGGAGTACTCAGATCTACTGACGTGCTAACCTAGTGAATGCAGAGTGGAGAGGTTAGCTGGGTGCTTCCAATGGGGTTCAGGAGTACTCAGATCTACTGACGTGCTAACCTAGTGAACGCAGAGTGGAGAGGTTAGCTGGGTGCTTCCAATACTCAGTGGCTACAGGGCATGCAGTGAGGTTCAGGCGTACTCAGTCCTACTGACGTGCTACCCTAGTGAACGCAGAGTGGAGAGGTTAGCTGGGTGCTTCCAATACTCAGTGGCTACAGGGCATGCCATGGGGTTCAGGAGTACTCAGATCTACTGACGTGCTAACCTAGTGAATGCAGAGTGGAGAGGTTAGCTGGGTGCTTCCAATACTCAGTGGCTACAGGGCATGCCATGGGGTTCAGGAGTACTCAGATCTACTGACGTGCTAACCTAGTGAATGCAGAGTGGAGAGGTTAGCTGGGTGCTTCCAATGGGGTTCAGGAGTACTCAGATCTACTGACGTGCTAACCTAGTGAACGCAGAGTGGAGAGGTTAGCTGGGTGCTTCCAATACTCAGTGGCTACAGGGCATGCCATGGGGTTCAGGAGTACTCAGATCTACTGACGTGCTAACCTAGTAAATGCAGAGTGGAGAGGTTAGCTGGGTGCTTCCAATGGGGTTCAGGAGTACTCAGATCTACTGACGTGCTAACCTAGTGAACGCAGAGTGGAGAGGTTAGCTGGGTGCTTCCAATACTCAGTGCCTACAGGGCATGCAGTGAGGTTCAGGAGTACTCAGTCCTACTGACGTGCTACCCTAGTGAACGCAGAGTGGAGAGGTTAGCTGGGTGCTTCCAATACTCAGTGGCTACAGGGCATGCCATGAGGTTCAGGAGTACTCAGATCTACTGACGTGCTAACCTAGTGAACGCCGAGTGGAGAGGTTAGCTGGGTGCTTCCAATGGGGTTCAGGAGTACTCAGATCTACTGACGTGCTAACCTAGTGAACGCAGAGTGGAGAGGATAGCTGGGTGCTTCCAATACTCAGTGGCTACAGGGCATGCAGTGGGGTTCAGGAGTACTCCGATCTACTGATGTGCTAACCTAGTGATCGCAGAGTGGAGAGGTTAGCTGGGTGCTTCCAATACTCAGTGGCTACAGGGCATGCAGTGGGGTTCAGGAGTACTCAGATCTACTGACGTGCTAACCTAGTGAACGCAGAGTGGAGAGGTTAGCTGGGTGCTTCCAATACTCAGTGGCTATAGGGCATGCAGTGGGGTTCAGGAGTACTCAGATCTACTGACGTGCTAACCTAGTGATCGCAGAGTGGAGAGGTTAGCTGGGTGCTTCCAATACTCAGTGGCTAGAGGGCATGCAGTGGGGTTCAGGAGTACTCAGTCCTACTGATGTGCTAACCTAGTGAACGCAGAGTGGAGAGGTTAGCTGGGTTCTTTCAATACTCAGTGGGTACAGGGCATGCAGTGGGGTTCAGGAGTACTCAGTCCTACTGACGTGCTACCCTAGTGAACGCAGAGTGTAGAGGTTAGCTGGGTGCTTCAAATACTCAGTGGCTACAGGGCATGCAGTGGGGTTCAGGAGTACTCAGATCTACTGACGTGCTACTCTAGTGAACGCAGAGTGGAGAGGTTAGCTGGATGCTTCCAATGCTCTGTGGCTAAAGGGCATGCAGTAGGGTTCAGGAGTACTCAGATCTACTGGCATGCTACCGTAGTGAACGCAGAGTGGAGAGGTTAGCTGGATGCTTCCAATACTCTGTGGCTACAGGGCATGCAGTGGGGTTCAGGAGTACTCAGATCTACTGACATGCTAACCTAGTGAACGCAGAGTGCAGAGGTTAGCTCGGTGCTTCCAATACTCTGTGGCTACAGGGCATGCAGTGGGGTTCAGGAGTACTCAGTCCTACTGACTTGCTAACCTAGTGAATGCAGAGTGGAGAGGTTAGCTGGGTGCTTCCAATACTCAGTGGCTACAGGGCATGCAGTGGGGTTCAGGAGTACTCAGTCCTACTGAGGTGCTACCCTAGTGAACGCAGAGTGGAGAGGTTTGCTGGGTGCTTCCAATACTCAGTGGCTACAGGGCATGCCATGGGGTTCAGGAGTACTCAGATCTACTGACGTGCTAACCTAGTGAATGCAGAGTGGAGAGGTTAGCTGGGTGCTTCAAATACTCAGTGGCTACAGGGCATGCAGTGGGGTTCAGGAGTACTCAGATCTACTGACGTGCTACTCTAGTGAACGCAGAGTGGAGAGGTTAGCTGGATGCTTCCAATACTCTGTGGCTAAAGGGCATGCAGTGGGGTTCAGGAGTACTCAGTCCTACTGATGTGCTAACCTAGTGAACGCAGAGTGGAGAGGTTAGCTGGGTTCTTTCAATACTCAGTGGGTACAGGGCATGCAGTGGGGTTCAGGAGTACTCAGTCCTACTGACGTGCTACCCTAGTGAACGCAGAGTGTAGAGGTTAGCTGGGTGCTTCAAATACTCAGTGGCTACAGGGCATGCAGTGGGGTTCAGGAGTACTCAGATCTACTGACGTGCTACTCTAGTGAACGCAGAGTGGAGAGGTTAGCTGGATGCTTCCAATGCTCTGTGGCTAAAGGGCATGCAGTGGGGTTCTACTGATGTGCTAACCTAGTGATCGCAGAGTGTAGAGGTTAGCTGGGTGCTTCAAATACTCAGTGGCTTCAGGGCATGCAGTGGGGTTCAGGAGTACTCAGATCTACTGACGTGCTACTCTAGTGAACGCAGAGTGGAGAGGTTAGCTGGATGCTTCCAATACTCTATGGCTAAAGGGCATGCAGTGGGGTTCAGGAGTACTCAGATCTACTGGCATGCTACCCTAGTGAACGCAGAGTGGAGAGGTTAGCTGGATGCTTCCAATACTCTGTGGCTACAGGGCATGCAGTGGGGTTCAGGAGTACTCAGATCTACTGACATGCTAACCTAGTGAACACAGAGTGCAGAGGTTAGCTCGGTGCTTCCAATACTCCGTGGCTACAGGGCATGCAGTGGGGATCAGGAGTACTCAGTCCTACTGACGTGATAACCTAGTGAATGCAGAGTAGAGAGGTTAGCTGGGTGCTTCCAATACTCAGTGGCTACAGGGCATGCAGTGAGGTTCAGGAGTACTCAGTCCTACTGACGTGCTACCCTAGTGAACGCAGAGTGGAGAGGTTAGCTGGGTGCTTCCAATACTCAGTGGCTACAGGGCATGCCATGAGGTTGAGGAGTACTCAGATCTACTGACGTGCTAACCTAGTGAACGCAGAGTGGAGAGGTTAGCTGGGTGCTTCCAATGGGGTTCAGGAGTACTCAGATCTACTGACGTGCTAACCTAGTGAACGCAGAGTGGAGAGGATAGCTGGGTGCTTCCAATACTCAGTGGCTACAGGGCATGCAGTGGGGTTCAGGAGTACTCAGATCTACTGATGTGCTAACCTAGTGATCGCAGAGTGGAGACGTTAGCTGGGTGCTTCCAATACTCAGTGGCTACAGGGCATGCAGTGGGGTTCAGGAGTACTCAGTCCTACTGATGTGCTAACCTAGTGAACGCAGAGTGGAGAGGTTAGCTGGGTGCTTTCAATACTCAGTGGCTACAGGGCATGCAGTGGGGTTCAGGAGTACTCAGTCCTACTGACGTGCTACCCTAGTGAACGCAGAGTGTAGAGGTTAGCTGGGTGCTTCAAATACTTAGTGGCTACAGGGCATGCAGTGGGGTTCAGGAGTACTCAGTCCTACTGATGTGCTAACCTAGTGAACGCAGAGTGGAGAGGTTAGCTGGGTGCTTTCAATACTCAGTGGCTAAAGGGCATGCAGTGCGGTTCATGAGTACTCAGATCTACTGGCATGCTACCCTAGTGAATGCAGAGTGGAGAGGTTAGCTGGATGCTTCCAATACTCTGTGGCTACAAGGCATGCAGTGGGGTTCAGGAGTACTCAGATCTACTGACATGCTAACCTAGTGAACGCAGAGTGCAGAGGTTAGCTCGGTGCTTCCAATACTCCGTGGCTACAGGGCATGCAGTGGGGTTCAGGAGTACTCAGTCCTACTGACGTGCTAACCTAGTGAATGCAGAGTGGAGAGGTTAGCTGGGAGCTTCCAATACTCAGTGGCTACAGGGCATGCAGTGAGGTTCAGGAGTACTCAGTCCTACTGACCTGCTACCCTAGTGAACGCAGAGTGGAGAGGTTAGCTGGGTGCTTCCAATATTCAGTGGCTACAGGGCATGCAGTGGCGTTCAGGAGTACTCAGATCTACTGACGTGCTAACCTAGAGAACGCAGAGTGGAGAGGTTAGCTGGGTGCTTCCAATGGGGTTCAGGAGTACTCAGATCTACTGACGTGCTAACCTAGTGAACGCAGAGTGGAGAGGTTAGCTGGGTGCTTCCAATACTCAGTGGCTACAAAGCATGCAGTGGCGTTCAGGAGTACTCAGATCTACTGATGTGCTAACCTAGTGAACGCAGAGTGGAGAGGTTAGCTGGGTGCTTCCAATACTCAGTGGCTACAGGGCATGCAGTGGGGTTCAGGAGTACTCAGATCTACTGACATGCTAACCTAGTGAACGCAGAGTGGAGAGGTAAGCTGGGTGCTTCCAATACTCAGTGGCTACAGGGCATGCCATGGGGTTCAGGAGTACTCAGATCTACTGACGTGCTAACCTAGTGAATGCAGAGTGGAGAGGTTAGCTGGGTGCTTCCAATACTCAGTGGCTACAAAGCATGCAGTGGCGTTCAGGAGTACTCAGATCTACTGATGTGCTAACCTAGTGAACGCAGAGTGGAGAGGTTAGCTGGGTGCTTCCAATACTCAGTGGCTACAGGGCATGCAGTGAGGTTCAGGAGTACTCAGTCCTACTGACGTGCTACCCTAGTGAACGCAGAGTGGAGAGGTTAGCTGGGTGCTTCCAATACTCAGTGGCTACAGGGCATGCCATGGGGTTCAGGAGTACTCAGATCTACTGACGTGCTAACCTAGTGAATGCAGAGTGGAGAGGTTAGCTGGGTGCTTCCAATGGGGTTCAGGAGTACTCAGATCTACTGACGTGCTAACCTAGTGAACGCAGAGTGGAGAGGTTAGCTGGGTGCTTCCAATACTCAGTGGCTACAGGGCATGCAGTGGAGTTCAGGAGTACTCAGATCTACTGATGTGCTAACCTAGTGATCGCAGAGTGGAGAGGTTAGCTGGGTGCTTTCAATACTCAGTGGCTACAGGGCATGCAGTGGGGTTCATGAGTACTCAGTCCTACTGACGTGCTACCCTAGTGAACGCAGAGTGTAGAGGTTAGCTGGGTGCTTCAAATACTCAGTGGCTACAGGGCATGCAGTGGGGTTCAGGAGTACTCAGATCTACTGACGTGCTACTCTAGTGAACGCAGAGTGGAGAGGTTAGCTGGATGCTTCCAATACTCTGTGGCTAAAGGGCATGCAGTGGGGTTCAGGAGTACTCAGATCTACTGGCATGCTACCCTAGTGAATGCAGAGTGGAGAGGTTAGCTGGATGCTTCCAATACTCTGTGGCTACAGGGCATGCAGTGGGGTTCAGGAGTACTCAGATCTACTGACATGCTAACCTAGTGAACGCAGAGTGCAGAGGTTAGCTCGGTGCTTCCAATACTCCGTGGCTACAGGGCATGCAGTGGGGATCAGGAGTACTGAGTCCTACTGACGTGCTAACCTAGTGAATGCAGAGTAGAGAGGTTAGCTGGGTGCTTCCAATACTTAGTGGCTACAGGGCATGCAGTGAGGTTCAGGCGTACTCAGTCCTACTGACGTGCTACCCTAGTGAACGCAGAGTGGAGAGGTTAGCTGGGTGCTTCCAATACTCAGTGGCTACAGGGCATGCCATGGGGTTCAGGAGTACTCAGATCTACTGACGTGCTAACCTAGTGAATGCAGAGTGGAGAGGTTAGCTGGGTGCTTCCAATACTCAGTGGCTACAGGGCATGCCATGGGGTTCAGGAGTACTCAGATCTACTGACGTGCTAACCTAGTGAATGCAGAGTGGAGAGGTTAGCTGGGTGCTTCCAATGGGGTTCAGGAGTACTCAGATCTACTGACGTGCTAACCTAGTGAACGCAGAGTGGAGAGGTTAGCTGGGTGCTTCCAATACTCAGTGGCTACAGGGCATGCCATGGGGTTCAGGAGTACTCAGATCTACTGACGTGCTAACCTAGTAAATGCAGAGTGGAGAGGTTAGCTGGGTGCTTCCAATGGGGTTCAGGAGTACTCAGATCTACTGACGTGCTAACCTAGTGAACGCAGAGTGGAGAGGTTAGCTGGGTTCTTCCAATACTCAGTGCCTACAGGGCATGCACTGAGGTTCAGGAGTACTCAGTCCTACTGACGTGCTACCCTAGTGAACGCAGAGTGGAGAGGTTAGCTGGGTGCTTCCAATACTCAGTGGCTACAGGGCATGCCATGAGGTTCAGGAGTACTCAGATCTACTGACGTGCTAACCTAGTGAACGCCGAGTGGAGAGGTTAGCTGGTGCTTCCAATGGGGTTCAGGAGTACTCAGATCTACTGACGTGCTAACCTAGTGAACGCAGAGTGGAGAGGATAGCTGGGTGCTTCCAATACTCAGTGGCTACAGGGCATGCAGTGGGGTTCAGGAGTACTCAGATCTACTGACGTGCTACTCTAGTGAACGCAGAGTGGAGAGGTTAGCTGGATGCTTCCAATGCTCTGTGGCTAAAGGGCATGCAGTGGGGTTCAGGAGTACTCAGATCTACTGGCATGCTACCGTAGTGAACGCAGAGTGGAGAGGTTAGCTGGATGCTTCCAATACTCTGTGGCTACAGGGCATGCAGTGGGGTTCAGGAGTACTCAGATCTACTGACATGCTAACCTAGTGAACGCAGAGTGCAGAGGTTAGCTCGGTGCTTCCAATACTCTGTGGCTACAGGGCATGCAGTGGGGTTCAGGAGTACTCAGTCCTACTGACGTGCTAACCTAGTGAATGCAGAGTGGAGAGGTTAGCTGGGTGCTTCCAATACTCAGTGGCTACAGGGCATGCAGTGAGGTTCAGGAGTACTCAGTCCTACTGACGTGCTACCCTAGTGAACGCAGAGTGGAGAGGTTAGCTAGGTGCTTCCAATACTCAGTGGCTACAGGGCATGCCATGGGGTTCAGGAGTACTCAGATCTACTGACGTGCTAACCTAGTGAATGCAGAGTGGAGAGGTTAGCTGGGTGATTCCAATGGGGTTCAGGAGTACTCAGATCTACTGACGTGCTAACCTAGTGAACGCAGAGTGGAGAGGTTAGCTGGGTGCTTCCAATACTCAGTGGCTACAGGGCATGCAGTGGAGTTCAGGAGTACTCAGATCTACTGATGTGCTAACCTAGTGATCGCAGAGTGGAGAGGTTAGCTGGGTGCTTTCAATACTCAGTGGCTACAGGGCATGCAGTGGGGTTCATGAGTACTCAGTCCTACTGACGTGCTACCCTAGTGAACGCAGAGTGTAGAGGTTAGCTGGGTGCTTCAAATACTCAGTGGCTACAGGGCATGCAGTGGGGTTCAGGAGTACTCGGATCTACTGACGTGCTACTCTAGTGAACGCAGAGTGGAGAGGTTAGCTGGATGCTTCCAATACTCTGTGGCTAAAGGGCATGCAGTGGGGTTCAGGAGTACTCAGATCTACTGGCATGCTAGCCTAGTGAACGCAGAGTGGAGAGGTTAGCTGGATGCTTCCAATACTCTGTGGCTACAGGGCATGCAGTGGGGTTCAGGAGTACTCAGATCTACTGACATGCTAACCTAGTGAACGCAGAGTGCAGAGGTTAGCTCGGTGCTTCCAATACTCCGTGGCTACAGGGCATGCAGTGGGGATCAGGAGTACTCAGTCCTACTGACGTGCTAACCCAGTGAATGCAGAGTAGAGAGGTTAGCTGGGTGCTTCCAATACTCAGTGGCTACAGGGCATGCAGTGAGGTTCAGGAGTACTCAGTCCTACTGACGTGCTACCCTAGTGAACGCAGAGTGGAGAGGTTAGCTGGGTGCTTCCAATACTCAGTGGCTACAGGGCATGCCATGAGGTTGAGGAGTACTCAGATCTACTGACGTGCTAACCTAGTGAACGCAGAGTGGAGAGGTTAGCTGGGTGCTTCCAATGGGGTTCAGGAGTACTCAGATCTACTGACGTGCTAACCTAGTGAACGCAGAGTGGAGAGGATAGCTGGGTGCTTCCAATACTCAGTGGCTACAGGGCATGCAGTGGGGTTCAGGAGTACTCAGATCTACTGATGTGCTAACCTAGTGATCGCAGAGTGGAGAGGTTAGCTGGGTGCTTCCAATACTCAGTGGCTACAGGGCATGCAGTGGGGTTCAGGAGTACTCAGTCCTACTGATGTGCTGACCTAGTGAACGCAGAGTGGAGAGGTTAGCTGGGTGCTTTCAATACTCAGTGGCTACAGGGCATGCAGTGGGGTTCAGGAGTACTCAGTCCTACTGACGTGCTACCCTAGTGAACGCAGAGTGTAGAGGTTAGCTGGGTGCTTCAAATACTCAGTGGCTACAGGGCATGCAGTGGGGTTCAGGAGTACTCAGTCCTACTGATGTGCTAACCTAGTGAACGCAGAGTGGAGAGGTTAGCTGGGTGCTTTCAATACTCAGTGGCTAAAGGGCATGCAGTGGGGTTCATGAGTACTCAGATCTACTGGCATGCTACCCTAGTGAATGCAGAGTGGAGAGGTTAGCTGGATGCTTCCAATACTCTGTGGCTACAAGGCATGCAGTGGGGTTCAGGAGTACTCAGATCTACTGACATGCTAACCTAGTGAACGCAGAGTGCAGAGGTTAGCTCGGTGCTTCCAATACTCCGTGGCTACAGGGCATGCAGTGGGGTTCAGGAGTACTCAGTCCTACTGACGTGCTAACCTAGTGAATGCAGAGTGGAGAGGTTAGCTGGGTGCTTCCAATACTCAGTGGCTACAGGGCATGCAGTGAGGTTCAGGAGTACTCAGTCCTACTGACCTGCTACCCTAGTGAACGCAGAGTGGAGAGGTTAGCTGGGTGCTTCCAATATTCAGTGGCTACAGGGCATGCAGTGGGGTTCAGGAGTACTCAGATCTACTGACGTGCTAACCTAGAGAACGCAGAGTGGAGAGGTTACCTGGGTGCTTCCAATGGGGTTCAGGAGTACTCAGATCTACTGACGTGCTAACCTAGTGAATGCAGAGTGGAGAGGTTAGCTGGATGCTTCCAATACTCTGTGGCTACAAGGCATGCAGTGGGGTTCAGGAGTACTCAGATCTACTGACATGCTAACCTAGTGAACGCAGAGTGCAGAGGTTAGCTCGGTGCTTCCAATACTCTGTGGCTACAGGGCATGCAGTGGGGTTCAGGAGTACTCAGCCCTACTGACGTGCTAACCTAGTGAATGCAGAGTGGAGAGGTTAGCTGGGTGCTTCCAATACTCAGTGGCTACAGGGCATGCAGTGAGGTTCAGGAGTACTCAGTCCTACTGACCTGCTACCCTAGTGAACGCAGAGTGGAGAGGTTAGCTGGGTGCTTCCAATACTCAGTGGCTACAAAGCATGCAGTGGCGTTCAGGAGTACTCAGATCTACTGATGTGCTAACCTAGTGAACGCAGAGTGGAGAGGTTAGCTGGGTGCTTCCAATACTCAGTGGCTACAGGGCATGCAGTGGGGTTCAGGAGTACTCAGATCTACTGACATGCTAACCTAGTGAACGCAGAGTGGAGAGGTAAGCTGGGTGCTTCCAATACTCAGTGGCTACAGGGCATGCCATGGGGTTCAGGAGTACTCAGATCTACTGACGTGCTAACCTAGTGAATGCAGAGTGGAGAGGTTAGCTCGGTGCTTCCAATACTCAGTGGCTACAAAGCATGCAGTGGCGTTCAGGAGTACTCAGATCTACTGATGTGCTAACCTAGTGAACGCAGAGTGGAGAGGTTAGCTGGGTGCTTCCAATACTCAGTGGCTACAGGGCATGCAGTGAGGTTCAGGAGTACTCAGTCCTACTGACGTGCTACCCTAGTGAATGCAGAGTGGAGAGGTTAGCTGGGTGATTCCAATGGGGTTCAGGAGTACTCAGATCTACTGACGTGCTAACCTAGTGAACGCAGAGTGGAGAGGTTAGCTGGGTGCTTCCAATACTCAGTGGCTACAGGGCATGCAGTGGAGTTCAGGAGTACTCAGATCTACTGATGTGCTAACCTAGTGATCGCAGAGTGGAGAGGTTAGCTGGGTGCTTTCAATACTCAGTGGCTACAGGGCATGCAGTGGGGTTCATGAGTACTCAGTCCTACTGACGTGCTACCCTAGTGAACGCAGAGTGTAGAGGTTAGCTGGGTGCTTCAAATACTCAGTGGCTACAGGGCATGCAGTGGGGTTCAGGAGTACTCGGATCTACTGACGTGCTACTCTAGTGAACGCAGAGTGGAGAGGTTAGCTGGATGCTTCCAATACTCTGTGGCTAAAGGGCATGCAGTGGGGTTCAGGAGTACTCAGATCTACTGGCATGCTAGCCTAGTGAACGCAGAGTGGAGAGGTTAGCTGGATGCTTCCAATACTCTGTGGCTACAGGGCATGCAGTGGGGTTCAGGAGTACTCAGATCTACTGACATGCTAACCTAGTGAACGCAGAGTGCAGAGGTTAGCTCGGTGCTTCCAATACTCCGTGGCTACAGGGCATGCAGTGGGGATCAGGAGTACTCAGTCCTACTGACGTGCTAACCCAGTGAATGCAGAGTAGAGAGGTTAGCTGGGTGCTTCCAATACTCAGTGGCTACAGGGCATGCAGTGAGGTTCAGGAGTACTCAGTCCTACTGACGTGCTACCCTAGTGAACGCAGAGTGGAGAGGTTAGCTGGGTGCTTCCAATACTCAGTGGCTACAGGGCATGCCATGAGGTTGAGGAGTACTCAGATCTACTGACGTGCTAACCTAGTGAACGCAGAGTGGAGAGGTTAGCTGGGTGCTTCCAATGGGGTTCAGGAGTACTCAGATCTACTGACGTGCTAACCTAGTGAACGCAGAGTGGAGAGGATAGCTGGGTGCTTCCAATACTCAGTGGCTACAGGGCATGCAGTGGGGTTCAGGAGTACTCAGATCTACTGATGTGCTAACCTAGTGATCGCAGAGTGGAGAGGTTAGCTGGGTGCTTCCAATACTCAGTGGCTACAGGGCATGCAGTGGGGTTCAGGAGTACTCAGTCCTACTGATGTGCTAACCTAGTGAACGCAGAGTGGAGAGGTTAGCTGGGTGCTTTCAATACTCAGTGGCTACAGGGCATGCAGTGGGGTTCAGGAGTACTCAGTCCTACTGACGTGCTACCCTAGTGAACGCAGAGTGTAGAGGTTAGCTGGGTGCTTCAAACACTCAGTGGCTACAGGGCATGCAGTGGGGTTCAGGAGTACTCAGTCCTACTGATGTGCTAACCTAGTGAACGCAGAGTGGAGAGGTTAGCTGGGTGCTTTCAATACTCAGTGGCTAAAGGGCATGCAGTGGGGTTCATGAGTACTCAGATCTACTGGCATGCTACCCTAGTGAATGCAGAGTGGAGAGGTTAGCTGGATGCTTCCAATACTCTGTGGCTACAAGGCATGCAGTGGGGTTCAGGAGTACTCAGATCTACTGACATGCTAACCTAGTGAACGCAGAGTGCAGAGGTTAGCTCGGTGCTTCCAATACTCCGTGGCTACAGGGCATGCAGTGGGGTTCAGGAGTACTCAGTCCTACTGACGTGCTAACCTAGTGAATGCAGAGTGGAGAGGTTAGCTGGGTGCTTCCAATACTCAGTGGCTACAGGGCATGCAGTGAGGTTCAGGAGTACTCAGTCCTACTGACCTGCTACCCTAGTGAACGCAGAGTGGAGAGGTTAGCTGGGTGCTTCCAATATTCAGTGGCTACAGGGCATGCAGTGGGGTTCAGGAGTACTCAGATCTACTGACGTGCTAACCTAGAGAACGCAGAGTGGAGAGGTTAGCTGGGTGCTTCCAATGGGGTTCAGGAGTACTCAGATCTACTGACGTGCTAACCTAGTGAATGCAGAGTGGAGAGGTTAGCTGGATGCTTCCAATACTCTGTGGCTACAAGGCATGCAGTGGGGTTCAGGAGTACTCAGATCTACTGACATGCTAACCTAGTGAACGCAGAGTGCAGAGGTTAGCTCGGTGCTTCCAATACTCTGTGGCTACAGGGCATGCAGTGGGGTTCAGGAGTACTCAGTCCTACTGACGTGCTAACCTAGTGAATGCAGAGTGGAGAGGTTAGCTGGGTGCTTCCAATACTCAGTGGCTACAGGGCATGCAGTGAGGTTCAGGAGTACTCAGTCCTACTGACCTGCTACCCTAGTGAACGCAGAGTGGAGAGGTTAGCTGGGTGCTTCCAATACTCAGTGGCTACAAAGCATGCAGTGGCGTTCAGGAGTACTCAGATCTACTGATGTGCTAACCTAGTGAACGCAGAGTGGAGAGGTTAGCTGGGTGCTTCCAATACTCAGTGGCTACAGGGCATGCAGTGGGGTTCAGGAGTACTCAGATCTACTGACATGCTAACCTAGTGAACGCAGAGTGGAGAGGTAAGCTGGGTGCTTCCAATACTCAGTGGCTACAGGGCATGCCATGGGGTTCAGGAGTACTCAGATCTACTGACGTGCTAACCTAGTGAATGCAGAGTGGAGAGGTTAGCTCGGTGCTTCCAATACTCAGTGGCTACAAAGCATGCAGTGGCGTTCAGGAGTACTCAGATCTACTGATGTGCTAACCTAGTGAACGCAGAGTGGAGAGGTTAGCTGGGTGCTTCCAATACTCAGTGGCTACAGGGCATGCAGTGAGGTTCAGGAGTACTCAGTCCTACTGACGTGCTACCCTAGTGAACGCAGAGTGGAGAGGTTAGCTGGGTGCTTCCAATACTCAGTGGCTACAGGGCATGCCATGGGGTTCAGGAGTACTCAGATCTACTGACGTGCTAACCTAGTGAATGCAGAGTGGAGAGGTTAGCTGGGTGCTTCCAATGGGGTTCAGGAGTACTCAGATCTACTGACGTGCTAACCTAGTGAACGCAGAGTGGAGAGGTTAGCTGGGTGCTTCCAATACTCAGTGGCTACAGGGCATGCAGTGGAGTTCAGGAGTACTCAGATCTACTGATGTGCTAACCTAGTGATCGCAGAGTGGAGAGGTTAGCTGGGTGCTTTCAATACTCAGTGGCTACAGGGCATGCAGTGGGGTTCAGGAGTACTCAGTCCTACTGACGTGCTACCCTAGTGAACGCAGAGTGTAGAGGTTAGCTGGGTGCTTCAAATACTCAGTGGCTACAGGGCATGCAGTGGGGTTCAGGAGTACTCAGATCTACTGACGTGCTACTCTAGTGAACGCAGAGTGGAGAGGTTAGCTGGATGCTTCCAATGCTCTGTGGCTAAAGGGCATGCAGTGGGGTTCAGGAGTACTCAGATCTACTGGCATGCTACCGTAGTGAACGCAGAGTGGAGAGGTTAGCTGGATGCTTCCAATACTCTGTGGCTACAGGGCATGCAGTGGGGTTCAGGAGTACTCAGATCTACTGACATGCTAACCTAGTGAACGCAGAGTGCAGAGGTTAGCTCGGTGCTTCCAATACTCTGTGGCTACAGGGCATGCAGTGGGGTTCAGGAGTACTCAGTCCTACTGACGTGCTAACCTAGTGAATGCAGAGTGGAGAGGTTAGCTGGGTGCTTCCAATACTCAGTGGCTACAGGGCATGCAGTGAGGTTCAGGAGTACTCAGTCCTACTGACGTGCTACCCTAGTGAACGCAGAGTGGAGAGGTTAGCTGGGTGATTCCAATGGGGTTCAGGAGTACTCAGATCTACTGACGTGCTAACCTAGTGAACGCAGAGTGGAGAGGTTAGCTGGGTGCTTCCAATACTCAGTGGCTACAGGGCATGCAGTGGAGTTCAGGAGTACTCAGATCTACTGATGTGCTAACCTAGTGATCGCAGAGTGGAGAGGTTAGCTGGGTGCTTTCAATACTCAGTGGCTACAGGGCATGCAGTGGGGTTCATGAGTACTCAGTCCTACTGACGTGCTACCCTAGTGAACGCAGAGTGTAGAGGTTAGCTGGGTGCTTCAAATACTCAGTGGCTACAGGGCATGCAGTGGGGTTCAGGAGTACTCAGATCTACTGACGTGCTACTCTAGTGAACGCAGAGTGGAGAGGTTAGCTGGATGCTTCCAATACTCTGTGGCTAAAGGGCATGCAGTGGGGTTCAGGAGTACTCAGATCTACTGGCATGCTAGCCTAGTGAACGCAGAGTGGAGAGGTTAGCTGGATGCTTCCAATACTCTGTGGCTACAGGGCATGCAGTGGGGTTCAGGAGTACTCAGATCTACTGACATGCTAACCTAGTGAACGCAGAGTGCAGAGGTTAGCTCGGTGCTTCCAATACTCCGTGGCTACAGGGCATGCAGTGGGGATCAGGAGTACTCAGTCCTACTGACGTGCTAACCCAGTGAATGCAGAGTAGAGAGGTTAGCTGGGTGCTTCCAATACTCAGTGGCTACAGGGCATGCAGTGAGGTTCAGGAGTACTCAGTCCTACTGACGTGCTACCCTAGTGAACGCAGAGTGGAGAGGTTAGCTGGGTGCTTCCAATACTCAGTGGCTACAGGGCATGCCATGAGGTTGAGGAGTACTCAGATCTACTGACGTGCTAACCTAGTGAACGCAGAGTGGAGAGGTTAGCTGGGTGCTTCCAATGGGGTTCAGGAGTACTCAGATCTACTGACGTGCTAACCTAGTGAACGCAGAGTGGAGAGGATAGCTGGGTGCTTCCAATACTCAGTGGCTACAGGGCATGCAGTGGGGTTCAGGAGTACTCAGATCTACTGATGTGCTAACCTAGTGATCGCAGAGTGGAGAGGTTAGCTGGGTGCTTCCAATACTCAGTGGCTACAGGGCATGCAGTGGGGTTCAGGAGTACTCAGTCCTACTGATGTGCTAACCTAGTGAACGCAGAGTGGAGAGGTTAGCTGGGTGCTTTCAATACTCAGTGGCTACAGGGCATGCAGTGGGGTTCAGGAGTACTCAGTCCTACTGACGTGCTACCCTAGTGAACGCAGAGTGTAGAGGTTAGCTGGGTGCTTCAAATACTCAGTGGCTACAGGGCATGCAGTGGGGTTCAGGAGTACTCAGTCCTACTGATGTGCTAACCTAGTGAACGCAGAGTGGAGAGGTTAGCTGGGTGCTTTCAATACTCAGTGGCTAAAGGGCATGCAGTGGGGTTCATGAGTACTCAGATCTACTGGCATGCTACCCTAGTGAATGCAGAGTGGAGAGGTTAGCTGGATGCTTCCAATACTCTGTGGCTACAAGGCATGCAGTGGGGTTCAGGAGTACTCAGATCTACTGACATGCTAACCTAGTGAACGCAGAGTGCAGAGGTTAGCTCGGTGCTTCCAATACTCCGTGGCTACAGGGCATGCAGTGGGGTTCAGGAGTACTCAGTCCTACTGACGTGCTAACCTAGTGAATGCAGAGTGGAGAGGTTAGCTGGGTGCTTCCAATACTCAGTGGCTACAGGGCATGCAGTGAGGTTCAGGAGTACTCAGTCCTACTGACCTGCTACCCTAGTGAACGCAGAGTGGAGAGGTTAGCTGGGTGCTTCCAATATTCAGTGGCTACAGGGCATGCAGTGGGGTTCAGGAGTACTCAGATCTACTGACGTGCTAACCTAGAGAACGCAGAGTGGAGAGGTTAGCTGGATGCTTCCAATGGGGTTCAGGAGTACTCAGATCTACTGACGTGCTAACCTAGTGAACGCAGAGTGGAGAGGTTAGCTGGGTGCTTCCAATACTCAGTGGCTACAAAGCATGCAGTGGCGTTCAGGAGTACTCAGATCTACTGATGTGCTAACCTAGTGAACGCAGAGTGGAGAGGTTAGCTGGGTGCTTCCAATACTCAGTGGCTACAGGGCATGCAGTGGGGTTCAGGAGTACTCAGATCTACTGACATGCTAACCTAGTGAACGCAGAGTGGAGAGGTAAGCTGGGTGCTTCCAATACTCAGTGGCTACAGGGCATGCCATGGGGTTCAGGAGTACTCAGATCTACTGACGTGCTAACCTAGTGAATGCAGAGTGGAGAGGTTAGCTGGGTGCTTCCAATACTCAGTGGCTACAAAGCATGCAGTGGCGTTCAGGAGTACTCAGATCTACTGATGTGCTAACCTAGTGAACGCAGAGTGGAGAGGTTAGCTGGGTGCTTCCAATACTCAGTGGCTACAGGGCATGCAGTGAGGTTCAGGAGTACTCAGTCCTACTGACGTGCTACCCTAGTGAAAGCAGAGTGGAGAGGTTAGCTGGGTGCTTCCAATACTCAGTGGCTACAGGGCATGCCATGGGGTTCAGGAGTACTCAGATCTACTGACGTGCTAACCTAGTGAATGCAGAGTGGAGAGGTTAGCTGGGTGCTTCCAATGGGGTTCAGGAGTACTCAGATCTACTGACGTGCTAACCTAGTGAACGCAGAGTGGAGAGGTTAGCTGGGTGCTTCCAATACAGAGTGGCTACAGGGCATGCAGTGGAGTTCAGGAGTACTCAGATCTACTGATGTGCTAACCTAGTGATCGCAGAGTGGAGAGGTTAGCTGGGTGCTTTCAATACTCAGTGGCTACAGGGCATGCAGTGGGGTTCATGAGTACTCAGTCCTACTGACGTGCTACCCTAGTGAACGCAGAGTGTAGAGGTTAGCTGGGTGCTTCAAATACTCAGTGGCTACAGGGCATGCAGTGGGGTTCAGGAGTACTCAGATCTACTGACGTGCTACTCTAGTGAACGCAGAGTGGAGAGGTTAGCTGGATGCTTCCAATACTCTGTGGCTAAAGGGCATGCAGTGGGGTTCAAGAGTACTCAGATCTATTGGCATGCTACCCTAGTGAACGCAGAGTGGAGAGGTTAGCTGGATGCTTCCAATACTCTGTGGCTACAGGGCATGCAGTGGGGTTCAGGAGTACTCAGATCTACTGACATGCTAACCTAGTGAACGCAGAGTGCAGAGGTTAGCTCGGTGTTTCCAATACTCTGTGGCTACAGGGCATGCAGTGGGGATCAGGAGTACTCAGTCCTACTGACGTGCTAACCTAGTGAATGCAGAGTAGAGAGGTTAGCTGGGTGCTTCCAATACTCAGTGGCTACAGGGCATGCAGTGAGGTTCAGGAGTACTCAGTCCTACTGACGTGCTACCCTAGTGAACGCAGAGTGGAGAGGTTAGCTGGGTGCTTCCAATACTCAGTGGCTACAGGGCATGCCATGAGGTTCAGGAGTACTCAGATCTACTGACGTGCTAACCTAGTGAACGCAGAGTGGAGAGGTTAGCTGGGTGCTTCCAATGGGGTTCAGGAGTACTCAGATCTACTGACGTGCTAACCTAGTGAACGCAGAGTGGAGAGGATAGCTGGGTGCTTCCAATACTCAGTGGCTACAGGGCATGCAGTGGGGTTCAGGAGTACTCAGATCTACTGATGTGCTAACCTAGTGATCGCAGAGTGGAGAGGTTAGCTGGGTACTTCCAATACTCAGTGGCTACAGGGCATGCAGTGGGGTTCAGGAGTACTCAGTCCTACTGATGTGCTAACCTAGTGAACGCAGAGTGGAGAGGTTAGCTGGGTGCTTTCAATACTCAGTGGCTACAGGGCATGCAGTGGGGTTCAGGAGTACTCAGTCCTACTGACGTGCTACCCTAGTGAACGCAGAGTGTAGAGGTTAGCTGGGTGCTTCAAATACTCAGTGGCTACAGGGCATGCAGTGGGGTTCAGGAGTACTCAGTCCTACTGATGTGCTAACCTAGTGAACGCAGAGTGGAGAGGTTAGCTGGGTGCTTTCAATACTCAGTGGCTAAAGGGCATGCAGTGGGCTTCATGAGTACTCAGATCTACTGGCATGCTACCCTAGTGAATGCAGAGTGGAGAGGTTAGCTGGATGCTTCCAATACTCTGTGGCTACAAGGCATGCAGTGGGGTTCAGGAGTACTCAGATCTACTGACATGCTAACCTAGTGAACGCAGAGTGCAGAGGTTAGCTCGGTGCTTCCAATACTCTGTGGCTACAGGGCATGCAGTGGGGTTCAGGAGTACTCAGTCCTACTGACGTGCTAACCTAGTGAATGCAGAGTGGAGAGGTTAGCTGGGTGCTTCCAATACTCAGTGGCTACAGGGCATGCAGTGAGGTTCAGGAGTACTCAGTCCTACTGACCTGCTACCCTAGTGAACGCAGAGTGGAGAGGTTAGCTGGGTGCTTCCAATATTCAGTGGCTACAGGGCATGCAGTGGGGTTCAGGAGTACTCAGATCTACTGACGTGCTAACCTAGAGAACGCAGAGTGGAGAGGTTAGCTGGGTGCTTCCAATGGGGTTCAGGAGTACTCAGATCTACTGACGTGCTAACCTAGTGAACGCAGAGTGGAGAGGTTAGCTGGGTGCTTCCAATACTCAGTGGCTACAAAGCATGCAGTGGCGTTCAGGAGTACTCAGATCTACTGATGTGCTAACCTAGTGAACGCAGAGTGGAGAGGTTAGCTGGGTGCTTCCAATACTCAGTGGCTACAGGGCATGCAGTGGGGTTCAGGAGTACTCAGATCTACTGACATGCTAACCTAGTGAACGCAGAGTGGAGAGGTAAGCTGGGTGCTTCCAATACTCAGTGGCTACAGTGCATGCAGTGGGGTTCAGGAGTACTCAGATCTACTGACTTGCTAACCTAGTGAACGCAGAGTGGAGAGATTAGCTGGGTGCTTCCAATACTCTGTGGCTACAGGGCATGCAGTGGGGTTCAGGAGTACTCAGATATACTGACATGCTAACATAGTGAACGCAGAGTGGAGAGGTAAGCTGGGTGCTTCCAATACTCCGTGGCTACAGGGCATGCAGTGGGGTTCAGGAGTACTCAGATCTACTGACATGCTAACCTAGCGAAAGCAAAGTGTAGAGGTTAGCTGGGTGCTTCCAATACTCCGTGGCTACAGGGCATGCAGTGGGGTTCAGGAGTACTCAAATCTACTGACATGCTAACCTAGTGAACGCAGAGTGGAGAGGCTAGTTTGGTGCTTCCAATACTCAGTGGCTACAGGGACCTTGCACTGTTGGCATACAGTGTGCAAGATGGTGACCGTGTACACCCACAGCCAACATGCATAGGACGCGGTTGGGGGACCTCTGTGCCACCAACGGACATCTCTCGCTTATCTGATGACCTTGTGGTAATGTATATTACGGGCTATTAAGTGTCACGAAAACATTTTGCGCAACTATATTAACCAAGTTGCAGGTGGCCTAATCCATAGAGGGCGGGGCATTCCTGCACATTTGCCATCCTGTGGAAGCTTTTTAAAAGAAAATCCACTCAACTGCTTGAGGCAAAAGCTTACTTTCAAACCCAATTATACAGCCCGCAAAAATATCCTGCATTGCTTCGAAAACAATATTAATTGAGAATAATGACCTTTTGTATAGCACACACCACTGGCCTATAAAAAATGATTGGCATTGTACGTGGCAGCGATGGCATCACTCTTGGAAGAATGGCAGACTGAGTCAGCACTGCAGGCATGCATGCCCATGAAGCAGCCTTCGGTTAAACAGCTTTGCACAAAGCAGCCTGCTGCAGGATGACACTGCGACACTCCCGTGAAAGCAGCAACGCCACACACGGCAGGTGATAACAGGAGTGGGTGCAGTGCCCACCTCAACCAACTTTACCTTCCAAGCATCGCTCCCAGGTCTTTAGAAATGGCAGGAGGATTAGCTGTTGACAATGTACAACCATGCTGCGTGATCAAAATGTCATCCATTTCAGGAATGAGAAGATCGTCTTTCAGCATTGTGCTCTGCAGATTGTACATGTATAATAGGAACCATTAGATATTCCACTAAATGTAATTAGTGTCTAAATTGCTCGTGTGAGACTCCAAGGCACTACCTACTGCCCGTATTGACCCCACTAGAGCTCAGAAAGTCACTGCAGCAGAAGAAAAAAAAACACACGGAAATCATTAGACCATGAACTACTGCGAGGAAATTCAACAAAACAGTGTTGTGGTGCTGTACTCGATTTCCAACAAAGAGAACAGTCGAGGCTCAAAGGGAAATATGCCCGCAGTTACCTTGGCTGTCTGATTTATGAATAAAGCCCTAGATTTTACAATTGGAGGGGTGTAATTGCGGTTAGGAAGCCGTAAAACCGATGATGCAACAAAAGTATTTCAGACTTCTAACATCCGTTTACTTAATGGCGTGCTTGCCGTTTGCAGGTCTCAACTGTAATAGCAGCCGAGGCTCAAAGGCAAGTATGCCCACAGTAGCCTCGGCTATTTATTTTCCGAATGAAAGCACTTTAGTATAAGTGCTGTGACAACAATCAGTGGGTGTGAGACGTGTGGAAAGAAAGAGTCATGAAGTCACTTTACAATTCAGCTTGGCCCACGCGCCTTTGCTGCTTACACAAGGCTGGCTGGCATCTGAGAGCTGAGGTACGGGGGGCACATGGGGGGCTCATGATTTCAGAGGGGAGGCACTGGCCCCCCCAAACCCCCTTAGCGACTGTTCTAAGCCCCTGCAACTAACATAATTTGAACAGGCGTGTTTTGGGGTGATGCGACGGAATTCTGAGAGTGAGTGAGGCAAGCAGACGTATGATGTGTACAGCCACATATAACCAAACTCACATGTGATGAAGAAGCAATACAGTGGCAGAGGTCCTGCATGACATGAGACCACACACTATTTATTAATTGATGTGTGTTGGTGGGTGTCCATGCATTGTGAGGCCCTCCCACACCACCCCCATACATAATTGTTGAGTGTATGCCACCCCTCCACAGTTTTGCCCCCAACTCACGTGACAGTCACATAACAAATGCAAAGCAAAATAAAACAAAACAAATGAACAAAGAGACAACAACTGTGTGAAGAACAATGAAAAACTGTATTAACAATATATACACTATCAAAATTCTCTATGTGGAAGGGGGGAAATGTCCAAGGGAAAAAATGAAACAAAACAATAAACCACACAGTCAACTATTTACATAGGCAGCGGGCTCAATACTGTGCCATTATGCCCTCCAGGGCAGCGTCACATTCTTCATCCTACACTTGGAGGCAGGCCACTCTCTGGTCCTGGATGGTTTGCAGGCGTTCCCTCATCCTCCTCTCCTCCTCCCCCGCATCCCGGCAATCCTCCTCCAGAATCTCAACCCGCCTCAGTGTCCTTCTTTCCACCACCTCTGCTCTGGCCCTGGCAACCTGTGCCACCCTAGCTCACTGCCTCTCCACCATCAGCTGCATTCTCAAATCCATCCTGACGCACACCATATGCCTGAAGCGGTGGCGCTCCTCTTGCCAGTTGTCCAGACCTTGCTGTGTAGCTTACCTCTCCGATGTTGTTGGGCCCTGTGTTGCTTGTACCTGGACACTCCTATAGTGCTGTCGCCTGGCCAAGAGTACCCAACACATGCACCCCCGCGATCTGGTTATTGCACGACGGAGGGTACACTACCAGCACTGTCCTGATGTGCCAGTTGCCCCATTGATGCCTGTGCCTGTGCATGTGCCTGGGCAGGCACAGCGACCCCCTCTGCCGTACTTTTTTGGACTTCCACCTTAGGCAGGGACGTGCTGACCACCAGACTGGATGGTGTGGGTAGGTCAGGAGGAGAGGGGGCCGTGATGGGAAGTAGCAAGGTAAGACCCCAGAGGACGACTGGGGAAAAGAGGAGGCAGTGGAGGAGGGGATAGCTGAATATGCCAGCCCACAGAGACTAGGCAAGAGCAGCACACGTGACAGCTGGGACATTGAGATGAATATCATTTGATGATGATGTGAGGGGAACTCACAAATCCATCTCACTTCATCACAAACCACACCTGTACGCCTTGCTATCGCTGCCATCAGGGCATGCGACATTTCAGGGCTGATTTCCGTCGCCATAAAGGTGGGCCTGGACTGGGTGCAGGCATCCACGACGGTGGTCATGGCTGCATCAGATAGAGCAGGGGCAAGAGGTTGGTCAGCTCCCTCCACGGTGTACTGCACATCCTCCTGTCCCTGGCCCAATGGGGTGCAGCCTGAACACCCTCCTGGATGTCCTCAACCAAACTCTGTGTGGTGGCCTTCATCTTCCTCCTCCTCCAACACCACCTCCATCTCCCTGGATGACTCCAGAGACACTTCCTCCATGGATGGCCCTTCCAACCCTGCACCTTGGACCACATCCACTGAGGAGTCCCCCTCCACAACAACCTCCTGGCAGATACCCCCAGAAGCTCCGCCACATGGTAGTAGTGCTCCCCCAACCAACTCACCCTTGGATGACGTAGACTCCAGTAGGGCTGGCTGGGGTCTACCTTTTTGCCTGGTGACTTTGTCCCTGCCCTTCCGCTCCACAACGATGCCTCCTCCATCTTCACGAGCTTCAGTAACTGTAGAAATTGTTTTAAAAAACATTGATATCAGTAATTGTCATCAATGGATGTCTTGCATACACAAAATTAACAAGAGAAATCACGCACATGTATGTGCCCTAGCAAACATCATTGAAAATATAGCATGATTGTATTGTGAAGGCTCAATCATAGTAATAACCCATGCATATGTGAATAACGCACATTGTATGGTGCCCAACAACACATCCCCTACAACAGGCAACGCCACCATACCAATCAGCAACCAACACAAGAACGGCCTGAAGCCATGGCCATGCAGACAGCACCAGGGCACCTGCCCTCACAAACACAGTCACCAATGTCCACATGCCACAGTATGGTCTGCAAGCCAGCTACATGTACCGCCAGCCATATCTGTCATCAAATTGCACATGTCAGTTGGCCAACAATACTAATATTGCATGTACACACATGCACTTGTCTTAAAAATCCAGTGGAATAATATGTCACATCCCAGTTCTGGAGGCATCAATGCATGAACCCCACACACGCAGGCTTCAACGCACATGTGTCAGTATCATCAGATATGCCTGCAATGATGCACTGTCAGTTGTGCAACACATAGACTCTGACGTCATGCACGTCACTCTCATGCCCACAACATGGCATGTCCACATATTTTTTTTTTGAAACTTTGTTTTTTGGTATTTACTCTGAAAAAATGTACACTTGCACTGAAAGGGTGCGTCTAAGAACAGTAGTAACTTACAAAAACAACCCTGTTTAACAACCCCACACCCCTGACGCCCGTTTTGAGTGACACACGACTGATTCACGGTGATAGCGAAGGTATTCATTGCTGAACATTATTACTGAGTTAATTTGCCCCAACTCTTGAGTTTAGGTTTCTGAGGTGTCTGAGTCCGAGGTCTCTGCGTTATTCAGCAGGTATAGTATATAAGGCCCCCAGATGTCAGGGGGTCGTGCGTGATGAGGTAGTGTCTTTGTGAATTCGATATCCATATCTTGACAATATAGAATGTCTTTTTTCCAGGCTTCCGTTGTGGGCAATGGGCCTCGGCCCCAGGTCATGGCGATTCTCATCCGTGCCAGAACAATGAGAAGGGCTGCCAGTTTGAGAGTTGCAGGTTGTAGGTGTTTGGTTAACCCGAGTAGGGCCCCCAGTGGGAGTGGTGTTGCCGTTTCCCCGATAATGTCGGCTGTTGTTTGTAAGACTGTGGTCCAGAAGCGGTACACTCCGGGGCAGCTCCAAGCCAAATGGAAGAAATCTGCGTCAGCGGCATTACATCTTTCGCAGTGCGCTGACAGTTCTGGGTGATTTCTATGTTTTTTGACTGGGGTGTAGTAGGTTTGGTACACAAAGTTAAAGTGAATTAGTTTATAGCGTGTGTTCAATGCAACCTTTTGGGTCTGTCGAAGAATATAGGACCAGTCTTCTACAGGTATAGTTTCTGGAATAGCTGTTTCCCATTTTTGTTTCACCCGGGGGTCGATTTTCACTGTGTCGGTTAGAAGTGTTTTATACAATGTTGATACTAATCTTCCTTCTCCCTGGGACTGGATCACATTATGTAGTAGGTCCCATGTTGGCGGCTGATTGGGGAATGAGGGGAATAGCTCTTGTAGAGTGTGGCGCAGTCTGAAGTATAAGAATACGTCTAATGAGGTGTTCCCTCCCCGGTCTTCGACCATCTGTGGGGTTAGAAAGGTGCCCTCTGGGAATAGATCTCCGAATGAGTGTACTTTGATTTCGTCGACCCATGTGAGGAATACTCTCTTGTTTGTGAGGGGGATGTCCGGAATGAATTTGATCGGTAAGCGTGGGGAGAATCTTATTTTGACCTTGTACCCGCATGCAATCTTTTTCCAGATCGCATATGTAGATAAGGCTGTGTTGAGCGTGTTGTGGGGTACCGGAATATGGCTGATAATTATGGCTCTTAGCAGCTTAGGGGATGCAAGGGCCCGTTCCACCTGTACGTGTGGGCGAACTAAATGTGTTGAGCACCAATGACTCAGGAATTGTGCTTGAGCAGCCCAATAGTATTTCTCTACATCCGGGAGTGCCAGGCCACCGCTTGAGGTCGGCAGTGTCAACGTACTGTATGCTACCCGAGCTGGTTTCCCCGCCCATAGCAGTTCAAGTATAAGACTCTTTACCTTTTGGAGGAAGGATTTTGGAAGGAGCAGGGGCACGTTGGTGAATAAGTAAAGGAGTTTGGGGAGAATGACCATTTTAGTTAGAGAGGTTCTGCCCCATAAAGTTAATGGTAGCGATTTCCATCTGTGGACGCGTTCCTGTAGCGTGTTTAGTGTTGTTATAAAATTGTCTTTGTATATATCGTTGTGGTTGAGGGACATGTAGATGCCTAATTAGCGGATCTTCAAGCTTTCCCATTTGAAACCGTGATCATCCGTGAACAGAGTCGTCTTCGGTGTTAGCAGGAATACCACCGATTTCGAGTGGTTTGTTTTAAGGCCAGACATTTGGCCGAATTTGATCACTTCGTGTATTATTGGGTTAAGGTTAGTCTGCGGGTCGCTCACGAAGAGCATCACGTCGTCAGCGTAGAGGGAAACTATTAGTTTGTGGGGTCCCAGCTTGAAACCTCTAGAGAACTGGACTTTAGAGAACTCTCCCGTGAGACCGTCGGGACCTGGCGCTTTAGTGTTGGGGAGGGATTTGATGGCTTCTAGGATTTCTTCTAGTGATATCAGTGCATTCAGGGGTTCTCTTAGCTCGCTTTCCACCCAGTATAGTTCTGTATCGTTTAAGAATTCTTGTATCGTCTCTGGGCTTGTGCAGCCTTTGGAACTATATAGGTTCTGGTAGAAGTCACGGAATGTGTTGGCTATTTCTTCCTCCGTATAGCGTGGGGATCCATGTGCATCTTTGATCCATTCCACTCTGGAGGGAGTTTTGTCGATTTTTAGTAGACGGGCAAGCAGTGCACCTGGTTTTTGGCCTTCTCCGTATTGACGGATCTGCTGTTTGTGTCCTAGGAATTTCAGTTCTCGTTGTGCTGTTTCTTTGAACGTTAGTAGTTCCTTTTTCAGTGTCGCTAGGACGTGTGGCTCTAGGGTGGTGGTGTAATTGAGCTCTAGTTCCTTCAAGCGTCGTTCTCTGCCAGCGAGATCTCTGCGTATTAGTTTTAGCATGCCATTCTCCTTTGCCATGCACACCCCACGTGTGTAGCATTTTAATGTTTCCCACACGGTGCTAGCTGAGTCCACTGAGTCTTGGTTGTTTTCTAGAAATGCTGTTATTTCTTGGCATAGTTCTTCTGCGAACACGGTGTCTGCTAGCGAACCAGGTTTGAACCTCTAATTGAGACCTGGTGGCACAGTACCGGAGTGCGAGACTTCAAGCGTCACCATTGTGTGGTTCGAAAAGGATCTCGGAAGTATTTGGCTCGCGCCCCACTTGAAGGGGCCGTGGGTGGAAGCCAGGATATAGTCTATCCGTGAACTGGTGTTATGAGCGGCTGAATGAAAGGTGTATTCTCTCGCGCCCCAGTTGTATTGTCTCCACGTGTCGGACAACTTAAACGCTTGGCAGATTTCTTTTACTTGGAGGCACGCTTTAGAGGGGTTCGTTCCTGTGTTTTGAGATTTGTCAATTCTGGGGTCTAGTGTTGTGTTGAGGTCTGCCCCCCATATGATAGTTGCAGCGTTGAGCTTCCCTAGTTGAGTCATCACCCAGTCGAAGTTGCTAGGTCCGTCGGTGTTTGGAGCGTATGGGTTCACTATCACCAACTCCTTCCCGGCCAGTATCCCTCTCACTAGTAAGGCTCTCCCCTCTGTGTCTCCTCGATTCAATCAGACTGAAGTTTGCTCTTTTGTCGATTAGAATTGCAACTCCTCTTGCATAGGATGAATAGGACAAAAAATATCTATGGCATCCCCATGACTTGGCCCAGTGTTGTTCCGAGGATGGGAGGAGATGGGTCTCTTGTAGTATTGCAATGTTGATTTTGTGCCTGCGGAGGTATTGAAGAATTCTTCTGGTTTTTGCCAGTTGATTGCCACCGCGAATGTTCCAAGTGGCGATTTTAAGCAGTGCCATTGGTTTCTAGATGATGATTGGGAGTGGGCCATTCTTGGACATTTGGTTGTAGCTGGAGATTGGGTGCGTGTGGGTGACAGACTAATTTTGCGTTCAGTTTGATGGCCTTCTGTTGTTTACACATTGTGTTCCGAGGGTGAACAGTTGGTGGCATCTTCACGGGCATCTTCATAGAACAAACTTCCCTCCCTTGCATGGGCAACTCCCAACTGGCCCATGGTGCACCCACCCTTACTAACAGAACTGTGAACATTGCTGTGCTTGGGTCGTTAGTAGCCTTCCAAGTGGGGTAAGGGCTCCCCTTTGAACTTGCATTTTCTTACTGTGGTGAGTGCCGAATGTGGGCCTGAGGGCGGAATGAAACTGCCTCTATTTATTGCTGCTCTCGGCTGTTACGGTGGGTCACGTCTCATACGATCTTCGCGTTGCGGTCTTGGGTTATTTGGTGCAGGTCTGCAACCGGCGCGGTCCAGATAGTCGTTAGCTTCTTTTGGTGTGGTAAAGAATTGGACTTTCCCTTCCTGTTGAATACGGAGTTTTTCAGGGAATAACATGGAATAGAGTATTTGATTGTCTTGGAGTCTCCTCTTGACTGTCATGTATGAGCGCCGCTGTGTCTGGACTGTTGGGGAGAAGTCTGGGAAGATTTGAATTGGGTCACCATCATATTGTAGTTTTCCTTTCTCTCTGGCCGCCTTGAGAATTGCATCACGGTCCTTGTAGTTTAGTAACTTTGCGATGATTGGGCAGGGATTTGCGCCTGGGATTGGTCTGGTGTTTGTGATCCTATGTGCCCTTTCAATGACAAACAGCTGAGAGAAAGTCTCATTCCCAAACAGTTCAATACATAACTGTTCAACGTAGTCTTCCATTTTGGTCCGAAGTTGTTGTTCTCTGACCTCAAGAATTCTAATATTATTCCTGCGTGAGCGCCCTTCCAAGTCTTCGTTTTTGGTGCAGACTGCCTTCATTTGGGTTTCAAGTGTTGAGACTCTGGAATTCAGGGCTGCCGTGCCATCATCAAGGTCGGATACTCGCTGTTCGACGGCATCCAGTCTGTCTGCATGATTGTCAAGGCAATGTTGGATTTGATCCACCTTGGAAGCTAGATTGTCCAGTTTACTGCCTAGGCCGCCGATCCCAGTTTTCAGATCCATTTGGATCTCCCTTATGTCGAGATTTGGGGCTTCTAGGTCTGTTGAGGCCGTGTCGGGTGTTGGTGATACTGATCTGCTGTTTGATGATGATTTGTTGGCGGAGCTGGCATCAAAGTTCAGTTTTTTTTTTAGATTTGTCAATCTTCCCCATTGTTAACTTGGATCGGATTTCTGTGGGTATGTGGGAGGTGGTGCCAGCTGTTGTTGTTGGTGATTTCAAGTGATTCCTTTCTGTTGGGTTTGGATCGGCGCCTTTTGTCTATGTTAATGCGGTACTTGATGTTGCGGGGACATTCGCGGAGTCCAGAAGGATTCGGGGGAAGTCTTGCACACTCCGCTAGTTGTGGACCTGGAGGGTTGTCGGTGACTATTCCTACTGTGTTGCACTGCTTTCAGCAGATGGCCGGTGTGCTCCGCGACTAGTCTTTATTCGGGTGCCCCGTGCCACGATGCTGGTGGGATAGATGAGCGGCTGCTTCGGGTAAACCGCTGCCCCGGCGGTCCATATAGGTTATGGCGGTGGAGTGTGGCTTCCGGTCTGCGATTTGGGGGAGATGGTGGCAAAATGGAACATTAGAGCAGCGGATTGGATCTTTACTCTGGTGCTGCCCGTCGGGAGCGGGTCTCCCCCGGTTGTATTTCGCCAACAGTGAGCCACTGGGGAGATTCGACAGGGCAGTGCGGCGTAGATGGGTTGGCCTCCGTGTCCCGATGCAGCGATAAATGAAGCCCAGTAGGCCAGCCCTGGGGGAGTGTGTGAACCCTCTTTCGGTTGCCAGTGACTGTGTCACGTATTACACTGGAGTGACTGCTCGCCCCAGGGCCACCTTGGTAGGTTCTTGGTTTGATGAGGTTTTATATTGAGCTGGTCATCCCGTGGAACCGGGCGCGGATCGGCCCGCGGCCACCGCCGCTCCGTCTGGGTGTTGGGAGGAGGGGAAGGCGAGGTGAGCGCCTTGATCTGTGGTGGCGAGGCTGTGCTAGGGTGCCTTAAACATGGCTTGTAGGGGAAGCCTGCCGCAGCGCCGGACACTTTCCTCCGGGTTGCGTGAGCCGGCCTGTTGGTGGGTAGGCCCGCTTCGTGCTTTTTCGCGCTTCTACCTGGCCGTCGATTCTGGGAGCCGCACGGGGCTGGATCGAGCTCGCTGCCTGAGATTGGGCCGTCGCGGGGACGGAGACCACTCTGTCTCTGAAGCACTGCTGGTGCGCATGTCTACCCGCTTCTTGAGGCGGTCCGGTTTGCTCGGCTGAGCGGTACAGTCTCTGCGGTACTTCTGCTGCAGGCGGCGGCCTGGGACTCGGTGCTGCTCCTCCACCACTGAGCAGCCACAGGCAGGCCTGTAGGTTATAAGCTGTATCACGGCAGAGCCACGGTCGATAGAGGCAATAATAGGGTCAATTTGTTCCGCCGAGCCGCGGGATTCAGCACTTTGAGAGCGTAGAGTGTTTTATCACCACAGATGCCGCAATGTTAAAGGAGTAATTAAGGAGCTGCACAGAGCTCTCTAGGAAGCCGCCATCTTGGTCGGCTCTCTAGCGCCCTCTCATGGCATGTCCACATCTCTCAGGCCCAAGCACTTGCTCCATGCTGCCATGCTTCATGTGCACAACAACAACAATCCATGTATGCACAATCAGCCAAACCTCATGCAAATGGCAGCATGCAATGTCTGATTCCACAAATGGCTTGCATTGGCATGAGTCAGCAATCAGCTGTGTCTGACAATACACACAAGCCACAAACAGGATGTGGCATCTGCAAACATGCATGCCACATGTACACCCTAGAGCATTGTCCCACATAGGTACTCACCAGCGGCATGCAGACGACTTTTCCAGGCCAAGGGCTGGGAGTTGAGGTCCTGATAGAACCTCTCAAGTACCTGCAGCTGTACCTGGGTGAACCGGTGGCAGTCATCATGGTACACCTCCACGGTGGGTTCCGTGGAGAGGGCTACCAACACCTTGGTATGGCTATGGGTCTTGAAGTCGTCCCAGCATTTCCGGACCGTCTCCCTGAGGCCAGACTGACACCCACTCTACGTTGATGGCAGCTGTGATGTCGTCCCATATCTTTAGCCTTGTGTTGATGTCCAGCTGTGTAGCTGGGTTGAAGAGGGTATTATAGGGGCCCAGGACCCGATCCACCATGATGGCAACTTCTGTGTTGGTGAAGTTAGCTGCCCTGTGATTCAACGTGGGGGACTTGCCCTCCCCAGATGACGTGGATGGGGCAGACATGGCATACCCGAGGCAGGTATGGGCTTCCTGGGTCTTGGGGGTTGTGGAGCTACGGTGATGTTGGCAGAGGTGGAAGTCCTGGAAAGTACAGAGGAGGTGGTCACAGGGCCAACACAGGAGTCCAAAAGTAGGGCAGCTGACACACCGAGACAGCGTAAGCTGCAGGCAGGTACTCACTCTGCAGGCAGCAGCACCATAGGACTGAATGAGGCAAAGCAGTGACAGAGGAGGCAAAAACATCACAAGTTTGGGTAGGAGGAACAGTGGTGTGCATCTAGCATCCGCAGCAGCCCACAGCAGAGTAACGGCCCTTAACACATAAGTTACGTCTTGCGTGCAGTGATGCTGTGCACCTACGCGGCACACCTACGTGGCTCATGGCATTGATGCTGTAATATAAGTCAAGTGACGTTCATCACTAGTTGTGCGCGTGAGGAGTTACAAAGTCGTATGTGTTTTTCCTATGAAATCATTACCTTCAGGTACCGTTTCGGGAGGATAGCTCAGTGGTCTCGGGAGGATAGCTCATTGGCAACGTGCTTGCCTTGGAAGCAAGACGATACGAAGCAACAAAGGTTCGATCCCCGGGTCCGCGCTTAGAAACCTCTGGGTATTAAACGCGTTATAAATAACCTATCATATCATATCATAGCTATTTTCTTTGGCGGTGTTTGCCATGTTTTTGTGAACTTTTTGAGGCATATGGTGTGTCGTTTACGCAATGTTTGTGTTTGGTGGTGTCCCTGCGTATGCATTCCGCTTTTTTATTTTTCTGAAGCTTTCCAGGTATTGCATAGGTAAATTGTGTTAATCAGGGTGTGGCTGCGTATCGTGTAACATTTTCTTTCCTTTTGGGGTACATTTGAGCCTTGCTGGTCCACAAATCTATGTCGCCCATCATGTAGACTTTTCCCTATCTCATACTGCCCAAGACAATAACTTGGTGTGCCTTCCATTCATTCCTTACACCTGTGACAGGAGTAGAAAGGCCCCAAGAGGGAAAAGGGGCAGATGGGTTCGAGATGTCATAAGGAACCATCTGCCCCAGCCCCAGGGGGTCAGTGATGTGATGTGGAGACACCTGCTCCAGCCCCAGTGGGTCGGGGACATGGTGTGGAGACATCTGTCTCAGCCCCAAGGGGTTGGGGACGTGGTGTGGAGACATCTGCCCCAGCTCCAGGAGGACATGGCAGGTCCCAGTCCACAGGTGGCCCGGCACCTGGATGCAAACGTGGTTCCACCCAGACAGGGGCAGCACCAACACCCCATGCCACTCGTGGCAGGAAGGGACTCCCTGCACAGCATGAACAGGCTCAACCACAAGACACGGCACATGACACTGGCCTGCAGAGGAGGTAGATCTTCACTGGTGAGGAGCTACAGGTCCTTATTGACTATGTGACCAATCACCATTGTGACATTTGCCTGTATGAGGGGAGCATGAATACAGCTGCACAACGTTTGGTGCATTGACAGCGTGTCACGGAGCAGATAAACGCCTCAGGGGTGGAGATGCGCACTGCTGAACAGGTTTAGAAGCGCTGGAATGATCTTGACCGGCACACCAAGCAGAAGTTGAGTGTTAACCTGTCCTCTGCACTGGCAACCAGAGGGGGTCCAGCAGAGGAGGAGGAGCTGACACCACATGATGAGGCCACGAGCCAATTCACCCTCCTTGAGTTGATTAAAATCAGAAAAACACGCCATAAAAACTGGGTAAAATCATACTAATCCAAAATGATCCAGGAGGATGCAGAACAAATGCTGAAAAAAATCTCAAGGAAGAATATGGGACGAATCTAGTTGCTGCTGAATTCAATAGATACTCCGATATTTGTCTTACAATCTAAGGCAGCTGCGGAAGTGGAATGGATAAACCATTTCCAAAATGTATTTAAAGGGGCAGAAGAAGCGGCCATTAGTGATGCCCTGAATGAAGGCCTAAAGTGGTCATTCTCCACTAAGGAAGAAGAGATCTACGCACTTATAAAAAAGGCCAGTGGATCTAGAGCACCTGGGCCAGATGGCCTGATGAAGGCCATCCTCAAAGAGGAACTGGAATTGTGGGCAAAGTTCACGGACAACCTGTTTGAGCATGTAAAGAAATTAAAACAAGTATAAGCCACTTGGAAAAAAGCTATAGTGGTGCCTACATTTAAGAAAGGTGATAGGACAAACCCTACCAACTATCGCCCTATGCCATTGTTGGATGTGATTGGAAATATGTTTGCCAAATTAGTTTTCGCGGGTCTGGACTCTTGGACCATTGCATCAGGACAGTTGGACAATTGGCAGTCAGGATTTGTAAAGGGAATGAATACGACATTATACTTATGAAAAAGAGGTTCAATTCCTACGATAGGAAGACCTGTGTGGCCTTCATTGATCCATCACAGGCCTTCGACTCTATCAGTCGGCAAAGGCTGTGGCATAAATTAGCCAAATGGGGGTGTCCCTGGGACACACTGGCAGCCATTAAAGATCTGAAGACTGACACCGGGCTGCAGATAAAAATGGACTAAAAAGGCACCCTGTCGAGCTCAATAAAAACATCAAGAGGCCTAAAACAGGGTTGTCCTCTGGCCCCCTCTTTGTTTAACCTTTTCCTATCGGTCCTTTCTGCCTCATTGAAAGAGATAAGGAGTTTCCCTCCGAATATAAATGGGAGCCCTACTGACCATTTTAGATAGATCAAACCCCAGTGGGTTTGCAGTGCCAATGAAGCGCCCAGGATTCGTATGTACAGGAGAATGGTGTGAATGTGAACGTGAATAAATCAAGGGTCCTAACGGTTCAATCAGCAAGAGGCCAGAAATCTAGACAGAAAACGTGGCATATAGAGAATGAACGGTTATTGGAAGGTTCCTCGTTCATATACTTGGGAAGCTTTATAAGCACGGCCTTGAGAGAGACCCCCTCAAGTAAATATGCTGAGACCTACAACGCACAACGCAGACATTGGCTAATCAAGGAAGGTTGATCGAAAAGAAATGTGGTACATTTTCAATCGTCCCTGTTCTAACTTTTTATAAAATGAAGGCCGTCCTGACTGCGATCTTTGGGGTGGAACGTTCAACGAAATTTCAGGAAAATTATAGGACACTTTGAAGCCCTGTTCTGGAAAAAAGTCCTGAAAATAGCAAATTGTGCACCTGCCTCTGTGATCAGCAAGGAGTTGGGTCTGATCTCAATGCATGCACGGATCACCTGTAAGAAGCTGAGCTTGTTCTGTAATTGTATCCGGAGGCCCCAGTACGAAGCTTTGGGGTATTAAAAGAAGGTATTGTGGGAGATAGGGAGGACGACCTACAAGCCTGGAGAGGAGCGTGTCCTGAAGAATTAAGACATGTATCCACAACTGAAGAGCAGCTAATGACCAACCCAGTCTCCATAAAGGTCAAACTGTGGAGGCAGGACTGGATCATGACCCAAAATGCTACTGAAATTGCTGTGTGTAGGCAGGCTTGGACTGGCCTATAGGGCAATAGGCCCATAGCTGAACCAAAAACGCAAAATGCTTGTGTTGGCCCGTTTCTTGAGTCAATGTGGGGCACTTTTTTGCCCAATGTGGGCCAGTTTGATGAGTTACTTCGCTATGCGGCTAATATTTTTGACCAGTGTTGCTGAATAAATATTCTTTAAAATGTACAATTTGCATCACATTTGTATCAAAAACCTCTGCCTTGGGTACTATTCAAACAGCGTCACACGGTGGGCCACTTTTTCGTTGGTGCCCGAGACAATTTGAGGCCCCCGCCCAACCCTGTTGTTCAAGGAATGCAGTAAGCAGCTCCAGCTTTCTAAGAAAAAAACACACAATATTAACACATTAAGCCTCGTAAGCAGTCAGAAGGTTCTTTTGGGGAAGCCACAGCTCGGCGCCCCATTTCTGTTTAAAATAAAATGTCAAAAACCTACAACTTACTGAGCAGTCTGCTCCGAGATGACCTGAGATGACCTGAATATGACAACTCGCCACGGCTTGGGAACTCTGGCAGTCATCGAACAATGCCATTACCGAGATCCAAGGAGCAAATCACTTGTGCTCCTGGATCCAAAGAGCAAATCGCTTGTACCCTGGATCCAAAGAGCAAATCACTTGTGCCCTGGATCCAAAGAGCAAATCACTTGTGCCCTGGATCCAAGGAGCAAATCACTTGTGCTCCTGGATCCAAAGAGCAAATCACTTGTGCTACTGGATCCAAAGAGCAAATCACTTGTGCCCTGGATCCAAAGAGCAAATCATTTGTGCCCTGAATCCAAAGAGAAAATCACTTGTGCACCTGGATACAAACAGCAAATTACTTGTGCATTTGTTTTTTATTTGTATTGCGCACCTGGCCAAAGTGCATCTGGGCGCATTTCTTAAAGGCAGTCACAATGGTTACAAAGCAAGGTATCACGGAACATAAAATAACAGTAATTTACAAGACTAGCAGAGTGCGATACTGAATACATATTTACAAGGAGGCCATAGAATTAGCAGGGGTAACATGTTTGCCAAGACGGCAGAGTTGCTGGCGTGGGAAAGTATATTCACAGGAAAGTAAGAGAAGATGGTTGTAGAAGAAGCAGCAAATTTACATAGGAGCAGGAGTGTGGTCCTGCTCGCTGAGCCAAGACTTGCCTTTATTCTTAAACACATGGTAAAATGGTCCAGCTCTAAGTGTGAGAGGCAATGTGTTCCAGAGTTTGGCGGCTAGGACTGGGAAACTCGAACACGCTGCCTTCTGGAGCTTAAAACTGGGTATAACGAGTGAGTGGGCATGAGCAGATCTGAAGGGTCTGTCAGAGGTGTGGGCTGTGAAGCGGTTAGCAAGATAAATAGGTGATTGGTTTGCTAGGGATTTGTGAGTCAAAGCAAGGGTTTTGAGTGATATTCTTGAGGCAACTGGGAGCCAGTGTAGACTACGGCGCGTGTCAGAAATGTGAAATTTCATAGGGATATTAAGGGTCGCCTGTTAGGCAGAAACCTGTCCAGTTCCCTTAGGGAACACTGCAAAAAGTTTAAGACTACAGGAGTAAGCAGTAAACCCAATTGGTAGCAGCCTGCACCACCCAGATTTACCTGGTAGCTGTGGCTGAGCAGTCAGACTTCTCTCAAGAAGAGTTAGGCAGTATATAGAGCATACACACTAGGGCCAATCATACAGTAGAACAAGCAAACACTGACCAGGGCTTTGGTATTTAAAGTATAGAGTTATTTATTTAACACACACTTTGTAAAAATACACTGGCACTAATATGTCAAGCAAGTTCAAAACACAGTCACTGAAAGTATATACACCTCCCTGATTAATTATTCGACAAGTCTTAGAGAAAACACCCAACTTATTATTAAAACAGAGGTGAGCGCTTAACTAAGATTGCACTCCAATAATTTGGTTGAAAAGGGAGAGAAAAGGCAGAGTATGAAAATAACAAGGTACCAAAACTTTTTAAGTAACCACAGATAGTTAGAAAGGCAGGGTCTACTGTATAGCAAAAAGTTCATAGGCCAGGCCCACTCTTGGAGAGAGTAAGGCGGAATGTGCCCAAGATCACACAGTTGAAGTACACTTTAAAAGTCTTTGCAGATAGTTCAAAAAGGAGTTGGATCAGTTCAGAAAAGTTAGTTAACAGGTCTGGAGACCAACCCAGTTGGAGAGTCAAGGATTTACGGGACACCTTGAACAGTCCGTTGAAAGGGAGGCCAGGCGGGACACAGTACCTTAAAGTGGTGAGAAAGCTCCAGCGGGGGAAGTTGTTCCTGGCAGCGGGTGCAAGTCGTGGCTTCGTCCAGCGGAAGAGAGGATCTCGATGTGGAGGAAAGCTGAAGGTCGTTGCACTGCCAGGGAAGGAACCAGCTGCGGAGTTCTCGGTTAAAAGATACAACCCTTTTATTCGCGGTCAGTGGTGAACGTGGCTATCCGGTTGCCGGGGTGCTTGGCACGGGCAATTCAACCATGAGACGTCCTGGAAGGCGAATAAGGTGAACTGGTTAACCCCACCAGCTCAAAGGAAGAAGACTCTCCTGGGGGGAGATCCTCTCTGTCGTTGGGAAGTGGTGAGTTCGGTTCAGCAGGGCTCCACCGGTGGTGTCGTCGTTGCAGGTCGGCCTAGCTTCTCCCTCTTCGGATTCTTTAGGTCCTGTGGCGACTTCTGAAGTTCCAGTCTCCAAAGCCCTGCTTTTATGCAGAAAACCCCCATTCACACAGTCCTAGCTGTCACTCAAACATGCTAAGTGGTGAGCTGTGCGTCTCACCACTGGCCCAATCACACAAGAGTGTGACTTGAGTTGCCGAGGCAACTCAGTCCAGGGTGCCTAATCCCCCTCACACACCCTCTGTGGTACCCAGATAGAGTGGCACCACTTTGGAGGGCTTCTGTGCAGAAGCCCGCCAAAAGTGGAACTAAGGGCTCAACTTTGGGTTACAGTTACAGAGGCGAACACAAACGCCATTTTAAAACTGAGTTCTGCCAAAAAATCCCAACCAGTGAATTCATATTAATTTAATAAACCGGCTGTATCTTTGAGGCTATGTTAAAAAGTGGTATCCTCGAACAATGGGAAATTCCCATAGTAATATATTTGCGGTCTAATATAAAAAGTAGTGTCCACTGCCACCAGCCAAAACTCGATCAGGGGGGACTGGACAGTGCCCCCTCGAACAACAGACCCAGGGGCAATCGAATTGCCCCTACCAGTACGTCCACAATATGATGGTTTGTACTGGTTCTGTTAATAATTTGGACTAGTGAAGCCAATGGTGACTTTACATGCCCTGGGAGACAGTAGTCAGTCCCAGGGTATGGAGTCTATGTATGGGAGTCACTACGACATCCCTGTGTTACTGCACTGATGGTGCTGTGTAACACACGGAGCCCTATGGAGTGAAAGACCTCTATAGCCCATTAAACACATACAAAGTCAAATGACATCCTCAAATCATGCCTAAGAGTGGGATAAAAGAGTCTCACTCTTAGCAGGAGAAAAAAATTAACCCCAAAAAATCCAGCAAAGCTGCTGGGGGACTCACTAGGTTTGGGAAATTAGCCTCTACAGAGAATTCTCCCTAACACTCGCCCCCCCAGACTAAGGGACAGGAGGATTTAATCCACTCCTGGATGAATCTCATACCTCTAGTCGATGACATACATCCTAGAGAGACCATCAGCATTTTGGTGGTGACACCCTGACCTGTGCTCAATGGTGAAATCAAACCCTTGCAGGCGGATTGACCATCTCAATAGTTTTGGGTTTTCCCCTTTCATCTGCATCAACCATCTCAAGGGTTGGTGGTCAGTCTGAATAACAAAAGTAGAACCATACAAGTATGTCCTAAACTTCTTCAGAGCCCACACAATGGCAAAACACTCTCTTTCAATTGTTGCCCACCTTGTCTCAGGATCCTTCAGCTTTCTGCTGATGGAGCAAATGGGGTGCTCCCTACCTTTCCCATCCAGTTGACTGAGGACTGCACCTATCCCTACATTTGAAGCATCAGTTTGCACAATGAAAGTTTGATGGTAGTCAGGAGCTCGTAGTACTGGGGCTTGGCAAAGAGCCCTCTTCAGGTTTTCAAAGGCCTGATTGCACTCCTCATTCCATCTGACCTTCTTAGGGAATTTTGGAGAGGAGATCACATTCAATGGAGAAGCTATGGTTCCATAGTTCTCAATGAAATTCATGTAATACCCAGTGAGGCCTAGGAAGGCTCTCACCTGGGTCTGAGTAGTAGGTGTTGTCCAATTTTGCACAGCTTCAATCTTACTGAGCAAAGGCCTTATTTCTCCACCTCCTACCTAATGCCCAAGGTAGACCACTTTACTCTGTCCAATTTGGCATTTGCTTGCCTTTATGGTCTGATTTGCCTTCTCAAGAGCCTGCAAAACATAACTCAGGTGGTTAACATGCTCTTCCCAGGTCTGGCTGAACATTGCAATGTCATCCAAGTATGCCATGCAGAAGTCCTCCATCCCTGTCAGAACCTGATTTACCATTGTTTGGAATGTAGCAGGTGGATTTTCCAGTCCAAAAGGCATACCCTTGAATTGGTAGAGGCCAACTGGGTTAGAAAATGCAGTTTTCTCCTTGGCATGGTCTGTCAGGGCTATTTGCCAATAGCCTGATGTCAGATCAAATGTGCTGAGGAACTTGGCAGAACCAAGTCTACCCACCAGCTCATCTGTTCTTGGCAAAGGGTTGGCATCAGTCTTGGTGACTGCATTAAGAGCTCTATAATCCACACAGAATCTCAATTCTTTGGATCCTGCCTTTTGTACTAACACCACTGGGCTAGATCATGAACTAGTAGAGGGCTCTATTACCCAGAGATCAAGCATCTTGCTGACCTCACCTTTGATGTGGGTCCTTACATTCTCTGACATTCGGTATCCTCTGCTTTTGACTGGCAGACAGTCACCAGTGAGTATGTCATGTTGTCCCCAAGGGGTCAAGCCTGGTGAAAGTGAGAACAGAGGGGCAAACTGATTTAACATAGATGTGAACTCTTCTTGTTGCTCAGGTGTCAGATTTGAAGAGAGATTTACTCCTTCAACTTTTTCATCTAAAGGTAAGCCTCTGAGGAGATCAGGGAGAGCTTCACTCTCTTCTTCCTCTTCTGATGATGCTAGAAGCAAAGCTCCTACATCAGGTCTAGAGACATACGCTTTGAGTCTGTTCGTGTGGAAGACTCTGGGAGCCTCCTTGGGATTGCCCAAGTCCACCAGATAGTTGACCTCTCCAAGTTTTCCCACAACCCTGAAGGGTCCCATCCATTTGTCTTGCAAGGCCCTCTGCCTTGTTGGAAGCATAACTAGAACTAGCTGGTCTTGAGTGAACTCAACCATGTTAGCCTTTTGATCATGCCAATGCTTCAGCAAAGCTTGACCAGCCTTCAGGTTATCACTAGCTTCTGCCATCATGTGTGACATTCTCCTCCGGAGACCTATCACATAGTCAGTCACTCTGACTGGCTTGGGGGAAGGAGCACTCTCCAACCCCTCCTTATTCAGGGCTAATGGACCTCTGACTGGAACGCCATAAAGAAGTTCAAAGGGAGAATAGCCTACTCCCTCCTGAGGGACTTCTCTATAAGCAAAGAGAAGGCATGGCAGTAGAAGGTCCCACTTTCTCTTAAGAGGCTCTTCTAAAGCACCTATCATGCTCTTCATGGTTCTGTTGAACCTTTCAACCAATCCATTGGTTTGAGGGTGGTACGCGGTTGAGAACTTGTAGGTTACTCCACAGGTTTTCCACATGGCTTTCATGTAGTGGGACATAAAGTTTGACCCCCTGTCAGAGATTACCTCCTTAGGAAATCTAACCCTGGTAAAAATACCAAGGAGGGCCTTAGCCACAGCTGGATCTGTAACAGTCCTCATAGGAATTGCCTCAGGGTACCTAGTAGCATGGTCTACTACAACAAGGATAAACCTGTTGCCAGAGGAGGTTGGAGGAGCAAGGGGACCAACAATGTCAATCCCTACTCTCTCAAACGGGACTCCCACAACTGGGAGAGGCACTAAAGGTGCCACATTCTTGGAGCCAACCTTACCAGAAGTCTGGCAGGTGTGGCAGCTCTTGCAGAACTTATCTACTTCAGCCCCCATCTTTGGCCAATAAAAGTAGAGTGAGAGCCTTTCCTTGGTCTTCTTGAAACTCAAGTGACCAGCCAAAGGAATCTCATGGGCTAGTTGCAAGAACTGTTGTCTGCTTTCTTGAGGTACTACAAGTCGCTTGTAGTCTCCAGGTGCAGTCTCAGTTGGTTCACTGTAGAAGAGGCCATCTTCCCAGTGCAACCTATATTTCCCAGGCTCTTGCCCTTTAGCCTGAGCATCTGCCTGGTGGCGAAGACCTTCCAGAGTTGGACATTCTCTCTGTCCCTTAATGAAGTCTGCTCTGTTGGGTCCACCTTCTGCCAGTAAAGACTGCAGCTCAGGATGGTCAACATGATCCAGATCTCCAATGAGTTATTGGCCTTCTACTAGCTCATCTTCAGAGTCTAGCTCAAACACACAGGGTTGTACCGCCCTCTCAGCCTCAGCTGGAGGTGGAGTTACAGGTGTAACTTTGGATAACCTAGGGGAAGTCCCAGTTGGAAGCACTGGAGTGCTTGTTGCTGGTTTCTTTCTGGAAGCTTTGGGTTTCCCCTTTGCTTCTTGTTGTTCTGATATAGCAAGTTGTAACTCCAGTGGAGTAGGAGTGATATCCCTCTTCATCATCTCCTTGTGAGTACCTCTCATGGTTCTCTCCCTTGCAGGTCTGGTTAGCTCCTGTAACTTTTTACTAGGTGGTCTGGGGGTATGTGACACTACTCCAAGAGTCTTCAGGTCATTTCCCAACAGAACCCTTCCTGGTACCTCACTATGTATGCTGACAGGTATCTTCGCAGTCATGTCATTACACTGGATGAGAACTGGTAATTGGGGAAGCATCTGCACAGGCCCTCCAGCTAACTTGGTGAGGTGTTTGGGTGCCTTAGCAACATCCTCAGCCTGAAAAAATGATTTGTCCACCACAGTTATGCTGGCCCGAATGTCCCTAATGGCAGGAGTCTTCTGCCCATTCACCTGGACACTGTCCTTATAATACTCTTTAGTATTATCTGGGATAGAATTATACACATCTAAATTCTGTTGTTCCCACAACTCCAGAGATACTAAAGAAACACTGGCTGAGACACCAATGGGTTCATCAGTCAGTAGTAGAAAATTTCCACTTGCCATTTGTACTTCCTCTTCTGGAGCGAGGGCGAAGGAGACAAGCTGGACCCCTGAAGGTTTACCCTTACATCTGGGATCTCCTTTCACATGGTCAGTAGAGCCACAAACATAGCATTTACCAAATGCCTTCTGGAATGGTGGCTTGTTCTGACCTCCTTCTGGTTTAGCACCAGAAGGTTTACTACTCTGATTTGGTTTCCTTTGTGCCTTACCCTTATGGTTTTGTTTGGGGCCCTCTTTGGGATTGGAATTATTAGAATTCTCTTTGGAGTCCTTCTTAGGCTGTTTCCCCTCATCCTTTTTCTGAGTTGCCCCAGAATCCTTGTGAGTAGCCCTGTTGGCAACCCACAAGTCAGCAGCCTTAGCTAGTTTTCTGGAATCTAATTCCTTTGAATCAGCCAAGTGCTGTCTGAGCTCAGGAGAGCAGGCATCATAAATTGACTCCAACATCACAAGATTCTTCATTCCCTGATAAGTGTTCACCTTGTAACCCTTAATCCATCCCTCTAAGTTTTTCAACCCTTCACTCACCCAGGTAGCCCAAGGGGTACCATCATGCTTTTTGAGGGTTCTAAACCTCTTAAGATACTGGGAGGGGGGCTTCCCAAATCTAGCTCTTAAAGCTAGTTTCACACATTCATAATCCTTCTTATCCACCTTCCCCAACTCCATCACCACATCAGATGCAACAGGGGGGAGCCTAGAGAACAACCAGGGAAGCAACTGATCCCCTGAGATGTCCTGGAGCTCATGTTTATACTCAAACATAGCCAACCAATCCAACACATCCAACTTAGGCTTATACATACCCACAATCTCTTTAGGCATCCGGGGTCTTTTGGGACTGGAACTCCTAGAGGGTCCGGGGAGAGAAGCATTTTCAACAGACAATTTCTTCATCTCTAGCTCATGCTTGAGCTCCATTTCTCTAAGCCTTAGGTCTTGATTAAGTTCTTGGTGCCTTTGTTCTGCTTGAGCATTTAGTCTCTTAAACTCTAATTCAAGCTTCATTTTCTCTAGTTCAAGACATTGAGGACTAAATGTGGGACCTGGCAAAGGTCCAGTAGGTACAGCTGGTAGAGCAGGCAGAGGCGCAGGGGGGACAGTCACAGCAGCCTCACCCTCCTCTTCTGACTCTTCCTCAAGATTATCAATACTTTGATCTATATCAATATCATTACTTTTATCTACATTTGCTGGAGTGGTAGGCTCCTCTGAGCCACTACCCAGACTTTGGTTTGCTAGCAACCTTTCTATCAATTCCATTTTCTTGCCCTTAGTCAGGAGATTCTTATGCTTACAGAGAACTCTCAAACAATCAGCAGTTTTTGTAGCAAGGGACTCTTGACTATAACTTTCCATAGTAGACATGTTTAGAAAATAAAACTTTTTAGTGCTAAGCTTTGTGGTTAGTTGTCCTAAAGTATTTCAAAGCACCCTAAAGTGTATACTCAATACAAATCCCACCGCTGTACACCAGTGTTAGGTAGAAACCTTTGCAGTTCTCTTAGGGAACACTGGAAAAAGTTTAAGACTACAGGAGTAAGCATTAAACCCAATTGGTAGCAGTCTGCACCACCCAGATTTACCTGGTAGCTGTGGCTGAGCAGTCAGACTTCTCTCAAGAAGAGTTAGGCAGTATGTAGAGCATACACACTAGGGCCAATCATACAGTAGAACAAGCAAACACTGACCAGGGCTTTGGTATTTAAAGTATAGAGTTATTTATTTAAAACACACTTTGTACAAATACACTGGCACTGATATGTCAAGCAAGTTCAAAACCCAGTCACTGAAAGTATATACACCTCCCTGATAAATGATTCGACAAGTCTTAGAGAAAACACCCCACTTATTATTAAAACAGAGGTGAGCGCTTAACAAAGATGGCACTCCAATAATTTGGTTAAAAAGGGAGAGAAAAGGCAGAGCATGAAAATAACAAGGTACCAACACTTTTTAAGTAACCACAGATAGTTAGAAAGGCAGGGTCTACTGTATAGCAAAAAGTTCATAGGCCCGGCGCACTCTTGGAGAGAGCAAGGCGGAATGTGCCCAAGATCACACAGTTGAAGTACACTTTAAAAGTATTTGCGGATAGTTCAAAAAGGAGTTGGATCAGTTCAGAAAAGTTAGTTAACAGGTCTGTAGGCCAACCCAGTTGGAGAGTGTTAGGAAAGATTTTGTAATTGTAGGTAATTTTCCTTCCATCTGGCAACCCCTAAACTTTTTGCTGTTGTTTTACACCTTGTTCTCGACTTTGCCAGAGAAGTGAAGCCTTCTGCCGCACTCCTCTGGGCTTTCGCTCCTTTCTTACGGGGAAACTGACATGCCCTTACGACAGTCAGTACCGGGAAACGCTGTTTTCCGTAGTTTCTTTTATCATGTTGCGGCTTTCGTGCAACATGACACAAGAGGGCACTGTAAGCTAAGTTACAGCTCTCTTGGGTCTCTAGCCTTCTACAGGCCCTAGATACTCGTTTAGGATTGTAACTGATCGGTGCAAGTGGTTCACGGACGGGAATGGTGGCAGCAATCGTTTCTTGTGTTTTGAGCTCCTTTTGGCGTTCTAAGCGCGTTTCTCGTGCTTAACCCCAAAATGGTGGGCTGGCTCCCAAAATGGCCAGACCACGAGGCTCCTTTGTCCTGTCCGCTGACCGTCTTGCTCCCTTCACCTTCCCCAGGTCGAGCCGACCCGGGGCCTTCCTTATTTGGGCATGTACTTTCCGCGAAACACGGATGCTTTCGCAGGCTTCTACATGTCTTGTGTGTGCCTCCAGGATGTGGGCTGGGATGTCTGGTCCCAATACACATCCTGGGTGCCAGAGAGTCTAGGGTGGTGTGAATGCCTGGGACCACCGTGGTCCGTGATTGGTCCACGAATGGTGTGAGTGTTGATGAGCGGATCTCCCATTGGGTCCCCTCCGTTTTGGCGCGAAGGGAACCGTGGATAAGAGGGGGCTGGAAACACCACTACCATGTCGATCTCCTGAGTTCTCACGAACAAAGGAATACAGGAGCCAAGTATCCTGCAACCAAGAGGCTGGACCGAGGAATCGCTGGTGACCCGCTGAAGGACTGCTCCTCTGCACTGCTGTCGCCTTGTGAAACCCTTTTTACCTTTGATCGAACCAGAAGGCCTGTACTGGTACTTCGACCCTTGGAATAGCGGGAACAGCTATTCTCGGCATCTTCACCATCTCCTGCCAGTAAGCCTTCGGAAGCGTCTCTGGGCCATCCAGTAGACTGACCAGCTTACATGGGAGTCTTGCTCTGTAACCGCCGCCAGGTTGTGTTGTATTTCGAGTCCTTGTCACTCTCACACGCTTCGTACACTTGGCGTTCCCAGGTCTGAAGTGAGTAGTGTACATTTGGCTCAGATATACACGGCCGCTCCGTTACCCTGCTGTGGTAACAATCTGTGCGGGTTCCTTCGTTTGGGACGTCTTTTACTCATCTCTGCTGCTGCAGACTCAACATGACGACGAGACGTCCCCTGCTCTTCTGAACCTGCCAGCGACTGAAACGGACGCGGAGAAGCCTGGGTCTGCTTGCATCGGGGACCGGTGAGTAGCATAGCTAGGAACTGGTCGCCCTCCTGCAGGAGCCCATAGCTTTTCCCCGCTGTGTCAAAACAGCACCCTTTTCCGTACTCGCGCTCTGCTTCTGCCCACAGTGGAGGCTGCGCTTGAGTCGCGGAAATTGTTCTTCATTTGTGCACTAAACTGAACTGCCTGATTTCCCTCAAAGAGACTCCTTTTTTGCCCGTTGGCACCAGCGTGTGCAGGTACTTTTGAGCACAAGGCTCCACTCTTCGTAGGGCTCGGACTTCCTTCTAGTTAGGTGCCTCTGAAGGCGGACTGGGTCTAAGCATTATTTCGCACTGCCTGTTTTCCCTCCCTTTTAGGTGGACTACACATTTCGTGCATCTAACGCTTGAGACTTGTTGTATTTGTATATATATTGTATTGGTATGGTATGTGTTGGTTTACTAGAGTTGTATTGTGATTTCTCGCTACGGTCATTGTTTTAAAGGCCTTGGAATAAATGTGTATATATTTTTAATATAGCACCTGTTTGGAGTAGTTTGTAAGTGTCCTTGCTTTGTGTGCTCATTGCGGGCTTTCAGTCACCCTCACCCCTCTTGAGACCTAGTCTTGACCGCCGCGAACGCTACCTTGATTGGTCTGGCTCGGCCAGAGGTTACCCTGTTCCAAGTAATTAGGTTGGCCTTCTGAACTTCTGCGCCACCAGGACAGAGTTCAGAAATCCGTCTTAACAGAGAGTCAAGGATTTACGGGACACCTTGAACAGTCCATTGAAAGGGAGGCCAGGTGGGACACAGTACCTTAAAGTGGTGAGAAAGCTCCAGCGGGGGCAGTTGTTCCTTGCAGCCGGTGCAAGTCATGGCTTCGTCCAGGGGAAGAGAGTATCTCGACGTGGAGGAAAGCTGAAGGTCGTTGCACTGCCAGGGAAGAAACCAGCCGCGGAGTTCTCGGTTAAAAGATACAACCCTTTTATTTGCGGTCAGTGGTGAACGTGGCTATCTGGTTGCCGGGGTGCTTGGCACGGGCAATTCGACCACGAGATGTCCTGGAAGGCGAATAAGGCGAACTGGTTAACCCCACCAGCTCAAAGGAAGAAGACTCTCCTGGGGGGAGATCCTCTCTGTCATTGGGAAGTGGTGAGTTCGGTTCAGCAGAGCTCCACCGGTGGTGTCATCATTGCAGGTCGGCTCAGCTTCTCCCTCTTCGGATTCTTTAGGTCCTGTGGCGACTTCTGAAGTTCCAGTCCCCAAAGCCCTGCTTTTATGCAGAAAACCCCCATTCATACAGTCCTAGCTGTCACTCAAACATGCTAAGTGGTGAGCCGGGGCGGCTCACCACTGGGCCAATCACACAAGAGTGCGACTTGAGTTGCCGAGGCAACTCAGTCCAGGGTGCCTAATCCCCCTGTGCAGAAGCCCGGCAAAAGTGCAACAAAGGGCTCAACTTTGGGTTAGAGTTACAGAGGCGAACACAACGAGTTCTGGCAAAAAATCCCAACCGGTGAATTAATATTAATTTAATAAACCGGCAGTATTTTTGAGGCTATATTAAAAAGTGGTAGCCTCGAACAATGGGAAAATCCCATAGGAATATATTTGCGGTCGAATATAAAAAGTAGTATCCACTGCCACCAGCCAATATTCGATCTGGGGGGACTGGACAGTGCCCCCTCGAACAACAGACCCAGTAAACATCATTAAGTGCTTTAGAGTCAATAGCATGGTTGCCCGTGTTGGGGATGAGTATCTGGGTGTCTTCGGCATAATTAGTATAGGTGACACCCAGATAGTCGAGGATATCGAAGAGGGGCTTCGTAAATACATTGTAAAGTGTTGGGGAAACACATGAGCCTTGTGGGACCCCACATAAGACTGGTGATAGCTCAGCCGAAGCAGTGGGTGAGAAGACACGCATGGTTCTGTTTGCTAAGAATGATCTGATCCAAGAAGTAGCTTTGTCTGAGAAGTGGGCAGCAGTTTTGAGGTGTTGGCACACAATTTGGTGGTTGACCAAATCGAAAGCTGCTGATAGGTCCAGCAATAGAACTAAGGCCAGCTTGCCTTTATCTTTTAAGTCCTCAATTTGTGTTTTAAGGTCAATAAGGACAGTTTGAGTTCCGTGTCTAGGACGGAAGCCCGATTGATGGAGGCCAAGAAGTTTGTTGGATTCAAGGTATGCCTGAATTTGAAGATAGGCTACCCTGTCCAAGATTTTTAGGAGGAAGGGCACCGTCGTAAAGGGTCTATAATTGGCCGGGTTGCTCCAAACAATGGTAGGTGTTTTGATAATGGGGATAACCCAAGCGTCCTTGAGGTTGTCTGGGACAATCCCAGATTTAAAGGAGGTATTTATGAAGGCAGTAATGAAGAGGGCCAGCTTGTGGGCGGCCTCCTTGATGATAGGTTCTGGGCAGGAGTCATCTTAACAGTTGGAAGGTTTGAGCTTTTTAATAATGTTTTCTACTTCCAAAGTGGAGAGTGGTGAGAAGCTAAATGGTTTTGCAGGATGTGGTGAAGTAGTGGTATTAAATGCAGAGTTTAGTACTGGATCTGGGGCTAAGCTACATTTTGTTATGTTGATTTCTACATTTAATGAAGAGACTTTATCAAGGAGGGCCTTCTGGATGTTGATGCACCAGGAGGAATCCTGGTTGCACTGGTCTAGAGGGTCTATAGGCCACTCTAGTTCTTTAAGGATCTTAAAGATCCAGAGATCCAGAGAGTAAATCACTTGTGCACAGGTGCTTGAGATCCAAAGAGCAAATCGCTTGTGCACCTGGATCCAAAGACATATCACTTATCAGTTGTATAACATCTCACTAAAGTAAAGCAGTTGAAAAATCACGCTACTAATACACCACACCACTCCCAATAGATTCTGGACAAGTTTAACCTCAAAATGAAGTGTGAGCAAAAGGGCACTCCAGCAATTTAAAAAGGGAGGGGAAAATGACGTTAGGCTAAAATTGAGCAGCACCAACAGGTAACTAAGCAGGGCAATCTAGAAAGAGGAACTACAGTGATGGAATCAAATCAAAAAGGCTTAGGGCCAAAGTCAAACCCTGCACAAATCTGTTCTGATTGTATATACTTCTGATCTTGCCTACAATTGTTATGCCTATGTCTATACTGTTAACTTAAACTCTTTTACTGTCTAATCCTGCTCAATATTGACATTCTGTAACTTTTAACTTTGCACTAAGCTGTACGTTTTCTTATGCTCTTGCGCCCTTATACCCTAGGGTCTGGTGCGCACAATAAATACCAAACAAACAAACAAACAAACAAACAAACAAACAATAGGACAAAAGTCTTTTGCTCAAGATCACACAGTTCAGGGTAGTTCGCGGTTAAGTTTTTGCTAAGAGCTCTGGACGAAGTTGGTAAGTAGAAAGGTTTGTTCAAAGAGAAGAGAAGGACAAGCCCTCGGATTGGTGAAAGTTTTCACACACCTTCACCGCGGCTGAGCGAAACGAACAACTGGATTTGCACAGTACCTTTAAATGGAGAAGAAGCTGAAGCTGAGGCGGACGTTCCTGGAAGTACCTGCAGGCTCACGGTTCCGGAAGCGACTGTCGGACTGACAAGAACTAGGAAGACTGGAGGGTCCTGCACTACCCATGGAAGAAACGAGCAGCAGAGCAAAGCAACAAATAAAATGTGTGCTCCTTAAAACCGAAGCAGGGTCCGACCTTCCTGGCTATCCTGCCCATTGTAGCTCTGTACAGCGAATTCGACCAGAGGAGGGAGTCCTGGCTTGCAGTTTGGGTGAACTGGTTGGTCCCACCAGCTAAGGGGAAGAAGATTCCTGGCGGATCCTCTCTGTCATTGGAGTCTGAAGATTTGGACCTGCAGCAGGGCTTCACCGGGCGGTTCAGTCGTTTGTAGAGGTCCTCTTCTGTCAGCTCCTCGTCGGTTCTTTAGTTCCAGTGGCGACTCTGCCTTTCCAATCACAGAGACCTGCTTTTTATGCCGTTTTCCCCTATTCACACAACCTGGCTGTCAATTCCACAGCAGGGATGCGACTTGGGTTACCATGGCAGGGGTCCTAAACCCCTCCATCACATCCTGTCCCCCACAGACATACAGGCGCCTAAGGAGGGCTTCTGTTCAGAAGCCCGGAAAGGACGGCGAACAAAGGAACCAAACCTGGTTTGGCGCGCAGAGTAAAACACTAGAAATACTTTTACAAAAAGAAATGGTGAATAAACCCAGCCGGAACCGTATAAATACGTATATGGTCTAGCGGGTTTAAGTTCGAGGCTACCAAGATAGCCTAAAACAATACCAGGGTTATTTAAGATAACCGCGGTAGGAAAAATAGGGTAGCTACCACTGCCACCAGCCAAGTATTAATGAAAAGGGAGCGAAACAAGGCTCCAAGAAAAACAGACAAAAAGGGATAAGTATTAACCCTTTCCAGAACTCTATGTAAGATGGTTTGGACAGGGTCTGTGAGTTTTAAAAGAGACTAATAAAGTCAATGGCAACTTTACATGTTCTGAGAGACAGTAGTCAGTCCCAGAAAATGGAGTCTGAGTTGGGAAGTCAAAAAAAGACAACCCTGTGTCACTGCACTGAAGGTGCTGTGTAACACACAGTAAAAAGATGATGCCTATGGAGTAGGTGAGGCTCCACAGTCTATGAACACAAAAAAATGTTAAACACACACAACAAAACACATGTAAGAGTGGGATAAAAGGCTCACACTCTTACCAGGTGAAACAAAACATCCTAGCAATCCAGCAAAGGGAAATTAGCCATTCTGGAGAATTCTCCCTAACAATAATAATTGGCGATGACTCGCTTTTGTAGCACTTATGTTGGTATGTACAGGTATCCTTGATAATACGGCACATTGTTTTGAATAGAGCATTGGGTTTTCCTCGCTGCCCAGGCTTGCTGTTCCACCACCGACATACTGGGCCTCATTAGGAGTTTGGGGGCAGCCGTGCCTGTAAACTTGCATCCGACACCGGCACCCGCGAATGGGCAATTACCGGGCCATCAAAAGTCTGGCGAACCCGGTAATTGCCCAGTGTTAACACACTCCCCATCCCGTTCGGCCTCATAGGACTGAATGGGAATAGGGAGCATGGATGCACCAGCACCGTTTATAACGGTGCCGGTGGATCCACGAGTTGTGCTCGCGGGTGCCTCCATTCCACCATGGTAGACCTGGCGGAATGGAAGGGACCCGCAAGCACAACTCTGAGTATGGCGGTGCGGTAGCAACGGTGCCGGTGCCTTACCAGCACTGTTGTTACCGTTCCGCAATACTCATAATGAGGCCCACTGTGTCTCACTTCTTCCCTCAGGTCTTCGATGGGAGAGTCCATGGTTCCTAAGATTCTGAGCAACTTTTCCCCGGAATGATGTCCACCGGGTCTGGAGTAACGTAAGCATCTTCTCCTTTCCCGATACGAGATAGCGCGTATGCCTTGCCGTTGCATACCCCTGGCCAAAAGGTGATGACGAAGTCATACTCCGCAAAGTATAATGCCCAGCGAAGGTTCCGTGATGATTGGGCTTTTGCAGAGCGTAGATACTTCAGATTCCGGTGGTCGGTGATGATCGAGATGGTTTGCCAGGCCCCCAACAAATAGTGTCTCCATTCCTTGAGTGCATTCTTAATTGCCAACAACTCCTTATTGGTTACCGCGTAGTTGAGCTCGGCTGCAGAGAATTTCTTTGAGCAAAAGGCCACATGGTACAATAGTTTAGTGTCCGGGTTTCTCTGTGTCAACACAGCTCCCATAGCAACACTAGATGCATCGGTCTCAACCACAAATGGGAGATCGGATTGTGGATGTTGCAGGACTGGAGCCGTGGTGAACTTGTTTTTCAGTGCGTGGAACGCCCCTTCTGCTTCGTTGGCCCACTGAAATTTTTGGTGCTTTCTAAGCAGGGATGTGATCGGGTGCACTAACTGTGAAAATCCTGGCAGGAATCGTCGATAGGAGTTCGCGAAACCAAGGAAGCTTTAGACTCCTTTCACTGACGTGGAAGAGGGCCAGGTGAGATTTGCATCTACCTTACGGTTGGCCATCTTAATGCCCTGCAGTGATAGTACAACATCCAGGAACTCGACCTCAGTGACGTGAAAGGAGCATTTTTCCAACTTAGTGTATAGATGGTTTTGCCGCAATTTTGTGAGATCAGCACGTACGTGGGCTATGTGCTTTTGGACCGTAGCTGAATAAATCAGGATGTTGTTGATGTAGACCACCGCAGATACATCCAACAACTTCCATAACACATTGTTCATGAAGAACTGATATGCCGGTGGGGCATTACACAGCCTGAAGGGCATCACATGATATTCGTAGAGGCTGTACCTGGTGTGAAAGGATGTCTTCCACTAATCGCCCTCTTTTCCGCGCACCAAATGGTATGCCCCCTGAGGTCTAATTTGGTGAAGATCTGCGCCTGTTTGACTTGGTTCAATAGAACCGGGATAAGAAGGAGCGGGTATAGTTTTTTTACTGTGATTTGATTTAGCGCATGATAATCAATTAATGTTCTTAAATCTCCCTCCTTCTTAGGCATGAAGAAGAGGGGAGAGGTTGCGTGTGTCTTCGAAGGCCAGATAAACCCATTGGCTAGGTACTGAACTAGGCACGCCTTCAGATGAACATTCTCCTGTTTGGTCAGTGCATAGATTCGACTGCACAGAACTTGGGACCCTGATATAAGATCGATCTGGCAGTCGTATGGCTGATGCAGTGGTAGCGTATTTGCCTGTTCCTTCTCGGCCACGTCATGAAAATCGTGGTATTGGGTAGGCAAAATGCCTACTAAACCCAGGGTCGATCTGTTCTTGAGGATTGATCATACAGGACTCCCAGGGTTATCGTCATCCCCGTAACACGAGTGTTTACCATCGGGGGCAAAGGCAAGGGTACTTTTGCAGCAATCGATGCACGGGTTGTGTGTTTCCATCCAAGGTATGCCTAAAATTATCTGAAACTACAGGGCACTGATAAGGCCAAACAAGATCATCTCCCTGTGTCCATCTTGGCAAAGCAATGTGAGCTTGTCAGTGCACTGTGTCACCAGTCTCGACATTAATTGGGCGCCGTAAACAGTGGTAACATTCTCAGCCTCTGATTTGGAGCAAACCAGAAATCCAATCTGCTTGCCAGGCTGCAATCCATGTTGTTGCGGATACCTCTGCTATCCACGTATGCTTGCAAGGCATGCATCCCGGAAGGTTGCTGGCAGCAAATCAGGATTATGGGAACAACAAAGTGTGAGGTCTGTGATACCTTTTCTGTGCTCAACAAGCTGACGTCTATGCTTGTCGGGCGCTGGAGTTTTCCGAACAGCCCTCCTCTTTGGTCTTTTCCAAATCCCCCAATGCTTTTCAGGGTGGTTTACTAGACAGTCCCTGAGAAAGTGTCCAGCTTTTCCACAATAAAGACATAACTGCTGTGTCTTCTCTTTTCCCTCTCAGCACTTGTTATGGGGCCCCAAACTCCTTCCAACTGCATAGGCTCTGGATGGGTATCAGGTGCATATCGCACTGGGCTTTCCCTTGGGCGGACGTAATATTCGAGCATACGCAATCCGCTCTGCGATCTTGCAATTGGTGATCCAACTGTATGGTTAAGTCAATGTACTCTGCACACCCCTAGGGAGGATTTACCACCTGGGCCAAGACATCTTTCAGCTCCCCCCGAAAGCCTCGATAAAACAATGTCATCCTTTTCTCCTCAGGCCAATTTGTTTCCGCAACCAATCAATTAAAGGTAGCCACATAGGCCAACAGGTCCTGGCTGCCCTGTTGCAATGACAGTAATTTGTTGTCCGGTGCCTGTCCCCAAGTATGACGAGCAAAGAGTTTCTCAAGCTCCTGTTGAAAAGTGGGAAAGTTATGTAACAAAGGATTGTCTCTCTTCACTAACGGAATTGACCAGTCCGCCGCATGCCCCCCAAGATATGAAAGCACAAAGGCAACTTTTGACTGATCTGTGGGAAATACTCCGGGTCTGCAGAGGAAGTGTAGGTGGCACTGATTCATGAGGACCGCAAATCTCTTAGGGTCCCCTGTAAACTGCTCCGGGGTGCCAACGGGATATTCCCGGGTACCACCATCCCAAAAGATTCTCTCAGGGGGCCTCAGGGCATGATCTGGCTCAGGTTGGTGTGAGGTTCTGAAACAACGAGAGGCACAGATTACTGCTACTTTTCACCCCTCCTTGCAATGTCCTGCTCTCCACTTGAACCTATGTGATAAAATGGGGTTCCAGCTCAACTGTAGGCTATGTAGGGTGGGCTCTCCCTCCTGCAATCTTGCAGGGGCGCTGATTCTGAAGAAGGTTTTTCTCAGTTAATTCACTGTAGTCCTGTTAGCCTTGGTAAGACTCGGAGTTCTGCTAAGCAGCAATGATGCTTCTCATACTGGTGCTTGGTAACTGGTAAGTTCTTTAGGCTGCTCAATTTCCGCGCAATCCTTAGCTCTGCGTTGCACGTTAGTTCTCTGTGTTATGTCTTTCCTTCTTTTGCAGGTGAACGTTATGATCCCGTGATGGCGAGTAAAGTGTTCCTAGGAACAAACCTTTAAAGTAGGTTTTGTAGCAGGGGAATGATGCAACTCTGTGCGCTGTAATGATGCGGTACACAAGCTGCTTGTAAAAGTTCAAAGTCTGTGCGTGGTACTGACAATGTGCACGTGCTGCCTGGTATTCAAAGTTTGTAAGTCTCTTTACCTCTTTTCTCTTCCCCGCAGGTAGTTGGACAGTTGGCTGCTGGAGGAAAGCATGAGGTGAAGTGTGATGGGAGCAGCAGGAACGAAGATAGCAGAAGTTCAAAAAGTTCAATGAAGCCGGCCCAGCTGCTCGACTGGATGAAGGAGCTGCCGCGGAACTGGTGAGTATTACTTTGGATATCTTTTGCTTGGAAAGAGTAACTGACTGGGGGTCATTCCGAGTTGGGCGGTAAGGGTTTACGGCCACCGTTAAGGATGCCGGTGCCGGTAAACCCTTACCACCCTATTCTGAGGTCCCTTAGCGGGACCCTCAAAGGACGTGTGGTCAGACCAGATGTCCTTAGCGGGTCCCGCTAAGGGACCAGGGCGCTAATTAAGGGCCCGCTGTTTGCGGGCCCGTAATTAGCGCCTTCCCCATTCCCATTGAGCCCTATGGGGGCTCAATGGGAATGGGGAATGGTTTACTGAATGGGGATTTACCGGGTCCTCCAAGGTCGGAATGACCCGGTAAGTCCCCATTCAGTGAGAACGGACCCGGACCCGGGTTTGGGGGCAGCCATGGCGCTAATAGCACCATGGCTACCTCCAAACTCGGAATGACCCCTTTGTCTTTCCTTTTCAGGGCAGATCGGAACCATCGGTAAGCGTTGCATTGCGGACTGCAAAAACTACGTGAAGCACAGGCTCAGTCTTGGGCGTGGCTTAAATAGGCAGCCACGCTCAATGACTAGAGCTCGCACTAGAAGTGTCGGAAGCCGACTGGATGACCATTTTAGGAATACCAGGAAGTGCCTAATCCTCAATGTTAAATAGCTTCTGTGACCATAATAAATGCCAGGAGCGCCAGGCTAAGATCCATCTATCCCCCATATTGGTGGTCCGGTGCACCTTAAAATCCTGGTGGGAAGAATTCCCTGGCAACTTGGTAGTGATCATGACAGCCTGTTTTAATTAACTCTGAATAGTATGTGAATCGCTGCAACCAGAGGGCCCAAAAGAATGACAGGGCAGACCCATGGAGCCTTTGATAGTTAATCAGGCTGGCCATGGCAGGTGCAAAGTTTGGCCCTCTCGCTTCTGGAGATGCACTGTGTACTCCTCCTGTCATATCTAAATTTGACAGGGGGACTGCGCCTGTAGGCTGTGTTCTCTCAGAGTACACAGGTCTATGTGTTTTTCATGCAGAGAGCATAGGAAAATGTGCGTGGATTAGCCCCGCACATTTTCTAGAGGTTGATCTACCATCATTCAATTTCATTTAACATGTCAAAAAAGCCCAGGCGAGCGGTCACCCACCATGCGGATGGTCGAAGTCCTCACAATGCGACTGTCTGGAGGCTCTTTTTCAATAATGTTTTTTTGGGCCACATCCTACGTTACAAGGTTAAGAGGCAGTAAAGCATATTCAGCCTTGCTGAACTTGACCAAAGCATTTAATTCAATTAATAGGAAGTTTTTAAGGGAACAATTGACAAAAATGTGCATTCCGACAGGTGTATTAAAGATGATACAGCTGGTTTATGGTGACACATCAATTGCAATTCACTGTGAGGGGCACATACATACTTGAGGGACATTAGTACAAACAGGGGAGTCAGGCAAGGGTGCCCATTGGCTCCTATCCTTTTTTGTTCGCTTCTGTTTGGCTTTAACTGACATTACACTACCTCTAAAGTCATACTGGCACAATTGAACGGGGCTTGGTACAGTGCCATGTTATATGCCGATGACACAGCTTTGATAGACCTTCCTGAAGGTGTACTGCAGCAGAGCCTTCAGTATGCAGATGACTTCCTTAGGAATCATAATTTGTCATCGAATCTATCAAACACAAAGAGTATGGTCTTTGGAAGAGGCAAACCTCTGGGCAGGTGGAGAAAGAATAGAGGTGGTTACTACATATACATATCTTGGCATAGTATTCTCGATGGAAGGGCATTGGACTGACCATGTCAAACAAACAGCTAAGCAGATGGAAACAAGTTCAAGGGGAATGCTGAGATGTTATCATATGTATGGGGGAAAAAGATGAGATACATGCATTGAAGTGCTGAATGTGAAGCTAAACACAGCAACCTTGGATGGAAGTGAGCACTGGGGTTTTACCCCCTGCCCAAAAGTGGAACCATACAGTACGTCTTTCTGAGAAGGCTGGTGGGTCTGACCCCAGCCACCGCAGGAGGTGCATTAAGGAGTGAGCTGGGGATTCATAGTTTGGAAAGCCAGGCCTGTATACGCTTTGCGCACTTCATTCTGAAAGTCCAGTTAGATTCCCCAATGAACCCTAATATAAAGAATGCCCTGATGGAGATGAGAGGTTGCACCATGAACCCTAATATAAGGAATGCCCTGGTGGAGATGAGAGGTTGCACCATGAACCCTAATATGAAGAATGCCCTGATGGAGATGAGAGGCTGCACCATGAACCCTATTATAAAGAATGCCCTGATGGAGATGAGAGGTTGCACCATGAACCCTAATATAAAGAATGCGGTGATGGAGATGAGAAGTTGCACCATAACCCTTAATATAAAGAATGCCCTGATGGAGATGAGAGGTTGCACCATGAACCCTAATATAAAGAATTCACTGATGGAGATGAGAGGTTCCGCCATGAACCCTAATATAAAGAATGCCCTGATGGAGATGAGAGGTTGCACCATGAACCCTAATATAAAGAATGCCCTGATGGAGATGAGAGGTTCCCCCATGAACCCTAACATAACGAATGCCCTGATGGAGATGAGAGGTTGCACCATGAACCCTAATATAAAGAATGCCCTGATGGAGATGAGAGGTTGCACCATGAACCCTAATATAAAGAATGCCCTGATGGAGACGAAAGGTTCCCCCATGAACCCTAATATAAAGAATGCCCTGGTGGAGACGAGAGGTTGCACCATGAACCCTAATATAAAGCATGCCCTGATGGAGACGAGAGGTTGCACCATGAACCCTAATATAAAGAATGCCCTGATGGAGACGAGAGGTTCCCCCATGAACGCTAATATAAAGAATGCCCTGATGGAGACGAGAGGTTGCGCCATGGACCCTAATATAAAGAATGCCCTGATGGAGACGAGAGGTTGCGCCATGAACCCTAATATAAAGAATGCCCTGATGGAGACGAGAGGTTGCACCATGGACCCTAATATAAAGAATGCCCTGATGGAGACGAGAGGTTGCACCATGAACCCTAATATAAAGAATGCCCTGATGGAGACGAAAGGTTCCCCAATGAACCCTAATATAAAGAATGCCCTGATGGAGACGAGAGGTTCCCCCATGAACCCTAATATAAAGAATGCCCTGGTGGAGACGAGAGGTTGCACCATGAACCCTAATATAAAGCATGCCCTGATGGAGACGAGAGGTTGCACCATGAACCCTAATATAAAGAATGCCCTGATGGAGATGAGAGGTTCCCCCATGAACGCTAATATAAAGAATGCCCTGATGGAGACGAGAGGTTGCACCATGGACCCTAATATAAAGAATGCCCTGATGGAGACGAGAGGTTGCACCATGAACCCTAATATAAAGAATGCCCTGATGGAGATGAGAGGTTGCACCCTGAACCCTAATATAACCTGATGGAGATGAGAGGTTGCACCATGAACCCTAATATAAAGAATGCACTGATGGAGATGAGAGGTTGCACCATGAACCCTAATATAAAGAATGCCATGATGTATGTGAGAGGTTGCACCATGAACCCTAACATACAGAATGCCCTGATGGAGATGAGAGGTTGCACCATGAACCCTAATATAACCTGATGGAGATGAGAGGTTGCACCATGAACCCTAATATAAAGAATGCACTGATGGAGATGAGAGGTTGCACCATGAACCCTAACATAAAGAATGCCCTGATGGAGATGAGAGGTTGCACCATGAACCCTAATATAAAGAATTCCCTGATGGAGGTGAGAGGTTGCACCATGAACCCTAATATAAAGAATGCCCTGATGGAGATAAGAGGTTGCACCGTGAACCGTAATATAAAGAATGCCCTGATGTAGATGAGAAGTTGCACCATGAACCCTAACATACAGAATGCCCTGATGGAGATGAGAGGTTCCCCCATGAACCCTAATATAAAGAATGCCTTGATGGAGATGAGAGGTTGCACCATGAACCCTAATATAAAGAATGCCCTGATGGAGATGAGAGGTTGCACCATGAACCCTAATATAAAGAATGCCCTGATGGAGATGAGAGGTTGCACCATGAACCCTAATATAAAGAATGCCCTGATGGAGACGAGAGGTTCCCCCATGAACCCTAATATAAAGAATGCCCTGGTGGAGATGAGAGGTTGCACCATGAACCCTGATATAAAGAATGCACTGATGGAGACGAGAGGTTGCACCATGAACCCTAACATAAAGAATACCCTGATGGAGATGAGAGGTTGCACCATGAACCCTAATATAAAGAATGCCCTGATGGAGATGAGAGGTTCCCCCATGAACCCTAATATAAAGAATGCCCTGATGGAGATGAGAGGTTCCCCCATGAACCCTAATATAAAGAATGCCTTGATGGAGATGAGAGGTTGCACCATGAACCCTAATATAAAGAATGCCCTGATGGAGACGAGAGGTTCCCCCATGAACCCTAATATAAAGAATGCCCTGGTGGAGATGAGAGGTTGCACCATGAACCCTGATATAAAGAATGCCCTGGTGGAGATGAGAGGTTGCACCATGAACCCTAATATAAAGAATGCCCTGATGGAGATGAGAGGTTGCACCCTGAACCCTAATATAAAGAATGCCCTGATGTAGATGAGAGGTTGCACCATGAACCCTAATATAAAAGAATGCCCTGATGGAGACGAGAGGTTCCCCCATGAACCCTAATATAAAGAATGCCCTGGTGGAGATGAGAGGTTGCACCATGAACCCTGATATAAAGAATGCCCTGGTGGAGATGAGAGGTTGCACCATGAACCCTAATATAAAGAATGCCCTGGTGGAGATGAGAGGTTGCACCATGAACCCTAATATAAAGAATGCCCTGATGGAGATGAGAGGTTGCACCATGAACCCTAATATAACCTGATGGAGATGAGAGGTTGCACCATGAACCCTAATATAAAGAATGCACTGATGGAGATGAGAGGTTGCACCATGAACCCTAATATAAAGAATGCCCTGATGGAGATGAGAGGTTGCAACATGAACCCTAATATAACCTGATGGAGATGAGAGGTTGCACCATGAACCCTAATATAAAGAAAGCCCTGATGGAGATGAGAGGTTGCACCATGAACCCTAATATAAAGAATGCCCTGATGGAGATGAGAGGTTGCACCATGAACCCTAATATAACCTGATGGAGATGAGAGGTTGCACCATGAACCCTAATATAAATAATGCACTGATGGAGATGAGAGGTTGCACCATGAACCCTATAATAAAGAATGCCCTGATGGAGATGAGAGGTTGCAACATGAACCCTAATATAACCTGATGGAGATGAGAGGTTGCACCATGAACCCTAATATAAAGAATGCACTGATGGAGATGAGAGGTTGCACCATGAACCCTAATATAAAGAATGGCCTGATGGAGATGAGAGGTTGCACCATGAACCCTAATATAAAGAATGCCCTGATGGAGATGAGAGGTTGCACCCTTAACCCTAATATAAATAATTCCCTGATGGAGATGAGAGGTTCCCCCATGAACCCTAATATAAAGAATGCCCCGATGGAGATGAGAGGTTGCACCATGAACCCTAATATAACCTGATGGAGATGAGAGGTTGCACCATTAACCCTAATATAAGGAATGCCCTGGTGGAGATGAGAGGTTGCACCATGAACCCATATATAAAGAATGCCCTGATGGAGATGAGAGGTTGCACCATGAACCCTAATATAACCTGATGGCTTTGCATGCGCCCCTACTTGTGTCCTTCCCTTGGGTTTTTCACAGCCCCCTCCAACACCATTCCTCTTCTTCCCTCTGCCTACCAACTCCCTGGTGCTTTCTGTCTCTCCTATCTTTTGTAACTGTTTCTCAATCGTCTACCCTGCTCTCCTGACTAAATCTGGTAGGAAGAAGTTTACAAAGGACTTCTTGGTCTGCAGCCCCGGCATCCCTATCTCTGATACCTATATCTGTGACCTATACCTGTGCTACATCCAGGCAAACCCTCGGCAACATTGTAAGAGGATTCAATTCAACACTACAGCTAAGTCAACGCCTAGTCTATAATACTGAATGAAAACCCTTATTGATATATCTTTATGTCCAGTTCATGCGTTCTGGATGACTACCCCTATATAACACTCCTCTGTTGGAATCCCCCTGACCCCACTGAGCCAAGAAGTGGTTCTGTTTTGCAAGTTAAAAGGTTTATTTGATAATTTAACAATAGATATATATATCACACTTTATAATAAATTAATAATTGAATATCACACTAATCTGAGATGATAAAGATTAACAACGGAGAATCTGGCACTAGCACACTTCTTGATAATCACTAAGGAGTTGACATGAAATGGATAAGATAGCAACAATACTTTTATGGTTTCAAATGGATGCAATGTGGAATGAAATGCAGTAAAGAAAATAACTTGATAGGATTTCAGCAAAGACAATGTAATCACTTTCTTGTACAATTCACCCCCCCTTTTATGCAATGCAAGGGAATGGAAGGAAGGCACACAATTCTCAGAAATGCAATTCAAATGTAATTCAGTTCACCCAGCAACTTAGACTATGGAAGTTGAAAACACAGGCCCAAATGCTTTTATATGTGCTGGCAATGAAGTGAAAAATATGCTAAAATGCTTTTAATTCCCTCTAGAGGTTCAGGGTGAGTGGTATCTAGTTAATATTAGTTCAGGCTCACTCTAGCAATGATGCAGGGATGATTAGCAGGTTAAACAAATTTTTTCTTTAACGGAAAGCAAGCAGCAGCAGATTTTTACACGTGGAGAAATTTGCAAATCGCGGTAAAATTCGCGGGTGCGTTTTTCACGATTGCGGCAAAAGTATCGGGGGTAGGAATGCGGTTCTAGGTTCCTAGAAAAGCCACGATTCTAAGCTTTCTAGCTCAAACGGTTACGGAGATATGAGCGATTAAATAAAGGTAGTTTTTCGGATTTGGAAGGTTAAAATTCAAAGTGACAAGTGCAGCTTGCAACTAGAAAATGACAGGTGACAGCTTTACTCCAGTTAAAATAGCTTGCATTAGATTATTTTAACTAAGAGATTGGTTCTGCACAGTCTTGCTAGGTACTCACACTATATTCTTGAATTAAATGGGCCTCGCCACGGATCTGGTCAGGTTTTGGACTGGACTCCGGTTCAGCCCTCTGGTACTGCTAACAGCGGTCTTGTCTGCTCTACTCTGCTGGTCTGGTTCTGGATATTGATAGATTTGAAGTCTGGATCTCTGGATGTGGTATGGTCCGGCAGAGCGCGTTGCAGCAAATGGAATTGAAGGTCCCTATCTGTCCTGTCTGTCTGCTTTTATCTGTTTTTAAAATGGGTGTGTGTGCAGCATCACTAGACCCTACCCCTCTCCACTTGCCATTGGTCAAACTTCCATTTCTCACTTGATTGGGGAACTGACTGTGAGTCAGAGCGATGTCATTTTATGGCTTGCAGAGAGGACACTCCCCTGTCAAATTGCACACAATCTATATTTGATAAAAAAAAGACATATTTGCACAGGTACACATTTGTTTAAAATTACATGCACCCATCACATTTCACAGGAGGTATACCCTGTCCAAATCTGCTCTTCCTGGGGGCTTGCATTCAGAAATGGCAATATTTTGGGCTTTTTAGTGGTTTTGCAACATCAGATTTTTCTCCAGATTTGTACACATGTACACGGCCTGTCCATACATACTCCAGTACATTAACAAGTCCCTAGCTTAAACACAGAGTCTGTAATATTAACAATTAGCAGGGTTTTGCCCCAGAACATCACACAAACTGGAGTTTGGGCTTGAATTGAAGGTACATTTTTTAAATTAAGGCTCTCAAAGTTATACATTTCTGTCATTTGATTACAAAGAGTTATCAGTGTTTTTGTAAAATATATATTTTTCTTTCAATTCAGTTCTCAGAGTGTTGGAGTCCGCCTCCAAGACTTGGGTGGGTCAGTCACATGTGTCCTCTGGCAGGCAGGCCTTTGTTGACAGTAAACAGTCAAAATCAACATATTCCTTTCAGAGGAAAGGGGCCATTGTGTGGTCTCTGGGAAGCTGAGATCAGGAGGCCAGGGAGCCACTTTGCATTTAATTAACAGAACTCTGTGATTTCCTGGCTTCTTCTGTTGAGTTCTGAAGTGTCAAGAGTTCTCAGGACAGGCAACCCCTTTGAACTTTTAATTGAATAAGACCCCTTTCTTTGCACTAGACAGTTTTGCAAGACAGCTCTCCTGTCAGAGTTTAGACCGCTAGCGCACCCTCAGGATTTTGTGGTTACTGCATCCATCCTTGGGATTTTTTTTAGATTGATTCATTTCAGCAAGTGATATTACATGGAGTATATTGTCCATGTTCAGGACATGGCATTGGTGTGTTTCTGCAGTAAAGTAATTCTGTGCCCATGATTTTGCCATATTTGACATTCAAGAAAAATGAATTCCCAACAGTTATGGGTTTGCTTTTGGCAATCAGCATTGCCCCTCTGAGCTCACAATATAGGCAAAATGGGATTTTCCTGTGCATTTTCTGGGGAGCTCTGGCCATCATGATGTTTTCCATGTCATTACTGCACAGTTTTGAGGTAGGGCTCGGATGCATGGGTAAATACATCCCACAAGCCCCCCTCTTGCGATGGCCATTTAGTTTCACTGATGGGACTCGCAAGACCTGGGATGTTTCCTCATCTTCTTCCAATAGATGGCACAGTTCAGCATCTTTTCCTCCATCCGGTACTGATCGATCGGTTCTCCTCGCCGGTCCTGATGGGAATATTGGGCGGTACCCCGGGCCCATTGGATCTTCGTTCCCGGTCCCTGGGTCATCCTCCTTGGTCATTCTCCATGGTTTCATCTTTCCTAGGATGATAAAGCAAAAGCGGCAATACCTACTCATAGACGTTTTTCCACCACTGTTGAGATAGTGGGGCAGCATATGCATTTCACCATAATGAAACATTACATTCTTATTTTGAAAAAAAAACAGTATAACTAAGAGACAGTTTCATGCAAATCACAATATTTTAGAGACTAGATGTGGTATGTTTTATGATTGGAACTGAATTATTCTGAGACAGTACCCGCTAGGATTCCAGAGGATTCCTCCAGTTGTTGCAGAGTGTGCCTGGGATGGCAACACTTCAACTGGTTAATGTGGACCCACTTGTCTTCCCCCTCTGCCGAACCGCCTTTGGGGATGCGGATCTTGTAGGCCACAGGGGAAATCTTGTCGATGATCTCAAAGGGTCCCTTCCATGTAGGCAAAAATTTGCGCTGCTTGGCCTGGTTCCTTTGGAAGTTGTATAGATAGACCCGGTCTCCCACCTGATATTCCTTCCTGGAAGTTTTCAGGTCATAATGGGTCTTCATGCTATCAGCTGATCTTTCTAGATTCCGCTGAGCATAAGCAAAAGCATGTTGAAGGTGTTTCCTTAAATTCTCCACATACTCATGAGTTGTGGAGGCATTTATTAGTGTCTGCTCTTGGGTCCTGTAGAGGAAATGCTGAGGAAGCACCATCTTGCGCCCAGTCATCAACTCAAATGGTGACATTTTGGTTGCAGATGAAGGGGTAGATCTGATGGCCATTAGGACCAGAGGTAATCGGATATTCCAACTTGGCCCAGAATCTGCCACAAACTTCTTTAATATGCTCACAATGGTTCGGTTATATCTCTCTACTGCCCCAGAAGAAGCTGGCCGGTAAGCAATATGCAACTTCCTTTTGACCCCCAGTATCTCCCACATCTTTGTCATTACTTCACTGGTGAAGTGGCTACCCCTGTCTGACTCAATCCTTTGAGGTAGACCAAAATGGGAAAAGATGTGGTTAATCATCAAGGCAGCTGCCGTTTCTGCCTTGCAGTTTGGGGCTGGGAGACATTCCACCCACTTGGTAAACAAGCATGTCACAGTCAACATGTACTTATTCCCCCTAGCAGAGCGAATCACAGGGCCTACAAAGTCGATTTGTAAATCTGACCATGGCAGTTTCATCCCCCTCTTTTGGAGAGGCGCACGGTGCGTGAGGGATGATGGCTGAAATTGTGCACACACAAGACACCCCTTCAAGTATTGGTCGAGGTCCTGCCCCATGTGTGGCCAGTATGCAACCTCTCTTAAAATTTCCAGTGTTGTGTGAAACCCCCTATGACCGGCGGTGGCCGCATCATGGGCGTGACTTAACATCAGGCTTCGGAATGAGGTAGGAACCACCCACTGATCGTGGCCAGCTTTGGATTTCCTTACCAACAAACCGTCTTGGATCCGGAACATTTTTGGACATTTCATCAACACTCTTAGGTCCTCTTTCCCAATATAATCGGTATCCGTCAGGGGAAAGTTCTCAGGGTCCTCAAGGTGTTGGTAAAATTTACCAATTATTGGATCCCCCTTCTGAGCGGTAATCAAATCAGCATCAGGGGTCTCCTTACTCCATTGTGCAATTGAAAGGTCGTTGTGAGCATTTGTCTGGGACCTAGTGATAGCAGTGACCTGGATTTCCCCCAACAGGGACTCAATCTCAATTAGATCCCCTTGGATGGCCCCGGTTTTGGCCAGCTGATCAGCTAAGTCATTTCCAGTTTTGTCTGGTCCCTCTACTTTGGAATGACCCTTGATCTTTTTCCAATAGATGGTCATCTCATTCGAGGTGACCAGATCATCAATGTTTTGGATCAACTTCCCATGTTTCAAGGGTTTGTTGTTAGCACATAACATGCCTCTGGTTTTCCAATTAACCAGGTGCTCCACGAACCCGTTCCGTACATAATCCGAATCTGTGATTATGACTAGTTCGTGAAGTTGATGCTGGACAGCAGTGAGGATGGCCTGATGCACAGCCATCAATTCTGCCCCCTGACTACTTCGGGGACCAATTTTGTATCCAGCGGAGGGTTCTGGGAACTCCTTCACCCATGCATTCCCTACGCCAGCCACCAGTTCTTTCTCCCCGTTGTTATCAACATGGTACGAGCATCCATCCACATAGACAGTGGGCATTCCCTCACACTTGCCCTCTTCAAAGACTTTGTGTGGGGAATTAAGGTATGCCTCCGTGTTGTCCTTGATTTTTAGACTTTCGTCCTCGAGACAGTTTTCTCTGGCACAATCATGCAAGTCAGCCAGACCTTGCGCGAGGGGACTCTTCTTGTTTTGGCCATATCTGACCTCCACAGGAAAGCCTTGCATTGACAGAATCCAGGAAGTAATTCGGGAATTACTCACATTTCCGGCCCGGATTCTGTCACTTTGGAGATATTGCAGAGGCTGGTGTGGATTCTCCACTATGATGTGTTCCCCCTGGATAAACGGGCGGTAATTCTTCAATGCCCACACCGTTGCCAGGAGTGCCTTCTCACAATCGTTGAATTTTTCCTCCACAGAGGATAAAGTTTTGCTCGCATAGGAGATTACTTTATTGACCTTGTCATGCTTTTGGTATAATACTGCCGTCAAGCACGTATTAGAGAACCCCGTCTCCAGGAAGAACTCCTTGTTTCTGACAGGGTAAGCTAGGCAAGGCGCTTGTGAGAGGCTTCTCTTGAGTTGTCTTACTGCCTCGGCTTGTTCTGGACCCCATTCCCACTTGACCCCCCCCCTTCAGGAGATGAATCAGGGGTCTGGTAATCTCTGCGTAGCCCTCAATGAACTTTCTGCTGTAATTAGTCAGTCCAAGGAGGCTCCTTAGTTCCCGCAGAGTTGTGGGGTCTTTCAGTTTTTGAAGTGCTTCCACTTTCTTTTCCTGGGGACAGAGACCCTGAGGAGTAATCTCATGCCCCAAGAAATTAACACGGGTTCTACACCACTGTGCTTTCTGAAAGGAAAGTTTTGCTCCGGCGGCCCTCAACTGGGTCAGAACATAACGGATCTCTGCTATGTGTTCCTCCACAGATGAACTTTTGATGAGGACATCATCTACATAAGCCAGGTTACCCCTCGCACCCAGGTCGGGCATGGCGTTATGTAGGAAAATGTTGAACTCATTACCGGAGTTAAGGTATCCGAAGGGAGTCCGGGTCCATGTGTACTGCTGGCCCCCAAAGGTAAAAGCTAGTTTGTATTGGTCCTCCCTACTGACCGGCACGGTCCAGTATCCATTGGTCAGGTCTATTGCAGTGAATACCTGTGACCCCTGAATCTGGGCCAGCCCTTGGTCAATGTAGGGAAGAGGCCATCGGGAAGTATGGACCCGTTTGTTGAGCTCCCTGAGGTCGGCGCAGAGTCTCCACTGGCCGTTTGGCTTCGATATTCCCAGCACCGGATTATTGAAGGTGCTGTGGACGGGACGGATTATTCCCCGGGACTCAAGGTTCTTAATTATTTCAGTAAGGGACTCCATTGATGCGAGAGGCAAGCGATATTGCTTCACAAACACAGGAGTCATGCCAGGGTCCGTGGGGATTGTTGTTGTGTGGATGTCAGTGCGACCACAGTCATATGAGTCTACCGCAAAGAGATCTGGGCCGCCCCCCCTTTGTTGGAGGCAGTCACCAGGATGGGTTTGAACCAGGGGATTTTCTCGCTGTTGGTTCTGGGCTGAGATGGTGGGCGGCGGTAGCTCAGTCTCCCCATCTCCCCAGTCTGGATTTGCATCCCTAGAGACCCATTTTTCTTTGGGAGGAGTTGCCCCATCTCTGAAGGAGAAGATCCTTTTCCCAGGATCCTCTGAGGATCCCTCTCCCTCAAATTGGAAGATCTGTACCTCCTCCTCAAACTGAGTCTGTTTGGGTCTTTTGTTTCTCCTACCCCCCCTCTGCTCCTTAGGAGGCAGACTTTCAGGGGCAGGAGATTTTGTTTCCGGTTCCTGGGTTTCCAGGGGCTGTTTACAAGTGAGGAAGGAAGCTTCCTCCAAGGCTTTACACCCCCCTTCCCTTTGTGCCTCCTCCCTGGGAACCGGTGAGTTATCGGGGTGCTGCCCCCGTCATTGTTCTGGAGCACCAGGTCCAGAGTTGGGTGCGTTCTGCGCCGGCATGCCGATCTGAGGGTTCTGCTGAGCCCTCAGTATGTGACCCATATCCCGCGCCATGTTTTGAACCTGGCGCTCTAACTGGGAAACCCGCTCAGGCTGATACGGGGCCCTGTTTTCTCCCCTGGGCTGATCCCGGGAAGGGTAGCTGTCCCTCCTCTGGTAATACCCCGGGTTGGGAAGATTTGGATACCCCTCCACCCTTGGCCTCCCCTCTCCCGGATTCGGTTGTCTGGGCTCAGGGAATTGGGGAAAGAAGGATGGATGGTTTTGGGGCTGAAAGTCGGGTGGATATCTGGGGAAAAAGTTCTGGCCAGGGTTTGGTAAATTTCTGCCCTCCTGTGGGAAGTTTGGAGGGAAGTTCCCTGGGTTCGGTGCTCGGTTGGATCCCCCCCTTGGGCTGGGGGAGTCCACACATAACCCAGGATTGGACTGTTACCTTTGTAGCGAGGACTTACTTAGTCAGGAGAGCGAGGGACCCCACTGGGGGGACTACCTCTTTCACTCCCTGCCTGTGACTGGCCCGAGGGATTTCTGGGTTTAGGATTGTTAGGTGCAGGTAGGTTTTTAGGCCCCCCATCTCCAAATCCAAAATGGCGGTGACCTTTACCTCTGCCACCTTGGCAGCAGCAGGGGTGCTGTTGGCTTTGGGGTTTTTCTGGGCATTACTTTTGCTATCTACCGGTTTCTGCACCTCATAGATCCGGGTAGCCTGTTCAATGACCCAGTCTAAAGATCTTTTCTCGTGAAAATCCCTCACAAGCTGGGTCATTATGTATTTGGGCAAGGCATGAAAAAATGTATTAATGAAGTCTCTACTCTCTGTGCGCACCCTTCTGGTGGTCTGCGCAAAAGCACGTTTCAGTTCTTGCACAAATTCTTGTGGGGCCTGATCCTCCCCACATTGCAAATTGTAGGCTGCCTTGCGAGCCTCTTGAGGATTTCTGTGAACAGAAAAATGTTTCAAGATGGCCGCCTTATAGGTGGACCATCTTAAATGATTTTGGTCCTCCAGCCCCGCAAAGAAAGTGGAGTATTTCGGGAGAAGGTCCACTTTACATATTGAATACAGCTTTGGCTGTCCTTCAAATGGAAAGTCTCCATCATTTGCTCAAACAACTCTAAGTGCTCCCAAACAGAATACTTAGCGTTCTTATGGTAAGGCGTGATGACACTCCTGATTGCCTTAATCTGTTTTAAGGGGTCCTTAAGCAAGGCCCTTTTTGCCTTACTGGCCCTTTTGGTTCGGGTAACCCTGGTCCATTCATCTTCTGACTCAGAGGCACTGCTCCCCGAGGTTCCCGTCAGATCTTCCAGGTTTTCCCGGATTCTGCGATCCTGGGAATGGCTGGCAGAATGTGGGGACCTGGTCTCCTGTGTCCTGTACCGCTCAGAGGAGTCTTCAGATCCCTCCTTGCTGCCAGGATTTGATGGGTACCCCTCCCACTGACCTAACTGGGCAGAGGTTTTCAGGATGCCCTTAATGGGCCTACTCTCCTGGGGTTCCCCATCAAATTGCACTGTGCTTGGGTGCCCATACCCGGATGCCCGCCCCTCCATTCCTGGGTGGTACTGGCCTATGAGCCCCATGCTTCTGGCTGGATAGTAATCTGCCATCCCTGTGGCCCGGTGCTCATGTGCGCCAGGGGACATGGGGGTGGCAGAGTCCAGGGACTGAGAGATATAAAGGCCTCTGGTACTAGGGCTCCTGAGGTTATGCTCATGAGTCTCCCTCTCCCAGCGAACCTGGTCTCTATCCGCCCCTGCTCCCTGTTGCAATGCAAGAGCCTGCACTTTCAGTTCCTCAGTTAAGGCCTTACTCGACTCTATCAGTCTCTCCTGCATCGCTACCTGTTGCTGGAGCCTATCATTATGCTGGCAGAGGGCCTCATTCTCTCTCTGCGTTTCCTGATTGGTCCTGGAGCACTGGGCCAGTCTTTGCTGCAGGAGGGTTACCTCCTGAGTCCCATCCCTACTGGCCTGCTCCTGTCTTGCCAGAGCCTCCTCCACCCTCCTGGTGTGCTCTAGCAAGTCCTGGTGTTCTTTTTGGAGGTCACCTAGTCCCTGGTGGGCCAGGTGATTTTCTTCCATTTTTCTTCTTAAGTGGCAGACTTCCTGGCCTAAGGTGTCCCTTTCCTGACCAAGAGCTTGAATTTGTGACGCCAGGTCGTCGCTTTGCCTTTGGAAGGCACCAGCTTTCTGGCGCTCCTGATCAAACTCTGCCTGGGTATCCAGGTCTTTCAGGATCAGTTTATTGCTCTCCTCTTTCTCTCTGTCTAGTTGGATTTGCAGGGTGGCTACCTGCTCTGTGCATGCCCTGTTGAAATTGATCTGTTGCTCCAGCTTTTTCTGGCTCTGCAGTAGGGAGTCCAAACTGTTTTGGCGTTCCTTCTGCAAAGCCAGAATTCTGGCATCCTGGTCTGTCTTTTCCTGTTGCAGTATATCCATGTCCTTCTTTATTTTAATGATGTGCTGTCTACTCTCATTTTCTGACTCCTGGCTCCCCTGCAGCCTCTGCTCAGAAGAGACCAGGTCAGATTGGACCTTCTCTAACGCCATCTGTCGCTTATTCGCCAGATCTTGGCTTTCAGTACATTTATCCTGCATGTCTCCCATATATAGGTACAGGTATGCCGCTATCCTAACCATCTTGTCTTGTTCATCCTTAGCTTCACTGAGCCAAGAAGTGGTTCTGTTTTGCAAGTTAAAAGGTTTATTTGATAATTTAACAATAGATATATATATCACACTTTATAATAAATTAATAATTGAATATCACACTATTCTGAGATGATAAAGATTAACAACGGAGAATCTGGCACTAGCACACTTCTTGATAATCACTAAGGAGTTGACATGAAATGGATAAGATAGCAACAATACTTTTATGGTTTCAAATGGATGCAATGTGGAATGAAATGCAGTAAAGAAAATAACTTGATAGGATTTCAGCAAAGACAATGTAATCACTTTCTTGTAAAATTCACCCCCCCTTTTATGCAATGCAAGGGAATGGAAGGAAGGCACACAATTCTCAGAAATGCAATTCAAATGTAATTCAGTTCACCCAGCAACTTAGACTACGGAAGTTGAAAACACAGGCCCAAATGCTTTTATATGTGCTGGCAATGAAGTGAAAAATATGCTAACATGCTTTTAATTCCCTCTAGAGGTTCAGGGTAAGTGGTATCTAGTTAATATTAGTTCAGGCTCACTCTAGCAATGATGCAGGGATGATTAGCAGGTTAAACGAATTTTTTCTTTAACGGAAAGCAAGCAGCAGCAGATTTTTACACGTGGAGAAATTTGCAAATCGCTGTAAAATTCGCGGGTGCGTTTTTCACGATTGCGGCAAAAGTATCGGGGGTAGGAATGCGGTTCTAGGTTCCTAGAAAAGCCACGATTCTAAGCTTTCTAGCTCAAACGGTTACGGAGATATGAGCGATTAAATAAAGGTAGTTTTTCGGATTTGGAAGGTTAAAATTCAAAGTGACAAGTGCAGCTTGCAACTAGAAAATGACAGGTGACAGCTTTACTCCAGTTAAAATAGCTTGCATTAGATTATTTTAACTAAGAGATTGGTTCTGCACAGTCTTGCTAGGTACTCACACTATATTCTTGAATAAATGGGCCTCGCCACGGATCTGGTCAGGTTTTGGACTGGACTCCGGTTCAGCCCTCTGGTTCTGCTAACAGCGGTCTGGTCTGCTCTACTCTGCTGGTCTGGTTCTGGATATTGATAGATTTGAAGTCTGGATCTCTGGATGTGGTATGGTCCGGCAGAGCGCGTTGCAGCAAATGGAATTGAAGGTCCCTATCTGTCCTGTCTGTCTGCTTTTATCTGTTTTTAAAATGGGTGTGTGTGCAGCATCACTAGACCCTACCCCTCTCCACTTGCCATTGGTCAAACTTCCATTTCTCACTTGATTGGGGAACTGACTGTGAGTCAGAGCGATGTCATTTTATGGCTTGCAGAGAGGACACTCCCCTGTCAAATTGCACACAATCTATATTTGATAAAAAAAAGACATATTTGCACAGGTACAAATTTGTTTAAATTACATGCACCCATCACATTTCACAGGAGGTATACCCTGTCCAAATCTGCTCTTCCTGGGGGCTTGCATTCAGAAATGGCAATATTTTGGGCTTTTTAGTGGTTTTGCAACATCAGATTTTTCTCCAGATTTGTACACATGTACACGGCCTGTCCATACATACTCCAGTACATTAACAAGTCCCTAGCTTAAACACAGAGTCTGTAATATTAACAATTAGCGGGGTTTTGCCCCAGAACATCACACAAACTGGAGTTTGGGCTTGAATTGAAGGTACATTTTTTAAATTAAGGCTCTCAAAGTTATACATTTCTGTCATTTGATTACAAAGAGTTATCAGTGTTTTTGTAAAATATATATTTTTCTTTCAATTCAGTTCTGAGAGTATTGGAGTCCGCCTCCATGACTTGGGTGGGTCAGTCACATGTGTCCTCTGGCAGGCAGGCCTTTGTTGACAGTAAACAGTCAAAATCAACATATTCCTTTCAGAGGAAAGGGGCCATTGTGTGGTCTCTGGGAAGCTGAGATCAGGAGGCCAGGGAGCCACTTTGCATTTAATTAACAGAACCCTGTGATTTCCTGGCTTCTTGTGTTGAGTTCTGAAGTGTCAAGAGTTCTCAGGACAGGCAACCCCTTTGAACTTTTAATTGAATAAGACCCCTTTCTTTGCACTAGACAGTTTTGCAAGACAGCTCTCCTGTCAGAGTTTAGACCGCTAGCGCCACCCTCAGGATTTTGTGGTTACTGCATCCATCCTTGGGATTTTTTTTAGATTGATTCATTTCAGCAAGTGATATTACATGGAGTATATTGTCCATGTTCAGGACATGGCATTGGTGTGTTTCTGCAGTAAAGTAATTCTGTGCCCATGATTTTGCCATATTTGACATTCAAGAAAAATGAATTCCCAACAGTTATGGGTTTGCTTTTGGCAATCAGCATTGCCCCTCTGAGCTCACAATATAGGCAAAATGGGATTTTCCTGTGCATTTTCTGGGGAGCTCTGGCCATCATGATGTTTTCCATGTCAGTACTGCACAGTTTTGAGGTAGGGCTCGGATGCATGGGTAAATACATCCCACAACATCCTCTTTGTCATTCCCTCGCCACACCTATTGACTCTACATATGGTCTCTGTCATCTCCCCTTTCTCTTCTTCTCACATTAATGGTGGCACCCGGCGGGAGGCCCTAATGGCCTCCTTCCCCTCGGTGCAAGGTCATCATTAATGTTTACTAATGCATATGTGCGTTATAAATGCCATATCATATCATCATATGATATAGTAGTCTGTTTCGTACAGACACAAAATGAATCCTAGGTTACACAAGGCATTCAGTGCCTTGTATTATCGGTTTTACTTACCTTCAGTGCAACTGTGGTCAAAAACAAATTTAATTCCAATGCTCTGTGAAACGAAAAGCAACTGTCAATGAATATTAGGCCTCAAGGTCCAACTCTCCTCAAATGACAGTTATACAGAATACAATTCATAGTTATATAGCAATTCATAGTTCTATACCGTGCCTATTATAGACTATGTGATTTCTTACTGAGATTCACGGTGCAAAGGATAGAGTCTAGCAAAGGAATTGTATGTTGTCTGGTTTGGTCTGCGCTCACCGGCCATTTACAGATTTCAAAAATTGATCTGCCACCAAGGGCACACCCTGCTGCAATAGTGGGAACCAATTCTTTATCGCCTCAGGCCCCTTCCTGAGTTGCTACGGCCTTCCCAAGAAGATAAGCTCTTCGCTTGACCGTCAAGATTGTGTGACTTCGCGCTCTACTGCAATGTTTAGCACGAGGCTACAGACTTCTCAGGTCAGCATTTGAAAACCAGGTGAAAGAATCCGAAGAATTGGCTAACGCTCATCCACGCTTAACCTATGCACGCTTACTGCCGATTGAGACAAGGCATAGTCGGATCATAAATACAACTAACCGGATATGGGCAAGCAATGTGACCTGTCTCGCTTGAACCTAGACAGGGCTGCCTCAGGTGGGATAGATAGTGTGAATGGCTGTCCTATGTTACGCTCAGAACCTAATGTATACAAACCTCTTGTGAAAGAAGCAAAGAGATAGGTTGCAGGATTTCACAAGGTTAACTTTATTCCAAAATTAAATAATAATCAACAAAGGTAGTTGCTGTTCATGAACGTTGAGACTCAAATTATAATGCTTTTGCCTATTGAAAGGCCACAGTATTGTGAATGACATCAAATATAGGTTCATAACCCGCACTAGTGATGGGTGAGACAGTATTCAAGATAGCGTGGCATTGGTGGATGCAAACAATTTGTTCATTTTTCTTGTGTTTTTCGAATGCCATGTGCACCTGCTGTGCTCAGTGCTCCATGTAGTGAAGGTCACTTCGTGGGATGATGTATGTGGTGAAAGAAGCCATTTATCAGTTCGCACGGCAGCATCTTCTCCGTTATGTTTTAATATTGTGGCATTCATTCTCAAAAACGAAACCCACCAAACGTATGTGCTGAAAACAAGGTTCAATTGTTATGTCACCTTGGACCGAAGGGAGCAATCGCCAGGCTAGGAGGGCAGAAGCTGTTGAATACCTGCAAACATGATAACATTTACTATTATGAAAGTGCACATTGGAACCTTAGTTTCAATTCATGCAAACCGTTGTTCAGAGCGGACACTGCGCGTTACGCCATGGGAATGGAACAAAACAAAAATAATGTAAGTTGAACTATACATAATGTTTTTGAGATGAAAAACTGGGAAATTGTTCTTTTTCCATATTGGAAAATTTAGCGATGTGCTAAAATGGCATTTTGACGTAAAGAGTGGACAGAATACGTTGTTCCGTATACCATGCCATATTTAAAATACTGAGTGCGTAACTTGCGGTTTATTTACTGTTAGGCGGAAACCTGTGCAGTTCCCTCTGGGACCACTGCAAAAGATTTAGGACTACAGGCGTTTGGCGGTGAACCCACTTGGTAGCAGTTTGTACCACACAGATTCACTTGGTAGCTGTGGCTGAGCAGTCAGACTTCTCTCAAGAAAAGTTGAGCAGTATGTGGAGTATACAATCTAGGACAATTCTTCACAGTAAGACAAGCAAACACGCAACAAGGCTTCAGTGTAAAGATATTAAGGTATTTATTTATTACGGAACATCTATGGAAAACACTATGGCACTATCACGGCAAACAATTCAATTACAATTTCTCTACGAAGAGGAACACGATCAATCCCCCTAACAATATTTCGACAAGTCTAGGTTCTACCGGTATCACTTATTTTCAGACAGAGGTGTATACCTCAACCTAGATGGCACTCTAATATCAGTTAGGACGGGAGAAAAAAATAGGCAGGTTACGAAATCAACACAGTTCAATACGTCACGGATAAAATGCAAGGCAGGAAGGCAAGAACCACAATAGATCATAAAGTTCAGAGGCCAGGCCCACTCGGAGAGGGGTAAGGCGATATGTCCCAAAAAGTCTCTAGTGTAGATGCGTTCGAGTCTTTGTAGCAAATTGTTATTGGCAGATTGAACCAGTTCAGAACAACACGTTAGAAAAAGCTTGGAGGCGACCCAACGGAGAGGTGAGGATTAAGACACCTCACTCGAACCGATCGAAAGGGAAGCCAGGCAGACACGGTACCTTGTTGTGGAGAGACAGCTCCGGCGGGGGCAGTTGTTCCTGGTGGTGGATGCACGTCGGGTCTTTGCCAAGAGTAGAGATGATCTTGTCGTCGAAGAAAAGTGAAGTCCGGTGCACCACCAGGGAAGAGACCAGCCGCGGAGTGCTCCGTCACAAGGCACCATCTTTTGGTCGCGGTACAGGGGTAGTGGCTATCCGGTTGCCGGGGTGCTCTGCACGGGCAATTCGACCACCACGTCCTGAGGCGAAGAAAAAGCAAAGGGGACTGGTTGTTCCCACCAGTCAGGGGAAGAGACTCTCCGGCAGGGAGATCTCCTCTGTCGTCGGGAAGTGGTGAGTCATTTCAGCAGGGCTCCACCGGAGGTGTCGTCATGCAGGTCGGCTCAGCGTTACCCTCGTCGGATTCTTAGGTCCTGTGGCGACTTCTGAAGATCCAGTCCCAAAAGCCCTGCTTTTATGCAGAAAACCCCCATTCATTCAGCCTAGCTGTCAATCAACACATGCTAAGTGGTGAGCGGGGAGGCTCCCCACTTGGGCCAATCACTCCAGAGTGCGACCGGAGTTGGCAAGGCAACTCGGTCCAGGGTGCCTAAACCCCCTCCCACCCCCCTGTGGTAACCTAGACAGAATGGCACCACTTTGGAGGGTCTCTGTCCAGAGGCCCGCCAAAAGTGGAACAAAGGGCTCAACCTTTGGTTTAGGAGTCACAGAGACGAACACAGACGCCATTTTAAAAACCGAGTTCTGGCAGAAAATACCATCCGATAAACTAATTTAAGATAAGTAGATCGATGGTACGTTAGAGATTAACAAGAAAAAGTATCAATCTCCAACAATGGGACGAATCCCATAGGGTATGTCCGGGGTCGAACATAACAAGTAGTTTCCACTGCCACCAGCCAAAACTCGACGAGGGGGGACGGAACAGTGCCCCCTCGAGTAACAGATCCAGGAGTAATCGAATTACCCCTACTAGAAAGTCCACAATAAGATGGTTTGTACTAGTTCTGTTAGCCAATGGTGACTTTACATGCCCGGGGAGACATTAGTCAGTCCCCGGGTATGGAGTCTATGGTGGAGGTCCGCTAGGACGCCCCAGTGTTACGGCACGTAGGGTGCGGTGTAACACACATAGAAAAACATATGAGACCCTATGGAGTAAAAGACCCCATAGCCCAGAGAACACATTGACATTCAAAGGAATTACACACATTCATGTCCAAGAGTGGGAGGAAAAGTGTCTCACTCTTGGCAGGATGGAAAAAAACAAACTCCAGAAATCCAGCAAAGCTGCTGGGGGACTCACTAGGTTAGGAAATTCAGCCTAAACAGAGAATTCTCCCTAACACTCGCCCCCCCAGACTAAGGGACAGGAGGATTTAATCCACTCCTGGATGAATCTCATACCTCTAGTCGATGACATACATCCTAGAGAGACCATCAGCATTTTGGTGGTGACACCCTGACCTGTGCTCAATGGTGAAATCAAACCCTTGTAGGCAGATCGACCATCTCAATAGTTTTGGGTTTTCCCCTTTCATTTGCATTAACCATCTCAAGGGTTGGTGGTCAGTCTGAATGATGAAAGTAGAACCATACAAGTACGGCCTAAACTTCTTCAGAGCCCACACGATAGCAAAGCACTCTCTTTCGATTGTTGCCCACCTTGTTTCAGGATCCTTCAGCTTGCGGCTGATGAAGCAAACGGGGTGCTCCTACCTTTCCCATCCAGTTGACTGAGTACGGCACCTATCCCTACATTGGAAGCATCTGTCTGCACAATGAAGTGTTGGCGGTAATCACGAGCTCTGAGTACTGGGGCTTGGCAAAGAGCCTTTTTCAGGTTTTCAAAAGCCTGATTGCACTCCTCGTTCCATTTAACCTTTTTAGGAAATTTGGGCGAGGAGATGACGTTCAGTGGAGAAGCTATGGTCCCATGGTTCTCTATGAAATTCCTGTAGTACCCAGTGAGGCCTAGGAAGGCTCTCACTTGGGTTTGAGTAGTAGGTGTTGTCCAATTTTGCACAGCTTCAATCTTACTGAGCAAAGGCCTTATTTCTCCACCTCCTACCTCATGTCCAAGATAGACTACCTTACTCTGTCCAATTTGGCATTTACTCGCCTTTATGGTCAGATTGGCTCGTCCAAGAGCCTGCAAAACATCTCTTAGGTGGGTTACATGTTCTTCCCAGGAATTGCTGAACACTGCGATGTCATCCAAGTATGCCATGCAGAAGTCCTCCATCCCATTCAGAACCTGGTTTACCATCCGATGAAACGTAGCAGGTGCATTTTTCAATCCGAAAGGCATTACCTTAAACTGGTATAAGCCAATGGGGGTAGAAAATGCAGTTTTCTCCTTGGCATGGTCTGCCAGGGCTATTTGCCAATAGCCTGACGTCAAGTCAAATGTGCTGAGGAACTTGGCGGCACCAAGTTTATCCATCAACTCATCTGTTCTTGGCAAAGGGTGGGCATCAGTTGTGGTGACTACATTAAGAGCTCTATAATCCACGCAGAATCTAAGCTCTTTAGATCCGGCCTTTGGTACGAACACAACTGGGCTAGACCATGGACTAGTAGAGGGCTCTATTACCCCGAGATCAAGCATCTTGCTGACCTCACCTTTGATGTGGGTTTGTACGTTTTCTGACATTCGGTATCCTCTGCTCTTGACTGGCAGACAGTCACCAGTGAGTATGTCATGCTGGCCCCAAGGGGTCAAGCCTGGTGAAAGCGAGAACAGAGAGGCAAACTGATTCAACATAGATTTGCACTCTTCTTGTTGCTCGGGTGTCAGATTGGAGGAGAGATTTACTCCTTCAATTTTTTCATCTAAAGGTAAGCCTCTGAGGAGATCCGGAAGAGCTTCACTCTCTTCTTCTTCCTCGGATGACGCTAGAAGCAACGCTTCTACATCAGGTCGTGAGACATACGCTTTAAGTCGGTTGGTGTGAAAGACTGTCGGAGCCTCCTTGGGATTGCCCAAGTCCACCAGATAGTTAACCTCTCCGAGTTTACCCACAACTCTGAAGGGTCCCATCCATTTATCTTGCAGGCCCCTCTGCCTTGTTGGGATCATAACGAGAACGAGCTGGTCTTGAGCGAACTCAACCATGTTAGCCTTTTGATCGTGCCAGTGCTTGACCAATGCTTGTCCAGCTTTCAAGTTATCGCTTGCTTCCGTCATCATGTGCGACATTCTCCTCCGGAGACCTATCACGTAGTCAGTCACTCTGACTGGCTTGGGGGAAGGAGCACTCTCCAACCCCTCCTTAATCAGGGCCAATGGACCTCTGACGGGATGACCATAGAGAAGTTCGAAGGGAGAGTAACCTACTCCCTCCTGAGGGACTTCTCTATAAGCAAAGAGAAGGCATGGCAGTAGAAGGTCCCACTTATGCTTAAAGGGTTCTTCTAAAGCACCTATCATGCTCTTCATGGTTCGGTTGAACCGTTCTACCAACCCATTGGTTTGTTGGTGGTAAGCTGTTGAGAACTTGTAAGTAACTCCACAGGTTTTCCACATGGCTTTCATGTAGTTGGACATAAAGTTTGACCCCCTGTCAGAGATTACTTCCTTAGGAAACCCGACCCTGGTAAAAATACAAAGGTGGGCCTTAGCCACAGCCGGAGCTGTAACAGTCCTCATAGGAATTGCCTCAGGATACCTAGTAGCATGGTCTACTACAACAAGTATAAACCTGTTGCCTGAGGAGGTTGGAGGATCAAGGGGACCAACAATGTCAATCCCTACTCTCTCAAATGGGACTCCCACAACTGGGAGAGGCACTAAAGGTGCCACATTCTTGGAGCCAACCTTACCAGAGATTTGGCAGGTGTGGCAGCTCCTGCAGTGTTTTTCTACTTCGGCCCCCATCTTCGGCTAGTAGAAGTAGAGAGAGAGCCTTTCCTTAGTCTTCTTGAAACTCAAGTGACCAGCCAAAGGAATCTCGTGGGCTAACTGCAAGAACTGTGGTCTGTTCTCTTGGGGTACTACAAGTCGTTTGTAGTCTCCAGGTGCAGACTCGGTCGGTTCACTGTAGAAGAGGCCATCTTCCCAGTGCAACCTGTATTTCCCAGGCTCTTGCCCTTCAGCCTGAGCTTCTGCCTGGTGGCGAAGACCTTCCAGAGTTGGACATTCTCTCTGCCCCTTACTGAAGTCTGCCCTGCTGGGTCCACCTTCTGCCAGTAAAGACTGCAGCTCAAGATGGTCAACAGGATCCAGATCTCCAATGAGTTCCCGGCCTTCCATTAGCTCTTCCTCAGAGTCTAATTCTACCACACAGGGTTGTACCTCCCTCTCAGCCTCGGCTGGAGGTGGAGTTACGGGTGTAACTTTGGACAACCGCGGGGAAGTCCGTGTTGGCTGCACTGGAATGCTGGCTGCTGGTTTCGGGATAGAAGTCTTAGGTTTCCCTTTCGCTTCTGATTTCTTGGAGACAGCGGCCGACAATTCCAGTGGAGCAGGAGTGATTTCTTTCTTCATCATCTCCTTGAGAGTACCGCGCATGGTCCTCTCTCTTGCGGGTCTGGTTAGCTCCTGTAACCGTTTACTAGGAGGTCTGGGAGTATGCGATACAACTCCGAGAGTTTTCAAATCGTTACCCAACAGTACGCGTCCTGGTACCTCACTCTGTATGCTGACAGGTATCTTCACAGTCATGTCGTTACACTGGATGAGAACTGGTAATTGGGGAAGCATCTGCACAGGCCCTCCAGCTAACTTGGGGAGGCGTTTGGGTGCCTTAGCAACATCCTCAGCCTGAAAAAACGATTTATCCACCACAGTTATGCTGGCCCCAGTGTCCCTAATGGCAGGAGTCTCCTGGCCATTCACCTGGACACTGTCCTTATAATACTCTTTAGTATTATCGGGGATAAAATTATAGACATCTAAAGTCTGTTGTTCCCACAACCCCAGAGATACTAAAGAAACGCTGGCTGAGACTCCAATGGGTTCGTCAGCTAGCAGTAGAAAGATTCCACTTGCCATTTGGACTTCCTCCTCGGGAGCGAAGGCTAAGGAGACAAGCTGGACCCCTGAAGGTTTACCCTTACATCTGGGATCTCCTTTCACGTGGTCAGTCGAGCCACAAACAAAGCATTTACCGAACGCTTTTTGGAATGGTGGCTTGCTCTGACATCCTTCCGGTTTGGCACCAGAAGCACACTATTCTGCTGTGGTTTTCCCGGTGGCTTACCCTTCTGGTTTTGTTTGGGGCCCTCTTTGGAATGTGAGTTATTCGAATTCTCTTTTGAGTCTTTTTTAGGCTGTTTTCCCTCATCCTTTTTCTGAGTTGCCCCAGAATCCTTATGAGTAGCCCTGTTGGCAACCCATAAGTCAGTGGCCTTAGCTGGCGTCCGGGAATCCAATTCCTTCGAATCAGCCAAGTGCTGTCTGAGCTCAGGAGAACAGGCATCATAAATAGACTCCAACATAAAAAGATTCTTCATACCCTCATAAGTGTTCACTTTGTAACCCTTAATCCATCCCTCTAAGTTTTTCAACGCTTCACTCACCCAGGTAGCCCAAGGGGTACCATCATGCTTTTTGAGGGTTCTAAACCTCTTAAGATACTGGGAAGTGGTCTTCCCGAATCTGGCTATCAAAGCTAGTTTCACACTTTCGTAATCCGTCTTATCCGCCTCCCCCAACTCCATTACCACATCAGTCGCAACAGGAGGGAGCCTAGAGAACAACCAGGGAAGTAAAGCATTCCCGGTGATGTCCTGGAGCCCATGATTGTATTCAAACAGTTTTAACCAATCCAACACATCCAATCTCGGTTCATACATACCCACTAATTCCTTCGGCATCCGGGGTCTTTTGGGACTGGAGCTTCTAGAGGAACCAGAGGAGAGAGAAGCATTTTCTATAGACAACTTTTTCATCTCTAACTCGTGATTAAGTTCTATTTCTCTGAGTCTTAACTCAGCTTGCTTCTGCTCAGCCTGGGCATTCATCCGTCTGAACTCGAGCTCTTGGTTTCGTTCGGATTGAGCCAAGAACCGTTTGTATTCTAATTCGAGCTTCATTTTTTCAAGTTCAAAATAAGCAGGGTTACTTGTGGGACCTGGTATGGGCCCCGTAGGCACAGCTGGTAAGGCAGGTAGAGGAGCAGGGGAGACAGTTTCGTTAGCCTCTCTGTCCTCGTCAGCCTCTTCATCGCTATCATCAGAATTACGATTTAGATCAACACCATCACTGTTATCTACATTTGCTGGAGAAATTGGTTCCTCTGAACCAGTACCCAGACTTTGGTTCACCAGCAATCTCTCGATTAGTTCTAACTTCTTGCCTCTTACAGAAAGATTCTCTTGCCTATAGAGAGCTCGCAAACTCTCAGTATTTTCACCTGACAAGGATTCTTGACTGTAAGTTTCCATCGTAGACATGTTTGTTGAAAGTTGCTTTTTAGTGCTAAGCTTTGTGGTTAGTTATCCTAAAACGTCGAAAAGCACTCTAAACTGTATACTCGATACAAATCCCACCGCTGCCACCAGTGTAAGGCGGAAACCTGTGCAGTTCCCTCTGGGACCACTGCAAAAGATTTAGGACTACAGGCGTTTGGCGGTGAACCCACTTGGTAGCAGTCAGTACCACACAGATTCACTTGGTAGCTGTGGCTGAGCAGTCAGACTTCTCTCAAGAAAAGTTGAGCAGTATGTGGAGTATACAATCGAGGACAATTCTTCACAGTAAGACAAGCAAACACGCAACAAGGCTTCAGTGTAAAGATATTAAGGTATTTATTTATAACGGAACATCTATGGAAAACACTATGGAACTATCACGGCAAACAATTCAATTACAATTACTCTACGAAGAGGAACACGATCAATCCCCCTAACAATATTTCGACAAGTCTAGGTTCTACCGGTATCACTTATTTTCAGACAGAGGTGTTTACCTCAACCTAGATGGCACTCTAATATCAGTTAGGACGGGAGAGAAAAATAGGCAGGTTACGAAATCAACACAGTTTCAATACGTCACGGATAAAATGCAAGGCAGGAAGGCAAGAACCACAATAGATCATAAAGTTCAGAGGCCAGGCCCACTCGGAGAGGGGTAAGGCAATATGTCCCAAAAAGTCTCTAGTGTAGATGCGTTTGAGTCTTTGTAGCAAATTGTTATTGGCAGATTGAACCAGTTCAGAACAACACGTTAGAAAAAGCTTGGAGGCGACCCAACGGAGAGGTGAGGATTAAGACACCTCACTCGAACCGATTGAAAGGGAAGCCAGGCGGACACGGTACATTGTTGTGGAGAGAGACAGCTCCGGCGGGGGCAGTTGTTCCTGGTGGTGGATGCACGTCGGGTCTTTGCCAAGAGTAGAGATGATCTCGTCGTCGAAGAAAAGTGAAGTCAGGTGCACCACCAGGGAAGAGACCAGCCGCAGAGTGCTCCGTCACAAGGCACCACCTTTTGGTCGCGGTACAGGGGTATTGGCTATCCGGTTGCCGGGGTGCTCTGCACGGGCAATTCGACCACCGCGTCCTGAGGTGAAGAAAAAGCAAAGGGGACTGGTTGTTCCCACCAGTCAGGGGAAGAGATTCTCCGGCAGGGAGATCTCCTCTGTCGTCGGGAAGTGGTGAGACGGTTCAGCAGGGCTCCACCGGAGGTGTCGTCGTGCAGGTCGGCTCAGCGTTACCCTCGTCGGATTCTTATGTCCTGTGGCGACTTCTGAAGATCCAGTCCCAAAAGCCCTGCTTTTATGCAGAAAACCCCCATTCATTCAGCCTAGCTGTCAATCAACACATGCTAAGTGGTGAGCGGGGAGGCTCACCACTTGAGCCAATCACTCCAGAGTGCGACCGGAGTTGGCAAGGCAACTCGGTCCAGGGTGCCTAAACCCCCTCCCACACCCCTGTGGTAACCCAGACAGAATGGCACCACTTTGGAGGGTCTCTGTCCAGAGGCCCGCCAAAAGTGGAACAAAGGGCTCAACCTTTGGTTTAGGAGTCACAGAGACGAACACAGACGCCATTTTAAAAACCGAGTTCTGGCAGAAAATACCATCCGATAAACTTATTTAAGATAAGTAGATCGATGGTACGTTAGAGATTAACGAGAAAAAGTATCAATCTCCAACAATGGGACGAATCCCATAGGGTTATGTCCGGGGTCGAACATAACAAGTAGTTTCCACTGCCACCAGCCAAAACTCGATGAGGGGGGACGGGACAGTGCCCCCTCGAGTAACAGATCCAGGAGTAATCGAATTACCCCTACTAGAACGTCCACAATAAGATGGTTTGTACTAGTTCTGTTAGTAAATTTAGGTCTAGTAAAGCCAATGGTGACTTTACATGCCCGGGGAGACAGTAGTCAGTCCCCGGGTATGGAGTCTATGGTGGAGGTCCGCTAGGACGCCCCAGTGTTACGGCACGTAGGGTGCGGTGTAACACACATAGAAAAACATATGAGACCCTATGGAGTAAAAGACCCCAGAGCCCAGAGAACACATTGACATTCAAAGGAATTACACACATACATGTCCAAGAGTGGGAGGAAAAGTGTCTCACTCTTGGCAGGATGGAAAAAAACAAACTCCAGAAATCCAGCAAAGCTGCTGGGGGACTCACTAGGTTAGGAAATTCAGCCTAAACAGAGAATTCTCCCTAACATTTACAAGTCTACTAATAATTGTTATTGGTGTTTTGGTTAAGTCGGGGTGAGTAAAGAATGGGATTTTTGGCCTGTATTGATTATTGACTATAAGTAACTCCAATCAAGCAATCCCACTAAATCAGTGCCTTGTCTGGGATGCCCAATGGAAGCCCTTATTTATGTATTTTTATGGCAAGTTATAATCTGGATGATGAACCATTGTATAACACCCCTCTCTTAGAATCCCCCTTGACCCCACTGAGCCAAGAAGTAGATTTGTTTTGCAAATTTAAAAGGTTTATTTGAAAAATTAAACAATATATATATATCACACTTTTATAATAAATTAATAATTGATATCACACTTATGAATATAATGTTGATCAACAATGGGTAATCTGACACTTGCACACTTCTTTACAATCAATGAGCAGTTGGTATAGGATGGATAAGGCAGCGAAAATACTTTTATGGTTTCAAGGGAAAAGCAATGAGGAATAAAATGCAATCGGAAATAACTTGATATGATTTTAGCAAAAGATAATATAATCAGTTTTTCTCTGGCAATTCACCCCCCTCCTATGCAATGTAAGAAATGGAAGGGGAGCACACAGTTCTCAGGAATGCAATCAAATACAATACTTAATTCAGTCCCCCCCAGCAAGCTTAGAGGAAAACAGGTAGAAGTTTGAAACACAGGCCCAAAATGCTTTGAATGTGATGACAATGAAGTGAGAAATGTGCTAAAAATGCTTATAATTCCCTCTAGAGGTTCAGGGTGGGTGATATCCAGTTTATATTAGTTCAGGCTCACTTTAGCAATGCTCTATGAGTAACCAGCAGGTTAAAATGAATTTTAGCAAAGGAAAGCAAGAAGCTGCTGATTTTACACGTGGCTGAAATTGTGCAAAGTGTCAAATCGCGGCAAATTTAATCGCGGGTGTCGAGCGTAATTACGGAGGCCCTATAAGGAGTAGCAAGTCGGTTCTAGGTTCGTTGGAAAGCCTAGAATCTTAGCTTTAAGATGACAGTTAAGACTGCTCCTAGCACAAACGCTTCCAGAGATACGGACGATTTTGTGAAAGTAGTTTTTCGGATTTTAAATTTAAAAGTTCAAAATGACAGGTGACAGTTTTCAGTTTTAAAGATGACAGAATGACACGATTCTAGGAGGCAGTTCTAATAGGCTAAAATTGTTTGGATTAGATTATTTTAAACTAAGAAATTGGTTTTGGCACAGTGAGTACTCACACTATATTTTTGAAAAAACCGTCAAGGTCTGGTCAGGTTGGACGGGACTTCCGGCGGGTGGTTCTGAACAGCAGTCTGGTCTCTGGTTCTGCTCTCAGCACTGCACAGTTCTAGTCTCTCTGGGTCTCTGGTCGCTCTGGATCTCTGGTCTCTCTGGATCTCTGGTCTCTGGAGGTTGATGGAGTCTCCCGGCAAAGCGTCCCGCAAGAACGTGGAAAGTGAATCTCTCTACCTGGGTTTCAATGTTCCTTTTATGTGTTTTGAAAATGGGTGTGTGCGTGGCATAACTGAGCCTGCCCCTCTCTACTTGTCATTGGCCCAATTCTCCCCTCTCTCATGATTGGGGAAGGAAATGGATTGTCATCATGATGAGGTCTGTTTATAGGTCAGAGGATCCTCCCCTGGTTAATTTTCCCACAAATCTATATTTGATTCAAGTACATATTTCCCAGATACACAAGTGGTTGACATTACATGTGCATATTACTGATGAATTAAGACAGGTCTCTGTTCAAGCCCCATGTTCCTGCGAGCTGTGATTCAGAAATGACAACATTTTGCGCTTTTTGGTCGGTTTACCAATATCAGACATTTACCAAAAATTACACAAATGTGCGCTAGGAGTATGGACATTAATTGATGAAGTGTCAGATTTTTAACATGCAAACATTTGGAGCAAGACCCTACTTTCCGCTAGCAACCCCCCAGAATACACCACAGGGTCCTAACACCTCTTAAAACGTGCACAGAAAAATCACAAAAATAATGATATTATTTATATAATTTTGACCAGTCCGCACTATGAGTTATCTATCTTTTTAAAATTATGCCCTGGTCAAAAAGGGGTGTGGCTTCCCACATCACATGGTGGAATAACTGGTTTATCCACTTCCCCCAAGCTCAGCTTGCTAGCAGAGGCACTGCCCCTCCCAGTTTCTCCCAAGAGGAAGCCATTTACGACCCCCCCAATAAACATTTGCCTGAGTCCAGGACAGGGCTTTGTTCAACCCCCTGCAGTCTGCAGGTACCCCTCCCTTAATTCAATCAGAGAGGTGTGATCTCCTTTTGGTGGGGGCAGCAGGATGCAGCCAGGCCTGGGAAGAGTGGCTGAGCAGGTTTCTCCTGTCGGGGGTAGTTGTCAGGCAGAATTCAGCTAAATGTCACTTTAGTTCCCAGTTCTCTACATTCAAATCCAACTTACATGCAGCTATTTTCTATATATACATTAAATAATGACTTCCTTCAAGACATTTCAGAATATAGTTTTACATTGTATCCACCTCTTTGCAAGTCTTTCCTTGGCCTGGTTTGGGGTTCATCTGTTCAGTTTTACACAAAAGTCTGGTGGTTTTAAAACGCCGGCTTTCTGATAGTGGTGAGCACCGATACTGCATCCATTTTTTACATTAAGAAAATTAATTCCCCACAGTTCTGGGTTGCTTTTGGCAATCAGCATTGACATTCCCAATGGTTTCAGGCTACTGTGTATGTAGCCCAATGGTGGTTTTAGGCAGTGCCCTACTGTGCTCACAACATAGACAAAAATGGGTGGCAGCCTATTCTTCATGTTTTCCCTGTGCACTCTCTGGGGAGTTCTGGCCATCATGATGTTTTCCATGCCAGTACTACACAGTTTTATGGTAGGGCTTGGCTGCATGGGTAAAAACATCCCACATGACATTGTTATGGGTTGTTCGTTGGAGCATATTGTGACGATTACTCATAGATGAGACAAAAGCACAACCTGTATTCAGGCTAGTGATATCTAAACCACTTCGTCCCATGAAATATCAGGGTGTGCAATCAAGGTTGCATTATTGAAAGGGCCGGGGTCAGTACATTTTGCAAGGGTAATTGGTTTGATTTTCTATAGATAATATTCCCAGTTCCGTTACAACGCCATCTGACTGTTGTCCCATTTCTGAGTCACTTTATTCATACCTTTGGGAGCTATCCCGACTTCTCAGTGTTACCCTTTCATCCACATCATAGTCTAAAATAGTCCCCCACGTTGTCTGTGTGTGTTCACTGTGTGTGGTTTGTGTTTGTTATTTTGTTTCATCCTGTGCAGAATTAAAACATAAATTAGTATAAAGAATGAATACTAAAATATATTTTATTCTGTTATCTACACAGATATATTGTACCGTTCTGGGAATGTCATAGTTTCCAGCTGCCATGGGATGGCTTTTTCAACCAGCAATGGCAGATACGCCTAATTGCATCGTTCAGGATCACCATCCTGTGGGACGATAGACCGGAATCGATATGCCCTTTGGCAGTACCAGCGATAAGGAGCAACCTGGCATCGTTTACGGTGTCGCAAGAAACTGATGCGTCGAATCCACATCTTCTCCCAAAAGGAACACCATGCGCGTCATTTTAAACTTTTGCCACTCGAGCCTAAGGACACACATCTATTGGTGATGCATCACAATCAGTGGATCTCAATGTGGTTTTTGGAGCGTTCTTTGATAAATAAAAGCACTTGCGAAATTGCAGAGTGTGTTGATCTTCCGTGTTCTGCATCAACTGAAGTTATTACGTGGGTGATGACTGGGCGCGTTTGGCTATGCTGCCCACTAACGTCATAAAAATAGGTGGAGTGTACTGTTTGGAATAGTGATGTCAGCTTCAGGGGTTGGGGATGTGATTTAGTGCTGCAGCGGCATTCGACCTTAGTGCAATGTGGCAACAGATAAGATTAGCACAGGAAGGACTTGTTTTACATGTGTAAAAGTGAGGAAAACCAAGCTAAGATGCATAGGAATGTTTCTTACGATCGATCACTGTATGCTGAAAATCACATGCCCAAACGATCGGGACAATAATATTTTTAAGCGCACTATCCCTTTAAGAGAAGAGCAGAGTTAAAGGAGCCTTGGGGAAGGGGTGGTTGACATGCACAAGTAGGCTAGTGTGAGAAAGAGAGAAAGAAAGATAGGACTTAAGAGAAAAGCATTGTGAAAGGAACATTGGGGGAGGGGTGGTTGAAGTGCAGGAGGAGGGTAGTGAGGGAAAGAGGGAAAGAAAAATAGTTTGTGAGAGAAAAACAGAGTGAAAGGAGCATTGGGGCAAGGGGTAGTTGACGTGCAGGAGTAGGCTAGTGAGGTAAAGAGGGAAAGAAAGATAGGATTTAAGAGAAAAGCAGAGTGAAAGGAGCATTGGGGAAGTGGTGGTTGACGTGCAGGAGGAGGCTAGTGTGTGAAAGAGGGAAAGAAAGGTAGGATTGGGTAAGTACCGGAAGAAAGAAGGCAAAAGAAAATAAAATAGGAATGAATGGACAGAAAGCAGAGAACATAGAAGGAAAGTGCAGAAGAATGCAGGCATTAAGTAAAACTAATGGGAAAGGGGTGGAAAGATACAGTGTTGCATAAGAAAGCAAGCAAGAGACTGGGACTACAGCAAAGGAAAGAGTGAAACACAAGTATTGGATAGTGGAATAAAGGAAAATTAATTAAGATGTTAAGAGGAAAAGAAAGCTAGCAGAATATAAAAAAGTCCAGTAGAGGTGAACCAGAAAAGAGCAGGCAGTAGATGATGAAAAAGGGAGGAATGAAAGGAACGAAGGGCATATATACGCACGGTAGAAGAGGGTGGAAAGAGTGGTAAAGAAGAAAACAAAGAGATATGGAATGAGCGATGGGTTGAAAGATTAAATGGAAGAAAGAAAAATCAAGGGAGAGCCGGGGTAGCGGAGTAAGGAAAACGAAGAGAATATGGTGAGAGCATGAGAGGATAAAGGGGGTGAGTGAGAAAGAGGGCGAGATGGAGGTGTAAAACTGAATAAGAGAGGAATGCACAAGAGAGTCGGAAATGTGTGAGATGGGATCAGAGGGAAACAGATAAAAGACCTGGAAAGATAAAAGTGGGATGAGAGACCGACTGGGAGAGAGAAAGGTGAGAGTAGAACAGAGGCAAAGATGAGAATAGATTGCAGAGATCAAAGAGAAAGGTGCTCAGAGGGCTGAAGGGGATAAGAGGCATTGTGGGAGATAGAGGTGTGACAAAGACAGAGGTGTTGGGGTGTAAAGGAGACTGGGTGGGAAAATGTCCCAGATGGAAGTGAGAAAATGAGAGCCCATAGTGAGGGGCGAACTGGGTGAGATAGTTTAGATAACTGGTTGCAAGTCGTGTGAGAGTTGTTTTTTTGTTTGTTTGTTTGTTTATTTATTTCTCATGCGCACCAGATCCGTGGGTAAGAGTGCGCAGCAATAAGAAGGTGCAAAGCTTACAAGGTTACAGAATGGTTGCACTCAAGTACAATATAAAATATATTTACAGCACAAAGGTAAGTTACAACATGTTACAAATGGATAAGACAAAGGTCAGGTCGTCACAATAAAGCAGAAAATGTACAAGTTTGAGCCAGATTGGGTTCTTTGGACACTGGCCAAAGAGGGCGTCAGCAGCGGGGGCCCTTGGTGCATACTAGAGTGGATGTTAGTAGTCAGTTGAATGGAGCCACTTCATGTCATTCTTTCTGAGGTGTGTATAGGGTTGGTCTGCTCTAAACTCGTGGGGTAAAGAGTTCAAAGTTTTGGCCGCTTGTACAGGAAAACTGTTGCCGCCAATTTTGTAGAGCTTCAATCTGGGAGTTGTGTGTGAGTGGTGGCTCATTTGTGGCATCATTACTTTTGTGCCCTTGTCCTTACCCAGTGGAATGTTGAGAGGAAGGATATGCTGCAGAGCTGGCGGAGTGTTTGTGCCTGTCTGTCTGGGGCATGGCCCTTGACTGAGTGGGAAGTCTGCATCCACACTTGATTCTATCGCTCCCAACCCACAAGTCTTTGAGCAAATGGCTGTGGAAAATCCACCTGCTTCTTGCTGTGTTTATGTCTGCAGGCATTAGGGGCTCAGGGGCACACTGGTGTTGGGGATAATGTTCGGTCCATTTTTTAGATGGTGGGGTAGAGAATTTGGTATGGGTGTAAGCCGCACCCATGCAGGGCACATTTTAGTTGTTTGCCCTGGGCACTATTTTGCCTAGAAACTACCCACACAGTGTCTCTGCAGAAATTATCACATGCACTGGATCCCTCTACTTTCCTTCACAATCTCTTCCCGGCATTCTATTCTGGATACACCTTCACTAGTCCTCAGGTTCTGCAGTCCCAGAAGTAAGATTCTGGAGTTTAACCTTTTGGAACATTTAGGAGATATCCAGGAGAATTGGGCTTTCTTACCTTCATGGTCTGCTTAAGCACATCTCGGGACCCTCACACACACCCAATACACCATTTTCACTTGGGGACTAATTACAATAATCTCCGTTCATGACTATTGAGTAACACTTAAAACACAACATAGTTATCCTGCTACAACATTTACACAGGGCCTATGAGGACGAGTATGCGTTATTAAACACTATCCACCCATATTCCCCCCCCTTGCCTTCCTCTTCCTGCAAATCACCTCTGTCTTTCACAGATCAGAAACCCATGCAAGGATACAATAAACCAAACCTCAGACAATCCTAGATGCTCCGACACCGCCAACCTGAGCCAACTCTGAGCTCGCGGCTGGTGTAACTTTGGAACCAGGAACATCCCGTGGTCGCCCACGCCTGGGACATCCATATTGCATGTGTCCAGGGTTTCTCAAGCCTTGAAGAAAGACTTTTCTTAATCTCACAGCTTGAATCCAGGGGATACCTTTAGATGGGATCCACTAAGGTAGCCCTGGCACCAACCCAGCCCTTGAAACCCAAGATGGCAGAAACACAGGGGCTCATTACAAGTATGGCCTTGTCGGTAAAAATGGTGGTACTACCGTTACCGCTGCATTACAGCACCTCCATACTACAGGTTTGGTGGTAAAAAGGAGGATTTATCTCCAGCAAAAGGTGGAGGTAAATTCTCCACATGTCTCCAAACATCGCTGCAGTTACTGCCGGTGGTCATTCCACCAAATTCCCCTAGAGTCCTTTGCTGTCCAGAAATGGTGATTAACACTGCCCTACCACCACTTGTAACCTCTCGGTAAATCTGAAGGACCAAGTGGCGGTAACGGTAAGAGAGCTTGATGGTAATTCAGCAGATTTACTTCCGAATTTCCACCAAATTCATAATAAGGCCCTTAGTCCTCTTCCCAACACCTACATTCACCTGGACCAAATATAGCATGCACAATACAAGTTTCATACAAGATGATAAGTACAGCTATCTTCACATCATAGCCCGTCCCACAGAGAAGAGACCTGCAGACCTCAACTATGCTTGTTCTGCAGCCACAAATACAGGACACTTTCCGTGGCCACATGTGTACACACAGACTTGCACACGCTGGCATGTACATAGTATGCTCGTTATGCAGCCACTAACACAACACACTTTGGGGCGATTCATGGAAATTGGTGCATAGATCCTGCAAAGCCTGCGTGCCGAAAACGACTCTGCACGAGCCTGCGCGCATAAGGAAATACGGGCACTCTGCCTATTCATGGAATTGTTCCCACAAAGTAGGCCTATCCGCAAGTTGCAGCTGAAACGATTCCAACAAGCCCCGACGCAAAGCAAAAACAGCCACATACACCTACCTTTGCAGGCTCCCAGGGTGTGACTACACGCACCCCATGAAAAGTGTGTGGGGACCCCCACACCCAGGCCAGCACCACACAACACTACACCGGGTCCCCTGTAGCTGTAACCAGCACCGCAAGAACATGCATAATGTTTTCCGGAACTCTTGTAAATTACTGGTGAAACTGCATGCGAACCCTCGTACACCGTCCCTGCACGCCGCCATGCTATATACGCGCACCCCTAAGTCCGATCGGGACCCAGGATGTGTGTACGCTCCCCTACATCTGACATACAAACCCACCTCTGCATTGCAAATCCTGTCATGTCTGTATGCCTGCTTTCAGGGGGCGGATAGATTGAGGGTTTTGCGTGGGCATTTCGTAGGTGAGAGGTTGTGCGGTCTCTTACATGAATACGCTTTGTCGCGCACATTTGTGGGAGTGCTATGGACGGCCTCCGGCCCATCCTATGGGATGCGCAATTTTTGCCTCGTTCTTCCTCATTCTCTGTGTTCTGTCTGATACTTTACTCAAAAGCTATTCACCAGCATAAATATGATAAGCATGTGATTTTCTTTAAAATAAGCACTTGCCTGCTCGTTACTCCCAAATAGTTAATTTTAGCTGGGTGTGGATCAGCCAGTCCGTATTAGGTCTGGATAGAAAGAGCTTTAGCTGTATGCCCGATCTCTTGCAGATAATTATTGTTACTCTGGGGCCAATCAGCTGCTCATACTCCATGAAGAGCATTCAACTAAAGAGGTAGACTCTGCCTCCACTCTCCCACTCCTCACCTGGGCTGCCTCTGGCTGCTTAGTGGGCTACACAGACTCTCCCTACCTTTGCATTCAGCCTCTCTTTTTCTCGCTGCTGAATAGCAGTGTAACAGTAGGGTAATGGCCAAAATCATCAGCTGCCACATCTGTCAGCTGACTCCTGTAAAGAGGGCAACATATGCCCAAAAGGATCAAATAGAGAATGAAGGCTGCAGTTCACCTAAAAGCCAATAGAGGTCCTCGCAATGGAGAACACTGCAAAGGATGCAGTACAATGTCTACCGCTTACCCTCTGCTCACATGCTGCCTGTTTCATTTTTATCCCCAGCAGCAGATTAATGCAAAGAGGGTAAATATTCAGGTAACTATCAAAAGATGCAGTCACAGTGGATAATGTTGAGCCAGGCAGAAGCAGTTACACTGTGATGTGTGGTGCATCCACCCCTGTGCTGCACTGCACTGCACTGTGCACTGCACAGGAGGAATAGACTAGGAAGAAAGGACTGCAAGGGGACCCTGAATTCCCCGGAAGGAAACCACAATCCCTAACCTGCCCCTCCATTATCAAAGCAGAGGTGGGTGTGCACTGTCCACACAGGCCCACATCCACATGGTGGTGTCAGTACAAATACCTTGAACATTAACATTAACTGTTGTTAGGAAAGATTTCGTAATTGTAGGTAACTTTCCTTCCATGTGGCAACCCCTAAACTTTTTTCTGTTGTTTTTCACCTTGTTCTTGACTTTACCAGAAAAGTGCAGCCTTCTGCCGCACTCCTCTGGGCTTTCGCTCCTTTCTTACGGGGAAACTGACATGCCCTTAAGACAGTCAGTACCGGGGAACGCTGTTTCCCGTAGTTTCTTTTATCATGTTGCGGCTTTAGTGCAACATGACACAAGAGGGCACTGTAAGCTAAGTTACAGCTCTCTTGGGTCTCTAGCCTTCTACAGGCCCTAGATACTCGTTTAGGATTGAATTTGATCGGTGCAAGTCATTCAGGGACTGGAATGGTGGCTGCGATCGTTTTGTGTATTTTGAGCTCCTTTTGGTGTTCTAAGTGCGTTTTTCGCGCTGAACCCAAAATGGTGGCCTGGCTCCCAAAATGGCCAGACCACGAGGCTCCTTTGTCCTGTCCACTGACCGTCTTGCTCCCTTCACCTTCCCCAGGTCGAGCCGACCCGGGGCCTTCCTTATTTGGGCATGTACTTTCCAGCGAAACACAGATGCTTTCGCGGGCTTCTACATGTCGTTGGTGTGCCTCCAGGGTGTGGGCTGGGATGTCTGGTCCCAATACACATCCTGGGTGCCAAAGAGTCTAGGGTGGTGTGAATGCCTGGGACCACCGTCGTCCGTGATTGGTCCACGTATGGTGTGAGTGTTGATGAGCGGATCTCCCATTGGCTCCCCTCCGTTTTGGCGCGAAGGGAACCGTGGATAAGAGGGGGCTGGAAACACCACTACCATGTCGATCTCCTGAGTTCTCACGAACAAAGGAATACAGGAGCCAAGTATCCTGCAACCAAGAGGCTGGACCGAGGAATCGCTGGTGACCCGCTGAAGGACTCCTCCTTTGCACTGCTGTCGTCCTGTGAAACCCTTTCCTCCTTTGATCGAACCAGAAGGCCTGTACTGGTGCTTCGACCTTTGGGATAGCAGGGACAGCTATTCTCGGCATCTTCACCATCTCCTGCCAAGTAAGCCTTCGGAAGCGTCTCTGGGCCATCCAGTTGACTGACCAGCTTACACGGGAGTCTTGCTCTGTAACTGCCGCCAGGTTGTGTAGTATCTCGAGTCCTTGTCACTCTCCCACGCTTCGTGCATTTGGCGTTCCCAGGTCTGAAGGGCGGAGTGTACATTTGGCTCAGATACACACGGCCGCTCCGTTGCCCTGCTGCGGCAACAAACTGTGCACGTTTCTTCGATTGGGACGTCTTTTTTCTCTACACGACGACGAGGAGTTCCCTGCTCTTCTGAACCTGCCAGCTGCTGAAACTGACGCGGAGAAGCCTGGGTCTGCTTGCATCGGGGACCGGTGAGTAGTATAGCTAGGATCTGGTCGCCCTCCTGCAGTAGCCCATTGCTTTTCCCCGCTGTGTAAAACAGCACCCGTTTGTCCGTACTCGCGCTCTGCTTCTGCCCGCTGTGGAGGCTGCGCTTGAGTTGCGGAACCTGTTCTTCTTCTGTTGTGCACTAACCCGAACTGCCTGACTTCCTTCGAAGAGCTTCTCCTTTTGCCCGTTGGCACCAGCGCGTGCAGGTACTTTGAGCACAAGGCTCCACTCTTCGCAGGGCTCGGACTTCCATCTAGTTAGGTGCCTCTGAAGGCGAACTGAGTCGAAAGCATTATCGCACTGCCTGTTTTCCTTCCCTTTCAGGTGGACTACACATTTCGTGCATATAACGCTTGCGACTGTCCTATTTGTATATATATTGTGTTGATATGGCATGTGTTGGTTTAATATTGTGATATTGTGATTTTCTCGCTACGGTCATTGTTTTAAAGGCCTTAAAATAAATGTGTATGTATTTTTGATATAACACCTGTTTGGAGTAGTTTGTAAGCGCTCTTGCTTTGTGTGCTCATTGCGGGCTTTCAGTCACCCTCACCCCTCTTGAGACCTAGTCTTGACCGCCGCGATCGCTACCTTGATTGGTCTGGCTCGTCCAGAGGTTACCCTGTTCCAAGTAATTAGGTTGGCCTTCTGAACTTCTGCGCCACCAGGACAGAGTTCAGAAATCCGTCTTAACAAAAGCCTCATTGAATATATATGAAGCTCTGGAAACAGAACAGAGGACTGCCCCCTCCCTCCCATCGCTCCTCCCCTCCCCTGAGCACTGCCCCACCCACTCCACATCCCCAAAGCACTGCCCCTACCCCATCTCCCCCTCCCCCTTCCCAAAGCACTGCCCCTACCCCATCTCCCCCTCCCCTCCCCTGAGCACTGCCCCACCCACTCCTCATCCCCAAAGCACTGCCCCTACCCCATCTCACCCTCCCCTCCCCAGAGCACTGCCCCTACCACTCCCCCTCTCTCCTCCCCAGAGCACTGCCCCTCCCACTCCCCCTCTCCCCTCCCAGAGCACTGCTCCTCCCCCCCTCCCCAGAGCCCTGCTGTAGAGACATCGCGAGAGCCCGCGCTCTCGCGAGATCTCGCTGCAGGCTCAAGCTCCGCCCCCGCGCGCTTCGCGCGCCTTACGGGACGAGCGGAGGACGCGATAAGGTGCGTCCTGCTTAGCCCTCCTGCTACGGGGCCCGCTACTTACACATCTTGGACAGAGACTTCAGTACTACATTCTCCCAGCCACCTTAGGCCCGTTGGCCCTTAGCATTAAGGCACGCACGTTGTGTGCACACTGCATAAAGCTTGTGAGTAAATAAATACAACGTCACAAGATTAGAGGCTCCTGTCTTCATTGAAAGCATTATACTACATAAATTGGCGACGAGGATCACCACCAGAACCCACAGAGGAACATGCAAGGAGCAACGCCACCGCCACCATTTCTCCAAACTCCAGGTAGGCCTGCCATTCCATGGCCACAATGGCAGCCCCTATTCACGACATATGTGGAGGCCCTAGGTGGGGCGGGGTTTTCAGCGGCGAGGCGCAGGGCCATGCTACTAAATGCCCTGGGAGTGGAAGGACAGAGAATATTCGAGAGTCTCACCCCGATACCGGTGGCTGGCGACAATGACGATGTTTTCAAGGAGGCTGTCAGGAGAATCATAAAAAGGTTTGCCAGTAAAGAGAACACAGTGCTCCACCGAATACGGTTTTACACGCGAAGGCAAGAAATATCTGAACCAGTTGACGATTACGTCACCAAGCTGAGGGAATTAGCGGCGCTGTGTAATTTTGGCAACAACGCGGAGAGTCTCATATGTGACATGTTGGTCGTCCACACTAACAGCCGGAAAGTCCAAGATAAGTTTATTGTCGAAAAGGAACTGCAGTTGGAGAAAGCGATTGAGATCGCCAGGGCAGTCGAGGAAACGGCGGGAAGACGTAAGGATCTTACTGGGGCCCAGAGTTCTGCAGAAATACAAGCAGTGGGTTTCCATGCAAGAAAAGAGAGGCTGGCTGCTGACACGAAAGAAGGGAGAGGGAACAGAAAAGAACCCCTAAAGTGTCACAGGTGCACCAGCACGAAACACCTAGCGTTTGACAGAGAGTGCCCAGCCAGAGACAAGGAGTGCTCCATTTGCAAACGCATAGGCCATTTCTCCATTGTGTGTCGGTGGAGGAACAAGAAAGTCTCCAACCTCAATGCAGATCGCAATACGGAGAAAGAGTCATCCTCAGAAGATGAAGGTAGACCCACTGTCATCATGGTTAACAACACAAGAGCGAGGAGAGAGAAGCCTCACTGCGTGATCAAGATTGATGGCATGGAAACTAGGGTCATGGCAGATTCAGGGTCCGATCTAACGATCATTCCCCTTCGCACGCATAAGGACATGGTGGGAAAGGAAAAGGTGCAAGTGCTAATAACGAAGCACAAACCCACGGTGTTTGGAGGGGCGTCAGTCGAACTGCTAGGATATATCAAAGCCAAAGTTGAATTCAAAGGAAGGGAAACCACGACCAGAGTCTATTTCAGTCACGAAGGCCCAGCAGTGCTAGGGTGGGACGACCAAGACAAGCTGAAAATCAGACTGGATCCCAGCACCGAAGAACAAGTCCTGTCGGTCAGGGTGACGAGAGGACCTGTTGTCAAAAGCGACTACCCAACTCTTTTCTCCGAGGAGCCGGGGCACATAAAGGGTTTTCTGCACAAAATAATACTCAAAAGGAATGCTGTCCCTGTAAAGCACCGAGTGAGGCCAGTACCAGCCACGGCAAGGGACATCCTTAGAAGTCAGTTGGAAAAGATGAAAATGGAGGGCGTCATAGAAGAAGTCGAAGCATCTGAATGGCTGAGCCCTGTCGTGCTCATAAAGAAACCCCAATCACAGGAACTCAGGGTATGCATAGACCTACGCAGCTTAAACTTGGAAGTCATCACAGATAACTACCCCCTTCCAAGCATAAATGAACTCATTCTGTTAATGAAAGAAGCCAGGATATTTTCAAAACTGGACATGAGGAATGCATATCACCAAATACAGCTACATGACGAATCGAAACCCCTCACGGCATTCATCACTCCATTTGGCACATACCAATTCACCAAAATGCCATTCGGGTTCTCATCAGCAGCGTCGGCGTTCCAACGCATGATGGATGTCTTGCTGAAGAAAGTTAAAAACGTGGTGTACTTCCAGGATGACATCCTCGTGTATGCGGAGGATGAACAAACGCACGACGCCACGTTAAGAATTGTCCTAAACAAGCTACAAGAAGCAGGGGTACGGTTACGCTATGAGAAATGCCTGTTCAGAGTGAAAGAAGTTGAATACTTAGGATATAAGATTTCAGAAAAAGGGATCAGTCCCAAACAGAATCTCATGCAAGCAATCATTAAAGCACCGGAACCAATCAGCAAAGAGGAAGTAAGGTCATTTCTGGGGCTGGCTGAGTACTATGCGAAGTTCATACCAAAGTTTTCCGAAACCACGGCACCCCTTCGCGATGTACTCAAAAAGGGCTCGGAATTTGTATGGCAAGAACCCCAAAAGACAGCGATGGTGAAGATAAAACAGCATATCATAGATGCACCATGCCTTCAACCGTTTAATCCGGCGTGGGTAACAGTCGTCACCACCGACGCCAGTGCTTATGGACTGGGAGCAGTGCTAACACAAAAGAAAGGCGACACTGAACACGTTGTGGCCTTTGCATCGAAGGCATTATCGGAGGCGGAACAGAACTATTCCACCATTGAAAAAGAAATGTTGGCCTGCGCATGGGCGGTGGAACATTTCAGGACATATGTATGGGGCACCAAATTCAAGTTGGTGACTGATCATAAGCCCCTTCTCCATATGCTTAGCCCGGGAGGCACAAAAGTATCCACGCCCAGATTGGCACGCATTGCAGCCAAGCTGCAAGAGTACACGTTTGAGATCCAGCATATCTCAGGCTGGAAAAATTCACAAGCCGACTGCATGTCGAGACTGCCGGAGGGTAAGGATAAAGCCACCACGTTCCTCCACGGAGAATGCATAGTTGCATCCATTATGGACTTGAGAGCGCCAGATTATCTGGAACTCAGTGAGAGACACTGGGAAGAGGAAGATGGGAATGACCCCACCATGGCCATGATCCGCAAATGGACCTAGGAAGGTTGGCCAAGTGAAAAGGCGTTACCCGAGGGCATGAGACCCTACTGGAAGGTGTCGGACGAACTATCGGAAACGGAGGGGATAATCATGAAGTCAGACCAGATTATTCCTCCCACAGGAATGAGAAGAATCATCCTGGGTAGAGCCCACGCAGGCCACTTGGGAAACACCATGACCCGTCGCAGAGTGAGAGAGGCCTACTGGTGGCCATCCATGGACCAGGAAATTCGATCCATGATAGAACGTTGCCATGAATGCCTCAACAGCGACAAGAGACTTAAGGTCCGCCAAGCACCCCTAATACCCACGGAAATTCCAGAAGCTGTGTGGTCAAAGGTCGGCATTGACTTCATAGGGCCCTTGGAAGCAATGGCACCCGAACACTGGTACGGCATAGGACTGGTCGATTACCTATCCAAGTGGGTGGAGGCCGCTTTCATCCCGAACATAACCACGGCAACCGTTATAGAAGTACTTACAGAAATTTTTCAGAGGGAAGGCCTCCCCAAGGAGGTAGTCACAGACAACGGGGTGCAACTAGTCTCAAAAGACATGGAGGAATTCTTAAAAAGGAATCATATAAAACAAAAGAAAGCGGCCCTGTATCACCCCCAAGCAAATGGGCTTGTTGAGAGGGCCAACAGGTTCATAAAAGGCGCCATCCAATTGGCAACAGCTTCGGGCATGGACCCGCTCAAAACCACCAAGGAGGCCATAGCAGCCCACAGACTCACACCAAATGGGATCACCCAAATATCCCCGTTCAAAATGTTGAGAGGGAGGAGTGCGGCATCCACGCTGATCCCACCATGGTTGTCGAAAATACGAGAAGATGAAGCGGTGGACATGGCAGAAGTAGTCTGGAGAATCGAAAGCGATAAGGCACGCATGAAATCAAGGAGTGATCGGAGAAGAAGAACCAAGCAGACGTCGACATCGGAAAGGGAGACTTGGTTAAAATCCAGTTACCGAAGAAAGATCAAAGCACAGGGTCTCGGTTTAGCCGACCCATCAAAGTGATTCACAAAGGAGCAAACCACATCCGCACGGAAGACGGGCGAGCGTGGAATCTTGAAAGAGTGGCACTATTCCAGAAGAATCGAGGAAGAGCGAAGACCCCGGAGAGATCACAAACGGAACCGAAAGAGACTATGGAGCAGGCGAAGAAAGAGAACCTGAAAGAGACGACAGAGAGAGGGTTGAAACCGAGGTTGAACCGGAAGCACTGGGTGCAGATCCCGATCAGGAGCAACAGGAGAATTGCACCCGAACTGATGATCGTCCCAGAAGGGAACACAGAAGACCGGTGAGATATAATGACTATGTTTTACAATGAGTTCGCTGTGCGTTGAAAAAGGGAGATGTGTAGAGACATCGCGAGAGCCCGCGCTCTCACGAGATCTCGCTGCAGGCTCAAGCTCCGCCCCCGCGCGCTTCGCGCGCATTACGGGACGAGCGGAGGACGCGATAAGGTGCGTCCTGCTTAGCCCTCCTGCTACGGGGCCCGCTCCTTACACATCTTGGACAGAGACTTCAGTACTACATTCTCCCAGCCACCTTAGGCCCGTTGGCCCTTAGCATTAAGGCACGCACGTTGTGTGCACACTGCATAAAGCTTGTGAGTAAATAAATACAATGTCACAAGATTAGAGGCTCCTGTCTTCATTGAAAGCATTATACTACAACTGCCCCTCCCACATCTCCCCAGAGCACTGCCCCTCCCCCTCTCCCATCTCTCCTCCCCTTCCCCCACCCCCTCTCTACTCTCCCCAGAGCACTGCCCCTCCCCCTCCACAGAGCACGCTCTCCTCCCTCCCCCCAGAGCACTGCCCCTCCTCCCCAGAGCACAGCCCCTGCGCCTCTCCCCTCCCCAGAGCACTGCCCCTCCCCAGAACACTGCCCCTGCCCCTCTCCCCTGCCCACTCCCCAGAGCACTGTCCCTCCCCCCTCTCCCCAGAACACTGCCCCCTGCCCCTCTCCCTGCCCCCTCCCCAGAGCACTGCCCATCCCCAGAACACTGTCCCTCCCCCTCCATCTTCCCCAGACCACTGCCCGTCCCCCTCTCATCTCTCCTCCCCTTTCCCTCCCCCAGAGCACTGCCCCTCCCCCCTCTCCCCAGAGCAATGTACCCCCCATCCTCCCCCCTCCTGTACTCCTGAGCTGCGCCCTGATTACCCTGCTGTGAGATGCTGAAATACCCAGTAAGAGAACCTAGGGGCGGTGCCTGTGGGACTAACCAATCAATGGGGCTTATGCACGGTCTTTCCATCCGGATAGCCTGACACCCACAATTCATTGCGGGCCTTTGCATAACTGCAGTCTGTCACTGAAACATAGAAGCTTTATTTTCCTCGAAGTAAATGAATGCTCTCACATTTTATATACAAAGACTTCTTAAATATGTTTTTTTTGGGTGCAACACCAAGTACAAAAGTCCTCGTATGTTTCAGATGTGTTCTGTTCGCACGCCAGCTTGCCGCTTGGTTATCCGTTTAAATGACTAGGTTTCTTCGGACAGCCGGTGATTCCCAGCACTCCGTGCGGCTGTGATATCCGCCTGTACCAATTTTTGAAGGCCTTCAGCGTCTGTCTGGGGCTGATGATTACAGTAAAACGAAAGAACAGAAATACCCCCTCGCCGGCTCTGACCGCTGATAGTTGTCTGGTGCACGTTCTATGTTTAGAAATAAACATGATCGTTGTCTGGTGCCTGTTCTATGTACAGAAATAAACACCCGCTGATAGTTATCTGGTGCCTGTTCTATATACAGAAATAAACACCTCTGACTAGGGTGGACAACTGGGGGTCTAACACCCCACCAATGCACCCCCTGGCCCCTCAAACACGCCTTTATGTCGGTGTTGCTCCATCTAAACCAGGCTTGTCCAACCTTTTTGAATGTGGAGCCGAAGCATTAACTTTTTGTCACCCCGGTGGGCTGGCGAGTCAAAAGTCAACAACCTCACCCAAAGCAATATATTAAAAAGCAATGGTTTGTGACCTTTGACACTATAGCATCAAAGGCAGTGATAGCCATGCAGTCCCAAAGATAGCTTTTGGTGTCCGGGGCAGTGATCAAAGGTTAGTTTCTTGTGATTTCTTCCACTGTGTATGTGTTGATATTTTTCTGAAATAGTAGGGGTGACCGAGGGTAGCAAGGTAGCTATAAGGATCTATGTAGGGTTTGGGGGGGTCCTCCCGCCCCAAGATTTCTTTTCCAAATATGGGGCTGAAATGGTGCATTTTACAGCAGGAAAAGTGACCAGAAAGCCATAAGTTTACAATCAGTTATAAACGGAAACATGTACATTCAATGTCACCAACAACAGACAAGAACATTTTAGAACACAACTCATTTTAATGATCACTGTGTCCACAGTGTAAAACAGCACTGCCACTGATGAAACACATTGGCATGATGGTTGTGCCCAAAATATGCCTCTGTAACAACATGTCTATGCTGGCTGTTCCCAATTTAGGCCACCTTTGTCCTGTACAAAGCATGATTGATGCTGCCTGAGCATGTCATGTGCAGTGTGCCCAAACATATGCCAGTTTACCTCTGTAATACACATTCATTACTTCTGTGTTAATGGTGACACCACTGCTGCCACAACCCGGTTAATGTAACCCGGTTAATGTATGTATTTCTGCAATGTTGGTCGGGTACCTATATCCCACCAACATTGCAGAAATAAATTAATCGGTTGGGCCTCCCCACAGGGACCTGGGCTGAACAGAATTGCTCAAGCCCTCCCTTTGAAGCATATTGGGCCTGTAGTGCTGGTGAAAGGGCGAAAAGGTCTGAAGGTAAAACCTGGCAGAAGCAGCTGTTGATCCTCCACATTTCCCAACTCTAGAAGATATGGCCAGCACCCGGTAATGCAAGACTTCATGCGGCTGGCCTACCGCCACATGCCCAATAAAAGGTACAGCCAGCCTCTGCTTACCCGACAACATTTAGGGCCAGTGTCCCCATGCCCAGCCACCAGGTGGCCAGGAAACGGCATGGTTAAGTTTGCAGGAAACCGTGTTTGCAGTGTTCCCTCTTGGGATCTTTACCTGCGGTCAGGCTTCCAGTTGGCCAAACCACAACAGGCCATCTCCTTCCTCTATCCATGTAACGCGGAGTGGCAAACCGCGCATAGTGTGTGGTTCATGATGGCTCCTCGCAGGAGTCAGGCACAAGACACGGGCCCGACAAATATTGCCAAAATAAATAAATAAAACGGCCTGTGGCTGAGGCCTGAGGCCTGTAACTGCCTCCGGTGCCCCCTTTTGGGGGTCAACAGAGGCAGTAACAGTCCTCCCCAGGTCCTGCTCCTCTGCCACGAACTGGTTAATTAATTTATTTCTGCAATGTTGGTCGCGTACCTGTATCCGACCAACATTGCAGAAATAAATTAATCAGGTCCACGGACCCGACAAACATTCCCCAAAAAAAATAAATAAACGGAGCCGTGGCTGAGGCCTGCAACTGGCTCTGGAGCCCCCTTCCAGGCATACCTGCCTACATTTGAAAATCAAAATCCCTGAGATGTATGCCCCACCCACAGTCACACAAGAGATCGCCCATTTGCACATGGCTCCGTTCACATATCAAAAAGGTAAACTCTGTTGCAATGTGATGTAACGACAGAAATTTGCAGTTCAAATTGAAATATGCATATTTCATTAAATTGGCTTCTCACAACCACCCAAATTGCATAGGACAAAAGGTATTCACAATCCATAAAATCAACACGTTAAAATGTGCACATGTAAACTCCAAAACTCCAAGAAAGAATACAAAGGTTTTCCCTGAATTCTGCAGTACCGAAATTGGACATTTCACCTTATTCGTTTTTCATCAGGTTATTTAGTGCAGTGGTGAGTTGGCCAGCCTGCAAACCTGATGGCTGTGGTTCAATGGGACTGAGTCCACCCTCTTAAAAATGTGGGTGGACTCAGTCCACCCACATACCCTCGACTTGAGCCCTGGTAATCTTGGCAAAAAGAATGAAAGCAAAATAAACGTGCGTTTGCATTGAACTCGGCAAAAAAAAATGAAAGGTGAAGCAAAATAAACGCTTGTTATTTTGCTTCACCTGCATTCTTTTTGCCAATTTGCTGGCAGCGTTACAGTCATTGCTGCAGAGACAAAGATACACTCAGCCACGGACCCGACAAACATTGCCCCCATATAAATTGATAAACCGGGCCGTGGCTGAGGCCTGGAACTGCCTCTGGTGCCCCCTTGAAGGGGTCACCAGAGGCAGTAACAGTCCTCCCCACGTCCCGCTCCTCTGCCACGACCGGTTTATTTATTTATTTTGGCAATGTTGGGCGGGTACCATACCCGACAAACATTGCATAAATAAATAAATTAATCAGATCCACGGACCCGACAAACATTGCGCAAATAAATAAATAATGCGCCAGCCCGTGTGTCAATCCCAGAAACACACTCGCTTCTAATGCAGCAGCCGTGTGACAATCCTGGAAACACAATCGCTTCTAATGCTCCAGCCCCTGTGACAATCCCGGAAACACACTCGCTTCTAATGCACCAGCCCGTGTGACAATCCCAGAAACACACTCGCTTCTAATGCTCTAGCCCCTGTGACAATCCCGGAAACATACTCGCTTCTAATGCACCAGCCCGTGTGACAATCCCGGAAACACACTCGCTTCTAATGCGCCTGCCCGTGTGAAAATCCCGGAAACACACTTGTTTCCAATGCTCCAGCCCGTGTGACAATCCCCGAAATGCAATCGCTTCTAATGCTCCAGCCCGTGTGACAATCCAGGAAACACACTTGCTTCTAATGCTCCAGCCTGTGTGACAATCCCGGAAACACACTTGCTTCTAATGCACCAGCCCGTGTGACAATCCCGGAAACACACTCGCTTCTAATGTGCCAGCCCCTGTGACAATCCCGGAAACATACTCGCTTCTAATGCACCAGCCCGTGTGACAATCCCGGAAACACACTCGCTTCTAATGCGCCTGCCCGTGTGAAAATCCCGGAAACACACTTGTTTCCAATGCTCCAGCCCGTGTGACAATCCAGGAAACACACTTGCTTCTAATGCTCTAGCCCCTGTGACAATCCCGGAAACATACTCGCTTCTAATGCTCCAGCCTGTGTGACAATCCCGGAAACATACTCGCTTCTAATGCACCAGCCCGTGTGACAATCCCGGAAACACACTTGCTTCTAATGCACCAGCCCGTCTGACAATCCCGGAAACACACTCGCTTCTAATGCACCACCCCGTCCGACAATCCCGGAAACACAATCGCTTCTAATGCTCCAGCCCGTGTGACAATCCCCGGAACACACTCGCATCTAATGCTCCAGCCTGTGTGACAATCCCAGAAACACACTCGCTTCTAATGCTCCAGCCTGTGTGACAATCCCGGAAACATACTCGCTTCTAATGCACCAGCCCGTGTGACAATCCCGGAAACACACTTGCTTCTAATGCACCACCCCGTCCGACAATCCCGGAAACACAATCGCTTCTAATGCTCCAGCCCGTGTAACAATCCCCAGAACACACTTGCTTCTAATGCTCCAGTCCATTTGACAATCCCGGAAACACACTCGCTTCTAATGCTCGAGCCTGTGTGACTATCCCGGAAACACACAAATAACACGTGGTCGCTGTTCATCCTCGAGGCGCATCATAGCCTGTGCCGATACTCTTCTTTGTCCCAATACGTCTTTCACGCCTCCCCCTCCCCCGATGTCAAATGGGCCTTCGGAGCAGTTGGTAGTGACTGTTGTTGCCAGGTGAGGCGGGCTGTTATGCCCGGGGGCAGGTGGGTCAAAAAAGCATGAAAAGAGGAAAGCTGTTCCTGCTCACTGTTTAGTACTGGGAAGAGGAAGATTAGGACCGAGTAATGAAGATTACGAGTAAGTTCGGCTCAGAGACCTTTCCAAATGGTACAGAAGTTTTCTCTAGAACCAGCACATGTTGTTTCTCTAAGACCAGTTCTAAGTTTCAGCGGAACGGTAGTTTCTTACTTTAATGGTTTACTTTTAGCTGTTTTAAGAGTATTAATAATTGGGAAATATACTTCATCACCTTCGTGCTTTTTGCATTGTACGTTCAACTGAGTGCTGTTGCTTTTTTAAAAATTTTTTATTTGCTTTAAACTGGTTTACACAGGCGCAGGAGCGCTGCGGAACCTCAGCATGTGGCAGCATTGAAAGGAAAGCAGTCGGACTGATTATCAGTGAACACCAAGCAACGGAACTAGGACCTACCCACAATCCTTTTCACTATAGCTGCATAACGCATACTTTTTACTGTATATGAATCCCCCTACTCCTGGTCTTTGAAAAGAGTCTGAACATTCCCAATCATGCATATGTCATTCTTATGTAAAACATTCCCTTCCCGTAATGCGCATTGTTTGGTGGAATCACTGTAATTTTGCTGTGTCTTTGAAATGGACACCAATCTACGCAGATCTTACCTCTCTGTTAAAAAACCCATCGTACTGGGGAGTCACTTGCACTTTGTGTGGCAGGTGATGAGCCGGTATCGGAATTTTTGGAGGATCTCCACGAGATCCAGGAAGTGTGTTAAAAAACAGCAGTTACCCCGAGTCTGACTGGGGCATAAAATGGTCTCCCACCGATGCAATGGCGGGCGAACGTGCGCCAGCGAAGGGGGCATGGCGGTGCCGCCCCTTAGTGGGGGCTGCCCAGCCGGCCTCCTCCCCCCACTACTCAAGCAGGTCAGGAGTGCGGGGGATGGGGGAGGAACACGTAGCCCACCCCCGGAAGCAGACGAGAGCGCGCGAAATGTAAGGGGCGGGGCAGCCGGCCTCCTCCCCCACTACTCAAGCAGGTCAGGAGGGCGGGGGGAGGAACACGTAGCCCGCCCCCGGAAGCGGACGGGAGCGCGCGAAATGTAAGGGGCGGGGCAGGGAGCCGACGGAGAAGGGGCTGCCCAGCCGGCCTCCTCCCCCACTACTCAAGCAGGTCAGGGGGGCGGGGGGGAGGAACACGAAGCCCGCCCCCGGAAGCGGACGGGAGCGCGCGAAATGTAAGGGGCGGGGCAGGGAGCCGAGGGAGAAGCAGGCTTCATAAAGGCACGGGTTTTTCCAGATACAAACTCATTCTCCCTCGGTTTCCTGCCCCCACCGGATCGTGGATTTTGTTGGTGGGACGCCCGCCCGCCGACAGAGGACTTTGTTTGTGTTGCTGGTTCGTGAGGCAGTTCGTGAGGCAGTTTGTTTTTCGGTTCCAGTAGAGGAAGGCTTCCAGATCAGGAATGACGGAATTTCGTACAGCAGCAAGGCGGCGTCGGGTAAGGGCAGGGTAATTGTATAGGAAGGCGAACGGTGCGCAGCTTGAGCCACAGCGGTAACGAAGGTCGTGCGCTGGGAGCATAGTAGGGGCATATAACACAGAGTGGCTATTTCTGTGCGAGGGGCATCGTTGAGCAGAACAGGTTTGAAAGTGGTTTATTATGGGCCTCGGCCGCAAAGGGTAGCTGGCCTACATTAATGCGGGGAAAACCTCTATGTGACAGGGTTAAAAAGCACGCTGGTGGGATGCTGCAGCAGGCAGGGGTGTTTTGTTGATACCCCGTTTGAGTCGCCTGAGGAGGGGAATGGCGCATTAAACACGTTAAGGTAATACCGTGAAAGGTTTACAGGACCATGGCGGTTAAGGTTTAGCGAGTGCGGAGGATTCACAGTGGCATCGTAACTCAAAAGGTTTAACTGGGGCGCGATGATCGGATCACGCACTTATACTTCCTCATGCAAACATACGCGTGCGAGTTCTAGCGACACAGAAAGACAGCTTTACGTGGCTTTAATTAGCGCGGAACGGGAATACTGTATAATTATAGTGAAACAATACACACAGAGAAACAGTTCCACAAGAGTAGCCCATTGTAACTCAATCCAGGCAGCAGCCAAACGGTTACCCGGTGGAACATAGGGCACAATACGTACATCCTGGGTCTGGGCAAGACAAGTGTATGGGCCACGAGCCGTGAGCACAGTCTCCGGTTAGAGCATAGGGATGCCGTGGTTGGGCACAGTTGGGGCAACGCTTGACAAAAGAAATAAATGGCCTCAACTATCCAGGCACAACAGATAAATAACGGCGAGCTGTGTGGCACGTCATAGAAATGCTTTTCAGGCGCTTTTACCACACAGGTTTTCATCTACAGTTGGTAGCATAGGGCATGGGTGCGTGACATGGCCAGACAAGGCTGAGCGAGGATGTACGGGTAGAGGGCTGGGGGAACAGCTGCTTGGCGGGAATAGCGCACGCGAGGGCAGATGAAGAGGTAAGGGAAGTTAAGGCGCGCAGAAGGAGGCCAAGCTACGTGGGGGGGATGCTGGTGGCATCGTGCTGGTCGGGCCAAATCCACAAAAAACAGACAGGCCTCACCAAACGTTTCCATTTCGGTTTGAGTGGCATGTGCGAGGAATTGATTCCCGTTTGAAGACAATGTAGGTTTCTATCGAAAAATAAATAAATTATTTCAGCCGTGAGGGCAGTGAAATTGGCGTTGCTTCGATGTGGGCGATTTTGGCTAGGGTAAGAACAACGGCGGTCACCTTTTGTTCTCTTGTCGTTTCCTTGACCCGCCATTCCCCACTTTTGTATGTCGACGTTTACGTTTTGATGCCCGCAATTCTGCCCCTCGCCCGATTGTTTTGAATGCGTGATTACCCCACAGACTGAGGGTAGAGGATTAACGGGCGTGGCCATGATCGCCCCGCCTTGTGGTGGTGGCTGAAAGGACACGTTTGGCTCTTGAAGGGGCGGGTGCATTGTCCGACAGGAGGCAGCGTGGGGGCTCAAAAAACTAGTAACGCTAAGCAGTGGTGTGTTAAGACTTAATTAAGTTGACCTCCAAACTCAAGAAAGGTACAAAATTAAGAGTTTAAAACAGCGCAATCTCTTTATACATGAATTCACCTTTAAACCACTTCATGGCACTGACGATGAGTTTCTTCAACGTGCGGGTAATAGCTTTGATCAGTGTTGCTGAGTAAATATTATTTAATTAAATATCATTCAATGAAAAGCGCCAGGCGAGCGAAATAGTCACAGTATTTAATCCCAGTGGGAGGTTATTGCAATGTCAGTGGGGGGTTAAAGCAGAGAGAAAGGGTAGGGTCATTGGGTAAATGCAAGGGGCGGGCAGGTGTGTCTTGGTAAAAAATGAAGAGGAACCGGCATTGCTATTACTTGTCCCCTTCTAGCTTCTCATAGGGGGCATTCAAGGAGCACAACATGAGGTAACAAACTTGCCCTCTTGGGATGAAAATCATGGACAAGAAAAGGAATGGTATGGTTACGCTGTCCCCGAATGGTGGTTTTGCGGGGTAACGTAACGGCACGACTCTTGGTTGTCACGGAGGACACTACCGGGGTGGGGTGGGGCAGGTGTGCCATTTGATCACCCGGGAACGTCACCTGGGCATTATCTCAGGGGTTGGATGCGTACATTCCAGTCACTTGTGATGGGAATGGCACATTTTGCCATATACATCCAATGTCTTTATATCGGTGCACAGGATGCTGCGCTCCCAGTGGATAGGCCGTCGTACTCGGCGGAGGACAATTCTTTTGCCCCGGTTGGGAGCAAGACCACACGGAGCACCACACATTCGCTTCGAGCCCCCTCACCCAGAGCAGAGAGTGGCCGGGGTTTGGGGTGCTCGGTCCGGGGAAACAGGGAGTACGGGGGCACAGTATTAAGGGGTACAGAACCAGACACCGGGAATCGGGGGGGGACAAGGAGGCCATACACCAACCAAGGAGCAACGGAGCGAGGGGAGCAAGCGGAAGGGTCGGCTATGGAGCGACCTATGCAGGCTGGGGGAACTCTCTGCCACCGGCAACCAGCAGAGAGTCTTGGAGGAGTCACAGGTCGATCCCTGTAGCAAAGTACTGGCAGGCCCATAGGGGAATGCTCAGCCAACAGCTTAGATCTTACGGCGCCCCAAGAGTACTAGGCTCAGGGGTGGCCCTGGTAAAAAGGGGAGGGACGTAGGGGACTTGGGAGCCAATTCCAAGCCCAAAATTGCGGGGGGGGGGAGGAATTAACATAAACTCACAATCAAGGCCATCAAGGGAAGTCGGTCGGGGGGGAGCAAGAGGAGACTACGGGGGGCTCGGGTAACGGTGACAAAATAACAGCAAGGGGAAGTCTTCACGGAAGGAGGGGGGCATGAGGGGGAGGGAGGTGGAGGATCCAAGATAGGGCGGCAAGGCGAATAGAGGGAACAGGGGGGAGGAAGCCAGCCCCAAGGAATAAGGGGGGGGCAAAGGACCAAAAGCTGGGGGACAGGAGACGGGGTACGGAAGAACAGGGCTGGGAAGTCTGCCTCTGGGGGGAAATTGAGCTAGGATTTGGAGGGGCAGAAACGGCAGGGAGGGGGGGGTTTGGCGGGACCCTAAAAATTGGGGACCTGGTGAGTGGAGAAGCAAGCGAGGGAAAGGAAGGAAGGAGAAGGGATAGGGTACACCGAAGAGATATTACGCTGGCAGGGGGGCCACTGGGCCAGACTCCACAGGGAGGCCTGGGGGAGAGGGAACTGGGAGGATTTAGGGGCTCGGCAAGATGGAAGGGAGACATGGGGGGCAGCATAGATAGGATAGGGCTTCCGGTACAAGCGGCACTTGGGGGACGGAGGGGGGGACAGAGTAGAGTAGAAAGGACTCAAAATAGACGGGCATCGCAAAGCGATGACCATATAGGCAGGCAGAAAGGTGTGGGCCGGCACCGGAGGGCGGTGTCGGCCTTAACGTACGGATGTGGGATATGTGTAGCATTGGGGCACTTGTGGTGGTGCCGGTATAGGAATCTGATCACTAGTGAGGCACCGCGTGGCTGCCGGTTTTACCTAGACCCATACACCGGATACGGTGAAGTGTCGGGGGAGGGGAGGGGCAGGGGATTCCCAACAAAGACCTAGAGAAAAAGGGGGGGCCTATGTCAAAAGTCGCTCATGGGAAATCTACAAACGGCCAGGGGTAGAGAGAGGTTAATAGCAAGGGCCGGGCTCAACCTAAGGCGTCCACCGGACGAGGAGGGTAAGGGAGAGGGGGGGGAGGGCAAGGGATACCTAGGTAGCCGCACACAGAGTAGTATACCTGTGGTGGTGAATTACGGATCGCCTGTAAGATAACTCCAAGACTTTATGCAAAATAAAGCTGCTGAGGCATTTTACTCTTCCAACTTTACAAGGTGTCTGAGTTGTTTTTTCAACATGTGATGTATGACATATGCCGGGTGGTATGAGGGGAGGAGGGGAGGGGGAGTGAGGGGCCAGGTCATGGAGGAGGGGGGGAGGACAAGGCACTGGGGTGCCCACGCTATGTGAATTCCTTCTTTTGTGGCGCTGTTTTATTTTAATAGTACCTAAGAGGGAGGTTACTGATCAAATGTGATGCACATTGTACATTTTAACGAACATTTATTCAGCAACGCTGGTCGCAACTTAGCTTAATAGCGAAGTAACTCATTAAACTGCCCCACATTGGCCAAAAAACTGGCCCCCACACAAGAATTTCGCGTTTTTGGTTTGGCCTACAAGCCAGTCATTTTTGATATACAATGACCGTACGATGGATTCATTCTTGGTATACAATAGCCTTATAATGGACTTGTTCTTTTTTTTTTGATAACACATTTTAAAATTTTTAGGAATCAAGTTCAAGACATTACAACATTCAACATTGGCTCCATCTGGCCATTCCACAACTACTACTCAAGAACGAAAACATTGGGTCTTAGGAAATCAGTCGCTGCTCTCACAATGCATTTTTAACATTTGCTTTACCACAACACGTTATGTCTTGCACTGCATGGCCAAGACAGGTTACTGCGCATCTTTCCACCTTTGCCATATCGTATGAGCTTTCCTCAGGCATCCTCTAGCTGTATATACCCTTTGTTCCATTACAATACATACATTCACGTCTGTAATCCACTGCTCATACTGTGGGGTTACTCCGGAGAACCACAACTTCGCTATGTTCCTTTTGATCAGTGCTGTAGCTGTCGATAAGAACAGCTTTTCATACCTTGACAGTTCTCCCTCCTCTTTAACCCCAAGCAACAGCAATTTCAGATCTCTGGGGACCACTCTCCCCAAAACTGGCGAAAGTTCATCACAGCATTGCTGCCAGTACTGTTGAATGCAAGTCTATTCCCATATTATATGGAAGAATATGCCCTCTTCTCTTCTACAGCGCAGGCAGTATGGATCAACACTTTTCCCCCACCGATAAAGTGCCTCTCTCGGATAGTATATTGTATGTAATATCTTAAAATGAATGAGCCGGAGTCTGGCTAAAATGGCCACCTCTCGGGGTTACATGAGGATTGTGACCCAGACCTTTGGTTGTATGACGCCTACGTCCTTTTCCCATTTGGATTTCAAACTTGATAATTCAGTTGTGGCAAAGGAAGTTATAGCACTTACATAGTAGAAGTTATCTTGGTGTCGACCCTTTCCAGGACTATGTTCCTCTCAGGCATGTTATCTAGTCCTGGGAGGTGGGTCTGTAATGCGTGTTGTAGTTGTGTAGTTGTGTATAGTGATAGTGTTCAGTGGCTGGGAGGTGGCAGCGGGACACTAGGGATTCGAAAGGCTCCAGCTTGCCCTCTGCGATTACATCGCCAATCTTCATTATCCCCAGCCTCAGCCAGCCTGGCCATCTGGGAAGTTTGCTCACTTTGGGGAGATTCCTCTTGTCCCATAATGGTTGTATTGGGGTGATTTATTTTATCCCATCCCATCTCATGTATTTGTGTGTCTCCATCCAGATTAGTTACATATGTGTCAGCATAGTTCGGGGGGGTGTATGGCGTGTTTCCTGGTAGAGATATTCCAGCTAGGATTTACTTATCTTCTCAGTGTTTCCTGTTCTAATAAGCGGTAATGATTTGTCATCATGCAACATGTCGTTGACTACTGCCATCTGACTGGCCCAATAATAGGTCTCGAGGCGCGGGAGTCCATTCCCACCCTCCCATATGGATCACTGGAGGGTACGCAGTGTGATACGTTGGTGTCACCCACACCACAATAACCTTCTGAGTATACATTCAATTTTATGAAATTCACTCTGCGGAATATGCAGTGGGGCGTATTGTAGTATATATATAGTATATATAAGAAACGGGAAAGGGCCATCATCTTAAAAAGCGCTGCTCTGCCTAGCAGGGTTAATGGCAATGAGACCCAGTGATGGACATCCTCTGAGAATCTTACTACGATCGGATGAAGGTTTCTAACCACATAATCGTTCAGATCATTCGTGATTTGTATGCCCAGATATCTAGATCTATCTGATCTGTTACAACACGATAGGGACAATTTTACGGTATTGTAGAACTTGTGCCACTAATCAGGAACAATATTGATTTAGACCAATTTACTTGCAGACCGCTGAAGACGCCATATCTCTCCAGCAGGCTTGTTATCACGGAGCAGGAGTTGGATGGATCTTTGAGATAGATTAGCAAGTCGTCTGCATATAGGGAGACTTTGTCTTCCCAGTCGTCTGTCCAGCAAAAACCGCTCCATGTTTGTGTTGCTCTCAACAGTTCGGCAAGGGGCTCTATTGCCAATGCAAAGATCATTGCGGACAGGGGACAACCTTGTCTCGTGCCTTTCCCTAGTCTAAAGGACCTTGAGGGCCACCCATTTACTTTAGTTTCTGCTTCAGGGGACTTATAGAGGAGTTGTACCCAACCTATATACTGCAGACTGAATCCCATGCAGCGCACTATTTCCCATATTGCCTCCCAGTACACCGAATCAAAGGCCTTTTCAAAGTCTATTGCAAGTAGTGCTAGGGGGCCTTTGATGGTGGTCACCTTTTCCAGTGCTGAGTGCAGTCTGTTTATGTTCATGCACGTGAACCTTTGTAGCATGAAGCCGCATTGGTCTGGATGAATTAATGATGTCATAACCTGTTTTAAACGGTTAGCCAGCACCTTTGCCAATATCTTGGTCTCACTGTTTATAAGGGAGATTGGCCTGTATGAACTACATATGTCTGAGGGGTTTGTCTGCTTTGGGTATCACTATTATCGTGGCCTTCCTAAGGTCTGCGGGTAAGAAGCCCTGTTCCTTTGAATGTAAATACATTCATAACAGGTGTGGGGCAATCTCGTTTGTTCTTAGTTTCGGCCACAACTCTATCGGGAAACCGTTTGGCCCTGGTGTCTTTCCTGATTGGAGTTCTGATATGGCCGTGGTTAGTTCATCAGTGTTGTCTTTTTCCAGCTAGTTTTGTTGATCTACGTTTAGAGAGGGGAGGGTAACTTCATCCAGTATTGAGGTGTCAATAGGAGAAGTTGGTGCTTTGTATAGCTTCCCATAATCGGTGGCGATGCCCTCTGCTATGTCTCTGTCAGTCTGGAACAGACTTGTGCTCTCTTTTCTGATCATTCTGACATGACTGTGTCACTTGTCCCGGCTCTCCAGCCATGCCAACATCTTGCCCGCCTTATCGCCGGTCTCATATACCCTGTCTCGCATCGTTCTGTGTGCCTGTTTGGCACAATCTAAGGCAATATTTTGTAGACGTTTTTGTGCCAGCATCAGTGAACAATGTGTTTCAGGCATGTCAAGAGTTAGATGGGTCGCTTCCACTTGTTTAACCTGCTGTTCAGCTTCGATCAGCTCTCCTTGATGTTTTTTTTATGTGCCACGGTCTAAGAGATAATCTCACCCCTGAGCATCGGTTTATACGCTTCCCACAACATCCCCGGGTTATCAACCAATCCTGTGTTTAGCTCAAAGTACGTTTTCGTAGCTAATTGTGCCTGCTCTATGAGATCCGGGAAGCCTGGATGGTAATTGTTTAGACACCACGTGGGGGGAGGGAGCGGTCTAGTCATACTCAGTGCCATCAACAGTGGTGCGTGATCCGAAATGCCGCGAGGAAGCAGTGTTGCCATAGATGCTTTGTGTAAATCTGTTGATGTGAGAAATAAATAATCCAGTCTTCAGAGTGAGGCGTGTGCCCCGGAGTGATACGAATATTCTCGTGTGTCAGGATGCAGGTCACGCCACACATCTCGTAAACCAAGTGCGGTGGCAGAAGTAGCAAGCTTAGTGAGAGTATTGGGGTTTCTTCCTCTCAAGTGTGTGCGGTCCATCCCCACCTCCATGACCTCATTGAAGTTACATCCAATGATCGTAATATCCGATGTGTCCCTGGTGATTATGGGCGTAATATCGTTTATTAACGCGGATATCAGTGCCGGTGGCGAATAGATCACCAACATTGCTATGGTTTGGTTCCAGAGCGTTCCTTTAATGTATGCAACTCTGCCTCCCGTATCCTGTGTCACGCTGGCAAGAATGAGGGGGAGTTTTTTATGTACTAGTATGAGCACGCCGTGTGAACCCATGGTGAAAAAAGCATGTATTGCTAATCTGTAGTTGGTGCATTTGAATAGGTTGCATGTGGTACCTGCCAGATGCGTCTCAGTTAGGAATACTGCATCTGGTGTATGCCTGTTTAGGAACTGTGTGACAAGACGTCTTTTAAGCCCACCGCCCAGCCCATTGACATTCCAAGTCAAAAACCGTAGGGCCTTGACATCGGTGTTAGGAGGAGCCATCCTAAGTAGGGTGCAGGCCAGTGAGCATCATGTTGTGCATTGCGTGTGGATGAGGACACGGTCACTTTGTGATGTGTAGCATTCTCGAAAGGATATATGTGGATTGGCTTCCAGACCCGTTACTAACAAAACCAATAACAACAAAACTTCTTTCCCCCCACCCTATACTCCACCCAACTTGAAGCAGCTGTCGCCCAAACAACAAGTAACAGCTGGCATAAACTAGATCAGCTGTTGAACAAACAAAATGCTGTGTGATACAGTTCACCCCAGCAAATTTAGTTGGCCCCGATCTTCCGGGTCTGGAGTGACGTTCACTCTGAGAGGGCGACCTTCATGGCGGCCGCGCAAACGTTGCATATCATTGGTTAACTTGGGTGTGCGCTTTGTGAGTGCCATAATACCTCTCCTGCTTGCATCCAGGAGGACACGACATGTGACAGCCAGCCGTCACTGGTATTCACTCCACCTCATCACCTGGAGGATCTATTGCTGGTGGTTGAGGTGGAGGCGGCCTTCGTTCCGGCCGGGCTCGCGGGTTCCCATTGCTGCTGTTCCGCAAAGTTCTCCAGTTCCCTTCAATGTGTTGCTCTGCCCATCTCCACGCCTCCTTCTGGTCAGTGAAGTGGACCGTTGTAGCATTATGGTATATTTGAAGTTGGGCCGGAAATAGCATATTTGACATTTAGGGCTTGCAGAGGCTTCTTGAGCCGGTCAAATGATTACCTGGCTTTCTTTACTTCTCTGGTGTAATCGGGGAATAAGGCGATTTTCGAGCCATTTTAAGTTAGTGTGCCTTTGGCGCGTGCCCTCTGGAGTAACGCATCTCAGTCCCTGTAATTAAGGAGTTTTGCGATCACAGTACATGGTGGAGCTCCGGGCACTCATTTTCTGAGCCCTTTCTGTCGAAAAGAATTTGGAAAAGGAGTCCGGTTCTAACATGTCTGCGAGCCATTGCTCCAGAAAAAGTTCCATGCTCGAGCCCTCTGTGTTTTCAGGCAGGCCTAGGATCCTGACATTGTTGCGCCGCAACCTCCTCTCGCCTTCAGCCTTGATTTGATGCCAGCCAGCTGTTGTTGCAACTCCCTTATTCCGTCTTCTGCGCCTGAGATGCGCTGCTCTGCTTCACCGGTGCGAGATGTTAGCTTCTGCAGGTCATGACAGAGGAGCGACACGTCCATCCTTATGCCATCCATTTTTTGTTCCATGGAGGCTTGCAAGTCTGCAATGGCAGCCATAACGTCCTTTAAGGATAATGTGTTTTCTGCGCCAGCAGTGATGCTCGTCGGGTTGTGGTCATCCTGGCTCTGCATGGTTAACGTCGCGTATTGGTCAATTTTATTCTGTATGGAGTGTTTCTTGGTCTTATCCTTGTCCATATTGGATGTGGGCATCGTCCGTGTTAAGTGCGGAAGGTTCCAAGGTTCCCAGGTGAAGCAGCAGTGGGTATTACTTTGCTGCTAAAATGTTAGCTCAGGGTTAAGGTAAACTGGCGTGATGTACTCGTCCTAATCTTTAGATGGAGGTAGCTTCCTTTATACCCGGTGAGGCAAACAAGCCGTCCGTGCCTTCTTACCGGGTTCTAGATGACTTTTGAGCATCAGGATCACAGAGGGGCAGCTCCTCCTCACATCCTTCTATGTTCCTTTTCCTGTGTATGAAGCAGATAGCGCCACTCTCTGTGATTTACTTGTGTAGCCGTCAGTGTTATTGCTCTGTGTCAGTTGGTTCCTCGGGTACCGCCTCGCACACACAGTTGCACTCTCTCCACTAGTGACAGGGGTCCCTCTAGAAGCATCCAGAGTCTCCGATCATGGCCAGCCGAGTGCCCCTCTCAACCCTACCTGTATGTTGTGCACGATGCTGGTTGAGCTCGCCACATTCAAACCAGAGTCCCCCTCAGGTGTTGATCATTTGGTTCACTTCTGTGTTAACGCTGCACGCAGCGCCGTAAGGGTAGGTTTCAGTTAGCCACACCCAGACTCCTTTTGGAACTGCCTTGTTGATGGGTTGGTTGTGGATAATTACTGCCACCCATGTGGTCATCTTTACATCATGCGGTGGTATGGCAATGCGTCCGTTGGGTTTTCAGCACACCACGCAGCTATGCAGTGTCTCAGGGGATATGAGAAGGGCAGCCCTCGTCTGGTTACATTGGGTTGCTACTTCCCCTCCCTGGGCAGCTCCAGGTCAGCGCGGTATGTGCTGCACTCCGTCCTTCCCAATGGCTGCAGTTCGCATCCCCAGGCCTGCGGTCACCAGCCTCGTCTGTAGTCCCTGGGGATAGGGTTATGATGTTCTGTACCATACCTCGAATCAGACGGTCCGCCTGCAGCGTCGGTCAAGCTGGTGTTTCCTCTCTCACCTACGGGCACAATTCGTCTAGTTACCCTGTGCACCATGCGAGCCCCAGCGGGGGTGCACAGTTATGGCTCGTATGCGTGTGGTTCCACTCCTCACTTCGACTCCTTGGGCTAGAGCCAGGGTGCATGCTGTCTGCCTCACGTGCACAGCACTCCCGTGCTGCTTCCAGTTGTCTCCACCCGGTCCTGCCTCACGGTGCCTGCAGGCTCGGACCCCAGCATTGGCCGGAGGGGTGGTGTGGGAGTGGTCCCAGGTGTCATGGTATGCCCACTCTTATATTGTGTCTTCACATCGGAGTGGGAGCGAGTACCACTCCGCTCCACTCAGGCTCTCATACAGGTCTGTGGTGATCCGGGTGCTTCCTGCAGTGATGTCAACAAAACGGTGGGTCTCTACCACCGCAGGTCTCGCAAGGCGGCGGCTGACAGTGTTGCAGTTTGTCCTCAGCGTGATATCAGCCTCACCATACACGGTCCTGCCTCTGATATCGTGGCATGTAAATACGTTACACCGCCGCTCGTACGCAGCGGCTGGCGATGCAGCTCCTCTCTGCTTCGCAAGGATGTTTGGTGGCAGAGCTCTCAGTGACCACCTCGGCCCAGTGCTTAATGTGACACACTGAGGGAATCCACTGTCCTTGTAGCCCCTCAGCACATCCCGGCTCCACAGCAGCTGCGTCATATAATGCCGCTTCCCCATACTTTCATGCTCGGTGCCGCAGGCACGAGGATCTTCTCGCGGCCATCTTGATTTCTAATTGCAATCGTACCTCCTATTTTCGAGCGGCCAGGAGTCAGCTCAGCGGGCATCCTCGGCGATCAATCTGCACACAGTCGTGCCGCAGGTGTTCAACTTTTAGCAGCGTTGTTTTGGCATAGATACCAATCGGATAACAGGCTATTAACACAGGATATATGCGGGGCCACGGGAGCCGAAGGGACTCACGTCCGCATCACTTTGCAGTTGGCCACGCTCCCCCTATAATGGACTCATTCTCAATATACAAACGCGGATAATTTAATGACACATACATTGCAAACAGCCACATGGAACATGAAGTGTGCTAAGATAGAGCTAGCTCCAAGAGATTCTGGGAGGATGTGTGCTGGGATTGGAGGGGTGTGATTATACTGAGCGATAGAGCTAGCTCCAAGAGATCCTGGGAGGATGTCTGCTGGGCAGGGATGGGTGAGAAGGGCGTTAGGGACTAGCATGGCCATGGGCCGTCCATGGTTGAGCAAAGAGGCACACAGAATCTCCATGGTGTGTGCTCATTTCTTTACTTATTTGGTAATAGTTTCGGTTTTATATAGCTAACAATAAAAGGTAATTACCGATGGGGCAGGGACACTTTATACGATTCGTAAAGTTCAACCTTCAACTCTTTGTATTAAGGCAGCATCACTTTAATCTGTCATTTTTCACCCAACGACAAACATCTTTGTAAAATATTCAGCAATCACAGAAATGTTTTCCCTGCTTGGATTTCAGTAGTGTGCTGGAGTTATCACTGTCAGTAGTGTGCAGGAGCTATCACTGTCAGTAGTGTGCTGGAGCTATCGCTGTCAGTAGTGTGCTGGAGTTATCGCTGTCAGTAGTGTGCTGGAGGTATCGCTGTCAGTAGTGTAATGGAGTTATCATTGTCAGGAGTGTGCTGGAGCCATCACTGTCAGGAGTGTGCTGGAGCTATCGCTGTCAGTAGTGTGCTGGAGCTATCGCTGTCAGGAGTGTGCTGGAGCTATCGCTGTCAGGAGTGTACTGGAGCTATCGCTGTCAGGAGAGTGCTGGAGCTATCGCTCTCAGTAGTGTGATGGAGCTATCGCTGTCAGGAGTGTTCTGGAGTTATCACTGTCAGTAGTGTGCAGGAGTTCTCACTGTCAGTAGTGTTCTGGGGGTATCACTGTCAGCAGTGTGCTGGAGCTATCGCTGTCAGTAGTGTTGGAGCTATCGCTGTCAGTAGTGTGCTTGAGCTTTCACTGTCAGTAGTGTGCTGGAGTTATCACTGTCAGAAGTGTGCGAGTTATCACTGTCAGTAGTGTGCTGGAGCTATCACTGTCAGTAGTATGCTGGAGTTATGTGCTGGAGCTATCACTGTCAGTAGTGTGCTGGAGTTCTCACTGTCAGTTGTGTGCTGGAGCTATCACTGTCAGTAGTGCGCTGGAGTTATGTGCTGGAGTTATCGCTGTCAGTAGTGTGCTGGAGCTATCGCTGTCAGGAGTGTGCTGGAGCTATCACTGTCAGGAGTGTGCTGGAGTTATCACTGTCAGTAGTGTGCTGGAGCTATCACTGTCAGGAGTGTGCTGGAGATATCACTGTCAGTAGTGTGCTGGAGTTATCACTGTCAGAAGTGTGCGAGTTATCACTGTCAGTAGTGTGCTGGAGCTATCACTGTCAGAAGTGTGCTGGAGTTATGTGCTGGAGCTATCACTGTCAGTAGTGTGCTGGAGCTATCACTGTCAGTAGTGCGCTGTAGTTATGTGCTGGCGCTATCGCTGTCAGTAGTGTGCTGGAGCTATCGCTGTCAGGAGTGTGCTGGAGCTATCACTGTCAGTAGTGTGCTGGAGGTATCGCTGTCAGTAGTGTGCTGGAGCTATCGCTGCCAGTAGTGTGCTGGAGCTATCGCTGTCAGGAGTGTGCTGGAGCTATCACTGTCAGTAGTGTGCTGGAGGTATCGCTGTCAGTAGTGTGCTGGAGCTATCGCTGCCAGTAATGTGCTGCAGCTATCACTGTCAGTAGTGTGCTGGAGCTATCACTGTCAGTAGTGTGCTGGAGTTATGTGCTGGAGCTATCACTGTCAGTAGTGTGCTGGAGATATCACTATCAGTAGTGTGCTGGAGCTATCGCTGTCAGTAGTGTGCTGGAGTTATCACTGTCAGTAGTCTGCTGGAGCTATCACTGTCAGTAGTGCGCTGGAGTTATGTGCTGGAGGTATCACTGTCAGTGGTGTACTAGAGCTATCTCGATCAGTAGTGTGCTGGAGCTATCACTGTCAGTATGATATGATATGATATGATAGTTTATTTATATAGCGCCTATACACAATGAATTTCAAAGCGCTTCAAGGCAAGGGAGGGAACAAGGGAAAATACAATGACATTCCTACAGTGTTACGCTCACCTGGCTCCCACAGGGGCGTCGGTCGGACCCGGACTGCTGCGGCCTCCACCCACATGATCTGTAGTGCAGCGATGACTGACTGGATCTACCCCCCTAATCTTGTCTGCTTGACCCGTAGAAATATTCTCCTGCAAGTGGAGAGATGGATTTAGCCACTTGTGGATTCAAGTGATAGCACCCCCACTGTCCTCCCCACTAATCACCTCTGAAGTGCCGTCTCAGCAATCTCACCTTATATTCTTGAAGGATGAGCCCTCCATCCTGCGAAGTACGCAGGGGCGCGTTGATGAACAGTTACTTCACTGGCCTGAAGATTTTGGAAGAGTTGTAGAGGAATGCTGACTCTAAAGGGTCCTGGCAAAGAACCGTAAGTATATAGTTCGTAAGAGTTCAAAATGTCTGGAATTCACTCCTGTCCTGCAGCCTTGACCCAATAAGAAGATTGACAGCTGAAAGCGCTCTGGTAAAAGTCTGTGTTACCCAACACTGTCCGGTAAATAATGCCAAGGGTTAAACTTGCTGCTTTCTCCTTTTCTTACAGGTGTGGCATAAGAAGATGTGGCGTGCTGATGAATAATACCTCCGGCGGTAAAATCAGGAAAGCATATGGCGGCTAAAGAGATTGTCTCTGTCTGTTCTTTTTGCTCACCTTGTTGTTTCTTGTCCCCCTTAGGTGCCGGGATTAGGCGATGTAAAGATGGAGACAGTGCCGGATTGAAGAGATGCTGCGTGGAACGGTGAGTATGGTGCGTCGCTGCTGCTGGTGATACGATGCGTTTAAAACAAAGTCTTTCCTCTGGTTTGAAGATGCGATGAATCCGGGATCAGGTAAGAAATCAGGTAATACTCTTGTTCTAACCTTTGCTTCTTTCCTTCTTTCTAGGTTCAGGTTCTCCATCTATCAAGATAGGATCTGGTAGTTTAGTTAATCTTGTTCCTGGTTCAACTGGTTTTAAAAGCGAAACATGAAAGACAGGATGAATTTGCATATTGGAGGGTAATTCCAGTCAGTTTGACGGCCACCGGGTTGATAATGGCCTTAATGGTGTAAGGTCCCAAATATCTAGGATTAAAAGTCTGAGTTCCTTTCAGAGGTATGTGTTTTGTAGCTAGACAAACCTGATCTCCATTTTGGTACTGTGGAGTTTCACTTCTATGTAGATCAGCATTTTTCTTGTATTTCTCTTTTGATTGCTTTAAATGTTCTGTTGCTTCCTTGAAGGCTTGTGTAATAGTAGAATGCAAATGACTAACCGCGGGCATTTCTAAGTGCTGAGAGGAATCGAGTTCTGAGGTTCGAGGGTGGTGTCCATATACGGTATAAAAGGGGCTTTGTCCGGTTCCTGAATGTACAGAGTTATTGTATGCATATTCGGAAATCCATAAAATAACTTTCCAATTACTTTCGGTCTGGTGAAGCATGCAACGTAGGTACTGTTCAAGGGTCTGCTTGGTCCTCTCCATCTGACCATCGGTCTGGGGATGGTGACTGGTTGATAACCTTACGTCGATTTGCGCCAATTGGCAACATTTCTTCCAAAAATGTGAAATGAATTGCCTACCTCGGTCAGAGACCAATACGGAAGGAAACCTGTGTATTCGAACGATGTTTTCGAGGAACTCCTTGGCCAGAATTGAAGCAGAACGTAATCCCTTCAAAGGAACAAAGTGGGCCATCTTGGAAAAAAGATCCACGATAACTAGAATGGTGTTAAATCCATTACAAGGAGCTAGATCAGTAATAAAGTCTAAAGACAAGGTGTGCCATGGTGTAGGTGGAATATCCAAAGGTTGTAAAAGACCAGATGGTTTTTTCTTCTGACTTTTGTTTTGGGCGCAAATGCCGCACAACATCACAAATGACTTTATATCTTTTCGTCAGGTGGGCCACCAGAATTGTCTCTTAATTTTAGCTTCGGTTTTTTGCGATACCTGGGTGACCTTCCATTAGGGTATCATGATAATTGGAGATGACAAGTTCCTGTAATTCCTTGTGTGGTAGAAATAGTCGTCCTTGATAGTAGGGTAGATCATTGATGACTGAGTAATCCGGGCCTTTCCTTACCCAGTCCTGCAGGGCTGCTGGATCGAAGAGTTGTTGGATTTTTAAATTAATTTCTTCTAGTGTCTGTAAAGTAGTTATGCCAAGAATTCTTTGTTCAGAAATTATACGCACCGGCTCTGGGTTCACATATGCTTCTTCCATTCCTATTCGGGATAAGGCATCTGCCTTGCCATTTTTACAGCCTGGTCGATAAGTGATCACAAAATCGAATTCGCCAAAGAACAATGCCCATCGAAGTTGGCGCGATGATAGGGCTTTGGCTGTTTTTAGAAACTGCAAGTTCCGGTGATCGGTGATTACAGTAATGGTGTGCCTGGCACCGAGAAGATAGTGTCGCCAAGCCTTAAAGGCGGATTTGATGGCTAATAACTCTTTATCGGTAACCGCATAGTTTACCTCGGGTGCCGAGAACTTTCTGGACCAAAATGCCAATGGGTGAAGTTGACCAGTTTCAGGATCCTTCTGGGACAGGACAGCTCCCAAGGCTAAACTGGATGCATCAGTTTCCACTATGTATGGAAGCTCGGGGCGTGGATGTCTTAAAACAGGCGCAGGCGTGAATTTCGCTTTCAGCTCTTGGAAGGCCTTTTCAGCTTCTTCGGTCCACAAGAAGAGTTTGTTCTTTCGCAAAAGTGCTGTGATGGGATGTACAACATGTGAGAAGTCTGGAATGAATCTGCTATAGAAATTGGCAAATCCGAGCATGCTTTGTACCCCTTTAACTGAACTTGGTGATGGCCACTTGAGAATTGCGTCCACCTTTCGTGAGTCCATTCGGACTCCTTTTGGAGTCAGGATAAATCCAAGGAATTCAACTTCCGTAACATGAAAAACACATTTTTCCAATTTTGCATATAACTTGTGCTGGCGTAGTTTCTCAAGGACTGCAGGTACGTGTTATGTTGTTATGTTATGTTTTATTATTTATAATGCGCTATTATACCCAAGGGTATCAGGGCGCAGCATTTACAAGAATATGCGAAGCTTGGTTACAAAGTGTACAAAGTTCAAATAGCATAGGGGAATGTACAGAGCAGTAGATGAGAGCACACAATATATACAGTATATACAAATTAAAAAGGTGGCACACAAGGTTACACAGTGTGTGGAACGCATGAAGGATGGCCTTAGCACTTATCTATTTTGGCTGTCCTTCAGTTTAAGCCATGAAATTACCTTAGAGCGGAAATTCAGGTAGGGCATGTCTACTCTGAGGTTGGGAGGCAAAGAGTTCCATAGTTTGGCTGCCTTTATCGGGAAACTGTTACCTCCTATGGTGGCAAGTTTGTAGTTTGGGACAGAGAGGCAATCTTTGTAAGCAGTTCTGAGGGGACTTGCTTGTCTATGGAATCTGTTAGTCAAGTAGATTGGGGCAGCGTTGTTAAGGGATTTGTAGGTAAGTGAAGCCCTTTTTTAGGAGAATTTTATCTCTGGTAGAGAGCCAGTTGTTCTGTTGGCTGAAACCTGATATGTGCTCTCTTCTGGGGATGCCTAAGGCTGCTCTCAGGGCGTTATTCTGGAGAGTTTGTAGCTTGCTGGTGGTAGCCTTGGAGGTTCCCAGGTAGAGGGCGTTACAGTAGTCGAGGCGGGATAGAATGAGGGCTCTAGCGAGTGTAAGGCAGCTAGTGTCTGACAGAAATGGTTTAGCTGAGCGGATTAATTTGCATGTATATGCAGATGAGGATGCCAGTGAGCTCAGTTGTCTTTTGAAGGAGAGGTTAGAATCCAGGTAGAAGCCCAGTGTTTTGACCTCCTGTCCAACTTTGATGTTGTTCCCATCTATCATGAAAGAGTTGTAGGCCGGGCTGAGTTTCCTTAGACTATGCGTTGTTCCCAGGATGATAAGCTCCGTTTTCTCATCATTCAGGCATAGTCCATGAGTGGCCATCCATGCCTGGATGATGATGTACACCCTATTCAGCAAGGCCAAATCCTTTCCATAATCTCCAGAAAGCGGAAGGAGGATCTGAGTATCATCTGCATAATTAGTGTAGGTGATACCGAGATGATCCAAATCATCGAAAAGGGGCTTGGTGAATATGTTGTACAATGTGGGGGAGACGCAGGAGCCCTGTGGTACACCACAGGTGATAGGTATAGGGTCTGCTGCAGCTGTGGGCGAAAATACCCTCATAGTTCTTCCGTTAAGGAATGAGGTGATCCATGAGATGGCCTCGGGAGAGAAGTGTGCTGCTGTGTGGAGGTGTGAACATAAGACAGAGTGGTCGACCAAATCGAAAGCTGCAGAGAGGTCAAGAAGGAGGAGCAAGGCAACTTGTCCTTTGTCCCTAAGTGTATCAATCTGAGCTTTCAGGTCGATGAGAGCAGTCTCAGTCCCGTGTTGAGGGCGGAACCCAGATTGTCTAGATCCTAAGAGGTGGTATTCTTCCAGGTGCTTCTGTATTTGAACGTAAGCTACCTTATCTAGGATTTTTAGTAGGAAGGGAACAGTCGTTATGGTTCGGTAATTGGTGGGTATGGCTGGGTCAAGGGTAGGTTTTTTTAGTAAGGGAAGTACCCAAGATTGTTTTAGATTGCTGGGGATGGAGCCGGTGGAGAAAGAGGCATTGATCAATTTCGTGATGAAGGGTGAAAGATCGCGAGCAGCGTCTTTGATGAGCTGTGCTGGGCAAAGGTCTCCCTGGCAGTTAGACGGTTTCAGGGACAAGATGATTTTTCCACATCGAGTGTATTGACTTTAGTAAACTTGAAGCGCGTGGGGTCTGTGGTTGTACACTTGTCCGGTTTTTTGGAGGGGGGCATGTCTTTTACGGTCTCTTTTTTGCTGGAGATTTTGGTTTGAAGGGTCTTGATCTTATTGGCCAGGGCATTCTGAATTTCTGAGCACCAGTTTTTATCTTTGGTGCAGGTATCAAGGGGTAGTATGGGAGTTTCAACTTCTTTGAGAATGGAAAAGAGTTCTTTCATGTTGGATTTGGTTGACGATATGCGAGAGTCATAGGATGTTCGTTTGGCCACATATATTTCTTTTTTGTAGAGTGCAGTTATTTTAGATAGATTAAATTTGTTAGCAGCTGAGGGACATTTTTTCCAAGTAGCTTCGCAATTTCTCTTTTGTTGCCTCAGGTTTTTGAGGAATGGTGTGTACCATTTGTTAAGGTGTGATTTCTGTTTGCTCGGTTTGAGTTTGAGAGGGGCGATGAGGTCCAGTGCTGAGGCCATGGCTTTATTATATTCCTCAACTAGGATCTCTGGGTCCGCCTTGTCCGAGAGTGTGTCAAGTTTGGGGAGTAGGTTCGGGATGAGTCTTTCTGCTGTAATGTTTTTCTTGTTTCTGGTGAGAATAGGTGGGGCTGTTGTGATAGGCGGAGGTGTAGGTCTGTCTGTGGTTAACCAGAACGAGACTAGGTGGTGGTCGGTCCAGATTAGAGGTGAGATATTGATAATGTTTGCTACGCAGTTGTGATCAGCCACCCAATCAAGTATTCTACCTTTTGAGTGAGTAGGGGCCATGCTTCTTTGTGCAAACCCTAGTTCAGCAAGGGTGGTGCCTATAGAGTTAGATATTGGGTCTGCTGGGTCATTGTAGCCTAGGTTAAAGTCCCCCAAGGTAAGGACTTGAGCTGAGGTTTGGAGGTTGCTAGTTAGGATAGCGTTAAGGTCTTCATCAAAGGTACCGATGGGTCCTGGTGGGCGGTAAATCAAGTGGATGGTGAGGGTTTGGGTATTAGTGAGTGGGAGTTTGACTGATAAGTTTTCGCAGGATTGGACATTGGAAGGTGTAGCGAGTCTCATGGGTAGGCTAAGTTTATGTATAATGGCGACACCCCCTCCTCTGGACTTGGGGCGATCTTGCCTCAGGATGGTGTACTTGTCTGGGACTGCTAGCATAATCATGGGGCCTGCTGCTGGGTGTAACCAGGTCTCGGTGATGGCGAGGAAGTCTAGGTCGTCTTTGAGGATCTTATCTGCTATTTCTGTAGCATGTGCTACTAAGGATCTAGCGTTGATTAGGGCTCCCTTGATTTTAGGGCTGGCTGTCTTTATGGTGGTAGTTGTGTTTTCAGTAGCGCTAGTATGGCGTTTATCTTGAGTTTGTCCAGGTGTACTCTGGCTAGGGTGGATGAGTATGGGGCTAGATGTGAGGTTGTGATGTGAGTTAGAGGTTTTAATGTTAGGGTTAAGTTGAGGTAGCTGCTTTAAGGATTTTTGTGGGGTATGCAGCGAGCGGGCCAATGGCTCGTAGATTTTGGCTAATCTAGCTCTGAGTCCTAGGTTCCTGTCTATGGTAGTGCGAGGGAGACTAGGTAGTAGCTGAGGGTTGGCTAGGTCTGTATGGGGTGCAATCTGGTCGGTGGGCATGGAAGAAATGGCATATAGGGCAGTTGAGGTGCCATTTTACAGTAGGTGTGTAAAGTAATGTTCAGGAAGATGAGGACAGAGGCGTGTAAACTTGTGATAGGTAGATGCATTCTGAATAGAGTTGAAGGTAATGTCTTGACTAAGTAGATGCTAGTTGTCTGAGGACATCTAGAAGCGAATTTGAACAGTATGACTAAATAAGACTGGATTTGCGAACAGGCAGCATGTCTAGATACAACTAAAATCAGGATCAAGCGGCATTTAGATTCGAAATTGAGCAGTATAGCTAGGTATGACTAGAGTACAGGCAGCATGTCTAGATACATATGGATTTGAGCGTGTTAGAGGCTGGATAAGCAGTACAACAATAGGTGTAGATCTGGCAGGAGAGCAAGGTGCAACTCTGAGACAGATTTAATAGTAGGGAAGAGATGAGATTAACAGACGGGTCAGATCTAATACATGTTTAGCACGTGATATATAAGCTGTAGATATTGTACGTTAATTATAACATGAGTAGACAGAGTCGTAATAATTATTGACAATGACGTTCGCCAAGAGTTAGAGAGTAACCACCAATCAAGTTACCTTATGAGATGTAGTGCCTTGCACTAGTGTGTCCGCAAGTAGGAAAACAAAGTGGATCGTTGACCCTAATATGTTGCCTGAAGCGCCATGGAGCGAACAGGGGGCAAACAGGGGCCTTTGTGCGGGCCTTCGTCGATGGCCGACGTTTCCGCCTGCCGGCGGAAGTAGCGGGATGAAAAAAAGCTTCAGTTGCTTAGCAACGAAGCCACGCGGCCAGAGCATCGCTCTGGTGCCGCGATGCACCCGCCATCATGGAATCAGGCGGAAGATAGTGATGGGGTCAGGCGGTGCCTGCAAAGCGGTGCGTTCGTTTCGGGTCACAGGCAGAATCCAAGTTAGGTGTGCCGTGAAGATTGCTGGGTCAGTCCAGCCAATAGAAGCCTCACCCTTGTGGAGTCCAGGGTGCCGAGGCAGATCGAGGTGCGGCTGTAGGAGCCACTCCAAGGCTCTCGGGAGGCTGGGCTCCTGCCCTCCTCCGTGTGTGCTGCGGCTCGACTGAAGATGCAGGGGGAAAACAGGGGCCTTTGTGCGGGCCTTCGTCGATGGCCGGCGTTTCCGCCTGCCGGCGGAAGTAGCGGGATGAAAAAAAGCTTCAGTTGCTTAGCAACGAAGCCACGCGGCCAGAGCCTCGCTCTGGTGCCGCGATGCGCCCGCCATCATGGAATCAGGCGGAAGATAGTGACGGGGTCAGGCGGTGCCTGCAAAGCGGTGCGTTCGTTTCGGGTCGCAGGCAGAATCCAAGTTAGGTGTGCCGTGAAGATTGCTGGGTCAGTCCAGCCAATAGGAGCCTCACCCTTGTGGAGTCCAGGGTGCCGAGGCAGATCGAGGTGCGGCTGTAGGAGCCACTCCAAGGCTCTCGGGAGGCTGGGCTCCTGCCCTCCCCCGTGTGTGCTGCGGCTCGACTCGACGTGCTTAACATGGTCTGATTCTGAGGAGGAGTACACAAGGATATCATCTATGTATACGACAACACAGACGTCAATGAGTTCACGAAGGACATCGTTCATAAAATACTGGAAGGCTGCTGGTGCATTGCACAACCCGAAGGGCATCACCTGATACTCGAATAATCCGTACTTGGTGCGAAAGGCCGTCTTCAATTCGTCGCCTTTCTTTACACATACCAGATGATATGCCCCTCTGAGATCTAACTTAGTGTAGATACAAGCATCCTTTACTTGGTCTAGTAATTCGGGGATCAGAGGCAATGGGTACCGTTTTTTTACCCTAATCTGATTTAATGCGCGGTAGTTTATGCACGTTCTAAGCTCACCTTCCTTTTTCGGCACGAAGAACAAAGCTGAGGATGCAGGAGACTTGGAAGGGCGAATAAAGCCATTGACCAGGTATTGGTCCAATTACTGCCGTAGGTGAAGATTTTCAGGTTCCGCGAGGGCGTAGATTCTACTGCATGGGGGTTGTGCACCGGGTAGAAGGTCAATTTGACAATCGTACGATCTGTGAGGTGGTTATGTATTGGCCTGTTCTTTTTGAAAAACATCCTGAAATCCTTGATACTCCTGAGGTAACTGCACGATTGGGTTGATGACTGTGGCCTGGCCTTTGTTCAGGGTTTTCTCCGGGTAACAGGTGTGTGCACAATCCGGGAAGGTTATTTTCTTCTCTCGCCATTCAATACAAGGATTATGTGTTTCCAGCCATGGCATCCCCAGTATTATTTGAAACTGCGGGGCTTTGATTAAATCAAACACAATAGTCTCTCGATGCCCATCTTGACCCAACAGTGTCATCTCTGTGGTGGAATGAGTTACAGGCCCAGAGGCAATTTCAGTTCCATCGACTGTGGTGATGACATCCGAAGTGGTCTTTTTGCAAAGAGTTAGATTCACCCTTGAAGCCAATTCATGGTCCATATAGTTCCCTACGGCCCCGCTATCAATGTATGCCCTTACTACGTGCATACGCGAGGGTTGCCTAGGATCAATTAGGACCATTGGTATGATCAGATGTGAGGTCTGAGTGTCCTTCTTTAAGCTTGGCAAGCAGACCTCTACACTTGTCGGGCGTGGTCGTTTTCCGAATCAGGCTCTTTTGGGCTTTTATCAGCAACTTCTACCACCTTCTTGGGCGGTTTTATAGGGCAATCCCGTAGAAAATGTCCTGAGGTTCCATAGTACAGACACAATTGCATCTGTCTTCTTCTTTCCCTTTCCTTTTGAGTTAAGGGTCATTTGACCCCCCCCGATTTGCATAGGTTCTGATGCATCTGTTCCTTTGGGGGCAACGTTGGATTTAACCAATACCGATTTTCGAACTTAGCTCGATCAGCCTTTCTATTCTGGAGTCGATGATCCAGCTGGACCACTAAGTCTATAAACTCTGCGCAATCCTGAGGTGGGTTCACAACTTGAGCCAAGACGTCTTTAAGTTCTCCCCGAAGTCCACGATGAAACAATGTAATTCGTTTTTCCTCAGGCCATCTGGTTTCCACCACCAATCTATTGAAGGTTGCGATATAGGTTAGCAGGTCCTGGTTACCCTGTCGTAAGGATAAGAGTTCGTTATCCAGGGCTTGTCCCTGTGAATGTCTGGCGAATAGTCTTTCCTTGCTCATTTGAAAACCCTGAAAATCCCGGAGAAGAGGGTCATCCGGGTTGACTAGCGTAATGGACAAATCCGCTGCGCTGCCACTAAGATATGATAATACAAAGGCTACTTTAGCTTGGTCATTTGGAAAGGATCCCAGTCTGCATAAAAAGTGCAAGCGGCATTGGTTCATGAACACGGCGAACCTCTTGGGGTCCCCAGCAAAGCGTTCGGGTGGAGCTAATGGAATATTTCCTGGTAAAACAACTTGCACAGGATTGCTTGATTTAACTGGGGTTGGATTCCCCCCAAACCCAGGTAGGGGTGTTTGTCCAGCTTGATTTTGCAGCAGTTGTCTAGCGAGATCATCTGTGCGCTCCTTCGGTACAATTATTTGTCTTCTGAGGGCATTAGTCTCTTGGCGAGCGGAATGCATTTCTGCCCTAAGTTACCCCAATAGTTGTGCCAGTTGGTCGGTTTCTGAGGTTTCCATAACGCCTGGGTGGGGATTTGTAGATAGGCTTTGCGTTCTGTTACGCTCACCTGGCTCCCACAGGGGCTTCGGTCGGACCAAGACTGCTGCGGCCTCCACCCACGTGATTCGTAGTGCAGCGATGACTGACTGGATCTGCCCTCCTAATCTTGTCTGCTTGACCCGTAGAAATATTCTCCTGCAAGTGGAGAGATGGATTTAGCCACTTGTGGATTCAAGTGATAGCACCCCCACTGTCCTCCCCACTAATCACCTCTGAAGAGCCCTCTCAGCAATCTCACCTTATATTCTTGAAGGATGAGCCCTCCATCCTGCGAAGTACGCAGGGGCGCGTTGATGACCAGTTACTTCACTGGCCTAAAGATATTGGAAGAGTTGTAGACGAATCCTGACTCCAAAAGGTCCTGGCGAGGAACCGTAAGTATATAGTTTGTAAGAGTTCAAAATGTCTGGAATTCACTCCTGTCCAATTCCTCTTTTTATCTTGCAGCCTTGACCCAATAAGAAGATTGACAGCTGAAAGCGATCCGGTAAAAGTCTGTGTTACCCAACACTGTGCGATAAATAATGCCAAGGGTTAAACTTGCTGCTTTCTCCTTTTCTTTCAGGTGTGGCATAAGAAGATGTGGCGTGCTGATTAATAATACCTCCGGCGGTAAAATCAGGTAAGCATATGGCGGCTAAAGAGATTGTCTCTGTCTGTTCTCTCTGCTCACCTTGTTGTTTCTTGTCCCCCTTAGGTGCCGGGATTAGGCGATGTACAGATAGAGACAGCGCCGGATCGAAGAGATGCTGTGTGGAACGGTGAGTATGGCGTGGCGCTGCTGCTGGCGATGCGACGCGTTTAAAACAAAGTCTTTCCTCTGGTTTGAAGATGCGATGAATCCGGGATCAGGTAAGAAATCAGGTAATACTCTTGTTCTAACCTTTGCTTCTTTCCTTATTTCTAGGTGTTCCAGATTGGAGGCGGGCGTGGCAGAAGGCTGGATGCTTCTGCTGGCACGGTGAACGTTACGCTGCTGGATGCAGAATAATGCGAAGCGTGTGCTGCTCTTCGGGCGTGGTTTAAATAGCCTCCAAAGTAGTCCCAGGTAGGTATTCCTCCCCGACCACACCCGAGTAACAAAATAGTCCCTAAGGTAAAGAAATCCCTTCCAGGCCTCACATGGGCTTGGATCTCTTGCAGCATGGTCTGCATCAGGTAAGTGTGCACCTATGAGCCTGGCGCCATAGGCGCCAGGACTGATGTCCCATATGAGCCAGGCGCCATAGGCGCAAGGACTGAACCCAGATATCCCCTAGCGGGGGTTGCTGGGTTTTCTCATGGTCTGGATGCCCATGGGTATGCATCATGACATACAGGCCATGAACAGTAAGGATGTGAAATTAACTATCATACTAGGCCTGACGATATTTCAGATAGTGATAAGACATAGATAAGGAAGGGAGGGGGAGAGTGGGAAGGAAATGAAAACAGACAGATGACTACCGTACTAGGCCTGACGACATTTCTGGTAGAGCCGGAATTTTACAAGAGGAGAGGGAGAAGGGATGAGAAGGAAGGAGAGGAACAAAACAATCGACTATGGTACTAGGCCTGAAGACATTTCAGATAGTGCTGAAGGGGGTTAGGGGGAATAAGTAAAGGGAGGGGGAGAGGAGACAAACATTTGTTGCTATCATACTAGGTCCAGTGACAATTCTGATAGAGTTAGTGCATAGAAAAAAGTAAGGGAGGGCGGGAAGAGAGAGGAAAATGGGAGAGGAATAGATAACAGAGAATAAAACAGTGAGAAAAAAATTAAATAAAAAATAAAAATATGTGTATATATCGAGAAAAGTCTGATCTATGAAAGTCTCGTCTAAACAGGTCCACCCCTGTTCCTCCAAAACTATCAAGGACCACATTGACTCCTTGGCTCCTGCCCTGGCTGACTTCTGCAATCACTCCTTTGCCTCTGGAGTCTTCCCATCCCCCCTCAAGCACTCCCTTGTGCACCCCCTTCTTAAGAAACCCTCTTCTGACCCCTCCTGCCCAGCTAACTATCGCCCAATCTCTATCACTCCCTTCCTGGACAAGTTCCTGGAGAAACTGGCCATCTCCCAGCTTGATCTCCATGCTGAATCTGTTGGTAGTTTCATGACCATCAGTCTGGCTTCAGAGCTGCCAGAAGCACGGAAACTGCTCTCCTGAACATCCGTGAGGACCTGCTCTCAAACCTTGACTCTAACACCCCTTGTGTTCTCATTTTGCTTGATCTCTCGTCTGCCTTTGACACTGTCAACCACACCATCCTGCTCAACCGTCTCTGTGATAACCTGGGTATCACTGGTCAGGCTCGGGCGTGGCTGACCTCCTTCCTCTCCAATCGACCCTCCCAGGTCCAACTGGGGTCCTTCCTCTCTGACATCTTTTTCTCTACCTGTGGTGTCCCCAGGTATCTATCCTCTCCCCATGGCTGTTCAACCAGTATCTGGCACATCTTGCTCACCGCATCGCCGCTCTCTGTCCCAACTTTCAGTGCTACGTGGATGATACCCTGCTCATTTTCAGGCTACCCTCGGCCTCCTCTTCCCCTTGCCTCATCTCTGACTGTCTTTCTGCTATCCATGAATGGTGTGCCGCCAACGACCTCTGCCTTAATGCCAGTAAGACTGAGATTCTACTCATTGGCACACCCACTCCCTCCTTCCCTGCAGCTCTCTGGCCGGCCTCCCTTGGCCCTCTTCCTGCTCCTACCTGCAAGGCAAAAAACTTTGGGATCATCTTCGACTCCACACTCTCTTTCTCTCCTCACATTTCTGATGTCTCTAAGAAATCACACTACCAGCTACACCTCCTCAGAGGCATCCTTCCTTTCCTCTCCTACCCCCAGAAGCTCACTGTCTCTAGAGCCCTGGTTCTCTCGAAGCTGGACTACTGTAGCAGCCTCTATCTAAATCTGCCTGCCTCTACTCTCCGCCCTTTGCAACTCATCCAGAACAGGACTGCGAGACTTGTCCTTGGCCTCAAGCCCAGGGATCGTATCTCTCCAGGACTGAAATCTCTGCACTGGCTCCCAGTGGCTGCGAGGATTAAGTTCAAAACCCTCTGCATTGTCCACAAGGCCTTCTGGGGCCTTGGGCCAAAATACCTTCAACTCTCTCTTACTAAATATCTTCCTTCTCGAGCTCTTCGCTCATCCGCATCCAACTCCCTCAGGGTCAGTCGCCTCTCCAAGCAACGAGTTGGGGGTAGATCTCTCTGCACAGCAGGGGCCTCCCTCTGGAACAGCCTTCCTGCCTCCCCAAAACTTGAGGAGAACCATCTCCGGTTTCGGAAGCACCTCAAAACCTTCCTCTTTGCCTCTGCTTTCTCTCCCTCTCTCCGCTGCTAAAATCACTGAACCTGCACTGAATCTGCAACTGGGCCACTCACCAACCTCGGTCCTTGGCCCAGCCACTCTTCCCTGCACTGCCTCCTTGCACTACGGGACTGTCTCTGTATCCTACAGCCCCTCCTCCCGGCACTTACCTTGCACTTGCCACCAGCTGGCCCTATTATTTATTGTGTATTCTACTAACCCTGTACTGCACTTTCCCCTCTCCCTTTCCCCTTGCACTTTTCCCTTCCCCTCTACCCTTGCTGGGATCTGAATGACACCTGGCCTAGTAGGATCGCTGTCTGTCTCCCCTTGAGGAATACAAACAGGCGTTATTACAGTGCTTAGAAGCGCTAGAAACAAGAACGAAGCGGTATCATTATGGAAAGCGCTACATACTTACTGCTGCCACCAGGAAGCTCAAAATAGGCAATTCTGGTTCAGAATAAGAGACACGTGCCAACTGGCCGAAACAGGAAGGGATGGATTAATAATTGTAACACTTTCCTTAAAAAAAAAAGAAATCTATACAGATGGTGCACATCTTTTAAAAGCACTGTTGAAAAAAAGTTATCCCCGGGCTAACGCAGCTTCGATTAATGTTGAAATGACAGAACTACAGGTCGCCTGGGAATTGTAGTTTGGTGTCGGTAACAGCGCAATAAGGAAATATTATTGCAGAGCAACAGACTTTCGACTAAACAGAGATTTTTGGAGTTCAAAGGAAGCGAATATCTGAAACAATAAAACAGGTTATTTGTACGACGATGTAAAACGATTTAAAACCTACTGACACTGAAAAGCAAACAATTTAAAGTTCAATGTTAATGACTAAAATACACAATTTCAAGTACTCCGACTATTCCACTAGTGCCTGGCTCCAGTGCCTCTGTTACCGCACCCTGGTGTTACATCAAGACCTAGTCTAGTGCATGACAAGAGGGGACGTCTAGTGACAGTCACTGGTACTACACCCTGGTGTAATATCCAGCCCTAGTCCATGATAGCAAGGGTTTTCTAGTAACAACCCCTGGTACATTACTCTAGTATTACATGATATGAAATGATATGATATGATATGGCATTTATAACGTGCATATACACAAGTGTTTCAAGGCGCGACAAGGCAAGGGAGGGGAACAAAAGGGAGGACGGACAACGATCCTACTAGGCCAAGTGTCATTCAGATCGCGCAAGTGCGTGGGAAGGGGGCAGGGACAGTGCAGTACATGGAAAGTGCAGACAACAGGTGTCAAGGGCTGGGAGGGGGACTGTAGGGATACAGAAACAGTCCTCAAGTGTGGGGGTTGCCAGGTGGGCAGTGCAGGTGGTGCCGAGATCAGAGGGTGTCAAGGTGGCAAGTGCAGTTCTAGTTCCAGAAAGCGGGTCAGAAGAGGAGAGGAGGAGAGAAAGCAGAAGCAAAGAGAAAGGTTTTGAGGTGCTTCCAGAACCGGAGATGGTTCTCCTCAAGTTTAAGGGAGGCAGGGAGGCTGCTCCAGAGGGAGGCACCAGACGAGGCAAGAGATCTACCACCAACTCGTTGCTTGGAGAGGCGACTGACCCTGAGGGAGTTGGAGGCGGATGAACGAAGAGCTCGAGAAGGAAGGTATTTATGAAGAGAGAGCTTAAGGTATTGAAGTCCCAAGCCCCAGATGGCCTTGTGGATGACACAGAGGGTTTTTAACTTAATCCTCGCAGCCACTGGGAGCGAGTGCAGAGATTTCAGTCCTGGAGAGATACAATCCTTGGGCTTGAGGCCAAGTAAAAGTCTCGCAATCCTGTTCTGGTTAAGTTGCAGAGGGCGGAGAGTAGCAATATCCATTGCTAATGTCTATCTACAAGGGGCCTCTAGTAACAGCACCTTGATTGTACACCCAGTGCTAATGCCTGAGTGCAAGGGCCTCTAGTAACAGCGTTTGGTATTGCACCCTGATATTACATCCAGTGCTAATGCCTGACTGCAAGGGACCTCTAGTAACAGCATTTGGTATTACACCATGATATTACATCCAGTGCCAATGCCTGACTGCAATGGACCTCTAGTAACAGCGTTTGGTATTGCACCTTGATATTACATCCAGGGTTAATGCCTGACTGCAAGGGGCCTCTAGAAACAGCACCTTTATTTTACACCCAGTGCTAATGCCTGGCTGCAAGAGGCCTCTAGTAACAGCATTTGATATTACACCCTGATATTCCATCCAGTGCTAATGCCTGACTGCAAGGGGCCTCTAGTAACAGTGTTTGGTACTGCACCCTGATATTCCATCCAGTGCCAATGCCTGACTGCAATGGACCTCTAGTAACAGCGTTTGGTATTGCACCTTGATATTACATCCAGGGTTAATGCCTGACTGCAAGGGGCCTCTAGAAACAGCACCTTTATTTTACATCCAGTGCTAATGCCTGGCTGCAAGAGGCCTCTAGTAACAGTGTTTGGTATTGCACCCTGATATTACATCCAGTGCTAATGCCTGACTGCAAGGGGCCTCTAGAAACAGCACCTTTATTTTACATCCAGTGCTAATGCCTGACTGCAAGAGGCCTCTAGTAACAGCATTTGGTATTACACCCTGATATTACATCCAGTGCCAATGCCTGACTGCAAGGGGCCTCTAGTAACAGCGTTTGGTATTACACCCTGATATTACATCCAGTGCCAATGCCTGACTGCAAGGGACCTCTAGTAACAGCGTTTGGTATTACACCATGATATTACATCCAGTGCCAATGCCTGACTGCAAGGGACCTCTAGTAACAGTGTTTGGTATTGCACCCTGATATTACATCCAGTGCTAATGCCTGACTGCAAGGGGCCTCTAGAAACAGCACCTTTATTTTACATCCAGTGCTAATGCCTGACTGCAAGAGGCCTCTAGTAACAGCATTTGGTATTACACCCTGATATTACATCCAGTGCCAATGCCTGACTGCAAGGGGCCTCTAGTAACAGCGTTTGGTATTACACCCTGATATTACATCCAGTGCTAATGCCTGACTGCAAGGGACCTCTAGTAACAGCATTTGGTATTACACCATGATATTACATCCAGTGCCAATGCCTGACTGCAAGGGACCTCTAGTAACAGCGTTTGGTATTGCACCCTGATATTACATCCAGTGCTAATGCCTGACTGCAAGGGGCCTCTAAAAACAGCACCTTTATTTTACATCCAGTGCTAATGCCTGGCTGCAAGAGGCCTCTAGTAACAGCGTTTGGTATTACACCCTGATATTCCATCCAGTGCTAATGCCTGACTGCAAGGGGCCTCTAGTAACAGCGTTTGGTATTGCACTCTGATATTACATCCAGTGCTGGTGCCTGGTTCCTTGGAACCTCTGGTAACAGCCCCTGGTGCATCATCCTGGTATTAGAATTAGTGCTGGGGTCAGGTTACTGTAGACCTCTAGTAACAGCCTCTGGTACTGCACCCTAGCATTACACTTAGTGCTGAGGTCTCGTTACTAGGGACCTCTAGTTACAGCTCCTGGTGCTGCACCCTGGTATTACACTTAGTGCTGGGGTCTGGTTACTAGGGACCTCTAGTTACAGCTCCTGGTGCTGCACCCTGGTATTACACTTAGTGCTGAGGTCTGGTTACTAGGGACCTCTAGTTACAGCTCCTGGTGCTGCACCCTGGTATTACACTTGGTTCTAGGTTCAGGTTACCATAGACCTCTAGTAACAGTCTCTGGTACTGCCCCCATGGTATTACACCCAGTGCTGGTGCCTGGTTCCTTGGCACCTCTGGTAACAGCTGCTGGTGCATCATCCTGGTATTACACTTAGTGCAAGGGTCAGGTTACCATAGACCTCTAGTAACTCAGTCTTTGACCTGTAGTATCGCCCTCTAGTTTGCACAATAGTAAATCTCTTCATTTTATTTTATCGTTGCATTACACTTAATTTACATGAACAGATTTTGCCTGGATTGTTGAAAGACACAGTCCTGGATTAAGAGCCTCTTATTGTATTTATTTATTGGGCATTTGTATGGCACCTATATACAAGTGTTTCCAGGTGCCACAAGACACATTTGGGGGGGGGAGGGGAGCACAGGACAAGAAAACTACAAAATCAATAGCAACGGTTATATTGGCCTTGTGACAATCCTACCATGCAAGTTTGAGACAAAGGTGGTAAGTGTGGGGGAGTTGGGGAGAGGGAGAAGTTCAGGAGGGGGTGTGCCCAAAAACAGGGGGATGGCCAAGTGCTGGGGGGGAGTGCTGGGGGGTGCAAGGACAACAAGTGCCAGGGGAAGAGAGGGGGAAGGGAGGAGTAGTGGGATGGACAGGGTGAACCAGATTGGGCTAGCCAGGGCAAGGGTGCCTGAGGGCAGGTGCTGGTAGGGATGCTGGGAGGACTGGTAGGGGGCTGATCTGGCACCTGTGTGACTCAGATGGGACCAGGCCCCAGTCACAGCAGCAGAGGGATATTAGCACGGGAGGGGGAAATGGAAAGGAAACAGAGAAAGGGAAGGTCTTGAGAAGTCTGAGGGGGGGCAGGAAGGCTGTGCCAGAGGGAGGAACCTGCAGAGGAAAGGTATCTACCCCCCACTCTCTGCTCAGAGAAATGTTTGACCAGTAGAGAGGTTAAGCCAGAGGACCGAAGCACTCTAGCTGGGAGGTATTTAGAGAGGGAAAGCTGGATGTAGAGAGACCCCAGACAGCACTGTGGATGATGCAAAGGGTCTTGAATTTGATCCTTGCAGTCACCGGTAGCCAGTGGAGAGACTTTAGGGATGGGGAGATGCTGTCCCCGGGCTTGAGGCCAAGGATAAGTCCTGCAGTTCTATTCTGGATTAGTTGAAGGGGGAGAGTGAGGAAAGAGGAAGATTGAGGAAGAGGCTGTTGTAGTAGACCAGCCCAGAGAGAACCAGCGCTCTGGAGACATTGAGCTTCTGGGGGAAGGTGAGAAAAGGTAAAATGCCTCTGAGGAGGTGGAACTGAAAGTTGGACCTCTTGGCGAGGTCCCCGATATGTGGAGCGCAAGAGAGAGAGGAGTCAACGATAACCCCAGGGTGTTATGCCTCACAGGAGGCAGATGGTAGGGGGCCTAAGGAGAGTGGTCAGAGAGTAGCGGGGAAACATGAAGCAGGTATCCCAAAGAGAAGGCTCTCTGTCTTACTGCCATTAAGGCAGAGATAGTTGGCAGAGCACCATGCCTGCATAGCAGCCAGGCAATCAGGTATGAGAGAGGAAGGAGAGGAGGAAGAGGATGGCAGCTTAAAGGACAGCATGTGTCATCTGCATAACACTAGAAATGAGGGGAGAAGGTGGAGATCAGGTGGGCAAGAGGGGCCAGATAGATACTGAAGACCCATGGCGATAGGACACAGCCATGAGGGACACCACAGGTGGAGAGTGAAGTGGAGGAGAGAAAAGGAGGGTCTGTTTGAAGGAATGAGGTCAGCCACACCAGTGCCCTGTCTGTGATGCCTAGGGTATCATGGAGACAGTTTATGAGGATGGAGTGGTTGACTGTGTCAAAGGAAGAAGATCAAGGAGGATCAGAAAATAAGAAGTGTTAGAGTCCAGGTTAGAGAGTAGGTCTTCATGGGTGTTCAGGAGAGCAGATTCCATGCCTTTGGCTGCCCTGAAACCGGACTGGTTGTCATGGAGCTAGCCGTTCTGGTGTGGAGGGTAAGGTGGGGGATAAGCAGCTTCTCCATGAGTTTGCCCAGGAAAGGGGTGATAGAGATAGGGTGGTAGTTAGCCAGGCAAGAAGGATCAGCAGATGGCTTTTTAGGAGAGGACGCACAAGGAAGTGCTTGAGGGGTTTTGGGAAGGAGCCAGTGGCAAAGGAGGGGTTGCAGAAGTCAGCCAAGGCTGGGGTGAGTGAGCATTGTTGTCCTTGATGGTTCTGGTGGAGCTGGCGGACATCTGTTTAGAGGAGACTTTCATAGAGCAGACAACTTTAGAGATCTCATCTGGTGCAATGGGAGAAAAGGAGGAGAGTGTGGGGACAGGGGGAGCCAAGGGAGGCAAGAGAAGGGGGTGGGGTAGGGACAGATGACAGAGAGGACAAGATGGCCAGAGTCCTGGAGAAGAAGTGATACAAACTGCAGCACCAAATAAAACCTAAACACCTTAACCCAGTTCCCTAATGAATTAAGAAGAGGACTGACAGAAATGCATTGTTTCCAAACAAATGCAATAGCACCCGTACCACCCCAGCAGCAGAGATTCACCCCACCAACAGATCGAAAGGGAACAACATGCTGTTGAGTCCCGCCCCAGCCAGTCCTCGGAGTGGGACCAACATACCAAGCAAATGCAGCCACAGAATAGAACTGTCAGCCCATGAAGAAATATCCCACGGCTGAGGCAGAACAGACTCTCCCAGGTGGAATGAACTGAATGCAAACTTGACAAACATCTTGTAAGAACACACACTAAAGGCAATGGAATGGCATGCAAAGCCACACACAACATGACACAAACTTTCCAAGAAAGAGTATTGCCAACAACGAAACTGAGACTGAAAACCTAACTACAGAGATAATGTGCCTAATACATGGCATTTTTAAAAATACACTTTGCACCTCTCTCTGAATCAGGATGTTTGTTGGCAGTGCAAAGCTACTTTGCACCAGTGCAAAGTCACTTTGCAGTGCGCCAACAATTCCATGAATCAGGTCCAATGAAATGCTGAAGATCAAACAATTGTTACAGCTTGTTGAGGAAGGTCTGTGCAGCCTCCATGCCTTGAATCAGCAAATGAACCCAACAGAAAGACTTTAGCAGCAATAATAGGCTATTGCTGAATATTTGTGAAGGTTATTGCTGACTTATAGGAGGCATTCTTAGCAACAGCACATTTGCAACTGGCAAACGATGCAATGTGTGTATGTTTGTAGTCATGTGTATGAGGAAATGTGTGGCCATTTCTTGGTTTATATATGTAAGTGCACTTATGTATGGGGTGTAAGCAAGGGTATTTTGCACATGTGTGTGTTTGAGTGCAGGAATGTAGGTGTGTGTATGTGTTTATATAAGCCCAAAGTCAGTCCAAGTGAGGAACAGGCCTGCCCCCAGCACCACTGTTGGTTACTATTGGCTTTGATATTTTATTTTTATCACGCTCGTGCTCAAGTGTTTCAGAGCGCGACGAAGCAAGGGAGGGGAACAAGGGAGAAACAAAAACAACGATCTTACTCGGCCCAGTGACATTGAGAACGCACAAGTGCATGGGAGAGGGAAAGGGGAAAGTGCATGGGAGAGGGAAAGGGGAAAGTGCATGGGAGGGGGGAGAAGTGGAAAGGGCAGAGCAAAGGAATAAAAATAAATAAACATACAAAATAGATAATAAATAAGTAAATAAATAATAAAAAGCAACACACAGTGGTAGTGCAGTGCTAGGTTTAGGGCAACAGACAGGGGGTGTCTTGTTAAGTTCAGAAAGAAAAAAAGGGGGGGCGCTGTAGGGTTACAGATGCAGACGCCAGTGCAAGGGATTGCCAGGAGGCAGTGTGGGTGGGTGCCAGGGTGAGCAGGTACCTGGCCCGAATGTCAGAAGGTGACCACGTGCACGATGCCGAGACTAGTGTTTTATTGTCAGCAAGTGTTTAGAACCTATGCCCCAATAATGAAACCTTTCACTGTCAAGTTGGAACATCCAAGGTAAAACTTCATCCTGATTCCAACACAAGCACAAAAATGCAGCCTTTCTGCAAAGCGCGATGGTGCCTGACATTACAAATGTGCAGGGGTCCTGGGTTGATAAAGAAACTTCCCATGACTGCAGCAAGGGTAGAGAGAATTCATTGTCCTAGCCATAAACAGACACAAGGGGGGCAGGTACTCTGGGGGGATTCTGGTCTCATACAAGGAAGACATTATTAGAAAGGATTTTATTATTTACCATTTACAACTTATTTACCTTATTTTGACCAGAAATAGGTCATAAAAGTCACATACAAAAGCGAAAATAGAACACACAGATAAAGATCCTGATTCATGGAATTATTTTCGTGTAAAATGGGGATTTGTTGCCATTCTGCCCGCAATTCCCTGTTTTACATGCAAATAATTCCATGGATCAGGGCCAAAAGATACATCATTAATAAAATGCAAAAGTGCACAATAAACCACCCTTCCACCCCCCCCCAGCTAAAATGTGTTAAAATATGAAGTTGCCCATGAGGCACTTGATGCTCATAGATCATTCCCCGCCGCAGTTACACGCTTAAGACCCTTCCTCCACGCCAGCAGCAGAATGCTAGGCCATAAAGACTGCGTATGGAAACTAAGGCACAATAACCATATACTATAATGACACGTCAGGCGCGAGGTTTGTTTTCCAAACAAGTCTGGTTTTATTCAGAGTTTCTCAGTCGGCCGACTGGGTCTCAACGCCTCACGACGTGTGTTCCCAGACCTGGTGAGATGCGAGAGAGCGAACAGCGCTCAAGCAGCAATATATATACATCATACATTATCTTTTGTTAAGGCAATTCGACCCACCCTCATACATGTCATACAGGTTAGGGTTCAGTGATTGACAATTATGACATACTATGACGAGTCTTCATTCACTCTAAACATAGTTATTCTAGCAAAGGCAGCAAAGACAGCTTTCTGTTATGGGGAACATGGAGCTCTGGCTCGGTAAGGATATCTTGTTCTTAGCAGAGAAACCTTCCATACTACGTTATCTGTGTGTTACGGATCATGAGCTAAGGGTCAGATAGTTCAGAAGCAGAGAATACCATTCTCCGCGAAGGAGCACCGCAAGGAGATTTTAATTCATGTTTAACTGCCTTTTACGACAGTGCTTCCAAGACAAACCGGCAACTGGACTACTGATTAGATGTGGCTTCTGCTCGACTTCAAGGACTTAGTGAGAGAGAAAAACAATATATTTCTGCACAGTTCAACATTCCTGTCTGCATTAGCATTTCAGCGTTCTAGCCGTGGCCTCGCACTGTGGCGGATTTAAAGCATAGAATATATTTGCAAAGCGTTAAACAGAAAAGAAAAAGAAAATGGCCGGCATTTCACAAAATGGACTCCCTTTGGTTACATTCATGTTTCTTGGATTGCGGTGTTTGTCACATGATGCGATTCACTTCTGGCCAACATACTATACGTATCATTCGGCTATGGGATTACTTTTCTGGTCTAACAAACCCTCCTTTTGGCCTTAAGCCGAGAGCATCATCCAAAGATTACGTCTTCATTGGACCACGTGTCCAATTCCGAACTACCCATGTCGCTATCATCGTCATCAGAAATATTAATTGCCATAAATTCTTTGATAATTTCGTTTTCGTGTTTTGTACCATCACTTATCATACGAGGAGGAGGTTTCGTACTGATTGCATGTACACACTCATTTGTAATTTGGGAGCAGAGGACTGGCAGGCATTGCATTCAACAACAGCAACATATGAGGATCCCAAATATCATAACCAAGATTGCAATTAGTTTCCATCCCCAGGATCGTAGCAGTTCCCAGAACCATGAACTTATGATTCCAACCACCTGTGGGGACATGAATTTCTTAATTGCTTCAAATATCCTGGGGGAGGAGTCACGTACAAATACACAGCACGCTGATCCCACTAATTTGCATACACCTCCACGATCAGCCAAAATAATATCAAGCAGCATTCTATTCTGAAGTGCAACTAGTCTAATTGCATTTTGTTCCATTGTCATATTATAAAGTATATCAGTTGTCCCCTTTATCGTTTTCTCTAACGCCCTGGACTGTTTTCTTATATTCCATGAGTTTACTGCTTGTCCCCAAAATGGTATAAATGATTTCGCTATATCCCCAGCAATCTGCCCAGCAGTAGCATCTCGTTGTGGCCGAGATCTAGATATTTTTGCTATTTCAGAAGTTTTGGCAAGAGATACACCAGGTAAAAGTATCCCTAAATAACAGGTCCCTTCCCAGTTTTTAGGTAACCATGGATAAGCCTGATCTCCACATCCAAAATAGACAGAACCTCCTATATACAATGGCTTCTCTTATTGTTCAAGCACAGCAGTATTCATACATCTAGTAAATGTTCCCACTGGGTGAGAACCCTTTTTCCGTAAGCAAAATGGGACAGAATGTGGACTATGATTAATAGTATAGGAGCGAGGCACAGTATCTTTGTTTCCAACCGGAGCCATTTTAAAAGTGATTAGGGACTGGTAAGGCCTTGAGAGCCTATCTACCGGACTTGTTGTTACCGTTTTTATTTTGCTTCTGCTTGTAAACATGGAACAACCCAACGGTTCCTATACCAATCTTTCAAATTCATTTATATTTGTTCCATCAAATTGTCCAGTGACACAATCATTCCATTTTCTGAAAAATTGTGCTCTTGATGATGCATAACAGGCAGTATTAAGCTGCAAAGGATGTACATACCAACCCATTCCTCTTTATTTATTTATTTATTTTTATTATTTATTTATTACATTTGTTACTCGCCCAGACCCGCGGGTATCACAGCAAAAATTCAATAAATTGATGCATTTTTATACAATTACAGTTACCATCACATAGAACATATTTTAAGATACAAATGAATCATATGATCACAATTCTTATACTCAATTCAGTTAGTCAACGTAGCAGGTCATGTATTATTTAACGCATTCAGTTAAGTTAGTATTTGTTAAATAACCAAGTTTTCAGAGTTTTTTTAAATCTTAGTGGGGAGTCCTCATTTTTGATACTGAAGGGTAGTGCGTTCCAGTGCGAGGGGGCTAGGACTTTGAAGCTACTTCCTCCTGCTCTGCTATGTTTGTATTGGGGAACTTCCAAGAGGGCCAGATTATTAGACCTCAAGGTCCTGCAGGAGTTTTTTTTCTTGATGGTGTTATTGAGGTAGCTAGGCGCTTTATTGGTGATGCATTTGTGGACGGGGCTGAGTGTTTTGAAGATAATTCTAACTTCAATTGGCAGCCATTGGTTTTCTCTCCTAATGCTAGATATATGTTCTGATTTCTTTAAGCCGAGAGCCGCTCTAAGGGCTTTGTTTTGTAGTAGTTGTAATTTATTTAAATTAGTTTTGGAGGTTCCTAGGAAGAGGATGTTACAATAATCCAATTTTGTTAACATCAGCGCTCTGGCCAGTGTGATGCAATTTGCAGGATTGAGAAATTGGCAGCTGAGTGCAATAAGTTTTGCTGTATAGGCTGTGGAGGAGGAAAGGGCTGCTATTTGTTTGTGCATAGTGAAATTGGCATCTATATATACCCCAAGGGTTTTCACTTGTTTGAGTACTGGGATCTGTGTACCGTCAATGATGATATGAGAATAGTTAGCATGGAGTGTGCTTATTCTTTTCTGGGAGCCCACAATGAGGACCTCCGTTTTCTCATCATTAAGGCAGAGACTGTTTAGGGCCATCCAGTTTTGAATTATAGAATACACTTTGTTGATAGTGTCAGTGTCCTGGGTGTAGTCACCTGTGATGGGGATGAGGATCTGGTTGTCATCTACAATGTTGGTGTAGATGACACCCAAATCGTCAAGAGCCGAAAAAACGAGTTTGGGATATGCATTATAGAGGGTGGGTTAGAGGCAGGATCCCTGGGGGACTCCTATGGGTACTACTATAGGGTCTGCTGCGTGGTTACCGATGGCAACCCTGGAAGTGCGGTCCGATAAAAAAGATTTGATCCATTGAGTAGCGTTAATAGAGAAATTAAAGTCTTTTTTAGGGTGTCGCAAAGTTTGTCATGGTCTACTAGATCAAATGCTGCTAATAAGTCCAATAGCAGTAGGGTGGCTAGTTTGCCTGAGTCTCTGATAGAATCCAATTGGATTTTCAAATCCAGGGGGGCTGTCTCTGTACTGTGGTTGGGTCTAAATCCAGATTGTCTGGCTCCTAGTAGGTTGTTTTGTTCGAGATGGGTTTGTATTTGGTTGTAGGCTATTTTATCTATAATTTTAAGAAGGAAGGGGACAGTCGTTATGGGCCGGTAGTTCGTGGGCACTAATGGATCTAGAGTGTTTTTTTTTAGTAGAGGTGTGACCCACGCCGCTTTAATGCTAGTTGGGACCTGATTGGTAAGAAAAGAGGCATTCACGAAATTGGTCATTATAGGTGTGAGAGTAGGAGCACATAATTTGATTAGGTGTGCTGGAAAGTTGTCTCCTTTGCAGTTTGAAGCTTTAAGTGTAGTTATGGTATTAAGTACTACATCATGTGCGACTGGTGAGAAGTTAAAGAATGGGGTGGTATCTACTATGTTCATGGAAAATTGGTTGGACGTGGACGGCTTATCGGAAAGGATCTTTCTTTTGGAGATGATTTTGTTTTGTAGTAGTTTGATTTTGGATGCCAGCGCATCTTGAATAGTGGTGCACCATTCTTTACTTGGTTGGACTGGGTTGATTATGGGGATCGGGTTCTCCAACTCTTTAAGGATGGCGAACAGTTCTTTGCTGTCAGAGGATGCATTACTGATTCTGGTTTTAAAGGCATTTGCTTTAAGGGTAATAATGGCTGATTTATAGATTTTGTTTACAGCATTGAAAGCTTCCAGGGCATCTAATGTATGGGTTTTATTGAGCCGGTGTTCAAGCGATCTTTTAATCTGTCTAAGAGCGACTAGTTCCTCGTTGAACAAGAAAGAGGATTTTTTATCCTTGCGTTTGGATTTGTTGACACAAGGTGCTAGGCTGTCAATTGTACTGGTAAGATAATTGTGGTAAGTTTCAGCTATGGCAGGGGGGTTTTCAGAATATATCTTTTTATTATTGAGAGAGTTGGTTAAAAGAGGGTTGAGATTTTCTGCTGTAAGTTTCCGGATGTTTCTTGTTACATAAGATTCCTTAATGATAGGTTTTGCTGGATCTGGTTCATTACACAAGATAGAAAACTGTATACTATGATGGTCTGACAGGGTATTGGGTTACTGGAATCTATGGATACTGTGGTATTGAGTGGTAGTATCCAATCTAATGTTCTCCCTTTTGTGTGGGTGGGGGCGTTCACCAGTTGTGTGAATGCATGTCGTTGAGTGCACTATATAGTGCTGCTGCTTTATGGTCTTGGGTGTCATTGAATCCTAAATTCAAATCTCCTAGGACTAGACATTTACAGGCCGATTCATGGAATCAATGTGCACCGAAAAAACGGCGCACGCGTGCGAAAACCTGCGATTCGCAGTGAAATAGCGAAAATCGCAGTGCAAGTGCGATTATCGCACAGAAAACATCGCACATCAATTCATGGAAGTCCGTGCACGCGCAAAATGTGGGATGTGCGCTGAAAAAGTGCGCGGCGCACGCCTACGCACAGGTCATCGAACGCCGTGCGATAAGGCCACAGCGAATTCACACATAGCGCGGCACACATAACAAAAGTAGGCGTAACATGGGGCGTCACACGCAGAATGGGGAACAACTCGTGAAAATGTGGGCCTCACGGGGGAAGTACAGGAGGCAAGTGCTCAGAACGCCCACACGCTCGCCTGCAACACGTATTCATGGAATCGAATAGGGAAAAACAGCGCACGGCCAAAGACGCGCACAGGCCCATACATGTCCGCCACACGAAAGCAGGCGGTAGCGTCCCTGCGCAGGAAAAAAATGTGCGCCAGAGAAGGTCCACACGCGATCGGGCCTGGGGGAGCGTGTGCGTGTATTTCAGAGGTGCGCGTGAAGTTCCACATGCGATCGGGCCTGGGGGAGCGTGTGCGTGTATTCCAGAGGTGCGCGAGAAGTTTCTCACACGCGATTGGCCTGGGCGCGTGTATTTCAAGGGTGCGCGAGAAGTTTCACATGTGATTGGCCTGGGCGCGTGTATTTCAGAGGTGCACGAGAAGTTCCACACGCGATTGGCCTGGGCGCGTGTATTTCAGGGGTGCGCGAGAAGTTCCACACGCGATTGGCCTGGGCGTGTCTATTCCAGGGGTGCGTGAGAAGTTCCACACGCGAGTGGCCTGGGCGCGTGTATTTCAGAGGTGCGCGAGAAGTGCCACACGCGATTTGCCTGGGCGCGTGTATTTTAGGGGTGCGCGAGAAGTTTCACACGCGATTGGCCTGGGCGCGTGTATTTCAGAGGTGCGCGAGAAGTTCCCCACGCGATTGGACTGGGCGCATGTATTTCAGGGGTGCGCGAGAAGTTTCACACGCGATTGGCCTGGGCGCGCTTATTCCAGGGGTGCGCGAGAAGTTCCACACACGATTGGCCTGGGCACGTGTATTTCAGGGGTGAGCGAGAAGTTCCACACGCGATTTGCCTGGGCGCGTGTATTTCAGGAGTGCGCGAGAAGTTTCACACGCGATTGGCCTGGGCGCGTGTATTTCAGAGGTGCGCGAGAAGTTCCACACGCGGTTGGCCTGGGCACGTGTATTTCAGGGGTGCGCGAGAAGTTCCACACGCGATTGGCCTGGGCACGTGTATTTCAGGGGTGCGCGAGAAGTTTCAAACGCGAATGGCCTGGGCGCCTGTATTCCAGGGGTGCGCGAGGAGTTTCACACGCGATTGGCCTGGGCGCGTGTATTCCAGAGGTGCGCGAGAAGTTTCACACGCAATCAGGCCTGGGGGAGCGTGTGCGTGTATTCCAGAGGTGCGCGAGAAGTTCGACACGCGATTGGCCTGTGTAGGCGATTCCATTGGACCAAAGGCCCTGACAGCGCAGGCGCGTCTGTGACGTGACACGCGCGGGCGTGTCCCTGTACCCGGGGGAATGTTACAAGACCAAAAACTGCACGTCCGAGTGTCAGCCCGCGTAATTGGAGGATAGTGCCTCAGTGCGTATACGCGGAAGTGACGTTGGACATGTGGTGCGGTTTAAAATGTGCATGTAGTACGTCATTTCCTTGTGCATGCTTCCCGTGGAGAGCAAGTGGGTGAAATCTGTACTTCTTGTCGGTTCACACGTGATTTACTTCACAGCGTTTCTAGTTCGTACTCCCTGTTACCTCTGTCAGTATTTTTCTGATTTTCTCTTCGACCTGTTTCCTCAAACAGCGTTGACTTCTCCTTTTGTCCTGTCTCCTCAGACAGTGTACAATTCTTCTTTTGGCGGGGGTGTTGCCAACGCACACACGCGCGTATTTTTCACGCTCTTTTCCCAGGCAGACGGTGAGTCGCACACGTATTTACCAACTGTGCTAGCCCCGTGTGTAGCGTACCCCTTCAGAGGTCATTGTAGGCTGCGTGTGACACGCATACGTTCATTTTTGTGTTTCTGGGTGCCACAGCGTAGTGCAGGTTCCTTTTCCCACGCACGTGGTCTACGAGGGGTCACGTGCACGTCCTTTTCTGTTTTAGGGGTGCCTGTGCATTGCGTGACCCGTCATCTTTCCCCAGGGGTTCCATACAGCCTTGCTAGAGCACTTGGGTACGAATTCCATCTAGTACCCTACCCCTTTGACCCCCAATTGCCCAGGACAATTGTCCACTGCAACTCCCATACGCACAACTCCATCAGTGCCATGGCTGGGGGGCGAGCAAGTGGTAAGGGTGGCAAAGGTGGCCGAGCCTCAAGAGGTGGGCGTGGGGGCGCGATAGGGGACGTGGCCAGGATTTGCAGACTCCCCCTAGCCCCCCACGTGTGGAGGAACAGTCAGGGACACACATCCCCACCCATGGTTGAGGGAAACGTGGCTGACACCATCCCTGCTCAGCCCTTGTTGGACCGGCCCGTTGTGGCACCTGACCTAGCACAGGGTGACTCCCAGGCTGACTTCCAGGTCGCCAAGTCTAGGCCATGGGTGGTGGCGCATGCCAGTGTCACCAGGCCACGTGGTACAGGGGCAGCCATATCATCTGCTGCCCCGAGTAGGCGGGGTGGGGAGGACAGTGTTGGTCCCGGTACATCAGACTGAGGTTCCCCCTGCCATCATCACACTTCAGCTAATGCCTGCAGAAAGTCATGTGGTCAGTGTGCCATCGCACACTACTACTACACAGTCCACTGGTGCTCCTGCCTCTAGTGTCCATAGCGGCGTAGGGCACTGCGGATCCCCACCACCCACAAAAAGAAAGAGGAAGAGTGCTCGTCCAGTACAGGCTGATGACCCCGACACGGCTACACGGTCCGGCACGCCAAGGAAGCCTAGCTTCAATGATGCCGAACTGGATGCACTTGTGCAGTATGTGTCCGAACATGACGCCAAAATGTTGGTCACTTCAGGGTGTAGGATTACACCTGCTCGACGTCCGGCACACTGGCAGTCCATCGCGGACAGCATAAGTGCCCTTGCGTTTATGAGGCGCACAGCTGTTGAGTGCTACAAGCGCTGGAACGACCTTAAGCGTAGGGCAAAGAAAAAGCTGGCCTCAAGTCATGCCGCAACTCTGGTGACTGGAGGTGGGTCTCCACAAGAGGACATACAACTCACTCTACATGAGCATGTTGCTGGCACCTATGTCACAGAGGAGCAGATCCAAGGTGTGGGAGAACTGCCAGATTACGAGGCATTGTCCGGTGAGTGCACATGCATGTGTGTGTGATCGATGTGTATGTTGTTTGTGGGAGGGGTTCTGGTTGAGTGCCAGGTCAGGGTGTGTGTGCCTGAGTGTTTTGGCCCACCCATGTGCTTCATCCAATGCAGTCGGCGCCCCGGGATTTGGGTATTACAGTATCCCTTCTGGCCACAGTAGGCGTTTTGCCCTTGAAGTGGCATCTTGCTACAACATTGTTCCGTATTTAGCTGTGTTCATTCAGGCTGATTGTAGGAATTCACCTGGTTCTACTGCGCATCACTCTGCCCTATTGTCACATATATGACATGCCTATGGTACATGCCATCTGTGTGATGGCATGTGTCATGTATGTGTATTGGACATGCCACTCACAGGCCAATGTGTGATGGCACTGCTAGCCAGCATGCAGCTGATGTGTTGCTCTCCAATCTTGGTGTCATCAGTGTCTGACATTTTCCTCCCCTTCCAACTCATGGACAGTGCATGCATGGGAGGGTTATAGTCATGTGGCACATGTGTAAATCAAGTACTGGTACTGTAGCTTGTCTGGCCTAATAGCGTGCCATGGTGCTAATGACTGTTTCCATTTTTTGTCTTTCATGTTTTTGCAGAGGATGACACACCTGATGCTGTTGAGGGAGAGGAGATGGTGCAGGCCCAGGAGGGATCTGAAGCACGACCAGGCACCAGTGGGGGACGTGGTTTGGTGGTGGGGGAGAACCCTCTCTTGCTGCAGGCCATACTGTCCAGGGGTGTCCCTGGCTGCACCTCCCCAGAACTCTTTTCAGGTGTTGACTCGGATGAGGCCTATGTGGATTCGCAGGTATGTGTTCATGGAAGGGATACTGTTCTGTCCGACCCACCTGCACCAGGGGTAGAGCCCACTATGGGGATGTCAGTGTTGGTAGGTGCGCCTGTGGTGGTTACGGATGCAGGGCCACACTCCGCAACATCTGATCCTGTTCCTGGGCCAGCAGTTCAGAGGGGCAATGCAGTCCTGCAGCCTCAGGCAGTGCCGACACAGCAAGGTGCAGTTCGCCTTGCCCCAGACAGGTGTGGTGCCCGCCAACGCGGTGGCCGTCCGCCACCAGGCAATACCGCATGGGAGCAATCCATTTACGGTATGGCCAACCAACAGGCAGCATCATCAGAAATGATTGCTCAAGCCATCGAGAGGGTGGCCACTTCCATTGTCCCCCCAGAAAGGCAGATGGAGCTACTACAGCAGGCAACAGACTCCATTTGCCAATCAGTCAGGGAGGACATGTTGGCGTCCAACAGGGACAGACAGGCGGCCCTGGACAATCTGAGGGAATCAATTTCTATAGATGCCCAGGGACAGAGGGAAGCCCTGAGGGGAGAGGTCCGGCACCTCAGGCAGACTCTTGTGGACCTTGAGTCTTCCACTGTCACCAGGACGGAACAGCTGCTGGAGCGCGTCACCCGTACGCTCTCAGCAGAGATGCAGGCAACTCGGGCGGAGGTCCGGGCAACACGTCGGGTGTTGCATGGGGATCTCCGCACCATATCCCTCCAGAACGAGGCCTTCCAGACCTGCATGCTTGCTGCCATGGAGGACCAAACTAGGGCTTTGCGTGGGCTGCCTCCCATAGCATCACCACCTCCTGTGGCAGCAGCAGCAGAGGTTGAGGAGAGCGAATCCAGCAGTGAATCTCCCACTATTTAGTAGCCGTGCAGGCCATGAGCCCATGGAGGTGTTTTTTTTCCGCAACATTCACGCAGGTGGCTGTTGGTGGGCACTCTGTCCTCGGACCACCTGGGTGGCCTCCCCCAGCCCCCCTGGCCCACACATGGCCATTTTTGATTTTTGATTTTTGATTTTTTGTTGCAGTGTGTTGCCTTGTGTGGCTCCCGTGGGCATCCACTGTATTCTGGCTGGGCACATGCAGGCTTGTCCTGAGTTTGGGTTAGATGCTTGGGTTCGTGAGACACACACCCCTCCTGCTTCCCGTTTCCATGGGCTTGCAAAGGGTGTGCCCAAGTGACAGTGAATTACACAGTGACGTTGGACTCCCATGAGCTGTGTGGGCAGTCTGTAGTCAATACTGTGTATACATTCCTAGTGCATATTGTTGTTGTATTGTGCACTGCATGGTGTATTGATGTGTGCTTCTGCATCCATGTCTCCCTCCTAATTTGCAGGTTCATTCCTCATGTCTTCACAAGGCCGTCCACTTTGGAGATGGAGCTCATGTTGTGAGCAGTGGACTTCCAGATGTGCGTGGCAACAACACTGTACAGTTGGAGGTGGTGGATGTGCTGGCATTCTCATGTTGTAAGACTACGTATCCTTTGCCTTAGTACTGTCATGTTTATGCTATGTCGATTGTATTGTGGTAAGTATTTGGTCATGTGTGTTGTTGTTTCTACATTTATGTGGGCATATTGTGTGTGGCCAGTTTCCATTAGGGACACTGTACTTTGTGACACGTGTCATGTTTGGGGGATGACTTTGTTTGCTCTCACATGGCATGTCATGCCATGGTGTGTTGGGTGGCGGTGCTGGGGAGGGGTTGGTTGACATGGCACTGTTGTCATGTTGTGTCTTGCAAGGGGGTAATGATTTTAGCAGCATAGAAGTGTGTCTTTTGAACACAGCATTGGTGGTGTTTGTGTAGGTAGGGAAGCACACAATGGAACACTTCCAGATGTACAATCTCAGGCTGGTATGGTTGTGACAGTTGACTGTCCATTGACACATCATAATTGTCAGTTACAATCATCATTGATTGTCAGCTGGTATGTGCCAGGGCTGTGTGCACTCCACAGGGGTGTGATTTTATGTGAAGTAATTAGCCACGAGCTGCGTACGGGCTGCCTCACCCTGTGCCCTTTCCCCTCCCATGCGCAGTGGGCATGCATGTGGTTGGGGATGTGGGGGCCACCACCATGTCCACGGCCAGGCCCTGGCGTGTTGCAACGTTGTGCAGGACACATGCTGCCACTATGATCCTGCACACTACTGGGGGAGCGTATAACAGCTGCCCGCCAGAACGGTCAAGGGAGCGGAAGCGGTGCGCTCCACCGATGCCCCGGGTTGCAATATGGGCTGTGTTGTATCTTACCTGGGGGTGGTGTGGTGGGGTTCCGAATTGGCGTCATCATGTGTGGGTTGTGTTGGATACTGTGCCATGAGAAAAACACCTGTAGTATCCGTCCATACTACACTTGATCTTAGCCAAAAGGCCGAGAAGCGATGCCCCGAAAGGGTCCATCGGAAAGAGCGCTGCTCGGCAGCTCCCCCGCTGACTCGGAGTCGCCCTCTGCCGTAGACTCCCAGGCACCTCGGAGGCGGCCGGGCCTAGCGTGCGTTTGCATGAAAGACCAGCAGCCCCGGGTCCGTTTTTGCATGGCTCTGCCCCCACATCTCCAGCAGCCTCGGTGCCAGGGCCCAAAGTCACCCCGAGCTGCCCGGGGGGCAGGCTCCTCCGAGCGCCCACCTTAGATAAGGCTTGGCCGTTCGTGGCCGGCAGGGGCGAGGAAGGAAGGAAGGAAGCAGGGCAAGGACAGTGTCCCCCATGCTCTCCTCCTCCTCCGGCTGGCTGGCTGGCTGGCGGCTCCCCTGAAAAAGGAGCCAAACGGCAGACTTTTTTCCTTCCGACAACTTGCTCCAAGACACGGAATGTTCAACAGGACATTCTCTGTCGTCGTCGTCCTCTGGCCCGTCGATGATTGCGTAGTCTCTCAGGAGGCTGTGGATCATCCGGCGGCAGGATTCCGTCGTCATCTCTTTCTTCCCTACCACCAGGCGGTTTCTGGAAAATAGGAGCACATCTTTTACGCAGCACAGGATTCTCCAGCAGGCCTGGATGTCTTCCTGTGCGTGGGTCCCCGGGAACAAACCGTACATCACTGCGTCGGCATTGATGTTTGCTGTCGGGATCTTGCCCCCTAGTTCCGTGGCCAAGTCCCGCATCAAGTTGCATGCGTAGGGGCAATCCCAGAGGAGGTGGTACTCTGTCTCGTCCGCCGTGCAGCCCCGGGGGCAGTTTTTGAAGCGGTTGCGACCTCTGGCGTGCATGAACGCTCGCACCGGCAGACCTCCCTGGATGGCCATCCAGGCTATGTCTTTGTGCTTGTTCGTGAGCCGTTTCGATGCCACATTGCCCCATACGCGCTCTGCGGCCTCTGATGATAGGGTTCTGATTTGCTCGCAAACGTCCCTGTCACGAATGCTTTTGTGGATGGCCCCATTCTTCCACTGGTCCGGCGCCGCCGCCTCCAGCTGGAATTCCCGTACAAAACGCTCCGCCTCAGCGTAGTACCAGGGGGCCGTCCAGTTGTAAGGGATCCTGGTGTCCCACACTACCCATCCCAGCCTCTGCCATACCGGGAGTAGGAAGAAGTGGGCCATCAGGAAGCCTACGTGACTTTCATCACTGCTCCTCAGCGTGAGCCTCATGCAGTTGCAGGTGAAGAAGCCTCTCAGCATGGTGAGGATGTCCGGCACCCCCTTCCCGCCTTTGTCGTGTGTCTTGATCATGGTTGCTCTCTTCACCCTATCCATCTTGGAGTTCCAGATGAAGTAGAATACCATCCTCGTGATGGTTTTTGCGGTGGACTTCGGCACCGGCCAGACCTGTGCCAGGTACTGTAGGACCGGGAGCACGTCGTTTGCCAGAGCCAGCGTCTTCCCCTCTATGGTCAGCTTCCGCAAGCTCCATAGCCCTAGTTTTTGTTTGGCTTTCGCCACGCGCTCGTCCCATGACCTTTTCGCGGCCCCTTCGTAGCCGAACCATACACCCAGGATTTTCATGTGGGCCGGTCTGATGGGGAAGGGCAGAGGGTCGTACGTTGGATCCCAGTCTCCGAAGAGCATGGCCTCTGACTTGGTGCAGTTTATCTTGGCCCCTGTCGCCTTGCCGAAGTCCTCGCAGGTCCTTACGAGGGCCTTGACCGAGCACCCGTCTGTGCAGAAGACGGTAACGTCGTCCATGTACAGGGAGCACTTCACTTCCCCCTTGCCTTCGCTGCCCGGAACTTTCACCCCTCGTATGTCCTTGTTTTGCCGGATGTGTTCCGCAAGGAGCTCGATGACGCAGACGAACAGCAAGGGTGAGAGTGGGCAGCCCTGTCTGACACCCGACTCCACCGGGAAGGAGTCTGCCTTCCACCCGTTTACCATTGCGCTGCTGAAGATGTCTCGGCACATGGTCCGCACCATGTCACAGAAGAAGTCTCCCAGACCCATCGCTCGCAGGGCACGGTCCATGAACTCGTGGGACACTCTATCGAAAGCCTTTTCCTGATCGAGGCTTACCAGGGCCGCTCGGACCCTGCGGTCCCTGACGTACTCGATCGTGTCTCTGACCAGGGCCAAGCTGTCCGCTATCTGGCGCCCTGGTATCCCGCACGACAGGTCCGGGTGGACTAGCTTCCCGATTACCTTCTTGAGCCGGTTTGCCATCACTTTTGCCAGGATCTTGTAGTCCACGTTTAGGAGCGAGATGGGTCTCCAGTTTTTGAGGTCATCCCTCTCTCCCTTTTGCTTGTACAAGAGGGCAATCGTACCTTCCCTCAGGGTCCGTGGCATGCTGCCCTTCTCCGCCATCTCCTCATATAACGCAAGCAAGTCCGGTCCGATCTGGTCCCAGAGTTCGGTGTAGAGTTCCACTGGGAGCCCGTCACAGCCCGGGGTCTTGCCGCGTTTGAAGGAGGTGGCCGCCTGGTGCAGCTCCCCCAGCGTGAAGGGAGCGTTCAGGCCCTCTCTTTCCTCCGGTCCCAGTGTCCTCGAGATCCCAGCCAGGAACTTGTCTGCCTGGGCTCTCTCCGACACCTTAGGCGAGTAGAGGCTGCTGTAGAAGTCTGTGACGACCTTCATCACCAGTTCTTTCTCGTCTTGGAGGTTTCCCTCTGGGTCCCGTAGTTCCAGTAGGGGTGTGGTAGTGGAGTGTAGCTTCTTGAAGAAAAATGCGTTGCATTTTTCGACCTTCTCAAGTCGCTCGACCCTGGAACGGAACATGACTTTCCGAGCTTCCGCCTGGAAGTGGTTGTCTAGACCTCTCCTGGTTTCCTCTAGGTCGTCTTGCACGTCCCAGCCCCTGAGCTCAAGGTCGTACAGTCCCTGCAACCACGATTGCAGGGCCCTGAATGTCCTCTTCTTTTCCCGTGCCGCAGCCCTGCTGACACCCTGGAAGAAGCTCCGGACCTGGGTCTTGACCCACTCCCACCACTCCCCTGTGGATTGAAAGCAGTCCTTCATGGTCCTCCACTCTGCGTATGCTAGCCTGAGGTTTGCCTTAGCCTCTTCGCTTTCCAGCAGCGTGCAGTTCAGCTTCCAGGATCCCGGCCCGGCTGGGAACTTCCCCGAAAGTGGAACATCAGAGAAACGGTAGGTGCCTTGTCACATATGGTTACATTTGATTAGCTAATAAAAACATGATTACCTTTCAAATTTATAGTGTGATACTAATGATTTATGACAATTTAAAAAACACTCCAGTTGAGTTATGGTCTCAAACTATCACTTCTTGTCTTTTTTTTAAAAGTGTAAACGATCTGTGATTATGTGAATAATTGCATCTATGCAGATTCACAAGGGATTGTGTGTAAGTGACTTTTCGATATTGAGCAGGCATGAGAAATGGTGGGCGATGCAACGCCCCGCCTCCTTTTCACGTGACTTTATGAATATTACGTTTGTTGCCGTGTACGCAGCGTCTCACGTGGTCTTGTTGCACGTCTTGCGCGTGATGCAGTACTTGGCCGCTGCTGAGCTGAACCCGAGTGTCCTCGGGAGACGACCGGCCTCTGTAAATCGACGGATGGTTTCTTACCGCTGATTGGAAGGAATACTTCGGAGCGAATGGGCTGCTGACGCCGTGGCAGTGAGGACTGCCGGCTGGACACTGGCGCCGCTGTATCCAGAATTGTGGCCGGAGCGAGGCTGCCGAGCTGTGAATGGTTGCGTGAGCGGGCGAGCGGTGCAGAGGCGGACTCAGGCAGGGCGGAGCGGTGTCTGGGTGGAGGGTGCTGAGCTTGGGGAGGCGGGGTGGCCTCTCTAGGCGGGTGCAGGGGGTGTGTGTGCATGGAGGAGTCGGCGAAGATGACAAAGGGGAGTGGGAAGGCTAAGGTGAAGGGGGGGTGATGGAGGTGGTGAAGAGGGGGAGGACGCCGGCTGTGCATTCAGCGTCTGAGAAGGAGGGGAAGAAGGAGGAAGAGGTGCGGCACCGAAGCAGCTCTGCACACAGAGATGATGGTGGGGAGCCGGACCGGGGCAGCGCTGGGTCGGGGGCCCAGGAAATGAGCACATTAGAGGGGCAGGGGACCTCAGGGAGCGGTGTGTCTGGGGTGGTACAGATGCAGTGTGACAGTGTGTGGAAGGTGGTGTTGAAGTCGGTTAGTCGTGAGAAGACGTTTCAGGGGGAGAGTCCGTTTGTGATTGCAGGGTGGGTGAAGGCGGCTGTGGGGGATGTCACTCGGGTGCTAGTGGTGGAAGGGACGGATGCTGGTAGTAAGGCTAGGATTCTGGAGGTGCGTTGTCTGGGTAAGCTTGCGGTGCGAGTGTTTGACCAGAGTGGGGTGTCGTGTAAGGGGGTGCTGTATGGAGTACCGGTGTCTGTGGGTCTGTCTGTGGTGGAGGAGCAGCTGGCGGATGTGGGGGTGGTGGAGGTGTGGAAGTTGGGGAGGAGGGATGAGCATGGGAAGGTGGTGCCTACGACTGTGGCGGTGCGGTTTGCGAGGGTGGAGTGTCCGGAGGAGGTGGTGTTGGGTTATCAGAGGTTCCGTGTGAAAGTTTATGTGGCATTGCCTTTGAGGTGTTATAAGTGTCAGCAGTTTGGACATGTGGCGGGAGTGTGCAGGAACGAGAGACACTGTGGGAGGTGTAGTGGAGATCACGATATCAAGGAATGCAAGGTGGAGACACCGGTGAAGTGTGTGAATTGTGGGGGAGGGCATTCTACTGCATTTAGGGGGTGTGAGAGTCACAGGGTGGCGAGAGAGGTGGTACAGGTGAGGGCAGTGGAAGGTTTGACTTATACGGAGGCTGTGGCAAAGGTGAAACCGGTGCAGGTGGTGAGTGAGGAGTGTGGGAGTGAGCCGGTGGTGGGTGAGGCAGCGGGAAAGATGAACGTGGTGGGGACGGTGAAAAACGTGGATGTGGTGGTTCTCCCAAAAACGGAGTTTATGTGCTTTCTGGTGAGTGTGCTGGAACTGGTTCAGGGGAATTTGTATGTCAGTGTGTTGGATCTAACAAAAGGTTTGGTGGAAGCGGGAGGAGGTTTTTGAGTGTTGTGGATGTGTTCGAAGAGGATGTGTTCAGGATGGTTGCTAAAATGCGGAAGCAGCGTGGGGTGTCAGTTTGAGGCTATTGCAGTGGAACGCGAGGAGTTTGTTGAGGAATGGGCAGGAGTTGAAAGCGGTGGTGTGTGGGGAATTGAGTGTTGATGTGATTTGTATTCAGGAGACGTGGTTGAGGGATGATTTTAGGTTTGTGATTTCCGGGTTTTGAGTTGTTTCGTAAGGATAGGCTGGTGGGGAGAGAGGGGGGTGTGGCTTTGGCAGTTCGGAAGGGGTTGGTTGCGAGGGAGATTGTAGTGGATGGGGCGGTGGAGGCAATCGGGGCGGGGATTCGGATAGGGGGGTCGGAAGTGTTGGTGTTGAATTATAATCCGTGTGAGGTGGTGGAGGTGGGCGTGTTGTCTGGAGTGATTGGGGGAGATGTGGGCCCTTGCGTTTTCTGTGGTGATTTCAACAGTGCCAATACGTTGTGGGGTAGTGAACGGACCAATGCGAATGGGGAACTGTTAGAGGGCATGGAGGATGAGTTGAGTCTGTTTCTGCTGAATCGGGCACGCGGTTGGATGTGAGGACTGGAAAGTTGTTGTGTTTGGATCTGACCTGGGTGTCTGCTTCGATTGCGGGTGAATGTGAGAGGGAGGTGCGTGTGGATGGAGATATGGGGAGCGATCATTCTGGCATTTTGGTGACTGTGAGGGGTGAGGTAGGGTTCAGATCCCGGATGGTTGGGAATCGGTTGAATTTCAGGAAGGCTAATTGGGAGTTGTATAAGGGATTGTGCTGGGAATTGATTGTTCCTTGGGGTAGGGATGGGGGGGTGGATGTATGGAATGAACACCTGGTGCAGGGATTGAGAGCTGCGGCAGTGGCGGCATTTCCGGAGATAGAGAAGGGAAGAGGTGGGAAGGTTGAGGTTCCTTGGTGGTTGGTGGAATGTACGAGGGCCGTGGCGGGGCGTAAGAAGGCTAGGGCCAGGGCGGTGAGAACGGGTATGTTGGTGGATTTGGTGGCTTATAAGAAGGCTGAATTTGTTGTGGGCGGTGTCTGGGAAAGAGTGGGGTCCGCAGCAGAAGTGTTTATGAATGTTGTGTAAGAGATTGATTTTGAGTGTGTTGGATTTTGGATGTCAGGTAGCAGTGGGTTTCACGGCGTGTCAGAAGCTGCGGTTGGATAAGGTGCAGGTGAGGGCATTGAGGGTCTGCTCGGGTGTGATGAGGTCCACTCCAGTGAATGCGGTTCAGGTGCTTGTGGGGGAGATGCCGTTGGGGTTGAGGAGGGATGTGTTGAATATGAGGTGGTGGGTGAAGTGTAGTGCGAAGAGTGTGGCTCACCCGGTACGTGAATGTTTGCAGTATAATTGGAGGTTTGATTATTATAGGGACCGGTGGAGGAAGAAGGGGGGCACTTTGGGGTTTCACATGTGGGAGAAGGGGGTGCAGTGGGGTGTGAGTGAGTTGTTGGTTGTGACGGGTACGGATTTGGTGAGATTGCCGATGTGGATGGTGAGGTCTCCGAAGGTATGTTTGGAGTTGGCGAGTGTGGTGTCGAAGAAGCGGGGTTTGCGGGGCGAGATTAAGGCTTTGGGTCAGGCATATGTGGAAGGAAGGAGGGGGGAGGAGGTGATGCTGAATCGGTTGAGGATAGGGCATGTGGGACTGAATGACTGTCTGTTTCGAGTGGTGAAGCGTGAGTCAAGGGACTGTGCGGTGTGTGGGGTGCCTGAGACTGTGGGACATTTTCTGCTTACGTGTGAGAGGCCTTTTGGGGAGAGAGAGTTGATGAGGGCTCGGTTGTCTGCGCTGGGTGTGGCTGAGCTGAGTGGGAAGGCTTTGCTGGGAGGTGGCGGGGGGATAGGCAGGGAGAGGAGCAGTGTGCTGCTGGATTTTGTGAAGCAGACGGGGCGGTGGGAGGAGTTGTGAGAATAAGAGGGATGTGTGTTGATTGGTGGGTTAGGTGCACATCATCCTTTTTGGATGGAGAAGCGCCTGCGTGGGTCCGCCCACGCATTTGCTAATTTGAAGAAGATGAAGAAGAGCTGAACCGGAACGGAACCATGTGTGCTGTTAGGCAGGTGGCGTTTTGACCCGGAGACTGAGCAAGTTCCCATTAAGGGCACTGAGGGCATTTTCTAACTTGCCCCCGTGCAGGACCCTCATCCTGTGGCAAACCCAACATCAGCGTACCCCTCTTGCCATAGACATATCATAGCAGCTGTGGCAAACCCAACATCAGCGTGCCCCTCTTGCCATAGACATATCATAGCAGCTGGCACATCTTCCACAGCTATGGGCCTAACGACCCAAGGTTAGCAAAAGCAATTGTGTAGGCTCCCCACCCAGTGAAAGGCCTTGCCCCAGCCAGATCCACCTCTAACCACCAAACACGGCACGGTATTCCCCCAGACAATCTTCCTGCTCAACCCTACGTGTCCTCTCCGCCTGTAACTTCTTTGCCTGTAGCCAGCACCTGGGCGCCCCTGGGTTGAGTGCGCTCCTACAAATGTAAAAATAAAATCAAATACATTATTCACTTCACACATACATCTCAAGCTTTTTCAGCCATAGTAGAATTAGGTTTAGCATAGACAGCCCTTTGAACTCTATGGATGTGTTGGGCTAGTTGTTATAATGGGTTACCCCTCCTGGGAGCATGGTATCTCCCAGGCTTGTGCTCCAGTCAGGTGGCAGTGACCACGTGACCTGATTGAATTAAAAGAATGAGAGGCCTCCCAGAGTAACCGAAACATGGTGTGCTGTGTCGTTATTGTGCAGCACCATGATGGTGCTGTGTAGCTGGCAGAGGGCCTGCCCTGCAGGGCCCTCCATGACAGTGCCCCTGCTGGGCAACGCTGTCCCTCATGGCTGTCTGCCATGTGTGTAGAGCCCCTGCTGGGCAACTCTACCTTTGGAAGCTGGTGACCGCAGGCAATGGAGGAGCCGGGACCGCAGGCCCGGGCTGACCACGTGCCCCTGTTCCGGAGCTGTTTGTTGGGTGCCCTCAGCCTTGAGGTCATGTCGGGTGATTCCGACATAAGCAGGGTGATCCATGCCTGCAATCGTGCTGTGTGACCGCAGCCTGTGTGTCTGCTAGGTGCCCCCAGCATGTCGGCTGGGTGCCCCCAGCCTTGGTCTGCCTGGCCTGCATGACCGCAGGCCAGGACATGACTGTTGTGTTTATGGGTGACACGCGGCAAAGCAGCGTGAGTTGAGAGGTATGCATCACCATTCTGTTAGGAAAGGATGGTACCCTGCATGTGATGATGCTGTGAGACAAGGCACCCATTATGTATAAGAATAGTGCAGACCTTAAAACTGTGTATAATTAGACATGTACCAGTGCTGGAAATGGAAAACATTTATTGGATTGAACCGTCACTTCTTAGGAGTGGCAGGGCTAACGGGAATGACCCCCGGCCTGATTGCAACACAGCGGGCTGCCGTCAGACTTGCAAGAATTACCGGCGCCTGGCTTGCCGGTAACACTGGGGGATTTACAACCCTGGTATTCCAGGAAGTCAGGCGCCGGTAACTGTAAAGCCCCATCCACATTTGAGTCCCATGGGAATGGAGACCACAGAAGCACCGGCACCGTTAATAACGGTGCCGGTGCTTCTGTGAAACTCTACGAGTGGGTGCCGTTTCGACCGACATCTCTGACCTGGCGGTCAGGAGGGCACCCGTCTGTAGTGTCATACTGTGACGGTCCGGTAACAGCGGTGCCGGTAGTGTGGGATACATGTATCCCCTCTGCAGAATTCCCCTCCATCTCCAAGCTGCATTTCAGCAGTTACCAGCAGAATGGATGCACTGGCCCCTTTGAGCATCGCCTCGCATCAAAACTGCGTTTTGCAGCTACAAAATGATGACTGCACTGTCTTGCCAAACACATATTGGGCAAGACGGAACAGGGAGCACACTGAGAAAGGCTGCCAGTGTGTTGTCCTAGATGCACCAAGGAAGAGAATTGAAAAGCAGCGCTACTTTGCTGCTAGCTCCACATTTCCCCTTGAAAAAGAAAATATTTGGTGTTTAAAATGTTGGCGCCCTGATGCTCTGTTTCATCTATTCAACACTACACAGTTCTGATCAAGGGAGATCCGGCTGTGCCCATCCACTTTCAGATTGTGCTACAGCCAAAGAAAGCATTATCACTGAGTGACAGGCTGTGTCAGGCATGATTTGGGAAATCACCAGAAGCTTTACTCTCAGCCGTACAGAAAAATGCTTTACTTTTATGCTACAAAATGTCAAAATAAACCCTTCAAAAGAAACCCTAGCTCTCTGTGCACATGTCAATTTCAGTGGACATTTGCCTTGAACATACTGCTGAGTAAGAAAAACTGACTAAGGCTGCCAACAATGTTTTCAATCCAGATGAAAGAGAAAGCCAATTTGAAAGGGACATCCCAGCAGAATTCACCACGGAAAAATAAGTAAAATAAATAATTAAACAAATCCATTGGCTGACTGGGGAAGCCACAGAACAGGTTTTCCTGCTGGCTTTAAGGGACATTTGGGTGCTGGCAACAAGTGTGGCCTATTCCCAAAAGGAGCCACAATGGATTTCTGGGACACCTACGTGTTACTTTTGGCCCATGGAAACGTTGAATGGTCAAGGAGGATGCATTTCACACGCTCATCAGACTTGTGTCTGTGCTCCAGCTTGACACAATAGATTCTGGGACACCTCCGTGTTACTTTTGAAAACAAAAAACTCCCCACAACTTCAACTGGGGGGCTTCAAAGCCAACTCCAAAACAGCCTTATAAGCTATGGCCTTATTTGAAAGATAATGCTGGCCATCTGGCCCAAAAGACTAGTTTATTATTTAAACATTGAGACTTTTATCTCCACAATTGGACAACGCAGTAATGCAAATGTTTCACACTTTATATACAATTTTGGTGGCTTTAAATTAAGACGTGGTAGCCTTCACTGGCATATTTGGGATGGAAATGGCAGAGAAATGGATATTCTGAGGAAAGCGTATATGGTGCCACTTTGAAATTCAATATTAACATGCCTTATGATAATATGTGCACATGTGTAAAGTTATAGGATTTTAGGTATAATATTTCTCCCTGAAAATGACGAAAAATTATTAGACGGACGAAACAAAGTCCTACAAACCTGGGAGTTGGACTGCCATGCTATGTGTGAAATATGTAATCTGCCTATGTAATTTGCAAAGGTGCCACAATTGTAAAAGGAGCGATTTATGTCATAATTGATTTTGTGCAAAAATGACTGTGGGATGGCTTTGTACCTCATAAAACACAAACCCATTAACTGAATGCCCTCCTTGAGGAGGCGACCAACATAAGCTGACCTATCCGGTTCTTCGGGGTAGGTCTAGCTTAGTCCTGCCCAACAATAAATCCTGTGAGTTATTCGCCTTATAAAAAAAGGGGAAGCTGACAGAGACAGGGACAATCTCTTCTGAATTTTCCAGCACCTGCATATCCAGACATTACAGATCCACCCTGCAGATTCCACACTCCACTGCCAAAAAAGGGATAGTTGGTTCAGGCCCTCCTATCCAGGCACAACCACCCTTTATAACTAAACCCAATAATAAAATACCACTAACTCAGGGAGTAGGGGGCAAAGCTGTGGTACACTTTTTGAGAGTATCCGTTGATGAGACCAGCTTTTTGCCCACTACCTGCATGCCAGCGGTACCCTTGTGATCCAGTGACAAGACAGGCCCAGCTGTTGTTCTGCTAGGAGAGCCCGCCGCCTTGCTCTGACCCGAGCCTTTGAGTTCAGAACCCGGTTGGCTGTCCCAAATCCCAAACTCAAGTGTGGATTGTGAGTATTTCTCTATCCCATAGCCACACATATCCTACCCCATTTTCATACTTTGTCTTTGTTCCACTCTCTAAGTAATCCTATCCATACCCTGATAACTCGTCTAAAACTGTTCGAATTCTCTGTGCATCCTGTCCTTGATTTCATAGTGTCAGCTCCATCCTGCCATTCATTTCTGTCTTGCATAGATCATAAGTCCTTAGTCATATTTTGAATAATTTTAATTAATTCCCACATAGAGGTCAACGCGGGGTGAAAAGGTTAAGTTGCAAATTAACCTTGGAGAGTACTGTGTCTTTCTTTAACAATCTAATCTTGATAATCTAGTTTAAGTAAAACTTTTTCTTTCCAGACTGATTTTCTCTTCTTAAAACTGCTTTATTTTACCAAAACAGAATTTCTTCCATGCTGAAAATCTCCTCCAGTTATTCAGCTAGAGTCAATCCTTCACTTTTATATTGTCCCTGTGATGTGCATCTATCACCCAGCCTAAAAACCACATTCCGATTCTGTTTATGTCACCCGTTGTTTTTAAAAACCGTTTGAACCTTTAAAACTGAAAAAAGTGTAAAATGCAACTTTTCAACGTGTGATTTGGCTGCACTGTGTTCTTACTGTTAAGTTGCTTTCTGAACTTTATGCCCTGTGTTGATACCTTGCCTTGTAGTTGCTAGTGATATTACATCCCTGATACTGTGATAAATCATATTTACCTCCCTGATTGAACTGCACATTAATTTAATTATTTGTCAATTCCGATTGTCATTTTAGGGTTTAGGGTTTTTGCCTCTTCTATCCACTCAGAATTCGATTAATTGGGGTTTGAGGGAGCATTGCAGGGGGAAATCTTAACTTGGGTGCTATCTACCTAATCGAAAAAGTGCTCCTATTCATTTGTGCTTTGGATATGCTCTTGTAGAAGGTCAAACAAGTGTATTTTATTAGTTTACATTGTAATTATCACCCCATTGGTGATTGCTGCCCAATATTCAAACTGTGTGATATTCTTTGAATTTAAAATAAATAAATATTGTATTCCCACCAACCGGCCTGGTTCATGGTCCATTGTGACCCGGGGTATTTTGTAAAAGGGGGTGTGAGACGGGTTGGGTGCCAGCTCAATTCGAATTCTTAGAAAATAAAGAAAAAGTATTCCAATTGAGCATTACATCCTAGGATAAGGGCAAGAGTCCTGGTCCAGGGTGTGACGCCCCATTGGAACCCTTACAGTTGGCTTACCGGCACCGTTGTTACCGGACCGGCATAGTTATAGTGAGGCCCAGTATCTCCATATAGAACCCAATCCTGGCGATTTGCATATAAGCACATAGCAATATGGGAACAACATAATGTCCACAATTTTAAATGTTAAACATGTCTTATAGTGATTCATTGAGAAAACCTTTTAAGCAAAAGCAAATAATGGACTCTTCTGTTTCGATTGGTCACAATATTCACCCCAATAAATTGACGTCTGTAAAATGCAGGCCATATATACCAGTTTGAAAAGCTCCAAAACTGTTTGTGAGGTTTCTGCAGTTTCTGTGTGTGTGCTTTGAAATCCTGTTCCGAGTGCTGGCTCTAATGAGCAAGTTGCTTCTGAAAGGTCTGCTCCTTGAGGCAGAGGGTCTGCAACAGTCTTTCCTGCACTGCATGTATCTGTGCATGATGGGACTTGTTTGTGTTGGAGAGCAGGATGGTGTATTTTGTGGCTGGAAAATGGCCGTTCTCACAAACCTCAGAGAGACTAGAGGACATGTTTATACTGACCACTTTTGAACACCCCTCTTTAAATAGCAACAATAAAATATAGTTTGTTTAAAGGGACACTTGCTTCCCTGAAACCATTGTGTCTGTCCAATCTAATGTATTAGTATCTATTGCATCATAACATAAAACTCCAATTTATATAAAAAATATCAGTTTATTTTCTTTTTATAAAACACATTTCAGTAAAAAAATATATGATCTATCATATGTATTATTGATTTTAAACAAGATTCTAAAAATACTTTTCAATTTTAACAAAATCGTACTGCACAAAAACAATGTTATCTGGTACATGAATTAATCGACATTTCTTTTAGTACATAGAATAAGTTATCATTAGGGATCTGTTGTTAGCTACCCTCTCATATTCAGGAAGCACACACAAGTCCATATACCTTCTAACTATCCGTGCGACCGTCACTCATTCAATCAAACAAACAACATTCACAGCACAGCCAATGGAAAATGGCCTGACATTTTTCAGATGTTAGCCAGCTACATGGCGATTTTAACATGTTTTCAGAAATTGTTGGGAACAGACACATATACCCATCTGACACTTATACGGGGCACCACCACCAAGTAGGTAACATGCATCTTGTCCAGGCAGAGAGTCAGTTTGGTATGGAGTAGGGGGGGGGCGAGATCCAGGGAGAGGTGAGAGCATTCCTTCATTCATCTGATTCCTTTTTTTCTGTGTGCAGCCCAAACCATCCTAATCCCCTTGTACTGCATGATGCTACTGTCAGCCAGCATTCAGCCCCTCTTACAAACCATCCTAATCCCCTTCTTCTTGCATGATGCTACTGTCAGCCAGCATTCACCCCCTCTTACAAACCATCCTAATCCCCTTCTACTGCATGATGCTACTGTCAGCCAGCATTCACCCCCTCTTACAAACCATCCTAATCCCCTTCTACTGCATGATGCTACTGTCAGCCAGCATTCACCCCCTCCTACAAACCATCCTAATCCCCTTATACTGCATGATGCTACTGTCAGCCAGCATTCACGCCCTCCTATATAATTTTTTATCTTTCATTCTGTATTCCTTTTGTTTTTTGTTCAATCCCCTGCTTTCATTTAATCTTTTGCTCTTTTCCTTGTTATCTGCCTTTTCTTTTTGAAGCAATATTCACTTTCTTCCTTTTCTCCCTCTTTTCTTTTATTCTGGCATACTTGTGCATTTACTTTCCATGTTTTCTCCTTTCATTCCTGTGTTCATGTCATTTGCCTTTTTCCAAGCATTAAGCCCATCCTGTATCTTTCTCCCCCTCTTTTTCTCACTAAACCAATCTTTTTTCTTTTTTTTATTATTCTTGTCTTAATTGGTTGATACCATTTTTGCAAGATTTTGTTTATTTGTTGTGTTCTTCATCTTAAAAAAAAGGGCAGAGTTTCATGTTCGGTCCAATTCACAGTGTCGTGATTCCCCTTCCAGTTTATTTTCTCATTCCATTATCTGTAGTGTCAGTGGCCATGGTCTCTAGTCCTAGACTTTGAAGAAAGCCCACGACTGCAATTACTGTTTTCGTTGATTTACCACTCAACAGGAGGTTCCACCAGTGTGTTTCGTTGAGGGTGTGGACGCCTTTAAATAAATGGCCCCTATGAGTCTGTCTGTTTGAAGTTGTGCCTTTACATGTCAAGAGTAGGTGTCTTACTGTTTCCACAAAGTCTGTTCTCTTGCAAAAGCGGAATGAGTTTGTGGGTGAGATTCCTCTTATTGCTAAGATCTCATTCGTTTTTAGCAGGTTTAATCTGGCTCTTAAAAAGGTTGATCTCGTACCTTTGTTTGGGAACTTAGCGAGATATTCTACTGTCATGTTGACCTTTTGTAGGTTCACTGGGAGGTGGTGAGGTAGTTTATTTTTGCCCGCGTCCTGCAGAGTGTGTATCCAGTCCCAAATTTTTAGTCAGGATTTCACTTTGTCCGGGTTTTCTTCGAGCTCTCTTTCAGAGCTTCCAATCTCTTTGAGCAGGTCTCAGTTTCTCTGCGTCCACCCTTTCAACATCTCGTTGGTTTCTTTGGGCCTCATTACACGGTAGGCGGTAAGGGTTTACCGGTATTTTACCGGTACCGGTAAATCCTTACTGCCTTACTACGAGGTCCCTTTGCGGGTTGGGGAATTTAACGCCTGCTTTTTGCAGGCGTTAAAAACCAACCCGCAAAGGGACCCAGGGAGCTAATTACAGTACCGCAATTTGCGGTGCCATAATTAGCACCTTCCCCTTTCCCATTATGCCCTATGGGGGAAAAATGGGAATGGGGAAGAGCAATGGTGGAAGGGGGAATTACCGCCCCGCCAACATTGGAATGGGGCGGTAATTCCCCTTTCCACCAAGGCGGTGCCAGTATTTTACCAGCATGACCCATGGCGCTAATTGCGCCATGGTTCTCCGCCTACCGTGTAATGAGGCCCTTTGTTTATTTCATTTCAAACAGTTTGAGTTTGGAAGTTAGAGTTTTGCGAAAGAGCATCAGTCCATTTAAAAGCACGGTTGCTTTTAAGGATACCTGACTCTCCTCACTGAGGCCATCGGCGTGGATGAAGGTAGATTCAAGATTTTACACCAAAGAAATCCCTCCAGTCTTAGCCATATACTGTCTGGGATAGCCGGCATTGCTTCTGTGCCGTAGGTAATTGCCGGAGTAGCTTTCGCTTTGTAAAAATTAATGGCGGATAGGAGGGAGAAACAACCGTATTTTCTGTCAATTTTCTTTGTTTGCGAAGTTAAGCATTTTGTTTTTGCCCAGAGTGTTTCTTGCATAGCTGCTTCTTTCGGGTTACAGTTCAAAGTTGTTCCCAGGTAGGTGAAAGATGTTACTTTTTCCACCCTCTTCCCCTTAATAAGCCAATGTCCAGTCTTCTTGTGTTTCCGAGATTTCTCCATGATAATGATTTTAGTTTTTGTGATGTTGATTTCAAGATCATTTTCTCTTGTGTAGGCTTCTAGGGCATCGAGTCTGCGTTGGATGCCAATGGCCGTTTGATCAAGCAGAATGATGTCGTCTGCGTAGAGTAAGCGGCTGATTTTGTCATTGCCAAGCTTAGGAGGGAATGCTCTTACAGTGTTTTTGTGTTCTCTGATGTCTCCTGTAGAGGCATTATATAGGGCTGGTGCCAGCGGGCAGCCCTGTTTGACTGCATGCAATGTTTTTATTTCTTTAGAAGGTTGGCCCATGCCGTTGAGGTGCACTGGCATAGTTGTGTCAGAATAGAGACTCTTGATCGGTGCTAGAATTGAGTCGGGGCATCTCCACGTTGATAACTTGTCCCATAATTTTTCACTCGATCAAAGGCTTGGCTTAGATCCACAAATGCCAAGAATATTCTGGGTCCGCCCTCCAAGATCTTTGCCTTCATGATGCTCAGCATGAAAATGTTTACCTGAGTTCCTGACTTTTTCACAAACCCCGACTGGTATGGATCCATACGCCCGGAAGATCTCGCCCATGAGTGGAATTCTGTCAAGAGAAGGGATCCAAACAGTTTGCCTAGCACGTCTAACAGTGCTATAGGGCGGTAATTCAGCGGGTTCTCCTTTTCGTTCTTCTTGTAGATGGGTACTACATGTGCGGTTTTCCATGAATGGTGGTATGGACTGCGTTCTGACACAGGTGTCAAAAATGGCAGATATCAGTGGGGCCCATAATTCAGGATTCATTTTTAGGTCTAGATTGGTTATCCCGTCGGGACCAGGGGCTCGCAAATGGTTTTAATTTCTTGATTTTTTTCTTTTATTGTAGCTTGGTCGTATTCAAGGTTCCATTTTGTATTTGGTAGAGGGATGTTCGGTATTATTTCACTTGCAGGTTTCTTAAATAGCTCTGAAAGGTGTCTATCCACCTAGGCTCTCTGACGCTGTTCAGGAGAGCGTCTTCAGTGGCGTTTCCTGCTAGGTCGATTAAGGACCAAAAGTCTCTTGTTCTCTTTCCACATAGGGTTCTGAGCATGGCCTCAGAGTCTTCCTGGTATAAGGCTTGTATGTTGTGTCTCATCCAGGAATTATAGGAGTTGGTCGCCTCTTTTGCAGTGGCCTTGTTTTTATCTGTCGGTCTAATTTTTGCGATTCTTTTTATTTTGTCTCATGATTCTGTGTCTTTCCACCAGCATCTGGTTCCTCTTATGTAAGTACGGGTTCGTTTTGTGATTTTTTTTTTAATTTTTTTTTATTTTTCTTACGCCAAGTTTGCTGAAATGGTTGAAGCAGCGGATAGTAGTCTATTTTTGCTAAGGTTCGTAGGTTTATTGTGTCACATTTCATTTTGTGGTATTGTGCTATGATTTTCGTTATTGCCGTGCTGGTTAGTTTTAGCTTCGAGCCCTGGGTCTCTAGTTCGATCTGGTACTTCATTTGTTGGCTTGTTTTTTTTGTTAGTACTGCCCAGGTTGTGATAAGTATGTTGTGGTCACTGTTTATAGTGCGCCTGACCTCGAGGTTAGAGGTTACTGCTAGTAGATTCCTGGAGACGTATATATGATCAATGATCGCTTTCGTACCTTCCTGTTCCCATGTCGGGATATTTTGGTTCTCTTTAGATCTTATACTATGTACATTTTGTAGGTGTCTCAAACTCATGAGGTGATTCCATAGTATGCCTCTTCTGTCTGCCTTGGGTGACTAAACCAATCCAGCACCTCAAGTTCCCCCATCACCCACCATGCCTTTATCTTTTACTTGAATTACGCTTTTATTGTCAGGTATTTCAGCACCCACTCAGCCCTGGCAATCCCCTCCCTGTGGGGGCTACTGGCACCAACGTGTCTAAGACTAGAACACCCAGCGAATGTTAGGGCCATTCAGGATGTTAAAGAGATGCTAAAGTGCTTGTGGGACGAGGCACTGCAGCGAAAAGCGGGCTTCTGTCTGTTCTCCGTGGTCAGTGGCGTCTGTCTTTTCTCCGTGGTCAATGTGCTGCTGACATTGACGTTAATCTGATGAAACCATCCCTCACTATCTGCCCCTGGTGGGGGGATAGGGTGGAGGCTGTTTCACACCTGCTCCTGCAGTGCCCCTCCCCCCACTATGAGGCCCAGGCCACCGCCCACCCCTAGAAACGGGCTTGTTCCCATGGAACACAAACTCTCGTGCTGGGCACCAGATGGGGATGGGGTAGCCGGCTGAAGATTATATTTGAACATTTTCTTCTTCTTGTCACTGTGACTAGTCTGGAGGGTCAAGAAAGGAACAGCGGATGGGGTACTGGATGGTGGGGTTAATATAAACTGTTCAGATGGACTAATGAAGCAGAATTATTAAGGGGGGATATGATATAGGTTGATGAAGAGGTGGTGGGATGGTAAAGTGAAGAGGGTATGTACCAGCTCTCCTGATTTAGGCAAGAAACTCCTAATTTTTCGATTAAAAATATTGTTATTTTTTACTTACTCCTGCCTAAAATAATGAAATCCCCAATGCAATGCTATGGGGAAATTCCTTTCTCCCTTTTTCTGGGACAAAGTCTCCCTTCCAGGTGCTCGAGAATGTTGGCATGTGTGGGGTTAACACATTGGTGGGTAGGATGGGGTGTCTAGAGGGCTTGGCTGGGGTCATCTGGTTGTATATCTGTAGGAGGGCCAAGGGCATCTTGGTGTGCATCTGGAGGGATGAATTGGGCATTTGGGTTTGGAGTGGCAGGGCATCTTAGTGTGGGTCTGGAGGGAGAGAATGGGCATCTGGGTGTGGGTCTGGAGGGAGGTACGTGGTGTCTAAGCATGGGCCTGGAGGAACGGGGAATCTGGTGTGGGTCTGGAGGGAGGTACATGGTGTCTAAGCATGGGTCTGGAGGGAGAGAATGGGCATCTGGGTGTGGGTCTGGAGGGAGGTGCGTGGTGTCTAAGCATGGGCCTGGAGGGACGGGGTATCTGGGTGTGGGTCTGGAGGGAGGTATGTGGTGTCTAAGCATGGGCCTGGAGGGACAGGGAATCTGGGTGTGGGTCTGGAGAGCGCTTTGTGGTGTCTAAGCATGGGCCTGGAGGGACAGGGAATCTGGGTGTGGGTCTGGAGGGAGGTACGTGGTGTCTAAGGGTCTGTAGGGAGAGAATGGGCATCTGGGTGTGGGTCTGGAGGGAGGTACGTGGTGTCTAAGCATGGGCCTGGAGGGACGGGGAATCTGGGTGTGGGTCTGGAGGGAGGTACATGGTGTCTAAGCATGGGTCTGGAGGGAGAGAATGGGCATCTGGGTGTGGGTCTGGAGGGAGGTACGTGGTGTCTAAGCATGGGCCTGGAGGGATGGGGAATCTGGGTGTGGGTCTGGAGGGAGGTACGTACGTGGTGTCTAAGCATGGGTCTGGAGGGACGGGGTATCTGGGTGTGGGTCTGGAGGGAGGTATGTGGTGTCTAAGCATGGGCCTGGAGGGACAGGGAATCTGGGTGTGGGTCTGGAGAGCGCTTCGTGGTGTCTAAGCATGGGTCTGGAGGGAGAGAATGGGCATCTGGGTGTAGGTCTGGAGGGAGGTTTGTGGTGTCTAAGCATGGGCCTGGAGGGACAGGGATTCTGGGTGTGGGTCTGGAGGGAGGTACATGGTGTCTAAGCATGGGTCTGGAGGGAGAGAATGGGCATCTGGGTGTGGGTCTGGAGGGAGGTACGTGGTGTCTAAGCATGGGCCTGGAGGGACGGGGAATCTGGGTGTGGGTCTGGAGGTAGCTACGTGTTGTCTAAGCATGGGTCTGGAGGGAGAGAATGGGCATCTGGGTGTGGGTCTGGAGGGAGGTACGTGGTGTCTAAGCATGGGCCTGGAGGAACGGGGAATCTGGGTGTGGGTCAGTAGGGAAAGGGCAGCTTGGTGTTGGCTTGAGGAAGACTTGGGGACATCTGTGGGGGTTTGGTGGGAGGAAGGGATGGATGATGTAATCCAGCTGTGTGTCCCGAGACAGGGCGGGAAGAGGCATGGTGGGTTGGGAAATAAAGGTGTAAGTCTGGAAGGTGGGATGCAGGCATCTGGGTGTGGATGTGGAAGGAAGTTGGGATAGATGCTATCTGGGTGGGAGTCCTCAGAGGGCCAGGGTGGGGGCCTCCAAATGTGAATTTGAAGGGAGGCCAAATTGGGGCCTTCTTGGAGTGGGTCTGTAGGGAGGCTGGGAAGTGGTCATCTGGATGTGGGTCGGTCGGGAGACAGTGAGGGGATCATCTGGGCATGGGTCTAGAGGCAGGTGGGTTGGTGTCATCTAGGAGGGGGTCAGGATGGATCCTCATTGCATGGGTCTGGTAGCCAGTCAGGATGGGGCCATCTGGGCATGGATCTGGAGGAAGGCTGTGATGAGGCCTTTTTGAACTGGGTCTGGAGGGAGGACAGGATGGGGTAATACGGGTGTGGGTGTAGGTCGACGGCCGGGATTGGGCCATCTCAACGTGGGTCTGGAAGGAGGCTGGAATGGGGCCATCTGTGTGTGAGTCTGGAGAGAAGCCGTGATGGGGCCATCTGGGCGTGGGTCTAAAGACAGGCAGAATGGAACCATCTAGTAGGGGATAAATGAGTGGTGTCCAAAAACAGGACACCTCTGTCCCCTGCACACATTAATGCTGAAATGTCAGCCAATAGGGATCACAAAATGTAACAGAATTCATATAAATTCATTAGAATATAGGTTCCTGGCGACAATTCATCTTGAACTTTTATTCACTCATACGGACATAGCGGTTTTCTGCTTAGTTTTGTTTTCCTGTCACAGATGGTGGCCCACTTAGGTGAGAATTTGCTTGATCTATTTCTGTGCTGATAGGCTGCTTATCCTTTTCTTTTAGTTCTCTTTGTCTCAGTGGCTCCTTTTTACCCTTGTTTTGTAGTTTGTGCAAGGTGGGTCACTTAGTTTTACAGGATTTCGACATTGGACGCTTTCTGCATGCTGGCAGTTGTTTTCTTTGGTGAGGTTCTTTCTAGTGTCATTTTTGTGGACACTGATGGCTTAATTTAGACCTGATGTTGACTTGGGATCTATTACGTTTTTTCTCTATAGCTTGTTGCAGGTAATGTACCACCTTGTACGTGGTGTTGACATACAGTATAAAGTAAATCTGTATCGTTCCATCTCTTGATGACGTACAGGGACATTAGTTAGCTGGAGTGATTTGTCTGGATTATGTATTCCTTTTCCTTTAGTGATTTATTTGCTCTATTTGTACTGGTGGTCTGAGCGAGATTCCTTATCTGCTCCCCAGGTGTGAACCTTAGTGTCACAGTGCTCTATATATATTATCTATTATCATCCACACTTACCTGGGGGTGGTCTGAGCGAGACTCCTTATCTGCTCCCCAGGTGTGAACCTTAGTGTCACAGTGCTCTATATATATTATCTATTATCATCCACACTTACCTGGGGGTGGTCTGAGCAGGATTCCTTATTTGCTCCCCAGGTGTGAACCTTAGTGTCACAGTGCTCTATATATATTATCTATTATCATCCACACTTACCTGGGGGTGGTCTGAGCGAGACTCCTTACCTGCTCCCCAGGTGTGAACCTTAGTGTCACAGTGCTCTATATATATCATCTATTATCATCCACACTTACCTGGGGGTGGTCTGAGCGAGACTCCTTATCTGCTCCCCAGGTGTGAACCTTAGTGTCACAGTGCTCTATATATATTATCTATTATCATCCACACTTATCTGGGGGTGGTCTGAGCGAGGTTCCTTATCTGCTCCCCAGATGTGAACCTTAGTGTCACAGTGCTCTATATATATTATCTATTATCATCCACACTTATCTGGGGGTGGTCTGAGCGGGATTCCTTATCTGCTCCCCAGGTGTGAACCTTAGTGTCACAGTGCTCTATATATATTATCTATTATCATCCACACTTATCTGGTGTTTGTCTGAGCGAGATTCCTTATCTGCTCCCCAGGTGTGAACCTTAGTGTCACAGTGCTCTATATATATTATCTATTATCATCCACACTTATCTGGGGGTGGTCTGAGCGGGATTCCTTATCTGCTCCCCAGGTGTGAACCTTAGTGTCACAGTGCTCTATATATATTATCTATTATCATCCACACTTACCTGGGGGTGGTCTGAGCGAGATTCCTTATCTGCTCCCCAGGTGTGAACCTTAGTGTCACAGTATTCTATATATATTATCTATTATCATCCACACTTACCTGGGGGAGGTCTGAGCGAGATTCCTTATCTGCTCCCCAGATGTGAACCTTAGTGTCACAGTGCTCTATATATATTATCTATTATCATCCACACTTATCTGGGGGTGGTCTGAGCGGGATTCCTTATCTGCTCCCCAGGTGTGAACCTTAGTGTCACAGTGCTCTATATATATTATCTATTATCATCCACACTTACCTGGGGGTGGTCTGAGCGAGACTCCTTATCTGCTCCCCAGGTGTGAACCTTAGTGTCACAGTGCTCTATATATATTATCTATTATCATCCACACTTACCTGGGGGTGGTCTGAGCGAGATTCCTTATCTGCTCCCCAGGTGTGAACCTTAGTGTCACAGTGCTCTATATATATTATCTATTATCATCCACACTTACCTGGGGGTGGTCTGAGCGAGATTCCTTATCTGCTCCCCAGATCTGAACCTTAGTGTCACAGTGCTCTATATATATTATCTATTATCATCCACACTTACCTGGGGTGGTCTGAGCGAGACTCCTTATCTGCTCCCCAGGTATGAACCTTAGTGTCACAGTGCTCTATATATATTATCTATTATCATCCACATTTATCTGGTGGTGGTCTGAGTGAGATTCCTTATCTGCTCCCCAGATGTGAACCTTAGTGTCACAGTGCTCTATATATATTATCTATTATCATCCACACTTACCTGGGGGTGGTCTGAGCGAGGTTCCTTATCTGCTCCCCAGGTGTGAACCTTAGTGTCACAGTGCTCTATATATATTATCTATTATCATCCACACTTACCTGGGGGTGGTCTGAGCGGGATTCCTTATCTGCTCCCCAGGTGTGAACCTTAGTGTCACAGTGCTCTATATATATTATCTATTATCATCCACACTTACCTGGGGGTGGTCTGAGCGAGATTCCTTATCTGCTCCCCAGGTGTGAACCTTAGTGTCACAGTGCTCTATATATATTATCTATTATCATCCACACTTACATGGGGGTGGTCTGAGCGGGATTCCTTATCTGCTCACCAGGTGTGAACCTTAGTGTCACAGTGCTCTATATATATTATCTATTATCATCCACACTTACCTGGGGGTGGTCTGAGCGAGGTTCCTTATCTGCTCCCCAGGTGTGAACCTTAGTGTCACAGTGCTCTATATATATTATCTATTATCATCCACACTTACCTGGGGGTGGTCTGAGCGGGATTCCTTATCTGCTCCCCAGGTGTGAACCTTAGTGTCACAGTGCTCTATATATATTATCTATTATCATCCACACTTACCTGGGGGTGGTCTGAGCGAGATTCCTTATCTGCTCACCAGGTGTGAACCTTAGTGTCACAGTGCTCTATATATATTATCTATTATCATCCACACTTACCTGGGGGTGGTCTGAGCGAGATTCCTTATCTGCTCCCCAGGTGTGAACCTTAGTGTCACAGTGCTCTATATATATTATCTATTATCATCCACACTTACCTGGGGGTGGTCTGAGCGAGATTCCTTATCTGCTCACCAGGTGTGAACCTTAGTGTCACAGTGCTCTATATATATTATCTATTATCATCCACACTTACCTGGGGGTGGTCTGAGCGAGGTTCCTTATCTGCTCCCCAGGTGTGAACCTTAGTGTCACAGTGCTCTATATATATTATCTATTATCATCCACACTTACCTGGGGGTGGTCTGAGCAGGATTCCTTATCTGCTCCCCAGGTGTGAACCTTAGTGTTACAGTGCTCTATATATATTATCTATTATCATCCACACTTATCTGGGGGTGGTCTGAGCGAGATTCCTTATCTGCTCCCCAGATGTGAACCTTAGTGTCACAGTGCTCTATATATATTATCTATTATCATCGACCCTTACCTGGGGTGGTCTGAGCGAGGTTCCTTATCTGCTCCCTAGATGTGAACCTTAGTGTCACAGTGCTCTATATATATTATCTATTATCATCCACACTTATCTGGGGGTGGTCTGAGCGGGATTCCTTATCTGCTCCCCAGGTGTGAACCTTAGTGTCACAGTGCTCTATATATATTATCTATTATCATCCACACTTACCTGGGGGTGGTCTGAGCGAGATTCCTTATCTGCTCCCCAGGTGTGAACCTTAGTGTCACAGTGCTCTATATATATTATCTATTATCATCCACACTTATCTGGTGTTTGTCTGAGCGAGATTCCTTATCTGCTCCCCAGGTGTGAACCTTAGTGTCACAGTGCTCTATATATATTATCTATTATCATCCACACTTACCTGGGGGTGGTCTGAGCGAGATTCCTTATCTGCTCCCCAGGTGTGAACCTTAGTGTCACAGTGCTCTATATATATTATCTATTATCATCCACACTTATCTGGTGTTTGTCTGAGCGAGATTCCTTATCTGCTCCCCAGGTGTGAACCTTAGTGTCACAGTGCTCTATATATATTATCTATTATCATCCACACTTACCTGGGGGTGGTCTGAGCGAGACTCCTTATCTGCTCCCCAGGTGTGAACCTTAGTGTCACAGTGCTCTATATATATTATCTATTATCACCCACACTTACCTGGGGGTGGTCTGAGCGAGATTCCTTATCTGCTCCCCAGGTGTGAACCTTAGTGTCACAGTGCTCTATATATATTATCTATTATCATCCACACTTATCTGGGGGGGGGGTCTGAGCGAGATTCCTTATCTGCTCCCCAGATGTGAACCTTAGTGTCACAGTGCTCTATATATATTATCTATTATCATCCACACTTACCTGAGGGTGGTCTGAGCGAGATTCCTTATCTGCTCCCCAGGTGTGAACCTTAGTGTCACAGTGCTCTATATATATTATCTATTATCATCCACACTTACCTGGGGGTGGTCTGAGCAAGATTCCTTATCTGCTCCCCAGGTGTGAACCTTAGTGTCACAGTGCTCTATATATATTATCTATTATCATCCACACTTACCTGGGGTGGTCTGAGCGAGATTCCTTATCTGCTCCCCAGATGTGAACCTTAGTGTCACAGTGCTCTATATATATTATCTATTATCATCCACACTTACCTGGGGGTGGTCTGAGCGGGATTCCTTATCTGCTCCCCAGGTGTGAACCTTAGTGTCACAGTGCTCTATATATATTATCTATTATCATCCACACTTACCTGGGGGTGGTCTGAGCGAGATTCCTTATCTGCTCCCCAGGTGTGAACCTTAGTGCCACAGTGCTCTATATATATTATCTATTATCATCCACACTTACCTGGGGGTGGTCTGAGCGAGATTCCTTATCTGCTCCCCATGTGTGAACCTTAGTGCCACAGTGCTCTATATATATTATCTATTATCATCCACACTTATCCGGGGGTGGTCTGAGCGAGATTCCTTATCTGCTCCCCAGGTGTGAACCTTAGTGTCACAGTGCTCTATATATATTATCGATTATCATCCACACTTATCTGGGGGGGGTTCTGAGCGAGATTCCTTATCTGCTCCCCAGGTGTGAACTTTAGTGTCACAGTGCTCTATGTATATTATCTATTATCATCCACACTTACCTGGGGGTGGTCTGAGCGAGATTCCTTATCTGCTCCCCAGGTGTGAACCTTAGTGTCACAGTGCTCTATATATATTATCTATTATCACCCACACTTACCTGGGGGTGGTCTGAGCGAGATTCCTTATCTGCTCCCCAGGTGTGAACCTTAGTGTCACAGTGCTCTATATATATTATCTATTATCATCCACACTTATCTGGGGGTGGTCTGAGCGAGATTCCTTATCTGCTCCCCAGGTGTGAACCTTAGTGTCACAGTGCTCTATATATATCATCTATTATCATCCACACTTATCCGGGGGTGGTCTGAGCGAGATTCCTTATCTGCTCCCCAGGTGTGAACCTTAGTGTCACAGTGCTCTATATATATTATCGATTATCATCCACACTTATCTGGGGGGGGTTCTGAGCAAGATTCCTTATCTGCTCCCCAGATGTGAACTTTAGTGTCAGAGTGCTCTATATATATTATCTATTATCATCCACACTTATCCGGGGGTGGTCTGAGCGAGATTCCTTATCTGCTCCCCAGGTGTGAACTTTAGTGTCAGAGTGCTCTATATATATTATCTATTATCATCCACACTTATCTGGTGGTGGTATGAGCGAGATTCCTTATCTGCTCACCAGGTCTGAACCTTAGTGTCACAGTGCTCTATATATATTATCTATTATCATCCACACTTACCTGGGGGTGGTCTGAGCGAGGTTCCTTATCTGCTCCCCAGGTGTGAACCTTAGTGTCACAGTGCTCTATATATATTATCTATTATCATCCACACGTATCTGGGGGTGGTCTGAGCGAGATTCCTTATCTGTTCACCAGGTATGAACTTTAGTGTCACAGTGCTCTATATATATTATCTATTATCATCCACACTTACCTGGGGGTGGTCTGAGCGAGATTCCTTATCTGCTCCCCAGGTGTGAACCTTAGTGTCACAGTGCTCTATATATATTATCTATTATCATCCACACTTACCTGGGGGTGGTCTGAGCGAGATTCCTTATCTGCTCACCAGGTGTGAACCTTAGTGTCACAGTGCTCTATATATATTATCTATTATCATCCACACTTACCTGGGGGTGGTCTGAGCGGGATTCCTTATCTGCTCCCCAGGTGTGAACCTTAGTGTCACAGTACTCTATATATATTATCTATTATCATCCACATGTATCTGGGGGTGGTCTGAGCGGGATTCCTTATCTGCTCCCCAGGTGTGAACCTTCGTGTCACAGTGCTCTATATATATCATCTTTTATCATCCACACTTATCTGAGGGGGGGTCTCTTTTCTCCATCCTCTACGCTATTGGGTTACTATATGCATGTTTTTTTCTGAGATCCCTCTTTTCGACATCAATTGATAGTGATATGCGCACCATCACAGAGTGAATATTCCAGTGGGTGTAATGTTGGTACTCGATATGAACTGAGAACTAGATGTAAATGCATTCATTCTTTGTGAGAATGAATCTTTTATTTCCAGCACATAACATGTTATAATATTGTATTGACAGTTTGCAATAAAGGAGTTGTCCCCGAAACGCGTTGAACTGTTTTTTCTTCATTAAAGAAGCCTTTTCTACAATTGAATTGTCTCCAGAAACCTACCGTTGCATTTTTCTTTGTAATTTACTACTCTAATGCCTGTATGTGAATTGTGTTATATTTTGTGATCGCTATAGGCTAATATTTCAGCATTACGGTGTGCAGAGTTCAGGGGTGTCCTGTTTGTGGACACCATTCATTTATCGTTTACTCCACAACCTCCTGTCAGAGTTGAGTTACCTCCCTGAACCCAACTTGTTCTAATTCCGCATTAATATATTTACTTTTCTACTTATTTCTGGTGTGCATTGATATTTGTTCTAAGTTACCATCTAGTAGGGGACCAGGATGGGCCATCTCTTCATGGGTCTGGAGGGCAGTCTGGAATGAGCCATCGGGACGTGCATCAGGAGATAGCCAATAATGGGCCATCTCTTCATGGGTCTGGAGGGCAGTCGGGACCGAGCCATTGAGACGGGGATCAGGAGAGGGACCAGGATGGGCCATCTCTTCATGGGTCTGGAGGGCAGTCGGGACCGAGCCATTGGGACGGGGATCAGGAGAGGGCCCAGGATGGGACCATCTCTTCATGGGTCTGGAGGGCAGTCGGGACCGAGCCATTGGGACGGGGATCAGGAGAGGGACCAGGATGGGCCATCTCTTCATGGGTCTGGAGGGCAGTCGGGACCGAGCCATTGGGACGGGGATCAGGAGAGGGCCCAGGATGGGACCATCTCTTCATGGGTCTGGAGGGCAGTCGGGACCGAGCCATTGGGACGGGGATCAGGAGAGGGCCCAGGATGGGACCATCTCTGCATGGGTCTGGAGGGCAGTCGGGATGAAGCCATTCAGGCGGGATCAGGGGGGCCATGACGGGGCCATCTCTTCATGGGTCTGGAGGGCATTATGGACAGAGCCATCTAGACGGGGATCAGGAGATGCCCAGGTTGGGGCCATCTTTCCTTTGGGTCTGGAGGGCAGTCTGGACAGAGCCATCGAGACGGGGACCACGAGAGGGCCAGGAAGGGGCCATCTTTACATGGGTCTGGAGGGCAATCTGGGCAGAGCCATCCAGACGGGAATCTGAAGAGGCCCATGAAAGGGCCATCTCTTCATGGGTCTGGAGGGCAGTCTGGACAGAGCCATCCGGACGGGGAGCAGGAGAGGCTGTTAGGCAGAATCCTGTGCAGTGCCCTTAGGGACCACTACACACAATTAAGACTACAGGTGGCAATACAAGTTTTACCTTTGGTACAAGTCTGTACTACTATGTTAGAGTGGTAGCAGTAGCGGAGCAGCCAGGTTTATCTCAAGAGTATATGAGCAGTAGCAGAGATTACACAAAGGGATCACAATTACTGTGACTCAAGCAAACACTGCCTCAAGTTTTTAGGTAAAAAATATACATACATTTATTTTTAAACCATTTGTTATCAACACGACACTTCTATTAATTCAAAAACCACACGTAAAATATACTAGAGTAGGGACAGAGTAGGGCCATCCGTATGCTGGTCTTGAAGGAAGGCAAGATAGAGGCCATCAGGGTATGTGGCTAGAGGGAGGGTGAGATGGGAGCATACTGGTGTGGGTCTGAAGGAAGGACATCTGGGTGTGGAGTGAGTGGTTCATATGATGATTGGGGGTCTCGGCCATCTAGCTATGTGTCTAAAAGGAGAGAGGGACATCCAGGTTTTAGTCTGTAGGCAGATTGGGAAGGGAGCACCTAGGCGTGAGTCTGGAGTGAGGGTGGGATACAGCCATGAGCATTTGGGCCTGGAGGGAGGATGGGGGTATCTGGGCATTGATCTGGAGACAGAACGGGATGGTCCATAGGAGTGTGGATCCGCAGTGCAGGAATAAGTGTGGATCTCGAAGGAGGTCAGGATTAATGCCATCTGGGCAGAGGTCTGAAAGGGGCCATGTTTGGGCCATGTCAGTGTGAGTTTGGAGTGAGGCTATGACAGGGCCATCTAGGTGTGGATCTGGAGGTAGTATGGGATGGGGCCATCTGGGTGTGGGACTGGGGGATGTTGGGATGGGGCCTTCTGGGTGTAGGTATGGAAGGAGGCCAGAATGGGGTTTTATGGGAGTGGGTCTGGAAGGAGGTGGGGATGGTGCAATCTCTGCATGGGTCTTGAGTTAGCCTGGGAAGGGGCCACCTGGGGGCGTGTCTGGGGGAGGCTGGGATTGAGCTATCTCGTCTTGGGTCTGGAGTGAGGCAGGAAGGAGAGTGGGTGGGACCGTCTTGGTGTGGGTCTGAAAGGATGGATGAGTGGTGCTACCTGTGGGGGCTGCAAGGATGGCGAGATGGGGACCATTTGGGTCTGTGGCTAGAGGTTGGGTGATCCTGTAATAGTTCTGGAGGAAGGGTGGGATGGGGGCATCTTGGTGTATGGCTGACACCTGTGGGATGTATTTATCCATGCATCCAAGCCCTACCATAAAACTGTGCATTACTGGCATTGACAACATCATGATGGCCAGAACTCCCCAGAGAGTGCACAGGGAAAACATGAGGAATAGGCTGCCACACATTTTTGCCTATGTTGTGAGCACAGGAGGGCACTGCCTAAAACCACCATTGGGCTACACACACAGTAGCCTGAAACCATTGGTAATGGCAATGCTGATTGCCAAAAGCAACCCAGAACTGTGGGGAATTAATTTTCTTAATGTCAAAAATGGATGCAATACTGGTGCTCACCACTATCAGAAAGCCTGTGTTTTAAAACCACCAGACTTTTGTGTAAAACTGAACAAATGAACCCAAACCAGGCCAAGGAAAGACTTGCTAAGAGGTGGATACAATGTAAAACTATATTCTGAAATGACTTGAAGGAAGTAATTATTTAATGTATATATAAAAAATAGCTGGGGATGTCAGCAGCTTAAGTGAATTTGGGTTTAAAGCCACTAAAATTGAAATGTTTACAATAAATGAGTGACCTACTTGTGAGTGTCACATAGGTTGCAATTGTTTAAATGTCATAGTTTTGAACTTAGAATCAGCATTCTAGCTGCATGTGCAAAAATTGTAATTTGGATTTGAATGTAGAAAACTGGGAACTAAAGTGACATTTAGCTGAATTCTGCCTGACAACTACCCCCGACAGGAGTTGAACTGGCTCAACAACTCTTCACAGGCCTGGCTGCATTCTGCTGCCCCTGCCAAAAGGAGATGACACCTCTCTGATTGGATTAGGGGAAGAGCACCTGGGGACTACAGGAAACTAAACAAAGCACTGTCCCTGGCTTAGGCAAATGTTATATTGGGGGGTCGTAAAATTTCTTCCTCTTGGGAGAAACTGGGAGGGGCAGTGCCTGTGAGAGCAAGCTGAGCTTGGGGGGAAGTGGATAAACCAGAAATTCCACCATGTGCTTTGGAAACCACACCCCTTTGGGGCCAGAGTATGATTTTAAAAAGATGGATAATTCATAGTGCGGACTTGTCAAAATTATATAAATAACATCATCATTCTTGTGATTTTTCTGTGCACATTTTAAGAGGTGTTAGGACCCTGTGGTATGTTCTTGGGGATAGTAGCGGAAAAAAAAGGTTGTTACTCCAAATGTATGCATGTTAAAAATCTGACACTTTATCCTCTGAAACCCATATCCCTGGGGCACATTTGTGTAAAATCTGGAAAGGTTTAGAGGTCGTTATCTGGATGAAAAGGGGAGAATTCTGTCATGCGTGGACACGACATCGTACAAAGACAGGGATCGGATGGTTTGGTGCTACAGAAAATATGTTAACTGGACCTATAATATTAGAAAAATGGTACATAGATAAATATGTATTTGGGTCAGAAATAGATTTGTGTGCAATTTGACAAGGGGAGGTTCCTCTGACCATAAAACCTACAGCATCACTCTGACACTCCATTTCTTTCCCCCAATCATGGGAGAGAGGAAAGCTTGGCCAATGATAAGTGAGAGGGGCAGGCTTAGCTAGGCCCAGGCACACACCCATTTTCAAAACACATAAAAGGAACACTGGAACCCAGGTAGGGACATTCACTTTCCACTTTCTTGCGGGACGCTTTGCCGGGAGACTTCAGACTTCACATCCAGAGATCCAGATTTCAAATCCATCAATCTCCAGAGACCAGAAATTAACTCCAGAATTTGTAGCAGAGAGGCCTGAATCCACAAGCTGAATCCTCTTCAGCAGGCCTCAAAACCAACCAAACTATTCAACAGCCGGGCGAGCTGTTTGAATTCTTTGCCAAGAACTTTTGCAAGAACCTTTAGCAGTATCCAGAAAGCAGTGCTGTATCCGGAACCAGAGAAAACCAGAGACCAGATCTGAAGAACTGCTAGCAGAAGTCCCGTTCAACCTGTTGACCCGATCAGTGACGAAGTCGCATTCCTGTCCAAAATCTAGTGTGAGTACCCAGCTAGCACTGTGTCAAAACCAATCTCTTAGTTTAAATAATCTAATCCAAACTATTTTAGCCTATTAGAACTGCCTCCTAGAATCGTGTCATTCTGTCATCTTTAAAACTGGAAACTGTCATCTGTCATTCTGAGCTTTAAAATTTCAAATCCGAAAAACTACCTTTACTAAATCGGACGTATCTCCGGAACCGGAGCGAGTTTTAACTGTCATCTTAAAGCTAAGATTCTAAGCTTTCCAACAAACCTAAAACCGACTTGCTACCCCTCATAGTGCCTCCGTAATTGCGCTCGACGCACGCGACTAAATTTTCCGCGATTTGACATTTTGCTTAATTTCAGCCACGTGTAAAAATATTTGTCCTTGCTTTCCTTTGCTAAAATTCATTTGCAACCTGACAATCATTCATAGAGCATTGCTAAAGTGATCCGGAACTAATACAAAGTAGTTGTCACGCACCCTGAACCTCTAGAGGGAATTAAAATCATTTTAGCATATTTTTCACTTCTTTGCATACCACTTTAAAGTACTTTGCCTGTGTTAAAATCATCCCTTTTCCTCTAAGCTTGCTAGGGGAGAACTAAATTATATTTGATTGCATTCCTGAGAACTGTGTGCTTTACTGCCATCTCTTTAACTTGCATAAAGGGGGGGGTGAATTGTCAAAGAAAAGTGATTACATTGTCTTTTGTTGATGTCATATCAAGTTTATTTTCTGTACTGCATTTTCATTCATCATTGCATTGTCCTTGGAGCCATAAAAGCATTCTCAGCTACTTCATCCTCTCTATATCACTTCTAAGCCATCAAAAAGAGTGTACCACTGTAACATTATCCATTGTTGATCACTATCATCCTCACAAGTGTGCTATCAAATATTAATTTACTATAAAAGTGTGATAGATATATATTGTTTAATTTTCAAATAAACCTTTTAAATTTGCAAAACAAACCTAATTCTTGGCTCAGTGAGGTCGGGGGATTCTGAGAGAGGGGTGTTATATAAGGGTTGTCATCCAGAGTAAATGAACTGGACATAAAAACACATCCATAAGGGCTTCCATCAGCATCCCAGACTAGGCATTGACTTAGCTGTAGTGTTGAATTGAAGTCGCTTACACTCCAGGGAGACCGGGGATCCATCTGGCTATGGGGGTCTGGTGGGCGGCAGGGAGAGGGTATTTGGGCCAGGAGGCCTGGATGGTGACAGAGAGAGGGATATCTGGGTGGGGCATCCTATGGGGCCAATGAAGTCTGGTTCTAGGGCACTGATGAGTGAGTCCTGTAGGGTTCCTCTAAAAGGTAAGATGGGTTAATGAAGACTATCTAGGGTAAGGGCTGATGGAGAAGAGTTCTAGAATGTACAAGGCAGAGGCCACTGGAGAATGGTTCTGATAGGCGCACTGTAGAGTAACTCTGGAGGGCTAGTGGAAATAAGATCAGATGGGACTTTGATAAAAGGTCCAAATGATTCAGGGGGTCTGATGAGGGCAACTTTAGAGATGGGGTTGGATGAGGGCAAATTTCGAGGAGAGTATCAGTGAGGCTAATTTAGAGGGGGCTAGGTCAGGCTTATCAAATAGAGGGACTGCCAGATGATGCATGGCTCTCGAATGGAAACTCCTCTGCTTCTGTGAGCGGAGCAGCTCCCAAACATACATGAGCCGGCGCAAGCCCAGAGGTGCGCAGTGTAGGGTGCAGAGCACCCACAAGTGTGCGCTATAGAGTCATGGGGGCTGCACCGTGCCAGGTAAAGATGTAAGTATGTTGGCGGTAGTCTGTGGCATGGTGTAGTGTAGCCTGACGTGTTCAGCCCCCGACCAAACAGCCCACAACACAGTAGTCCTGGAGAATAGAGCAAGCACAGACAGTGAGCAGTGCTGGTGCACGGTGTGTACAAGGTGGCATGCAAGTTGCCTGCAATGTGTATTGCAATGGCTTTTTAGGGATCATACATAGGATTTGTTGCAGTGGAGCCTACAGCATCTCCTGGGTGTTCAGAAACACCCAGCAGGCAGGAACTACCTCTAGGGAATGAGGAGCTAGTACATAGCGAGAAGCAAAGCCAACTTCAACTGGAGATTCTTACTATAAAGCTGCGTCTAGTGTGCTAGTGCATGGCATAGTTAAGGGTAAAACGAAGTCGCTATGCAGTTTCAGAAAATAGCTTTTCTGAATAACTTTCTAACCCTTGGATTAGCACAATCTGTAAATATTCTACAGTAATATTGTGAGGTAGTTGCCCATGCATGCACATTTTTAAAATATTACATTTACATTAACGGATTCATAATTCTAAAAAACGTCTACTTTGATCGTGGTTTGAACTGCCTTTAAAATGGTGGGTTTCCCTTAGGAAAACAAACATATTTTTTGACCCAAATATTTCTCAATTGGCTGTGCTGATTTTCCCAATTTTTGGCATGTGCCTAGATTTCATCAGGAATAGGTGGACTAGAAAACAAATTTGAAAATGGACTTGCCCTACTTTGAGATATTAACATTTTAAGATTGATCTATATTTCGCGAATTCCCAGAATGTTATGTTATGTTATGTTTTGTTATGTTATGTAACTTGGCATTTATATAGCGCTCTATATATCATTGGTACGACCTCAAAGCACTGGTAGGTTGAACGCCATCGGGAACTGCAGTCCAGGTAAGTAGAGGGAGAAAGTGTTGTAGGGTGCTTGGGTGCACCAGATGTGTGTGCAGCTGATGTAATTGCCGCATGGTAGCTGCATCCTAGCGTTAGGTGGAGAGATATCAGCTGAATGTGTGCAGTCTGGTGGGTGGACATCCCAGATTGGGTTCTGGCTGCGTTAGGCCTGTAAGACGCTTATGTGAGCAGCTAGGCCAGAATGTCATGGGATAGCTGCGTTTTATTACAGTGATGAGGTGTTCATGGGGTAATGTTCGTATGTGAACAGCTAGGGCAAATTGATCAGGGGTATAGCTGCATTCAAATTGTGTGATGGTGCAGAGTAGAGAGTAAGCGTAATGACATGGGATGGGAGTGTTTGCGTGGGTTTATGAGACAATGCAGCAGGAGCAATTTCTCGGTTGAAGTTACTGATAATATTTGTTCTTCTATCTAAGTGTGGCACTTCTGACTAGATGTGGCATTGCTAACATTCATAATTCTGTCTGTGTTCGGCGCAGGCTAATATTCACAATTCTCTTTAAATGTTGGACTACTTAACACTCACAATACTATCTAGATGTGATGCAGGCTAATGTTCACAATTCTAACTAAGTGCGGCATTGCAAATATTCACAATCCTGTCGGGGTCTGGCGCAGGCTGATATTCACAACACTCTGAATGATGGACAGCTTAACATAAACAATCCTGTCTAGATGTGATGCAGGCTAATGTGCACATTTCTCCCTAAATGTTGGGCTACTTAACACTCACAGTCGTATCTAGATGTGATGCAGGCTAATGTTCACAATTCTAACCAAGTGCGGCATTGCTAACATTCACAATCTTGCCGGGGTCTGGCGCAGGCCAATGTTCACATTTCTAACTAAGTGTGGCATTGCTGATATTCAAAACCTGTCTGGGTCTGGCGTAGGCTAACGTTCACAATTCTAACTAAGTGCAGAAATGCTAACATTCACAATCCTGTCAGGATCTGGCACATGCCAATGTTCACATTTCTAACTACGTGCGGTATTGCTAACATTCACAATCCTGTCTGGGTCTGGCGCAGGCTAATGTTCACAATTCTAAGTGCGGCATTGCAACCATTCACAATTCTGTCTTGGTCTGGCCAGGCTAATGTTCACAATTCTAACTAAGTGTGGTATTGCTAACATTCACAATCCTGTCTGGGCCTGACACAGGCTAATATTCACAATCCTGCCTGGGTCTGGCAAAGGCTAATGTTCACAATTCTAACTAAGTGCGGCATTGCAAACATTCAAAATCCTGTCTGGGTCTGGCACAGTTTAATATTCACAATTCTTTCTGAATGATGGACAGCTTAACATTGACAATACTGTCTGTGTCTGGCGCAGGCTAATTTTCACAATCCTGTCTGGGTCTGGCGCAGGCTAATGTTCACAATTCTAACTAACTGTGGCATTGCAAACATTCACAATCCTGTCTGGGTCTGGCCCAGACTGATATTCCCAATTCTCTCTAAATGATGGAGAGCTTAAGATAAACAATCCTGTCTAGATGTGATGCAGGCTAGTGTACACATTTCTCTCTAAATGTTGGGCTACTTAACACTCACAATGCTATCTAGATGTGATGCAGGATAATGTTCACAACTCTAACTAAGTACGGCATTGTAACATTCACAATCCTGTTAGGGTCTTGCGCAGGCCAATGTTCACATTTCTAAGTGCGGCATTGCTGATATTCACAATCCTGTCTGGGTCTGGCATAGGCTAACGTTCACAATTCTAAGTGCGGCATTGCAAACATTCACGATCCTATTTGGATCTGCTGCAGGCTAATGTTCACAATTCTCTCTAAATGATGGACAGCTTAACATTCACAAACCATTCTGGTCTGGTGCTGGCTAATGTTCACAATTCTCTCTAAATGATTGACAGCTTAACATTCAAAATCCAGTCTGGGTCTGGCGCAGGCTAATGTTCACAATTCTAACTAAGTTCGGCATTGCTAACATTCACAATCCCGCCTGGGTCTGGCGCAGGCTAACATTCACAATCCTGCCTGGGTCTGGCGCAGGCTAACATTCACAATCCTGCCTAGGTCTGGCGCAGGCTAACATTCACAATCCTGCCTGGGTCTGGCGCAGGCTAATATTCACAATCCTGTCTGGGTCTGGCGCAGGCTAATGTTCACAATTCTAACTAAGTTCGGCATTGCTAACATTCACAATCCTGCCTGGGTCTGGCGCAGGCTAACATTCACAATCCTGCTTGGGTCTGGCACAGGCTAACATTCACAATCCTGCCTGAGTCTGGCGCAGGCTAATATTCACAATCCTGTCTGGGTCCGGTGCAGGCTAATGTTCACAATTCTAACTAAGTGCGGCATTGCAAACATTCACAATCCTGTCTGGGTCTGGCGCAATGCGGTAGAGTCCAGGAAGGCACCAGCCCACCATAAAGGGGTCCCCTGATGCATCTGCCACAGCTGTGTAATGGGCGATGCGGTAGAGCTGCAAAAGCTGCCTGTGTCACTCCTTTTCCATGAAGAATGGAAAGATTGAATGTAGATGTACAGTGTAAACAATCCTGCAGCTCTTTTTATCCCACAAGTTGAAAGTCGAGTCAATTTACGTAAATATATAGAATTACACTGCAGCAGTGAGTACGGTTTTTGGGGGCAGTCAGCTTGTTGACATTAACAGATGTGCATCGTCATACTCTACCATATCTCCCAACCTTTTGTATCACCAAAGCGGGTGAAAACACCCGATTTGCTTTTTGGCGGGTGAGAGCCCATAGAAGTGAATTGGCATATGAGGGACCTGGCCAGTGATTCAGCTGCTTGCAAGGAGGGTGACACCTGCCGAAAGAGGGTGAATTGACAGCTATGCTCTTCTCAGCACCAAATAGTTGCGTTGGCAGCCGGAACAGACATTGGTGCATTTGCAGGTTATTGCAGGATCATGATGACAGCGTCAACGGCCTGTCACTGATGGCTTGAACTGTCACGTTACGTATCGCCTGAGCGTGCCCCACAGTCACAAAGGAAGGCAGCTGTGCAGGGGTAAGTGTGAGCAGCCAACTGGGTAGACACAGAAGTTCAGTAATGGCATGGTCGTAATTTTAGGGGGGGACAGGGGTGTTTGTCCCCCGCAACTTTCATGGCACACCATTTTGTCCCCATTCATTTGGCTGGGGCACCTTTTCTTCAGATGTCATGTCCCCCCCCCAACATTTTCAGCAAAGTTACTCCACTGAGTAATGGTCAGAAGAGCACAGCAGATGCCACATACATGCTGATGACCCATCTGCACGGCACAGTGCCATAACTGGCCACAGTCGGATGTTGTGCATTCAACGGGTGTCTGGGGCGTGAAGACCCCTGCGCGAAGGAATGTGAAAGTATGTGAGGGATCAAACAGAATGTATCAGGGAGAACACCCTGCAGGAGGTACTAGCGCAGGGGGTACCAACAGAAATCAGCGTCAAAGAATCATCAGCACTAGCTATGAACACAAAGTATGTGAGATATCTAAAAATGTCCACCAAGGGGATCCCCCTGGTACGAGGGTGCAGACATTCTGCAGGCCGGACACATAACAGTAGTGAGCAGCAGGGCGACGCTTCTATGAGGGACTGGCGCCTAACAGTAGTGAGCAGCAGGGCCACCCCTGCATGAGGTCCAAACATGAGGGACTGACACCTAACAGTAGTGAGCGGCTGTGACACTCCTGCATCAGGGGCAAACATGAGGGACGGACACCTAACAGTAGTGAGCAGCAGGGGCACCCCTGCATCAGGGGCAAACATGAGGGACTGACACCTAACAGTAGTGAGCAGCAGGGCCACCCCTGCATCAGGGATGGACACCTAACAGTAGTGAGCAGCAGGGCCACGCTTCTCTGAGGGACTGGCACCTAACAGTAGTGAGCAGCAGGGCCACCCCTGGATCAGGGATGGACACCTAACAGTAGTGAGCAGCAGGGCCACGCTTCTATGAGGGACTGGCACCTAACAGTAGTGAGCAGCAGGGCCACGCTTCTATGAGGGACTGGCACCTAACAGTAGTGAGCAGCAGGGCCACCCCTGCATGAGGGACAGACACCTAACAGTAGTGAGCAGCAGGGGCACCCCTGCATCAAGGATGGACACCTAACAGTAGTGAGCAGCAGGGGCACCCCTGCATCAGGGGCAAACATGAGGGACGGACACCTAACAGTAGTGAGAAGCAGGGGCACCCCTGCATCAGGGGCAAATATGAGGGACTGACACCTAACAGTAGTGAGCAGCAGGGTCACCCCTGCATCAGGGGCAAACATGAGGGACGGGCACCTAACAGTATTGAGCAGCAGGGGCACCCCTGGATCAGGGGCAAACATGAGGGATGGACACCTACCTAACAGTAGTGAGCAGCAGGGGCACCCCTGCATGAGGGATGGACACCTAACAGTAGTGAGCAGCAGGGACACCCCTGCATGTGGGTTGGACACCTAACAGTAGTGAGCGGCAGGGACACCCCTGCATGAGGGATGGACACCTAACAGTAGTGAGAAGCAGGGACACCCCTGCATGAGGGGCAAACATGAGGGACGGACACCTAACAGTAGTGAGCAGAAGGGGCACCGCTGCATCAGGGGCAAACATGAGGGACTGACACCTAACAGTAGTGAGCAGCAGGGGCACCCCTGCATCAGGGGCAAACATGAGGGATGAACACCTAACAGTAGTGAGCAGCAGGGGCACCCCTGCATGAGGGATGGACACCTAACAGTAGTGAGCAGCAGGGACACCCTGCATGAGGGACGGGCGCCTAACAGTAGTGAGCTGCGGGGACACCCCTGCATGAGGGACGAGCACCTAACAGTAGTGAGCTGCAGGGACACCCCTGCATGAGGGGCCAACATGAGGGACGGACACCTAACAGTAGTGAGCAGCAGGGGCACCCCTGCATCAGGGGCAAACATGAGGGATGGACACCTAACTGTAGTGAGCAGCAGGGGCACCCCTGCATGAGAGATGGACACCTAACAGTAGTGAGCAGCGGGGACACCCCTGCATGAGGGACGAGCACCTAACAGTAGTGAGCTGCAGGGACACCCCTGCATGAGGGGCCAACATGAGGGACGGACACCTAACAGTAGTGAGCAGCAAGGATACCCCTGCATGAGGGACGGGCTCCTAATAGTAGTGAGCAGCATGGACACCCCTGCATCACGGGCAAACATGAGGGAGAGATACCTAACAGTAGTGAGCAGCAGGGCCATCCCTGCATGAGGGGTAAACATGAGGGACGGACACCTAACAGTAGTGAGCAGCAGGGACACCCCTGCATGAGGGATGGACACCTAACAGTAGTGAGCAGCAGGGACACCCATGTATGAGGGATGGACACCTAACAGTAGTGAGCAGCAGGGACACCCCTGCATGAGGGATGGACACCTAACAGTAGTGAGCAGCAGGGACACCCCTGCATGAGGGGCAACCATGAGGTACGGCACCTAATAGTAGTGAGCAGCAGGGACACCCCTGCATGAGGGGCAAACATGAGGGACGGACACCTAACAGTAGTGAGCAGCAGGGACACCCCTGCATGAGGGGCAAACATGAGGTACGGGCACCTAACAGTAGTGAGCAGCAGGTACACCCCTGCATGAGGGGCAACCATGAGGTACGGGCACCTAACAGTAGTGAGCAGCAGGGACACCCCTGCATGAGGGGCAACCATGAGGTACGGGCACCTAATAGTAGTGAGCAGCAGGGATACCCCAGCATGAGGAACAGGCACCTAACAGTAGTGAGCAGCAGGGACACCCCTGCATGAGGGGCAACCATGAGGTACGGGCACCTAATAGTAGTGAGCAGCAGGGATACCCCTGCATGAGGGACGGACACCTAACAGTAGTGAGCAGCAGGGACACCCCTGCATGAGGGACGGACACCTAATAGTAGTGAGCAGCAGGGACACCCCTGCATGAGGGGCAACCATGAGGTACGGGCACCTAATAGTAGTGAGCAGCAGGGATACCCCTGCGTGAGGGGTGAACATGAGGGATGGACACCTAACAGTAATGAGCAGCGGGGACACCCCTGCATGAGGTACGGGCACCTAATAGTAGTGAGCAGCAGGGATACCCCTGCATGAGGGGCAACCATGAGGTACGGGCACCTAATAGTAGTGAGCAGCAGGGCCACCCCTGCATGAGGGGCAACCATGAGGTACGGGCACCTAATAGTAGTGAGCAGCAGGGAAACCCCTGCGTGAGGGGTAAACATGAGGGATGGACGCCTAACAGTAGTGAGCAGCAGGGACACCCCTGCATGAGGAACAGGCACCTAACAGTAGTGAGCAGCAGGGACACCCCTGCATAAGGGACGGACACCTAACAGTAGTGAGCAGCAGGGACACCCCTGCATGAGGTACGGGCACCTAATAGTAGTGAGCAGCAGGGGCACCCCTGCATGAGGGATGGACACCTAACAGTAGTGAGCAGCAGGGACACCCCTGCATGAGGGATGGACACCTAACAGTAGTGAGCAGCAGGGGCACCCCTGCATGAGGGGCAACCATGAGGTACGGGCACCTAATAGTAGTGAGCAGCAACGATACCCCTGCATGAGGGGCAAACATGAGGGACTGACACCTAATAGTAGTGAGCAGCAGGGATACCCCTGCATGAGGGGCAACCATGAGGTACGGGCACCTAATAGCAGTGAGCAGCAGGGATACCCCTGCATGAGGGGTAAACTTGCAACGGGGCACGCTCCCAAGGGCATGGAGCACCTGGAGACCATGACAATGGCAGCGGTGCACAGTATAAATCACAGTAACATAACAGGCAGCAGAAGATGTGAGGCAAACCAGCAGCTGCAGAGGCAGCGCATCAGTTTGTATATTTTGAACTCAACTGGATTTTAAATGTTAAAAACGATTTGTTGTCAAGGGATGGGTGGGGCCAGTCACTGTGCATCAGAACAAACTGAGATGCTTTTGCTGGAGGGCGGGGTGGGTGGGGCCAGTCACTGTGCATCAAAACAAACTGAGATGCTTTCGCTGGAGGGCAGGGTGGGTGGGGCCAGTCACTGTGCATCAGAACAAACTGAGATGCTTTCGCTGGAGGGAGGGTGGGTAGGGCCAGTCACTGTGCATCAGAACAAACTGAGATGCTTTCGCTGGAGGGAGGGTGGGTAGGGCCAGTCACTGTGCATCAGAACAAACTGAGATGCTTTCGCTGGAGGTCAGGGTGGTTAGGGCCAGTCACTGTGCATCAGAACAAACTGAGATGCTTTCGCTGGAGGGCGGGGTGGGTTGGGACAGTCACTGTGCATCAGATCAAACTGAGATGCCTTCGCTGGAGGACAGGGTGGGTAGAGACAGTCACTGTGCATCCGAACAAACTGAGATGCTTTCGCTGGAGGGCAGGGTGGGTGGGGCCAGTCACTGTGCATCAGAGCAAACTGAGATGCTTTCGCTGGAGGGCGGGGTGGGTAGGGCCAATCACTGTACATCAGAAGAAACTGAGATGCTTTCGCTGGAGGGCGGGGTGGGTAGGGCCAATCACTGTACATCAGAAGAAACTGAGATGCTTTCGCTGGAGGGCAGGGTGGGTAGGGCCAGTTACCGTGCATCAGAATAAACTGAGATGCTTTTGCTGGAGGACAGGGTGGGTAGAGACAGTCACTGTGCGATGCTTTCACTGGAGGACAGAGTGGGTAGAGCCAGTCACCGTGCATCAGAATAAAATAAGATGCTTTCGCTGGAGGACGGGGATTCACTGATTTGGTTGTGACAGACGGTCTCTCATTTTAGAGCGGGAAGTTAGGTGTCCCAGAAAAAGTGGAATACCCCCAAACATTTCTCACTTGCTTAGTAAGCAGGGTGAGAGGCTGAAACAAATGTTCCCAAGCAGTTCAGAAATTCTTAAACCATTGAGTAAGCCACTTCATTTTAAATGTTTATCCGTTGAGTCAACAGTCACCTGCATGTTTAATAAATTCTAGAATTGTATGCACACAAAGACTAATTACACAACACTGGCTAGAAAAATCATTTGCTAAACAGGTCACTATAAATCAGCAATTTAGTAGGAATAGAAATGTCAAGTTGCGGCCACTAGACAGCCATGTAATCCATCACCACCCCAATTGCACACACACAGTGCACCATTCCTTACACACCAAGAGTCATTTACCACAGCCAGTCGGTAGTATTGAGTGCAGATTTTGCACCCCACATCAACCATTAGCTCATTTACATTTCTCTGGGCCTGCACATGCCTGGGCACACTGCACTGAAATCTACAATTAAACATTGGATAAACAGTTTGCCTGCTTGGTGAAATTCCAAGAAAACATAAAGATAAATAGATGTACCCTTGCTAGTCAACAATACTCAAGGTAATAATTGGGGTGGACCAGTTCAAGTATTAAAGCTGGTCCAGAAACTTGTTTTAGTAAAGTGGTTGGTTGCTAAATAGCAGATCCAATCGGGGGGGTCAAAGACATGTACAAACCATTCACTGGGTTCAGAAATGCATAAATGCAAAAAACAGAGATTTATTTTTTCATACGGACTAACACATAGTGCATAGATTTAAAAAAAAAACAGTGCTGTAGAGTACAGCATACATGTGCAAAAACAATACTAGTTCATAATGACATCACTTAACAAAATAAATAATGTAATATATACAACCAGATAAACATAAAATCCTGTATGATTAGTATACAGATAGATTTCAATAATTTCATTATTGTTTGACAATATACATGTTGATATATGTGAATAAGTGTTTTTCTAAATAAATCCAAAGAAAACAACTTGAGAGAGACAGGAGGAACTAAATGGCTTCCCAAATCTCATTACATTTCCTAATTTATGGGTAATTCCTTTTTATAGTTAATATTTCTTCCAATTATGACAATAAACGTTCCAGGGTCTTGGGGAAAACAAGATATTTTTTAGGCCTACGTGGCAGAGACTGAAGGTACAGAATCTCGTACAAAGAGGAAACAAACAAACAAGTGTTCCCAGTTCGAATCACGTTTCGGCGGATTTGCATCAAATTGCGTCCGCCTTCATCAGGGCTCCGTAGGGGCGACCCTGTAATGTGTATAGAGAGAACTCCAGTGAGTATAATTGTGAAGTGCCAATACTCAGTAGAGCATAGTAAAACATAATACACGTTCTCAAAACACTGTGCTGGCAGTTTACCTGCCGGTGCTTTAGATCCCAAGTACTCGGTTCTGAATCACAGAGGGGCCTGGGGCTGAGCATTAGGTTATCCTCCGGTTTGGTCCTGCTGGGAGATGTGGACCCTTGCAGTGGAGGATAAGCTCTACATCATGGTGCTGTGTAGAGGGTAAAAGCAGAGAGACTGGGTAGTACATGAGGAACAGGTGCCTAGACCACATTGCTTGTGGTGGAGAAACTTGAAGGCAGTGCATAGACAGGAAATTAAATTTCACAGTAATGCTACAAGAATATATTTAAAGGCGAAAAGGCCGGGTACCTGCTGATCAAGTAAGGATGATTCACTGCAGGGAGAAAGGGTTGGACGTGCTAGTGATATTATTCCTCTTTACTTCGAAACAGCCAACAGATTGCTGTAATCGGTTCCTGGAAAGGTCAGGGTAACTAGGGAGTGGAAAGGAAGGAAAAGAGAAGAAAACATGAATGAACTGGGCAGTCAATGTAAGCCTATAGTAATCTGGCTGCAAAACATTCATCTATGTGATTGTAGAGAGTGACAGCTGAAGGGGTGGTGCGGGAGAAGAGATATAAAGAACTCCCGTGAGGGTACACTGTCAAGAGATTAATGTGGATGTGTAGATGGCACAGATAGCATTAGTAGTATGTCGAAAGTAAGAAGTGGTCCACCATACAAATAGACACTGACCACGCGGTGCCATCATATAGTTCAGTAGTTGATTCGTGTTATAGTGACCCCCGGTGTTCATTAGATTTCACCTGCAAGCGTATCACTGAGGTGGGTAGAATACCTTTCGTAGGACGAGCAGCCGTGTATGTCTCCACATCAGGTAGCGTGCTGGCTAGCTGGGGTGGACTGCTGCTAAGCGTACTCAAATTCCAAGAAAAGCCTGCAATTTTGAGTAGGGTTGTAGTTAGATCAGTGGACCCAATTTCTCACATGCTCTGGGGTGAGTGGATCCAGCACCACGCACCTCCTGGGAGCAACGTTAGGGATGGTTTTAGTATTATATGCAGTGCAGTAGCTGGAGTGATCTGCTGTGGCGTGAGGCACAGTAGTGTACGGTGCAGGCAGGATTCTGGTGTGGAAAGACTGTACGGGAGTATCTGTACTTCTGTTCTCTATGTGGTTGGGACAGGAGCACAGCACACCCTAGCTAAGGTTCTCTATATGGTAGCAATGGACGAGCAACCAAGGCTTAATCTCTCAGGAAGTGATGCGGGCTGGTTCTTAAGTACAGTGAATCCTCAAGCGCCCACAAAGGAAGTCCACACACTATGTTCGGTGATAGCACAGCTACTTTATTAAAATAAAGTTCAGTAAAATATTTAAACATAAATAAGAACACTTTGTACTTAGGCGGTTCTATTCCAATAATGGCACATATATAAACATTCTATGTGGCACCACACAATACCTCGATTCATAAATAGTGCACCAGCTCCTGACAGTGTTTAAAAAGCATGTGAATAACTAATCAAGGGATGACTGCATAGATTAAGGAAGACAGGCAGGTTAGTTTCTAACAGAGGTGGGTACTTTCTTTAGACTTAAATAGTGATGCAGTGTGAGGATCCCTCCACCTGGGCAACCTATGCAGAAAAGTTATACTTTATCTGTCTATTACAGCCAAATAAGCTCTGTTTTCTTTTTATAGGTTCCACCACCCCAAAGTACCTGAGATGCCACAGGACAATAGGATCCACAATGAATCTGGGGCCCCTGGATGATTCCTGAGGCTGGAAGATGCTCGTCCTCGTCGCAGTAACTTTGGTGCCTTGGCGAGCAAAGTGGTGGAGTTTCTTGGGATTGCTCGAAAGGATATTTGAAGGTTGCCCCCACGCCCCTTGCCAGAAGGAGTCACTGGGATGCCGAGGCCAAGAGAAAATGAGGAACCAGGCAGTGTCCTAAAAGCAGCCCTTTCTGTCTTCACTGTGGTCTCCCTTGGCAGGTCGTTACCCCGGCTGTGGATGTCCCACGAAGATGAAACTTGCGGAAAAGCCTGTCTGGAGAAGATAAGACCCCTGTGGACCTTGGATGCCTTTTGGTGGCAACAGGTGCAGTGGCAGAAGTAGGTGTCGGTTGTCAGGATTTCAGGTGTGTCCAGCATAAGAGGGGAACTGTGAGTGCACAGGAAAGTAATCGGCAGGTGCATAGGCTGACCTCTGGCTCTTTGCCTATTACATGGCGCCGAGCATCACGTGTGTCCAGCATAAGAGGGGACCTGTGAGTGCACAGGAAAGTAATCAGCGGGTGCATAGGCTGACCTCTGGCTCTTTGCCTATTACATGGCGCTGAGCATCACGTGTGTCCAGCATAAGAGGGGACCTGTGAGTAACCCTCTCGACTACACAATTCTTCCAGGAACCCAATCACCCTTCTCGCAGTTACATTGGGCATCACCAGCACTTCCACCCACCTAAGGAGCAGGTCTATCACAACCAGGCAAAGCAATTGAACACCATCACTCCAATTCGGACCAACTACATTAATTTCCAATCTTCTCCAAAGTTAGTGATGGGAGATCCGTCACTGCCATGGGATGCCTCTCACCCACACATGCCTTACCACTGTTCTCACAAAGGATACAGTCTTGCATGGCTCTCTCGAGCTGGATGTCCAATGCCGGCCACCAATAGTCCTTTTGTATCCTTTGCTTGGTCTTCACGATGCCTTGGTGCCCCTTGTGCCCAAGTTCCATCAGGTGCTTCCTCACTCCTTCAGGTGGAATGATCTTGTCAGCCCTTTTTAGAAATCCGTTTTGGACATATAATTCATCCTTTATAATCCACAGACAACTTAAGTCACCCTCTGAGCCTCCACTCTGACAAACAGTCCATGACTTGACAGCATTTGATATCCTGCTGCAAGAATCTTTCCCACTTTTCCCGCAGAACTGACCAACCAGTGATTTATCGCCCCACTTCCTGGTCTCCCTCTTTTCTGCCCTCCTCTAGACAAACGGAGACCCACGTCCTTATTCTGGCCGGCACTTTGTCTAGTCCTTTTGATGCTATTATTAGAACCAATGGTTTATGGTCAGTATAAAATGTAAATTCCATTCCTCCACATGCAACTTCTAAACGTCTCTGCTTCCCAATTAATTGCTAGAGCCTCCTAAATAGTGCAAGTTCTTCTCCACTCCTTTAGGCAGCCTGGAGGCAAAGGAAATCAGAAAGTTGTTCCTCCCTTCACCTTGAGTCATGATGCATCAGTCGTGATGATAGTGCGAGTCATGACTGGCCTCAGGCAAACGTTGCTTGCATCAGTCGTGATGATAGTGCTGAGTCATGAGTGGCCTCAGGCAAACGTTGCTTGCATCAGTCTCAGTCGTGATGATAGTGCTGAGTCATGACTGGCCTCAGGCAAACGTTTCTTGCATCAGTCGTGATGATAGTGCTGAGTCATGACTGGCCTCAGGAAAACGTTGCTTGCATCAGTCGGGATGCTAGTGCTCCTTTCTCTTCTGTAGTTTCATAGCATGGGTCCTGCAGCCAACTCGCTCTTAGGGCCTGATTCATGGAATTTTTTGCACGGTTCAAAGTGACTTTGCACTGCTGACACAACCCCTGATTTATGGAATTCTGCAAAGTGCATTTTTGCAGTGTAAATTCAGTGCAAGCTCATAGCAACAGTACAAAATGACTTTGCACTGCAAAATACACTTTGCAAAGTTCCATGAATCAGGGTCTGTATCAGCAGTGCAAAGTCACTTTTCAGCAGTGCAAAGTCACTTTGAAACGTGTAAAGAATTCCATGAATCAGGCCCTTTTCCTTTTCACAAGTGTTGTTCCAGGTAAATGTCCCCTTAAACTTAATCAGTTCTCTCATGGCTGCTGTATGTCCAGCAAAATTGCAAACAAACTTAGGGTGATACTCAGCCATCCCTGGAAGATTCTGTCACTTCTCCTCATTAGTGGGGGTAGGCAAACATTCAATTGCATTTGCAAATTCTTCATTGAACGTATCCCTTCTCCAGAGATGGCATGTTCAAGATATTCATTCCCATCCCTGTGAATGTTGCATTTCCCTTTGCTTATAGTCATGCCACCATCCCGTAGCTTCTGAACACTCCTTCAAGCCTCTGATTGTGTTCCATCAAACTGTCTGCATGGATCATGCTGTCATCTTGAAAGAACAAGAGCCCTGCATCTCCATCAAAAATATGATACATAGGGCCTCATTACACGGTAGGTGGTAAGGTTTTACCGGTACCGGTAAGGGCACCGGTACCGGTAAACCCTTACCACCTTACTACAAGGTCCGTTTGCGGGACCCGACCTTATCGGCTGGTCTAGACCAGCCGCTAAAGAAGGGACCCGCAAAGGGTCCTTGGTGATAATTAGGGTACCGCTAATAGCGGTACCGTAATTATCGCCTTCCCCATTCCCATTGAGCCCTATGGGGCAAAAATGGGAAGGGGAAGGGCCTTGGAGGAAGGGGGAATTACCGCCCCGCCAACCTTGGAATGGGGTGGTAATTCCCCTTTCTGCCAAGGTGGTACCGGTATGGTACCGGCGTCAACCAAGGTGCTAATAGCACCCGTGTAATGAGGCCAATAATCTTCTGAAAAACTGAGGCTGCCGAGATGAGACCAAAGGCATGCGTGTGCACTGAAATAACCACTCTAGGGTTATAAAGGCTGTCAAATGTCTAGATTGTTCTTGTAAACTCACCTGATGATAGACCGTGGTGAGTATACAGATTGGGAAAGAGGTGTGAAGGGTATAGTACTTTCCATTCATTTGCTTAACTGTTAAAGCAGTTTAGTGGTAGAAGAGCCCTGCCAGCTCTGGCTCCCTCCTCAAGCTCCAACCATCTTCCTGCTTCCACTGCATTCCATGCTAGTACCCTCAGAGACCTGAGAGTTTAGTGCAGGCAACCAGCTCTACACAGGCGTAGAACCAGAGGCTGTTACTAGAGGTCACTCTGGAAACAATAATCAGCTCCGGATTTACCAGGGTGTAGTACCAGAGGACGTTACTAGAGGTCCCTCTGGAAACAATAATCAGATCCGGATTGACCAGGGTGTATTACCAGAGGCTGTTACTAGAGGTCCCTCTGGAAACAATAATCAGATCCGGATTTACCAGGGTGTAGTACCAGAGGATGCTACTAGAGGTCCCTCTGAAACAGGAAGCAGCTCACGATTTACCAGGGTGTAGTACCAGAGGACGTTACTAGAGGTCCCTCTGGAAACAATAATCAGATCCGGATTTACCAGGGTGTAGTACCAGAGGACGTTACTAGAGGTCCCTCTGGAAACAATAATCAGCTCCGGATTTACCAGGGTGTAGTACCAGAGGACGTTACTAGATGTCCCTCTGGAAACAATAATCAGATCCGAATTTACCAGGGTGTAGTACCAGAGGCTGTTACTAGAGGTCCCTCTGGAAACAATAATCAGATCCGGATTTACCAGGGTGTAGTACCAGAGGATGTTACTAGAGGTCCCTCTGAAACAGAAAGCAGCTCACGATTTACCAGGGTGTAGTACCAGAGGCTGTTACTAGAGGTCCTTCCTGAAACAGGAACCAGCTCAGGATTTACCAGGGTGTAGTACCGGAGGCTGTTACTAGAAGTCCCTCTGGAAACAATAATCATGTCCGGATTTACCAGGGTGTAGTATGGAGGCTGTTACAGGAGTTCCCTCTGGAAACGTGAAGCATCTCAGGATTGACCAGGGTCTAGTACTGGAAGCTGTTACTAGAGGTCCTTCCTGAAACAGGAACCAGCTCAGGATTTACCAGGGTGTAGTATGGAGGCTGTTACTAGAAGTCCCTCTGGAAACAATAATCATGTCCGGATTTACCAGGGTGTAGTATGGAGGCTGTTACAGGAGTTCCCTCTGGAAACGTGAAGCAGCTCAGGATTGACCAGGGTCTAGTACTGGAAGCTGTTACTAGAGGTCCTTCCTGAAACAGGAACCAGCTCAGGATTTACCAGGGTGTAGTATGGAGGCTGTTACTAGAAGTCCCTCTGGAAACAATAATCATGTCCGGATTTACCAGGGTGTAGTATGGAAGCTGTTACAGGAGTTCCCTCTGGAAACGTGAAGCAGCTCAGTATTAGAGGACCCTGGGAACAGGCACTTAGCCGGGCTACACACCTATTGTGGCCTTCCCAACCAACCCAACATTATAACAAAATGTTTCATCCAAATAATTTGCACACACAATTTTTCATACTGGAAGAAACAGAACATGTTATTGGAGTCATCATAAAGAGGTGGTCCTAGCCTTGCTCAAGCCACACGTGTACCTGACTTAAACACCTGACCGGGTGACCCTTCACCTTTCCCTGGCTTCCAGAAACCAGTGAACCATCACTTTGGTTTCAACGTCCTTCCGGGTGATCCCTCACTTCTGGATTTAGTTCTTGGCGGTAAGCCCCCCTCTGGTTGTTTTCTAACTCCCATACTCCTTTATGGAGGGAATAACTCTGGGCCACTGCAGTTGCTGAGGAGTCCCAGCGGTCCTAAGGGGGTCAACTCCAATCTGACTCCTGCAGCCAGTGGGTAATACTCGCGCCAGCTTGACTCCCACCCAGTAACTCTGCCATGCTTTATGGGGAGGCCCCCCGCGACACACAATGTCCTCACCTTCCCAGTACCTATGCTCACCTCAGCACCTTATGCACACCCCGCCATCCTGAGAGCTGCAAACAGGTCCAAGACGCAAACATCATGTCCATTCTCTGGCCCCCCAAGGCTAGGAACATGGACTGCCCCTTTTCCATGCAGCATCCTGTGCCTGATAAAACCCAGGCCTTGCGCCTGCATGCAGTGTCCCATACTTTTGTTAGCCCTTTTCCTAGATTTTTCAGATCTATGTGATCACTGCGCCGCCAAAATGTCGACTTTGAAATTGCTGAGGACCTTCGCAGCCACGCATGGATGACATCCTGAATATAGCTGAGTATAGCAAGGGTGGAAGTAAAACACGTCGCTGTGCAATGCAAAATAAAGAAATGTGGAAAAGGTGTAAGACAGCCTTTGAACTAGAAGTTTCCTGGGTAAGGAAGGGCCACGGGTAGAGGGGGAGGCTTTGCCATAAAGCCAGGAGCAGACGGAAGGCCGCGTCTAAGGAGAACGCACGCCGCCCTGAATAGAAAGGCATTTAATAGTATGTTTGATGCGCCAGGGCGCATGAAAAGAGAACATAACAGCATTTAAGAATATAAACGCATAGGGAAGTTGCGTTAGGCAGGAGAGGCAAAACGAAAAATGCATTGAAAAAAGACGTTGCCTGATAATGAAAGGAATAAATAAAATACTCAATCCAACACTTGAGGTAAAACCGAGATATATGACGGCAGAGAGTAAATTGAAAAGGTGAATAATTTGAGTGGGAATGAAAACTATGATTGCATAAAAGAAGTATTGGACCCAGCGCCTGCGAAACACCATTACCAACCAGAAAATATCTGTGTTTGCCAGCATCAGCCCCAAAGTCTTGATGCCTTCCTGCATCTGGCCTAACAGCCCGCCCCTCCCCCAGGTGGTGAGGTCGCTCCCCCCCAGGTGCACCACCAAGACCCTTTGTATGGGCATCCTTCCCAATTGCCTGCAAACCGCGGGCAGCAAGCCCAGTGTTCACAGCCAAATCAACTCGGTGCCCCTCAGACCCATGTTGCTGCCTCTCGATGACCATTGCTGTGCTCTCTCCTCCGCTCTCATTAAGAAAGAATGCCCAACGAACCACACTGCACCACCTGCTGGTTGCAATGAAATGCATCAGCAACTGTTAAAACGTCAGACGCCTCTTAGACTATCACAAAAGTCGTTCCAATCTCCCCCTTTGGCCTGCTACAATCCTTCCATCACTGATAATATCTCAGGCCTACATACATGATGAGAGACCATCACTGCCCCCCCTCCCACCTGGCCTGATATACAATTTGTATCTGTCAGAATCCCATCTGCCCAATTTCATTATCACCGCCCTGGGCATCCGGTGCTGAAATGCTTTGTGGCTGCACCTATCCTGAACCCATTTGAAGACTACCCACTTCCTCAGTAGCCGGCTCTGCCCAACGATGCAGCCAAAACTTTGCAAAACTGGGAAATAGTTTGAGGGGAGCCGTTGCCATGCACCAGCAGATATGCCCCACCGCTGGTCTGCTGGCTATGTGCTGTGAGAGCAGCCTGGTAGGGATACTCTCCTTGTTCGGTGAACGATACAAAGTAATCCATCTCCCTTTCCCCTCCTGATCCGTCTTGGACCTTCTCAACTTGTTCATCATATGCCTATCAGTGAATACAACATCTACCTTCAATAGTGCCCTCCCAGACATGTCTTCTTTGCTGCTTGCGACAAGTCCACTGACCCAAAATGCCCTAAAAAAGCTACTGCAAAGGCAACACTGAAAAGTGCCACCTCATAAGAGGTGTAACACACCCCGGGCAAAACACCCAAGAGCTTGGCTAATATCCTGAATTCAATGGGCCTGCTGCACCTGTCCTACACCCAAGAGCTTGGCTAATATCCTGAATTCAATGGGCCTGCACCGGTCCTACACCCAAGAGCTTGGCTAATATCCTGAATTCAATGGGCCTGCACCTGTCCTACACCCAAAAGCTTGGCTAATATCCTGAATTCAATGGGCCTGCACCTGTCCTTTTTTGGACTGCCCTGTTCACCAAGCCCTTAAGAGCAGTGCACACCACAAAACCTTTAGCGGGATCACGACTCACACCAAGTCTGCTGTAAAAGGCTACTGCTGCCAGGTGCCCAGCCGGCCAACTCATCGTTTCACCGTCATTATGCGCCCAGACTACAAATGCTTGCACTTGGTCCTCACAAGACCCCTCTAAAGACCCCTCGGAAGCACCTCAAAACCTTCCTCTTTGCTTCTGCCTTCTCCTCTCCTCTCCCCTGTTGATTCTACTCTCCCTCGGCACCATGCACCTGGCCACCCTCTGTCCTCTGGGTCCAGGTACCTGCTCATCTTGCCACCCTCACGCACTGCCTCTGAGCCACCCCCTGCACTAGGGTCTGTATCTGTACCCATACAGCCCTCCCCCTTTTCTTCCTGCACTTTCAGACCTAGCCGGCCTGCTGCCATAAACCCAGCACTTGCCACTTGCTAGCTGCACTCCCATTGTTTGTTGCCTTTTTATTTATTATTTTTTTATTATTTTCGTTTTTTCCTTCTCGCTCCGCACTCTCCTTTTGTTCCCCCTTCCATGCACTTCTCCCCCTTCCCCCTCTACCCTGCACTTGCACGTTCTCAAGGTCACTGGGCCTAGTAAGATCGTTGTTTTTGTTCTCCCCTGTTCCCCTTCCCTTGCCTTGTCGCGCTCTGAAACACTTGTGTATGAGCGCGATACAAATAAAATATCAATATCAATAAGGACTCTTTATCATGCAACACCTTCAAGAACTTTCTGTAGCATTGCTGGTACCTGGACATAACTCCTGGTGTGAGCAAACGCTCCCTGAGGTCCCAGGGCATCTGGTCCACGACACAAGCTGCCACCATTCTGTTTTGAACTGCTCCCCTTTCTGCTGAGCCTGCGGATGTGCCTAACAAAACTTGTCCCCTCGAAGAGCGAGAAAGAGCATCAGCTGCAGCATTAGCGATAACCTTGTACATGGCGCACCCTACACTCAATATTCTGGTACAAGCAAATCTCCACTAGTTTCCTCAGCAGCCTCAGGACCACCGGATATGATGTTGATTGCAAGTGAGTAGCTTGCACCACCGCCCTGTTATCATACCACAAACACACCTTTCTGTTACTCAACTCCCTCGGCCACAGTAGGAGGGCTATCACTATCGGGAAAAGCTCCAAAGCCATGATATTCTTATTCCTGCCTTTTTTCTGCCACTGCATAGGCCACTTCTGAGTGTGCACCTTTCCCCATCCAGGATGACCCTAAGCCTGTCCCTGCCTGAGGCTTCGGAGTACATTTGCTGCTCATACTAATCACCCATGGAGTCCTCCACAGCCTTATTCCATTAAACTCTTTATTAAGGTTACGCCACATGCGCAGATCTTCTTTGAGGGCTAAGCTGAGCCTGAAGGGATGATGCTTCTGAGTGACCCCTGCCGTTGCCCTCACTAACCTCCTAGCAAACACCCTGTCCTCCGGTATCACCTTTAAAGCAAAATTCAGTTTTCCCAGCAGCTGCTGCATCTTTTCAAGGGTGGTCCTATATTTTGAAAGGTTATTGTCTAAAGGGCTTCCAACTTATCCAAGGGTAACATGCAGGTGCCCTGATAGTGTCTAGGGGTACCTCTGTAAACAGGTATAACGAGGCTTTGGGACTGATGTATGCCTTTTTTTGCACAGTGCAAAGTGACTTTTCCTTTGTGCAAAGCCACTTTGCACCGCAAAAATGCACTTTGCAATGCTTCATGGATCAGGTGGAGCAGTGCAAAGTATATTTTTGCAGTGCAAAGTGACTGCATGGCACAATGACACTTTGGACGGTTTCATGAATCAGGGTGTTTGTTGGCAGTGCAAAGTCACTTTTCCATGAATCAGGCCCTAATAAGGTGTAGTAACAGAAGCCGTTACTAGAGGTCACTCTGGAACAGGCATACACCAGACTTATCAGGGTGCAGTACCGGAAGCCGTTACTAGACGTCCCTCTGGAGCATGCACACACCAATCTTATCAGGGTGCAGTACCTGAAGCCGTTACTAGAGGTCCCTCTGGAACAGGCATACTCCAGACTTATCAGGGTGTAGTACCGGAAGGCGTTACTAGAGGTCCCTCTGGAACAGGCACACACCAGACTTATCAGGGTGTAGTACCGGAGGCCATTACTAGAGGTCCCTCTGGTACAGGCATACTCCAGACTTATCAGGGTGTAGTACCGGAAGGCGTTACTAGAGGTCCCTCTGGAACAGACCTACACCAGACTTATCAGGGTGTAGTACCGGAGGCCATTACTAGAGGTCCCTCTGGAACAGGCACACACCAGACTTATCAGGGTGCAGTACCAGAAGCTGTCACAAGAGGTCCCTCTGGAACAGGCACACACCAGACTTATCAGGGTGTAGTACCGGAGGCCATTACTAGAGGTCCCTCTGGAACAGGCACACACCAGACTTATCAGGGTGCAGTACCAGAAGCTGTCACAAGAGGTCCCTCTGGAACAGGCACACACCAGACTTATCAGGGTGTAGTACCGGAAGCCGTTACTAGAGGTCTCTCTGACTTCAGGCATACTCAAGACTTATCAGGGTGTAGTACCGGAGGGCGTTACTAGAGGTCCCTCTGGAACAGGCATACTCCAGACTTATCAGGGTGTAGTACCAGAAGCCATTACTAGAGGTTAGTCTGTAAACAGAAGTGTGCTCGGTGCTTATCAGGGTGTAGTACGCGAGGCTGTTACTAGAGTTCCCTCAGGAAACGAGAATGATCTCAAAATAATATATGTAATTTATAACCTGCCTGTAGGCAGCGGTGCCGACTTTAGTTGTTCCCTGGGGGAGTTGTAGGGGGTGGCTGTCTATGGAGTGCCACACTGGGAGTAATTCCCCCCTTTTCCCACCCCCTTTTCACATTGAGGGCTAATATTGAAAAATGACGAAGAGTTGGCTCCTGGCTGTCTCCAAACTTCAGATACCAGAATTCCTTGCAGCAAAATCCTGATACCAGAGGGACTGAACCCTGCAAACATGAATCCAGTCAGTCTCCTGCAGATTGCTTCGTGTGATAAACACATACAATGTAAGGTAATTGTTTCTTGCGTTCAAGCTGCTCACGCTGGAACACACGCCTAGACGAAGGAAACGTCATTACATCACGACGCTCGGCCGTTCCCTCGTGAATAACTCTGCGCTCCAGCTTCTTGCACTGGAACGCATGACCAGCAAAGGGCAACGTTATCATTTGGCCCGAGTCGCCGCCCATGCTACATCTCCACAGCTCCTTAATGGCCTCGGGCTCTTCGGATTCCACAGCGCCGGGGCACTTCCCCCCCCGACACCATCCTCCACAGCCAACGATCGGAATATCCCTCCTGGCAGCAAAAACGGTGGGACTTCCTTCAGGGCTATCAATGTGCCGTCACACCCTCCACTACTGCCACAACTGCCAGTGCACCCTCAGCACACGGAAATGTGTGCAGGGAACAGCTGTTCAGGGACAGGAGGCAGGGCGTGACCCAGGAAGCAGGGCGTGACCCAGGTGGCAGGGCGTGACCCAGGAGGCAGGGCGTGACCCAGGTGGCAGGGCGTGACCCAGGAGGCAGGATGTGACCCAGGAAGCAGGGCGTGACGCAGGTGGCAGGACGTGACCCAGGAGGCAGGGCGTGACCCAGGTCGCAGGGAGTGACCCAGGAGGCAGGGCGGGACCCAGGTGGCAGGGCGTGACCCAGGAGGCAGGGCGTGACCCAGGAGGCAGGGCGTGACCCGGGTGGCAGGGCGTGACCGAGGAGGCACGGCGTGACCCAAGAGGCAGGACGTGACCCAGGTGGCAGGGCGTGACCCAGGAAGCAGGGCATGACCCAGGAGGCAGGGCGTGACCCAGGAGGCAGGGCGTGACCCAGGAGGCAGGGCGTGACCCAGGAAGCAGGGCGTGACCCAGGTGGCAGGGCGTGACCCAGGAAGCAGGGCGTGACCCAGGTGGCAGGGCGTGACCCAGGAGGCAGGGCGTGACCGAGGAGGCAGGGCATGACCCAGGAAGCAGGGCATGACCCTGGTGGCAGGGCGTGACCCAGGAAGCAGGGCGTGACCCAGGAGGCAGGGTGTGACCCAGGAGGCAGGAGTGACCCAGGAGGCAGGGCACCAGCCCAAGCGTCACCCAACAGACTGGACCCTCACGGCAGAAATTGTTAACGGCAGCGCACACCGACCTGTGTGCCGCTCGGCTCCCCAAAGCGCCGCCTGGCCAATGGGATTAGATGCCCTTGGAACTGGCGTACTACCCAGCACTGCACACCGACTTGTGTGCCGACCCAGCTCCTCAAGATATTCCTGACAGCAGCGCACACCGACCTTTGTGCCGTCTCCTAAAAGCGCCACCCAGCCAATGGGGATCAGATGGCCCTTGGAGCAAAGTGCTGAAACTAACACTGCACACCGATTCGTGTGCCGACTAGGCTCCTCTAATCAGCACCACCCGGCCTGCTGAAGAGGCATACACAGCCGAGTCAAAACGACTCTGGGCCCCAGCTTGCTGACAGCTTGGTACTGGAGACATGGATTCACTGGAGGGCAACGTTTCCTGGTTCTGGACTGTCCACTCCTCGACAGGATCCCATCTTCGTTGCCAGTGTAATATCTTGGTACCTGAAGTAACACCCGGACCAGCAGGTAAGATATAAGTAGGTTTATTGTAGTATAGTTGCCAGGAACAACATTGGCATGTCCCCGCAAGCCAGCATAACTCTCAACTGTAAAACATAGAACCCAGCTTCAGAGCAAAACATCCCAACACTCCACTCACTCTGGCATCACCACATTCCATCTAACAGTGATGTCACCACCTCACCTCAGATACACATTAGTAAACAGGGCGTGACCCAGGAGGCAGGGGGTGACCCAGGTGGCAGGGCATAACCCAGGAGGCAGGACGTGACCCAGGTGGCAGGGCGTGACCCAGGAAGCAGGGCATGACCCAGGAAGCATGGCATGACCCAGGAAGCAGGGCGTGACCCGGGTGACAGGGCGTGACCCAGGAGGCAGGGCGTGACCGAGGAGGCAGGGCATGACCCAGGTGGCAGGGTGTGACCCAGGAGGCAGGGCGTGACCCAGGAAGCAGGGTGTGACCCAGGTGGCAGGACGTGACCGAGGAGGCAGGGCGTGACCCAGGAGGCAGGGCGTGACCCAGGAGGCAGGGCGTGACCCGGGTGGCAGAGCGTGACCCAGGAGGCAGGGCGTGACCGAGGAGGCAGGGCGTGACCCAGGAGGCAGGGCGTGACCCAGGTGGCAGGGCGTGACCCAGGAGGCAGGGTGTGTCCAATTCACTTACCTAGTGACGATGCAAATCACAATGTCATTTGCTTCAGCATTTTCGCTGTTAGCTTTTGATCTGGATCAACCTATCATATTCTCCTCTTGCAACCGTTCACCATGAACCACTGTAACTGTAACTAGCGCCTAGATACACCAGGGCTTTGTGCGCTGCTATAAATGTAAAAAATAATGATATACGGATTTGGTATAAGAATATTATGAATGTACCTTTATGTGTAAAGCTTTATTAACCATATATACAATAAAAAGAATAACGTGCTTAATAAACACTACTCTGGGAGCTAAGTACACTATAAAACACCAACAACGTGTCTAAATGGACACGTGACTGCGTGATGAAGAGCAGAAAAGTGATAGAAAGCGAGAGGAGTGATAACTCCCCCGGCTGGTTTCAATCTGAGGCTCTTTGCGTTCTGTGGCCTCGCCCCCAACGCACTGGAAGTCTCGCATTTTTTTTTTTGTAAAAATATCTTTATTAAGTGCTTAAAGATGATACAAGGGTAATACATTCAATTCAATAAGAAGACTTTTGTGGCAATTACATTCCCCCCTCAAAGCAGAAGGGGTAGTTTCAATTTTACTTTGGGCATTTGGGTGGGTACATATATATTTTCTGTTCAGAGTCTGTGGTTTACAAAGTGTTCGTGTTTTGCCTGAGTAGGCTAAGAGTTCTCTTTTTCTTTATTTTATTTTTGGATGATTGTCTGGGCTGGGGGTTTTACTCAGGTCCCCCATCTTCCAGGCTGTCCTTGATTTCATAGTCTCTTAGCAGGCCGTGGACCATCCTGCGGCAGGCTTCGGTTGTCAGCAGCTCATCATTGAGGACCAGGCGTTTCCTTGCGTAGAGGAGAATGTCCTTCAGGCAGCAGAGGATCCTCCAGCAGTTCTGGATTGCCTCTACTGTGTGGGTCTGTGCAAAGAGTCCATACAGCACAGACTGGTGTATAATGTCTTGGGGCGGGATGTGAGCACTCAACTCAGTGTTCAGGGCCCTGCGCAGTTTCCTTGCAAAGGGGCATGCCCAGAAGAGGTGGTACGCTGTTTCCTCTGCCGGGCACCCCCTTGGGCAGCTCCTGTGTGGGCAGAGGCCCCGTCTGTTCATGAATGCTCGCACAGATAGTGCCCCCCTCACCGTCAGCCAGGCGATGTCCTTGTGAATATTCAGGAGTTTGTTTGATGCCACATTTTCCCACACCTGGGTAACTGTGGCCGCTGGTAGGTCCTCAATGGGATCTGTGGTGTCTTGGGATCTGATCAGGTTGTGGATTGTCCTTGGGTTCCACAATGCAGGCACCACCCCCTGAAGGCCAAAATCTGCGATGAACTTTTCCATCTCCCTGTAGTACCAAGGGAGCGTCCAGTTGTACGGGGCCGTGTTTTCCCACTTGTCCCAGCCTAGCTTCCTCCATGTTGGTGTGAGGAAGAAGCGGAAAAGGAGGTAGGCTGAGTGGGTCTTGTTGGCGTTGCCCAGGGAAATCCTGACGCAGGTGCAGGCGAAGCAGGCCCGCAGTCTTGTAGGGAGGTCCGGGATTCCTTTCCCTCCTTTGCGCGGTTCCTTGTACATGGATGATCTCTTAACTCTGTCCATCTTTGAGCCCCAGACAAAGTGGAAGACCATGGCGTTGATGGCCCGCGCCTCACTGGCTTGGAGGGGCCACGCTTGGGCCACATACCGCAGGACAGGCAGCTCATCATTTCTCAGCACCAGAGCCTTCCCTTCCATGCTCAGTTTGCGGAGACTACAGAGACCCAGTTTCTGTTTGACCTTGGCCAGGCGTTCCTTCCAGCTTTTCAGCGCTGCCCCCTCCTTCCCATACCAGACCCCAAGGATCTTGATGAAATCCTTCTCGATTGGGAAGGGAAGGGGCTCCTGGTTGCTATCCCAGTGTCCAAACAGCATGGTTTGGGATTTTGCTGCATTTATCTTTGCGCCCGATGCCTGGCCAAAGTCTTCGCAGGTCCTCAGAAGCTCTGACACCGATTGACTGTCTGCACAGAAGAGGGTGACGTCATCCATGTAGAGAGAACACTTCACCTCTCTTCTCGCGTCTCCTGGTGCCGGGATGCCTCTGATGTCTGGGTTATTCCGGATGTACTCCGCCAAGAGCTCTATAATGCAAACAAACAGAGGGGGCGAGAGAGGACAGCCTTGCCTAACCACAGACTTTACTGGAAAGGGGTCTGTTTTCCAACCATTCACCATGACTGAACTGAATATGTCTTTATACATTACTCTTACATAACTGCAGAAGAATTCCCCCAGCCCAAACCCTCTGAGGACCCTGTCCATGAATTCATGGGAGACAGCGGTCAAAGGCCTTCTCCTGGTCAAGGCACACCAGCGCTGCCCGCTGTCCAACCTTGCAGTCCATGACATACTGGATTGGAAGTCCCGCATTTTTTTTTTTTTTTTTTGTAAAAATATCTTTATTAAGTGCTTAAAGATGATACAAGGGTAATAAATTCAATTCAATAAGAAGACTTTTGTGGCAATTACATTCCCCCCTCAAAGCAGAAGGGGTGGTTTCAATTTTACTTTGGGCATTTGGGTGGGTACATATATATTTTCTGTTCAGAGTCTGTGGTTTACAAAGTGTTCATGTTTTGCCTGAGTAGGCTAAGAGAAAGTCCCGCATTACGGAGAAAACTGGTTGTAAACCAATCCACGATCTGAAGGATTAGCGCACGTCAAGGAGATCTGTAATAGAAGTTTAACTCTACACAAAGCGTGAGCTAAAACAAGCAGAACATGCCTACCCACAATTCTTTATACAATATCTGCATACCCACAATCCTTTGTATTTAACATGATTAATCACGTACAATATCTAAGCATCATCAATCATGCGCAGATCTATTTCCACTGACTGATGTGTAAAGCATATTCCTTTTCATATAATGTGTGATTATGACATATTACTGGTCTAAACACTCTACGCTTGCAGAGTCCTTGCTATTTACCGTTACTCCCCTCATTGCAGACTTCATAGAACAGCCGGTCTCTACCAACGTGAACAATACTGGGTGAGGCACTAGCACTGCGTGTGGCGGTGATAACCCGGCATTGAATTTTTGGAGCGTTTCCGCCTGGAGAAGCTCTGCTGATAATGTCGAAAGATAGTTGAGTGAGTGGATATCTGGCAAGCACGTGCCTGGCACACAAGGTTAAGAGACGAGTTACTCGTATCAGGATAGTAACCTATAACTTATAGGGCCTCATTAGGACCCAGGTGGTAAGGGGTTTACGGCGGCGTAAACAGCGCCGACCCTTACCGCCTGATTCCAAGGTCCCTTAGCGCCATGGAGGTTTTAACACCTGCTTTTAGCAGGTGTTGAAATCCATGGCGCTAAGGGACCTTGATGTTAATTACGCCACCGTAATTTACGGTGGCGTAATTAACGCCTTCCCCACTCCCATTATGCCCTATGGGGCAAAAATGGGAATGGGGAAGGGTAAATGGGGATTGGGGACTTACCGCCCACCAACCTCGGAATGGGGCGGTAAGTCCGCCAACCACCATGGCGTAAACTACCGCCTGGGTCGTAATGAGGCCCATAGGCTTATTAGGAGGAGCCCCCAGGAGGCCAACCATCATCAATGCAACATCTTCATGTATGGTTCCATCAACATTCTGGAATCATACACGAAGATGTTGTCAGGGTTACAGAACGTATGCATCTCATGGAATAAAGAACTATGGGTCTCATTACACGGTAGGCGGTAAGGGTTTACCGGTACCAGTATTTTACCGGTACAGGTAAATCCTTACCGCTTTACTACGAGGTCCCCTTGCGGGTTGGGGAATTTAACGCCTGCTTTTTGCAGGCGTTAAAAACCAACCCGCAAAGGGACCCAGGTAGCTAATTACGGTACCGCAATTTGCGGTACCGTAATTAGCGCCTTCCCCATTCCCATTATGCCCTATGGGGCAAAAATGGGAATGGGGAAGGGCAATGGTGGAAGGGGGAATTACCGCCCCGCCAACCTTGGAATGGGGTGGTAATACCCCTTTCCACCAAGGCGGTACCGGTAAATTACCGGCATGAACCATGGCGCTAATAGCGCCATGGTTTACCGCCTACCGTGAGGCCCAAATGCAAGTGTATGCAACATCACATCTTCCCCCCTATAATTATATAAACTATATATATATATCTTTTAAGGATTGGTTGTACCACACTTTTCGATAACTGTAACAACTATAATATTTTCTTAACTTGAACATCGTACAAAAAAAAAAGATACATGAACTTGGTATTAGAATAGACCATTTGTGTATATGCTCCGGTGGGTCTATGCCTTGGTGGATCTCAAGGTTTTCAATAATATACATAGGCCCTCATTACGACCCTGGCGCAAAGCGAAAAACGATGGCGGTAAACGATTGCCGCCATCGTCTTCCGCTAGGGCCGATTACGACCCGTGACCGTAAACTACGATGTCATTAGCGGCATCGTAGCTAACGCTGCCGCTGACTGCGCCAAGGGCGCGCACACACGAACATCCACACCGTACTTAGCGCCATGGCGGAAAGGTACACGAATGCCGACCCAAGCGGACATGCCCCTAACGCCATCACCCAGCCCGTTAAGTACCTTACCGCCATGGTGCTAATTACGCCATCGCGAACCAACCGTAAAGGGCCATGTAAAGTGAATGCAGCTGCCACAGGTGCACAGAAACAGCACAGGTGAAGGCAATACAGACTCAGGAAGTACAAAAAGAGCACACCCCACCCCTTTCCACACCCAGTCACACTCCACAATGATACCAATAGGACTAGCAATGTTGGGGCTGGAGGACCTGATAGCAATGCGAGTGCTACAACAGCAACTACAACAACAACAACAACAACAACAACAACAACAACAAGCTGCACAGAGGAGACGCAGGAGGAGAAGGAGGGCAAGGCAGGCCCAGCAAGCCCCACCAGCACAGCCAGTGCCACCACGCAGGCAGCCCCCAATCCCACGCATCAGAGCCAGCCCATTCAACCTCACCGCTGAGCAGATCCACACCCTGTACCGACTGGACCGGGACACCATCACCACCATTGTGGACATGATACACAACGACATCGTCAGCATGATTGAAACACCCACTGCCACCCCCCCCCCTACTGAAGGTAGTGTCCGTGCTCCACTTCCTGGACACAGGCACCTACCAGCACACAGTGGGGCACTTGCATGGCATATCACAACCATTATTCTCGCGTACACTGATGCAAGTGCTCAATGCCCTCCTCAAGCACACAGATGACCACATCTCATTACCACGGTCTGCCCAGGAGATTGCCAACACCAAAGTGGGTTTCCATGCACTGGCCGGCATACCTGGTTGCATTGGTGCCATTGACTGCACCCATGTTGAATTGGTGGTCCCACATGCCATGGAGGTACCGTACCGCAACCGTAAACATTTCCACTCAATCAACGTGCAAATGGTCTGTGACTCCAACAGGCTCATCACACATCTGATTGTGTTTTTTAAGATGGCCGCTGTGCTGTTTCCCGTTCCGCCGCGATTACGCTATTTCCGGTTCTGCCTAATTGCGGTCACCGCTAATTACGGTGACCGCTGACTACGGTCGGCGCAATGATGGGTGGCGGTAGGTCACCCTGCGCTGTTAACGAGGCCGGTAAGGGCTATTTGCGGCATGGCGTAGTTTACGTTACCGCCATGGCGTAATGCTCGTGCGCGATGGGTCGTAATATGGCGCTCTTATCGCCATCGGACCATGGCGTTAACGCTCATTACGCCATGGCGGTAATTTCGATTACTTACCACCTGGGTCGTAATGAGGGCCATAGGGCCTCATTACACGGTAGGTGGTAAGGGTTTACCGGTACCGGTAAGGGCACCGGTACCGGTAAACCCTTACCGCCTTACTACGAGGTCTCTTTGCGGGTCCTCCCTTAACGCCTGGTTTTTCCAGGCGTTAAGGGCGGGACCCGCAAAGGGACCTCAGAGCTAATTACGGTACCGCAATTTGCGGTACCGTAATTAGCACCTTCCCCAGTCCCATTGAGCCCTATGGGGCAAAAATGGGAATGGGGAAGGGTAAATGGGGATTGGGGAATTACCGCCCCCTCTCACCTTGGAGTAGGGCGGTAATTCCGCCATCCACCAAGGCGGACTCGGTACGGTACCGGCGGCAACCATGGCGCTAATGGCGCCATGGTTACCGCCTACCGTGTAATGAGGCCCATAGTCTTGTTTATAGTTCCACACTCTTTTCCTAAATTATTGATTATCCTCAATATTTTTCTCATGTGGCTCTCCTTTTGTTATCTTTTCTTGTGTATATTCTTTGTTCATCAATGTTGGGTATTTCGCCATATGTGTTTTGTTCCCTTTCATTTCTCAATACTTCCTCCTCCTTTGCCAAGATTACATCATCACAAGGCCACCTCTTGCCATCCTCTAAAATCACAGATGTTTTTGAACACTCTATCACTTTCTGAGGAGGACGGAATCTTGACTCCCCTTTCATCACACGTTTGGGTTCTTTCACTCTTCACAACTTTACTCTCTTGAACATGTTTTTGCTTGTCGTAATAATTTTTGTATTCCTCTTGTTTCCTTTTCACTTTGTTGACAATTTCCTCCAAATTTATTTCTTTGTTTCTCCTTTTTGTCATCCAAGCCGGTCTAAGTCTGTTTGTAGCTATTCTTCCTCTCATCAAAGTGAATGGTACTTCCTCAGTTACTGAATGTGGAGTAACCTCTTACGTGTTGAGTGCTTCCATGAGCGTCTCTTTCCACGGTAGATTGTTGACAATGGCTAACTGGATAATTCCCTTTATGAAGCGTTTCATTCTCTCCACTAGCCCATTCCCCGTGGGATGGTATAAGGCCGTTGTATTATGTTCATTACTTTGACAGCTGATATGGATTCCTGAACAATACCACATTCCACCCATTTGGATGGATAGTCAACCAATACAATAAAGTCAACTTTATGTGCTCCCAATGTTTCATAGGGTCCAGCTATATCAATGGCCAGTTTTGTCCATACTGTACTGGGAATTTCTACTGGCTGCAATGGTGTGATATGTGTTTATTTACTTTTATCGCTTACTGCACATGCAGTACAATCTCTGACAAGAGCCTCCAATTCACGCCACATGTTAGGCCACCAATAAGCTTCTCTTACTCTTCTCTTCGTTACATTTCTACCCACATGACCTTAATGTGCAATGTTCATAATTCTCTCCCTCATACTTGTTGGAGGTATTATTCGATCTCCTTGATAAATACATGCATTGTCACTTGTCAATTCCATCTTTAATTTTTTTCACTAGTTTTGATATTTTCCTCAGTATCTTTCCAGCCACTTTCAATAGCTTTTCTCAACAGTTTTTGTTCAGGGTCTTGTTCTCTAGCTTCCACCCATTCCTCCTTAGAGAAACATAAATGCACATGTGCTATTATACATTCCATGTTTTGAGCTTCTGTTAGCTCTTCCTTGTCCTCACCATCATTTGTGCTACTCTCACATGGTAGACGAGAAAAACAATCTGCCACTACATTGGTTCTTCCAGGGGTATATTTTATATTGACATTAAATTGCATGATAATCAGTGTCCATCTCCTTATGCGTGGGTATGTCATATGAGGATTCTTTGAGTTCAAATCGTCTATGAGTGGCTTGTGATCCGTTTTGATATCAACTGGAATGCCCCAAATGTAACGCTCACCTGGTTCCCACGGAGGCGCGGCGTCGAAGGCGCAGAACTCTGAAGATGGACAGGAAGGGCCCCTCTATTCTGGCTTCCCTGGCTCGTTGGATACCCTCCTGTGCGTGAAAAGGGAGTATTACCAACTGTGGAACAATGCTCAAGCCTCCCACTCCCTTCCAACCCTCCACGATACCTCCTCCACGATTCCCCGTGAAGCCTCACCTTAGGGTTTGGAAGGATGAGCTCTCCATCCTGCTTCTGATGCAGGGGCGCGTTGAAACCCAGTTACTTCACTGGATTGAGGATTGATGGGAGTTCAGGTAAGCTTGACTGTTCAGGTAAGGCGCTGTAAAAGTTCTGTTCAAAAGTTCAAGCTTAATAATAATGTTTGTTGTCTAATTGCAGCAAGCGCTAATGCTTATGTCTTTTTCCCCTTAGGGGCCGGGGTTCGGAGTGCCGGAGATATGGCGCGACCCGAAGTGAAACAGTTCTGGATGAGCGCTCAGGTAATGTCTTTGCATTCGCTCATTCAATGTCTTTGTTTTTTTTCCCCATAGGGGCCGGGGACCGGAGATGCCAGGAAGCGGCAGGACCCGAAATGCAGTGGGAATAATCCAACAGGTAAGACTTAAAAGGAAACTGAGCTTTCCTTATTCCTTTTCTCCCTCTCACCTTTGTTCTTGTCTTTTTTCCTCTAGGCGCCGGGGCGTAGCTGAATCCGGAAGATCGGTGCTGAAGATGGAAGCGCCTTGCAAAGGTGAGTAAAATGCAGCGCTGCAGCGATCGAAACGAAATGCCTTTAAAATGATGTCTTCCTTTTCAGGGCCGTTGGAGAAATGACTCCGGGATGCAGATTTAGCAGGTAAGGGCTTTTCTTCTCCTATTCTCTTCCTTTCTCCCCTTGCAGGTGTTCCAGGGTGCTGGCAGGCGTGGCTGAAGTCAGGATGCAGGAGCTGACACGGTGAGCGTCCAGCTGCTAGGTGCAGAACAACGCGAAGCATGTGTGGCTGTTCGGGTGGGGTTTAAATAGCCTTGGAAGAAGTTCCTGGTATGTATCCTTCCACCAATCAGGTATGTATCCTTCCCCGACCACACCCGGGTGGTGAAGTAGTCCTACAGGTTAAGTAGTCCCATTCAGGCCTCAAGAGGGCCTGGATGAAGCAGCAAGGTCTGCATCAGGTAAGTGTGCACCCAAGCACTTAAACACATATCCTCTTCTATGAGCCTGGCGCCTAAGGCGCCATGACTGGGGTCCGCTATGAGCCTGGCGCCTAAGGCGCCAGGACTGAGGCCAAAGGGCCCCGACTTGGGCCCGCTGAGATTTCCCTGGGGAAAATGATGTCTGCCTCTGTGGTGGCTGGGCCCGGCCTGGATCCTTAGAGGTAGGCATCATGACAGTACCCCCCCTCAAGTCCCCTCCCAAGGTCTTTTCCTCCGGGGGTTTTGGTTTTTGCGGGAATCTTCGATGGAATCTTTGAATTAATCGTGGTGCGTGAACATAGTTACTGGGTTCCCAAGATCTTTCCTGAGGTCCATATCCTTTCCAATCAACAAGATAGAAGAGTTTCGACTTAACTATCTTGGAATCTAAAATGTCTTTCACTTCGAATTCTAATTCTCCATCAATTTGGACAGGGCCTGGGGGCTCAGACAGTCTGGTTCCAGGTTGTACTGGTTTTAGAAGAGATGCGTGAAAAACGGGATGAATCCGCATGTTGGATGGTAAATCGAGTTTAAAGGCCACTGGGTTGATAATAGCTTTGATGGGGTAAGGCCCAATGAATCTGGGATTAAAAGTTCGCTGACCCTTGAGGGGTAGATGTTTAGTTGCTAGCCATACCTGATCTCCTACTTGGTAAGGAGGAGTTTTACTTCGGTGCAAATCAGCGTTTTCTTTATACTTTTTCTTGGCTTGCTGTAAGTGGGTTGTAGCTTCTTTGAAGGCTTGGGTTATTGTGTCATGTAGGTGATTTACTGCAGGCATCTCCAGGGTCAGAGGTGGATCTAGGTCAGAGGTCCGAGGATGGTGACCATACAGGGTATAAAAAGGAGTCTGTCCGGTTCCAGAATGCACTGAATTGTTGTATGCATATTCTGCAATCCAAAGGATGTCCTTCCAATTCAACTCGGATTGGTGTAACATGCACCGCAGATATTGCTCGAGAGTCTGATTGGTTCTCTGGGTTTGTCCGTCGGTCTGGGGGTGGTGGCTGGTGGATAACCGCACGTCTATTTGTGCTAGTTGGCAACATTTCTTCCAAAAGTGGGAGATAAATTGACTTCCACGGTCTGAGACTAATATGGAAGGGAAACCATGTAACCGCACTATATTTTCCATAAATTCCTTGGCCAAGGTGGAAGCTGACGGCAATCCTTTTAAAGGGATAAAATGGGCCATTTTGGAGAATAGATCCACTATTACGAGAATCGTGTTGTAACCACCACAAGGAGGCAGGTCAGTTATAAAGTCCATTGACAAGGTGTGCCAAGGTGCTGGTGGAATGTCCAAAGGTTGAAGTAGGCCGGCTGGCCTTTTCTTTTGACTCTTATTTTGGGCACAGATTCCGCAAGACAACACAAATGACTTTATGTCTTTTCTCCAAGAAGGCCACCAGAAGTGGCGTTTGATCTTTTCTTCTGTTTTCGCGATACCGGGTTGTCCTTCCATTAATGATTCATGATGACGGGTAATGACAAGTTCCTGCAATTCTTTACTTGGCAGAAATAACCGCTCTTGGAAGTAGGGTAAATCATCCTTAACGGTGTAGTGAGGACCCTTTTGACTCCATTCCAGTAAGGCAGAAGATTCAAAAAGCTGTTTTACTTGAGCTTGGATGTCCTCAATGGTTTGCAATGAAGTCAAGCCCAGAATTCTTTGTTCCGGTATGATTGGCACAGGTTCTAAACTCGAATTGGGTTCTTCCATGCCTATCCGGGATAAGGCATCTGCCGTACCATTCTTGCAGCCAGGGCGATAGGTAATTACAAAATCAAATTCCGCAAAGAATAAAGCCCATCGGAGTTGTCGCGAAGATTGAGCTTTGGCCGTCTTTAAATACATACTGCAAATTTCTGTGGTCCGTAATTACGGTGATGGTGTGCCTTGCACCGAGAAGATAGTGACGCCAAGCCTTGAAAGCTGATTTAATAGCCAGTAGTTCTTTGTCGGTAATTGCGTAATTGAGTTCAGGTGGAGAGAATTTTCTGGACCAAAAGGCTACAGGGTGTAGTTGGTTAGTTTCTGGGTCTCTTTGCGACAGGACAGCTCCCATGGCCGAACTGGATGCATCGGTTTCCACGATGTAAGGGAGATCTGGGCGCGGGTGCTTCAATACAGGTGCAGAGGTGAATTTGGTTTTCAGGTCCTGAAAGGCTTGTTCAGCCTCAAGAGTCCATTCAAAGCGGTTGTTTTTCTTTAGGAGAGCTGTGATGGGTTGAACAGTTCGAGAAAATTCCGGGATGAACCTTCGATAGAAATTGGCAAAGCCAAGCATGCTTTGCACTCCCTTCACAGAGCTAGGAGATGGCCATTTGAGAATGGCGTCCACTTTCCGCGAGTCCATTCGGATTCCTTGAGGTGTCAGGATGAATCCGAGAAACTCCACGTCTGTGGTATGAAAAACGCATTTTTCGAGCTTGGCAAATAATTTGTGCTGGCGCAGGTTCTCAAGAACTGCCCTAACATGGTTTCTGTGATCATATTCTGAGGAGGAATACACCAGGATGTCGTCAATATAAACGATGACACAAACATTGATAAGTTCCCGAAGAACATCATTCATGAAGTACTGAAAGGCGGCAGGTGCGTTGCACAAACCGAAGGACATTACTTGATATTCGAAGAGCCCAAATTTGGTGCGGAATGCAGTCTTCCACTCGTTGCCCTCTTTTATACGTACCAGGTGGTAAGCTCCTCGGAGATCTAGCTTGGTGTACACACGAGCGTCTTTTACTTGGTCGATAAGCTCAGGTATCAGGGGCAAAGGGTAACGATTCTTAATCGTTATCTGATTTAGGGCGCGGTAGTCAATACAGGCCCTAAGGTCTCCTTCCTTTTTAGGTACGAAGAACAAAGCGGAAGAGACTGTTGACTTTGATGGGCGAATGAAACCATTGGCCAGGTATTGATCCAAATACTGGCGCAAATGCAGGTTCTTAGGTTCAGTAAGAGCATAAATCCTACTACAAGGTAGTTGTGCATTGGGTACCAAGTCGATTTGGCAATCGTAAGATCGATGGGGAGGTAAGGTGTTAGCCTGCTCTTTCTGAAAAACGTCTTGGAATTCTTGGTATTCAGATGGTAGCTGTACAGGGGTGGAAGTTACAGAGGCTAGACCCATAACTGGATTCCTTGGGTAACAGGTTGGTTCACAATCAGGAAAAGTTATCTTCTTTGCTCGCCAGTCTATTCTCGGATTATGTGTTTCTAACCAAGGGATTCCAAGAAGTATTTGAAATTGTGGGGCCTTGATCACATCAAACACGATTGCTTCCCGATGTCCGTCCTGACCCACCAGAGTGATTTCAACTGTGGAATGCGTTACAGGCCCTGAGGCTATTTCTGTTCCATCAACTGTAGTAATTACATCTTGGGTTACTTTCGGGCGGAGAGGAAGCTTAATCCTGGAAGCCAATTCACGGTCTATGTAATTTCCAATAGCTCCACTGTCTATGTATGCTTTTATAGCATGCAACTGCTGAGGCTGTTTTGGGTTCACAAGCACCATTGGCATGACAAAATGCGAGGTCAAAGAGTTTGTTTTCAAGCTCGGCAAGCGGACCCCTACGCTTGTCGGGCTAGGTCGTTTCCCGAACCAGGTGTCAATAACTCGTTATCAGTGGCTCCAACCACCTTCTTGGGTGGTTTAACTGGACAGTTGCATTTGTCGCCTTCTCTCTCGTTCCTTCTGCGTTAATGGTCCTTTAACACTGCCAATTTGCATAGGTTCGGAAACGTCAGTACTCTTGGAGTTAACGTGGGTCTTGATAGGTACTCTGGTTTCATACTTGAGCCAATCTGCTTTTCTATTTTGAAGTCTGTGATCAAGTTGAACCACTAAGTCTATGTAGTCTGCGCAGGCCTGGGGTGGATCTACTATCTGAGCTATAACATCTTTAAGCTCTCCGCGCAGGCCTCGATGAAACAATGTGATCCTTTTATTTTCAGGCCATCCGGTTTCCACAACTAGTCTATTAAAGGTGGCGATATAGGACAAAAGATCCTGATTACCTTGTCGTAAGGATAGCAGTTCGTTGTCAAGGGCCTGTCCCTGCGAGTGTCGAGCGAACAATCTTTCCATGCTGGCCTGGAAGCCCTGGAAATCCCGGAGAATGGGATCATCCTGATTTACCAATGGAATAGACCAATCGGCAGCACAGCCACTGAGGTAAGATAGTACAAAGGCTACTTTGGTCTGGTCGTTGGGGAAGGCCCCGGGCCTGCATAAAAAGTGTAAACGGCATTGGTTCATAAAAACGGCATATTTCTTGGGATCCCCCGCAAAACGTTCCGGCGGGGCCAAAGGCATGTGTCCAGGTAGATTGATTTGTACCGGGTTATTCGAACCCATTGTTGTAGAAATATCTCCGGAAACAGGTAAAGGAGTGTGCTCTGCCTGGCCCTGCAATAACCTTTTGGCCAGATCATCAGTTCTTTCCTTGGATAGGATTAGTTCCCTTCTGAGAGCATTAGTCGCCTGGCGGGCTGAGTGCACTTCTGCCCGTAATTCCCCTAAAAGATGGGCCAGCTGATCTGTCTCGGAAGTCTCCATAGCGCCCAGGTGGGAAATTGTGGTAAGGCTTCGCGTTCTGTAACGCTCACCTGGTTCCCACGGAGGCGCGGCGTCGAAGGCGCAGAACTCTGAAGATGGACAGGAAGGGCCCCTCTATTCTGGCTTCCCTGGCTCGTTGGATACCCTCCTGTGCGTGAAAAGGGAGTATTACCAACTGTGGAACAATGCTCAAGCCTCTCACTCCCTTCCAACCCTCCACGATACCTCCTCCACGATTCCCCGTGAAGCCTCACATTAGGGTTTGGAAGGATGAGCTCTCCATCCTGCTTCTGATGCAGGGGCGCGTTGAAACCCAGTTACTTCACTGGATTGAGGATTGATGGGAGTTCAGGTAAGCTTGACTGTTCAGGTAAGGCGCTGTAAAAGTTCTGTTCAAAAGTTCAAGCTTAATAATAATGTTCGTTGTCTAATTGCAGCAAGCGCTAATGCTTATGTCTTTTTCCCCTTAGGGGCCGGGGTTCGGAGTGCCGGAGATATGGCGCCGACCCGAAGTGAAACAGTTCTGGATGAGCGCTCAGGTAATGTCTTTGCATTCGCTCATTCAATGTCTTTGTCTTTTTTCCCCATAGGGGCCGGGGTCCGGAGATGCTAGGAAGCGGCAGGACCCGAAATGCAGTGGGAATAATCCAACAGGTAAGACTTAAAAGGAAACTGAGCTTTCCTTATTCCTTTTCTCCCTCTCACCTTTGTTCTTGTCTTTTTTCCTCTAGGCGCCGGGGCGTAGCTGAATCCGGAAGATCGGTGCTGAAGATGGAAGCGCCTTGCAAAGGTGAGTAAAATGCAGCGCTGCAGCGATCGAAACGAAATGCCTTTAAAATGATGTCTTCCTTTTCAGGGCCGTTGGAGAAATGACTCCGGGATGCAGATTTAGCAGGTAAGGGCTTTTCTTCTCCTATTCTCTTCCTTTCTCCCCTTGCAGGTGTTCCAGGGTGCTGGCAGGCGTGGCTGAAGTCAGGATGCAGGAGCTGACACAGTGAGCGTCCAGCTGCTAGGTGCAGAACAACGCGAAGCATGTGTGGCTGTTCGGGTGGGGTTTAAATAGCCTTGGAAGAAGTTCCTGGTATGTATCCTTCCACCAATCAGGTATGTATCCTTCCCCGACCACACCCAGGTGGTGAAGTAGTCCTACAGGTTAAGTAGTCCCATTCAGGCCTCAAGAGGGCCTGGATGAAGCAGCAAGGTCTGCATCAGGTAAGTGTGCACCCAAGCACTTAAACACATATCCTCTTCTATGAGCCTGGCTCCTAAGGCGCCAGGACTGGGGTCCGCTATGAGCCTGGCGCCTAAGGCGCCAGGACTGAGTCCAAAGGGCCCCGACTTGGGCCCGCTGAGACTTCCCTGGGGAAAATGATGTCTGCCTCTGGGGTTGCTGGGCCCGGCCTGGCTCCTTAGAGGTAGGCATCATGACACCAAATGAGTCCTTTGAAGTGTTCTAGTATCCATTTGACACCCAGGGCCTCCTTCTCAATGGTGGAATCATTTTTCTCAGCCCCTCTTAATGTTCTGGAAGCAAAGGCAATGGGAACAATTTCACCTCCTTGCACTTGCTCTAAGACACCCCCAAGTCCTATGTTACTGGCATCCACTGACTGATATCCTAGTGTTGGCACTTGAGTCAAACATTTTAAGTGCTGCTGCCTTGTTGATTAATGACTTGATCATTTCAAATTCCTTCTTGCAGTCTTCTGACCAATTAAACCTTATACCCTTGCACATCAGATTTCTCATCTTTTCGGTCCTATCAGAATAGTGATCCACAAATTTAGAATAATATTCTGTTAACCCTAAAAAACTCCGAAGTTGATCTTTATTGGTGGGATCAGGAATCTTAAGAATGGTGTCAACCAATGATTCTTTAGGCTTTATACCATCTGCATTTATGCGATGACCCAAGTAAGTCACTTCATTTCTCTTAATTTTACACTTCTCGATCTTGAGTGTCATCCATTTTTGCTGTATGACTTGTAGCACACCTAACAGTTTTGCATCATGCTCCTCTTCGGACATTGCAGATATCAAGATGTCATCTTGGAAATAATGCACCCCTTGGAGACTGTTAATCTTTGGAACACAGCGGCTGCTGAAGCCAATCCAAAAGGCATTCTTTTATATCTGAAAGCTCCCAATGGTGTTATAAACGATGTCAAATGTCTAGATTCTTCTTCTAGTACAACCTGGTGATACGCCGACGGTAAATTTAGTGTCGTGAAGTATCTCGCCGGCTTCATCGTGGTCAACATTTCTCCTATGTTTGGCAGAGGATGGCGATCTATCCAAATGTTAGCATTTAGATCTCTTTGGTCGACACACATTCTGATTGATCCATCAGGCTTTTTAACAATTACAATCGGGGATAACCACTCCGAGCCTTCAATGGGTTCAATTATGTCTTGCATGCACAATTTTTCCAATTAATTTTTAAAGCTTCTCTGGTGCCAATTGGTATGTTTCTCACTTTGTGTACCACTGGATTTGCTCCTCTTTTGAGTATAATGTGATGTTTGAAACCTTTGAGTACACCAATTCTGTCATTGAAAACCTTCGGAAAACTTTTGGCTAGATTCTCAGAAGTGCTACAACTGTTCTCGGTAATGCATAGAATTGGTACATTTTCACCTGGATGTATCCTAATATTAAGTGATGCTTGTTCCCACCATCCAACTATTGAAAACCCATTTTCAGCCACATATAGTCTACAGTATGTCTTCCTTCCTTCAAAGTTCAGGTGCACCCAAACAAAACCTATAATGTTGATGGGTGTTTTTCCATAACCAGTTGCTTTTATCTTGGTCATTTGTAAATCTTCCATTCTTTTCTTTAGTATATTCACATAGGTTTCTACATCAACCATAGTATATGGAGAGCCAGCATCAACCATGACCTGTAAGGTTATGCCATTGATCTCCATTGGTACCCATGGTCCCAAACCACCTTCATTAGGTGTGAAAGCCAGTATTTGTACTTCGTCTTCAAACCGATCTGTGATTGCTAACAAGCTGCTTGGACCACCAATTTCTTCCAACGCTTTTATGCACGTCATGGCAGTACCTCTGCCTCTACCATATCGACTGGCATTTCTCACATAGCGGTTGTTAAATCTGCCTCTTCCTCTGCTGTTGCGACACACCTTACGAAAATGGCCTATTTGTCCACATTTATAGCATTCTCCTGAAAAGGCTGGGCAATCTTCTCCGCATTTAAATGTCTGTACCATCCACATTTAAAGCATTTGTTGGTTGGTCTGTATGTATTTTCTTTCTCTTGTCTTGATCCACCGCCTATATCAGACTTGACCAATCTCTTGACTATGGCAATTAAATCTTCTTCTTGCTTGTCACATTGTCCATCATCCATTTCTTGGACTGACTTTATTTCAGCATTCTCCACTTTGTTCTGGACTTCCTTCATACACTTCTCGCCTAGTTCAATAGATCTTGCTATTTCAATAGTTTTTCTAACGTGGGGTTCTTTGCCTGCCACAGACGTTGTTGAATGCGTGGATCTGCTACGTGCAAAACCATTTGATCTCTCAAGTATTCATCTGCCATCCCTGTGAAAGCGCACATAGCCAACAACCCTCTTAGTGCAGCTAGATGGGCATCTATGCTCTCACCTTTATTTTGTCTCCTTGTAAAGAATCTGTATCTCTCTATCACAATGTTGGTCTTATTTCCGAAGTGCTTATTTAGTTTAGCGATTGCTATGTCATACTTCCTGGCTCCACTTGAAGATTCTCCTAAACTTTCATCCGTATGATCTAAATCAGGCAAGGTTCTGAAGATCCTGAGTGCCTCTGCACCTATACAGTTGAGAAGCGTAGCTTCTTTTAGGTCGTCATTAAACTTAGATCCACCCATTGCCCTCAATTATACCTGGAAGATGTCCTACCATTGTTCCAAGGACATGCTGGATTTCCTGGCAGTGCCAACAATTTCACTGGAGCAGCTATGTTCTGCATAATGTACTCTTACTCATGCAACAGTTTATTGTCTCAGTGTCATTGTCTCTGTGTTTTCAGACTCTATTTTATAATTTTATTTTATTCATCCAACAAATCCTTTCACTGTATTTTGTACTTTCCACTTTGTTCCTGTATTTCGTACCCTTCAACTTGTTCGCTTTCAATTGTATTGACAATTGCTCAACATGTTCAATACATTGTGCATTCAATCCCTTAGCTTGAACATCCAGTTAATATCATGGCAATATCTGTATTTGGCAGCTTTCAACACTGTTACATGCGCTTAGCTTCACTTCAAACACTCGTCAATTCCATTTCAAATGTTTCTTTCTTATAGCTTCACTCGATGAAACACTTCATGCGTCTTTCCGTAACATAACTGCTCGTCACGTATTGTTTGTCGTTGTCAAGACAACAATCAATGTCCTCTAAATGGCACACAAAGCACGTACGAAGGTGCTTTTCTCTAATGGTTTCTGCGGTTGGCCAACGTCTCGAAAGGCATTCATAAATCTTTTCTTGTTTCTATACGCCTGCGTTATGCGCCGCTCACCTTTCACTTGCTCCCAAAAGTTGCTCTGTATTTTCGGTGGGTTCAGCTGTTTTGCCAAACTTTTCGAAGCGGTTAGTTATGCTATGGAACTTGCTCTTTACCGCATCTGGGGGCTCCCTCCTTATGAGTCCTCGTCGCCAATTGTTACGAAGTGTTGCAGTATAAATTATTCGTATCACGATAGTAACGTATAACTTATAGGTTTATTCGGAGGAGCCCCCAGGAGGCCAACCATCATCAATGCAACATCTTTGTGTATGGTTCCATCAACATTCTGGAATCATACACGTAGATGTTGTCAGGGTTACAGAACATATGCATCTCATGGAATAAAGAACTATGTACATAATGCAAGTGTATGTAACATCACAACAACGAGTAGCACAGATATTATTTTTTTTTCGTTGTACCGTGTAAAAAAAATATACAACTCTGGTTTAACAAGTCAATTGTTTTACAGAACTCTTATTAAAGGTGTAATTTCGCGACAATTGCTCTCAAAATGCTGTTAAACCTTAATCTATGAGGCGCCCAGGGAGTCTGGTCGTTCTCGATGCGCCAGGAAGCAGCCGTTCTGGGGTTGCAGCGCTACGTGGCGGTGGCCCTGCCGAGGAAGGAACCACTGACTTTTTTTCTTCAAACCTGATTTCAGAGCAATTAATCAAATGAGTAATTGTAGAACATAACACAGTGTTGGGCGAGAGCTAGAGATGAACAGATAATAGAATATATCCAAGAAAATGTAAAGCAGTGATCGTGAAACAGTCTAATGGACAGGTGTTAAAGCTATGGTAAGAGTAAGTTAACAGGAAATGGATTGAGTCTAAGGCCCCGATTCTCATTCTGGTGTTAAGTACTGAAAAGGTCCTTAAAAGGGTTAACAACATTCTCAGTACTTAAGACCTATTCTGAAGGTGGTGCATTCTTCCAAGTCAGAAGGAATGTACCACTTTCGGAATACATGTGCGGAATACATGTGGCGGTTACTAGGATGGGTTGGAAAGCAACCTTGCAACCGCCACATGCGTAATCAGGCATTTTGGAAGGGTATTCTTGTGGAACTCCTCCAGTTTCATATGGGTGCTAAAATAGCACACAAATACAGTACCGTTTTGGTGGCGTTAGACTGGAAGAGTGCCACAAGAAGCCTTGTTTGGTGTAATTGAAAGTGTTCATATACACCCGTGTGTTGTATATGAACACTTTCATGTACACGAAAGCAAGCAGCTTCAACTTTGATCAATGTATAATGACATTACAAAGTGAGGCAGTCCATGGCCATCATGCTGGTGGTTAAGCAGCATTAGTACCGAGCGCGGGGGGTGTAGCGGCCTCCCAGCCAACGAGGAGGCTTGGATCGGGTCCCTTACCACATAGGGAAAGACCCAGCTCCAATCCTCCTTGGAGCAGGCGGCCACCATCTTCCCTCATCGGGACCTAAGTTAAGTTCGCTCCCTACGATCCCAGTCCCTTCGCCCCACCACCACCCCATCCCCCTTTTCCACAGACCTGTAATGGCCCCTCCTCGGGTTGTATTGCTTCAGTAAAATCCTGAAATTTCCTTTGGAGAAGAATGGGGGTAGAACTAGAGGGATAACTTATAATGACACCAGAAAGTTAGGCGGCCATGGGCGGCACCATGCTGGTGGTTAAGGCCCAACAGAATCCTCAGTTTTTCCTATTGAGCAGGATGCAGAAGGAACTCAAGGGCAAACATAGTATTTATAATGACATCAGAAAGTGAGGCAGCCATGGGCACCATGATGTTAGATAAGGAGCGGTAGAATAACCAGCATTTCCTATGGAGTAGAACGCAGGTAGAACTCTATGGCTAACATGCTATTTATAATGACAACAGAAAGTGAGGCAGCCGTGGATGCCAAGCTGGTGGATACGGAGCGGTAGAATCTCCAGAATTTCCTATGAAGTGGAATACTGCTAGAATTAGAGGGATAACATTCTATTTATAATGACATTGCAAAGTGAGACAGCTGTGCCCACCATGCTGCTGGATAAGGAACAGTACATTTATAACATTACCGATGGAGAAGAATGGAGGTAGAACTAGAGGGCTAACATTCCATTTATAATGTCGCCAGAAAGTGAGGCAGCCGTGGATGCCAAGCTGGTGGATAAGGATTGGTTGAATTATCAGCATTTTGTAGATTAGTAGATTGCATGTAGAACTAGAGGGTTCATATTCTAGTTATAATTCTCAGCACAGCGTGAGGCAGCTGTGGACACCATGCTGGTGAATACGGATTGGTAAAGTCCTAGCAATTTCTGTGGAACCAAATGCAGGTCGAATTTAAGGGCTGACATTCTATTTATAATGACAGCAAAAAGTGGGGCAGCCATGGATGCCTTGAAGGTGGATAAGGAGCGGTAGAATCCCCATATTTCAGATGGAGCAGAATGCATGTACAATAAGAGCACTGGCATTCTATTTATAATCTTTAAAATCTTTCAAATATACAGGGAACTAGCCAGCCCCTCTGTAGTCTCCTCCTCATCTCTTCCATCTCACGCCCTCTGCAGTGCTTTGGCCACACACTTCACTGCAAAAATCAAGGACATCCTGAGCACCCTGGTGTTCCTCTCCACCTCCACCTACCCCAACCCCCTGCCTCCTAGGGCCTCCACCCTCCCTCTGCCTTTCTCTCCTCCTTCTCCTCTATCACACCTTATGAGGTAACCAGAGTTGTCCGCTCCATGAAGGTCTCCTCCAAACAGGTTTCTCCCTGCTCCTCCAGAACCATCAAGGACAATATTGGCTCTCTTGCCCCTGCACTTGCTGATGTTTGCAACCACTCTTTAGCTACTGGATCTTTCCACTCCTTCCGCAAGCACACCCTTGTGCACCCTCTCCTGAAAAAACCTTCTACAGACCCCTCCTGTCCTGCCAACTACCACCCCATATCTATCACCCCCTTCCTTGTGAAACTCTTGGAGAAGCTGGTCTTTCCCCAACTTACCCAGCACACTGAAGTTGTTGATTGCCTGCATGACCAACAATCTGTATTCTGAGCATCCAGAGGCACAGAAACTGCTCTTCTGAACACCCGTGAGGGACTGCTAGAATCTCCTGATTCCAACTCTCAAGCTGTTCTCATTCCACTGGATCTTTCCTCTGCATTTGATATGGTCAACCACTCCATCCTCATAAAATGGCTCCACGAAACCCTGGGTATCTCGGAGCGGACACTGGACTAGCCTACTTCCTTCCTCAGTGACCGTCCATCCCAGGTTATTCTGGGCTCTTTCTCCTCCCCAACCTATATCTCCACCTGCAGTGTTCCCCATGGCTCAAATCTCTCTCCATGGGTCTCTAACACCTATCTTGCTCCACGGGCACTCCTCATTTCCACCTTCTCCCCTAACTTCCAGTGTTATGCACGTGGGTCCCGTGCTTGCTAGGCCTAGAGACTCAAGCTACTCCTCACTGATGAGGCCCAACAAGGCCGAAACATGTTTTGGGATGCTTGTGGTCTCCTGCAGAAGCGATGTGACCTAGCAGTTAGGGCTAGACTACCCCTTTTGGGGTGGGACCAAGCCTGATTTTCATATGGTCTTTCCCCTTCTGTAACAGCGTGGCAGGCAAAGAACGATGGTCTGGAGGGTTGCCCAGAGCAATGCCAGTGGTTAAGATTAATTCTAAACCTTCCAGCCATCACCTCTTTGTTTTTGCTTATGGAGATAACAGACAACTCTTCTTCAAACTTCCCTCTGACACTCTCCTTACTTTGCCCGCCATTCGTGACTGCCTATCTTCCATCCAGTCCTGGTGCACTTCCAACGATCTCTGCCTCAATGCCAGCAAGACTGAGATCCTTCCTATTGGGATTCCTGCTCCCTCCTTCTTCCCCTCACTCTGGCCATCCTCTATGGGCTTTCCCCCGTCTCCTTCATCTGAAACCAGAAACCTTGGAGTCATCCTCGACTCATCTCTTTCCTTCCTCCCTCACATTCAGGACTTTGGCAAGAAGGCCCACTTTCAACTCAACCTCCTCAAAGGAATTCTCCCTTTCCTCCCTTTCCCTTAGAAGCTCAATGTCTCTAGAACTCTGGTTTTCCCTAGGGTAGACTACTGCAATAGCCTTTTCCTTAATCTACCCTAATATTCCCTACAACACCTCAGATAATCTAGAATAGGGCTGCATGACATATTCTTGGACTCAAGCAGAGGGACCGCATCTTACCAGCCCTGAAAACTCTCCACTGGCTCCCGGTTGCTGCAAGGATCTAATAAAAATTCCTCTGCATCATCCTGTGGGATGTTTTTACCCATGCATCAGAGCCCTGCTACAAATGGCAATGCTGATTGCCAAAAGCAACCCAGAGCTGTTGGGAATTCATTTTCTTGATGTCAAAAATTTGCTAAAATCATGGCTCACAAGACCACTATAAAGATTCAACATTCTTGTGGGATATTTCACATCACTCTACTGTAAGGATTCCCATCAAAACAATGTCAGCAAGGATTAGAACTGTCAAGCAAAATTCTCCTGTTAAATTCAAGACAGCTGTCAAAATGGGTGCAGTACCGGTGAACACCACTGACCGGAGCTGGCGCTCTATAAATCCTGACAGGAGAGCTGTCTTGCAGAACTGTGCAGGGATTAGAAGGCAGTCTTATTCCATTAAAAGTTCAAAGGCGGGCTTATCCATGGGAAGCTGTCTCACCTCAGGACTCCACACCAGAAGGCAGGAAATCACAAGTTTCTGTTAATCAAATGGAGATTGGCACCTTGGAGGGATGCCCTGCTAGCAGGAAAAAACAGACAAAGGAGGCCTTCAGCTGAATGGGGTATGCTGATTTTGGGTGTGAATGGTAAACAGTCCTCTGCCAGCAAAGAGAGGCATGTGATATCTGACTCACCAAGTACTGGGGGGCGGACCCAGACTGGATTGTGGATTCATATTGCAGCAAATATATGTTTAAATTAAATGCTTCTGAAATATTGTATTAAGCTTACAAAAATGTACAATTTGGAGATCCTTAGTCTGAGAAATGTACCCACAATTTGAGACTAGACTCAACTCTGTACCATGTTCTAAGGCAAAACCCCATGAATTATGGAGATTGCAGACACGGGGTTCATGCTAGAAAAATGAAAATTTACTGGAATATGTGTAAAGAGGCGGTGTACATCTGTGTAATTTTTGGTATAAATCCAATATTGGTAAACCAACCTACTTTAAGTTATATGATGTGTACATGTAATGTCAATCACTTGTGTATCTGAGAAATATGTTTAGTTATGAAAATGATTTTCTAAGGTAAAAGCTAAGGAGCGTTTCTTCAATAGATTGTAAAATGGCTGACATTACTCTGATACACTATCCTTTCTCAAATCAGGGATCAAAGAATCCTTTGACCTATCAAATCATGAGAGGGTTGGGCATGCAGAATGAGCCGACCCACCCACTTTCAAAAGACATAAAAAGAGACTGCTTTGGACAGGCAAGACATTCATTTTCCAACCTTCAACTGAATTCCTGCGCAGCACTCTGACGGAGAACTCCAGAATCCAGAACTCCAGAGATCCAGACTGACTCCAGAACACAAAACTCCAAAGAACTCTAGAACCCAAACAGCTGAACTCCTATCAGCAGGCCTTCAGAACCTAGCAACCAAACCAAACTATTCAACCGCCGGGCTGTGCGGTTTGCTTCTTGCTAAGAATCCTGTGTATCCAGAACAGAACCAGAGACCCAGAAAGCAGAGCTGTATCCAAACCGCCGTGCAGTGCCGATAGAGAGACCAGACCCAGACCAGACCTCTGTGCAGTGCCGCTAGCAGACCCAGACCAGACAGCTGTGACTTCAGAACCAGTACCAGAAACCGCCCAGAGTCCAGTCCAACCTGTTGACCAGATCCTGATGGCCTATTTCAAATGTATAGTGTGAGTCCGCTAAATTGTCTGTATCTTTTGAACCGCGTGTCCTAGGAACGAGAATTAACTTTCATTTTAAAGCTAAGATTCCCAGCTTTCGTAAACCGACTTGCTACTCCTTATAGTTCCTCCGTAAACATGATCGACGCACTTGGAAAAAAGTGCAGTGAATTGACATTTTGCTTCATTTCAACCACGTGTGAAAATATCTGTCTTTTGCTTCCATTACTGAATTCCGTTTTCAACCTGATAACCATCCCTGGATCATTGATAGCTATCACCTACCCTGAACCTCCTGTAGGGAATTAAAAGCAGTTTTAGCATATTCTTACTTCATTACCACCACATTTAAAAGGATTTCGCCTGCTTTAAAATCATACCTGTTTTCCTCTAAGCTCGCTGGGGGGAACTGGAACTTTGTATTGCATTTTGTTTGTATTCCTGAAAATTGTGTGCTCTTCTTCCATCTCCTTCTATTGCATAGGGGGGAGTGAAGTGTCAAAAGAAAAAGTGATCACATTATCTCTTGTGGAAACCATATCAATTTATTTCTGGGTTGCATTCTGTCCCACCTTGCATTTCCTTGAACCATATAAAGCATTCTCTGCTACCTTATTCTTCTGTTCCTATTCATAAGTAACCAGAAACTGTGCTACTGTAGGATTACCTATTGCTGATTACTGCTGATATTCACAAGTGTGCTATCCATTATCAATTTATTTATAAAAGTGAGATATATATATATTGTTTAATTTTTCAAATAAACCTTTTAATTTGCAAAACAAACCTCCTTCTTGGCTCAGTGGGGTCAGGGGGATTCTAAGAGAGGGGTGTTATATAAGGGTTGTCATCCAGAGTAAACGAACTGGACATAAAAATACATCAATAAGGGTTTCCATCAGCATCCCAGACTAGGCATTGACTTAGCTGTAGTGTTGAATTGAAGTCGCTTACAATCCATAATGCTGTCTGGGGCTGGGGACCACACTATCTACAACTTGCTCTCTCCAAATACTCTCCTTCCAGATCTTTACATTCCTCCGGCACCAGCTCTCTGTGTGTCAAGCGCTTCGCTAAACAGAGAGCTGGTGGCTGATCTCTTTCCTCAGCAGGCTCTCTCCTATGGAACACCCTCCCCCTTAGGCTTCGTCTTGAGCTCCTCAAGACTTTCCTTTTCACCTCCTCCTTCCCTTCCCTGCCTTCCTCCTCTGATAAAACCCACAGTTACTAAGATTGGAGGCCAGGGTCTGTGTCCTCCTGGCCCCTGGCCTCCCACACCCAATTGCCTTCAGCCTCCGTCCTCTCCCAGCACTTACCTTGGCACCCACTGGCCTATGTCACCACAGACCTGCACTTATTTATTGGCAGCTGACCACTCACCCAGGCACTTACAGCTGCTCACTTTCTAGCACTTCCCTCTTGGTACATCTAGCACTTATCCCCCACTCCCTCATTCCTTCTCTTCTCTCTTCACTTGCACATTCTGAATGCTCACAAGGCCTAGTAGGACCGCCTCTATCTCACATTGTCTTATTTGGGTTTCATTCCCAAGTTCGCTCCCTGTTGCCCTGTGGGGGCTTTGAAACACAATTTACTTGATGTATAAGCGCCTTAAAAATTCCCAATAAAAGACGATCAAGCTTTGTAAATAATGTTAATTGGATTTGAACTGAAGAGTTCTGGGAAAGATTGTCCTCAGGACATGAAACTATGTTAAGCCTGGTACTGATCTGGGTGTTAAAAGAACTAGGTTTCCTCACAGAGAGTGAGAGATGAGCCTCTGTAAAAAATGCACCGCCCCTTCTAGAAATGTTTAAAGTGTATTTGTGTCTTCTCTTTTATTCTGTTGTTGTCTTTTTAATCTTTTCAGGTTTTATTTTTTATTCTTGTATTGCTTTGTTTTAACTGAATTGAAGTTGCTTGTAAAAATGTACTGTATTTGTTTATATGTGAAAAGTCAAATGTATGAAAAATAAATAATGACAGTAGAAGCGAGGGAGCCATGGAACTCATGATGTTGGATAAGGAGCGGTAACATCCCTGCATTTTCTATGAGGCATCAAGCTCGTAGAACGCAATGGTTTACATTATATTTATAATGACAGTGCAAGTGAGGGAGCCATGGATGTCATGCTGTGGATTAGGACTGTTAGAATCGCAAGCATTTACAATGAGGCAGAATGCAGGTTGATCTAGAGGGCTAACATTTTATTTACAATGACAGTGCAAGTGAGGCAGCCATAGTCCGTTTCTTAGGCTCTAAAACATGGGGGAGGCTGTCGCACCTACAGGGGTCCTTCAGCATGGTGAGGTCCTGGGCAGCAGTCTGACTGGCAGAGATGCAGGTCCTAGGTCAACTCCAATGTTCTTGGGGGATGGTAAGGAGGCAGAGCTTGCCTCTGCCTCGGGCTGCCTGTCTTCACCTCACAGCTGGAGGGCCTTGGAAAGGACTTTCTCCCAAGCGGGTCCAACAAAGGGCCTAATTCACAGAGCGTTTTCCAATGGGATTGCACCATTATAAAACACTTCTGTGAATCAGGCCCCGAAAACAGGTGGAGGTCTCGCAATCATCCACAAGACCACGTGGCCCTGCACCAGACATGACGCCGACAACCTTGGCTCATTCAAAGTCCTCTGCTGCTATGTCCAGCTCTCCCTGAAATACACAGTCACCTTCCATCGCATCTACAGACTATGCAAACCCAACACTGCCTTCATCAGAGACTTCACCGACCTGGTCATCACCATGTACCTCACGCACGCCAACAACATCTTCCTATGTTATTTAAACCTCCTAGGCAACAAGGCCACCAAACTGATGGAGAAAGCTCTCCTCTACCTTCTCGACACCCTTTGCCTCACACAGCACACGAAAGACCCAACCCATGAGAAAGGTAACATCCTTGACCTAATCATCACTGCACTGCTTTGCCTACTCTAAAGCTCTCCTGTCTCACTTGACTGGTCTGACCACTTGGTCATGCCTTTCAACATCCTGCACACCACCCGAGTCAAGCACTCCTAGAAGAAACCCAACAGACAAACCTTTACGGTCCTTCAAGAACATCCCTGGGGAGAGAAGACCTTGCCAACCTCCACCTAAAATGGACCGAACACCCCCCAAATGAACTGTGACTCTCTACTGGAAGCACTCAATGCCACCCTCTCAGCCTCCATTGCTCCTCGCGGAATCTCCACACCCTGGACAACATTCAAGACACTCTCTACAGAGGACCTGGTAGAAACCCTGGCTGCCCTCAAAGTCACACCGTATACAGACAACATCCTCCCAGCATCCATCCTCAAGAGCCTCCCCCAGAAGCTCTCTTTCCCTACTTGTTCATCATCAACAGGTCCCTAACTGAAGGCACCATCAACCCTAAAGACAGGACAAATCATCCTCTACTAAAGAAACACACTCTTGATACCGACAACCTAGTTAACAATCGCCTTATCACCCATCTTCGCTTCCTAGGTAAGATCATGAGAAAGACTCCATTAACATTCTTGACAACAGCCACCCTTGCCTTCTGGTTCATCTCAACCTCTTGGCCGCTTTCAACACAGTACACAACCAAGCAAGCACAGATACCCTACATCAGCGCATCGAGATCAGCAACCTTGTCCAACACTGGTTCATGTCCTACTTCGCCAATCGCCAATAGTTTGTTCAGTTGTACTCCTCTAAATCGCCAATGCTACCCGTCACCTGTGGAGTACTGCAGGCTTCCATCCTCTCCCTAATGATCATCAATCTATACAAGGAGGCGTTGGAACTGTCTTAGCCACACACAACAAACACATCCACCAATACACCAGTGACACAGAGCTATACCTCAAGATTGACTGCATCAAGGACATCCACAAGCTCAAAACCTGCCTCTTGCTGATCCAGTCTTGGATGTCCAGTGTATACTTGAAGCTCATCCCCTCCAAGACTGAATTCCTACTCCTCACCAACAACACAGAACACCCACACATACAGACATGGCTATCAACCATGAACCCTGAGGGCTTCACATCCGAGCGCACCTTCTGTGCCAAGTACAAAGGGTTTCACATCGACAAACACCTCTCCTTCAATACACACATGACTCAGACAGCTTGGTATCAGCTCTCCCTACTGCGGAAAGTCAAGTCCTTCCTCTGGACAGCTGTAGATCCACCATTCAAGCACTGGTCCTACTCCACCTGGATGGGGCAATGCCCCCCTCAAAAGCCTCCCGTCAACCTCCCTTGTGCCCCTGAGAAGTGTTCTAAACACTGCCACAATCCTCATCAAGGATCTTCACAGATATGACCATATCACCCCAGCCCTCATCAACCTTCTATGACTCCCACTGCACGCACAAATCACCTTCAAGTCTTGCTGCATCATCTATAAGGCAGTCGCTCCTCAAGTCACCCAGATACCTCGCAGAGAAACTAAGCATCTGCGGTGGACAGCACACCACCAGAAGCCAGGACACCACAGACTTTAAATCCCCCACTGCAAAAATGAATAAAACAGAAAATAAGTCTTTTCTGCCTGCACCCCAAGACTATCAAACCTCCACTCTGTCAGCATCATACCCCTCACTCCTACAATTCTGAAAATAACTCAAGACTCACGTCTTCAAGCAATCTCTCCTCCTCAACACCTAGGCCATCACATCGCCCCTGTGCCACCCGACTCTCTAGAAGCCATCCACCCCTCTCCTCCCTGACAACCTGTACTGCTGTGCCCCTCATCTGTTCACCTCTGTAGCGTACGCTCCGCTGTATATCTGTTCTGTTGTATACCTCTGTAAAGCTCTCTGTTAAATATCTGTACTGCTGTATACCACTACAGAGCGCTCCATTGCTTCTCAGAGCTAGGTATGCACTCAATAAATAAAATAATAATAATAATATTAATAATAATACGGATCGATGAGTGATCGGAAAGTTGGAAGTCCCTAGTACTAGTGATGGTGAAATTCCTTGCCGCTCTTACAGTGACCATACACATCATTCTCCTTTGATGTCTGTTGTACTAACGTGTGACCAGAATCCACCAGACACACGTGGGGGGGTCATTACAAGGTTGGAGGTAGTTGGAGGCTACCTCCAAACTTGCAAGAAAGTCCGGCACCCGCGAATGGGCAATTACCTGGGTATTCTGGCCCTGCCAGACCGGTAATTGCCCTTTCGTGGGTGCTGGAATCGGGTGATCGCCATTCCCATTTGAGCCCCATAGAGCTCAGTGGGAATCGGGATTCCTGTAGCACCGGCATGGTTCATTACCGTTCCGGTGCTACAGGCATGCTGTGCTCGCGGGTGCCTTCCATTCCGCCAGGTCAGACCTCGCAAAATGAAAGGCACCGGCGAGCACAACTCGTAGTCTGCCGGACCGGGATCTACGGTACCGGTAAGCTTACCGGTACCGTAGTCCTAGACCGGCAGACTCGTAATGATCCCCGTGATCTTACAGTCTCTGGGGAGATGCCTACTCTTGGGTCAGAGAGATGTCCCTTGAATAAGGCAAAGAAAAATATTGAAAAACTGTACAAACCTTCAGCTGAACCACATAAATCAATTCTTAAGATCTATCACTCTGACCGTCACTGAGGACCAAATGCTGTAAACACATCAGAAAATAATTTTGGGGAGGTTGAACCCCAACTTGGTAAAAAGGGGAAAAGAAATAAGAGGAAAACCAAAGCTAATAATGGTCGTCACAAAGCACCCACACCTGTAAACCTGCTCCAGATGTGAGAAAGATCACTTGTTACTTCGACCTTGTGGCGCCGCCTATTGACCTATGCAGGTCTCTTCCCTCTGAATCCCAGGTGCATAATATATCTAGCTCCTCCCACCTTTCTAACCTTGCACCGGATTAAAGTTCTGCTAATGAAGGTTCACCAGCTCTGGACAACATATAGTTACATCCTGGAACGCAAACTACTTATGTCGAAATCTCTGGGCCCAATTGTCAATTCTGCCCTTTGATAAACCAAAACTAGCTCCTCGCAAACGTGGTCTATGGCACTTTTATATGGAGTGCCTCCTTCCACCTAATGCTGTGGCACTTTTATATGGAGTCCCTCCTTCCACCTAATGCTGTGGCACTTTTATATGGAGTCCTTCCTTCCACCTAATGCTGTGGCACTTTTATTTGGAGTCCCTCCTTCCACCTAATGCCGTGGAACTTTTATTTGGAGTTCCTCCTTCCACCTAATGCTGTGGCACTTTTATATGGAGGCCCTCCTTCCACCTAATGCTGTGGCACTTTTATTTGGAGTCCCTCCTTCCACATAATGCTGTGGCACTTTTATATGGAGTACCCCTCCTTCCACCTAATGCTGTGGCACTTTTATTTGGAGTCCCTCCTTCCACCTAATGCTGTGGCACTTTTATATGGAGTCACTCCTTCCACCTAATGCTGTTACACTTGTATTTGGAGTCCCTCCTTCCACCTAATTCTGTGGCACTTTTATTTGGAGTCCCTCCTTCCACCTAATGCTGTGGCGCTTTTATTTGGAGTCCCGATCCCTCCTTCCACCTAATGCTGTGGCACTTATATTTTAAATCCCTCCTTCCACCTAATGCTGTGGCACTTTTATTTGGAGTCCCTCCTTCCATCTAATTCTGTGGCACTTTTAAATAGATCCAACATTCTATCGTTATTTTATGAAATTCCCTCACTTCATAATAACGACTCCAAGGACATTCACTGGGTTAAATTTCTGGGTGATTCACAAACTGATTTAGCTTGTTACTTCCTGCATCAGAGTTTCCTTGTAGCTTCAAGAGAAAGACAGACGTTTGTTTTTAGGATATGACCTATTTACCTTTTCTGAAAGGTCCTTATTAGAGAGGAGGATTTGTGTCCCTGTGAATTCAACAGGGAAATCGTGGTGTGATCTGAAAATGTCTTGTTTTTCAGCACTCAGTCCCCTTTGAACAGGTTTCCAATGTTCCGAAGGGGCTGTTTCATGGGGAAATGCTCATTGACCCGGTAAAACCAGCGTGGCAAAAATTATCCTGCGCGTCGCTGCGCGAATACGATTTTCTGCTTGGTCCGCGTATTCATGGAATTGATCCCACAAAATAACCCTATGCGCAAGTTGTGGCCGGAATGCTCCCGACACTCCTCCACATATTTCAACCACGTATACACAGCATTGCACACTCCTCAACCGCAAAGTAATGCACCCAGGAAAAACTTCAGTCAAAGCCCCTCAACCAAGGCAGCCACACAGCAACACTGTGTAGGGTCCACCATAACTTTTCCCAACACCCCCTTAACATGTGTACCATGCATCGTAAAAGTTGTAAATTCCTGGTAAATGTGTGTGTGAAGTCCCCTAAACCGTGCCTGCACCCTGCTAAGAAGGATTTCTGAACCCTGTCCTGGAGGAGCAGAGGTTCAGAAGGCCAGCCTAGTTTCTTGGAACAGGGTAACCTCTGGACAAGCCAGACCAATCAGGGTAGCTATGGCAGGCGGTCAAGACTAAGTCTCAGGAGGGGTGATGGTGACTGAAGGACCTCAATGAGCATACAAAGCAAGGACACTTGCAAATTACTCCAGACAGGTGTTATATTAAAAATATAGACACATTTATTACAAGGCCTTTGTAACATAGACCATAGCAAACAATCACAGTAACACTAAGTAAACCAATACATCACACTCAATACAATATATATACAAGACCAATGGGGCCTAAAGGGATAAATGCACAAAATATGTTGACAACCTAGAAGTGAAGAAAACAGGCAGTGCAGGTAATCTTTAGACCCAGTTCCACATCAATATTACACATAACTGAGAGGCAGTCCAAGCCCTACGAAGAGAGGAGCCTTGTGCTCAATAGTACATGCACACGCTTGTGCCAATGGGCAGGATAGGATCTCTTCAAGGGTCTCTAGCAGCTCAGGAAGGTGGATGAGGCGATGCAGAACAAGTTCCCACTATTCAAGAAGGACCACCACTTGAGGGCAGAGGCAGTTTGAGAGTGCGGGATGGAGTCGCTATTTTGCAATAGCTGTGTAAAGGAAAGGGGCTCTCAGGGGCCACTTGTGCGTAAAAACGGGCTCCTTTGCTAGGGGCCACCGGTTGGGGTAAGGACTACTCACCGGTACCCGACGCAGGCAGACCCAAACTTCGCCAGTACAGTCCACTTCGCTGGCAGGTTCGAATGTGGCAAAAAGGACGTATCGGCACCTTGTAGTTCCCAAGATACAGCGAAGATTCCCAAACGGCACAGTGGCGATTTCTCTGCTCCGGGAGGAGGAATTGACTCAGGGTCACTGCAGCAGGCTTCAGGGGCAAGAGGGTCACAAATGCAGCAAACTTGCACAGGTCGTTGCCGTGGCAGGGCAATACAGTAACCGCGTTTACTCCGGTCCTGGCGCACTCGTCTCACTTCAGACCTGAGAATGCCAAGTATAAGAAATTCAGTGTGCGGGTGCCGTGGACACAGAGCTAGCAGTATACCAAGATTTGAGGGCCTCCTCAAAACCACGGCGGAGACAGAGCAAAGGTCCTGCATAAACTTGTCAACCCACTGGTTGGCCCAGGGACAATTCCGAGAAAGCTTACTTACAGGGTTTGATGAAGGTGCCGAGAATTGTTGGTCCCACTATTCCAATGGGTCGAAGCGTCTTCGCAGACCTTCCAGGGCGGCCAGATACAGAGGGATCCCATGGGACGACAGCGGGCTCAGGGTGCCAAACCTTCCAGTGGGTCACCAGCTGTTCCTCGACTCAGCTTTATGTTGCAGGATACTTGGCTCCTATCCTTTGTTCGGTGTGAACTCAGGAGATCAACTTGGCAGTGGTGTTTTCAGCCTCCTCTTATCCACAGTTCCGTTCGCGCTAAAACGGAGAGGACCCAATCGGAGATCTGCTCACAAACACACACGCCATACGTGGACCAATCACTGCCATGGTGGTCCCAGGCATTCAGGGCATCCCAGCCCACATCCTGGAGGCACGCACACAAGGCATGCAGAAGACCGCAAAAGCATTGGGATTTGCGGGAAAGTGCATGACCAAATAAGGACTGACCCGGGTCGACTCGACCTGGGAAAGGTGAAGGGGCAAGATGTCCAAAGGACAGGACAAAGAACCTCGTGGCATGGCCATTGTGGGGCCAGCAGCAATCAAAAAGGTGGATCAGTGGAATAGGATGACACTGGTTAGATTAAATATAAATCACATATTTATTTGAAAAAACTCATCACATGAACAATTATTTTACTTACATAAAAATTGCCTGAAAAATCTTACATCAACTCATGCCTTCATACGTATCCACATTCAGAAATACATTCAAACATCCATCGATACAACACCGTAGTGTAATAATAACACCAAATTGTGTTGTTCAAGAATTGCTTTCTAAAAATATTCAATTAACATTTCCTATGATGAACCAGTCCATAATATCAGGTGTCATTATATAACCGGTGTCCAATATCACCAGATATCCCTCCTAGAGATCACGTCAACACGTGTTTCGGTCAGAGACCTTCTTCAGGACGTCGGGCTGGGAGCACTTGCTCCGCCCGGTTCTCCACGTATATGGGCCAGTAGCGAATCTAAAAAATGTAAAAACCAGTATGTCATCCCTATTTCTTTTCACAGGTGACAAACAATGTCACAATATGCTTTCCAAAATAAGCACATAAAGCCCAACTCACCCCCACGTTTTCGGCTTGCGCGACGGTGAGGCAGGGCATCGGAAATCAATCCTCCATGGACCTCAATATGACTGTTGAGCCTATGAACCAACACAAACACCTCTAAGTATTTGTCATAAAACACCCCACTGCATGTATATACCAGTGCGGCATAACCACTATTGGGCATAACTAAAAAAACTTACACTAACAACGTAGCTGATGGAGACTCCTATAGTTCACAAGACCCAGGAGCACCTCTCGTCCACGTACATCTATGTCGTATGAGTCGGTCACACAAAAAATCTCCGTACCTCTGCAACAAGATGAAAAGAATTGCAGTGTGTACTAATTGTAGTATATCAATACAACACCTCACTGTTAATTCTGTCATAAACAGTTCCCAAATATATCATATTGGGGCAACACACCCATACCAAAGGGGTGTGCCCGCTGTTGCCATATTATGGACTCTTGCACCCAACGTATATTGGAACCTGTCAAAAAAGTACCAAACATATCAAACAATGTGACGTGTCCCGGTGGCACCACCGTTTGCTATAACAAAAACACACTTCCCATGTGCTTCATATATCCACTTACATGCGTGTGTATGCGAGGAGTCAGTAGCAGCCATCAATAAAATCTAGTGAGTTTCCGAGTGCTCCCGCCGTATGCTATAACAGAAACACACTTCCCATGTGCTTTATATATCCACTTACATGCGTGTATGTGCGAGGAGTCAGTAACAACCATCAATTACATCTAGTGAGTTTCCAAATGCCACATACATCTGCTCACATGTACATACATACGAGTGCTCAGTTGCGGTCATCACATCATGAGTAACTCGAAAAAGTTGTGTATCTTACCTAGCGTACCGCACCGCTCCCTGCAGAATAGAAAATAAATCCTATCGTCCGGTCCTCCTGCTTTCACATAGCGCCGGAATCTGAAGCAAATACAGCAAAAATGCGCAATGGTTGCTGCCGCGGACCTACCCTTCTAGCTTTCAAATCTCGTTCCAGACCAACCCACTCGGGCTGGAAACTGAAGAAAGACTGACACAGAATGCCTGCCAGCCGCACTAACAATAGACACTAAAAAAGGACCAACATCACTGGCTCGAAAAAGAACAGGCGGACCAGTCTTCCCAAGAAAATACTGCTAAAGCGTGGAAAAGCAGTATCTTGCACATTCAGTATTTAATAAAAACACAAAACTAGGTGCACAGTATAGAGAGTAATATATATTGTGGCACCAACTATATATTATTACAAAAACACGTACACACTAAGTGTTTAACAAAAACGACACCAAAATAAATCAACACAAGAAAAAATCGACACATAAAGAAGGGTAAAAATGGGGTAAAAAATGTGGTAAAAAAGAAGAAAGAAAGAAATAAATTGAAAAATCAGGCTAATGCCAAAATATAAAATGCCCCCAAATTTCACTTAAACGTGTATCACGTACAGCATGAAGTTGTACACAATAATCAATGAGACAATTAAATGTACACCCTGATAAAAGGAACTGGGACATACTTAAGGTAATTGCATACAAATGCATATTACACTTATGTGAATATCTGAGTATATGATACCATTAGACATAAAATACAGCGAACCAGCTGGATTAGATCCATACCCATAGTAACACATTGTAACACAGTATACCAGAACATGTCTAACCCGTTGGACTACTTCCATGGTATCTGCACATTTGGGGATAGATACCATTAAACACCGGATATGCCCATTGTAACACATACTGACATAGTGTTGGACTGTTTTCATGATATATGCACATCTGGGGAAAGATGATCATAACTTATTAACATCATTCAGTGTATTTCCATTGTGTTTAATCTATCCTCCCCAACAGTACAATGATGTTTATCCTCAATTTTTTGTAACCAGATTGTTCCATTCTACTGAAACATTCAGTCCATTCTGGACTGTGGTAAGGGTATATATCTATTTCTGTTCAGTACAATGCAATATTTTGTCAATATCGCCCCCTCTCATGGTATTCTTGATATGTTGGAGTATAAACCACTTCATATCTGCGTCCTTGTGTTGCATTTTCACGAAATGTTCTACCAGCGGCTTATCTGCCACCTTATTGCGTATGCAGCTCCTTTGTTCGGATATCCGTTGTCTCACCTCACGTGTGGTCTTACCGCATAGAGGAGTTTACATGGACAACTAATGATGTAAATTACATTTTGCGTTAGACAATTAGTGTGACAGTTCATCTTCCATATTCTATTGCCATAATGGAATTCTTTCTTGGTTTCGGTCAGCGGGCATGCAACACATTTACCACATTTATAATAACCAATAATAGGAGGCAGTCCCCATTGGTCATTAATAGTGGGTTCTTTTTTGGGCTCTAGATAAGTGTGCACTAGTTTCTGTCTCAAGTTTTGATTGCGTTTAAACGCAAACATCGGCTTTTTCAGTAATGTGCCAGGCTGTTTAACTAAATTCCAGTGCTTGTTGATAATTCTTTTTACATCTGTACTCACAGGATTGAAAGTGGTAATACATACCAAGCGTTCATTCTTCTTTCTTTCTCTGGTGGTCAAACATATCTCCCGATTGGTATTATCCGCTCTCTTTAATTGATCTTTCACTAGTCTATTTGGATATCCCCTGTTTTTCAGCCTATCCTTTAAATGTTCCGCATGGAATTTAAATTCATCTTTCTCAGAACAGTTTCTTTTAATCCGCAAAAACTGCCCGTAGGGTAGATTTTGTCAGAGGCTAGCTGGATGAAAACTATCAAAATGAAGTAGCATTTGGAGGAAGTGCAGTTGTGAAGTGCTGTCGGCTGTGGAGGAGCCCGAATGCCCGTTTTCCTTGTGGACAAGTAAACTACAACTTTAACTTGTAACAAGCCTAAGTCCCGCCCCTTTTTCCCAAAATCCTCTTAAACAGCGGGCCGCGCGCATTTGGCGCGCGCGCATTTGGAGGAAGTGCAGTTGTGAAGTGCTGTCGGCTGTGGAGGAGCCCGAATGCCCGTTTTCCTTGTGGACAAGTAAACTACAACTTTAACTTGGTAAAAGCACTGGAAAAATAAGAGAACTTATTAAGGACACTATTTCCGGTGTTATTTGTTACTTATACCCTCTTGTTCCACTTATTTTTACAGTAACAAGCCTAAGTCCCGCCCCTTTTTCCCAAAATCCTCTTAAACAGCGGGCCGCGCGCATTTGGCGCGCGCGCATTTGGAGGAAGTGCAGTTGTGAAGTGCTGTCGGCTGTCTGCTGGCTGAGGGTCTGAGGGCTGGGGCTAAAATTGCAATCAGTCATCTTATCAGGTAAAAAAAAAATCGTACATTGAATAGGAGACTTGCGCATATCATTGTGAAAGTGAGAAAAGAGAAAGGGGGTTATATACAAGCAATTGTCAGAAGTTAACACTACGATATTACTGTTGTAAGTTTATACTTTGATCACAACATGGTAATGACATTGTGCACTGGGATGCCGACAAAGGAAGCCATTACCGTGTGTGTACATGATGCCATTTCTACTCCCAAAACGTCCTCAAGAACGATAAATCTTGCACGGGCTAGCAAATCAACATCTAGCTTGAGAGCCTGCTCGGTAGTAGCCAACATTAGAAAATACTGTGCTATAGGGATTAAAAGTGGAAGTAATAGCGAGAGTGCTCAAGCAGTTGAATTGTCAGCTGAACCGGATTTAATAGACAAAGATACTCAAGTGAGTTGTGAGGAAATTCATGTGCCCCTACCTGACTCGCTAATTGCGGCAGGGTTACTGGATGTAATCGAGCAACAAGGAGAGGGGAGGGTCAAACCCCAAATCAAGGGAATAGAAAGTGTACTGGCTTTACAAATCACTCCAATCTTAAGTAAGGATGAAAAAGAACAGGTTGCTTTTATTGATGATATGAAGAATGGAACTGTTGAAGTGGTGAGTTTAGATGATACACTTAATAGAAATGAAGTTAGCTCACCGGAATCAAACCAGCTTTTTGACTCCAAACAGGATATAAATGTCAGTACAGATAGGCAGGAGCTATACCAGTCACCAATGATGTTTTCCCCAGCAAATAATGCTTCATCTGTTTCTTCCTGTTCCTTTGCTCAACCAACCCCGCGGCGAAATTACTCGGCCCCAACTGAAAAAATTCAGGCAATACCGGGAAGCTTTGTTATAGGACTTGAAACTTCTTTGCAAACTATGAATGCAGCTCTTTTTTTCACTTACATGTCTCTATGATACACTAGATATGAAAATTAACGACCAACACTCCCTTCTAATTAAATTGCTTCAAAAAACCGCAGCAAAAGAGTCTGGTTGCGGATGCTGCGAAAAGGAAAAGAATAGACATAACAATCGAATTATAAATTTAGACACAAGATCAGAAAATATGAAATCACAGGTTGATGATATACTTATAATCGATTGTACTCAAAATCAATTATCTGCACTACAATTAGGGGTAAAAAACAAAAACAAAAATATAAAGACAGGAAGTGCAACGGAATTAGTGCAGGAACATAAAATTGATAAGTTAATTAATGTGGACGACCAGGAAAGTTCTATGAGAAGTTGTATGGAAGAAAAAAAAAGGAAGAGTGTATAGTTGGACAACCCTGCTCCAAAAAGAAGAAAGACAAGGCAAAGAACTTGGAGATCATTGACAAAGGCTCCAGTGTGGGATAATCATGTTTTAATTTTGAACCCTGCTATCATGCCAGTCAGAGGTCGACCTATGGCAGGTTTAATGGTAGCTATAAAAACATCCCCCAACATGCAAATTGAACATTGGTTTTCTCCTAATAGCTTTTTACAATTGGTAAGGATCAAATTTAAAACCGAAGATATTGGATTATTAAACATCTACTGGAATCATGCCGGAATATCCGAATCTGATTTCTTTGAGGCTATGGACGAAACATTAAATTTAACAATCCTAGATCCGATTTGCAAGCATGTAATAGTAACTGGGGATTTAAATTTAACATGTATAACCCAAATGGGAACACCTCTGATGCCGTTAGCTAAAAATGGAACGCTTATATGGCGGAACGAATGTTTGTAATGTTAAATGGTGCCAAAAAAGGAGACATACCATCTAACGCCACGTGGCATAGAGGTTCACAAATAGCAACAATTGATTACACTTTTGTAAACCGAGACCTGTTCAATAATATAACTGAATTTCAAATTATATCCCAAAAAATAAGTGATCATGACATCCAGTCTTTAAAATGGACCTGGAAAATTGATGACAAATCATACAACTCATCTCTAGCCTGTAACTTAATGACTAATTCAGCTCAAAATCGATTTCATTGGAATCCGGCATCTTTACAACTTCTATGTGAAACACTAGATCGGTCTCAGCATAGTATTACAGTTCATGACTCTAACACCTGTCCTTCTTATGTTGAAGAAATGCAGATTTTTAGGACTAAGAAAAATGGTCAATATCGCAGCAAACCGAAAAATCTGCACACCTTTGACATTGAGGTAGCTGTTTACAAATCTCGATATAGGGCTGATAGAAGGAAAATTATAAAGGAAAACTCTTTGGACTGTTCACGACAACTGAATACATTAAAATGCAAATATAAGAATTGGATAAGAGCAAGAAAAGCTCTCATGTATCAACACGATGCAGAGGTCATGTTGAATTATCTGCGGGAGAAAAATTCAGCTAAAATTTGGACACTTCTAAAACAGACACAGATAAAAGTTCACATAGTGAATCAAATGAACCCTATTCCCCAAGAAGTATGGTCCACTTTTTATAAAACTTTATATGCTGATACTATTACTATTACACAACAAGAGAATTTTGAACCAAGTAGGACAGAGAATCTGGTCTTTGACATTGATGACATCTCGTGGTTTATAGCAAAATTGTCTACTTCCCGTGCTCCGGGCCCAGATGGTTTGTCAAACTTCATGCTAAAAAAAAATCCAACTGCATGGGCACAAATTTTGATAAACATCTTTAGGCAAATTGTGTCAAATCACTCTATTCCAGACTCATGGAGGAAATCCATAATTATACCTATCCACAAGAAAGGGGATAATCAACAACCTAAGAACTATAGACCTATATCTCTCATGGATATACCTGGTAAAATTTTTGCCTGTGTATTATTGAGAGATATTAATATTTGGTTGAATGGGGCGGGAATTAGAGACCCAAATCAAACTGGCTTCATGCCAGGAATGGGGACAGCCATTCATTTGCATATTTTGGAAGTATTAAAGAAACAAGAATATCAGAGGGGGCAGGCAATATACATGGCTTTTATTGATTTTCAAACTGCCTTTGATTCAGTTTGTAGAAAAATACTAATCAATAAGTTACAGGAAGCAAAGTGTCCGAATTATATTATATACTGGATCAACGAATTACATTCCAAAACTACTGTACAAATCAGATTAGCCCTAGATGGCACCTTATCGGACCCGATTGAAACATTTCGGGGACTAAAACAAGGATGCATCTTGGCAAGTACCTTGTTTAACTTTTTTATGTCGGCAGTGCAATATGATTTCTTGAAAACAATATCTGACGCTCCACGTTTGGGAGGGCATGCAGTCCCCTGGCTATTCTATGCTGATGATTTAGTGTTACTTTCGAAGACACCAGGGGGCCTGCAGGCACTCCTAGAGACCCTAAGTAATTATGTTGACGCAAATTTGCTTACAATCAATCAAGACAAATGTAAAATCATGATACTTGAGTCAAAGAAAAAAAAAATAATCTCCAAAACCAGAAAATGGCAAATCCAGAATGTGAATATAGGTGTCATATCTGATTACAAGTACTTGGGAGTGATCATACAAGGCAAATTTGGCAAATTTTCATTACTTCCAGCCATTACATTTTATAAACAAAAGGTCACACCGATAATAACATATGGCGCTGAAACAAGAGAGACCATCCCAGAAAATGTGTGGTTAAAACTTGAGGGTCGTTACTGGAAAAAAATCTGTGGCCTTCCAATGTCTACATCTATATGTTTGATACGACATGAACTTGGTTTAGTATCATTGTATGCAATTTATACATGGAAAATCTTGATGCTGTATCGTAAATATAACATGGCTACTAGAGAAAATGGAATTATGTATATAATGAGAGGATATATGTTAGAATCAGTGCACCCTAAAATCGAGAAATGGAGAAAGTGGGTAAAAGAACTAATGAATATATCAGGCATTGATCTTGAGCTACTCATTACTAACCCAAAGAGGGCAAAAATGAAACATGAATTGTTTGATTGGATAAGAACTCGAGAGGCATGTACAAATCTACGAGTGTTTACACAACAAGCTTTTGCAACCAAAAAACTTCATGTAATAGAAAACTACTTAGCAAAGTTCCCAGATGCCAAATCTAGGTTTACATACATGAGAATACGATTGAATATTCGTCACACAAACCATGTGAGATTTATGAGAAAGAAATCAGCCAATGCCAATTGTAGATTTTGTCTTGACACAGCAGCAATGGAGACACTAAAACACTTATTCTCCGAATGTCCTGCTTTATTACAACAAAGATGCAAAATGTTTAAACATTTGTTTGAGAGTGAGTCTGGTTTGAGTGAAGACGTGTTCTGGAAGATCTTGTTTAATAGTCAATCTGCCAAATTGAACATTGCAAGTGTTATGTTTATTGAATCACTAGCGTTGTCGGACTGAAGTGACACTACTAATCTCAACTCCAAAATGATATAATTTTAATTTGAATTTTAAATGATACAAATAGTCCAACATGCTGTTTTAATGTGTGGCATTACATAATGAAATGGATTGATGTGAAATCGTTTTAGGGATTTGTTGTTAAACTGAATTTTCTAATTTTTTTAATGTTATTATATGTTTTATAATAATTGGGTATATCAAATATGAAATATTTTTGTACATTGTAATTTAATGATGTGATGTAATGTATAAGTTTTTCGCTAGTTTCATTGTTTCTATTTTTGAAAGGCTGTATTCTACAGCTAAATCAAAATAAAAAAAAAAAAAAAAAAAAGTAGGGAATTTTTATCGGTGGATTTTCTGAAAAGTGTTGTGATAAGTTGATTCGCAGATGTTTTGACCAAAAGGTCAAGAAAACTCACCTGGCGAAAGTTGAATTCAATAGTGAATTTGATATTTGTATCACATTGATTTAGCCATGAAACTCATTTAAGGATGTCACTGAACCCCTCCAAACTACAAAAGCATCATCGATGTATCGTTTCCAAAACCTCAGATGCATGTTTAGAGTGGGATGGTTCATGAGCTGATTATTTTCACCAAGGACAAACTGATCCTCAAAATTAGCCATATATAAATTTGCCACATCGGGGGCAAAAGTAGCCCCCATGCTGACGCCTTTTTCTTGTTTGTAAAGTTGTTTCCTAAACAAGAAAAAGTTTTCTGTCATGGCAAGCCTAATACATTCTTGAACAAACTCGGTAGGAGGCAAATGTGGTCTCGTTCTTTTATTCAGAAATTGGCCAAGTACATGTAAGCATTTTAGTTGGGGAATAGCCGTATATAACGACTCTACATCCATAGTGACGAGAATGTCATCCTCTCTGATTTCAATGTTTTTAATGATGTTGATCATATGGGTAGAGTCTTTTACATAAGATGGCATACCCAATACAAATGTATTAAGGAACACCTCTGAATAAACAGACAATGGTTCGAGCAGCGAGTCAATGGCTGACACTACAGGTGATATTTTTGTGGATCTTGGGTAATATATAGAAGGCCGCCTTTTTCGACTCAGTTTTATTAAGGAAGCGACCTTCTTCTTCACTTGTCCACCGTTCTCTTACTGCATGATCAGTTAGACTTTTTATTTCGTCTTGTAGACGACCTGTGGGATCCCTCTCTAGTTTCTTATAGGACAATGTGTCACCTAATAGTCGCAAACATTCGGCTTCATACTTGGCCGTGTCTAGTACCACAATCCCTCCCCCCTTATCCGCGGGTTTTATCGTGATCAAATCTTCGCTGCATAATCTGATGAGGCTTTGTCTTTCCGCTCTTGTCAAATTATCGGGTTTGTGATTCTTAGATTTGATAACTGCAAGTATTTCATGAGTAACAATGTTCTCGAAAGCTATAATTTCAGGTGTACAGGTATGTGGTGGTGGAGTAAAGTTAGATCTCGTTTTGAGCCCACTTACATTGGGTACCGTATCTGAAGCGGAACCCTTTTCGTAGGGATGCGCTGGAAGGTAAACCTCAAAAAAATGTTTGAGTCTAATGTTCCTAAAAAAATCTATGTAGCTCGAGTTCCATATTAAAGGCATCGGCTCTCATAGTGGGGACATATGAAAGCCCTTTGGATAACAAATCCAGATCTGATTTAGCGAGAGGATACTGAGATAGATTGAAAATGGACATTAGGTCAGAGGTACCTTGAGTCACTGGTTGGAATACCACTGCCTGGTCCTCATTCCTTGTCCCTGCCTGTATTGTGGTTGCCGCTGCCTGGGCCTGCCTCGTTGTCCCCCTCTGAAAAAACCCATTGTTGATTTTGCCCCCATTTTGGGGCCATGCCACCTATTCGTGGCAAACGTGGTTAACGCGGTTAACATGGCAGGAAAGAGTTAAAAATAATGTGAAAAGATAGCTGCCACCTGTCCTGGCCATGACACATCTGCACAGTTCATAAAAAGTCCAGCGAGAATTTCTAGGGCCTTTGGATTTGGAAATGACTAGAGACCAAAGTGTGCTGTATGGTAAAATACATTGCACACTTGTTACATGTTGCACAAAAGCTGCAACATGAGGAAAGGACTAAGAGAAAAAAGTCTCTCAGTACTGACTGTCTTAAGGGCATGTCAGTTTCCCCATAAAAAGTGAGCAAAAGCCCAGAGGAGTGCAGCTGAAGGCTGTGCTTCTCTGGCAAAGTCAGTCAATGGTGTCTAAACAGCAGAATAAATTTGGGGGTTAACACATGGAGGGAAAATTACATACAATTATGAAATCTTTCCTAACACTCACCCCTCCCAGACTAAGGACAGGGGGAACTAATCCACCCCTGGATGAGTTTCTTGTTCAGGTCGTTTAAACATTCTGGACAACCCTTCAGCATTGCTATGTTGGACACCTGGCTTATGCTCAATAGTGAAGTCAAAACCTGGCAGACCTGTGGACCACCTAAGCAACTTTGGATTCTCTTCCTTCATGTTCATTAGCCACTTTAAGAGCTTATGGTCAGTTTGCACAGTGAAGTGGGTCCCATAGAGGTAGGGCTTCCTTAGGGCCCACACAACAGAGAAGCATTCTTTCTCTACTGTGAATCATCTGAGCTCTCTGTCCTTAAGCTGGTGACTAATGAAGCCAATAGGGTGTTCCTTACCCTTCTCATCTACTTGTGACAGTATAGCTCCTATCCCAGTGTCAGAGGCATCTGTCTGCACAATAAAAAGGTCTTTGGCAGTCAGGAGACCTGAGAACAGGGGCCTGGCACAAGGAGTCTTTTAAGCCATTGAATGCCTTCTCACACTCTTCAGTCCAAGTTACTTTCTTGGGTTTCTTTGGAGTAGTGAGAGCAGTCAGAGGGGCAGCTATGGTACCGTAGTCTGCTATGAAATGTCTGTAGTACGCAGCGAGTCCTAAAAAGGCTCTCACTTGGGTCTGGGTAGTGGGGGTAGGCCAGTCTTGTACTGCTTGTACTTTACTGGGTAGAGGCTGTATCCTCCCTCCACCTACTTCATGTCCAAGGTAGACCACTGATCGTTGTCCAATCTGGCACTTACTGGCCTTTATGGTCAAGTTGGCCTTCTGAAGAGCCTGTAACACAATCCCCAGGTGTTTCACACGGTCTTCCAAGGTGGCACTGAAAACTGCTATATCATCCAGATATGCAAGAAAGAATTCATCCAACCCATTCAACACATGATTCACAAGCCCCTGGAAAGTGGCAGGTGCATTCTTCAACCCAAAACGCATTACCCTGAACTGATAAAGACCCTCTGGAGTTGTGAAAGCTGTCTTCTCCTTGGCACGTTCTGTAAGGGCTATTTGCCAATAGCCTGCAGTGAGGTCAAACATGCTGAGGTACTTGGAGGCACCCATAGTATCCACCAGCTCATCTATTCTAGGCAAGGGGTGTGCATCTGTCTTGGTGACAGCATTCAGAGCCCTGTAATCCACAAAGAACCTCAATTTAGAAGTACCTGCCTTTGGAACCAAAACCACAGGGCTGAACCAACGACTACTAGAGGGTTCAATCACCCCAAGATCCAACATTTTGTTGACCTCTTTCTTAATGTAAGACCTTACTTTGTCTGTCATTCTGTATCCTCTACATTTGGTAGGTACACTGTCTCCTGTGTCTATGTTATGTTTGCACCAAGGTGCCAAACCAGGAGACTGTGAAAACAAGGGGGAAAATTGCCTAAGCAAACATTTCACCTCAGCCTGTTGATCAGAAGTCAGGTGAGGGGCCACTCGGACACCCTCAATGGAGCTGTTTGAAGGACTGCTTTGGAATAGATCAGGGAGCGGTTCCGACTCCTCCTCCTCAACATCTGAAGCCAGCAGCAGTGCAGCGATTGGGATGAAAGCCTTCAGTCTATTTACATGGAACACTTTTGGAGCCTGCCGATGCCTTCCAAGGTCCACCAAATAGTTGACCTCACCCAGTGACTCCACCACTGTGTAAGGGCCTGACCATTTGTCCTGTAAAGCCCTAGGCCTTATAGAATTCATGATCAGGACTTGCTGACCAGGTGTGAAATTTATGAGGGAAGCTTTCTGGTCATACCAATGTTTCACAGGAGCTTGCCTTGCCTTCAACTTTTCACTAGCCAGACCCATCAGGAGTACCATCCTTTTTCTGAGCCCTAGCACATAGTCCACTACGTTGGTAGTAATGGGGGGAGTGGGCATCTCCCATTCCTCCTTGACTATGACTAAGGGTCCCCTTACAGGGTGAGAAAACAGAAGTTCAAAGGAGCTGAAGCCAACACCCTCTTGTGGTACTTCTCTGTAGGCAAACAGTAAGCATGGTAATAGAAGATCCCATTTTCTTCTTTGAGGTTCTTCCAGAGCCCCAATCATGCTTTTCAATGACCCTTCCACCAGACCATTGGTCTGTGGGTGGTATGCGGATGAAAACTTATAGGCGACACCACATTCCTTCCACATGGCCTGCATATACTTTGACTTAAACTACATATACTTGCTGCCTCTGTCAGACACAACTTCTTTAGGGAGGCCAACCCTAGTAAATATGCCAAGCAAAGCTTTTGCAACTGACTTGGCAGTCACAGTTTTCAATGGGATGGCCTCAGGATACCTGGTGGCATGGTGGACCAGCACCAGGATAAACCTATTGCCTGAGGATGTTTGGGGGTCAAGGGGTCCAACAATGTCGATCCCTACCCTCTCAAATGGTACCCCCACAACTGGGAGTGGTACCAATGGAGCCTGGATTGTTGAGCCACTCTTAGCAGATAACTGCCAGGAGGCACAACTCCTGCAGTGACTCTCTACTTGCACCCTCATCTTGGCCCAGTAGAAGTGCATGGATAACCTTTGCTTGGTTCTCTTGATTCCTAGGTGACCAGCAAGTGGTACTTCATGTGCCAGCTGCAGGAGGAAGGGTCTTACAGCAAGGGGAACCACCAACCTCCTATGGTCTCCTTCTGTAGACTCTGTAGGCTCACTATACAGGAGCCCACCTTCCAAATAAATCCTGTGCTTCCCAGGAGGTTCACCCTCAAGCTGGGAGCAGGCCTATCTCCTTAGGCCTTTCAGAGATGGGCACTCACGTTGGCCCTTACTAAATTCTTCCCTGTCAGGACCACCTTCTACTAACACATATTTTAGTTCAGGATGGTCATTGGGGTCAAATATTTCAAGTATTAGCACCTCCTCGTCAGGTCCTGGTGATTGACCAACTACCTCCACCTCAGTGGTAGGTGAGTTAGGGGGAATATTCTCTTTCCCTCTTTTTGATTTCCTTACTCCTTTAGCCTTGGGTTTCCCCTTTGGCTGGGGAATGGCATTGGTCTTGGTCAGTGCTGCCCTGGTTTGAGACCTTGTGCAGGGTCTGTCAGCTGTATCTCCCACAAGCCCTAGAGCTCTGAAATCATTTCCCAGCAAGACCTTTCCTGGGACACTCCACTGTATGCTCACTGGAATCCCGACTGCTGTACCATTTATAGTAAGATTTACAGGTATTTCTGGCAACATGAGAGGTGGGCCATCAGCCAACTTAGTGGGCAACAGAGGAGCTCTGGCAACTTCGTCTGGGTCTACCAAGGTAGAATCCACTACAGTTCGACTACACCCACTATCCCTAAGAGCTGGAGTATCTACTCCATTGATCAGCACACTGTCTTTAAAGGAATGCTTGGTATTATCTGGAAACCTAGCATAAGCCTCTGAGACTTTAGCCTCCCAGGAACCCAGGGAAACTAAAACTACCTCAGCTTCTACCCTACTGGGGAAGGAGTCTGAGGAGAAGGATGCCCCTGTAATCTCTTCTTCCTCATAGGAGGAGAAGGCCAGATTAGCAGAGTGTACCCCCACGGTTTTGACCTTACATCTGGGATCCCCCTTCACATGGTTAGTTGCTCCACAAGCAAAACAAGATCCACTGGGTCTGTTTACATAGGGAGGCTTACTATACCCAGAGTTCTGTTTTGGAGGCTGACCTCCACTACCCTGTGAGTTCTCTTGTGTCTTACCCTTATTTTTCTTTTTGTGGCCCTTATGGGAGGAGGTTTTATCACAGTCCCCACCCTCCTCATCTTTGGACTTTCCCCCTCTTCCTGCTTACCAGGATGAGTCTTGTCCTTACGGGACACTCTATGTGACACCCACAACTCTGCTGCTATGGCAAGCTTCTTAGGATCTATCTCCTTTGAATCTGCCAAATGCTGCTTAAGCTCCGGGGAAGAAGATGCAAAAATATGTTCTAGCATGACAAGACTTATCATACCTTCAAAGGTAGAAACCTTATAACCTTCAACCTAGCCAGTCAAGTTTTTTAAGGATTCAGTTACATAAGATACTCAAGTACCACCTTCTTTCTTTTTGTGCTCTCTGAATATTTTTAAGTATTGGGCAGGAGTCTTTTCAAACTTTAAGATGAGAGTTTGCTTCAACATTGCAACATCTGCTCTCTCAGCTTTTGACATTTCCATAATGGCACTGCAGCCAGAATGGGGCAGTTGCTAAGTAACCAGGCAATTTTATCAGCATTGTCAACTTGTTGAACTTCACATGCATACTCAAATGTATTCAGCCAGTCCATAATGTCATTCTTTTCCTCATACACACTGAGCAGATCCTTAGGAAACCTTGGATGAGAGGAGGCCCCAGACCCATGTCCAGGACCCTTGGATCCATTGGCAACTTGAAGCTTGGCCAGTTCGAACTAGTGATCCCTGTCTTTTTGTTTCTCTGCCTGCTCGATCTTCAGTTTGGCAATGTTAAATTCAAGCTCTTTCTGCCTAACCTGCATGGCCTCACCTTCAGCACTGGCAGAGGAAACATTAGAAATTACATCTTCTAAATCCTCATGGTTCCTGGAGATCAGTGCAGCGACAGAACTACCAGTTCTGCCAGTGGGAGCAGCCTTACCTCCTTCTGCACTGTCCTCAGAAGTTATAGCACTAAATTGAGCTTCTTGCCAGTCCATGATTCTTTGGATCATTTCCATTTTTGTGCCTTGAGCAGAGACGCCTCTCGCAGCACACATCTTTTGCAATGTTTCAGATTTAGAAGCATTTAAAGTTAACAAGGTACTTGTTTCCATATTGTTAGATAGGACTATGGCCTTTTCAGTTATACTACAACAATTCACTATGTGTCCTGGTAGAAATAACTTGAAATGCCTTCACTAATATGCAACAGTGAATACCTTCAGTCCTATCCCACCGCTGTACAGCAATTTGTTAAGAAGGATTTCTGAACTCTGTCCTGGAGGGGCAGAGGTTCAGAAGTCCAGCCTAGTTTCTTCAAACAGGGTAACCTCTGGACAAGCCAGACCAATCAGGGTAGCTATGGCAGGCGGTCAAGACTAAGGGCCTCATCACGAGTTTGGCGGTAACCCTTAAATGTGGCGGTAGCGCTATTACCGCCACATTTAAGGGTCCGCCAGATCATGACCTTGGTGGATTTCCCCCCAGCTCTGAGCTGGGGGGAAATTCGTGGCAAATTTGCTGATTTTCGTCGTGTTTACCGCCGGCGGGAAATCCGCCGGTGGTAATAGCGTGAATTTTCCCCATTGGGCCCAATGGGGAATGAGGAATTCCCGAATGGGCCCAATGGGGAATGGGCAATAACCGTTCCGCCAAACCCGTGACCCGGCACTAATAGCACCGGGGGGGTTTGGCGGCAGGGCTATTAGCGCCAGCGCTAATAGCGCCAGTGTTACCGCCCAACTCGTGATGAGGCCCTAAGTCTCAGGAGCAGTGAGGGTGACTGAAAGACCTCAATGAGCATACAAAGCAAGGACACTTACAAATTACTCCAGACAGGTGTTATATTAAAAATATAGACACATTTATTACAAGGCCTTTGTAAGATAGACCATAGCAAAGAATCACAGTAACACTAAGTAAACCAACACATCACACGCAATACAATATATATACAAGACTATTGGGGCCCAAAGGGTTAAATGCACGAAATATGTTGACAACCCAGAGGGGAAGGAAACAGGCAGTGCAGGTAATCTTTAGACCCAGTTCTACAATCAATAAAACACTTAACTAAGAGGCAGTCCAAGCCCTACGAAGAGAGGAGCCTTGTGCTCAACAGTACATGCATGCGCTTGTGCTAATGGGCAGGATATGGTCTCTTCAAGGGTCTCTAGCAGCTCAGGAAGGTGGATGAGGCGATGCAAGTTCCCACTATTCAAGGAGGACCTCCACTTGAAGGCAGAGGCAGTTTGAGAGTGCGGGATGGAGTCGCTATTTTACAATAGCTGTGGAAAGGAACAAGGCCTTCAGGGGCCATTCGTGCGTAAAAATGGGCTCCTGCGCTAGGAGTACTCACCGGTCCCCGACGCAGGCAGACCCAAACTTCGCCAGTTCAGTCCACTTCGTCCACTTCGCTGGCAGATTCGAATGCGGCAAAAAGTACGACTCGGCACCTTGTAGTTCCCGAGATACAGCGATGATTCCCAAACGGGACAGTGGCGATTTCTCCGCTCCGGGAGGAGCAATCGGCCCAGTTTCACTGCAGCAGGTTTCAGGGGCAAGAGGGTCACAAATGCAGCAAACTTGCAGAGGTAGTTTCCACGGCAGGGCAATGCGGTAACCGTGTTTACTCTGGTCCTGGCGCACTCGTCTCACTTCAGACCTGGGAATGCCAAGTGTATGAAATTTGGTGTGAGGGTGCCATGGGTACAGAACTAGCAGTATACCAAGTTTCGAGGGCCTCCTCGAAACCGCAGCAGTGACAGAGGAAAGCAACTGGGTAAACTGGTCAGTCCACTGGTTGGCCCAGGGACAATTCTGAGAAAGCTTACTTGCAGGATTTGATGAAGGTGCAGAGAATAGTTGGTCCCACTATTCCAATGAGTCGAAGCATCTTCGCAGACCTTCTCGGATGACCAGATGCAGAGGGGTCCAACGGGTCGACAGCGGGCTCAGGGTGCCAAACCTTCCAGCGAGTCACCAGCGGTTCCTCGACTCGGCTTCGTGTTGCAGGATACTTGGCTCCTATCCTTTGTTTGATGTGAACTCAGGAGATCGACCTGGTAGTGGTGTTTTCAGCCTCCTCTTATCCAAAGGTCCCTTCGCGCCAAAACGGAGAGGACCCAATGGGAGATCGGCTAACAAACATACACTCCATACGTGGACAAATCATGGGCCACAGTGATCCCACGCATTTCGGGGCATTCCAGACTCTCTGGCACCCAGGATGTGTATTGGGATCAGACATCCCAGCCCACATCTTGGATGCACACACACAGGGTATGCAGAAGCCTGCAAAAGCATTGGGATTCAGGGGAAAGTGCATGACCAAATAAGGACTGGCCCGGGTCGGCTCGACCTGGGGAAAATGAAGGGGCAAGATGGCCAAAGGACAGGACAAAGAACCTCGTGGCATGGCCATTTTGGAGCCAGGCCACCTATCCGTCCCAAACGCGTTTAACGCGGTTAACATGGCAGGAAAGGGTTAAAAATTATGCAAAACAATAGCTGCCACCAGTCCTGTTCATGACACATCTGCACAGTTCATAAAAAGTCCAGCGAGAGTTTCTAGGCCCTTTGGAAATGACTAGAGACCCAAGTGTGCTGTATGGTAAGATACATTGCACACTTGTTACATGTTGCACAAAAGCTGCAACATGAGGAAAGGACAAAGCGAAACAAAGTCTCCCAGTACTGACTGTCTTAAGGGCATGTCAGTTTCCCCATAAGAAGTGAGTGAAAGCCCAGAGGAGTGCAGCTGAAGGCTAGCAGTGCCTGTTAGCTCAAAAAGCGCTTTGAAATCACCTTTGTTTCTCTGAATTCAAGCTCAAAATGCCTATTTCAAACATTGCAAGATAGTTAATACAGGAGACCATCTGTTCAAAATCCGTTTTAATTGATGTCAAAAATGGCTAAAATCATGGGCACAAAATTATTCTACTGCAGAATCCACGTCAATACAATGTTAACAGCGATCATATGCTATCAAGTAAAATCCTTTCTTTATGAAATGTATTAATCCAAGACAGCTCCCAAAAATGGGTGCAGTACCGGCATTTGACACTAACCGGCACTAGCGATCTAAACTCTGACAGGAGAACTGTATTTTTGTAGCTGAAGGCAGTCTAATTCAATTAACAGTTCAAGAGGCCTCTGCTCGTGGGAAGCATTGACACCTGCTCCTACCACCAACAGTACAGAATATTGCCTTGACATGTAAATTGGGAGGGGAGGAGAGTTCCCTGCTAGCAGGAAAGACCACACAATACACTCTGCCTGCTGAGTAGGATATGCTGATTTGAGGTGTCATTGTCAACAGTTGCTCTGGGGGAAGGAAAGCGTGTGACATCTGACTCAGCCAGCTAGAGTTGGGCCAGACTGGGTTGTGGATCTCATATTGCACCAAATGTATGTTTGATTAAATTGGATCATAAAATATTCTCTCAAGCTGACAAGAATGTACAATTTGGAGATCCCTAATATGAAAAATGCCCTCACGATTTGAAACTAAACTCAATTCCTTACGATTTTCTGAGACCGAACCCCGCTATTTATTAATATTGCAGACACTGGGTTTATGCTAGAGACCTGATAACTTATATTAATATGCTCAGGGAGAGGGTAGAGGTCTGTGTAAATTTTGAGGAAAAACCAATATGGCGAAAAGTCACTAAAAAGCGTAAAATGTTGTTGTTTCTTTACACAAGCTCTTAGAAACATCAGAGTTGGAACAGAGACCTACCTTAAGTAATATATGATGTGTACATGTAACTTCAACAACTTGTGTATTTGGGAAATATGTGTTTTGGGTAAAATTCATTTTCTAAGTGAAACCAAAGGGCAGTGTTCTTTCTGTATGCCATAAAAATGAGGCCTGATGACACGGGCTGACTCACAGCTCTGTTCTCCAGTGAGAACACAGAAAATCCTTTAACCTAGCAGGATCCTTAGAGAGTTGGGCATAGAAAGTTAGCCTTCCCACCCCCTTTCAAAAGAGATAAAAAGAAACACTGAGGCACAGGTTGAGACTCACTTTCAACTTTCTTGCAAAGCGCTTTGCCGGGATACTCCAGACTTCAAATCCAGAGATCCAGAACTTAACTCCAGATAGACCAGAACCAAGCCAGAACTTAAAGCAGAGAGGCCTGAACCACCAGCTGAATCCTTTTTCAGCAGGCCTCAAAATCTTTTGCAACCTGATATGCAACAGCCGGGCGAGCTGTGTGATTCTGGCTAGAACCCTGTGCCAGAACCCAGAAAGCAGTGCTGTATCCAGAACCTGAGACCTGACCGGACCAGACCGCTGTGCAGTGCCGAGACCAGAACCAGAGATCCAGTGCCGCAGAGCAGAGCTGACCCAGATAGCTGTGACTTCAGAACCAACTGCCCGGAGTCCTGTCCAAACCTGTTGACCAGACCCTGACGGCATATTTCAAATTTATAGTGTGAGTACTCAGCCAGAACTGTGCAAACCAATCTCTTAGTCTAAAATAATCTCATCCCATCTAATTCGACCTATTTAGAACTTCATAGAAATCGTGTGTCCATTCTGTGACTTCAAAGCTGCAAAACTGTCATCTGTCATTCTGAGCTTTACTTTAATTTTGAGAATCAACCTTTATTAAATCATCCATATCTTTTGAACCACTTGTGCTAGGGATGAGATTTATAGTTTTTCCGCAATCGCGCTCGACGCACTCGGAAAAATTTAACTCGAATTTTACACTTGTCAAAAATAGCTGCTTTTGCTTGCATTGCTGAAATTCGTTTTCAACCTGATAATCCCTCATTAATCATTGTTAGTGTTGACCTGAACTAATTCAAAGTAGCTGTCACCTACCCTGAATCTCCTATAGGGAATTAAAATCCATTTTGCATATTTTTCCATTCTTTGCATATTACATTTAAAAGTATTTTTGCCTGTGTTTTAAAATTATCCCTGTTGCTCCAAGCTTGCTAGGGGTGAACTGGAATTTGTATTGAATTCCTGAGAACTGTGTGTTCTCCTTCCATGCTACTCCTTCCATGCTCTCCTTCCATCTCCTTATGTTGCATAGGGGGGGAGTGAATTGTCAAGGAAACGAGTGATCATATTATTTCTTGTTGAAACCATCTCAGTTTATTCCTGTGCTGCATTCTTTTCCATCATTGCATTTCCTTGAAACCATAAAGCATTCTCAGCTACCTTATCCTCTCCTATCCTCTCTATACTAACTCCTAAGTAATTAAATAAGTGTGCTAGTGTAATATCATCCATTGTTGATCACTGTCATATTCATAAGTGTGCTATCAAATATTCATTTATTCATAAAAGTGTGATATACATCTTGTTTCATTTTTCAATAAACCTTTTAAATTGCAAAACAAACCTACTTCTTGGGTCAGTGAGGTCAGGGGGATTCAAAGAGAGGGGCGTTATATGAGGGTTTATCATCCATATTAATGAACTTATCATAAACATATATAAATAAGGGCTTCCCTTGAGCATACCAGACTAGGCATTGACTTAGTTGGAGTGCTTTATTGAAGTCATTAACAGGAACACTTGACTATATAGTGCAAGATTTGTAGAGACCATAACTAATGAGTCTGCACTTCTTCAAGCAGAAGGTAAGCCAGTTAACAGTTGGCATGGAGGATTGGTGGAAGAATTATTACTTGGTTGACCTTGTAAGGGATTCCAAATTACCTAATGAATATGTTTATCTTAAGAAACCATTTAGAGTTGGGATTGGATCCTGAATGAATATACAAACAAATGATTTGTTACAAGTGAGTCGAATTGCGCATTTCAAAGGGAAAAGAATTCCAAGGTAAGGTTGTTTACCGTCCTAGCACTAGGGTTGTGGTTTAGGAGAATGTGTGTGCTTTCATTTGAGATGCGCACATTACTAAACTAATGTTGTTGTTTTTAGGTTTTTTATATCAATAAAGAATACTGATTACCCAAAGAAGCATCTGGTGAAACACCAGAAATGATGTATTCATTGGGTTGACACTGGGACCTGACCAACCAGCAGTAGCAAACAGTAATAGTTGTACATGAAGCTTTCACTTGGTGGCAGCACATGGTAATTTGGGTTGTTCTTATGTAGACTAATCTGAGCCGTTCAATCATAATGGAATTTTAGAGCATGGGCTAACACGCATGATGGGTTTCACCTAAGTTTGCCAGGGTCATCCATATGTGGACCCCTTGCTCTCTGTGCTCAGAGAGGCACAGCTCCACCTCACTGATGATGCCCAAGAAGGCTGAAACATGTGTATGGGGTTGCTGTTGGTACTTCTATTTAGAAGGTAATTGCCATAGCATTTCGGTGCTGGACTGCCCATGTGGGCGGGATAAAGACTGATATGCAAATGTATATTTACCATCTGTGAAACGTACAGTGAGCTAAAGTGTGGCAGCAGACGCTAGAGTGGGTACCTTCCCAAAGAACAGGCAATTTTTGCCATGTTTGTTCTCATAGAGAGGCGCCCATGACTAAATTTTGGGTTTCACCTATAGTTAATGTGTTGGTCACAAGACTTTGATGATATAAGTGGGTGATTAGACATGTAATTCTGTTTTGAGGGAGCATGAAATTGTAATATTGTGTGACTATATGAAAGAATGTTGGTAATAGGTTGTTAGTAACACATTATTTGTATATTTCTTTTCCCTTCCTTGCAACCCATCTTTGTTCCCGTATCTGCTGTGCATTAAGTTTTGGTATTTGTTTTTGTTTGGATTTATATCATTGGCATTTTAATGTGCAAATGCAATGGTTGTGAAATATTTTTCTTTCAATACAAAAAAGTGTTTAAGTCTTTAATGTATGTTTTATATCTACTGTATTGCTTGAATATGTTGTCTTCTGGTAATGAATCCCTGAAGAAGACCTTATTGACAGAGGTTGAAACATGTGTTTGCAAAGCAGTATAAATCAAAGTATAAATATTATAGGGCAGCTATAGCCGCTGTATAGTTTACATGAGTCAGGCTCCCATAGGAACACCTCAAAATTATATTGGTAATAACTTTTGATTTGAGTAATGAAATTCTAAAGTGATTAAACTCCTTGGGCCCCGACAGACTGTAAAGTTTCGTAAAGATTTATTAAAAAAGAAAGTTATTAAGCGTTAAAAAAATATTTGTTTGCAAAAACTGCAGCCTACTTCCCATTAATTTTCCCATAGACAAACCAGGTCAATGTTTGGCAACGCACACAGCCCAAACCGCTGGACAGATTTGGACCAGGTCCAAAACAAGTTCGGTACGAAGCATTAACTCACAATCCATGCATGGTTTGGGGTTATTCCATGCAGTAGTTATTTAAATATTTGACGGAGACGGGGAGCCCCCTTTCAAAAATAGATAGCTATATCTTGGGTATTTACCCAAAACACAGGGCTTTTAGAAATGAAACAACCACCATCTTATTTTTCTCTCGTTGCGAGAGATATCCACGACTATAGCCGAGGATATGAGTAAATGAAACGCACAATAAATTCTAGTTGCAGGTCAGAAAATATGCAAATGTCATCAGGCTAGAGGTGGGGGATAGGGGTGGGTGACTAGAGGGCACCAAGTGAAATTTGGGAGTTGGAGGGGGTCTATGAACTGAGTTTGCAACACAAAGCTTTCTGTAGCAATGGCTATAGCCTCGAATAGCTGACAGTTCAGAGCAAACTGCGTCACAGAAACAGCGTATGTAGTGGGGAAAAGGGAGATGGCAGGGGAGGTGAGGAGGCCATCTGGGGAATGGAGGGAGCTGGCACAGATGAGGGGGGCACTTGGTGAGGGCCTGAGGGGCAGGAAAGAATGTGTTATCTTTTTTAGCCGGTTTTTCGATATTCACAGCTGTATTTGAGGCTAAGAAGAACTATTGGTACCTGCGGTTAAGAGTAGTTCCGCCACCGCAGCTATATATTTTGGGGTGTCAGTGTTTTATTTCTTTTTGAAAGTTATTTGTATAGGTATAGATATGTTGGTGGTGAAAAATCACTGGCCATCGCATGGTAATAAGTGACACAGTAGGTATGTGGGAGTCTTATCTATTTTGACTGTGTGTTTTCAGACTTTTCTACATGTGGAGTAAAACAGAAGAAAATTGTTTACAAAAATGAAACCATAAAGGAGCCACTGTACTGTAGTTTTAGATGCCCTATACACTGTATTTTAGTCTCTGTATTGTCACTCATGCTGTTATATCTTGTGCCTATTAAATGTTTCCCTTCCTAGTTTACTATCATGTATTATTCTCTGCTTTCTTTATTTTCAGCTACTTTACATAACTACATGAGCAGTGTTGTATTGTATTGATCTTTTAAGTTCTATTGTATTATAAGACCTGAAGCGAGCCCCTCCCCTTTAACTAACAATTTGTAACTGCGGTTATATTGAAAGCCAATGAACTGTAGCCGCAGTTATAATAAAAGAAGATGTGTTTGGTTATTATAGGCTTCAATGTGCAAAAAAGTACAGTGTTTTTACCCAGAAGAGTCCTTTCCAAGAATTATCTATTATGTATATATGTATGAAAATCTATGTAACCTACTTCCCTAAAGTTTCATATTGTAAACGTGCCTAGGAAAGAATTCAATGTACTCTAGCCGCAGATATGAGTGATGAGTCATTTTAGAAGAAGTTTTTGATGTTATTTCATTGTATTTGTGTATTTATATGTGATGGATGTTATTTCATTGTATTTGTATATTCATATATGATAAGTAGTCTTTAAAAGGACTGTTTTGGAGTACACAGAGTGTAGTATTTGAGCACATTTGCTGTGCTCTCTTTATTAAGATCATGTATCTAACATACCAAATTTTCTTTTTTCAACACAGGTTATTTTAATTATTTACTTAACACAACAATATTAAAGTAAACCAAGAGAGGAACAAAATAGTGCACCTTCTCATTCCTAAACCTTTGCTCAAGGGCAAGAGTGACATTATCACTTCTCCACAAAGCCCTGAGGAGCACAGGCCCCAAGTTGTAGCACTGAATTGTGATGCAAGGTAAAGTATTTGGACTTTTGTACTATGCATGAAATAATTTGATAACATGAAAGACTCCTCAAACCACAACTAAACTGATGTCCTAAAAATGAAGTTTGATCAACATGTTTCAACCCTGGCTTGAGTCCAGGATATTAATCATTGCATAGGCATTCAGGAGTTGTCTGCAGGCTGCATATTGCAAATTTGCAAGTGAATCCACGGACCGGACAAGTTCAGCTGCATACCTTATTTTAACCACCATTGTATAACTACTGTCTCTTTTGTCATTCATATTTGATACGCAGATATTTTATTTTTTAAATCTAATAACCGCTGCTACTCAGCACCCATCTGTTGTGCGGCATTGCTACCCAAGCTTAAAAGTGGAACGCTGTGCAGCCGTGGCTATAAACCAGCAAATGGGATGTGAAGTGTTTGTGGATGTGTCTTAGCCTCGGGTAATAAAAGTTGATCCAGCAAGGCGTCTCTATAACCGTGGTTATAGCAAGCACATGCATGGGAAAGATTTTTAGCCGTGTTGAATAGTCTCGCTACTAAAGATTCTGGGCAGAGATTTCTATGTGTTTCGGTGTTTCTAATTGGCTGGTTTTAATGTTGTAAATGTGTACTTCTTTGTGATAGGTTGCAGTGAATATGTGTTGGCCATTGTATTAGTTTTCTTACAATATAGTCCTCTTGTTCTGATTTTGATTTTGGAAAGTATGAAACCCACCATTTTGTCTACCTTTCTGATTTTGACTGCAGGACTCACACAGTGACAACATATCATTGACATTAATTATTTGTTTTTCATTGGTTTGTTGAAAGTTTTATTTGATAATATGTTGATAACGTGGCTTTGTGATTTTTTTTGTATCTTACTGTATTTGTTAACAATTAAGTGGTTCCGATGTAGATGTATAAAATGGGTGGGAACAATTGTTGGTAGTTGTTTATTAGGAAAGAAAATGAAAGTCAATGAGGTTCATGCTATAGACTAATTAAGTATACTTGCTGCACTCAAAATAAAAGAATGATGAAAAAGCAGTAGAAATGTGATTTTATTTACAATGCTTCTATAATCACGTGTGATGTGTACTAAAGTGCCTTTGGGGGTCATCTGAAAATGTGGGTGTTTTAAAAAGATTTGTTTTTGCTGGAGTGGGGTGATCTGAATATGAGTGTGCTTAAAAAATGTCTTGCTGACGGTTGTTACTGTGTGGTTAGCTGTAAGAGAAAATATATTTTCTTAATATGTTTGTTGTTATGTGAAATCTAGTGTATAATCCCATGAAAAATATGTTTGATTGGTTTTATTTTTAATATACATTCATAAAGAATATAGAAATGGTATTAGTTGTGCAAACTTCTATTATGTAAAAATGAAATTGAATGGATTTTTCGGTGCAAATTGCCCCAATAAATGCAGGCGCAGTACGGGTTCAGAAATGCAATTCCAGGACACAAATTATAGGTGGTAAAATGTTGGGATGGTTTATTGGAAGTTTCAATGTGCAACAGTTTAAAATAGGAAACACACGGATTTTACTTAATGTTCTTGTTACTCTACTGCTACTTGATAGAGAAATAGTGGGCACACTGGTTCTTCCGTAGTGTTAAGGTGAATATTTAGAATGCCCATAGTTACAGGTCTGACCAACGTGAGGGCTTTAATATAGAGTCTGGGGCAATACCTGACAGAGAAATGCTCCCCTGGCTCTGGGCTTATTGCTATTAGGACTGTTGCCCATTCAACTGGAGTAGTAATAGTGTCTTTATTTGGTTGGAAGACACACCAGCATTTTGCAACTGAAAATGTTTTCTGATATGGAATCGGCTACAATGTTTGTTCACCCGTTCGATGGTTGTTATTTAATGCAGAAGGACGTCATGTGCATACCTTGAGAACTCAGAATGCTTTTAGGCAATCATTCTGATCTTGTCCATGCCGTGGGAGAACTTTAACCAATTCTGTATGAGGGATAGAGGCTGTGAACTATGTGTCATACTAGCACCTACCGTCTTTTGGATGTTCTGGCCCATACTGGGCTGCAGCCTTTTTTGGCTCATATGTGGTCTTACATCTTCACTGTAGTTGTGAGTGGTGGTTGTGCAGAATTAACCTCCACTCATTAAAGGTGCTGCCAGCAACAGCCAGAGTCTTCAAACACCTGCAGCCCTGCAACACCCTATTAGAAGAGTCATTGGAAAGGCTAGAGAGGTTCAGAGAGGAGAATTTATTTTCTGTGGCATTGGGGGTCATTACGAGTTTGCCCGTCCAGGAACTATGGTACCGGTAAGCATGCCGGTAACGTAGATCCTGGACGGCAAACTACGAGTTGGGATCGTGGGTGCCTTTCTGCCCGCCAGGGCAGACCTGGCGGGCAGACCGGTACCCGCGAGCACAACTCGACGGATGCACCGGCACCGTTATTAATGGTGCCGGTGCATCCGGCCTCCCCATTCCCACTGAGCCCTTTGGGGCTCAAATAGGAATGGGGAAGAACATTTTCCGGCGCCCGGGAATCGGCGACAACCGGGTCCGCCAAATTCGTAATGGCCCGGTAATTGCCCATTCCCGGGCGTCGGAAAAAATGGCAAGATTGGCGGTAGCCTGCTGGTTTTACCAACAAGGCTCCCGCCAAACTTGTAATGAAGCCCATTGTCTTTTGAGAGATGTTATTTTTGTATTTGTTTTGTTTTCCTCACCAGTTGGACATTTAAACATGTCTAACCATGAGAACAGCAGCAGCAGTGATGCTTTTATTACAGTTGATTGCCCGTGGCAGATTATTTCATATTTATTGTGATATAGCTCATTGAGCTTTACAAAAATAATTTAATACAAAAATAATAACACCATTACATGCAGTAAACTTCACTAAACAATACACTACAATAAATGAAGAATGAAACAATAAGCAATAAGAACACAGTCTGTCATCACAGAAAACGTCATGTCAGCCGAAGAAACAAACACACTAGTAAGGTACCATGAAGCTTAAACCTTGTTACCAAGCTGTTGTTTAGCGTACTTCCATAACCAATACAGTGATAACTGCACAGAGTCAGAGGGAACTTTCAAACAGTAAGCCCAAAATGCATAAGTTTTGATATAATCATATTAGTGAACCAGTCTACCAAAATGACATATGCATTCTGGACCCAACTCTCTATATTCTGTAAGGACATGTTTGGCCATTACAAGCTTGTGCAGGAGCCTACACATCCAACAGATTTGTTCCTTGGCTTCCATACCGATTTATGAACCACGGATGGACAACAGCGGTAATTAATTTGTTCACAAAAGTAATAAGAAACAGCTAACATCAGGGTCTGGACACACTAGCAGGTAAGGCTGTGTCTTCCTATACGAATGTATTATCTTTGATACAGCCTCCCATCTGTTTAGCCCTGCTACTTGAGAAAAATGTCTTGTGCCAGTCCCATCGGTTGAGTTTCCAATTAAAAGATCTTGCCAGCTCCCTGTGCTTATGATCGCCTTCAAATTTAGGGTGCTAATCGATCAGCTCAAAAACCACCCTGATCAAACTATTGTAGTTCCTGTCATTAGTACAGGTTGGTCTCTCAATGGTCTCACCGAAACACTTCAATAGTTTGCACACAGGATACAGTAGACCTCTACATCTCAGCACCATGCCACTAAAGGATGTGAGACGAAGTTCTAAACTAACAGATTCACTCAGGCATGAAGTTCGTAACCCAAGAGCTTCCGCCAGAAATCTCCCTCAATCCGTTCTAGCCAAGTTAAATCTGGTAGGATTAGAACCTCAAGGCCATACAAAACTGCAGGGCAGAAAAATTGTTTGTAAAGCTAGATAGTTCCAGCAAAGGAGAATCCATCCTGGGTCCTGGCCACTGAAGATATTTGTACTGTTAATTGGTTGGCCATTCGGATTTTGTTCTTAATCAAAATCTCATAACCAGAAGGGCCAACTTCAATGCCCAAATACGTATAGATTGCTGTGTAGTTCACTACACCAAGATCAGTTTCCAGTCTTACTCTGTTCACCCTTTTATTCCTTATTAGCATGATCTGGGATTTGTGCTGAGTCGCAACCTTGGCTAGTTTGTTGCACAGTGACCTTGTGTCGAGCAAACCTGATCCAATCGTCGCCATATAGCATGGACACAATAGGGATGGTATCACTCCTCGGTGGGCATAAGGCTTTCGTCTCTAGCAAGGCTGGGAGGTCCGATCTATAAAGGTTATGCAGCAGGGAAGCAAACACACTCCCCTGCTGATCTGGACCCTATGAAGTCACTGTCCCTTGGTTGCCCAAGTGCTCCTGAGCCTGATTGTAATTATAAAGTTCACTAACCATATGTAATAGCCACGGCGTGCACACCAGCCTCTTCAACTTGGTCCATAAAGTGAGCCTGTTGACCTGGTCAAAAGCTGACTTAAAGTCAACGTACATCACGTATAAAGCCGGTGCACCCTTATGGCATGCTTTCTGTAACAATTTATTGAGCGCTCTTATTTTGTGTGAGGTGCGTGAGCCGGCCAGAAAACCCGCCTGAAAAGGGCAAAGCTTCGAATTGGTATCAGCCCAAGATGTCAATTCCCTCAAAACCCAGGTTGCAAAGAACTTCCTGGTGACGTCCAGCATGGACAGCAATCTATAATTGTTTACATCCAGCCTATCTCCTCTCTTAAACACTGGGAAAATCACGGACCATTGCCATGAGGATGGCACTGGACGCTCTCTGCAAACATGGGCAAATAACATTAGCAATAGGTGAGTCCAATTCTCCAGGTCAGCCTCCAAAATCAAGTTGGCTAAGCTATTCGGCCCATGCGTTCTCGAGAGCTTCAATTTCATGATTGCCTCTTTGATCGCCTTATGGCTCAGTTGTGAAGGCCAGTGATCAGCTATATCCACCTCGTCTATATTAGGGGAAGTCCTTTGGAGTTTCTTACTCACTTTAGTGGCCCAAACATGACCTTGAATTGGATTTATCAGTTTTTCCCTGTGGCTTTCTTAGACAAAGCCAACATCTTCCATTTTGCGCGATAGTCTCGGCTTTGGAAAATAGTGACACATTGTTCCCAGTTCTGTCTTTTCACGTTTGCTTTATGGGGTTTTAACCAACGCTTATGTTTATTACAAAGAAGTGCAATTTCACCAATCGCTACATTGGTCAAAACACTACCTTTAAAGCTAATTTTAACTGTGCTGAGAGCCCTACTCCTGAGCTGTTTAGCATTTTGAATCTCTATGTCAAAGTTTGGGAGGTTTCTCGGCCGTTATCAATATCTGGACACTGGCCACCCGGGGCCACCTTGTGTGCAAAGTTGCTTAACCAAAGTTTACCCTTCAAAGTTCCTGCAAGAAACATTTCTGTGCGCAATATATCAACCTTATGTCTAGACCATCTTAGGCTATTGTCAGCAGCATTCACTTGCAAATCACCACGCACTTGAGCACAGATTTCACCATAACCTAAATTAAACTCTAATATTAGTGTGGCATGGTCAATGTATGTATTTTGTGCAATTTTCATCGATGACACCATTGCTAACAGAGGATAATTCCCACTAAAATAATCCAGTGTAGATGTTTATTGACACTGGGCCGCGTGTAAGGACAGTCTCCCTCCCTTCTCCTGTTTAGTATTGTGATTTCTGTTTCTTTGAGGTATGCTAACCACTGCGCACCACATGTATTAGAAGCATAAAATTGCATAATACTATTTTTCATGGGCGTTTTTGTGCTTTGGATTGCTTTTCTTATCAACACATCTCGCATTCCAATCTCCACATAACAACACTAGATTGATGACTATCAGGTCTCCCCATTGAATTAGGATTGAATCTAAATATTCTAAAACTGCATCAGAAATCAAATCCCGTGGGGTATCATAGATGTTAACAATCAATAAATGCTTACAGAGACCACCCGTGTGTAGATTATAGGCAGTGATGTCATTTAGGAGTCACCAGGGTCTGCAACTGCGACCCCTGAGGTCTCTGTTGCTACCCCTGTAGTCACCCTTGCTACCCCTAACAAAGACACATTTATCTTTCTCTTTTACATGCATTACTTCCTTACCTCACTTTCACACACAGAACACCCAGAGTCAACTCTTATCATGTCAAGAATAGACTACACCAACAGCATCTACCTCGAAATACCACAATATCTCATGAGGAAGCTACAACAAATTCAGAATGCAACAGCAAGACTACTCCTTGTACTAACTAGGAGAGAACACATTGCCCCAAAACTAACAACACTGCATTGGCTACCAGTCAAAAAACTAATCTTCTTCAAAACTATCTGCATAACACAAAGAGCAATAAATGGCCAAGGAGCAGAATCGACACAGGAAGAAATCACCATCAACAAATGAGCCCGAACACTTAAATCCATCAACGACTTCCTGCCTCGGACCAAAACAATTCGCACAAAAAGATTCAGGGGATCAGCATTCACCTGCAGAGCGTTGAAACTATGGAACTCACTCCCAAAGGAAATAGCAACAGCAGAAGATCACTTACAATTCAAGGAAGCTATTAAAAACAGAGCTCTTTAACGCACCAAGTTGAGGAAATCACCAGAGAAAGAAGCTCACCAATGCAATGCAAGAAAATATCAGAATCTGGACCACCCAAAGAAATATCCATCACTAAACCGAAAGGAACAAAATAGGCCGAAGGGTTAACCCAAAGGAAAAACAACCCAGACAACCCTTGACTAACTCTGCTAATAACTTTCTAACAATCTGCATACCCACCATCCAAACTAGACCTTCACCACAAAACACCCAAACTACAGGCACTCTACCAACTCTCCACAATACCCAAGACGCACATGAAACACCTGCATACAACCACATGCAAAACATCATGCAATGCAAATCAGTTAAAACCATACCAGCACACAGTGACTGGCTTTTACAGACTGAAGCTACCAAAAGCACTTCAAAGGCCTCTTGCTCTTGTCCCTCTGAACCGTAGCAACTAACCACCCAGTCCCCTTCCTTTTCAGATCCACCAGAGTGCCTGGAGACCATGTAAAATGGCTGCAGTGCATGGAGCAAGTCAAAATAACATAACATAATAATGCCTGGGATATTAAGACCAGAGGGATGCAGACACCAACAAGAACGCTTGCCCAGGTCCCTTTAATACTGCACACAGCCTCCTCTTAAGCTGGTCACGTAAACTGCATAAGTCAATTGAAAAAGTCCATGCCTAACCTGCCATATCTCCTGGTCAGCGCTCCTCTCTTCTGGGCTTTTTTATCAAAGCACAGCAGTCCTAAAGGAAAATATATAGTCGCTGTTAGATGAATACAGCATTTAATATTAAACTTTGAATGGTGTCTAAGAGGCACAATCTTAACTTGATATCTCTTTATTCTCTAATCCATGAGTGCCGTCCTGGCGGTAACCCCGCCCTCACTTGTGACCCAAAACCCTGGGTCTTCCACTAACAACGAACATGGAAATAGGACAAGGCGGGTGACCCATCAACATAAACAGAGGACATTACATCTCGCCAACACATACAATGACACATGACCAAATTACTCCATCTCTTCAATCCATTTTGAGGGTCTTCGAAGAGACCTCTTTGATGGACTCTGAGTTATCAGAATGTGGCCTTCACTCTCACTGCCGCTGTCAGTAGTGTCTATGTCACCATCCATGAAATGAGAGCAGCTTTCTTGTTCTCCACCACCACGTGCTTTGCTTCCAGTCTTTTGAAGAAAGAAGAGTTTCTAGTGATGTTGCAGCAGAGGCTGTCAGCCGATACCATGGTCCCCTTGTTGGCTGTCACAGTCAGGGGCTCAGGGTAAAAAGTCTGAGAATCCTTTGACCCTTGCAGTTGTCGCACTAAGACTGAATCCTCAACTTGTAGTTCTGGTTTTCTGTCCCTTCTCCTTCTGTCAGCATAACTCTGCATTTTTGTCTTGCTTGTATGATCCTTGCTTCACGCTCTTGATTCTGCATCAGGAACAGACACAGACCACAGAGCCTGCAGAAGTGTGGTTTTTATGATCCTGCCGAACATCAGTTCTGAGGAACATACTCCCGTTGAGTTGTGCAGAGTGTTTCGCTATTCTCTTAATAGAGTACAAATGGACTGCACAAATTACCCTTTTGTGATGGAGCGCACTTGAAGTGTGCGTTTCATATTGGCCATGAACTGTTCAACAGTACCATTGGCCTGAGGCCACATGTGTGTAATTCTCCTATGTTGAAACCCTGGATATTCAGCAAACATTGCAAAGTCATGTCCACTGAAAGGTGGGCCATTATCAGATTTCACTGTTGTTGGAAAACCATAGTCTGCAAATATCCTGTCAAGTGCTGGAATGACAGCTTGGGCCGATGTTGAGTGAACTATGTGTACTTCAGGAAATCGAGCGATTTCATCCATGACAAACAGTGTATGTTTACCATTTGCTAAATTGATTGCTGCAAACAGACTGAAAAAAAACTGCCCGCATGCGATGAATTGTCAGATGAACAACGCGCAAACCAAATGTGCACAGATAAACCCACCCACCCCCACACCACTCCCCTATTACCTGTTGGGACACCCCCTAGTTCCCTTCACCCCTGCGGCATCAGATCCATCCCACTAACGCGGGTCGGATCTGATGCTGTAAGGTCCCTTTTTCTTTTCTTTTTTCCGGTCCCCCACCTCCCATGTTGAGGAAGCAAGGGACACCCCTGCAACCCACCAAGGCTAATACATACCGATCATAGGGAGTGGGGTCACCCCCATTCCACATGTTCGGTATGTATTAGCATAATTGTTCTGTTTTTTTCAGTCTAATGGTACAGGCTAAATTCGGTCGAATGTTCCATTCGACCAAATAAAAGATGAACAATTATGCCAGTACCCTTTTAGCAGATAAAATGTCTTTAATAATTTCCGTTGTCCTTTTGACAGAGTTTCCTTTGGGCAACTCACGCCACCTTCTCGATGTCACCATGTCATTGACTCGCATTCATACTGAATCTTGGTGTATACCTTTGAGAACTTCAGGAATGGTTAGCGACTTGGGAAGGGCACTGCTTGCAATGTAATTGATATATTGGTCTGCCTTGGCTTATTGCATTTCTTCCTTAGCAGGCAAAGAATACCTATATAAGAAATCTGCCGGATTTCTGTCTTTCCCGGGTCAATGAATGATGTTGAAGGAATATTCCTGTACTCGAAGCCCCAAGCGTGCAATGCGGGGAGACATCTTGGCGTTTGGCTTCCCAACTTCGAGCCATGTTTTGAGGTTGAGAATATGCACATTCTGTGTTTGACAGGCTGTGACTTGCATATGCAACGATTCAGTAGGGCGAAGAGGAGCTTGGCTTGAATTGAGTCAAAATAACTCCTAAACGCAAATGGCTTGCATCAATAGTTAGCTCTGTTTCCAATTCAGGGTCATAATAGGCCATGCAGGAAGCAGACGAGATGAGTGTCTTTATCTCCTTGAACGCTTCCTCACACTCCTTGGACCATGCAAATTCTTGTCCTTTTCCGGTAAGGAGACGTAGAGTTGTGCTCACAGATGCAAAGTCTTGTATATATCTTGTAGAATAGCTGGCCATTCCCAGAACAGATTGTGCGGCCGATATCGATGTGGGCGTCGGTGTGGCAATGAGAGCTTGTACTTTATCTGCGTTGGGTTGTAGACCATCCCTTGAAAATATATGATCGAAAAATTAGCATTTTGCTGCGTTCAATGTCAAATTGGCATCCTCCAGTGCTATGCATACCTGACACAATGTATTATCATGGCACCTTCTGTGTTGCCCCAAAGACCAAGATGTCATCACTGTAGTTTAGACATTGTGGTAAGTGCGTGATCACTTGGTGAATCTCATTTGGGAAGATCTGAGCTGCGGATGAGACTCCGAAACAGAGTTTCTTGTATCGAAATAACCCAGGATGTATAGTAAATGTGGTCATATATTGAGATTCAGAATGCAGTGCGAGTTGATGGTATCCTCTGTTTTGATCTAATTTAGAAAAGAACTTCGACCAATGCAGTAGATGCATCATGTTTGTCATTCTGAGGGAAAGGTGTCTCTTGCTCTCAATGGCCACATTTGGAGCCCTCATATCTACACAGATGCAAATCTTTCCTCCATTTTCTTTCTTAAGTACTGGAACAATGGGCGACAGCCATGATGTTGGTTTTGTCGCATGTTCAATGATGTCTTGACTGAGGAGCGATAAGATCTCATCTTTTACTTGTTTTTACATTTTTAGTGGAATTCCTCGATAATGCTGTGCAACGGGTTTGGTGTCAGAATTAATGTACAATTTGATCTGTTTTACTTTGAGTATTCCCAGACCTGTGAATAACGCTGGGATCATTTTAACAATCATGTCCTTGTGGTCAGTAGTGTATGATATCATAATCTGGTACATTATGTGAATTAGCCTCATATGCATGGCCGATTTGAGGCTAAGAATGCTGCCTCCTGGTGCTTCTCCTTTTACCACATAGATTTGTCCTTACAGGAGCATGTGGCTTTGAACATGACTTTGCATTCTATTGGCATGTCGGCATTATAGGGGTAAATGTCAATATCAGCCGGTTGTAGTGTCCCATTATTTCGGAGTCCTCGGTACAAGTCTTTGTTGACCATATTGATGGTGCGTCCAGTGTCAATTAGGAATTCACAGGCATTGCCATTGACTTGCAGCAATATGGTCGAGCTGTATTCAGCAGTCGTTTTGTTCCCTATTGCGTGGACATACCCTCACTGGATGAGGATGAATGATGAGGATGAATCAGAGTAAGTATGGCATTTTGGTGCAGTCTCTACATATCTTAATCTTTGGTGTGTTGACCTCTTCCTTGCATCCTCCAGCCTGGGTGCTCTGTAGTTTTCTTTCCTCCTGTCACGCTGTTGCCTGCTTCTGCGAGGAGAGCCTCGACACTTATTTGTTGGCCGTTTATAGTTACTAGTGGGAGACCTTCACTTTCTGGATTGTGAACCTTCTGAGTTCCTGCTTGGCCACATGTGGTCGGTTGATCGTTGCTCATGTTTTATATTTTTGCATACTGACTGGAGACGGTTTTCACTTCCGCAACCATCACAGGAATGACCTACATGAGGAAAATGATATCCACATTGATAGCATTTGTGTTTTTCTCTATTAAAGGGCTTCTTAGCCGACTGCATTTGGCAGAGGGGCGCTGAGGTTGATGATTGGGTGATTTTGATGTTGCCCAGGGACTCTGCTTGCACCGAGAGTGCCATGTCGGCTCTTGCAAGCATCAAGATTTCTTCTAAGGAACTGGTCTTTTGCAATCATTTCTTTTTGTTTTTTTATTCAGCCGACTCACAGCCAACCTGTGATTTTAATGCTTTTTCTGATGAATAATGTTCAAATTTGCAATATTTGACCCTTTTGCGTAGCCTCATGACAAAATTGGCCAATGTTTCACCTTTTTCTTGTGTGGATGTGTGGAAAATATCTTACATTTCTTAATGGGGGCAACGTAGTTGTTCAATAAGTCAATGATACCTTGCAAGGTGTTTGTGTTACTCTTTGGCATTTCAAACACAATGGGCCTTATTACGAGTTTGGCGGTAGCCGTGCCTGTAATACAGGCACCGCAGCCGCGCGTTCCAGAATGTCAAGAAAAATTCTTTTCATGCACACATTCAAACTACGAAAATTCCAGACATGCAAGCTTTTAAAACATCCAAATTTAGCGTGATTCCCTTTATCTATCTTCCCTTGCAATGTTGTCAAAATATCTAGGTCATTAGACAATATTTTTTTTTCACTCGAAAACGTAGGCAAAGTGCTGATGTAAAAACTGTCATTCTTTCTGTTCAAAGCAAAGATCTGCACATAACTCTCCTCATGAACACAACTCTGTTCATGCAACATGCTCTCTAATGACACAGTTTCACAATGCCTTAAGTCTTCCTAGGATGCTGGGACATTTTCCCAGTTACTAATCATATCTCTGAGACGACATATTACTGAGTGCAAATCAACAATATGTGGGCTCCCTTCTCTCATAGCTATGTCACTTTTCACTTTCAATACAGTTGATCCCTGGGATGCCTCCCAGGAAGCAAGTGTACTTTCAAGCCCATTTCTTATTGCCTTCAGGTCACTAAGAAATAAACTCATTCTGCAGTTTCAATTATTCCGAGCGTCTTCTAGAAAAAGAAAACTGTTTCTCTCACTCGGTGAATTAATGTACATTTATTCATAAAACATTGCCAGTCATGAAATACTGTTCTTGGGTCAATGTTACAACCAGTTCCGGCAACCAAAGTCAAACAATTACGCTCCCCTTCCTACGACGAATGAAATTGCAGACAGCATGCTCTAAACAATAACATACATACAGACAAAACATGAAACAAAAAAAAATCTCTATTCCCACGAACGAACTATCAGGAAAAAAAAACCCTAAACACAGTTGCACACACAAGATGTCCAAACTTTGACTCTTGCGAAACTGATAAGTCTGACCAGACCAGCTGCAAAACATCTTAATCAGTCCAAATTAGTGAAAATCCAGGTGCCCTTCCATATTGTCAGTCTGAAAAACCCAAACCCCTAACCCTAGCTGTGAGTATATAAATAAATGTATCCCAGTGTTATAAATTGAATCGATTCTTTGTGTTTTCTTTGTGTCTTAATGTTATTTGTTATTGCCCACGGGAATAAGATAGGTGTATGTTAGTAGGCGCAATCTAAGAGTACACAGTGCACATGGGGCCTGATACGAATGCAGTCAAGGGAGGGTATAGTGATCCATAACCCCCCTAGGAGATTGTCAAAGTTTGTCTAAAGACCGGAGAGCGTGCTTGCCCAAAAAGGGGGAGCAACACGACGGTTAGGGGTTTGGGTTTTTCAGACTTACAACATGATGCCTGCTACATGGGCGTTAGGCAGAATCCTGTGCAGTGCCATTAGGGACCACTACACACAATTAAGACTACAGGTGGCAATACAAGTGTTACCTTGGTACAAGCCTGTACTACTATGTCAGAGTGGTAGCAGTCTCAAGAGTATATGAGCAGTAGCAGAGATTACACAAAGGAACCACAATTACTGTGACTCAAGCAAACACTGACTCAAGGTTTCAGGTAGAAAATATAAGTACATTTATTTTTAAACCATTTGTTATAAACACAACACTTCTATTAAACTTAAACAAAAACCACACGTTAAATATACTACAACTAACCAATTCACTTTGTACAGTATGTCTCAAGGTAAGTACCCTGTGTTTGAATGAACCGGTGTTAGGCACAAAACATGTTACCGCAAATACGATGGCGGTCACTTTTTGACAGTTCGGTCTACTAATTAAACGCGTATCCGTGACATGAAATGCTACCGGGGCAAAAACACACTTAGCACCTGAGATACTCAGAGGGAGTTGGAGGCAAAAATCACAGGCAATATTTTGGTTAGGCAGACAGAATCGACAAACACTCATAGACAAGAGTTCAAAAGTCAAAGACCCGAGCCGGGGTCAAGTGGCACTGGGGCTGTTGCCGAAGATCACACAGTCAGATAGTTCACGATTCAACATAGCCAAGAGTACTTCGATATTGTCAATGTTCGGAAGCAAAAGTTATAAGAAGGAGGGAAGACAAGGGCAAGCCTTTGAAATGACGAAAAGGGGTTCACCCAGTTTCCTCAAGCAGAACACAGTACCTTATTCCAATGATGCAGCTGGTGCCCTGGCAGTTGTTCCTGTTGGTTTCCTGCAGACCCACAATTCCTGGAGCTTTGTTGTGAAGGAGGACGTCTGAAGGGGGTCTGCACCACACAGGGATGAAGCCTGCAGCAGTGACAACAAATAAAAGGTGCGCTCCTTAAAAACACAGGAGAGGCTCTTCAAATGGCAATCCGGACCACTACAGCTGTGTGCAGCAATTTCGACCAAGGAAGAGGATCCTCTGGCTGTGGAAGACGAGCTGGTTATCCCCACTAGCCTCAAGGGAAGAAGACTCCGGACTGGATCTCCTCTTAGTCGTTGAAGGGCAGATAGCTCAGGACTGCAGCAGGGCTTCCGTGGGATGGGGTAGTTGCAGCAGCCGTCGTTCTCTCCGCTTCTCTTAGGTTCCTTGTAGTTCCAGTGGCGACTTTCTGACTTCTAGCCCAAGAGACCTGCCTTTTATGCGAAAAAACTGCATTCACACAGCCTGGCTGTCAATCACCCAGCAGGGGGGTGTCCAGCCCGGACAACTACCTGGCCAATCATGACAAAGTGCGACTTGGGTTTCTAGGATACCCTGTGCAGGGGGTGACTACACCCCTCCCTCACATTCAGCCCACCTAGACACCCAGGTGCCTTGAGGAGGGCTTGTAGGTAGAAGCCCGCCAAAAGACAGTGAACAAAGAAGGCAAACCTAGTTTGCCGCGCAAAGTAAAACACAAGAAGCAGTTCAAAAAAATGAAATGGTGAATAAACCGCACCGGAGCCAAACGAAAAAGGATTTGGTCAAGTGGGTTTAAGGTTAAGGCTAACGCAATAGCTTTCAATGTTACCACGATTATATAAGATAACCGCGGTCAAAATTTAGGGTAGATACCACTGACACCAGCCATGTCTAAATGATAAAAGAGCAAAACAATGCTCTACGAGGTACAGATGAAAAAGAGTTAAGAGTTAATCCTTCCAGTACTCCATGTAAGATGGGGTGCACTGGATGTGTGGTTAGTTTTGACTAAGTAAAGTTAATGGTAACTTTACCCTTTTCTGTGGGACAGTAGTCACCTCAGAAATGGAGTCAGTGGGAAGTCTAAACGACAACCCTGTGCCACTGCACAGAAGGTGCGGTGTGACACACACAAATAAGGGGGCTACTGAAGTGGTGTACTCCAGAGCCCACAATCCCAACAACAGGTAAAAACACATAGCAAAATACAAGTAATAGTGGTGAAAAGCTCACACTCTTACCAAGTGGAAAAGAAACAACTCCAGAGATCCCGCAAAGCTGCTGAGGGACTCACTACGTAAGGGAAATTAGCCATGAAATGAGAATTCTCCCTAACACTCGCCCCCCCCAGACTAAGGGACAGGAGGATTTAATCCACTCCTGGATAGTTCTCATACCTCTAGTCGGTTACAAACACCCTAGAGAGGCCATCAGCATTTTGGTGGTGACTTCCTGCTCTGTGCTCAATGGAAAAATCAAATCCTTGGAGGCAGATTGACCATCTGAGTAGCTTTGGGTTTTCCCCTTTCATTTGCATCAGCCATCTCAAGGGTTGGTGGTCAGTCTGAATGATGAAGGTAGATCCATACAAGTATCGTCTAAACCTCTTCAGTGACTCACAATAGCAAAGCATTCTCTTTCTATTGTTGCCCACCTTGTTTCAGGATCCTTTAACTTCCTGCTGATGAAACAAATGGGGTGTTCCCTTCCTTCCTCATCCAGTTGACTAAGGACTGCAGCTATACCTACATTTCAAGCATCAGTTTGTACAATGAAGGGTTGCTGATAGTCAGGAGCTCTTAGGACTGGAGCTTGACAAAGGGCTTCCTTTAGACCTTCAAAGGCTTCATTGCACTCCTCATTCCACCTGACCTTTTTAGGAAATTTGGGAGAGGAGATGACATTCAAGGGAGAGGCTATGGTCCCATAGTTCTCTATGAAGTTCCTGTAATACCCAGTGAGACCTAAGACGGCTCTCACTTGGGTTTGAGTAGTAGGGGTGGCCCAGTTTTGTACAGCTTGTACTTTGCTAGGCAATGGCCTTATTTCACCTCCTTCTACCTCATATCCAAGGTAGACCACTGAACTCTGACCAATTTGACATTTGCTTGCCTTTATGGTCAGATGGGCCTGTTCCAGAGCCTGCAATACATAGCCTAGGTGTTCAATATGTTCTTTCCATGTAGGGCTGAACGCTGCAATGTCATCCAAGTATGCTATGCAGAAGTCCTCCATCCCATTCAGAACTTGATTGACCATCCTCTGAAATGTAGCAGGTGCATTCTTTAATCCAAAAGGCATCACCTTGAATTGGTAGAGGCCAGCTGGGGTAGAAAATGCAGTTTTCTCCTTGGCATGGTCTGTCAGGGCTATTTAACAAATGGCCTGACGATGGGTCAAATGAGTTGAGGTACTTGGCTACACCAAGTTTGTCCACAAGCTCATCTGTCCTAGGCAAAGGATGGGCATCAGCTGTGGTGACTGCATTCAGAGCTCTATAGTCCACGCAGAATCTCAACTCCTTGGATCCTGCCTTTGGTACAAGCACAACTGGGCTAGACCATGGGCTAGTAGAGGGCTCTATAACCCCGAGATCAAGCATCTTGTTGACCTCATTCCTTATGTGGGATCTGATATGGTCTGACATTCTGTACCCCCTACCTTTGACAGGCAAACAGTCACCAGTGTGTATGTCATGCTGGCCCCAAGGGGTCAAGCCTGGTGAAAGTGATAACAGGGAGGCAAACTGATTTAACAGTAACTTGCACTCATCCTGTTGGTCAGATGTGAGACTGGAAGAAAGATTAACTCCTTCCACTTGCTCATCTAAAGGTAAGCCTCTGAGGAGGTCAGGCAGAGGTTCACTCTCCTCCTCCTCCTGAGCTGAAGCTAGAAGCAGAGCTCTTATGTCAGGTCTAGAGACATAAGCCTTTAAACGGTTGGTGTGAAAGACTTTGGGAGCCTCCTTAGGATTGCCTAAGTCCACCAGATAGTTCACTCCTCCAGGTTTACCCACAACCTTGAAGGGTCCTATCAATTTGTCCTGTAAGGCCCTCTGCCTTGTTGGGACCATAACAAGAACAAGCTGGTCTTGAGTAAACTCAACCATGTTAGCCTTCTGGTCATGCCAATGTTTGACCAGAGCTTGACCAGCCCTGAAGTTATCACTTGCCTCTGCCATCATGTGTGACATTCTCCTCCGGAGACCTATCACATAGTCAGTCACTCTGCCTGGCTTGGGGAAAGGAGCACTCTCCAACCCCTCCTTAATCAGGGCCAATGGACCTCTGACTGGATGGCTATAGAGATATAGAGAAGTTCGAAGGGACTGAATCCTACTCCCTCCTGAAGGACTTCTCTATAAGCAAGGAGAAGGCATTGCAGTAGAAGGACCTACTTTCTTGTAAGGGGTTCCTATAAAGCACCTATCATGCTCTTCATAGTTCTGTTAAACCTCTATACCAGTCCATTGGTTTGGGGGTGGTAGGCAGTTGAGAACTTGTAGGTGACTCCACAAGTTTTCCACATGGTTTGCATGTAGTGGGACATAAAATATGATCCCCTGTCAGATATCACCTCCTTAGGAAAACCTACTCTGGTAGAAATACCAAGTAGGGCCTTAGCCACAGCCGGAGCCGTAACAGTCCTCATAGGTATGGCTTCAGGAAATCTAGTGGCATGGTCCACTACAACCAGGATGAACCTGTTGCCTGAAGATGTGGGAGGGTCAAGAGGACCAACAATGTCAATCCCAACCCTCTCAAAAGGAATTCCCACTTCTGGGAGAGGCACTAAAGTGCCACATTCTTGGACCCACTCTTGCCAAAGGTTTGGCAAGTGTGGCAGCTTCTGCAGAGTTTGTCTACTTCTATACCCATCTTAGGCCAGTAGAAGTGCAGAGATAACCTCTCTTTGGTCTTCTTAAAACTTCTTTGACCAGCCAGAGGTACCTCATTGGCTAACTGCAGAAACTGGAGTCTGTTCACTAGAGGTACTACAAGTCTTTTGTAGTCCCCAGGGGTTGACTCAGTTGGTTCACTGTAGAAGAGGCCATCCTCCCAGTGTAACCTATACTTCCCAGGCTCAGTCCCATGGAGCTGAGAAGTGGTCTGTTGGCGAAGACCTTCCAAGGTAGGACACTCTCTTTGTCCCTTACTGAAGTCTTCCCTGTTGGGTCCACCTTCTGCCAATAAAGACTGCAGTTCAGGATGGTCAACAGGGTCAAGATCTCCTACCAAGGTAAGATCCTCTTCTAGATCTGATTCCTCAGTATCTAGTTTGACCATACAGGGTTGAACCTCACACTCAGCCTCAGCTGGTGTGGGAGTCACAGATGTGACTTTGGGCAGTCTCGGAGATGTCCTTCTGGGCACAGGAGTGCTTGCTGCTTTCTTGCTGGCAGACTTAGGTTTCCCCTTTGTCTGGCTTGTTTTGCAATGGCAGTAAGTAAGTCCTGTGGACTTGGGGTGATAGCTTCCTCTATCATGTCCACAGGAGAGCCTCTTAAGTTTCTCTCCCTTGCAGACTTTGTGAGCTCCTGCTTCCTTCTGCTGGGGGGCCTCGGGGTACTAGACACAACTCCAAGAGTTTTAAGGTCATTACCCAGCAGGACCCTCCCAGGTACGTTATTTTGCACACTTACAGGTATGCTGACAGTCATGTCATTACACTGGATGAGAGCTGGTAACTGGGGAACCATTTGCACAGGGCCTCCAGCTAACTTGGTTAAGTGTTTGGGTGCCTTAGCAACATCCTCCACTTTGAAAAAACATTCATCAACCACAGTTATGCTGGCTCCAGTGTCTCGGATGGCAGGGGTCCCCTGACCATTCACAAGAACACTATCTTTGTAATACTCTTTAGTATTATCTGGGATTGAGTTATAGACATCTAGGTTCTGTTGTTCCCAAAGACCCAAGGACACTAAAGAAACACTAGCTGAGACTCTCATGGGCTCATCAGCTAGTAACTTAAAGTTTCCACTCGCCATAGGTACTTCATCCGCCTGGGAGAAGGCTAAGGAGACAAGGTGATCCCTGAAGGTTTACCCTTACACTTGGGATCTCCTTTCACATGGCCAGGCAGCCCACAAACAAAGCATTTTCCAAATGCTCTCTGGAATGGGGGTTTGCTCTGACCTCCATCTGGTGTGGAACCAGATGGTACACTAGCCTGATTTGGTTTACCCTGTGGCTTACCCTGGTTATGTTTGGGGCACTCTTTTGGATTGGAGTTATTGGAATTCTCTTTGTTGTCTTTCTTTGGCTGCTTTCCCTCATCCTTTTTCTGAGTTGCCCCAGAATCCTTGTGGGTGGCCCTGTTGGCAACCCACAAGTCAGCATCCTTAGCTAGTTTCTTAGGATCTATCTCCTTTGAATCAGCCAAGTGCTGTCTAAGCTCAGGGGAACAGACATCAAAAATAGACTCCAACATTACAGGATTCATCAACCCTTCATAAGTGTTCACTTTTAACCCTTAACCCAACCATCTAAGTTTTTCAAACATTCACACACCCAGGTAGCCCAAGGGGTACCATCATACTTTTTGAGGGTTCTAAACCTCTTAAGATACTGGGAAGGGGTTTTCCCAAATCTAGCTATTAATGCTAGTTTCACACACTCATAATCCTGTTTATCCACCTCCCCCAACTCCATTACAGAATCACTTGCAACAGGGGGAGCCTGGAAAAAAGCCAGGGAATCAACTGATTCCCTGAGATACCTTGAATCCCATGATTGTACTCAAACATTTCTAACCAATCCAAAACATCAAGTTTAGTCTCATACATACCAATCATCTCCTTTGGCATACGGGGTCTCTTAGGGCTGGAAGACCTAGAGTGTCAGTCTGAAAAACCCAAACCCCTAACCGTCGTGTTGCCCCCCCTTTTTGGGCATGCACGCTCTCCGGTCTTCAAACAATCTTTGACAATCTCCTAGGGGGGTTATGGATCACTATACCCCCCCTTGACTGCAATCGTATCAGGCCCTATGTGCACTGTGTTTACTCCTAGATTACTACCTAATAACATACACCTATCTTACTACCGTGGGCAATAACAAATAACATTAAGACACAAAGAAAACACAAAGAATCGATTCAATTTATAACACTGGGATACATTTATTTATATACACACAGCTAAGCATATTGCATAACAATGCAGGCAGTTCTAATGCGATGTCTAATTTGCACCTTTTATACTTCTGGTGCAAAGCTACCATGCAGTAACTAAGTAAGCCTCTCAGGTTTCTAATGTAAGCCTGTGCTGCAAGTGTGTGGTTCTAATGCAATCTAATGCAAGAGCTAGCATCCATCACCTTCATGGATAAATCCACACCATCAAATCCACACCATCACTCTAAACAATCCCTGTCTGGTTTTCCCCTTCTCCCCTTATGTGAGTGTCTATTCTGATCAATCAGTCAGTCCAGGTCAACCCATACTTCCTATTTGCATGTGTTCCCAGCTCTGTCTTTGCCATCTCTGCACGACTCTGCAATCAACCAGTCAGTGGCAGGCCTCAATTCTGGTAACTGCCAACTGCCAAGCTCTCTCAAGCTCTCTCTCTGCCTCATCGATCTCATCAAGGCCCATCAGTCTGCTGCACCAAGCACGATCTCCAGCCAACCCTTTCTGTGGCTCTCCTGATCTCTCTGGCCAACTCTCGATCTCTCGTGCAGTTCTTCCAGCGCAGACTAACTCCATGCAGTCTCTCTCTCTCCTGCAGTTCAACTCCCCAGCCCATTCTAGCCTTCTTGGTTATAGTCTTCCACGATGACGCACATTTCATAAGCTATAATTACTTGTATTCTATGAATGTCTCTTTCGGCGTATAGCAAAATGCCTGCCAGTCTGTGTGCGTGTTTCTTGCACGGCATGTCCTGTGTCAAAGAGTGTCAAAGTGACATTGGAACATCATATCTTTCTTTCATGGTCATTCTGTGTGCGGTGAAAGACACCATCTATTCACTGTATTTCACTGTTCATACCCATTCTCTCCACTGTAGGCATCACTCTGCATTACAAAAATGCTCTTAGGCCCCGTTCTTAAAGCACCTCTTTCCCTCTCTCCTCTCTACCCACTCCATTGGCGGGCCAAACCCTCGTGTTCTTTCCGCGAAGCACACCAGCCAAGCTGATTAGCTTCCTTTCTCGGACAAGGGTGTGTTATCTGTCGCTGCCAAGCAAATGTTTACGAATACTTTCACAGTGTAATTCATAACAATTCTCCGCACTGAGCCAGTGCGAACCAACTTGTGTGTCTCCATGAGCAAATGGATTAATGTGCCAGCCTAATGCTTTCTAACGTTTACCGTAAATCCAGGCACTATAAAGCAACTCATTCTAAGTGTATACTCAATCATACATACATACATACATACATGACAGTCTCTAAATGTGTCTCTACAAAGCATAACAATGTGTGTTATTCTAAATGGCTTTTCATGGCACTTCAAATATGCCTGTGTGTGTCGTGCAAGTAATGCATTTTCTCTCTCAGCCTACGCGCTATATCTAATGCAAACATAGATGCATAGCAAATCATGGTGAATATTTATTGTGTCTCTAAAACACTACATGGCACTTCAGATATATGCAAGTGCAAGTGTCATTCTATTTGCAAATGGTGCAAAGTGGCAGCCTAAATGGCAAGCACTATAGGCTTACAGTTTCATTCTAAAAGCATATTGCAAATGCATACAAAGGTGACAGTCTAATATGGATAATGGTGTCTACTACAGAGACTACTATGATTTCTAATAATGATAACAATTCCAGGCTTCTCATTTCACCCAACTCCACAAGAGGACTCTGGGAGAGAATCATTTTCTAGAGACAGTTTCTTCATTTCTAGTGCATGGTTCAGCTCCATTTCTCTGAGCCTTAACTCTTGATGTTTCATGGCAGTTTGTGCATCAATACGTTTCACTTCCATTTCAAGTCTCATTTTTTTAAGCAAAATAAATTCAGGAGTAGGTGTATGACCTGTGGTGGACCCAGTGGACAGAGGTTGTGCTTTCTGAGCAGGCAAAGGAGTTGTAGGAATTCCTAGCAAGGACTCATCTACTTCTTCTAAAGTAACACTCTCAGAATCGGAAACATCAAAATCCACATTTGCTGGAGTGGCAGGTCCTTCTGACCCACTCTCCAGACTTTTTCCCATTAACTTTGCAACCAGTTCAGATTTCTTTCCTTTACCAGAGAGATTCTTATCCCTACACATGGTTCTCTGAACCTCAGCAGTATAGAGTAAAAGACCCTCTTCAGTGTAGCTTTCCATATTTCATGATTCTTTTTAGTTAAATAGACTTAGTGGTGTTAGCCTTGTGGTTAGTTGAACCCAAGCAACAGCAGCACTGTAATCAGCAGTGTAATCACTCTACTTCCAAATCCTCACCGCTGTTCACCAGTGTTAGGCAAAGTCCTGTGCAGTGCCCCTAGGGACCACTACACACAATTATGAGTACAGGTGGCAATACAAGTTTTACCTTTGGTACAAGCCTGTACTACTATGTCAAAGTGGTAGCAGTGGCAGAGCAGCCAGGCTTATCTCAAGAGTATATGAGCAGCAGCAGAGATTACACAAAGGGATCACAATTACTGTGACTCAAGCAAACACTGACTCAAGGTTTCAGGTAGAAAAATATAAGTACATTTATTTTTAAACCATTCGTTATAAACACAACACTTCTATTAAACTTAAACAAAAACCACATGTTAAATATACTACAACTAACCAATTCACTTTGTACAGTATGTCTGAAGGTAAGTACCCTGTGTTTGAATGAACCGGTGTTAGGCACAAAACATGTTACCACGAATACGATTGCGATCACTTTTTGACAGTTCGGTCTACTAATGAAACGCGTATCCGTGACATGAAATGCTACCGGGGCAAAAACACACTTAGCACCTGAGATACTCAGAGGGAGTTGGAGGCAAAAATCACAGGCAAAATTTTGGTTAGGCGGACAGAATCGAGAAACACTCATAGACAAGAGTTCAAAAGTCAAAGGGCCGGAGCCAGGGTCAAGTGGCACCGGGGCCTGTTGCCGAAGATCACACAGTCAGATAGTTCACGATTCAACATAGCCAAGAGTACTTCGATATTGTCAATGTTCGGATGCAAAAGTTATAAGAATGAGGGAAGACAAGGGCAAGCCTTGGAAATGACAAAAAGGGGTTCACCCAGTTTCCTCAAGTAGAACACAGTACCTTGTTCCAATGGTGCAGCTGGTGCCCTGGCAGTTGTTCCTGTTGGTTTCCTGCAGACCCATGATTCCTGGAGCATCGTTGTGAAGGAGGATGTCTGAAGGGGGTCTGCACCACACAGGGATGAAGCCGGCAGCAGCGACAACGAATAAAAGGTGCGCTCCTTAAAAACACAAGAGAGGCTCTTCAAATGGCTATCCGGACCACTACAGCTGTGTGCAGCGATTTCGACCAAGGAAGAGGATCCTCTGGCTGTGGAAGACGAGCTGGCTATCCCCACCAGCCTCAAGGGAAGAAGACTCCGGACTGGATCTCCTCTTAGTCGTTGAAGGGCAGATAGCTCAGGACTGCAGCAGGGCTTCACCGGGACGGGCTAGTTGCAGCAGCCATCGTTCTCTCTGCTTCTCTTCGGTTCCTTGTAGTTCCAGTGGCGACTCTCTGACTTCTAGCCCAAGACACCTGCCTTTTATGCGAAAAACCCCCATTCACACAGCCTGGCTGTCAATCACCCAGCAGGGGGGTTGTCCAGCCCGGACAACTACCCTGGCCAATCATGACAAAGTGCGACTTGGGTTTCCTAGGATACCCTGTGCAGGGGGTGACTACACCCCTCCCTCACATTCAGCCCACCTAGACACCCAAGCACCTTGAGGAGGGCTTCTAGGTAGAAGCCCACCAAAAGACAGTGAACAAAGAAGGCAAACTTAGTTTGCCGCGCAAAGTAAAACACAAGAAGGAGTTTAACAAAAAGAAATGGCGAATAAACTGCACCGGAGCCAAACGAAAAAAGATTTGGTCAAGCGGGTTGAAGGTTAAGGCTAACCCAATAGCCTTCAATGTTACCACGGTTATATAAGATAACCGCGATAGAAATTTAGGGTAGATACCACTGCCACCAGCCATGTCTAAATGTTAAAAGAGCGAAACAATGCTCTTGGAGGTGCAGATAAAAAGGGCTAAGATTTAACCCTTCCAGTACTCCATGTAAGATGGTGTGCACTGGATCTGTGGTTGGTTTTGACTAAGTAAAGTTAATGGTAACTTTACCCTTTTCTGGGGGACAGAAGTCACCTCAGAAATGGAGTCGATGATAAATGACAACCCTGTGCCACTGCACAGAAGGTGCGGTGTGACACACACAAAGAAGGGGGCTACTGAAGTGGTGCACTCCAGAGCCCACAATCCCAAAAACAGGTAAAAACACATAGCAAAATACAAGTAATAGTGGTGAAAAGCTCACACTCTTACCAAGTGGAAAAGAAACAACTCCAGAGATCCAGCAAAGCTGCTGAGGGACTCACTAGGTAAGGGAAATTAGCCATGAAATGAGAATTCTCCCTAACAATGGGTAATGTCTGAATGTGTGCAACTCCACCGTACTGCAGGGCAGGGCACTTTGCATATGCCCGACAAGCGCGGCTGTGTAGAAAAGGAGCGAGGCGCTCACCCCCATGGCACGAGTGAATGAGCAAAAATCCTCATCGCCAGTGTAAGATTAATACGACGTTCAATACTAAACTTTGAAAGATGGCTCAGAGACACAATCTCAATTTAGTATCAGTTGTACGTTGAGAGGGGTAGGATTGCGCTCAACACCATTGAAATACAAAAATCAACAATCTGGGTACAGTATTTTAATGAAAATATGTTGAAGAACAGCCGACACGTGTTTCGACACTTGGGTCGTCTTCAAGGCACACAAAGCTACAAATAATTAGTTCAAAGGTGATATCCGATTGTATACGCTGAGTGATTCCCATCAGTCAGGACACAAGGGGTTGGATTTGTCCCGTTATACTTGAATCTTACTTGATTTGTCGAGTTATATATATTTTTGCCGGCCAATGTGGCATCTTGTCTTTTGTATTCCTTCACTCGTAACATGTCCTGATTGACGGGAATCACTCAGCGTATACAATCGGATATCACCATTGAACTAATTATTTGTAGCTTTGTAGTGTCGAAACACGTGTCGGCTGTTCTTCAACATATTTTCATTAAAATACTGTACCCAGATTGTTGATTTTTGTATTTCAATGGTGTTAAGCGCAATCCTACCCCTCTCAACATACAACTGTTAATTTAGCACCAGCCTATGTGTATTGGTTGGTGGGTACTGGACTGCTGCTAATACCCTTTTCACTGATATTGTGCTTCACGGATTTAGTAGTGATAAATAGCGCACAAGTACTTTGTTTGTGACTCCACACTTCTGGTTACTGTTTCAATTTAGTATCACTTTATTCTCTAATCCACGATTGCTGCTCTGGCGGTATCCCCACCCTCACACAAGACCCAAGACCCTGGGCCTTCCACTAACAACGAACATGGAAATAGGACGAGGCGGGTGCCCCATCAAGACAAATAGAGGACATTACTGTCGCTGAGCAGCCCCACATGACCACATCTCCATGCCCAGCTCTACAATCAGATGTCCTGACTACTTACCGGGGGACGTTCCCAAGGTAACTTGCTACTGCAGCCTGAGCCGCTCATGGGCCATGGAAGATCCTGTCTTTTAAGCAAAAAGCCCAGCGCACACTCCCTCGTGAGATAAAACTGTCAGAAAGTCAGAAACCGAAACAGGGCTGGTGGCTCTGGCATATGTGCTTTATGCCTCGATGAAGGCAGAGTCTGGTGGAAAAAAAGCAAAAGGTTATAAGAAGCAGGTGAGCAAATGGGATCTCCAATGAGTAAGAACTGAGACGAGGAAGAGCGGCATGTGTATAATGCATCTGATTAACAGCCTCTGAAGGACAATTTGTGAGCAGAGGTAAAACAGGTAACATAACACAAACTGTTAAACCCAGGGAGTATAACAACGAGACCGCCGTAAACACAGCAAACACAATCCCCTGCTCTGAGCAGTTCAGGTGATACACGTAATCTGCATAGTTACAATTTGTTGAACAAATAGAGACATCGCTTTATTTTAGTAAATCAATGCATGCAATCAATTATATTCACTGTTTTGTTTTTAGATATATTTCTGAGGTCATTGACTGCTTGGCCTGGTCCAGTGCTCTTGGATATTCCTCCTTTTGTTTTTAGATATATTTCTGAGGTCTTTGGCTGCTTGGCCTGGTCCACTGCTCTCGCATATTCCCCCTTTTGTTTTTAGATATATTTCTGAGGTCACTGGCTGCTTGGCCTGGTCCAGTGCTCTCGGATATTCCCCCTTTTGTTCTTAGATATATTTCTGAGGTCATTGACTGCTTGGCCTGGTCCAGTGCTCTTGGGTATTCCTCCTTTTGTTTTTAGATATATTTCTGAGGTTATTGGCTGCTTGGCCTGGCCCAGTGCTCTTGGATATTCCTCCTTTTGTTTTTAGATATATTTCTGAGGTCATTGGCTGCTAGGCCTGGTCCACTGCTTTCGATAGTCCCCCTTTTGTTCTTAGATATATTTCTGAGGTCATTGACTGCTTGGCCTGGTCAGTGCTCTCGGATATTCCCCCTTTTGTTTTTAGATATATTTCTGAGGTCATTGCTGCTTGGCCTGGTCCAGTGCTCTCGGATATTCCCCCTTTTGTTTTTAGATATATTTCTGAGGTCATTGGCTGCTTGGTCTGGTCCAGTGCTCTCGGATATTACCCCTCTTGATTTTGGATATATTTCTGAGGTCATTGACTGCTTGGACTGGTCAGTGCTCTCGGATATTCCCCCTTTTGTTCTTAGATATATTTCTGAGGTCATTGGCTGCTTGGCCTGGTCCAGTGCTCTCGGATATTCCCCCTTTTGTTTTTAGATATATTTCTGAGGTCATTGGCTGCTTGGCCTGGTCCAGTGCTCTCGGATATTCCCCCTTTTATTTTTAAGTCTATTTCTGAGGTCATTGACTGCTTGGCCTGGTCCAGTGCTCTCGGATATTCCCTCTTTTGTTTTTAGATATATTTCTGAGGTCATTGACTGCTTGGCCTGGTGCAGTGCTCTCAGATATTCCCTCTTTTGTTTTTAGATATATTTCTGAGGTCATTGACTGCTTGGCCTGGTCAGGTGCTCTCGGACATTCCCCCTTTTGTTTTTAGATATATTTCTGAGTTCATTAACTGCTTGGCCTCGTCCAGTGCTCTCGGATATTCCTCCTTTTGTTTTTAGATCTATTTCTGAGGCCATTGACTGCTTGGCCTGGTCCAGTGCTCTCGGATATTCCCTCTTTTGTTTTTAGATATATTTCTGAGGTCATTGACTGCTTGGCCTGGTGCAGTGCTCTCAGATATTCCCTCTTTTGTTTTTAGATATATTTCTGAGGTCATTGACTGCTTGGCCTGGTCAGGTGCTCTCGGATATTCCCCCTTTTGTTTTTAGATATATTTCTGAGGTCATTGACTGCTTGGCCTGGTCAGTGCTCTCGGATATTCTCCCTTTTGTTTTTAGATATATTTCTGAGGTCATTGCTGCTTGGCCTGGTCCAGTGCTCTCGGATATTTCCCCTTTTGTTTTTAGATATATTTCTGAGGTCATTGGCTGCTTGGCCTGGTCCAGTGCTCTCATATATTACCCCTCTTGATTTTGGATATATTTCTGAGGTCATTGACTGCTTGGCCTGGTCCAGTGCTCTTGGATATTCCTCCTTTTGTATTTATATATATTTCTGAGGTCATTGGCTGCTTGGCCTGGTCCAGTGCTCTTGGATATTCCCCCTTTTGTTCTTAGATATATTTCTGAGGTCATTGACTGCTTGGCCTGGTCCAGTGCTCTCGGATATTCCCCCTTTTGTTTTTAGATATATTTCTAAGGTCATTGAATGCTTAGCCTGGTCCAGTACTCTCGGATATTCCCCCTTTTGTTTTTAGATATATTTCTGAGGTCATTGACTGCTTAGCCTGGTCATTGCTCTCGGATATTCCCCCTTTTGCTTTTAGATATATTTCTGAGGTCATTGACTGCTTGGCCTGATCAATGCTCTCGGATATTCCCCCTTTTGTTTTTAGATATATTTCTGAGGTCATTGCTGCTTGGCCTGGTCCAGTGCTCTCGGATATTCCACCTTTTGTTTTTAGATATATTTCTGAGGTCATTGACTGCTTGGCCTGATCAATGCTCTCGGATATTCCCCCTTTTGTTTTTAGATATATTTCTGAGGTCATTGCTGCTTGGCCTGGTGCAGTGCTCTCGGATATTCCCCCTTTTCTTTTTAGATATATTTCTGAGGTCATTGGCTCCTTGGCCTGGCCCAGTACTCTCAGATATTCCCCCTTTTGTTTTTAGATATATTTTTGAGGTCATTGGCTGCTTGGCCTGGTCCAGTGCTCTCGGATATTCCCCATTTTGCTTTTAAGTCTATTTTTGAGGTCATTGAGTGCTTGGCCTGGTCCAGTGCTCTCGGAAATTCCCCCTTTTGTTCTTAGATATATTTCTGAGGTCATTTACTGCTTGACCTGGTCCAGTGCTCTCGGATATTCCCTCTTTTGTTTTTAGATATATTTCTGAGGTCATTGGCTGCTTGGCCTGGTCCAGTGGTCTCGGATATTCCCCCTTTTGTGTTTGGATATATTTCTGAGGTCATTGGCTGCTTGGCCTGGTCCAGTGCTCTCGGATATTCCCTCTTTTGTTATTAGATATATTTCTGAGGTCATTGAAAGCTTGGCCTGGTCCAGTGCTCTCGGATATTCCCCCTTTTGTTTTTAGATATATTTCTGAGGCCATTGACTGCTTGGCCTGGTCAGTGCTCTCAGATATTACCCCTCTTAATTTTGGATATATTTCTGAGGTCATTGACTGCTTGGCCTGGTCCAGTGCTCTTGGATATTCCTCCTTTTGTTTTTAGATATATTTCTGAGGTCATTGGCTGCTTGGCCTGGTCCAGTGCTCTCGGATATTCCCCCTTTTGTTCTTAGATATATTTCTGAGGTCATTGACTGCTTGGCCTGGTCCATTGCTCTCGGATATTCCCCCTTTTGTTTTTAGATATATTTCTGAGGTCATTGCTGCTTGGCCTGGTCCAGTGCTCTCGGATATTCCCTTTTTGTTTTTAGATAAATTTCTCAGGTCATTGGCTGCTTGGCCTCGTCCAGTACTCTCAGATATTCCCCCTTTTGTTTTTAGATATAGTTCTGAGGTCATTAGCTGCTTGGCCTGGTCCAGTGCTCTCGGATATTCCCCCTTTTGTTTTTAGATATATTTCTGAGGTCATTTGCTGCTTAGCCTGGACCAGTGCTCTCAGATATTCCCCCTTTTGCTTTTAAATCTATTTCTGAGGTCATTGACTGCTTGGCCTGGTCCAGTGCTCTCGGATATTCCCCCTTTTGTTCTTAGATATATTTCTGAGGTCATTGAATGCTTGGCCTGGTCCAGTGCTCTCGGATATTCCCTCTTTTGTTTTTAGATATATTTCTGAGGTCATTGGCTGCTTGGCCTGGTCCAGTGGTCTCGGATATTCCCCCTTTTGTGTTTGGATATATTTCTGAGGTCATTGGCTGCTTGGCCTGGTCCAGTGCTCTCGGATATTACCCCTCTTGATTTTGGATATATTTCTGAGGTCATGGCTGCTTGGCCTGGTCCACTGCTCTCGCATATTCCCCCTTTTGTTTTTAGATACATTTTTGAGGTCATTGGCTGCTTGGCCTGGTCCAGTGCTCTCGGATATACCCCCTTTTGTTCTTAGATATATTTCTGAGGTCATTGACTGCTTGGCCTGGGCCAGTGCTCTCGGATATTCCCCCTTTTGTTTTTAGATATATTTCTGAGGTCATTGACTGCTTGGCCTGGTCCAGTGCTCTGGGATATTCCCCCTTTTGTTTTTAGATATATTTCTGAGGTCATTGACTGCTTGGCCTGGTCATTGCTCTTGGATATTCCCCCTTTTGTTTTTAGATATATTTCTGAGGTCATTGGCTGCTTGGCCTGGTCCAGTATTCTCAGATATTCCCCCTTTTGTTGTTAGATATATTTTTGAGGTCTTTGGCTGCTTGGCCTGGTCCAGTGCTCTCGGATATTCCCCCTTTTGTTTTTAGATATATTTCTGAGGTCAGGGGCTGCTTGGCCTGGTCCAGTGCTCTCGGATATTCCCCCTTTTGCTTTTAAGTCTATTTCTGAGGTCATTGACTGCTTGGCCTGGTCCAGTGCTCTCGGATATTCCCTCTTTTGTTTTTAGATATATTTCTGAGGTCATTGACTGCTTGGCCTGGTGCAGTGCTCTCAGATATTCCCTCTTTTGTTTTTAGATATATTTCTGAGGTCATTGACTGCTTGGCCTGGTCAGGTGCTCTCAGATATTCCCCCTTTTGTTTTTAGATATAGTTCTGAGGTCATTAGCTGCTTGGCCTGGTCCAGTGCTCTCGGATTTCCCCCCTTTTGTTTTTAGATATATTTCTGAGGTCATTTGCTGCTTGGCCTGGTCCAGTGCTCTCAGATATTCCCCCTTTTGCTTTTAAATCTATTTCTGAGGTCATTGACTGCTTGGCCTGGTCCAGTGCTCTCGGATATTCCCCCTTTTGTTCTTAGATATATTTCTGAGGTCATTGAATGCTTGGCCTGGTCCAGTGCTCTCGGATATTCCCTCTTTTGTTTTTAGATATATTTCTGAGGTCATTGGCTGCTTGGCCTGTTCCAGTGGTCTCGGATATTCCCCCTTTTGTGTTTGGATATATTTCTGAGGTCATTGGCTGCTTGGCCTGGTCCAGTGCTCTCGGATATTACCCCTCTTGATTTTGGATATATTTCTGAGGTCATTGGCTGCTTGGCCTGGTCCACTGCTCTCGCATATTCCCCCTTTTGTTTTTAGATACATTTCTGAGGTTATTGACTGCTTGGCCTGGTCGAGTGCTCTCACATATTCCCCCTTTTGTTTTTAGATATATTTCTGAGGTCACTGACTGCTTGGCCTGGTCCAGTGCTCTGGAATATTCCCCCTTTTGTTTTTAGATATATTTCTGAGGTCATTGACTGCTTGGCCTGGTCATTGCTCTTGGATATTCCCCCTTTTGTTTTTAGATATATTTCTGAGGTCATTGGCTGCTTGGCCTGGTCCAGTGCTCTCAGATATTACCCCTTTTGCTTTTAAATCTATTTCTGAGGTCATTGACTGCTTGGCCTGGTCCAGTGGTCTCGGATATTCCCCCTTTTGTGTTTGGATATATTTCTGAGGTCATTGGCTGCTTGGCCTGGTCCAGTGCTCTCGGATATTACCCTTCTTGATTTTGGATATATTTCTGAGGTCATTGACTGCTTGGCCTGGTCCAGTGCTCTCGGATATTCCCCCTTTTGTTTTCAGATATATTTCTGAGGTCATTGACTGCTTGGCCTGGTCGAGTGCTCTCACATATTCCCCCTTTTGTTTTTAGATATATTTCTGAGGTCATTGACTGCTTGGCCTGGTCCAGTGCTCTGGAATATTCCCCCTTTTGTTTTTAGATATATTTCTGAGGTCATTGACTGCTTGGCCTGGTCATTGCTCTTGGATATTCCCCCTTTTGTTTTTAGATATATTTCTGAGGTCATTGGCTGCTTGGCCTGGTCCAGTATTCTCAGATATTCCCCCTTTTGTTTTTAGATATATTTTTGAGGTCATTGGCTGCTTGGCCTGGTCCAGTGCTCTCGGATATTCCCCCTTTTGCTTTTAAGTCTATTTCTGAGGTCATTGACTGCTTGGCCTGGTCCAGTGCTCTCGGATATTCCCTCTTTTGTTTTTAGATATATTTCTGAGGTCATTGACTGCTTGGCCTGGTGCAGTGCTCTCAGATATTCCCTCTTTTGTTTTTAGATATATTTCTGAGGTCATTGACTGCTTGGCCTGGTCAGGTGCTCTCGGACATTCCCCCTTTTGTTTTTAGATATATTTCTGAGGTCATTAACTGCTTGGCCTGGTCCAGTGCTCTCGGATATTCCTCCTTTTGTTTTTAGATCTATTTCTGAGGCCATTGACTGGTTGGCCTGGTCCAGTGCTCTCGGATATTCCCTCTTTTGTTTTTAGATATATTTCTGAGGTCATTGACTGCTTGGCCTGGTACAGTGCTCTCAGATATTCCCTCTTTTGTTTTTAGATATATTTCTGAGGTCATTGACTGCTTGGCCTGGTCAGTGCTCTCGGATATTCTCCCTTTTGTTTTTAGATATATTTCTGAGGTCATTAACTGCTTGGCCTCGTCCAGTGCTCTCGGATATTCCTCCTTTTGTTTTTAGATCTATTTCTGAGGCCATTGACTGCTTGGCCTGGTCCAGTGCTCTCGGATATTCCCTCTTTTGTTTTTAGATATATTTCTGAGGTCATTGACTGCTTGGCCTGGTACAGTGCTCTCAGATATTCCCTCTTTTGTTTTTAGATATATTTCTGAGGTCATTGACTGCTTGGCCTGGTCAGTGCTCTCGGATATTCTCCCTTTTGTTTTTAGATATATTTCTGAGGTCATTGCTGCTTGGCCTGGTCCAGTGCTCTCAGATATTTCCCCTTTTGTTTTTAGATATATTTCTGAGGTCATTGGCTGCTTGGCCTGGTCCAGTGCTCTCATATATTACCCCTCATGATTTTGGATATATTTCTGAGGTCATTGACTGCTTGGCCTGGTCCAGTGCTCTTGGATATTCCTCCTTTTGTATTTAGATATATTTTTTAGGTCATTGGCTGCTTGGCCTGGTCCAGTGCTCTTGGATATTCCCACTTTTGTTCTTAGATATATTTCTGAGGTCATTGACTGCTTGGCCTGGTCAGTGCTCTCGGATATTCTCCCTTTTGTTTTTAGATATATTTCTGAGGTCATTAACTGCTTGGCCTCGTCCAGTGCTCTCGGATATTCCTCCTTTTGTTTTTAGATCTATTTCTGAGGCCATTGACTGCTTGGCCTGGTCCAGTGCTCTCGGATATTCCCTCTTTTGTTTTTAGATATATTTCTGAGGTCATTGACTGCTTGGCCTGGTACAGTGCTCTCAGATATTCCCTCTTTTGTTTTTAGATATATTTCTGAGGTCATTGACTGCTTGGCCTGGTCAGTGCTCTCGGATATTCTCCCTTTTGTTTTTAGATATATTTCTGAGGTCATTGCTGCTTGGCCTGGTCCAGTGCTCTCAGATATTTCCCCTTTTGTTTTTAGATATATTTCTGAGGTCATTGGCTGCTTGGCCTGGTCCAGTGCTCTCATATATTACCCCTCATGATTTTGGATATATTTCTGAGGTCATTGACTGCTTGGCCTGGTCCAGTGCTCTTGGATATTCCTCCTTTTGTATTTAGATATATTTTTTAGGTCATTGGCTGCTTGGCCTGGTCCAGTGCTCTTGGATATTCCCACTTTTGTTCTTAGATATATTTCTGAGGTCATTGACTGCTTGGCCTGGTCCAGTGCTCTCGGATATTGTTAGGAAAGATTTCGTAATTGTAGGTAATTTTCCTTCCATGTGGCAACCCCTAAACTTTTTGCTGTTGTTTTTCACCTTGTTCTTGACTTTGCCAGAGAAGTGCAGCCTTCTGCCGCAATCCTCTGGGCTTTCGCTCCTTTTCTTATGGGGGAACTGACATGCCCTTAAAACAGTCAGTACCGGGGAACGCTGTTTCCCGTAGTTTCTTTTATCATGTTGCGGCTTTAGTGCAACATGACACAAGAGGGCACTGTAAGCTAAGTTACAGCTCTCTTGGGTCTCCAGCCTTCTACAGGCCCTAGATACTCGTTTAGGAATGTATTTGATCGGTGCAAGTCATTCAGGGACTGGAATGGTGGCAGCGATCGTTTTGTGTATTTTGAGCTCCTTTTGGCGTTCTAAGCGCGTTTTTCGCGCTGAACCCAAAATGGTGGCCTGGCTCCCAAAATGGCCAGACCACGAGACTCCTTTGTCCTGTCCACTGACCGTCTTGCTCCTTTCACCTTCCCCAGGTCGAGCCGACCCGGGGCCTTCCTTATTTGGGCATGTACTTTCCCGCGAAACCTGGTTGCTTTCGCGGGCTTCTACATGTCTTTTGTGTGCCTCCAGGGTGTGGGCTGGGATGTCTGGTCCCAATACACATCCTGGGTGCCAGAGAGTCTAGGTTGGTGTGAATGCCTGGGACCACCGTGGTCCGTGATTGGTCCACGTATGGTGTGTGTGTTGATGAGTGGATCTCCCATTGGCTCCCCTCCGTTTTGGCGCGAAGGGAACAGTGGATAAGAGGGGGCTGGAAACACCACTACCATGTCGATCTCCTGAGTTCTCACGAACGAAGGAATACAGGAGCCAAGTATCCTGCAACCAAGAGGCTGGACCGCGGAATCGCTGGTGACCCGCTGAAGGACTCCTCCTTTGCACTGCTGTCGTCCTGTGAAACCCTTTCCTCCTTTGATCGAACCAGAAGGCCTGTACTGGTGCTTCGACCTTTGGAATAGCAGGAACAGCTATTCTCGGCGACTTCATCATCTCCTGCCAGTAAGCCTTCGGAAGCGTCTCTGGGCCATCCAGTTGACTGACCAGCTTACACGGGAGTCCTGCTCTGTAACCGCCGCCAGGTTGTGTTGTATTTCGAGTCCTGGTCACTCTCACACGCTTCGTACACTTGGCGTTCCCAAGTCTGAAGTGAGTAGTGTACATTTGGCTCGGATACACACGGCCGCTCCGTTGCCCTGCTGTGGTGACAAAACTGTGCAGGTTTCTTCGATTGGGACGTCTTTTTTCTCTACACGACGACGAGGCATTCCCGGCTCTTCTGAACCTGCCAGCTGCTGAAACTAACGTGGAGAAGCCTGGGTCTGCTTGCATCGGGGACCGGTGAGTAGTATAGCTAGGATCTGGTCGCCCTCCTGCAGTAGCCCATTGCTTTTCCCCGCTGTGTAAAAACAGCACCCTTTTGTCCGTACTCGCGCTCTGCTTCTGCTCGCTGTGGAGGCTGCGCTTGAGTCGCGGAACCTGTTCTTCTTCTGTAAAGCACTAACTGAACTGCCTGACTTCCTCCGAAGAGACTCTCCTTTTGCCCGTTGGCACCAGCGTGTGCAGGTACTCTGAGCATAAGGCTCCACTCTTCGCAGGGCTCGGACTTCCATCTAGTTAGGTGCCTCTGAAGGCGAACTGAGTCTAAAGCATTATCGCACTGCCTGTTTTCCTTCCCTTGCAGGTGGACTACACATTTCGTGCCTCTAATGCTTGAGACTGTCGTATTTGTATATATATTGTGTTGATATGGTATGTGTTGGCTTAGTATTGTGATATTGTGATTTTCTCGCTACGGTCATTATTTTAAAGGCCTTAAAATAAATGTGTATATATTTTTGATATAACAACTGTTTGGAGTAGTTTGTAAGCGCTCTTGCTTTGTGTGCTCATTGCGGGCTTTCAGTCACCCTCACCCCTCTTGAGACCTAGTCTTGACCGCCGCGATCGCTACCTTGATTGGTCTGGCTCGTCCAGAGGTTACCCTGTTCCAAGTAATGAGGTTGGCCTTCTGAACTTCTGCGCCACCAGGACAGAGTTCAGAAATCCGTCTTAACAGATATTCCCCCTTTTGTTTTTAGATATATTTCTAAGGTCATTGAATGCTTAGCCTGGTCTAGTACTCTCGGATATTCCCCCTTTTGTTTTTAGATATATTTCTGAGGTCATTGACTGCTTTGCCTGGTCATTGCTCTCGGATATTCCCCCTTTTGTTTTTAGATATATTTCTGAGGTCATTGCTGCTTGGCCTGGTCCAGTGCTCTCGGATATTCCCCCTTTTGTTTTTAGATATATTTCTGAGGTCATTGACTGCTTGGCCTGATCAATGCTCTCGGATATTCCCCCTTTTGTTTTTAGATATATTTCTGAGGTCATTGCTGCTTGGCCTGGTGCAGTGCTCTCGGATATTCCCCCTTTTCTTTTTAGATATATTTCTGAGGTCATTGGCTGCTTGGCCTGGCCCAGTACTCTCAGATATTCCCCCTTTTGTTTTTAGATATATTTTTGAGGTCATTGGCTGCTTGGCCTGGTCCAGTGCTCTCGGATATTCCCCCTTTTGCTTTTAAGTCTATTTCTGAGGTCATTGAGTGCTTGGCCTGGTCCAGTGCTCTCGGAAATTCCCCCTTTTGTTCTTAGATATATTTCTGAGGTCATTTACTGCTTGACCTGGTCCAGTGCTCTCGGATATTCCCTCTTTTGTTTTCAGGTATATTTCTGAGGGCATTGGCTGCTTGGCCTGGTCCAGTGGTCTCGGATATTCCCCCTTTTGTGTTTGGATATATTTCTGAGGTCATTGGCTGCTTGGCCTGGTTCAGTGCTCTCGGATATTCCCTCTTTTGTTTTTAGATATATTTCTGAGGTCATTGAAAGCTTGGCCTGGTCCAGTGCTCTCGGATATTCCCCCTTTTGTTTTTAGATATATTTCTGAGGCCATTGACTGCTTGGCCTGGTCAGTGCTCTCAGATATTACCCCTCTTAATTTTGGATATATTTCTGAGGTCATTGACTGCTTGGCCTGGTCCAGTGCTCTTGGATATTCCTCCTTTTGTTTTTAGATATATTTCTGAGGTCATTGGCTGCTTGGCCTGGTCCAGTGCTCTCGGATATTCCCCCTTTTGTTCTTAGATATATTTCTGAGGTCATTGACTGCTTGGCCTGGTCCATTGCTCTCGGATATTCCCCCTTTTGTTTTTAGATATATTTCTGAGGTCATTGACTGCTTGGCCTGGTGCAGTGCTCTCAGATATTCCCCCTTTTGTTTTTAGATATATTTCTGAGGTCATTGCTGCTTGGCCTGGTCCAGTGCTCTCGGATATTCCCTTTTTGTTTTTAGATATATTTCTCAGGTCATTGGCTGCTTGGCCTCGTCCAGTACTCTCAGATATTCCCCCTTTTGTTTTTAGATATAGTTCTGAGGTCATTAGCTGCTTGGCCTGGTCCAGTGCTCTCAGATATTCCCCCTTTTGTTTTTAGATATATTTCTGAGGTCATTTGCTGCTTGGCCTGGTCCAGTGCTCTCAGATATTCCCCCTTTTGCTTTTAAATCTATTTCTGAGGTCATTGACTGCTTGGCCTGGTCCAGTGCTCTCGGATATTCCCCCTTTTGTTCTTAGATATATTTCTGAGGTCATTGAATGCTTGGCCTGGCCAGTGCTCTCAGATACTCCCTCTTTTGTTTTTAGATATTTTTCTGAGGTCATTGGCTGCTTGGCCTGGTCCAGTGGTCTCGGATATTCCCCCTTTTGTGTTTGGATATATTTCTGAGGTCATTGGCTGCTTGGCATGGTCCAGTGTTCTCGGATATTCCCTCTTTTGTTTTTAGGTATATTTCTGAGGTCCTTATAAGCTAGGCCTGGTCCAGTGCTCTCGGATATTCCCCCTTTTGTTTTTAAATATATTTCTGGGGTCATTGACTGCTTGGCATGGTCCAGTGCTCTCGGATATTCCCTCTTTTGTTTTTAGATATATTTCTGAGGTCATTGAAAGCTTGGCCTGGTCAGGTGCTCTCGGATATTCCGGCCTGGTCCAGTGCTCTCAGATATTCCCTCTTTTGTTTTTAGATATATTTCTGAGGTCATTGAAAGCTTGGCCTGGTCCAGTGCTCTCTGATATTCCCCCTTTTGTTTTTAGATATATTTCTGAGGTCATTGACTGCTTGGCCTGGTCCAGTGCTCTCGGATATTCTTCCTTTTGTTTTTAGATATATTTCTGAGGTCATTGACTGCTTGGCCTGGTCCAGTGCTCTGGGATATTCCCCCTTTTGTTTTTAGATATATTTATGAGGTCATTGGCTGCTTGGCCTGGTCCAGTGCTCCCGGATAATCCCCCTTTTGGTTTTAGATATATTTCTGAGGTCATTGACTGCTTTGCCTGTTCCAGTGTTCTCGGATATTCCCCCTTTTGTTTTTAGATATATTTCGGAGGTCATTGACTGCTTCGCCTGGTCCAGTGCTCTCGGATATTCCCCCTTTTGTTTTCAGATATATTTCTGAGGTCATTGACTGCTTGGCCTGGTCCAGTGCTCTCGGATATTACCCCTTTTGTTTTTAGATATATTTCTGAGGTCATTGGCTGCTTGGCCTTGTCCAGTGATCTCGGATATTCCCCCTTTTGTTTTTGGATATATTTCTGAGGTCATTGGCTGCTTGGCCTGGTCCAGTGCTCTCGGATATTCCCTCTTTTGTTTTTAGATATATTTCTGAGGTCATTTAAAGCTTGGCCTGTTCCAGTGATCTCGGATATTCCCCCTTTTGTTTTTAGACCTATTTCTGAGGTAATTGACTGCTTGGCCTGGTCCAGTGATCTTGGATATCCCCCCTTTTGATTTTAGATATATTTCTAAGGTCATTGACTGCTTGGCCTGGTCCAGTGCTCTCGGATATTCCTCCTTTTGTTTTAAGATATATTTCTGAGGGTATTGGCTGCTTGGCCTGGTCCAGTGCTCTCGGATATTCCTCCTTTTGTTTTTAGATATATTTCTGAGGTCATTCACTGCTTGGCCTGGTCCAGTGCTCTCGGATATTCCCCCTTTTGCTTTTAAATCTATTTCTGAGGTCATTGTCGGCTTTGCCTGGTCCATCTTTATTTCCTGGTGTGATTCTTAGAGCGGAATGTTGTTTGCAGGGTCTTGTTGCTCTGATGAAAATGTAATTTTCCTACATGAATAGTACAGGCAGTTAATCCAGCTATGGCAGGTGACGCAGTAATGTTCATTTAAAATTATGGCAGCATTCTTTACTCATAATAAATACATTTATGTATAAAAAGTGGTATTTGAGTAAAACAGAAATTCAAGTACTTCAGGCAAGCCCCTGTCCTTATTTTAAACTCCATACACTTTGCAGTTGCCAGTAATCATATGGCTGCAGTCTCCTCAATTGAATACAAGCATTAGCAAAGACAGCAGTGTTGGCTTTTGTTCAGGAATGGGATAGGCAGTTGCCAGGCACTGCCAGAACAGTACTTCCTGACTATAAGCGGAAAACAGCTGGAAATGGGCCTGATTACCCCAGGATATGACACCTATACACAAGCCAAAACTGCTGACTTTGTCAATGTTAGTTTAAACTGGACTGCAGTTTAAGGAGCAACAATACATCAACTGGTTAAGGGCCCGCTTGGTTAAGACATTAATTATACCAGTAGTGCATTTACAGCTTCAATGAAGCCATTAACTCTCTGCAGTCTACCTTCAAATAACACTGGCAGGCCGACATTTGAGACAGCTCAAAGATATCTTTGAAGGATGGATTTTGGGTGGGGACGGGCGGTAGTGGGTGCGAATGGACAAAGGGGTTAACATGACATGGGGCAGTCAATGGGTTGGTAAATAACTAAACAACGCTCTCAAGTTGGGTGTCCCTCCTCACATGGCATCTGCTTTCTAGCTGTACTGTACTTCATTGCCAAAACTAAAAATAGACTGATGCAAAAATAAGGTAAAAGCAAATCTCTCTGCTTAGTTGCCCTTCTGGTCCTTGGCTGCTCTGATAAGTCGCCCCTGTGCTTCATGACTACGCTGGTGAGTCACTCTCCTCTGGTCCTTGGATGTTCTAGTCCGTCACCCCTCTGCTCCATGACTGCTCTGGTGAGTCACTCTCCTCTGGCCCTCTGTTTCCTTCTGAGTTTCTCCTCTGGTCATTCACTCCTTTGATCTTTGACTCCCTCCTGAGTAACCAGCAAAAAGAACTGGAAGCAAAATGCTTTCATTTTCTGTGTGCTGTTGCTGCTTAAAGTACAGTTTGAAAGTCCAAATTCTCACTCTTGCATGATGTGTTCATGCAATCAAACTAGGCATTGATTGGATAAGACGTGGTAACAATAACCGCTTCAAAAATCATTCTACTTCCCACCCAACAGACAACATATTCCGGCACTCAATCCAACTAAACAACACAGGTTACAAAACTGAACATACACCATAATGCATCATGTTAGCAAGTATTCATATATTCCTAACACATTGACCTTTTACACACCAACTTCCATTTAAAGTGTTCTACAAATATTTTCAATCAACTTTTGTTTTCTTTTTCAAATTGTTACAGAACAAATGCACACACACATTTCTTAAATTTCAAGAAAATGCTTCAAAAAGCAACAATTTGTTAACTGTACACCAATTTTATTTGCTTTGTCCCCACCACTCCTCCTTCAAATTACAAATATAACCCTTCGTTCCTGACAGTACTTCACCATTACCACATATGCCCGCTAACATTCTTTTACAATTACAGGAAAGAAGCACATCACTGCAATCAAGAACCGAAGAAACAAATACCCGTCGCATCGACAAAGTAAGTACATTAATAGAGCAGGTTTATGCATGTTATTATAGCACACAATGCCACTATATATATTACCCCAGACGTCTGTTATCAAACCACCATTTCTTTCACTCTAGTGCATTATATTCCACCATATACACTCCTACTATTCCATCTACACACCACCATTGCAACACCCACTCTCTTTCTCCCAACAGTACAAGCACTGTATAGATTCCATCGCACCACCACCGCCTTCCTCACTAACCCAACACCATCACACCTCTGTAAACTCGTATTCTCACAACCTTCCCAACTACACCTAATCTACCACCTCACAATCAAACAGTACTCTATTCATCTCTACAATCACACCCACACACCATACATGCCCTCTGGGGTACATTTGCCAGCCCCTACAGAAACCCCCCTACCACAAAAACCACATTTCCACATTGCACCCAAAAGCGGCTGTGCTTTCCCTGGTGCAGGGGTGGCAAGCTGTCAACAGTGCCTCGACAAGGAAAGGCTGCATTTGTGTAATGCTCACCTGACTCCCACGGAGGCGCTGGTCTAGTCTGGGTTGCTGTGGCCTCTTCGAACGTGATGCGCAGAACTCGGAACACCGACTGAACAAGACCCTTAAATCTTGCTTGTCTGGCCCGTAGGAATATCCTTCTGCAGCTGAGAAAGGGGATTAACAGTCTGCAGAATAGTGTGCTTGCTCCCCTCTTCCCCCCTTCGTTCTTCTCTAACTTCCTCCGAAATCCCCGGTTGAAGCTCACCTTATGGTTTGAAAGGATGAACTCTCCATCCTGCTTCTGGTGCAGGGGCGCGTGTTTGTCCAGTTACTTCACTGGTTTTCAGAATGGCGCTGGCAAAATCCTCTTGACTTTTCCGAGCGGAATGCCGTAAGTATGAAGATTACAAAAGTTCAAGTGTTGAGCCTCCTTTTCTGTTGCCTTCCTAACGTGTGATCTGTCCTTTATTTCAGGTGCAGAATGAAGGTGATGCGTTGAAGGATTGACTTGCCGATGGTAAACTCAGGTGAGTTAGCGATGGGGGCGATCCCTCTTAATGTCTTTATATTCCTCCAGTAATGTCTTTTGTCCTTTCCCCATAGGGTCCGGGGTGCGGTACCTGCCAACGTAGCGGCGCCGACCCGAAATGAGGAATGATCCACCAACAGTAGACCGGTAAGTGTTATGGCGGAAAATTAGGCTTTCCTCATATGTTCCTTCTGCTCACCTTTTGTCTCTTCTTCTCTCCCCTAGGCGCAGAGATGTGGCGACCGGTGCAGACAGTCGCGGTGGAGCCAGAAGAACTCCCGAGGACAGGTGAGTGAAGCGCGGCGCTGCAGGGGGCAACGCTGTGCTTTTAAATGAAAGTCGTTTCTCAGGAACGCTGGCGTGAAGGTTCCGGATGCAGGTAAGAAGTTTGATAAAATTCTTGGTTTTCACCTTTCTCTTCTCTTCTTTCCTTACAGGTTTTCCAGGATCAAGGCGGGCGTGGCTGGAGACCAGATGCAGGAGCAGACACGGTGAGCGTTCAGCTGCTTGGATGCAGAACAACGCGAAGCGTGAGCTACTGTCTGGGCGTGGCTTAAATAGCCCCCAAAGTAGTTCCAGGTAAGTATCCTTCCCTGGCCACGCCCGAGTGGCAAAATAGTCCCAATGAAAAAATAGTCCCTTTCAGGTCTCAGGGAGACCTGAATCTTGCAGCATGGTCTGCATCAGGTAAGTGCACAAAACACCTTCCTTTATGAGCCTGGCGCCTATGGCGCCAGGACTGATGTCCAACATGAGCCTGGTGCCAACGGTGCCAGGACAGAGTCCAAAGAGCCCCTATAAGGGGCCGCTGGGCTTTTACCCGGGGGCATGATGCCTGCTCCAGGGGGTGCTTGGCCTGGCCTGGTGCTCCGGGGGTAGGCATCATGACAGCACTCCCCCCCAAAGCCCCTCCCAAGGTCGTTCCCTCTGGAGGTTTCGGTTTGTTTGGGAAATTACGATGGAACCTTTTTACCAGCCGAGGTGCATGTACGTGGTCGCTGGGTTCCCAAGACCTTTCCTGAGGCCCGTACCCTTTCCAATCAATTAGATAGAAAAGTTTTGATTTTGAGATCTTAGAATCCAAAATGTTCTTCACCTCGAATTCAGGCTCCCCATCTATCTGGATTGGTTAAGGTGGCTTTATTAATCTGGTTCCTGGTTGCACTGGTTTCAAAAGTGACATTTGAAAAACGGGATGAATCCGCATGTTAGCTGGTAGATCGAGCTTGACTGCCACTGGGTTAATTATAGCTTTGATCGAGTAAGGGCCCAAATACCTTGGATTAAAAGTTAGAGGTCCCTTGAGCATTAAGTGTTTGGTAGCCATCCATACTTGATCCCCTATTTGGTATGGAGGCGCCTCACTCCGATGCAGATCCGCATTCTTTTTATATTTCCCTTTTGCTTGTTGCAAATGTGCAGTTGCATCCTTGAAGGCTTGAGTTATCGTGGAATGTAAATGGTCCACTGCGGGCATTTCAAGGCTCAGAGGTGAGTCCAGGTCTGAAGTACGAGGGTGATGTCCATATAGGGTATAAAAGGGCCTTTGTCCAGTTCCAGAGTGTACCGAGTTATTGTATGCATATTCGGCCACCCATAAAATATCCTTCCAATTACCCTCCGATTGGTGCAACATACATTGTAGGTATTGTTCAAGGGTCTGGTTCGTTCTCTCCGTCTGACCATCGGTCTGTGGGTGGTGGCTGGTTGAGAGTCTTACGTCGATTTGTGCCAGTTGACAACACTTTCTCCAAAAATGAGAAATAAACTGGCTTCCCCGGTCGGAGACTAGTATGGACGGGAATCCATGCAAACGGATGATATTTTCGAGGAATTCCTTGGCTAGGACAGAACCTGAAGGTAATCCTTTCAACGGAATAAAATTGGCCATCTTGGAAAATAAATACACCACAACCAGAATATTATTGTATCCATTACAAGGGGCAGGTCTGTGATAAAATCTAGTGACAAGGTGTGCCAAGGTGCTGGTGGAATGTCTAAAGGCTGAAGAAGACCGGCAGGTTTTGTCTTTTGGCCTTTGTTTTGGGCGCAAACTCCACAGGACATCACGAAAGATTTAATATCCTTTCGCAAGGAAGGCCACCAGAATTGTCGTTTAATTTTTTCCTCAGTTTTGGCAATGCCAGGATGTCCTTCCATCAGGGTATCATGATGACGGGAAATAACCAGTTCTTGCAATTGCTTTTCTGGCAGAAATAAGCGTCCTTGGAAGTAAGGTAGGCCATCGTTGACCGAAAAGTAGGACCCTCTTTGGATCCAATCCTGCAAGGCTGTAGAGTCCAGGAGTTGTTTTACCCGTGCTTGAATGTCTTCAAGGGTTTGTAAAGAGGTTATCCCCAAAATTCTTTGTTCGGGAATTATCGGCACAGGTTCTGAGTTTGTGTCTATTTCTCCCATTCCTATTCGAGATAGCGCGTCCGCTTTGCCATTCTTACAGCCGGGGCGGTAAGTGATACAAAATCGAACTCAGCAAAGAACAAAGCCCATCGGAGCTGACGTGACAATTGAGCCTTGGCAGTTTTTAAATATTGTAAGTTTCGGTGATCAGTGATCACGGTGATGGTATGCCTGGCGCCAAGAAGATAATGCCGCCAAGCCTTAAAGGCGGACTTAAGGGCTAATAATTCCTTGTCAGTGATTGCATAATTTACCTCAGGCGGCGAGAACTTTCTGGACCAAAATGCTACGGGGTGCAGTTGGTTGGTTTCAGGGTCTCTCTGAGACAGGACAGCTCCCATGGCTAAGCTAGACGCGTCGGTTTCGACTATATATGGGAGATCGGGACACGGGTGCTTAAAAATAAGTGCGAACGTGAATTTAGCTTTCAATTCCTGAAAGGCCTCTTCGGCTTCCTCGGTCCATTCGAAGCGTTTATTTTTCCGTAAGAGTGCAGTGATGGGTTGTACCACACGTGAAAATTCCGGGATAAATCTGTGATAAAAATTGGCAAAACCAAGCATGCTTTGGACACCTTTCACCGAACTAGGTGATGGCCATTTGAGGATGGCATCCACTTTTCGTGAGTCCATTCGGACCCCTTTAGGTGTCAGGATGAATCCAAGGAACTCAACCTCGGTGGTATGGAAAACGCACTTTTCCAGCTTTGCAATCAGTTTGTGCTGGCGCAATTTCTCAAGGACGGCCCTGAAATGCTTTCTGTGATCAGATTCCGGAGAGGAGTACACAAGAATGTCATCGATATATACGACAACACAAATATCGATGAGTTCCCGAAGGACATCGTTCATGAAGAATTGGAAGGCAGCAGGTGCGTTGCACAACCCGAAAGGCATCACCTGGTATTCGAATAATCCATATTTTGTACGGAAGGCCGTTTTCCATTCGTCGACTTCTTTTACTCGCACCAGATGATAAGCCCCCCTTGGTCAAGGAGTTCAGGGATCAGAGGCAGAGGGTAACGGTTTTTAACAGTTATCTGGTTCAATGCGCGGTAGTCGATACAAGTTCTAAGGTCGCCTTCTCTTTTGGGCACGAAGAACAAAGCCGAGGATGCCGGAGACTTTGACGGGCGAATGAAACCATTGGCTAGGTATTGATCTAAATATTGTCTCAAATGCAGATTCTCAGGTTCAGTAAGGGCATACATCCTGCTACAAGGGGGTTGTGCACCGGGCACCAGATCGATTTGGCAATCGTACGATCTCTGGGGAGGTAACGTGTTGGCCTGTTCCTTTTGGAAGACGTCCTGAAAGTCTTGGTATTCCGGAGGTAGTTGCATGGAGACAGAGGTTACAGACGCTAGACTAATCTTCAGAATTTCTGGGTAGCAGATTTGTGCACAATCCGGGAAGGTTATTCTCTTCGCTCGCCAATCAATTCGAGGATTATGTGTCTCTAACCAAGGGATTCCGAGAATAACCTGAAACTGTGGAGCCTTGATTACATCAAACACAACTGCCTCCTGATGGCCGTCCGGACCTATAAGTGTCACCTCAGCAGTGGAATGTGTTACCGGTCCTGAGGCAATTTCGGTTCCATCGACTGTGGTGATGACATCTTTGCTGGTTTTAGGATGCAGAGGGAGGTTAATCCTACAGACCAATTCACGATCCACATAATTTCCTATAGCCCCACTATCGATGTATGCCTTTATTGCATGCAACCGCTTAGGCTGTTCCGGATCTACGAGGACCATTGGCACAATGAAATGCGAGGTCTGAGAGTTAGTTTTCAAGCTCGGCAAGCGGACCCCTACGCTTGTCGGGCGTGCTTGTTTCCTGAAACAGAGTCTTCATGGTTTTTATCAGCGGCTCCTACCACCTTCTTGGGCGGTTTTGCCGGGCAATCTCGTAGAAAGTGTCCAGAGGACACACAATAAAGACATAATTTCATCTGCCGTCTTCTTTCACGTTCTTTTTGAGTTAAAGGTCCTTTAACCCCTCCGATTTGCATAGGCTCAGAGACATCAGCACCGTTGGGGTTAGCGTGGGTCTTGACCAACACCCGGGTTCAATATTGGACCGATCTGCTCTTCTGTTTTGAAGTCTGTGATCCAATTGGACCACTAAGTCTATGTATTCTGTGCATTCTTGGGGCGGATTTACAACTTGGGCCAGGACATCTTTAAGTTCTCCGCGTAGATCTCGATAAAATAACGTTATTCTTTTATCCTCTGGCCACCCAGTTTCCACAATTAGTCTATTAAAGGTTGCAATGTAGGATAGGAGGTCCTGATTGCCCTGTCGCAGAGATAGGAGTTCGTCATCCAGAGCCTGCCCCTGAGAGTGTCGAGCAAATAACCTTTCTATGCTTGCTTGAAATCCTTGAAAATCACGGAGAATCGGGTTATCTTGAGTAACCAGTGGAACTGACCAATTGGCAGCACAGCCGCTGAGATATGACAATACAAAAGCTACCTTGGTCTGGTCATTAGGGAAGGTTCCAGGTCTGCATAGGAAGTGCAAACGACACTGATTCATGAATACGGCAAATCGTTTGGGGTCCCCAGCAAAGCGTTTGGGTGGGGCCAGCGGCAAGTTTCCAGGTAGATTAATCTGCACAGGGTTACTGGGAACCACAGGAGCTAGGTTCTCCCCGGAACCGGGTAGAGGAGTGTGTCCAGCTTGACCTTGCAAAAACTGTCTAGCCAGGTCATCAGTTCTTTCCTTTGATACAACCACTTCCCTTCTGAGAGCATTAGTCTCTTGACGAGCGGCGTGTACTTCGGCCCGTAATTCCCCCAGTAGTTGGGCCAACTGATCAGTCTCAGAAGTTTCCATAGCGCCTGGGTGGGATTTTGTAGGAAGGCTTCACCTTCTGTAACGCTCACCTGACTCCCACGGAGGCGCTGGTCTAGTCTGGGTTGCTGTGGCCTCTTCGAGCGTGATGCGCAGAACTCGGAACACCGACTGAACAAGACCCTTAAATCTTGCTTGTCTGGCCCGTAGGAATATCCTTCTGCAGCTGAGAAAGGGGATTAACAGTCTGCAGAATAGTGTGCTTGCTCCCCCTTCCCCCCTTCGTTCTTCTCTAACTTCCTCCGAAATCCCCGGTTGAAGCTCACCTTATGGTTTGAAAGGATGAACTCTCCATCCTGCTTCTGGTGCAGGGGCGCGTGTTTGTCCAGTTACTTCACTGGTTTTCAGAATGGCGCTGGCAAAATCCACTTGACTTTTCCGAGCGGAATGCCGTAAGTATGAAGATTACAAAAGTTCAAGTGTTGAGCCTCCTTTTCTGTTGCCTTCCTAAGCTGTGATCTGTTCTTTATTTCAGGTGCAGAATGAAGGCGATGCGTTGAAGGATTGACTTGCCGATGGTAAACTCAGGTGAGTTAGCGATGGGGCGATCCCTCTTAATGTCTTTATATTCCTCCAGTAATGTCTTTTGTCCTTTCCCCATAGGGGCCGGGGTGCGGTAACTTCCAACGTAGCGGCGCCGACCCGAAATGAGGAATGATCCACCAACAGTAGAGCGGTAAGTGTTACGGCAGAAAATTAGGCTTTCCTCATATGTTCCTTCTGCTCACCTTTTGTCTCTTCTTCTCTCCCCTAGGCGCAGAGATGTGGCGACCGGTGTAGACAGTCGCGGTGGAGCCAGAAGAACTCCTGAGGACAGGTGAGTGAAGCGCGGCGCTGCAGCCAGCAACGGGGTGCTTTTAAATGAAAGTCTTTTCTCAGGAACGCTGGCGTGAAGGTTCCGGATGCAGGTAAGACGTTTGATAAAATTCTTGGTTTTCACCTTTCTCTTCTCTTCTTTCCTTACAGGTTTTCCAGGATCGAGGCGGGCGTGGCTGGAGACCAGATGCAGGAGCAGACACGGTGAGCGTTCAGCTGCTTGGATGCAGAACAACGCGAAGCGTGAGCTACTGTCTGGACGTGGCTTAAATAGCCCCCAAAGTATTTCCTGGTAAGTATCCTTCACTGGCCACGCCCAAGTGGCAAAATCGTCCCAATGAAAAAATAGTCCCTTTCAAGTCTCAGGGAGACCTGAATCTTGCAGCATGGTCTGCATCAGGTAAGTGCACAAAACACCTTCCTTTATGAGCAGGACAGAGTCCAAAGAGCCCCTATAAGGGGCCGCTGGGCTTTTACTTGGGGGCATGATGCCTGCTCCCGGGGATGCTGGGCCTGGTCTGGTGCTCCGGGGGTAGGCATCATGACAATTTGCTTCTTTCTATTCTGGGGAGTACACAGGGAGTTTAACATGCCATTTGGCACTGTGTGCCCTCCTTGGTGTGCCCCTCCCGCCCTCCCCATGCCCTGCAGGCAGCCCACACCACAGAGGACCACCCGACACCCCTGGGCATGCCACGTAGGCAGCCCAAATGGTACCATGCACTTGGGAGCCCCGACTCATGTCCCCCACCCCCAGTGACGGGCACCTGCCAGCAGGCCCCGACAATTAAAAGGATGCCAGAAATCAAGGAAAAAATATTAATGGTGAAATGTAAAAAATGCAAAGAAAAATGCCTCCAATGTGTCCATCCATCGCACCAAATCCAAAGTCAAATTAAATACAAAACCATTCCTCCATGGAAAAAAAATAATTGTAAAATCAGGTCCACACCAATATACAATGTAGAATTAAAGGGTCCATGTGCCCAACAATCCAAATGAAACCTAAGAAAAAACCTACCTAATGAAGAACTATTAACAAAATGGTGGGGTATAGTCCATGCGCCCCAAAGGAAAAAAATACAAAAGAAACCTACATGAAAGTCTGTTGATTGTAAGAGATTTGATACAATCAGCTAAAGACCGAGGGACGTCTTTAGGGTCTTAGGTCTAGACTTTGAAAAAGCATATGATAGAGTCTCGCACCCATTTAGGGTAAGCATTTTGGAAAAGATGGGATGCCCTGCACCCTCTTTAGGGTTTGTCTCCACTCGTCCCACCTTGTGACACTTGTGTGTTAGCACTTTGTGAATTCCATGTCATATCATGTCACATCCATTGTACATGGCTCTGGGACAGTAGTCATCAAGAACCGTCTCGTGCTAATTGACAGCTCAGGCATGGCAACGCTACATGGCATCTGGGCATTTGCATCAGTGATGCTGTTGACTCAACTATGCCAGTCAGGTGCTTGTGTCTGATGCAGGTGCTATACACCATGCACTCACTGCATGTTGTGTTAAGCCCTTCCACACATGTCCATGGCTGGTTTCATGCTACCCATGCCTTGCGTACGGGACTTTGTGCCATGGGTGACATAGCATGTTTATGTGTTGCAGGACACCATTGTGATACCTATGTGTGTGGGCTATGTATTTACATGGCTCTTCATGTTTTTTTCTGTCCATGTGCTGGTGATGAGGCACCGGATGCAGAGGAGGAGGTTGAGGGTGTACTGGATACTGAGTCACCACGGAGCAGCAGTGGAGGACCTGGTTTGGCAGCCCATGATAATCCACTGGTGCTACAATCCATCCATGGTCTGACTCAGTATGTGTACACCTCTGACGAAAACTGTAGCTCTGGTGGTGAACCGGATGTGGATTCCTCGATGCTGTCACAGGTGAGTGCATCAAGTGTTGGTGCTGTTGTAGCCCCAGAGTCCGCAGGAGGGGCACATCGCCTCACAGGTCTGGTCAGTGTTGACACGTCCGTCTGTGGTGGTAATGGCTGCAGGGCCATGTTCCACAGTATTGGTTCCTGGTCATAGGACAGCTGAGCAGGGAGGGATGCAGTCCTGCAGCCACAGACAGCGGCATCACATCAAGGGCCATGCTCCCTTGGGTCAGGCAGGCTTGGGGCACGCACATGCGATGGCCGTGTTGCGGCTGTCGATACAGTGTGGGGGCAGTCCATGTATACTGTTGCGCAACAACAGGGTGCTTCCTATGAAATGTTGGCTCATGGATAGGGTGGCCAATTCCATTATCCCACCAGCAACGCAGGTAGAGCACCGGCTGCAGGCATTGTGGTCCACATGCCACTCACACAGGCTGCACATGGAGGCCAGAAACATTAGCCGACGGGCGGAACTGAGGTCTCTGCAGGTATCCCTGCTTGCAGAGGGTCAGCCTACAGGGAAGCCCTGAGGCAAGGGCCTCTGGCCCTCAGAGCTGCACTGGAAATGCTAGAGGCAGCCTGCAGTGCACAGTTTGAACAGAAGATGCAACTGTTGACTCGTTCCATCTCGGAGGAACTCCGTGCATCCTGTGAGGTGTCGCATGCGGACCTCCGAGGAATCATGCTGCACATGTATTCATCTCAGCCCTGCAATGACAGCTGCCATGGAGGACAAAGCCAGGACTATACGTGGTGAACCTCCCTTACCACTACCACCTTCACATGCTACACAGGAAGGTGGCGACAACAGCGACAGTCCTCCCACTCCATGATAGCCGTGCGGTCCATGAACCCATGGATTTTTTTTTTTCTCAACATCCATACATATAGGTGTTGACGTGCACCCTGCCCCTCTACCCTCCTGGGTGGGCACGCCCCTCCCCCCACCCCAGTCCACCATGGGCAGTTTTTATTTTATTTACTTGTTTTCCCATTCTGGACCTTGGTGACTTTACTGCCTGTTTTACCCTGCTTATTTTGGTTGCCATTCTTGGGCCCTCACGTGTGCATATGTTGGTCCTTTGTTCATAATTAGACTACTGGGGTTCCCAGCAGGCCATCTGTGCTCCTTCCCTTCCCTTGTCTTACCTGTGGTGTATTGTGAATTCATGTGACAGTGTGTTGCATTATGTTCCATCCAAGGGCATCCACTGTAGGTTCCGGCTGGACCCATACCGGCTTGTCTCGTGTTATTACAGTCCTTGTTTGTGCCTCAGGGTCCAGACACAGAAGCCAATCCTGCATCCCCTTTCCAGGGGCTTGCAAGGAGTGCTGCATGTAAAAGTAACTTACACAAAGGCATTGAGCTTCCATTATTTCTGTGGCCAGTCTCAAGTCCAACCTGTGTATACACCCCTATTGGGATTCATCATTCTTTTTCCACTGCATGGTTTCCCTTTTTTGTTGGACATTGAGATCCATCCTTTGTTCCTGTTCCATCTTTATGAATTACCTTGCCTTTCTCCAGTAGTGTTTGCCTTCCTGCTGTATGCGCTTACCTGCTGTTACTCTTTTTCTCCCACTCTTGGACATGAATGTGTGTAATTCCTTTGACTGTCAATGTGTTCTATGGGCTATGGGGTCTTTTACTCCATAGGGTCTCATATGTTTTTCTATGTGTGTTACACCGCACCCTACGTGCCGTAACATGGGGGCGTCCTAGCGGACCCCCGTCATAGACTCCATAACCGGGGGACTGACTACTGTCTCCCCGGGTCATGTAAAGTCACCATTGGCTTTACTAGACCTAAATTTACTAACAGAACTAGTACAAACCATCCTATTTTGGACGTACTAGTAGGGGTAATTCGATTACTCCTGGATCTGTTATTCAAGGGGGCACTGTCCCGTCCCCCCTCGTCGAGTTTTGGCTGGTGGCAGTGGAAACTACTTGTTATGTTCGACCCTGAATATAACTCTATGGGATTCTTCCCATTGTTGGAGATTGATACTTTTTCTCGTTAGTCTCTAGCATACCACCGGTCTACTTATCTTAAATAAGTCTATCGGATGGTATTTTCTGCCAGAACTCGGTTTTCTAAAATGGCGTCTGTGTTCGTCTCTGTGACTCCTAAACCAAAGGTTGAGCCCTTTGTTCCACTTTTGGCGGGCCTCTGTACAGAGACCCTCCAAAGTGGTGCCACTCTGTCTGGGTTACCACAGGGATATGGAGGGGGTTTAGGCACCCTGGACCGAGTTGCCTTGTCAACTCCGGTCGCACTCTGGTATGATTGGCCCAAGTGGTGAGCCTCCCCGCTCACCACTTAACGTGTGTTGATTGACAGCTAGGCTGGATGAATGGGGGTTTTCTGCATAAAAGCAGGGCTTTTGGGACTGGATCTTCAGAAGTCGCCACAGGACCTAAGAATCCAACGAGGGTAAAGCTGAGCCGACCTGCAACGACGACACTTCCGGTGGAGCCCTGCTGAACCGACTCACCACTTCCCAACGACAGAGGAGATCTCCCTGCCGGAGAGTTTCTTCCCCTGACTGGTGGGAACAACCAGTCCCCTTTGCTTTTTCTTCACCTCAGGACGCAGTGGTCGAATTGCCCGTGCAGAGCACCTCGGCAACCGGATAGCCACTACCCCTGTACCACGACCAAAAGGTGGTGCCTTGTGACGGAGCACTCCGCGGCTGGTCTCTTCCCTGGTGGTGCACCGGACTTCACTTTTCTTCGACGACAAGATCATCTCTACTCTTGGCAAAGACCCGACGTGCATCCACCACCAGGAACAACTGCCCCCGCCGGAGCTGCCTGTAACACTCACCTGATTCCCGTAGAGGCGCCGGTCTTGACTGGGCGTATACCGTATCTTCAAAGGTGATGTGTAACACACGGCTGGCTCTTTGGGCTGGACCTCTGTGCACTGTATGTCTGACTCGAAGGGTAAGATGTCTGCAGATAGAAAATATGGGATTAAGGAACTGGGTTATTGAATGTCTCTCTCTTCTTCCCTTTCTCTTCTCCTGTAGAACCCCAAAGGTTAACGCTCTCACCTTAGGTAAGTGAACGCCGTGCTCTCCATCTGCCTCGGGGCAGGGTGCTGTAACCAGTTTCTTCACTGGATAAGGGGAGCAGGCCTCTTGACTGCTGTCCGTCGTTTACTGCACGAACGGTAAGTTTCGAGTAATTCTAATGTCTTTAAAGTCTTTAGTAATGATGTTTCTTGTTTTTCAGGGTTCCGGCGATGGCGGATGACGGGCTGAAGTGAGTTGAAGATGGAGCCCGTGTGATGAATAGAAGCGCCTGGAAGCACGTAAGATAGCGCTTGCTGCCTGCTTCACGATGCGCTCTAACTGTCTTTTTATTTTGCAGGTACAAGTTCGGAGCGGCTGCAGGGTGCCGGAATACCCACTGGGTTAGATGTGGAAAGGAGTAATGGCACGTGAGTATTAAAGTTCCCCAATGTCTTTAAACGCACCTTGTTTTGTCTTTCAGATGCGGGATGCAGCGCCGAAGGCCTCCGGAGCGTGCAAAGAGTTGGTAAGATTTTGTCTTTCAGATGCCGGAATGCAATGTGAAGACCTCCGGAGCGCACGAAGAGTAGGTAAGCCTTTGTCTTTCAGATGCCGGAATGCAGCGCGAGGCGTTGGTGACAGCCGATGGACCAGGTAAGTGAAGAGCTGTCACTGAAGACCGTAATGCTAACCTGTTCTTTCTTGTCTTTATAGGTGTTGCTGAAGACTGGATTCAGGATGGTAAGCCTTTTTCCTTAGGCCCAGGATCAGATGCAGAAGACACGATGAGCGTTCTGCTGCAGAGGATGCAGAATAACGCAAAGCAAGATTCATCCATCGGGTGTGGTTTAAATAGCCTCCTGTAGTGCTTAGGTGTCTCCTTCCACAGCCACGCCTAGGTAAGAAAAGAGTTCCTGCTTTCCAGAAGAGTTCCAGTGTTCTGAATCTAGGGAGTGGCTCCTGCCCCACCCAACAGGAAAAGTAGTTCCAAACAGAAGAGGATCAGAGGCTCAACTGACAGGCAAGTAAGCAGCATGGTCTGCTGCAGGTAAGTCCAGCCAAGCATTATGAGCCCGGCACTTCCAGCGCTGGGACTGGGTCCAAAAGGTCCCAATTGGGACTGGTTGGCACTCGGAACCTGGGTTATGGATCTGCTTCCAAGGGAGTTGGGAAAACCCTGACCTTTTGGAAGCAGAGATCATGACACTGCCCTCCACAATCAAGGTACTGTGTCCGCCTGGCTTCCCTTGTTGCCGGATAGAGTGAGGTGTCTTAATCCTCGCCTCTCCATAGGGTCACCTACTAGCTTTCTCGAGCGTATTGTTCTGAACTGGTTCAATCTTCCAATAACCATTTGCTACACAGACTCGAAAGCATTTCCACATAGAGACTTTTTGGGACATATCGCCTTGCCTCTCTCCGAGTGGGCCTGGCCTCTGAACTTTATGATCTATTGTGGTTCTTGTCTTCTTGCCTTGCATTTTTCGCGTGAAGTATTGAATTGTGTTGATTTCGTAACCTATTTATTTTTCTCTCCCGTCCTAACGAATACTAGAGTGCCACCTAGGTGGCAGCATACACCTCTGTCTGCAAATAAGTGATGCTGGTAAAACCTAGACTTGTCGAGCTATTGTTAGGGGGATTGATCTTTTGCTTCGTAGAGTAATTGTAATTGAATTGTTTGCCGTGATAGTGCCAGAGTGTTTTCTATAGATGTTCCGTTATAAATAAATACCTGTAAATCTTTACACTGAAGCCTTGTTGCGTGTTTGCTTGTCTTACTGTGAAGAATTGCCCTATATTGTATACTCCACATACTGCTTAACTCTTCTTGAGGGAAGTCTGACTGCTCAGCCACAGCTACCAAGTGAATCTGTGTGGTACAGATTGCTACCAAGTGGGTTTACTGCCAAACAACTGTAGTCCTAAATCTTTTGCAGTGGTCCCAGAGGGAACTGCACAGGTTTCCGCCTAACACCTGCCCACTTTAATAAGTTAAGCCACACACAAACTACAAGGCTGCCCTGTGCAAATTATGACACATTGAGGCACTTGTGCAAATATGATGAGCCACTATCAGACAGATTCACTCTTGGGTCCAGTGTTTCTGGTATGGTGTATGAGCAATTGATGTTCCTGCCTGCATTATTATTTTGATGTGTGAGCGTGTGTTATTTCTGTACTTGTTCCATTCATCCTTGAGCACATTGTGACAGTAGTGTTATGTTTTGGCCATTTATTTAACTCTTCTGACATTGCATGCCATGGCATGGTGTGCAAACCATTTAACACGACGTGTGGGAGGGTTTATGTGAAATACCGGCATTTACATGTGCACTTTGGCGTGGAGTTAGTGGCATACTCCATCTTCCATGTGTTCCTTTTGTACACACCAGATTGAATTAGTTTAAGTTCCAAGGGATGCACACAATGTAGCACTTCCAAGGACACATTCTCAGGGTGGTAAGGTTGGGACAGATGATTGTCCCTTTGCCATCATTGAATGGCACCCGGAATGTGAAAGAGCTGTGTGCACTCTGCAGGGGTTGGATTTTAGGTAAAGAATGTAGCGACAAGCTGGGTATGGGCAGCCTTTCCACATGCCCTTTCCCCGACCATGCGCAGCCACCGTACACACGTATGCCACGCCGTGTTGAAACATTGTGCAGGACACATGCTGCCACAACGATCCTGCACACTACTGCTGGCGCATATAGTAGCTCACAACCTGAGAAGTCAAGGGAGCGGAAGTGTGACTTGAGCACTCCAAATGTGCGCACCACTATGCCCCGAGTTGCAATATGTGCGTTGTTGTATGCTACCTGGGGTGGTGTGGCACGGTTCCGTATTGGCGTCATCATGTAGGTGCTCAGAGGGTAGGCACTGTCCCCTGTAGAGGTGAAGATTTTTTCATAGGTGTGTATTTGTGTCTGTGTGACATGCACGCATGTGCACGGGCATTTGTACTCACCAATGAGCCATGTGTTGTTATGCCTCCCAGCTTCCAGGGCCCAGTGTAGGGATGACATTCTGAATATGAAACTATCATGGGTGGACCCTGGATAGTTTGCATATTCAGAAGTAATGATACCCTTGGCATCACATACAACCTGCACTTTAATGGAATGCCAGTGCTTGCGATTGTGATAGATGTGCTCTGTCGCCTTAGCTGGACGTAGGGCCACATGGGTGCAATTGATGTCACCAAGCACTCTAGGGAAGTGCGCCACCCCATAAAAATCCTGGACCACGGCCTGCCTTTCTGGAGGTGTTCTGGGCATGTAGATGTGCCTGCAGACTGAGGGGCATGCAGTCATGATTGCCAACAACTGGTGTAGGCAGCGTGACTGCGTGGGCTGTGAAATGCCCCCAACTATGGCAGTTTTCTGCTGAAATGACCCAGTGTCCAAAGAATGCAGTATATTGAGCACCTTTCCCAATGGGCCTAGTGCTTGGGAGCACAGGGTGGGTGATGTAAGGTCATCCGCCCACTCAGTGACCAGTTATAGGATGATATGAGTTGGAAACATATACCTGCCATAGACCTGTTCATCAGGCATCCCAAAAAGGCTGGTCCTAGGTAGAAAAACGCAGGTCCTGACCATCCTCCTCCTCCTGCAGTGTCCCACGATCACTGCTGCAACAAATGGTGTCATGGCCCAAGCTAATAAAAGGAGCCTCTGCAGACACAGCAGAACTTGTGGAGAAAAGACCTGTGGAAAAAAGGCAAAACAGGGACAGACAGGCAAACCCCGGCAGGGTTCCCGGGCACCCTGAAGCGCCCCATGTCTAGGACGGAGAGGGGCAAGAAATGCAGAAACCTGTAATGCAGGGGGAGTGCTTCCATGTCGGTGCCAGTGATGATCAAAGGAAGACCCCTGCTCTAATTGATGATTCCGGGACCCGAATAGTGGTGGACTAGAACTTGCTCCATGTGGGAGCCAGATGGACAGTAAAGTGGTCCAGACAAGTGAAATGTTCCTCCACGAAGGGTGGCTAACTTGGAAGGTGCAGTCTAGGGGGAGTGTCTGTACATCTGCCAACCTTAGCAGGGTGATGCCCTCAATGCCCAGCCAAATGCATCACCCCTGCATGGAGGTGGGGGTAGAAGAGCTGTGCAGGTGCGGTGTAGCTGGTCTCATCGCCTTGCCACTTTGTGCACCCTTCTGGGCCCGACATCTAAGGACCAGGCTGATGCGGCCTTGGGTGCGTCTCCTGCCAGCCGGGAAAGGGGACACCGTCTGCCCAATTGTCTTGTCGGGAGGAAGTACAACCCGGGGCTGCTGATTCATCAACAGTGGTGACTCTGGCCCGGGGGAGGACAAGAAGGGGCCCAGGCACCCTGTCACACCCGGTTATCGGTGTCCGGCCAATGCAGACTTCATGCCCACCACCCGGAAGAAGAGGTGCTAGGAGCAAGAGAGGGTTGCAGCTCAGTACGAGTGCCTGTGCACCCTCCGGTCCCACGACAGGGACGAGACACTCCTGTTTGGTGGACCATGTTCAAGGAAGAGGAGAGTGAACAACGTGCTGCTACACCTGCCCTGTTGTCATCATCTGGTGCAGCCGAGACGCCCTGCTACCCGCGTTGTGGGGACTGCCCCCAACATCAAGGGACTAATCCGAGGTGGCACCTAGTGCCCCCAGGTGCTGATTTACCTTTTTTTAACTATAACATCAACAGACCTGGACCTGTGGGAATGACTATCCTGAATGGACACTGGAACAACGTGAACTGGTCGCCGGCAATCCCGCAAGCGCTCGGAGAGGACGCAGTAACCATGGGTTAAATGCTGGAGGCCTATATGGAAAGTGTGTGTTTAACGTGGTCCCAGTCTGATGTATGTGGAGCTGTATTCCTGTAAGATGGTAGACATGTTTTACATGGTGCCTGCAGCTGGAAATTATGTCATCCAGTGGTGGAAGTAGCACTGGCCCCAGGTTAATAAAGGGTCTTGAAGTATGTGGGTGAACTGTAAACATCTCCACCGGCAGTCCGACAACCACGACTGTCACCTACGGGTTATGTGTTAATATGTGTTGTGTGTCCATGATTATGTGATCCCTTGTGGGTAGCAGTGGCATATCCTAGTGGTGTTGGTCCTATGATTCTGAAGTAGCCTAAGTAATGTTGCAACGGGGGGAGGGGATCGTTTATGTGTTAGTAACATTTGTTTGTTTGTTACGGAAAAGGAGGAATGTGGTGTGTGACCCTCCCAATTGTGTGTTGCCCATTAATGTGTCCCTCCCCTGTGTTTTGACCTTTTAAGGAGCCTCTGCAGACATGTGCAGCAGAACGGCTGCAGACTTCCAAGAGAAATGACTGAGTCCATGTCTCATTTAGGTAGGCCTGCATGCCTACAAGTGGAGGCCAGGGCCCGCATGCCCTGATGGCATGGGACCCTCATGCCAGTACGGTGGTAGAAGCCCGCACGGTCAGGGGCATGATTGGCTGTGCCCCTAACCCCACCGGTGCTGGAGCCCTATAGCACAATGGGGCCTGCTGGATGCCCAGGGCAGGCCCCAACCTCACAGGCACTGGGCCTGTTGAGTGCTGGTGTCCACAGCACTGTGGGGGCCCATTGAACGCCCATGGTGGCCCCTCATAACACAAGATATCACGTGGTGTGCAAAATACAACTCCCACACCTTTACAAACAAAACTTCAACAAGAAGGAAAAACTAAGAATTCTTCCATTTTACTACCGTTTATATCCTCAAACTGATATTCAAGGCTTGTAAAAATAACAACAGTAGTGTAGTGTACCTCAAAAACAAAGGATGACTCCCAGAACATTTTTTAAACAAACAGGAATAAAAAAGCAGCAAAGTATGCAGTATTTACAAACAAGTGAATTACTTTATTGCCATCCAAATACAAGATCTGGGATTTTATGACAAATCATCTGAATTTAGATGTATAGAGAAATTGTAGGTATAAGGATATCCGGCTGGAAGGAGTTGGAGAGCTTCTGCTTTGTTCCTCTTAGTATATTCGACCTGTGACTTTTCAAAAGGTCTCATTAATACTACTAGGGGCAGGACGATAGATAATATATATAACTTTAATTGAAAACACCCTTATTTAATAAACAGTTACAAATGCCAGCAGTTGTTGGAAGTAACAACGACCTTAGTCCGGCTTCCGGAGTCACAGTGTTTGTTGATGTCTGTTCAGGGTCGGACTAGGGCGATGTAATGTCCTATTTCTATTATTCTCCTGGAAAAGAGACGTGTCTCCTTTCAATTGTCACATTTTGTGGGTTGCAGCCCACGTGTTGATATGGGTGGAGTTTCCGCCAGTGGGCAGTTTGCGCCTAAGATTAAAGAAGATTACACGTTCTGAGAGTGCCTCTGTGCATTTCATTGTATCCTGTTTTAGTGCTGCCTCTTAATTGTCATGCCTGAATGCGACTTTGAAACATAACAATGGCGACAAGGATTCTATGAGCGAGCGCAGTCGTTCAGACACTGCATTTCACTTCAGGCGAAAGTGAACCCTCCAGCCGGACCACCACGTGCGGCCAGAGCTCACTCACGTCTGTGCTCAGGCCCACGCCTCAGAGCCGCATTGCTCCATTATTTCATAGATGGTGGAGCTGCAGTGTCACAGCAGGACAACCACACCGCCACAGAGGAAACCAAGCAACAAAAGAATATTTCAAGTCATACGCATTCGGCGCGTACTACACAAGGTACCTGCACTGCCATGGAGGAAACCATGTGACCATTGGACAGTCAAAGAGATAAGCGCACAATGCGTATACCATGTCTCGAGATATGCCTAGACTTCCATGCGCACTCCTTACACTCCGAAATAATGAGAGGACGCGGAGTCTTCACTAACACATCTTTATTCTTAGCGTGCCTTCCCCAACTGCCCAACCCCATGTCATTTCCTGTCCCTCCCCTTCCTGCGGCCCCCGTGTTCCTCTCCACGTGACCAGGGAGTTATGTGACAACATCACACCCCCCCCGATACTAAACATTAAGTTCGTTATTAGGGCATCTCTTCAATGAGACGAGGTGGTCGTCTTCGAGTTCTCTGAGGTCTCCAATTGTTTCTTTCATTCGATTCCTGAGGTAGCCAACAGGGCTCATCAGTGTCGGAATCCTCCTGATCTCCTTCATAAGGTGCATCCCGCACCAACACGTCTCTTGGCATGTGATGTTCGACTAGGGGTATGATCCCTGGCATTCTTCTGAAGTGGGAACTGTTTGTTGTTACCACGCGCGTAGTTCCCTCAGCTGTGATGAGAGAGCCTTTCCTGTGCGTGATGGTGAGGGGTTCTTCATTGAACGCTGCCATGTTTTTGCGATTTTGTGGCTGTCTCGCATCGACAATGTCTCCTGTTTCCAAGATATTCTCTTCAGCCCTTCTTTTCTTATCTGCTGTGTCTTTCATGTTTGCTTTCTGAGATGCGTCTTTTTGTCTCATTTCAGCATCGCCTTTGTACCTCTCTTCTTCTAGTTCGATATGGGGTATTCTGGTTCGCACATTTCTTCCAAACATGACTTCTGATGGTGATTTGCCAGTGGTGCTGTGTGGGGTATTTCGATAGTCTCTCATTAACTTACACAGTAATTTCTCCACTGGTTCTCCCGTTAGGCGAGCTATCTGTGTGGTTCGTTTGACACTCCCCATGAAACGCTCAACTGTACCATTAGCTTGAGGCCATAGCGGTGTTACTTTTCTGTGATGGAAACCCATATATTCCGCGAAGGTTTTGAAATCTTGTCCGGTAAATGGAGGTCCATTATCTGATTTCACTACTTTTGGAATTCCGTATGTGGCAAACATTCTATCCAATGCCGGGATGGTGTGATATGCCGCTGTTGATGGTACAATTTGTACGTCTGGGAATCTTGAATATTCATCGATTGCTACAAGGACATATTCTCCCCCTTCCAGCGGACCATAGTGATCTACCGCAATCTCTTCCCAGGTTCCATTGGGCAATTCAGTCATTCTGAGCGGTTCCGGTCTGGTTTGGGGGTTAAGAACTACACACGTGGGACAACTTTTGAGCAATTCTTCCACCTGTGTATCCAATTGAGGGAACCATACTCTTTGTCGCAACATCCTCTTGGTGGACATAATTCCTCGGTGTCCTTCATGTGCAAGTTCAAGGACCCTTTTTCTCAACGAACGAGGAATCACGAGTTTTGTTCCCTTTAGTAAGAGTCCTTCCGTTTCAGCGAGCTCTTCTTTTACTGTAAGTAGACAGGAGATGTCTTGTTTGGTTTCTTCTCTGACGTCTTCTTTCAGTTGCTTTGCCTGTTTCCAGTGACCTGTCTCAAGACATCTCATGATGATCTGCATTGCGGGGTCTGAGTTGGTTTCCCTGGCTATTTGTTCCATGTCCAAACCTTGTGGGGTACTTTCCTGGACCACGTACATGATGTATTGGTCTGCAATGGACAAATCGGGGTTGCACTCTTGATTGGGATGACGAGAAAGAAAATCCGCTGGATTTTGTTCTTTTCCCGGTCGATGAATGATGTTGAATTGGTAGTCTTGTAGCCTTAGGGCCCACCGAGCTATTCTGGGAGGCATTTTAGCTTGAGCATTTCCATAGATGAATAGTAATGCCTGATGATCTGTCACTATTGTGAAGGGTTTCCCGTAAAGGAAGAGATGAAAGTGCTCGCATGCCCACACAACAGCCAGACCTTCCTTCTCGGCTTGTGAGTATGCTTGTTCAGTTTTTGAGAGGCTGCGGCTGGCATAGGATACTACATGTACGGCCTTGCCGTCTTTGTGATCAAGTTGAGTAAGAATGGCCCCTAGGCCGACCGGGCTAGCATCCACTATTAATTCTGTGTGCTTCCGTGGATCAAAATACGCCATATTTTTGGCATCCGCGATGCGATCTTTGATGATTTGGAACGCTTGTTGGCATTCATCTGTCCATCGGAACTCAGCGTTGAGCTTAGTGAGGGCTCTCAAGGGTGCGCTAACCGATGCAAAGTCCTTTATGTATCTTGTGCAGTAGCTTGCTAGGCCCAGAAACGATCGCAGATCAGTGACGGAGGTTGGTGGAGTCATGCTCGTGAGTGCACTGACCTTCTCAGGATCCGGTGTCATTCCATTTTTGGAGAAAATGTGGCCGAAGAATCGTAGGGTTGTCTTTCTAAATTCGCATTTGTCCTTGTTTAGGGTGAGGTGTGCTTCCTCCAGTGCCATGCACACACGCATAAGAGTGTCATCGTGTTGCTCTTGATTTTGTCCAAATACTAAGATGTCGTCGCTGTAGTTCAAGCAATTTGGCACGTGTTTAATTATGTTGTGAATTTCCGATTGGAAGATTTCTGCTGCTGAAGAAACTCCAAAACTGAGCCGCTTGTATCTATAGAGACCCAGGTGCGCAGCAAAAGTGTTGATGTATCTGGACCTTTTGTGGAGTTCTAGTTGATGGTACCCTTTATTGAGGTCCAGTTTTGAAAATACAGTGGCTCCATTGAGCAGATGCACCATGTCCGTTAGCCTGGGAGATTGATGACGTTCTCTCAAGATTGCTTCATTTGGTCTTCGCATGTCCACACAAATGCGAATGTCAGCGGAGTCTCTTTTGGGGACTGGTACTATGGGGGACACCCAGGGAGTGGGGCCTTCAGCCGGTTCAATTATGTCTGCCTCTAAAAGTTTCATTAGTTTGGTTTCCACCTGTTTTTGTATGTTAATGGGAATACTGCGGTAATGCTGCGCTACCGGAGGAATGCTGTAGTCTATATGTAGTTCAATTTGTCTGTTCTTCAATTTTCCTAGTCCTTTGAACAATGCAGGGAAAATTTTGTCAATGTTGGCGGTGGGGTCCAGATGTTTATGCATCATGAGTCTATACAGAACGTGAATCAGCCCCATGTCAACCGCCGATTTGTAACTGAGAATGCATCCGCTGTCGGTGGCAGCTTCAAGAACATGCATGGGTATTTCTTTTACGTGATCTTTGTACCGACATGATGCTGTGAAAAAGCCTTTACACGGTAATGGCGTCTTGGAACCATACGGAAAGATGAGTGCTCTGGCTGGTTGTAAATGTGGCGCATTTGGCATGTTGTTGTACACTTCCTCACTCACCACATTTACCGTGGCTCCAGTGTCTACTAGAAATTCGGCAGCCACCTGGTTGACGTTGATGATGAGAGTGGGGCTGTTTTCTTTTGCAGTGGGGTTTCCAAGTGCATACAGGTAACCTTTTGTCCGTGGTTCTCCTCTTCGTAGATTTGATTCCTTCTTGGGTTTGTCCTCTGAGGAGGTGCTGGAGATGCTGTCAGAGTGTGATTGTTCTGCCAAACACCTGACATATCTCCGAGGACGCCGTCTTCGTCCTGAGGACGCAGGTTTATTGTCTCGCCATTCCTGTGAGCTTCTTGATTGTCTTCGATCCGAGGGCTCTTCCCGTTGTCTGCGGCGTGTCGCGTCATTCTGATAGTGTGAGTCACGACCAGGGCTCAACCGTCTGGGCTCTCTTTCAGGTGTGGAGCGTCTATTCTTTCCACCTCCTCGCATTTTGCTACGATATATGAGGCATACGGCCTTGTAATGATTTTCTCTCCCGCAGGCAGAACACACTTGACCCATGACAGGGCATGTGCCTTCATGAGGATATTCATGTCCGCAACGATAGCAAAATGGATCTGCGTTTCCCTTGGTGGTGCTCTCAAGCCTATGTAGATTCTCATGCTTCCCATGAATGATGGTGATGCCATCAAGACCTTCCACTTGTGCTGTCAGCGCCGCATCGGATCGAGCCAGGCGTAGAATCTCTTCCAGGTTTCGAGGTTTTTGCAGAAGTTGTTTTCTGAAATCACTGCTTTCACACCCTACTATTATCTGTGAGCGAAGTGCTTCCTCATTTGAGTAGTTGTTAAAGTCACAGTGTTTCATTTTTATCCTCAATCTCATCACGAACGCATCCATTGTTTCACCTTTCAGTTGTTTAGTGGTGTGGAAGATGTGACGCTCATAGTCCACGTTTGTGTGTGGCGTGAAATAGTTGGTTAAAGTTGTCTTCAGTTTGGTCTAGGTGTCTATGTCATCTTCAGGAATTTCATCCAGAATTCTCTCACATTTGATCCTATGGCATGGGTGAGTAGGCTGTGTTTTCTTTCATCCTCCAAAGGGCCTACCGCCTTGAGACACACTTCAAAATCCCTCACCCACTTCTTCCACCTTGGTCCTAGTGTGCTGGTGTCACTCAAGTCAAAATTGGGGGGTAGCTGCGTTATTAGGCCGTCCGTCATGCTTGTGCGTGTTGTTTTGGCAGGGGTTACTTGTACAGTTAGTGATTCCTCAGACGAATCATCAAGCATGACAGATGGTATGCAATTGTGCACTAATTGGGTGTGGAACTTGGAAGACAACAGCTATGTGTTTCCTGTCAAATTTGACTAGAAAATGGTGGATAGTCCGTGTGTTGCACGAAATATGTGTGTGTGGGGAGCCGACACGCTCCACCCACGTGGCTTCCTCAAATTTGAAAGAGAGAAAAGTCTCTGTGTGTTTCTTTTGTTGTCCGCGTACCTTTTATGTGAGTGGGGAGCCGACGCGCTCCACCCACTGGTGCCACTTCCTCTGGCGGGAAACGCTGTGAGGAGCCGACTCGCTCAAACTCATGTGCGTCTGCGTGAGGAGCCGATGCGCTCCACTCACGAGCAAATCTTTGCTGTAGTGAGCCGTCGCGGGGAGCCGATGTGCTCCACCCGCGAATCTCCTGCCCGCCGTTGGCGGGAAAACACTGTGAGAAGCCGACACGCTCCACTCACCCGCGAATGTGCCTCTGTGAATCTGCGAAACAGTCGTAGGGAGCCGATGCGCTCCACCTGCGACACAGACGTGTAGACTTGCAGGGAGACGACGCTCTCCACCTGCGAGTCTTCCTGTCACCGTTGGCGGGTATTTGCGAAACCCCGCTCGGGCTCTTGATGAAAGTTCCGCTGGCGGGGAGTATATTCACTCCCACCCGCGTACGCTGCCGTCGCGTCTGAAACGCCGGAAAAGTGATCCTGCTGCGTGGATTCACTCGTCGCCAGTGTCGGGATATGCCTAGACTTCCACGCGCACTTTTACACTACGAAATAATGAGAGGACGCGGAGTCTTCACTAACACATCTTTATTCTTAGCGTGCCTTCCCCAACTGCCCAACCCCATGTCATTTCCTGTCCCTCCCCTTCCTGCGGCCCCCGTGTCCCTCTCCACGTGACCAGGGAGTTATGTGACGACATCACACCATGTGCCCGTGGGTTTGGCCTAACAAGATATTTAAAGGACTACCATCCCCACGGTCCCTCAGACGACCTATACCAAGTTTCAAGTGACAAACCATACTGTCTAATAACAGAGAACCTCACCAGGCTGCACACACCACCACCTGCCGTGCACTTTGCAGCTTTAAAGCAACACTGATGAAAAGAGGCCTGTACACTGCACAGGCCCAGAGCAAGAAAGTCTACAATGACACATTGCTTTTACAGCACAAGGTGAGCCTTTGATAAATTATTGGGACCCCACTTACATGTTGGGAAATGAGGCAGATAACAGCTCCCAAAGCCCTCAATCCAGCTCCTCTCCCTCGTACTCCCACGCTCAGGGAAGAGGGTGGCACTTACTCCTTACAACTGCAGGCCATGCAACATTTCTACATTTCGGACACTAGTAGCTTGGTGCCCAGATGGGCCAGGTGGCTCAAGGAACTGCACATATATATTGATGCGACAGAGGTCCGGGAATAACGCTGTCTAAGGGGAATTCTAATGTATTCGCTTGACCCGGTGGTAAGAGGCATTGTATTCGAGATGCCAGAAAATAATACTGACACATTTCAAGGCGTATTTGATTCACTGAATAATTATTTTGCACTGCTGAGAAACGTAGATAATGAGAGACATATTTTCCATACAAACACTCAAGATAAAGGCGAAAATATGTATACTTTCGTGATGAGATTGAGAAAACGAGCAAAATATGACTTTGGCCGATACTCGACAGAAGAAGCACTCAAGTTGCAGGCCATAGCAGGCTGTGAGTCTCCTGAATTTCCTAAAGAAATTGCTTCAAAAGAGAAGAACCTTGGATGAAATACTCCAGCTAGCGAGAGCAGATTCTGCTCCATTTTTACAAACAGAGTCACTCAGCAATATTAAAATAACGCAGTCTGCATCATTGGCAACCGTGTGCCCCATTTGCACGCCGGAGTGTACAGTAGAGCATAAAAAGTGCTACAGATGTGGATACAAGTTCCCACATGTCAGCCCGTGCCCAGCCATAGGTCATCACTGCGATAATTGTGAGGGCGAGAACCACTTCCAATCAATCTGCAAGAACCTTAAGGGGGTAATTCATAGAATTTAGCGCACAAGTGGCGCACGCGGCTGGTGCACAGTGTGCGCGAGCGAATCTCTGCGCCAGCCGCGTGCGCTAAAATCCATTTCCGCGCACAGCGTATTAATGGATTTCAGCTACCAAAACCAGCCGTGGCGCACAGTGGCACAGCGACCCTGCAGCAGCGCCAGTTACGCCCCCAAGAACGCCACTTGCGCAGGGAAAAGCCATCAAAATCCCCAATCCAGCGCAAAGGGCTGTGCTAACCCTGTACCAGCATGGCAAGTGGTTGGCCCTGTGCGAGCGGGGTACGTGTATATCATGGGTGCGCGGGAAGTTTCACACGCGATTTCAGCAGGGTACGTGTATTTCAGGGGTGCGCGGGAAGTTTCACATGCGATTCCAGCAGGGTACGTGTATTTCAGGTTTCACATGCGATTCCAGCAGGGTACGTGTATTTCAGGGGTGCGCGGGAAGTTTCACACGCGATTCCAGCAGGTTACGTGTATTTCGGGGGTGCCGGGGAGTCCTACACGTGATTTGGCGTTGTGGGTCCTCCCAGGTGTTCCCTGTATACCCTCCACAGCCCCTGCAGGCAGCCCACACCACAGGGGACTACCCTGCACCCCTGGTCATGTCCCACAGGCAGCCCACCCAACATGGGCATGCCCCCCAGCAAAGGCACATGTCTCCTTGCACTACTGATCACCAACTCATGTCCCCTTGCACCCCCACCCCCCAGCAGTGTGGGGCACCTGCCAGCAGGCCCCCACTCATGTCCCACTCATGTCCCCTTGCAACCCCACCCCCCAGCAGTGTGGGGCACCTGCAAGCAGGCCCCCACTCATGTCCCACTCATGTCCTCTTGCACCCCCACCCCCCAGCAGTGTGGGGCACCTGCCAGCAGGCCCCCACTCATGTCCCACTCATGTCCCCCTGCACCCTCACCCCCCCAGCAGTGTGGGGCACCTGCCAGCAGGCCCCCACTCATGTCCCACTCATGTCCCCTTGCACCCCCACCCCCCAGCAGTGTGGGGCACCTGCCAGCAGACCCCCACTCATGTCCCCCAAACACCACGCCATGACTATACAGACCCATGGCCCTAATGCCAACCCAAATCCCACCCCTCCACCCCCCAGTGCAAACACCCAACGAACCACTGCACCCACTCCCTAGTAAATCACCCATTCCATGATAGTCTGAAAAGAACCAGCATGCCCATCAGCAAATGTCCTACAGAGCCACACAGTTGCAACACATGACTGTGCCAATGCTCATGGAGACATGCACCAAAATCATCACTGTACACCACACCAATAATGTTGAATAAAGAAATGTATTAAAAAGTATAACAAATGTCAAAATGAAAAGCACACATGCAAATGAAGAAATAATATTTGAAATAAGAAAAAGAAAGTCAAATCCAAGCAAGAAAAGAAATCCAAAACATGAAAAAATATAAGTGGTGCATCCCCAAAGTCCATAGAATGAAATCCAAAGATGGAAAGCATAAAAAAACATTACTCCATGTGAATATGACTAAAAGAAAGTATATACATGTCCTGAAAATTGAAAACGAAAGTCTGAAGGGTCCATTATCCCAAAAGCAAATGAAACCTACCAAGAACCCTATCTAAAATACAACTATATACAAAATGTGGAGCAAAGTCTGTGGACTCCAAATCATAATAATAAAGAAATGAAACCTAAACCTAAATAACTATATACAAAGGCGGCGGGCTAGTCCGATGGCTCACTGGTTGATGTCATGGGCCAAGGCATCATCAAACTCCTGTTCAATGGCTTGGAGGAAGGCATGTTCCCTGGCCCTGAGGTCTCGCAGGGATAATGCGGTTTCCAGCTCCAACTCCCTGCGAATACCCTCGAGGCACTCAGCCCGCCTCAGCGCCCTCCGCCCTGACCATTGTGAGCCGTTCCTCCTCCGCCCGCCGCCGCTCCGCACCTATCTGCTGGCCCAATCGCTCCCACACGGAAGACACTCCCATTCCAGGGTTCTCCTGCCCTCCGGCCGATGCCTGCCCCCCTGATGTTGATGGCCCCGAGCCATGATGCCTCCCACGTCGAGGCTGCCGCTGCCTCCGACGCAACTGCCTCTGCCAGCACGACGGCATCCAGTCTGATGGAATCCACCGACGCTGTCGTGCACGTGCCCTGCCCGATGATGCCGTCGCATTCTCCATCTGCTGGGGTCCAGTTGCTGTGTGTCTACCCCTGCTGGACCTCCAATTCCCGACTGTGGCAGGGATGGGATCCCCACCGAGTTGGCTGCGTTGGTCGGGGCAGGTCCACAGGGGGCCCTGGTGGCATCTGGGCGGGAAGACGGCATGGAGAACGACTGGCACATAGCCTCCACAGAGGAGGAGAGGGTCGCCAGAGTGGCTGACACATGTACGAAACCCCCGACCATGGCCGCTCCCAACTAGGCCACGTTGGCACGGTGCTCTTCGTGATGACGTGCGTGCTCCTCCCGGGAAGCACGAACCTCATCACGAATGACACCCGTGCGCAACACCAATCAGGACCTTCTCCATACGGCCATGGTTCCCCTCGTCCGCCGGTGCTGGGGAGTCAGATGACATGGACATCCCCCCTACCTGCGGACGGGCCTGGGATGGGACATCCCTGCTGGTGCATGGTGGTGCAGTCACAGTGTCAGGGACAGTGACATGCACAGGCCCCTCCACGGCGACCTGTGCTGCCTCCTGCCCCTGCCCCTGGACTGCAGCACTTGCACCAACAGGGATGCCCCCACCAGGCCCCATGTGCGGCTCAGTAGCAGCCTCCTCCTCCTCTGTGGAAACCACCAACCTGGATGGCTCCACACCGTCTTCCGCCGTTGCAAGCCCCTGTGGGGGCTCACCCATCCCTTCCGCTGCAGCCGTGGGGGCATCCCTGCCGCTTTGCTCCACAGCACCGTCTCCGCCCTCTTCTTCACTTGGTGCTGTGTAGAGGGAGACATAGAACACAAGCATCAGGGTACTGTACAATGGTCCCCTAGACAGGAAGCAATAGCAGATGAGTGGCACTGTCAAAGATCACTTCCATCATGTCCCTCCACAACACATGGGTCAGTGCAGGCAAAACACATGCAGTAACAGGCATGGTGCATGCTATGGACATTAGCATACATGTACAAGGGACTCTTGAAACATACAATGTTGTTTTGGAACTCACATGCATCATGGGTCATGCCTATCACATGCACACACTTCACCGTAGTTTCATCCATCTGGCCTCGTACACCCCAGACACAGTGGATGCAAGGATAACTGGGCTGCATCAGTGAATCTGAACATTGTCACAGACATGTGTCATGCATCAATGGCATTCACAAGTCACAGACCTGCAGGTCAGACACACAGACATGGACACCATACATGTACATGCATCAGCACCCATCCCTCACCCCCACCCATGTCCAGGAACAGAGACTGGCATGCTCTCATGTGTCCATTCGCATAGGGCTCCCCATGTTGTATTTAAACACATGCACCAACCGTGTGGTTCACACATTACTGGTCTCACATGCATGACCATGATGTCCCTGCACACACACATGCGTACATGGCCTATGTCACACATACAGGCAAGTATCAGACAACCAGCACACTGCAACATGCCCTGTCTCACACAGCAATGCCTGGCCACTTACAGCTCGACTCCAGACAGGTCTGCCTCTCAAGGATCTGGGCATGGAGCGCTGGCCGTACGCGTTCCAGGACCCTCATCTGGATGGCACTCATGCTGCCCCGGCCGCTCTCCACGAGGCGCCGGGCCTTTATGAGGGTCTTGGACCTCAAGTCCTCCCAGCGCTTCTTGACTTGCTTGATGTTGCGGGTTGCCACCAGCTCCGCGTTGATGGCAACCACAAAGTCGTCCCAGATCCTGTCCCGTCCTTCCTTGTCGGCGCGTGATGATCCGAAGAGGGCATCATAATGCCCCAGGACAAGCTCCACCAGGACACCAACTTCCTTCTGACTGAAGCTGGTGACCCTCTGCCCCTCTGGCTGGGGGTCGCCAGTGGTCTCAGATGGTGTTTGCCCCGACATGGCGACCCACGAGGCAGGCGTGGGTGGGCAACTGGGTCCTGGGGCTGGGCTGTGGAGCGATGGTATCCCAGTCGGAGTCTTCTGTTCCAGCAGGGGTGGGCACCGCAACTTGACCCCTGCAGATGGCTGATGTGCAGGCACCAAATGGCAGGGCACGAGGGCAGCAGGCAGCAGCAGATGGCAGTTGGGAGCGTGCTCGGGGCTCTGGGGGGCAGTGATTCGGCCTTTTGGGCAGGAGTGTGGTCTTCCATGTGTTTTCGCGTGGCCAGCTTGATACGGAGTGATTTGGCACGTGAAAAAATTGCACGTCAGCGTGTAATTCGAGGAAAGGCCCTTAGCGCGTAAGCGCGTCTGCACGCATACACGATTTCATTGGACCAAAGGCCCTTAACGCCTAAGCGCGTCTGTGACGTATCGCGCACGGGCGTTGCCCTGGCAGGGCTTGAAGATCCCACGTGGATTTCCATTGCTCTGTACGTGCTTTCCGTGGGGTGCGGTGCGTGTGTTTTCCAGGCATTGGGGTTCACACGCTATTACTTCACAGCGGGTGTTGGCTACGCGTTCTTCTACACGCAGACAGTGAGTGGTACCCCGCTCGCCCAAGGCCTATCGCGTATGAAACTTCCCGCGCACCCCCGAAATACAGGTACCCTGCTCAATCGCGTGTGAAACTTCCTGCGCACCCCTGAAATACACGTACCCTGCTCAATCGTGTGTGAAACTTCCCGCGCACCCTCGAAATACACGTACCCCGCTCAATCACGTGTGAAACTTCCCACGCACCCCCGAAATACACATACCCCGCTCAATCACGTGTGAAACTTCCCGCGCACCCCCGAAATACACGTACCCCGCTCAATCGCGTGTGAAACTTCCCACGCACCCCCAAAATACACGTGCCCCGCTCGCACAGGCCCATTCGCAGTATGGGACATTCATCATTGCTGTATATTGCCACTTTTGTAATGCGCAGGGACGCTACCGCCTGCCTTCCTGTGGCGGACGTGTTTCGGCTTGTGCGTGTCTTTGGCTGTGCGCGGCTTTGCCCTATTCAAAACCATGAATACGTGTGGTTCGAGTGCGTGTGGGCGTTCCGTCTGCTTCCCTACAGTACATCCCCAGTTACGCCCTTATTTTCGCACGTTGTTCCCCATTCTGTGCGTTACGCCCGTGTTCCGCCCACTTTCTGGTGTATGCGCCGAGGTTGTGCGCTTTCACTGTGCGCGTCGCGCACGCCGTTCGGGATGTTGCAGTGACGTGTGCGCCATGCATGGGTTTGGCGCACATCCCGAGGAAAACACGCGCAGGGACTTTTTTCATGAATCGGCCCCCATATTCTTTCAATCAGCAGAAACTAGCAGAGATGCCAGGAAACAAGATGGCAGTCACTCAAGGTGGGAAAACCTACAACCCAACACGTGGGGATCTCCCACCATCAGCAGATGCAGCTCCCACAGCAGATCAGGCAAGTCATCACGCAAAGACAGAGGTATGAGGACAGGAGAGACCACTCGATTCACTGCAGGAGCAGACACGATTTCCAAAGACGGTTTCAGTGACAGAAAATGAGATATTTGGAAGAATCCCCACAACGTCAACGTGACTTGCACTCCTCTTCATCTAGTGGAGATTGAAAGAGAAGATATGTACATGCCATTGGGAATAATACTGCTGCAGAATACAGCCCAACATTATTGCTACAGATAATAGACAGAGCCGTGAATTCCTAATCGACACTGGAGCCACAGTAAATGTTAAGACGGATTTCTGAACTCTGTCCTGGTGGCGCAGAAGTTCAGAAGGCCAACCTAATTACTTGGAACAGGGTAACCTCTGGACGAGCCAGACCAATCAAGGTAGCGATCGCGGCGGTCAAGACTAGGTCTCAAGAGGGGTGAGGGTGACTGAAAGCCCGCAATGAGCACACAAAGCAAGATCACTTACAAACTACTCCAAACAGGTGTTATATAAAAAATATATACACATTTATTTTAAGGCCTTTAAAACAATGACCATAGCGAGAAAATCACAATATAACGATAGTAAACCAACACATACCATATCAACACAATATATATACAAATACGACAGTCGCAAGCATTATATGCACGAAATGTGTAGTCCACCTGCAAGGGAAGGAAAACAGGCAGTGCGATACAATGCTTTAGCCTCAGTTCGTCTTCAGAGGCACCTAACTAGATGGAAGTCCGAGCCCTGCGAAGAGTGGAGCCTTGTGCTCAAAAGTACCTGCACACGCTGGTGCCAACGGGCAAAAGGAGAGTCTCTTCTAAGGAAATCAGGCAGTCCAGTTCAGTGCACAAATGAAGGAGAACAAGTTCCGCGACTCAAGCGCACCCTCCACAGTGGGCAGAAGCAGAGCGCGAGTACGGCAAAAGGGTGCTGTTTTACACAGCGGGGAAAAGCAATGGGATCCTGCAGGAGGGCGACCAGATCCTAGCTAAACTACTCATCGGTCCCTGATGCAAGCAGACCCAGGCTTCTCCGCGTCAGTTTCAGCAGCTGGCAGGTTCAGAAGAGCAGGGAACGCCTCGTCGTCGTGTTGAGTAAAAAGACGTCCCAATCGAAGAAACCTGCACAGTTTTGTCACCACAGCAGGGCAACGGAGCGGCCGTGTGTATCTGAGCCAAATGTACACTACTCACTTCCGACCTGGGAACGCCAAGTGTACAAAGCGTGTGAGAGTGACAAGGACTCGAAATACTACACAACCTGGCGGCGGTTACAGAGCAAGGCTCCCGTGTAAGCTGGTCAGTCAGCTGGATGGCCCAGAGACGCTTCCGAAGGCTTACTGGCAGGAGATGGTGAAGATGCCGAGAATAGCTGTTCCCGCTATTCCAAGGGACGAAGTACCAGTACAGGCCTTCTGGTTCGATCAAAGGTGAAAAGGGTTTCACAAGGCGACAGCAGTGCAGAGGAGAAGTCCTTCAGCGGGTCACCAGCGATTCCTCGGTCCAGCCTCTTGGTTGCAGGATACTTGGGTCCTGGATTCCTTCGTTCGTGAGAACTCAGGAGATCGACATGGTAGTGGTGTTTCCAGCCCCCTCTTATCCACGGTTCCCTTCGCGCCAAAGCGGAGGGGACCCAATGGGAGATCCGCTCATCAACACTCACACCATTCGTGGACCAATCACGGACCACGGTGTTCCCAGGCATTCACACCACCCTAGACTCTCTGGCACCCAGGATGTGTATTGGGACCAGACATCCCAGCCCACACCCTGGAGGCACACACAAGACATGTAGAAGCCCGCGAAAGCATCTGTGTTTCGCGGGAAAGTACATGCCCAAATAAGGAAGGCCCCGGGTCGGCTCGACCTGGGGAAGGTGAAGGTAGCAAGACGGTCAGCGGACAGGACAAAGGAGCCTCGTGGTCTGGCCATTTTGGGAGCCAGGCCACCATTTTGGGTTAAGCGCAAAAAACATGCTTAGAACGCCAAAAGGAGCTCAAAATACAAAGAAACGATCGCTGCCACCATTCCCGTCTCTGAATCACTTGCACCGATCAAATACAATCCTAAACGAGTAGCTAGGGCCTGTAGAAGGCTAGAGACCCAAGAGAGCTGTAACTTAGCTTACAGTGCCCTCTTGTGTCATGTTGCACTAAAGCCGCAACATGATAAAAGAAACTACGGGAAACAGCGTTCCCCGGTACTGACTGTCTTAAGGGCATGTCAGTTTCCCCATAAGAAAGGAGCAAAAGCCCAGAGGAGTGCGGCAGAAGGCGGCACTTCTCTGGCAAAGTCAAGAACAAGGTGAAAAACAACAGCAAAAAGTTTAGGGGTTGCCACATCGAAGGAAAATTACCTATAATTACGAAATCTTTCCTAACAGTAAACATCATTAATGAGGACCCATACAAGTATTTGGCCAGAAAGAAAGATCTAAACAAAGCAGACACTGAAATCTACCCATATGGCTCGAACAAACCTCTCAACTTCCAAGGCATGTTCACAGCCATGTGTCAATACAAGCACAAAAGCATAAAAGTTAAAATATACGTCATAAAAGCAGTAGTACCAGGGGAAAGCATACTCAGCTTCCAGTCAGCTATTCAAATTGGTCTTAAACATATAATGTACCAGATCATGTCTGAATACACCACCAGCCCAAAAGAAATGATACAGAAAATATTCCCGATGTTGTTTAAAGTACTGGGGAAACTTAAAAGGCAAACAGATCAAGTTGCACATAAATACACAGATACAACCGATGGGTCAACACGACAGGGGCATTTCGCTCAACATCCAGAGACATGTAGAAGATGAATTACAGCCCTTATTGGACGAGGACATAATTGAGCCTGCATCAGAACCCACACGCTGGGTGTCCCCCTTAGTGCCTGTGCCCAAAAAGGAGAATAACAGCAGAATCTGCATCTGCACAGATATGAGAGCTCCCAATGTAGCAGTGGAAAGGGAACGTCATATTGCACCCAGGATGACGGACATGATGCATCTACTACATGGGGCAAAAATATTCTTGAATTGAACTTGAATAAGGGTTATCACCAACTGGAACTGCATCCATCCTCCAGATTCATAACTACTTTCTCTACGCACCTCAGACTTTTCAGGTACAAGTGATGTGACGTGATAGTTTATTTATATAGAGCCTATACACAATGTGTTTCAAAGCGCTTCAAGGCAAGGGAGGGAACAAGGGAAAATACAATGACATTCTTACAGGCCATGGACAGTAAGGATGTGAAATTAACTATCGTACTCGGCCTGACGACATTTCAGATAGTGCAACAGCTAAGACATAGATAAGGAAGGGAGGGGGAGAGTGGGAAGGAAATGGAAACAGACAGGCGACTACCGTACTAGGCCTGACAACATTTCTGGTAGAGCCGGAGAAAAACAAGAAGTTTGGGAGAGAGGTGCAGAATGATTGGGGAGGAACAAAACAAGCGATGATCATACTAGGCCTGACGACATTTCAGATAGTGCTGGAGGGGTGATGGGGAGGAAAACACAGGTAAGGGGAGGGTGAAGGAGACAGACAAGGTTGCTATCATACTAGGTCCAGGGACAATTCTGATAGAGTAAGTGCATAGAAGAAAGTAAGGGGAGGAGATAGAAAAAGGGAGAAGGGAAAGGGAAAGGAGGAGAGAACAGAGTTAGCAGTGAAAAGAGTGGAGAAGCAAGGGGAGAGTGAATACAATTGCAGAAGTCAGTAGTAACACATAATGTTGCAAGCCAGGATATAAGATGAAGATGGGAACAGCATGATTCAGGGCCACCATGAGTACAAGATGCAAAGGAAGTCCAGCATGAGAGTTAAGAAAGGGTGACGCAATGTGAATGAATGAAGTCCATAAAAGTCAAATCCACCACTGGCCACAAGGTGGTGACTTAGCTTTGGAGTATCGTCAGCTGTCGAAATATGTCAAAACTAAATCCATCATGTCATCAAGCACATCCCAAATTACTTAAACTACAGTGATGACATTCTAATTTTCGGCACTTCACAGGAAGCGCATGATGACACACTAAGGAGAGTATGTATGGCCCTTGAGGATGCTCATCTCCCACTCAATGCTGACAAGTGTGAACTCAGCAAATCGACTGTAAAGTTTTTCAGACAGATATTTTCAAGTAACAACTGGACCCAGAAAAGGTGCAAGCGTTAGTGGAGGCTCCCACACCCACCTCTGTGTCCTCAGTCTGATCATTTATCGGAATGGCGAGTTACTGTACGTGTTACATTCAGTTCTTTGCATCAGTGAGCACGCCCCTCTGGCTACTCACGGGAAAGGGCCAATAATTCTACTGGTCCAATGAGTGTGAGGAATCCTTTCAAGAGATCAAGAAACGCAATGCTTCCGCATCCTGCATGGCGTATTACGACCCAGACCTCAACACAGAAGTGACTGTTGACGCTTGCCCTGTTGGGCTAGGAGCGATCCTAGCCCAAATGAAGCCAGGAGCCTCGCCTGATTCGCGGAGGAACATACTAGCGTATGCAAGCTGCAGCCTCTCAGCAACGGAGTGTGCCTACTCCCAACCAGAGAAGGAGAGTTTGGCAGTTGTGTGGGCTTAATAACACTACCATCTGTTCTTATATGGTCGCCCGTTCACCATCATCACTGACTATCAGGCTCTCACTACAATATATGCAAACCAACAGCCAAGATGCCTCCACGAATTGCAAGGTGGGGACTCGGGCTACAAGAATACTCATTTAAGATCATACACCACCCGGGGAAAGACAACAACACAGCGGATTTCTTATCCAGATACTCACTTCCAGCTCACGATGAGCGACAATCTATCAAAGCAAACCAGTACATAAACTATCTGGTAAGAAATCCATCACGAATGCTCAACTGATAGAATCCCTGAAGAAAGACTTGCTACTTCAGAAAATACAGGAATACCTGAAGTTGGGCCAGTGGTATGTCAAAAACAAAAGCGGACAACCTCTGTCCTCAACCGAAGAGAGACACTTTCACACCTTTAGACTCATCAGACACACGTTGTCTATGCCTCCTGAAGGACTCTTGCTGAAAGAAAACAGAATCGTCATCCCTGCAAGCTTCCAGGAGCAAGTATTTGCACTTGCACTCTCTGGGCACAGGGGCATTGTCTCAACAAAACAACTCAGAACCAAAGTGTGGTATCCCCAGTTGGATGAACAGCTCCTAGGAAAATGCATTGCTTGCAACGCAGTCGACCCAGGCACCTTTTCCCCAGCCTCTCACAATGTCATTGATACAGCTGCAAGTATGGGACGAAGTTGCCATTGACAATTTCGGCCCGTTGGCCAACGCAAGTACGTACTTGTGATCATTGACAAAATGTCCAGGTTCCCGAAGGTGCACCTCATCCACTCCACCAGCGCCAAAGCGGAACATCTTGGCTTCCAACATCGCAAGATCACGCCGCTGTGGCCCCTGACCAATAGAACGGTGGAGAGATTCATGGGAAACCTGAAACACACCCGACAGGTCTGCTCGATCACCAAACTCATTTATGCAGGCAATATGCACCTTGTTAAGGGACAACAGGAATACCCTGCACAGCTCAAGGAAGACTTGTCCCTCGGCTCTAATGTTTGGGCGAGTAGTGAAAACCACGCTACCACACAATCCCAATGCGTCTCTCCCTACCACATATGCTGACAGAATAAGGACAAAGGACAAGGAGAGCAAAGCAAGGATGAAGGAGTATGCCGACCTGCGGAGAAAAGCAAAACCGAGCCACTTTCAGATAGGAGACCAGGTTCTGGTAAGACAGATCCATGACGCCAAAGACGTCCCTGCGGTTAAGCCCGAAACAATGACTGTGACACACATACAAGGGTCCATGATAACCGCAGCCAGTCCTAAGGGTACAGTCACACGGAACTCATAATTCTTTCGGGCTTTTAAAGGTGACAGAGGTCAGGAAAACAGCAGCCCCACTGGAGGAGAGGCCTCATCTGACTTGGACTCTGAATACAGAGATGAAGACATGGACGCTGATGACAGTGCCAGTAACTGCACTGCAAACGACATTCCACCTGTACGCAGCCCTTCTCGAAGAGTGGTGCGCAAGCCCTCACAGATGATCCAAGAAATGAACTAATGTTTTGTGGATTGCAGCCCACGTGTTGATGTGGGTGGAGTTGCACCCGTGGGCAGTTTGCACCTAAGCTTAAAGAAGGAAAGAAGATTACACGTTCTGAGAGTGCCTCCTTGCTTTTCACTGTATCCTGATGCAACGTTGAAACATAAAAGGGATACATTTGTCTCAGTCACCTACGAAAAAGTGTCCCACAGCTGCAAATGGGAATTCATTCCTTTTCTGAAGCGGTTTTAATAGTACCCAAGGGGGAGTTTTTTTATAAAATGCGATGCAAATTGTACATTTTAAAGAATATTTATTCAGCAACCCTGGTCCAAACTATTAGCTGCATAGTGAAGTATCTCATGAAACTGGCCACATTGGCCAAAAAAGTGCCCCACTTTGACCCAGAAAGCGGCCCACACACGCATTTTGCGTTTTTGGTTCGGTCATGGGTCAAACTGGCCACATTGGCCAAAAAAGTGCCCCACTTTGACCCAGAAAGCGGCCCACACAAGCATTTTGCGTTTTTGGTTTGGCCCTGGGTCTATTGCCCTATAAGCCAGCACGAGCCTGCGGAGGACGTTGGCTTTAAACTAGTCCTGGGCAGGATGTCCGCATACCCACAATCCTTTGCACAAAGATCAGCATAAAAGCAACAGTGTGTTCTCATTTCCTGAATTCATCCTTTGCACCTGTTTAAAACACTTCGCGTTCATTCTAGAAGTGATCACTAAGTGTCTTTAGCGGCTCTAGCAGGATAATTGCTCCTGCCCATAACTCAGTCATCCTAATATTGATGAGCGCTTCATATTTTCAGTCAGAGCTTGCGCCTTTCCTTGCGTTGGAATACATGCATTACTGTGCCCTTTAAATCACTCGCACTTCGTGTGGCAGGTGATGGAGAAGGGTTTTCGAATTTTTGGAGAAATCCACATTTGGGTTTCAGATGCTCGTGAATAAAGTTAGTCTGTTTGTTGATGGTGTGAATGCGGGTGAGCGAAACCTCCTCTGCGGTGCGCATGCGCTGAGAGCTCTTCCTTCTTAAGCCCTTATTCTGGGAGTCATCTTGAGTGCGCATGCATTGAGAGCTGTCCATCCCCGGGGTCCCCATCCCTACCAAGCTCCCATAACATGAGGGTACATTCTGGGAGTCACCTTGGATGCGCAATCGTTGAGAGCTTCACCTCCCCCGGGGTCCCCTTTCCCTACCGAGCTCCTGTACATGAGGATGCATTCTGGGAGTCAAGGATTAGGATGGACAGAGAAGTAATGTGTGGTGAGGAGTCACCCTGGAGAGAGGAGGGGCCTTTATTAACACACGGAGCTTCTTTTCTCAGACTCTCCCCTGTCAAATGAGTTCCACAGTGTTGCTATTTATTTAATATGTATTTATTTAGTACAGTTTAGATGAGAATAACAACAGCTTCAGAGAGAAATGCATTTGGGTATCAACATCTTCCAGATCGAACAGAAGGTCTGTCAAGTGTTTAGAGAATTGTGCAGCAGAAAATGCTATTTAATGAGATGCCCAAAAATAGATGCCATGTTCCATCAATCTCACAACAGCGCCGCCACTCCCCGCCCCCCCACCCCATCCCCCTTAGCACCACAGTGAGAGGCCAGCACGAGTTCCTGTACCCCTCCCCCTTAGCACAACAGTGACTGGCCAGCACGAGTTCCTGTACCCCTCCCCCCCTTAGCACAACAGTGACTGGCGAGCACCAGTTCCTGTACCCCTCCCACTCCACCCCTTAGCACCACAGTGAGAGGCCAGCACCAGTTCCTGTACCCCTCCCCCTTAGCACAACAGTGACTGGCGAGCACCAGTTCCTGTACCCCTCCCCCCTTAGCACAACAGAGACTGGCGAGCACCAGTTCCTGTACCCCTCTCCCCCTTAGCACCACAGTGAGAGGCCAGCTCCAGTTCCAGTACCCCTCCCCCTCCATCCCTTAGCACCACAGTGACTGGCCAGCACCAGTTCCTGTACCCCTCCCCCTCCACCCCTTAGCACCACAGTGACTGGCCAGCTCCAGTTCCAGTAACCCTTCCCCTCCACCCCTTAGCACCACAGTGACTTGCCAGCGCCAATGTTCCTCTTTTTCTTGCGGTCTCTCTACTGCAGAGATGCAATCTGGCTGTAAATTCACTTGGTGTCCCTCTTTTTTTGCAGTCTCTCTACTGCAGAGATGCCATCTGGCTGTAAATTCACTTGGTGTCCCTCTTTTTTTTGCTGTCTCTCTACTGCAGAGATGCAATCTGGCTGTAAATTCACATGGTGTCCCTCTTTTTCTTGCGGTCTCTCTACTGCAGGGATGCAATCTGGCTGTAAATCCACTTGGTGTCCCTCTTTTTCTTGCAGTCTCTCTACTGCAGAGACGCAATCTGGCTGTAAATTCACTTGGTGTCCCTCTTTTTCTTGCAGTCTCTCTACTGCAGAGACGCAATCTGGCTGTAAATTCACTTGGTGTCCCTCTTTTTTGCGGTCTCTCTACTGTAGAGATGCAATCTGGCTGTAAATTCACTTGGTGTCCCTCTTTCTTTGCGGTCTCTCTACTGCAGAGATGCAATCTGGCTGTAAATTCACTTGGTGTCCCTCTTTTTTGCGGTCTCTGCAGGGGGAATTCTTCAGTAGAAAGTATTGAGACAAATACAAGATGTCCTGAACAGGAAGAAAATGTTGGAGAAATTTAACGTGCGCATGTTAAACATGTCCTGGAAATTGAAGACGTATCTAATGGAGAAAAAGGGCAAGTTGACGTCTTTATGATAAATGGCAGAGTAGTCATCATGAAAGTGGACAGTTCCCGGTGGACAATAATGTCTAGACATACATTTGTGAACTGTGTAAATGGCAAGATGGAGCATCTGAAGCAACCTGACATTGAACCTTATGCGTACAGCAACGTCAAGATAGATGTACTGGGGAAGTGTCCTGCTACCATCAAGTTTAACGGGAGGAGTTGTGAAGCTGACATTTTTGTTACCAAAGAAGGATTGTCGCTTTTAGGATGGAGCGAGCAGAAGAAGTTGGGGATACTAATACAAGCCAATGCTGAGTTCCCGCTCACGATTGCAGAAGTGAGGGATCATTGGGAAAAAGAGTTCCCAAATGTGTTTACAGAGGACCTTGGGAGATTGAGAGGCTATGAGCATGAAATCAAGTTAAAGAAAGGTGCTGTCCCAAAAATACATAAAGTCAGACTTGTCCCACAGAACCTTAAAGACAAAGTAAATGCAGAGATTGAAGTTTTACTCCTGAGGGGCATCATAGAAAGGGTGGAAGGATCAGAGTGGTTGTCGCCTGTTGTTGTAGCTACAATATCCAGAAGGGACATAAGACTATGGGTCTCATTACGAGGTTGGAGGTAGCCATGGTGCTATTAGCACGATGGCTACCCCCTTACCGAATTCCGGGTCCGGGTTCTCGAAATAGGGACTTACCGGGTCATTCCAACCTTGGAGGACCCGGTAAGTCCCCATTCCGAGAACCATTCCCCATTCCCATTCGAGCCCCCATCAATAAGAACATTTTGGTAGACCGTCATCCCCTGCCCATAATCAGTGAAAAGTTGGCTACGTTGAGCAAGGCGAATAACTTTTCAGTGATTGACTTGTCGCAAACTTACCACCAGATTCCACTCTCAGAGGAGTGTCAAAATCTGACTGCTTTCATCACCACTGAAGGGACATTCAAATATTGCAGGATGCCGTTTGGTCTGGCTTCGGCGGCAGTGGTCTTTCAGAGAGTGATGGAGACAGTGGGGGGTGGTTTTCCGAATGTGATCATTTTCCAAGATGATATTTTAGTATTAGCTGAGTCTTGTGAGGAACATGATCAATTGTTGAGAGTTGTACTGTCTAGGTTGGGGGAGGCTGGACTAACAGTAAGGAGGAGTAAGTGTAAACTGTCTGTAGACAGTGTTGAGTACCTAGGTCATGTTGTGTCGAGTCAAGGTATCAAACCTAAATTGAGTCTTGTGGATGCTATCGAGAAAGCTCCATGTCCTTCGGATAAGGATCAAGTTAGGTCATTTCCTGGGCTAGCAGAGTATTACCATAAGTTTGTGAAGGATTTTGCAAGCATATCCACTCCTATAAGGGCTTTACTGAGAAAGGGGGTGAAGTTTCAGTGGTCCACACAATGTGAGGAAGCATTTAGAAAGATTAACCAAGGATTTGTACAAGCTCCTTCCATTGAGAAATTTGATGCCAATGACCGAACCGTACTAGTGGTTGACGCCAGCATGTTGGGTTTAGGAGCCACTTTAATACAATATGATACTAATAAGGTTGAGAGAGTTATAGCGTTTGCCTCTAGGACCCTCAAAGGAGTTGAGGAGAATTATTCAGTTATAGAGCGAGAAGCGTGGGCCATGTTCTGGGCTGTCAATCTTTTTAAATACTTTCTGTGGGAAAGATGGTACATTGTAAGGTCAGACCACAAACCCTTGGTACAGTTGTTTGATAGTGGAAGATGGGCTGTGGGATCTCCAAGGATAAGCAGATGGGGTCTTGGTCTCCAGTTGTACAATTCTGATGTTAGCTATTTGCCGGGTAAGAAGAACGTGGTGACGGATTGCCTGTCAAGAATGCCTGTGGAACGGGGCCAACCAGTACAAGCTCAGGATTGTGAAGAGTGTGTTGTTGTCGAGCTAGTCAGTGTGGACCGAGGAGAATGGGAACAAGCTGAGCTTGTAGATCAGGATCTTAAACTTATTAAGCAGTGGACTGAGGACGGGTGGCCTGACAATGAGGTTCTTGAGAAGAAGTTTGAGACCTGGTGGGAAGTCATAGAAGAGTTGAGTATGGTGGGAAGCAGACTAAGAAGGGGGAGCTGTATTGTTCCACCAGAAGGATTGAGAATTGGTTTGTTAGAACTGGCACATCAAGGCCATCTGGGTGAAGGAGCTACCAAGAGGAGAGTGAGACACAGTTACTGGTGGCCCAGGATGGATAGGATGGCTGAAGAATTTGTAAAAAATTGTAATGCTTGTCAATTGAGTGATAAAAATAAGGTTGTGCTAGAGGTACCTTTGATTCCTAATACTGTGCCAGTTCAACCGTGGCAGAAACTGGCTTTGGATATTTTGGGACCCGTGGCTGGTTTGGGTGACGGGTTCAAATACATTTTTGTTCTTGTCGACTAACATTCCAAATAGGTGGAGTGGGAAGCAACCATGGAAGTGACGGCTAGATATTTGGTTCCTTTCTTAGAAAAAGTATTTCTCAGGGAAGGTTGTCCTTCTGAATTAGTGTCTGACAATGGTGTGCAGTTTGTTTCCCAGTTAATTAGGACATTCTTAGAGTCATATGGCATTAAACATATTAAACAGCACTTTATCATCCACGGGCAAATGGATTGGTTGAGAGGGTCAATAGATAATAATAAAATAATAATAATAAATAAAAAAGATATTTCAAGAGAGGTATTCAGCTTGCAATGTGTACAGTCCTGGAGAGATGTATTAAATCACATGATGTGGAGCGATTTAACTACTCCTCATTCCACTGCAAAGGTGTCTCCCTTTCTGTCACTCAAGGGTACAGCGCCAGGAACTAAGCTTTGTCTCGGTTGGCTAGGATTGGCAGGGGCAGTTGTAGTGGATAGGAACGCTATTATGAGACTTAAAGGACAGGGGCAGAAAATCAATAAAGAGTCATTTGACAGGAGAGAGTGTGTGAAGAGTAGGGAGTGGAAAGTTGGAGACTTGGTGTTAGTGAAGAACCCCAGGTTTTCACAAAAGTTTGTGGACAGTAAATTCATTGGACCAAAGAGAATTGCTGCTGTGCGTGGAAGTGTCGTCATCTTGGAAGGAGGCAAATTGTGGTCATATGCAGGATGGCAAGAGCTGAGACAGTGAGGGATGAAGATTGTGAGGATACTCAGAGTGTGAGTGATGGGAAAATCACAAGTGAGGAGGATGATAGTGATGCCTCAAGGACAAGTTTTAAAGTGACTAACAGTGATGCCTCAAGGAGACTTACACGCAAACCGAGTTGGTTGAGGGATTTTGTTCAGTGATAACCTCACTGATGAACTTCTTTGGTTCTTGTTTTTTCGCATATGATATATTTTGTTATGTTTATTTCTTTGGGTTTTAGTTTCTGTTCTGGGGGAGGGAGATATGTAATAATTTATCTTTGTTTACTTTTGCCTTGCGTTCCAGTTTCACGAGCTGTGTTGAAAGTTCCATCAGGCTCGTGAAACTGGAACAAGGCCATAAGCAATTGACTGTTGGGCGTGTTGGTTGGCCCGTCTACAATAAACTTACTTGGAAAAGAAATAACCTGGTCACAGCAATCTATTCACCTGTCCTAGCGCACACCAGCCTGTGCGGTAAAAACAAAGGCCTGTCCTAGCGCGCTCCATCCTGTGCAGTACCTGGACTTGGCCGAGAAAATCGCAATACATGTCTTTTCCCTAAAAACGTGGGTGCCTTGTACCTTAAACACCCATTGTTCAATCCTCCACATTATTTCATTTCCTTAACAGAAACTGGGGCACCACAGCAGCCCGCATAGCAGGTTACCCCCTGCGCTACCCACTGCCCGCAAAGCTGGGTCACCACAGCAGCCCGCATTGTATGTTATCCCCTGCGCTACCCACGGCTGGCAAAGCTGGGGCATCACAGCAGCCCGCATTGTAGGTTACCCCCTGCGCTGCCCACTGCCGGCACAGCTGGTGCACCACAGCAGCACACATTGTAGGTTACCCCCTCCGCTACCCACTGCCGGCAAAGCTGCTGCACCACAGCAGCCCGCATTGTAGGTTACCCCCTGCGCTGCCCACTGCCGGCACAGCTGGTGCACCAAAGCAGCCCACATTGTAGGTTACCCCCTCCGCTACCCACTGCCGGCATAGCTGGTGCACCACAGCAGCCTGCATTGTAGGTTACCCCCTGCGCTATACACAGCTGGCAAAGCGGGGGCAGCACTGCAGTGCGCATTGTAGGTTACCCCCTGCGCTACCCACTGCCAGCGCAGCTGGGGCACCACAGCAGCCCACATTGTAGGTTACCCACTGCGCTACCCACTGCCGGCAAAGCTGGGCCACCACAGCAGCCCACATTGTAGATTATCCCCTGTGCTGCCCACGGCCGGCAAAGCTGAGGCACCACAGCCGCTCACAATGCAGTGTACCCCTGCGCTACCCAATGCTGGTAAAGCGGTGCACCACAGCAGCCCAAATTGTAGGATATCCCCTGTGCTACCCACTGCCAGCAGCATAAAGCCCCTCAGTTTTACCCACACAATGCTCGCCTCTGCACATCAAAATTCCTGTACAACAGAAAACGAATAGTTTACTGACCTAATCCGTGGTACATTTGCTACCCCTGCTTCAGGGAATCACATCACACATCCTAATTGTTTTTCATCCCAAACCACCACGAAACCAAATGGTTGCACGTGGACAACATTCTTCCTCTGCCCCCTAAAACATGTGCGCTCAAAAAATTGCAATAAAGAGAAAGAAAAGTTCGCCACATGCTAAAAACCTTGCGCTTCACAAGCAGTTGAAATTCGGACCCCACCAGCGGCACGGCTACACCCAGTTGAAATTCGGACCCCACCAGCGGCACGGCGACCGACCAAGGGACTTCATTACATCCCCGATAAGCACACCATGGCACAGCTACCACCCAAGGCACCTCATTACATCCCCGATAAGCACACTGCGGCACAGCTACTGCCCAAGAGACCTCATTACATCCCTGATAAGCACACCGCGGCACAGCTACCACCCAATGAACATAACACAAGCACACTGTGGCACAGCTACAACCCAAGGAACATAACACAAGCACACTGCTACACCGCTACCACCCAAGGAACATAACACAAGCACACCGCGGCACAGCTACCACCCAAGTAACATAACACAAGCACACCGTAGCACAGCTACCATCCAAGGAACATAACACAACCACACCGCGGCACAGCTAAAACCCAAGTAAACATAACACAAGCACACCGCAGCACAGCTACCATCCAAGGAACATAACACAACCACACCGCGGCACAGCTACCACCCAAGGGACCTCATTACATCCCCAATAAGCACACTGCGGCACAGCTACTGCCCAAGAGACCTCATTACATCCCTGATAAGCACACCGCGGCACAGCTACCACCCAATGAACATAACACAAGCACACTGTGGCACAGCTACAACCCAAGGAACATAACACAAGCACACTGCTACACCGCTACCACCCAAGGAACATAACACAAGCACACCGCGGCACAGCTACCACCCAAGTAACATAACACAAGCACACCGTAGCACAGCTACCATCCAAGGAACATAACACAACCACACCGCGGCACAGCGACCACCCAAGGGACCTCATTACATCCCTGATAAGCACACTGCGGCAAAGTTACTGCCCAAGGGACCTCATTACATCCCCGATAAGCACACCGCAGCACAGCTACCACCCAAGGAACATAACACAAGCACACTGGGGCACAGCTACAACCCAACGAACATAACACAAGCACACCGCTGCACAGCTACCACCCAAGGAACATAGCACAAGCACACCACTTCACAGCTACCACCCAAAGAACATAACACAAGCACACCACGGCACAGCTACCACCCAAGGAACATAACACAAGCACACCGCAGCACAGCTAACACCCAAGGAACATAACACAAGCACACCACGGCACAGCTACCACCCAAGGAACATAACACATTTCCAATATGCTGGCACCCCCGCAGCACGAGGAAGCATGCGAGGCACATCCACTTAAACTTCACAATTACACTCAAACATCGCCTCCACCTGAAAACTGATGGAGCGGCCACTGCCTAACGCTCAGAGGCCAACCATGGCCAGAAACATGAGGGCAGAGGGCGGACGCAAGGGAGCAAAGGCACAACCGGCACATTATAAGTACCCATGAAATTATTAATCTAAACCATGTGCATATCAGCTACTCAAAGTCAAAGGCCCGTGCTCTGGGCGAGCTTTATTTAAAAACTGTGGCCATTTTCCAGCTAGTTACCCTAAAACAAACCACCAAAACAGAAATTCACATATGCATCAGCATTGCGGTCTGTGTAGGGTGCTTGCCAAAACTCACAGTAGCACCAACACTCCCATGGAAAGCATTCTTACAAGCCGAAGACTACAAAACCAGCAGCACAAAGTGGACCCTCTCAACAAAAATTAAAGAAGCACGGCCCAATACAAAAAAGAATCATCCCTCTTAAGAAATGAGGCACAACGTGAGAAACCCTCACAGTAGGAACAGGACCATGGTGGCACGGCGACCGGCATGGCATACATGCAAATCCGCCGTAAACATAGAAAACATTGAACCCTTTGGCCCTGCGACCACCCAGGTAACAACAATGGTCTTGCAAATAGCAATAGAGCCAGTAAAACAGTGAACCCGGCGGCCCGTGACCACCGAGTTCACAACAACAATAGCAATACAGCCAGCAAAACAGTGACCCGGCGGCCCGCGACCACCCAGGTCACAACAACAATATACTTGCAAATAGCAATACAGCCAGAAAAAGAGTGACCCGGCGGCCCACGACCACCCAGGTCACAACAACAATAGCAATACAGCCAGCAAAACAGTGAACCCGGCGGCCAGCGACCCCCTAGGTAACAACAACAATGGACTTGCAAATAGCAATACAGCCAGCAAAACAGAGAACCCGGCAGCCCGCGACCACCCAGGTCACAACAGCAATAGCCATACAGCCAGCAAAACAGTGACCCGGTGGCCCGCAATCACCCACGTCACAACAAAAATAGCAATAAAGACAGCAAAACAGGGAACCGGGCGGTCCGTGACCCCCAAGTAACAACAATGGACTTACAAATAGCAATACAGCCAGCAAAACAGTGAACTCGGCGGGCCGCGACCACCAAGTTCACAACAACAATAGCAATACAGCCAGCAAAACAGTGAACCCGGCGGCCCACGACCCCCCAGGTAACAACAACAATGGACTTGCAAATAGCAATACAGCCAGCAAAACATTGAACGCGCCGGCCCGCGACCACCCAGGTCACAACAGCAATGGCAATACAGCCAGCAAAACAGTGAACCCGGCGGCCAGTGACCCCCCCCCCCAGGTAACAACAACAATGGACTTGCAAATAGCAATACAGCCAGCAAAACATTGAACCCAGCGGCCTGCAACGACCCAGGTCACAACAACAATAGCAATACAGCCAGCAAAACAGTCACAACAACAATGGACTTGCAAATAGCAATACAGCCAGCAAAACAGTGACCCAGTGGCCCATGACCACCCAGGTCACAACATCAATGGACTTGCAAATAGCAATAAAGCCAGTAAAACAATGAACCCGGGGGCCTGCGCCCTCTCAGGTCACAACAACAATAGACTTGCAAATAGCAATAAAGCCAGCAAAACAATGACCCTAGCGGCACAGCAACCACCAATAACCAGAAAAGGACAGCGCACCCTCTCCGAATTGTCATTAATCAAAACATTGACAATAGAGCAACCCGCCAGCAGACCAATGACCGTGCATCCCACACGCAAAGTTGCATCTGTATCAGCAACCCCGGCGGCGAGACCACACGGGGCATAACATAACCACTACCATCGCTCCAAGGATACCATGGACGCCCGTGCAAGGACGAATCGTACATTTTCTTTTTCCATGCCCGCACAACCTGCTGCGTGGCAACCAACACCAAAGTAGTTTCTTCAAACGCACATAAACAAAAGTTCACATTTATTGGAGCATTAACCACTCCTGCAACTCTAACAACACCCAGCAACAAACCGCACTCCCAAGCACAGCGACACAAGGACAGTTGCCAACACAAAGTCAGTAGCACACAATTAACCTTGTCGCCGCACAGTGGCCGGCAAGGGAACACATAAAGCAACACAAATACAATTGTAATTGTTTATATATAACACGCTTAATACCCAGAGGTTTCTAAGCGCAGACCCGGGGATGGAACCTGTGTTCCTCTGCCTCCTCTTGCTTCCAAGGCAAGCGCGTTGCCCCAGAGCCATCCTCCAGAGATTCCCATGCAATACATTGAGCCAAATACCTTCCCATTCTAACACATTGGTCCGCAATACACTGTTGTGGGTGCACTATTGGGCCTGCTAAAATATGGACACTAATATATACTGTAATCACTAAATAAACCCCGCAGCGCAGCGGCTTGCAAGGGAACACAGCACAATGCCATGCAAAATGAAATGCCACTGTAAAACACCTGCAATCACGCACCACTGCGCTCGCGGCCCGGAGGCTGACAAAACTTGAATTGCTCCACAAGGCGACCCAACCCCAATGGAGCCACTGGCCAACAAACCAGCCACGACAGCTGCATGCGCCCTCCACGTGGCTGGCACCTATTTCCCTCACTCCTACAAATGGGGAAAACACAGCATTAAACCCTGCGGCATGGCGGCCTGCAAGGAAACAATGCCATACAAACTGTAATTCATGTACAATCCAGTTTCATGCATGCACCTTTGCACACGCTGTACGGTGGCTGCAGAAAAGCCACCAATCCAAAACCATCCACCATGCTCGGACTGGTTTATAGGGCAATAGGCCTATGGCTGAACCAAGAACGCAAAATGCTTGTGTACGCTAGTTTTTTGGGTCAAAGTGGGGCACCTTTTTGACCAATGTGGGCCAGTTTCATGAGTTACTTCACTGTGCTGCTAATAGTTTTGACCAGTGATGCTGAATAAATATTCTTTTAAATGTATCACATTGTATCAAAAACCTCCCCCTTGGGTACTATTCGAACAGCGTCACAAAAGGATGGAATTCCCATTAGCAACTGTGGGCCACTTTTTTGTTGGTGCCAGAGACAATTTTTTGTCCAAGTCTGACTCCGTCATGCAGGCTTGGACAGGCCTATAGGGCAAGCTGCCGCCAGCCCGTCTGAACACTAATTGGGCACGTTTGGGCGGTGCCTTCACGCCGTTGCCGCGGGGTGACCTGTTCACTCGGAAGGGGCCATGTACCCATGTGGGTTGACAGGCCAGTGGGCAGACTGCAACAGGCCTGCTCAAGCCCTCCTGCTTTCCCGAATGGGCCTGCTGGCTATTTTCCAGGCCCGAATGTATGCAGATCTAGGGCAGAGCTTGGCCTGATGGGAGAAAGGAACTGTTCTACAATGTGCCTCTTCTGCTCGGCTCTGCCTCCCGAAGCTTCCCCTACACGTGTAACAGGCAACGCTGCAGACTCTGTGGGCTTTGGGGCGGGCTCGGTCTGGGTTGTTGTGTCACGTGCCAGAGAAGGCCCGATCACGTTTAAGGGGGCAGGAGCAAGAATAAATGTATCACCGGAACTGGCGTCTTTGGTCCGGTCCAGGTTTATGCAGTCAACTGAGTCGTCCTGTCATTCTTCTGCGCTGCAACAAAAAGCCTAGAGCAGGCCCTTATATGGTGCCGGGCCTCTACAGCAACAGAGGGCCCGACACAACACTGGCGACGAGGTGGCGCTGTCCCCACGTGCCCATACATGAACTATCACGTTTGTAACAAATCTCTGGCCAGCGTGTGCAAAGAGCCTCGCTTTTAGACCCCCAAAATTCTGAAAGCACTTCTAACATTCCATTTGCATCGCATATGAATGAACGCGGAAGCGGGAGCCTCGCTCTCACACTCCCAATGTTCCTTGGGGCTCCCGGACACTCATTACCATCGCATTCAGCAACTACTACGCTCCGGAAGCGAGCAGCAGCAGCACACGTGCCATGGTACCGCTGCACACAGTGGTTTATACGCCCAGGAGGCAAGAGACAACACGCGCTTCGAAAGAAACTGTGAAAATCCACCACAGAAACACTGGTGAGTGAAGTTTTCCACTCCCAGCAACCCCAGTGACAGGAGTCCTCTGTCAGGGACACATAAGTGGCTGTTCCACCAAGAGAGAGGAACCACCTCCCGCAGCCATACGTGCAGCACCACCAGAAGCACGTGTTTGCACCTGCACCAGTAAGGAACCATACTTCCCACGCACACCATGCAGCCCACCTCACAACACCAACTATGTCTAGCACAAATACAAGCCCCTCAAGGGCAAGTACAAGCCCATCTGGGAGAAGAGGCACCAATCCAGAACACCCAGACCCAGCACTCACCACCCTCATGGCACCCTTCAACCCATTCACCACAGGGGAGGCCATTCGCTGGGGCATCTGGCTACAACAATTCGAAATGCATCTCGATGCCAGGGAGATCACGGCGGATAGGAAGAAACGCACTTTCCTCCTGTTCAACATCAGAGCAGCGGCACTACGCCTATTCAACGCCATCCCAAACAACGGCGACGCAAATGACTACAATGCCACCAAGAACGCACTTACAAACAACTTCAAACCTCAATCCCAATTATGAACGATTCCATTTCTGTATGGCCAGACAGCGGGAGAGAGAGGCGGTGGACAACTTCCATGCCCACCTACGGGAGATGGCAGTCGGCTGTGTGTTCCCCAACGAGGAGTTCGCCATCCGCCTCCAAATAACCAATGGGATCTCATCAGAGAAACTGAGGAGAGCTATCCTATCGGAGAAGAACATTACGCTATCCCGCAGCCTAGAAATGGGGCATCTTCGAGAATGCATGGATGACCAGGTGGCAGTAATCGAGGCAGCAAACCAACGGCTTCCACTTGACAGCCCCAAGAAAACAGAGGAAGTCGCACCAGTCTCGAGGCGCCAAAGCACCCGAGAACCAGGAGACCGGTGAACGAACCCCTCCAAGAATCACATGCCTCAAGGACGAGAGAATGCATGCAAGTGGTGTGGTGGCCCATGGCACAGAGGAGAAACATGCCCTGCGTGGAGGTCGACCTCCCGCAAGTGTAACCGCCTCAACCACTATGCAGCTGTGTGCCTAAATCCACCAAGCAGAGGAGACTGCGAGACACTCCTAAGCTGCAAAACAGCCAAAAAACTGCAGTTGGTACAATTTACATTCAGCATCCAGCACGCAGAAATGAACAATCTACTAGAAAAAACAACAAAAAGTGTTCCAGGGCACTGGCTTCCTGAAAGGCAGATCCATCAAACCACACATTGACCCTACTATCGAACCAAAAGCAGTGCGTCATCGCAGAGTGCCATTCCACATGAGGGAGGCCATAAAAAAAGAACTCGACAAACTGGAAAAGGCAGGAATAATAGAGAAGACCTCAGGGCCGACCCCGTGGGTATCCCCCATGGTGGTAGCACAAAAGCCCAAACAACCCAATGCAGCACGGATCTGCATCGATATGAGACTCCCCAATGCAGCCATCGGAAGGGAACGACACATCACACCGACCATAGATGAGCTCATCATTGATCTGACAGGAGCGACGATATTCAGCAAGCTAGACCTCCGGTCAGGATACCACCAACTCGAACTGGCGAAGGAGTCGAGGTATATCACCACCTTCTCCTCTCACCTTGGCCTGAGGAGAAACAAGCACCTGAACTTCGGAATATCGTCAGCAGCTGATGTGTTTCAGCACGAGATCCAGAAGGTCCTCAATGGCCTAGAAGGGACAACAAATATCAGTATTGACATCATTGTCTATGCAACGAATGACAGAGAACACCACAAGCGCCTCGCTGCAGTACTGCGCAGACTTGAAGAAGCTGGGCTAACCCTGAATGCTGAGAAGTGCGAATTTGGAAAAGAAGAACTCTGCTTTTTCGGGTACATCTTTAACGCAAGTGGAGTATCGCCGGATCCAGATAAAGTAAACGATATCAAAAACACCAAGGCCCGCAATCCGCCATAGAAGTAAGGAGTTTAATGGGAATGGCAACGTATTGTTCGAGATTCATGCCAGACCTCGCCACCATAGCAAGCCCCCTCTGTGAACTAATGAAAAAGGACCTGAAGTGGGAGTGGTCCTCCATCCACAAACAAGCCTTCCAACTAATCAAAGACTCGCTGTCTGCCTCCACAACCATGGCATTCTTCGACATCGAGAGACACACAGAACTCCTGGTTGACGCCAGCCCAGTTGGCTTAGGGGCAGTACTCACCCAAGTCGACAAGGAGGGCAACTTACACCCCATCGGTTTTGCCAGCCGTGCGCTCACCAAAACGGAACAAAATTACGCATACATTGAAAAAGAAGCCCTCGCAATCCTGTGGGGGTGCAGACTTCAAAGTCTATCTACTAGGCAAACGAGCAAAGGTATTCTCGGACCATAAGCCCCTCATCCCTATATTCAAGGGCTCAGCACCACATCCCCTGGCACGCATCTAAAAGTGGATGCTACAACTCCCGCCTTACAACATAGAAGTTGAGTTTCGAGCAGGAGCAGACAACCCAGCCGACTACCTGTCCCGCCACCTGCGGCCAGCCACAGACCAGGAGGAACGACATGCGACGGAGACAAACGAACATGTGTGTCATGTAGTTGCCTGTGGCTGACCACGGGCCCTCACCTGCAAGAAGTAGCCACGAGACCAAGGCAGACGCCATCCTGACCCACACCACTCTTGCTATACAATCGGGATACTGGAAGAACTTCCTAACCTCCATGGCCCAGCGCACAAAACCCACTCAAGAGAAGCTGCAAGCACGCTATGGGATCCGCAACAAACTTACCATAGCCCCCGAAGGAGTGATACTGAAGGGAAAACAAATTGTAATCCCCACAGCACTTGAAGAAAGGGCCCTCAAACTTTCCCACAGTGGATACCAAGGAATTGTAAAAACCACATCATATCTAAAGTCCCGGATGTGGATGCCCCACATGCAACAGCAAGTGATAGATCTCGTAGAATCATGTGCATCCTGCCAAGCCACCAGGAGAGCGGAGAACCCAGAACCCTTCATCAGCGCCCCGAGGAGCAACAAACGGTGGGAAGCCGTCAGCATAGATTACTGCACCATCGCAGAAGGCTACCTACAAGTCCTGGTGGACGTATTCAGCCGATACTCTGAGGTTGAGCATGTGGAGTCCACCAACACCAAGACAATAACACTAGCCCTAGAAAAAATATTTGCAATACACGGCATCCCGTCCAAAATCAAGAGTGACAGCGGACCACCTTTCACTAGCCAAGAACTACGCCAGTTTTTCCAGGACCTCAACGTACAACACAAGAGGATCACCCCAGGATGGCCACAAGCAAACGGCGATGCCGAATGATTCATGGGGTCACTCAAAAAGGTCATCCGCATCGCAAAGGAATGAGGCCACTCCTGGCTGAAGGCAGTATACCGCTTCCTGTGGTACCACCGTCAGACCCCGCACTCCTCGACAGGGATCAGCCCCGCTGCCCTTATGTTCGGAGTACCAATACAGGCTGCACTCCCCATCCACCCGAACTGGGTGGCACCCGACCCGGACATCCCCGCCATAGAGGCAAGACAGATTAAACGGAACGAACAAGAGAGTCACACTCGCCACGCCAGCCACCACAAACTGCTGCCTGGAGACACTGTACTGGTCAAGAACCGGGCTCCGCCCAAGAAGATGTCTCTAAACTTCAAGTTCCAACCATGGACGGTCAGTGCCGCGAACCACAGCATGATCACAGCCACTAGAGGAAATTAGACGGTAATCAGGAACATATCACACTTCCGGAAAGTTCCAGCGGCACTGTGGAAAGAAGGCCCGAGGACCCCAAGAGGAGAGGCCGGATCACCCGCTCAGCAAAATGACCTGGAGCCGCCCGGAGCCTACAACACACCCCATGAACCAATGACACCAACCCCCTGCGAGGGTGAGGCCAGGTCAGAAACCCCTCCAGTGGAAGAAGCCGAGCGGTGTAATCCCCGATACAATCTGAGGGAAAGGCCACGACCATCGTCCCGCCTCCAAGGGTATGTCGTACAAGGAATTTACCGTCGATTGAGCATGCCCAGGGCAAGCTCCTAAGAGACTAGAATGGACTACACCTGTTCGAAATGTTAATGTTTATGACCGGAGAGGCCTGCCTTCTGACCCTCTTAGCAGAGGTTCAAGAACAGGCTGCGGTCAGGAAGGCTGATCTATCAGGGTGACGCTCATCCATGGTACATCGGGTTTGGTGACCTCGGCATCGTCACTAAATGAGGGATACTCGACTGCAATATTTCTGGTAGTGTGGGACTGTGTTCACACTTTCCCCTGAATTATTGGTGAATGAAATAAAGAAAAAGTAAAGTGTTTGAAAGAGCGAGTAGGTTGGTTGCACACAGAGCCAGGCTCAGACTGGCCTATAGGCGCATGGCTGAACAAAAATGCAAAATGCTTGCGTGGGCACATTTTTTGGGTCAAAGTGGGGCACATTTTTGGCCAATGTGGGCCAGATTGATGAGTTACTACAGTATGCAGATAATAGTTTTGACCAGTGTTGCTGAATAAATATTCTTTAAAATGTACAATTTGCATCAAATTTGATCAAAAACCTTCCCCTTGGGTACTATTCAAACAGCTTCACAAAAGGAATGAATTCCTATTTGCAACTGTGGGACACTTTCTTGGTGGTGCCCAAGACAATTTTGTGCCCCAGTCGGACCCTGCCACGAACCCTGCGGGATGCGGACCGCACAGGGAACACCAAGAAAGACAAAAACATGCATTCTCCCCCGAACACGGCTCAAGGCGGGACAGCGCCCCCACGAAGGACAAACACAGGGAAGGCCATCATCAAGAGAACTACTCCCTGAACGGCGACCGCTCAGGCAAACACAACAAACGTGCACCGACCAACCTACTCGCTCCGGAACACGGAGGAGGACACGTAACACTCCTGGAACGAAAACAAGCATGTTGCCACCGAGCCACACTCAGAGCGGGGGGGGGCGAAAACAAGTACGTTGCCACCGAGCCACACTCAGAGCCCGAACGGAGGTGAAAACAAGCAGGATGCCACCAAGCCACACTGAGAGAAGGGGGGGCGAAAACAAGCAAGTTTCCACCAAGCTAGGCAGAATTATATGCAGTACCCTTTGGGAACACTACACACAATTAGGACTACTAGTGACAGTACAATTTCACCTTAGGTACAAGCCTGTACTACACAGTTATAGTGGTAGCAGTAGCGGAGCAACCCGACTTATCTCAAGAGTAAGTGAGCAGTACAAGATAGTTCCACAAAGGACAGCAATTACTATGATTCAGGCAAACACTGACTCAAGGTTTCTAAGTAAAAGAATATGGGCCTCATTACGACTCAGGCGGTAAGGGTTTTACGACGGCGTAAACAGCGCCGACCCTTACCGCCTGAGTACGAGGTCCCTTAGCGCCATGGCGGATTTAACACCTGCTTTTAGCAGGTGTTAAAATCCATGGCGCTAAGGGACCATGGAGTTAATTACGCCACCGTAATTTACGGTGGCGTAATTAACGCCTTCCCCACTCCCATTATGCCCTAAGGCGCAAAAATGGGAATGGGGAAGGGTAAATGGGGATTGGGGACTTACCGCCCCGCCAAGGTCGGAATGGGGCGGTAAGTCCGCCAACCACCATGGCGTAAACGTAGTTTACGCCATGGTGGTAAAGTCACGGCCCAGGCAGTAACTTACCGCCTGGGTCGTAATGAGGCCCTATGTATTTATTTACTTGACAGTTGTATAACATTTCACTATTCTAAGCAAGTTAAAAATCACAATCATAAATACACCACACCCTTAAATTGCAGACAAGTTAAGCTCACAAAATGAAGTGGGAGCAATTTTAAAGGGAGGGAAAGACAATGGGGCTCATTACGACCCTGGCGCTAAGTGTTTAACGGCGCCGTAAAAGGCTGCGGCGCTGTTAAACACTTAGCGCCTGATTACGAGGTCCCTTTGCTGGACCCGACCTTAACGGCTGGTCAAGACCAGCCGTTAAAGTAGGGACCCGCAAAGGGACCTTGATGGCAATCACGGTACCGCTATTAGCGGTACCGTAATTGTCGCCTTCCCCATTCCCATTGAGCCCTATGGGGCAAAAATGGGAATGGGGAAGGGCCATGGCGGCATGGGGAATTACCGCCCCGCCAACCTCGGAATGGGGTGGTAATTCCCCATTCCGCCATGGAGGACTCCGGCATGGACCATGGTGCTAATAGCACCGTGGTTTAGCGCCGGAGTCCTAATGAGGCCCAATGTATATCAGAAATTAGTAAAAACCAACAGGTAAGTAATCAGAGCAATTGAACAAGAGAGGCTACAAGGTTACAATCAGATAGAAAAGGCTTAGGGCCAAAGTCAATGGTTCAAAAGTCTTTTGCTCAAGATAATAGGTTCAATGTAGTTCGCTGTGGCACAGATTCCAGACATGTTGGTTGGTAGAAAAGTTAGTTCAAAGAGAAGAGAAGGAGAAGCCTTCGGAAGCCCTCAACAAAATACAATGGCCCTCATTACGACCCTGGCGGAGAGGGGTTTACGCCAGCGTAATGCATGGCGTACCTCTCCGCCAGATTAGGACTTTCCGTAGCGCCATGGTGATTTTTACACCCGGAAAAATCCATGGCGCTACGGGTCCCCTAGTTAACCCCACTCCCATTATACCCTATGGGGCAAAAATGGGAATGGGGAAGGGTAAATGGGGATTGGGGACTTACCGCCCGCCAAGGTCGGAATGGGGCGGTAAGTCCGCCAACCCCCATGGCGGAGTTGGCAGCTCTGCACCATGGACCTCCGCCAGGGTCGTAATGAGGGCCAATGTGAATAAGACCAAAGAGTTTCCATTTTTAATTTACCAATGATTATACATACCACTGAAAATTACAGTGCCAAATCAGTGAAAATTGTAAAGAAAAGAATAGTTAACATTATTTTCTAAACTATGACTGTGACTGCATGTATTCTTTTACAGGAAAATAAAGCTTCTGCTATCATTGCAGTGCATATTTTGACCATGCAAATTCTGCACAGCATTGTGGGTATGTAGATTTGTGCTTCTACACATTGAGCTGCTCTGAGCAGAGGCTGCGTTTTGCTGTTTCCACACTGAAGGATTCTCAATCTCCAGATCATTGACCCCTGACCTAAGTGAGCTCTTCCCTGACCTGGTGACCTCTGAATAGAGAAATGGGCTAGTGTAGAATGAACTGTCTGTCTCCTGGGACTGAAGCCAACGTCCCCAGTACCTCTTTGCTTTGTGGAGTACATTGTCCACACATGCCAACGTTTCAGAGCATCTGGGAGCGAGATTTTCTCGCAGAAAGCGGGAGATATGAATTTCCCCATTGAATTGCACTGCAGTCAGAATTCTTTTAGTAGGCGTGAATTGATGCAAAAGTTGGGGTCTCCTGTCTAAATCGGCAGGTTTGGCATGTATGCATTGCCCTTGCTAAAGAAGGAGGGATGAGATGATGGCAGCAATGTTATTCTTCCCACCCTACAGATTTAGGTAGTAGGCTACTGATTTTGAAGTAACTCTCTGCCTACATATTATGGTAACAGACCTATCGCTTTCATGGCATATACAAGAATAACTCAGAGCTGATGCTTACTTGCTGAAGTGCATGTTTAAAATACTGAGTTGGAGGCTGACAAAAGAAACCTATCACCTGTCACATTCATGAATTCTTCCCCTCTCGGCTCTGATAACAGTTATCTTGTTTTTCAGGTATGTTCATCTAATTCCTGGTTCTGATATAGAGTTCGTGTTTCTGTTACCTGTGCCATCTCTCTTAACCTTTAGATTTCACTGGGTGGGTGTAAAGGGAGAATTTTGCCTTGGGTGGGTGAGACCCAGGGCTTTAAGTGGGCCGGGGCCTGCCGGGCTGGGCCCCGGCAGGCTCTGAAATTTCGTTTTGAGGCGGGGCCCTGCCGGGGCCCAGTAATCTCCCCTGGCAGCCACGGCCACTACACGAAAAGGCATTTTTTTCTACAGCCTGAAGCGCTCGCTCGTTTGCGAGAGCTTCAGGCTACAGAAAAAAATGCCTTTCAGCCATAATGGTGGCGCTGCACCTGCGAGGCATCCCTTTAATCAAGAGATTCCCGTCGGCCGGCGCCACCATTATGGAAAAAACGTGAGGCCGCTGAAAGCAGAGGCCTTGCTTTCTAAATACTGGAGCTGCCGCGCATTCGCGGGAGTTTCAGTATTTAGGAAAAAGGCCTCTGCTTCCAGTGGCCTCACGTTTTCAGCCTTAATGGTGGTGCTGCCCCTCCCCAGCTGGCGAGGGGCAGCACCACCATTAAGGCTGAATAGGCAGGCGCTGTCCCCTGCCAGGCAAGCCTACACAAAATAAATGCAGAGATCAGCACCCTCTCCCCATGGGGGAGAGGGTGCTAGTCTACACGAAAGGCTGCCTGGCAGGGGTGGCAGTAGCCCATTGAGCCCGGGCTCGTTAAGGGGGCGTGGCCTAACGGGCCATCAAGACCCCCTCTGTTAGGCCACGCCCCCTCGATGAGCCCAGGCTCGATTTGTAGTGCCACTTAAGGCACTGGTGAGACCTCATTGAAATGAATGGACGTGTAGGAGGCTTGGCGGGTGAATTAATACATCCCAAGGTGGGTGACACCCGTCTAAAGCGTGTGAGTTGAGAGATAGGCCTGTATTAGCAATAGCTTTATTGTTTCCTGGCTGTTAGTTAAATACATGTAATACATGGTGTCATTTTCTCCTGGAAATTGGTTTACTACTGTTAAGAAATTGTCCTGCCAGGACCGGAAATCAGATGCAATACCCACACATCTCTCTTCCTCGCCCCAATACTTACTACCATTGCGTCATCTCGCTTGCATCTTAAAACCTTTCTTTTTTTTCTTCACTAGGCTCTGCCTTCATAATGCCTATACCCAGAGCCACCAGTTCCTTCTTTAGAGACAGTTTGATCTCCCGAATGGGGGCTTGCTGGGGTTTCCACTCTTCTTCTTTTTGCTTAGAAGCCAGGATCTCCCACGGCCCATGAGGGGCTCAGGCTGCGATAGCAAGTAACCTTGGGAACATCCCGGGTCAGGAGGCAGGACCGCAGATTCTAGAGCTGGGCCTGGAGGAGTGGTCCTGTGGGCTTCCCCCGAGGCTGAAAGGCTTCCTCCAGGACTGCTGGGCTTTGCTGGAAAGTCCAGAGGAGAGGCGCCGATCCGGAGATAGGGCAGGTTAGCCAGTGACTCATTTTATTGACTTATTTAGTTTGAGTGGACCTTTAAGTGGAGGCAGAGCTGCGTGCAGTGTTAAAGGGAACCTGGCAAGCGTTGCTAAGGTAACACGTTCTTGCTGGTGTCTGCGTCCCGCTGGTGTTACTAGATCCCAGGCATGATCATGGGAAACACAGTGAAAAGAGGAAGCACAAGGGGCTGAGAACAGAGGTCCCTCTTTACCTTCATCACCCTCCCCTCCCAAAAAGAAGAAAAGGGGAAGTAAACTTCAGGATATGTCAGCGAAGCGCCTAACGCAGCTCATAAAATGGTGCTGGGGAGGAAAGAAAGGCAGGACTAGTTCAGCCTGCAGCAAAGAGGTGTGTAGGGTCCTATGGCATCGCCATCCTTATCCTCCTCTGAGTCTGTCTCAGAGAGAACTGGTGAGGAACAGCAGGGAGATATTTAGACTCAGACGCCATGAGGTGCTGTTATCACACGTGTTCTGCAAGACGCGGTTTTAGAGGCTGACTCTGCTTAAGGAAACAGTCCTCCTGTGCAACAGTTTTGAATGACAGTAAAGAGCCTCCTTCTCATAAAGGATATTATGGCTAAACTGATGAGGGACTGGGATGTTCCTGATGTCACCTCCATTCCATGTTTTATGGCTAGCCTTTATCCTCTTACTGAAGTGAACACATTATTGCCATCCCTCACCGGGGGCCCTCCATGCCCCAGAAGTGGCAGCTGAGAGGGACCCGGTGGGCAAGTGGGTGGAGGTTGCACTTCACAAAAATCGTATCAATCCATATATGGCCACGACGAGCAAAGTGTCTGGTTCCTGCTCCTCCCAGGTGCTGCTGGAGCTGCTGGATGACTTCCAGGAGTGGTTCCTGCTCCTCCCAGGTGCTGCAGGGTGACTTCCAGGAGTGGTTCCTGCTCCTCCCAGGTGCAGTGGTTCCTGCTCCTCCCAGGTGCTGCTGGGTGACTTCCAGGAGTGGTTCCTGCTCCTCCCAGGTGCTGCAGGGTGACTTCCAGGAGTGGTTCCTGCTCCTCCCAGGTGCTGCTGGGTGACTTCCAGGACTGGTTACTGCTCCTCCCAGGTGCTGCTGGAGGACTTCCAGGTGTGGTTCCTGCTCCACCCAGGAGCTGCTGGATGACTTCCAGGAGCTGGTTCCTGCTCCACCCAGGAGCTGCTGGATGACTTCCAGGAGCTGGTTCCTGCTCCTCCCAGGTGCTGCTGGATGACTTCCAGGAGTGGTTCCTGTTCCTCGTGGTTCCTGCTCCTCCCAGGTGCTGCTGGATGACTTCCAGGAGTGGTTCCTGCTCCTCCCAGGTGCTGCTGGATGACTTCGAGGAGCTGGTTCAGGTAATTGGTAAGGCAAAGACTGTAAGCAATTGGTGGAAAGGATGGAGCTGCATTTGAATTCTTGTCCAATCTGCCCTGTGATGGATTAAGGGCTTCTGCTTTGCCAATGGGCGAGGCCATAGCAGCCAGAAAGCAGGTGCATGCCAGAAACTGGACCAGGGATTTATCTAAAGAATCTGTAGTGGTTCATCTTCCCTATAGAGGAGTGAAACTGATCAGAAGAAAAGGAGCATAAAGGGCAGAGGCAGGATAAGTCAGTCGATGCCCTGCAGAAAAGGAACAGGATATACATGTCTACTTCCGGGGCACCTCTGAGGGTGGTGGGAAAGCAACCAATTCAGAGAAGAGGAAAGAAACAATAATTCAAGCAGTGCCCCAAAGTTCACTTTACCGTCTCCAAGAACAGATCGCCTGGTCAAAATGTCGAGGTACTGACTGGAGCACCCCTCTTCAACTGGAGCTTTCCTGAGAGAGGCTGAAGCTCTGCAAGTAACAGTGAAGAGGGTCAATAACAGGCCCCAGGGTTCTGGGGATCATTCAAAGAGGATCTGCCATTGACGTCTCCTCCAGAGCTCCCGGAACTGGCACAATGAGGACACCATGGCCCCTGGACCATCCCAGAAGAATAGCTTTTCTTCCTGAGATCCAGATCCTTCTGTGGAAGGGGGTAGTTTGCAGGGTCCCCAAAATCCACACTTGAAGAGCCTGATACTCCATCGCTTTTCCTGGCCCGCGACCACCCAGGTCACAACAACAATGGCAATACAGCCAGCAAAACAGTGAACCCGGCGGCCAGTGACCCCCCCAGGTAACAACAACAATGGACTTGCAAATAGCAATACAGCCAGCAAAACATTGAACCCAGCGGCCTGCAACGACCCAGGTCACAACAACAATAGCAATACAGCCAGCAAAACAGTGAGCCCGGCGGCCCGCGACCACCTAGGTCACAACAACAATGGACTTGCAAATAGCAATACAGCCGGCAAAACAGTGACCCAGTGGCCCATGACCACCCAGGTCACAACAACAATGGATTTGCAAATAGCAATAAAGCCAGTAAAACACTAAACCCGGGGGCCTGCGCCCACTCAGGTCACAACAACAATGGACTTGCAAATAGCAATAAAGCCAGCAAAACAGTGACCCTAGCGGCACAGCAACCACCAATAACCAGAAAAGGACAGCGCACCCTCTCCGAATTGTCATGAATCAAAACATTGACAATAGAGCAACCCGCCAGCAGACCAATGACCATGCATCCCACACGCAAAGTTGCATCTGTATCAGCAACCCCGGCGGCGCGACCACACGAGGCATAACATAACCACTGCCATCGCTCCAAGGACACCATGGACGCCCGTGCAAGGACGAACCGTACATTTTCTTTTTCGATGCCTGCACAACCTGCTGCGTGGCAACCAACACCAAAGTAGTTTCTTCAAACGCACATAAACAAAGGTTCACATTTATTGGAGCATTAACCACTCCTGCAACTCTAACAACACCCAGCAACAAACCGCACTCCCAAGCACAGCGACACAAGGACAGTTGCCAACACAAAGTCAGTAGCACACAATTAACCTTGTCGCCGCACAGTGGCCGGCAAGGGAACACATAAAGCAACACAAACACAATTGTAATTGTTTATATATAACACGCTTAATACCCATAGGTTTCTAAGCGCGGATCCGGGGATGGAACCTGTGTTCCTCTGCCTCCTCTTGCTTCCAAGGCAAGCGCGTTGCCCCTGAGCCATCCTCCAGAGATTCCCATGCAATACATTGAGCCAAATACATTCCCCTTCTAACACATTGGACCGGAATACATTGTTGTGGGTGCACAATTGGGCCTGCTAAAATATGGACATTAATATATACTGTAATCACTAAATAAACCCTGCAGCGCAGCAGCTTGCAGGGGAACACAGCACAATGCCATGCAAAATGAAATGCCACTGTAAAACGCCTGCAATCACGCACCACTGCGCTCGCGGCCCGGCGGCTGACAAAACATGAATTGCTCCACAAGGCGACCCAACCCCAATGGAGCCACTGGCCAACAAACCAGCCACGACAGCTGCATGCGCCCTCCACGTGGCTGGCACCTATTTCCCTCACTCCTACAAATGGGGAAAACACAGCATTAAACCCTGCGGCATGGCGGCCTGCAAGGAAACAATGCCATACAAACTGTAATTCATGTACAATCCAGTTTCATGCATGCACCTTTGCACACTCTGCACGGTGGCTGAAGAAAAGCCACCAACCCAAAACCATCAACCATGCTCGGACTGGCTTATATGGCAATAGGCTTATGGCTGAACCAAGAACGCAAAATGCTTGTGTACGCCAGTTTTTTGGGTCAAAGTGGGGCACCTTTTTGACCAATGTGGGCCAGTTTGATGAGTTACTTCACTGTGCTGCTAATAGTTTTGACCAGTGATGCTGAATAAATATTCTTTAAAATGTATCACATTGTATCAAAAACCTCCCCCTTGGGTACTATTTGAACAGCGTCACAAAAGGATTGAATTCCCATTAGCAACTGTGGGCCACTTTTTTGTTGGTGCCAGAGACAATGTTTTGTCCAAGTCTGACCCCGTCATGCAGGCTCGGACAGGCCTATAGGGCAAGCTGCCGCCAGCCCGTCTGAACACTAATTGGGCACGATCGGGCCTTGCCTTCACGTCGTTGCTACGGGATGACCTGTTCACCCGGAAGGGGCCATGTGCCCATGTGGGTTGACAGGCCAGTGGGCAGACTGCAACAGGCCTGCTCAAGCCCTCCTGCTTTCCCGAATGGGCCTGCTGGCTATTTTCCAGGCCCGAATGTATGCAGATCTAGGGCAGAGCCTGGCCTGATGGGAGAAAGGAACTGTGCTACAATGTGCCTCTTCTGCTCGGCTCTGCCTCCCGAAGCTTCCCCTACACGTGTGACAGGCAACGGTGCAGACGCTGTGGGCTTCGGGCGGGCTGGGTCTGGGTTGTTGTGTCACGTGCCAGAGAAGGCCCGATCACGTTTAAGGGGCAGGAGCAAGAATAAATGTATCACCGGAACTGGCGTCTTCGGTCCGGTCCAGGTTTATGCAGTCAACTGAGTCGTCCTGTCATTCTTCTGCGCTGCAACAAAAAGCCTAGAGCAGGCCCTTATACCGTGCCGGGCCTCTACAGCAACAGAGGGCCCGACACAACACTGGCGACGAGGTGGCGCTGTCCCCACGTGCCCATACATGAACTATCACGTTTGTAACAAATCTCTGGCCAGCGTGTGCAAAGAGCCTCGCTTTTAAACCCCCAAAATTCTGAAAGCACTTCTAACATTCCATCCGCATCGCATATGAATGAACGCAGAAGTGGGAGCCTCGCTCTCACACTCCCAATGTTCCTTGGGGCTCCCGGATTCTCATTACCATCGCACACAGCAACTACTATGCTCCGGAAGCGAGCAGCAGCAGCACACGTGCCATGGTACCGATGCACACAGTGGTTTATACTCCCAGGAGGCAAGAGACAACACGCGCTCCGAAAGAAACTGTGAAAATCCACCACAGAAACACTGGTGAGTGACGTTTTCCACTCCCAGCAACCCCAGTGACAGGAGTCCTCTGTCAGGGACACATAAGTGGCTGTTCCACCAAGAGAGAGGAACCACCTCCCGCAGCCACACGTGCCGCCCCACCAGAAGCACGTGTTTGCACCTGCACCAGTAAGGAACCATACTTCCCACGCACACCCTGCAGCCCACCTCACAACACCAACTAAGTCTAGCACAAATACAAGCCCCTCAAGGGCGAGTGCAAGCCCATCTGGGAGAAGAGGCACCAATCCAGAACACCCAGACCCAGCACTCACCACCCTCATGGCACCCTTCAACCCATTCACCACAGGGGCGGCCATTCGCTGGGGCATCTGGCTACAACAATTTGAAATGCATCTCGATGCCAGGGAGATCACGGCAGATAGGAAGAAACGCACTTTCCTCCTGTTCAACATCAGAGCAGCGGCACTACGTCTATTCAATGCCATCCTAAACAACGGCGACGCAAATGACTACAATGCCACCAAGAACGCACTTACAAACAACTTCAAACCTAACCTCAATCCCGATTATGAACGATTCCATTTCTATATGGCCAGACAGCGGGAGAGAGAGACGGTGGACAACTTCCATGCCCACCTACGGGAGATGGCAGTCGGCTGTGAGTTCCCCAACGAGGAGTTCGCCATCCGCCTCCAAATATTCAATGGGATCTCATCAGAGAAACTGAGGAGAGCTACCCTATCGGAGAAGAACATTATGCTATCCCACAGCCTAGAAATGGGGCATCTTCGAGAATGCAGGGATGACCAGGTGGCAGTAATCGAGGCAGCAATCCAACGGCTTCCACTTGACAGCCCCAAGAAAACAGAGGAAGTCGCACCAGTCTCGAGGCGCCAAAGCACCCGAGAACCAGGAGACCGGTGAACGAACCCCTCCAAGCATCACATGCCTCAAGGACGAGAGAATGCATGCAAGTGGTGTGGTGGCCCATGGCACAGAGGAGAAACATGCCCTGCATGGAGGTCGACCTCCCGCAAGTGTAACCGCCTCAACCACTATGCGGCTGTCTGCCTAAATCCACCAAGCAGAGGAGACTGCGAGACACTCCTAAGCTGCAAAACAGCCAAAAAACTGCAGTTGGTACAATTTACATTCAGCATCCAGCACGCAGAAATCAACGATCTACGAGAAAAACACCAAAAAGTGTTCCAGGGCATCGGCTGCCTGAAAGGCAGATCCGTCAAACTACACATTGACCCTACCATCGATCCGAAAGCAGTGCGTCATCGCAGAATGACATTCCACATGAGGAAGGCCATAAAAAAAGAACTCGACAAACTGGAAAAGGCAGGAATAATAGAGAAGACCTCAGAGCCGACCCCGTGGGTATCCCCCATGGTGGTAGCACAAAAGCCCAAACAACCCAATGCAGCACGGATCTGCATCGATATGAGACTCCCCAATGCAGCCATCGGAAGGGAACGACACATCACACCGACCATAGATGAGCTCATCATTGATCTGACAGGAGTGATGATATTCAGCAAGCTAGACCTCAGGTCAGGATACCACCAACTCAAACTGGCGAAGGAGTCGAGGTATATCACCACCTCCTCCTCTCACCTTGGCCTGAGGAGATACAAATATCTGAACTTCGGAATATCGTCAGCAGCTGATGTGTTTCAGCACGAGATCCAGAAGGTCCTCAATGGCCTAGAAGGGACAACAAATATCAGTATTGACATCATTGTCTATGCAACGAATGACAAAGAACACCACAAGCGCCTCGCTGCAGTACTGGGCAGACTTGAAGAAGCTGGGCTAACCCTGAATGCTGAGAAGTGCGAATTTGGAAAAGAAGAACTCTGCTTTTTCGGGTACATCTTTAACGCAAGTGGAGTATCGCCAGATCCAGATAAAGTAAACGATATCAAAAACACCAAGGCCCACAATCCGCCATAGAAGTAAGGAGTTTAATGGGAATGACAACGTATTGTTCGAGATTCATGCCAGAACTCGCTACCATAGCAAGCCCCCTCTGTGAACTAATGAAAAAGGACCAGAAGTGGGAGTGGTCCTCCATCCACAAACAAGCCTTCCAACTAATCAAAGACTCGCTGTCTGCCTCCACAACCATGGCATTCTTCGACATCGAGAGACACACAGAACTCCTGGTTGACGCCAGCCCAGTTGGTTTAGGGGCAGTACTCATCCAAGTCGACAAGGAGGGCAACTTACACCCCATCGGTTTTGCCAACCGTGCGCTCACCAAAACGGAACAAAATTACGCATACATTGAAAAAGAAGCCCTCGCAATCCTGTGGGGGTGCAGACACTTCAAAGTCTATCTACTAGGCAAACGAGCAAAGGTATTCTCCGACCATAAGCCCCTCATCCCTATAATCAAGGGCTCAGCACCACATCCCCCGGCACGCATCGAAAAGTGGATGCTACAACTCCTGCCTTACAACATAGAAGTGGAGTATCGAGCAGGAGCAGACAACCCAGCCGACTACCTGTCCCGCCACCTGTGGCCAGCCACAGACCAGAAGGAACGACATGCGACGGAGACTAACGAACATGTGTGTCATGTAGTTGCCTGTCGCCGACCACGGGCCCTCACCTGCAAGAAGTAGCCACAAGACCAAGGCAGACGCCATCCTGACCCACACCACTCTTGCTATACAATCGGGATACTGGAAGAACTTCCTAATCTCCATGGCCCAGCGCACAAAACCCACTCAAGAGAAGCTGCAAGCACGCTACGGGATCTGCAACAAACTTACCATAGCCCCCGAAGGAGTGATACTGAAGGGACAATGAATTGTAATCCCCACAGCACCTGAAGAAAGGGCCCTCAAACTTTCCCACAGTGGATAACAAGGAATTGTAAAAACCACGTCATATCTAAAGTCCCGGATGTGGATGCCCCACATGCAACAGCAAGTGATAGATCTCGTAGAATCATGTGCAGCCTGCCAAGCCACCAGGAGAGCGGAGAACCCAGAACCCTTCATCAGCGCCCCGAGGAGCAACAAACGGTGGGAAGCCGTCAGCATAGATTACTGCACCATCGCAGAAGGCTACCTACAAGTCCTGGTGGACGTATTCAGCCGATACTCTGAGGTTGAGCATGTGGCGTCCACCAACACCGAGACAATGAATCTAGCCCTAGAAAAAATATTCGCAATACACGGTTACCGTCCAAAATCAAGAGTGACAGTGGACCACCTTTCGCTAGCCAAGAACTATGCCAGTTTTTCCAGGACCTCAACGTACGACACAAGAGGATCACCCCAGGTTGGCCACAAGCAAACGGCGATGCCGAATGATTCATGGGGTCACTCAACAAGGTCATTCGCATCGAAAAGGAATGAGGCCACTCCTGGCTGAAGGCAGTATACTGCTTCCTGTGGTACCACCGTCAGACCCCGCACTCCTCGACAGGGATCAGCCCCGCTGCCCTTATGTTCGGAGTACCAATACAGGCTGAACTCCCCATCCACCCGAACTGGGTGGCACTCGACCCGGACATCCCCGCCATAGAGGCAAGACAGATTAAACGGAACGAAGAAGAGAGTTACACTCGCCGCGCCAGCCACCGCAAACTGCTGCCTGGAGACACTGTACTGGTCAAGAACCGGGCTCCGCCCAAGAAGATGTCTCTAAACTTCAAGTTCCAACCATGGACGATCAGTGCCGCGAACCACAGCATGATCCCAGCCACTAGAGGAAATTAGACGGTAACCAGGAACATATCACACTTCTGAAAAGTTCCAGCGGCACTGTGGAAAGAAGGCCCAAGGACCCCAAGAGGAGAGGCCGGATCACCCGCTCAGCAAAACGACCCAGAGCCGCCCGGAGCCTACAACACACCCCATGAACCAATGACATCGACCCCCTGCGAGGGTGAGGCCAGGTCAGAAACTCCTCCAATGGAAGAAGCCGTGCGGTGTAATCCCTGATATAATCTGAGGGAAAGGCCACGACCATCGTGCCGCCTCCAAGGGTATGTCGTACAAGGAATTTACCGTCTATTGAGCATGCCCAGGGCAAGCTCCTACGAGACTAGAATGGACTACACCTGTTCGAAATGTTAATGTTTATGACCTAAGAGGCCTGCATTCTGACCCTCTTAGCAGGGGTTCAAGAACAGGCTGTGGTCAGGAAGCCTGATCTATCAGGGTGACGCTCATCCATGGTACATCGGGTTTGGTAACCTCGGCATCGTCACTAAATGAGGGATACTCAACTGCAATATTTCTGGTAGTGTGGGACTGTGTTCACACTTTCCCCTGAATTATTGGTGAATGAAATAAAGAAAAAGTAAAGTGTTTGAAAGAGCGAGTAGGTTGGTTGCACACAGAGCCAGGCTCAGACTGGCCTATAGGCGCATGGCTGATGGCTGAACAAAAACGCAAAATGCTTGTGTGGGAAAATGTTTTGGGTCAAAGTGGGGCACATTTTTGGCCAATGTGGGCCAGATTGATGAGTTACTACAGTATGCAGATAATAGTTTTGACCAGTGTTGCTGAATAAATATTCTTTAAAATGTACAATTTGCATCACATTTGTTCAAAAACCTTCCCCTTGGGTACTATTCAAACAGCTTCACAAAAGGAATGAATTCCTATTTGCAACTGTGGGACACTTTCTTGGTGGTGCCCGAGACAATTTTGTTCCCCAGTCGGACCCTGCCACGAACCCTGCGGGATGCGGACCGCACAGGGAACACCAAGAAAGACAAAAACATGCATTCTCCCCCGAACACGACTCAAGGCGGGACAGCGCCCCCACGAAGGACAAACACAGGGAAGGCCATCATCAAGAGAACTACTCCCTGAACGGCGACCGCTCAGGCAAACACAGCAAACATGCACCGACCAACCTACTCGCTCCGGAACACGGAGGAGGACACGTTACACTCCTGGAACTAAAACAAGCATGTTGCCACCGAGCCACACTCAGAGCGTGGGTGGGGGAGGCAAAAACAAGTACGTTGCCACTGAGCCACACTCAGAGCCCGAACGGGGTGAAAACAAGCAGGATGCCACCAAGCCCCACTCAGAGAAGGGGGGGCGAAAACAAGCAAGTTTCCACCGAGCAGGGTGTTAGGCAGAATTATATGCAGTACCCTTTGGGAACACTACACACAATTAGGACTACAAGTGGCAGTACAGTTTCACCTTTGGTACAAGCCTGTACTACACAGTTATAGTGGTAGCAGTAGCGGAGCAACCAGACTTATCTCAAGAGTAAGTGAGCAGTACAAGATAGTTACACAAAGGACAGCAATTACTATGATTCAGGCAAACACTGACTCAAGGTTTCTAAGTAAAAGAATATATATTTATTTACTCGACAGTTGTATAACATTGCACTATTCTAAGCAAGTTAAAAATCACAATCATAAATACACCACACCCTTAAATTCCAGACAAGTTAAGCTCACAAAATGAAGTGGAAGCAAAATGGCACTCCAGCAATTTAAAAGGGAGGGAAAGACAATGGGGCTCATTACGACCCTTGGGCTAAGTGTTTAAGGGCGCCGTAAAAGGCTGCGGCGCCGTTAAACACTTAGCGCCTGATTACGAGGTCCCTTTGCGGGACCCGGCCTTAACGGCTGGTCAAGACCAGCCGTTAAAGTAGGGACCCGCAAAGGGACCTTGATGGCAATTACGGTACCGCTATTAGCGGTACTGTAATTGCCGCCTTCCCCATTCCCATTGAGCCCTATGGGGCAAAAATGGGAATGGGTAAGGGCCATGGCGGCATGGGGAATTACTGCCCCGCCAACCTCGGAATGGGGTGGTAATTCCCCATTCCGCCGTGGCGGACTCCGGCATGGACCATGGTGCTAATAGCACCATGGTTTAGCGCCGGACTCCTAATGAGGCCCAATGTTTATCAGAAATTAGTAAAAACCAACAGGTAAGTAATCAGAGCAATTGAACAAGAGAGGCTACAAGGTTAAAATCAGATAGGAAAGGCTTAGGGCCAAAGTCAATGGTTCAAAAGTCTTTTGCTCAAGAAAATAGGTTCAATGGAGTTCGCAGCACAGATTCCAGACATGTTGGTTGGTAGAAAAGTTAGTTCAAAGAGAAGAGAAGGACAAGCCTTCCAAGCCTTCAACAAGAATAAGAACCATAGGAATTTCAGTTTTAATTTACCAATGATTATATATACCACTGAAAATTACAGTGCCAAATCAGTGAAAATTGTAAAGAAAAGAATAGTTAAAATTAGTTTCTAAACTACAGAGTGTGACTGCATGTATTCTTTTACAGGAAAATAAAGCTTCTGCTATCATTGCAGTGCATATTTTGACCATGCAAATTCCGCAAAGCATTGTGGGTATGTAGATATGTGTCCAAAACTGATTTGTGCTTCTACACATTGAGCTGCTCTGAGCAGTGGCTGCGTTTTGCTGTTTCCACACTGAGGGATTCTCAAGCTCCAGATCATTGACCCCTGACCTAAGTGAGCTCTTCCCTGACCTGGTGACCTCTGAATAGAGAAATGGGCTAGTGTAGAATGAACTGTCTGTCTCCTGGGACTGAAGCCAACGTCCCCAGTACCTCTTTGCTTTGTGGAGTACATTGTCCACACATGCCAACGTTTCAGAGCATCTGGGAGCGAGATTTTCTCGCAGAAAGCGGGAGATATGAATTTCCCCATTGAATTGCACTGGAGTCAGAATTCTTTTAGTAGGCGTGAAACTAAGAATTGATGCAAAAGTTGGGGGTCTCCTGTCTAAATCGGCAGGTTTGGCATGTATGCATTGCCCTTGCTAAAGAAGGAGGGATGAGATGATGGCAGCAATGTTATTCTTCCCACCCTACAGATTTAGGCAGTAGGCTACTGATTTTGAAGTAACTCTCTGCCTACATATTATGGTAACAGACCTATCGCTTTCATGGCATATACAAGGATAACTCAGAGCTGATGCTTACTTGCTGAAGTGCATGTTTAAAATACTGAGTTGCAGGCTGACAAAAGAAACCTATCACCTGACACATTCATGAATTCTTCCCCTCTCGGCTCTGTTTTTCAGGGATGTTCATCTAATTCCTGGTTCTGATATAGAGTTGGTGTTTCTGTTACCTGTGCCATCTCTCTTAACCTTTAAATTTTCCAGGGTGGGTGTAAAGGGAGAATTTTGCCTTGGGTGGGTGAGACCTCATTGAAATGAATGCACGTGTAGGAGGCTTGGCGGGTGAATTAATACATCCCAAGGTGGGTGACACCCGCGGCCCGCCTAAAGCGTGTGAGTTGAGAGATAGGCCTGTATTAGCAATAGCTTTATTGTTTCCTGGCTGTTAGTTAAATACATGTAATACATGGTGTCATTTTCTCCTGGAAATTGGTTTACTACTGTTAAGAAATTGTCCTGCCAGGACGGGATATCAGAAGCAGTACCCACACATCTCTCTTCCTCGCCCCAATACTTACTACCATTGCGTCATCTCGCTTGCATCTTACAACCTTTCTTTTTTTTCTTCACTAGACTCTGCCTTCATAATGCCTATACCCAGAGCCACCAGTTCCTTCTTTAGAGACAGTTTGATCTCCCGAATGGGTGCTTGCTGGGGTTCCACTCTTCTTCTTTTTGCTTAGAAGCCAGGATCTCCCACGGCCCATGAGGGGCTCAGGCCGCGATAGCAAGTTACCTTGGGAACATCCCGGGTCAGGAGGCAGGACCGCAGATTCTAGAGATGGGCCTGGAGGAGTGGTCCTGCGGGCATCCCCCGAGGCTGAAAGGTTTCCTCCAGGACTGCAGGGCTTTGCTGAAAAGTTCAGAGGAGAGGCGCCGATCAGGAGATAGGGCAGGTTAGCCATTGATTCATTTTAGTGACTTATTTAGTTTGAGTGGCCCTTTAAGTGGGGCAGAGCTGCCTGCAGTATTAAAGGGAACTTGGCAAGCGTTGCTAAGGTGACATGTTCTTGCTGGTGTCTGCATCCCACTGGTGTTACTAGATCCCAGGCATCGTTTCTGGGGGGGGTGCTTTTTTTCTTCTTTTTTTCTTCTTTCCTGGAAATCTCCTGGGGAGACTTTGCTTCAGCCTGTGTTCAGCTCTCGGTCCTGCCTGAGGCCTCTCCCCCTGGCAGGCCTTGAACACCCCTGTGTGCTGCCTCCTGCTATCCATCCTGCCATTCCTGGGGCCTATGAAGGTGCTTTGTTCTGTGACTTCATGTAAACACTCTGATTTATCTGGGAGATGCTCCCAGCCTCCTGCAATGGATTCTTGTGAATATCCTCCGGGCTCTGGCAGTTCTGCTTTCTCTGGGCTGTCTGCAGCCTAGCCTGGTATGACCCTTACTTTCTCCACTCCTCCAGTTTTCTGGCATTCAGGTTGATTATTGCAAACCTAATTTCCCATTGGGACATGTTGGTGTCTGTTAAAGCTGTATTTTCCCTTTTCATAGATGCCTATGCTTTGATGTGTGTGCCTTGCTTATCCCTAGTACAGTAACCTCTGCTGTTAATAGGTGGTGCTGCGCCCCCTTTTCCATTGTCTCCCACTGTGGTCCTCATCATGAGTTGGGCGGTATCTGGGCGGTAAATCCTCCGGGATACCACCCAACGTAATTAGCGTTATTGCAACTTAGGCCCTCATTACAACTCAGGCGGCAAGGGGTTTACGGCGCCATAAACAGCGCCGACCCTTACCGCCTGAGTACGAGGTCCCTTAGCGCCATGGCGGAGTTAACACCTGCTTTTAGCAGGTGTTAAAATCCATGGCGCTAAGGGACCATGGAGTTAATTACGCCACCGTAATTTACGGTGGCGTAATTAACGCCTTCCCCACTCCCATTATGCCCTATGGGGCAAAAATGGGAATGGGTAAGGGTAAATGGGGAATGGGGACTTACCGCCCCGCCAAGGTCGGAATGGGGCGGTAAGTCCGCCAACCACCATGGCGTAAACATAGTTTACGCCATGGTGGTAAAGTCACGGCCCAGGCGGTAACTTACCGCCTGGGTCGTAATGAGGGCCTTAGTCTAAAGCTATTAGCGCTGAATGACAAGTTGCGGTGGCGGGGTAAGTCCCCATTTATTTCACTCAATAGGACTCTACGGGACATTCTCAGAGCAATTAAAGCAGCGCTAATTGCACAAAAAATGTGCGGAAAGTCGGCGCATTCCCACCCAGCTCAGAGCTTGAGGTGAGTACTCTGACGTTCCCCCAAACTCGGGATTTGGCGGAGCAGTAACACAGCGCTAATAGCGTTATCACCACATTTTTACAGCTCAGCCCAAATTGTGTGGGATTTCTTTCTGCGATCCAGTTTAAGTGCAGTACCAAGAGCAACAGCTAGATGTCCCTCCCTTTTGCTAATGAATATCTGTACTATCATGTGCTTCTGTTGTGCTTAGCACTGTTATGGATATTGTAGGCTGTTTCATTGGTGTTTGGATCTGTTTAGTTTTCACTTGTGCATTTTGTGACCCTTTTCTGATTGTGCAGTTGAACACCGTTCTCCGTAACCAGTTTGGAAGCACATCCTTCTCCTGTGAAGAGAGCACACAACAATCTTATGTTTGTCCTGGTGGAAATGCCATGCACACATTCAAATTCGATTCATTTAGACCTGTAACCGACACCCACAATGACATTTCTACTGTCTTTGTCCATCCATTTCCATGTCCCAATATAGTCACGTTCTACCTTCTTCTACACCTGGTCCGGTATCGTAGCGTTTCTCAGGGGTGCGTGTCTGGTTCGCAGCACTTTCTCACTGTCCACACAAGCATGCCAGGGGGACAGAGCCTGCTCTATGTCCCTGTCCACACAAGCATGGCAGGGCGATAGAGCCTGCTCTATGTCACTGTCCACGCAAGCATGGCAGGGCGACAGAGCCCGCTCTATGTCACCGTCCACGCAAGCATGGCAGGGGGACAGAGCCCGCTCTATGTCACCGTCCACGCAAACATGGCAGGGCGACAGAGCCCTCTCTATGTCACCGTCCACGCAAGCATGGCAGGGGGACAGAGCCCGCTCTATGTCACCGTCCACGCAAGCATGGAAGGGGGACAGAGCCCGCTCTATGTCACCGTCCACGCAAGCATGGCAGGGGGACAGAGCCCGCTCTATGTCACCGTCCACGCAAGCATGGCAGGGCCACAGAGCCCGCTCTTTGTCACCGTCCACGCAACCATGGCAGGGCCACAGAGCCCGCTCTATGTCACCGTCCACGTAAGCATGGCAGGGAGACAGAGCCCGCTCTATGTCCCCGTCCACGCAAGCATGGCAGGGGGACAGAGCCCGCTCTATGTCACCGTCCACGCAAGCATGGCAGGGGGACAGAGCCCGCTCTATGTCACCGTCCACTCAAGCATGGCAGGGCCACAGAGCCCTCTCTATGTCACTGTCCACACAAGCATGGCAGGGCCACAGAGCCTGCCCTATGTCACCGTCCACACAAGCATGGCAGGGCCACAGAGCCCGCTCTATGTCACTGTCCACACAAGCATGGCAGGGGGGCAGGGCCTGCTCTATGTCACTGTCCATGGCAGCCCAGCAGTAGTTTTCACATATCCTTTTCTTGGTAGGAGTCACACCCAAGTGACTGTCATGGGCCTTTGCTGTGACACATGCCCACATTCCTCTGGGAGGGATGACTTTAGTCGCCCTCATCACATACTGCCCTTGCACATAGATCTGATCGGGATCTTTCTAGTAGGTTTGGAGCGAGTGGCACAGGCTACTTTCATCTGGACAGCTTGAGGTAGAGGATGCCCTCAGCTGCTCCATGTCTGGATCTTCCTTGTCATGGCTACATCCACATATACTTATCAATGGTGGTGTCACTACCTTCATAAAGGTCATGCTACAATGCACTCACCAGTCAAAAAGTCGGCCTCACTTATCCCACCTGGTGAAGAAGCTGCGGCAGGCAGTCTGCTTGTTTGTTTATCCATCCTGGAATGTGGCACACCTGACATGAATACTACTGCAATTTGGCTGATAGTCGAGCTGCTTGCTCTGCCTTCAAACACTCCTCTAACATCTGCCACCTCCTTGAGGACCTCAATCTAGACGTCCCCACTCTCACAGAGACATGGTTGACTGCCAGCTCTGTCTCAAGTCTCGACACCCTCTCCCTGAGGTTTACAAGATCCTCTCCAAACCCAGGCTTAACCAGGCCGGGGGTGTAGTGGTCCTGATGTTCCCCGAGTGGGTCCCTGCTACTATCATACCCACTCAGGCCTGATCTTATTTCAAATGACTTGGGGTCGTAATGAGGCCCATGGTGTACATGTCAGCACCACTTAATGCTGTGGGAGAATCACCTACACCCTTGAGATGCCCTAGAGAGACAGTGTACATGTCAGCACCACTTAATGCTGTGGGAGAATCACCTACACCCTTGAGACGTCCTGGAGAGACAATGTAAATATCAGCACCTCTTAATACTATGGGATAATCAGCTACACCCTTGATATGCCCTGGAGAAACAGTATACATGTCAGCACCACTTAATGCTGTGGGAGAATCACCTACACCCTTGAGATGCCCTAGAGAGACAGTGTACATGTCAGCACCACTTAATGCTGTGGGAGAATCACCTACACCCTTGAGACGTCCTGGAGAGACAATGTAAATATCAGCACCTCTTAATACTATGGGATAATCAGCTACACCCTTGATATGCCCTGGAGAAACAGTATACATGTCAGCACCACTTAATGCTGTGGGAGAATCACCTACACCCTTGAGATGCCCTAGAGAGACAGTGTACATGTCAGCACCACTTAATGCTGTGGGAGAATCACCTACACCCTTGAGACGTCCTGGAGAGACAATGTAAATATCAGCACCTCTTAATACTATGGGATAATCAGCTACACCCTTGATATGCCCTGGAGAAACAGTATACATGTCAGGACCTCTTAATGCTGTGGGAGAATCACCTACACCCTTGAGACGCCCTGGAGAGACAGTGTACATGTCAGCACCACTTAATGCATTTAGAGCAGTGATAGAAGCAACATTAACTCACTCTCAGTTGCCCTCACTTTGGCTAACAAGTATCACAGTTAGAAGCCCATACATGGAGTGCTTTACATCTACTGCTGGCAAGTTGGTCAAATGAATAAAAAGGGAATGATTGGCAGGTGTCAAAATGTTTCTATATAATTGCACCGATTTCCAATCAATACGAGCATGTGATGGTAAGAGACCCAGCTCGTGCCGAATAGTTCCTAACGGGACACATTGCGCAAGAGATAAAGCCAAGTGGCCGCACATTAAGCAAACTCAGCACCAGAGATAAGTTTATCCACAGTTCTTTGGTGGTAAAAATATAGGGCAGGCGAGATCGAAAAACGACAGAAAAGGCAATCAAATAAACGCATTTACGCCGCCGCCACAGTTGCTGCCGTACCCAATTGAGTTATAGAATTGACTTGGGAAGACCTAGAAAAAATGCAACCCCTAAATATTGAAACCGATTTACTCTTTCCAGTTTAGAATGGTTAATACGCCCGCCAGGTAAAGGTTCTAGGCTTACCCTTAAGTAAATTATCAGGAAGTAGAGAAAGGACTTTGGTTTTGCAGCATTGACTTTCAAATCCAAGTTCAGTAAATAATTATTTAGGGCGCAAAGAGACTGCTGCCGGCCTATCGGCGTGAGGTCACAAAGGGCGCATCTCGAGCATTGAATTAGGACCAGGCGGCCTCTCCAAATACAGGGGAATGGCTAGTTCCAGACTCGAGATACTATGATCATGAAAAAAATATATAATCCAAAGTAGATCGAGAGGAGGTATTTTGGGGCAGAAAATCACCTGAAATGTTGCCATTCAATAGCAATAAATCCCAAGACTCCATTTCTTGGCGAATTAAAGCACCACAGTCTCTAGGCCTCATTACACGGGTGGCGGTAAGGATTTACCGGTACCAGTATTTTACCGGTACCGGTAAATCCTTACCGCCTTACTACGAGGTCCCTTTGCAGGTTGGGGAATTTAACGCCTGCTTTTTGCAGGCGTTAAAAACCAACCCGCAAAGGGACCCAAGGAGCTAATTTGCGGTACCGTAATTAGCACCTTCCCCATTCCCATTATGCCCTATGGGCAAAAATGGGAATGGGGAAGGGCAATGGTGGAAGGGGGAATTACCGCCCCGCCAACTTTGGAATGGGGCGGTAATTCCCCTTTCCGCCAAGGCGGTGCCGGTATTTTACCGGCATGAACCATGGCGCTAATAGCGCCATGGTTCTCCGCCATCCGTGTAATGAGGCCCTCTATCTTTATCCGAAACACCCAAACAAGGCCGTTTAAATAGAATCCAGGATCCAAACATTCACTGTTAAAATCGCCCATAATTATGATATGATCACCACTTTCGGAAGACCAGGGCAACAATCAATCGGACAGCATGACTGAAATAAAGTCCTCTTGGAGGCTCGAGGTAAGTCCTTAGGGTCTTTATTAAGTTACATAGATATCAGATTGCATTCAGGACATCAGGTACTGGAGGTGAGGAACACGATCTTAAGGAGAGCCCCGTGGCTCCCACCACCCAGGCTGCATATCTCTAACTGCCCCAGGTGGTACTCCCCCACACAAACCCAAACATTCCATGGGGCTGCAGGACATTCCATGGGAAAAGGCTCAGGATATAACACACCTCCCTTCTTACACACACAGGGAAGGGGGACAGGATATAACACATCTCCCTCCTTACACACACAGGGGAGGGAGACACGATATAACACACCTCCCTTCTTACACACACAGGGAAGGGGACAGGATATAACACACCTCCCTTCTTGCACACATAGGGGACGGGGACAGGCTATAAGGCACCTCCCTGTTTACACACACAGGGAAGGGGGAGAGTATATAACACATCTCCCTTCTTACACACACAGGGAACGGGGACAGGCTATAACACACCTCCCTTCTTACACACACAGGGAAGGGGGACAGGATATAACACACCTCCCTTCTTACATACACAGGGAAGGTGACAGGATATAACACACTTCCCTTCTAACACACACAAAGAAGGGGGACATGATATAACACACCTCCCTTTTTACACACACAGGGAAAAAGGTCAGGATATAACACACCTCCCTTCTTGCACACATAGGGAACGGGGACAGGCTATAAGGCACCTCCCTGTTTACACACACAGGGAAGGGGGAGAGTATATAACACATCTCCCTTCTTACACACACAGGGAACGGGGACAGGCTATAACACACCTCCCTTCTTACACACACAGGGAAGGGGGACAGGATATAACACACCTCCCTTCTTACAGACACAGGGAAGGGGGACAGTATATAACACATCTCCCTTCTTACACAGGGAACGAGGACAGGCTATAACACACCTCCCTTCTTACACACACGGGGAAGGGGGGCAGGATATAACACACCTCCCTTCTTACAGACACAGGAAAGGGGGAACAGATATAACACACCTCCCTTCTTACACACACAGGGAACGGGGACAGGCTACAACACACCTCCCTACTTACACACACAGGGAAGGGGGAAAGTATATAACACATCTCCCTTCTTACACGCACAAGGAACGGAGACAGGCTATAACACCCTCCCCCCTTCTTACACACACAGGGAAGGGGGACTGGATATAACACACCTCCCTTCTTACACACACAGGGAAGGGGACAGGATATAAAACAGCTCTCTTCTTACATACACAGGGAAGGTGGACAGGACATAACAAACCTCCCTTCTTACACACACAGGGAAGGGGGACAGGATATACCACACCTTCCTTCTTACACAAACAGGGAAGGGGGACAAGATATAACACACCTCCCTTCTTACATACACAGGGAAGGTGACAGGATATAACACACCTCCCTTCTAACACACACAAAGAAGGGGGACATGATATAACACACCTCCCTTTTTACACACACAGGGAAAAAGGTCAGGATATAACACACCTCCCTTTTTACACACACAGGGAAAAGGGTCAGGATATAACACACCTCCCTTTTAACACACACAGGGAAGGGGGACAAGATATAACACGCCTCCCTTCTTACACACAGAGGGAAGAAGGACACGATATGACACACCTCCCTTTTTACACACACACAGGTAGGGGGACCGGATATAACACACCTCCCTTCTTACACACAAAGGGAAAGGGGCAGGATATAACACATGATTACAAATTATTTTTAATATGTTTTGCTTGGTTTAAAATATACATTAACAAGAAAGCAGGTGTGCTGAACTAAAGAAGAGGGTGCTTTTCCAATCACTTTTACAATTAAAATGTCAGTGCAGTTGGTCTCACATTTAGTCATTACAATACCACCATCTTGAATGCCTTATTTAGCTTGAAGACAGACGCTGATGTGATGAGGCTCTGAGGCATTTAGTGGTAGGGCCCCTGGAGGAACCTTAGAAGTAGAGAAATGCCTAAAGTTTGAAAGACACCAAAAGCAAGAGATGATAAAGTGGGGGTTTCCCCCAGTAAAGCGTTTCTGATCATCTTAGAGCAGAAGTATAGACGTACTAAGTCCATTCTGTCATCAAATACAGATTCCATTTGATCTGCATCAGCTGTGCTAATTATCCTTACATTTGGGATTTCATGAAGAAGCGGTAATGGGCCTAATACCAATCACCATTATCGCCACTTGGTCCAGCGGAATTTCTGCTGGATTAGAAGTGCTGGTGGTGGTGTAATTCCCCATTTAATTTGAGTCCATTGGACTCAATGGGGGTCATTACGACCCGGGCGCCAAGGGATACCGGGCACCGATAATGACACCGGTGCCGGTAATCCCTTTGCGCCCTATTCTGAGGTCCCTTTGCAGGTCCTTCCTTAACGCCTGGTTTTAGCAGGCTTTAAGGACGGGACCCGCAAAGGGATACCGGGGTCAATAACAGTACCGTAATTTACAGTACCGTTATTGGCGCCTTCCCCCTTCCCATTCAGCCCTATGGGGGCTTGAATGGGAATGGCATTTCAAATGGGGACTTACCGGTCCCGCAAAGGGCGGAATGGACCAGTAAATCCCCATATCACCACGTTGGTGGCGGTAACTGTATTGGTGCTAGTCATGGCGCTAATAGCGCCATGACTAGCACCAACCTCAGAATGAGGGCCAATGGGTTTTTTTGGGCGGAATTACCGTGGTGGAAGTCCCACCATGGTGGCATTTCCACTACAGTAATTTCACCGATTCTGCCGGATTTTCAGTGGTAAGTTGGAGGATTTCCATCCAGGATTTTACTGGAGGCAAATCCTCCACTCAAGGGGCCTCATTACGACCCAGGCGGTAAGTTACCGCCTGGGCCGTGACTTTACCACCATGGCGTAAACTACGTTTACGCCATGGTGGTTGGCGGACTTACCACCCCATTCCGACCTTGGCGGGGCGGTAAGTCCCCAATCCCCATTTACCCTTCCCCATTCCCATTTTTGCCCCATATGGCATAATGGGAGTGGGGAAGGCGTTAATTACGCCACCGTAAATTACGGTGGCGTAATTAACTCCATGGTCCCTTAGCGCCATGGATTTTAACACCTGCTAAAAGCAGGTGTTAAAAGCACCATGGCGCTAGGGGACCTCGTAATTGGCGGTAAGGGGTCGGCGCAGCTAACGCTGGCGTAAACCCCTTACCGCCAGGGTCGTAATGAGGCCCAAGGTCAAAACTCGTAATTTGGCATAGTGGTAAAGTTGGCAGTGACACAGTTACTGCCAACTTTACCACTTACCGCCAAACTCATAATGAGGCGCAATATTTCCTGCTCTTTAAACATCCGTTCCCGATACAAAGTTAAAGACGGATCTCAAGCAGAGGCAGGTGAGCCTGGGCCCATTGGCTTAGCCTCGAATTTATAGGGAAGGGGACGTTGTATGAGAATGTCAGTACCAGGGAACCTACGAGACAGAGCACTCAAGAGTCACTTATCACGAGAGGAAACATCCATCGAAGGCACCGCTTGAGGCTGTGGGCTCAGCGCCATCAGCCTCTGCTTCTTTGCTCTAGTGTCAAAGAACTGGGGCGCACACCCTGGAATTGACAGGGAGTGATGGCACCTCAGGGTTTCATGTCGATTCATCTTAGTAGTATTTCTTTCAGTGTCATATCAGTGGCTGAGTCGAACTGACCACATTTCCATCAGATGGAAGACAGAATACCGAGTGGGTTGTCAAGATACTTGCATTTAAAATAGAAGCATCGGCTTCTGCCAGTTGGGCCGGTTTTTAAAAAGTGAGCTATAGCACTATTGCCAACCTTTTTTTTCCTGGATTGTTTCTTTGAAGTAGCAGGTTCCACCACCGGCTCAACATGCATCATACCAGGATCCGCCACACTACTGTTGGAAGCCATGGTGGCAGAAGTGGCACGAGAATGTAACTTACGCATACATTTGCCGGAACCTTTATTTTTTACTTCTGGATCTTTCTTCAGGTTCTCAGATTTCTCTCTCTTTTTGACTTGCAAAGGACCATTCACGGAAGCAGCGCTTGAAAGTGGGGAATCAATGTTTACTCACGGGTGTCCAGCAGGAGGCGCACTATCCAGGGCCGGACTGATAAATCAGTACTCGAATTGGCAATATCCCAGCTCTTACTCTTGATGGGCGAAGACAGCAAAGGCTCCCCTATACGTGGAGCGCAAGAGTCTGGTGCAGAAATGTTTATTACCCAAGATGTATTTTTCCATTTGTCCTTCAGTGTTTCCAAAATACTGGAACGGACACCTGGCCTAGCGGTAAATCATTCAAATCAAAATTAGTGGCGTCCATCAGATGTGTTCTTCTATTTGCGTTGCCGAATATAAAACCTTCCACAAATGTAAGCCTGGACACACGCGTTGATCATCATGAATCGCCTCATACAATGTAACCAGAGGAGTTCATGTAAAATGGAGAGCGTGCAGAGCTGATAACAAAACATCATCTGGCGCTGGATGAAGGCTAGGAAATGTAGAGCGTGCAGAGCTGATTCCAAAACATCATCTGGCGCTGGATGAAGGCTAGGAAATGTAGAGCGTGCAGAGCTGATTCCAAAACATCATCTGGCGCTGGATGAAGGCTAGGAAATGTAGAGCGTGCAGAGCTGATTCCGAAACGTCATCTGGCGCTGGATGAAGGCTAGGAAATGTAGAGCGTGCAGAGCTGATTCCAAAACATCACCTGGCGCTGGATGAAGGCTAGGAAATGTAGAGCGTGCAGAGCTGATTCCAAAACATCATCTGGCGCTGGATGAAGGATAGGAAATGTAGAGCGTGCAGAGCTGATTCCGAAACATCACCTGGCGCTGGATGAAGGCTAGGAAATGTAGAGCGTGCAAAGCTGATTCCGAAACATCATCTGGCGCTGGATGAAGGCTAGAAAATGTAGAGCGTGCAGAGCTGATTCCGAAACATCATCTGGCGCTGGATGAAGGATAGGAAATGTAGAGCGTGCAGAGCTGATTCCAAAACATCATCTGGCGCTGGATGAAGGCTAGGAAATGTAGAGCGTGCAGAGCTGATTACGAAGCATCATCTGGCGCTGGATGAAGGCTAGGAAATGTAGAGCGTGCAGAGCTGATTCCAAAACATCATCTGGCGCTGGATGAAGGCTAGGAAATGTAGAGCGTGCAGAGCTGATTCCAAAACATCATCTGGCGCTGGATGAAGGCTAGGAAATGTAGAGCGTGCAAAGCTGATTCCGAAACATCATCTGGCGCTGGATGAAGGCTAGAAAATGTAGAGCGTGCAGAGCTGATTCCGAAACATCATCTGGCGCTGGATGAAGGATAGGAAATGTAGAGCGTGCAGAGCTGATTCCAAAACATCATCTGGCGCTGGATGAAGGCTAGGAAATGTAGAGCGTGCAGAGCTGATTACGAAGCATCATCTGGCGCTGGATGAAGGCTAGGAAATGTAGAGCGTGCAGAGCTGATTCCAAAACATCATCTGGCGCTGGATGAAGGCTAGGAAATGTAGAGCGTGCAGAGCTGATTCCAAAACATCATCTGGCGCTGGATGAAGGCTAGGAAATGTAGAGCGTGCAGAGCTGATTCCAAAACATCATCTGGCGCTGGATGAAGGCTAGGAAAGACATGATTAGGAGAAGAGCAGGAGGACTGTGCAGGCAATTCTGCAGGAGGAAGGCGAGGCAAGACGTGATGAGGAGAGGAACAGGAGGACTCTGCAGGCAATTCTGCTGGATGAAGGCGTGGTAAGACATGATGAGGAGAAGACCAGGAGCACAGTGCAGGTAATTCTGCTGGATGAAGGTGAGGCAAGACATGAGGAGGAGAAGAACAGGAGGAAGTGCAGGTAATCCTGCTGGATGAAGGCGAGGCAAGAAATGAGTAGAAGAGCAGGAGGAAGTGCAGGCAATTCTGTAGGATGAAGGCTAGGCAAGACATGATGACGAGAAGAGCAGAAGGAAGTGCAAGCAATTCTGCTGGATGAAGGCAAGACATGATGAGAAGAGCAGGAGGAAGTGCAGGCAATTCTGCAGGATGAAGGCTTGGCAAGACATGATGAGACGAGCAGGAGGAAGTGCAGGCAATTCTGCAGGATGAAGGCTAGGCAAGACATGATGACGAGAAGAGCAGGAGGAAGTGCAGGCAATTCTGCAGGATGAAGGCTTGGCAAGACATGATGAGACGAGCAGGAGGAAGTACAGGCAATTCTGCTGGATAAAGGCTAGGCAAGACATGATGAGGAGACGAGCAGGAGGAAGTGCAGGCAATTCTGCTGGATGAAGGCTAGGCAAGACATGATGATGAGAAGAGCAGGAGGACTGTGCAGGCAATTCTGCTGGATGAACGCTAGGCAAGACATGATGAGGAGAAGATCAGGGGGACAAGGCATGATAAGGAGAATATCAGGAGGACTGTGCAGGCAATTCTGCTGGATGAAGGCTAGGCAAGACATGATGAGGAGAAGAGCAGGAGGACTGTGCAGGCAATTCTGCTGGATGAACGCTAGGCAAGACATGATGAGGACTGTGCATAATTGTCAACATGTAAACTGTGGTGAAGGCACCTCTGAAGATGGGAAAAGTCCCTGGTATTCTAAGATGCAATATTAAATTGTATTCAATTTGAATGAGGGCTCATAACACTCTAACTCTGAAGAGTGCTCTCTAGAGATGACCAATCTTGAATGCTTCTTTTAGCTTGAAGACAGACACTGATGTGATGGGGCTCCGAGGCATTTAGTGGTAGGGCCCCTGGAGGAACCTTTGAAGAAGACTGGGACTGTCTTGCTATAGAAGCGCCTAAAGTCTGAAAGAGACCAAAATCAAGGGATAATATAGTGGGGGCTTCCCCCAATAAAGCGTTTCTGATCATCTTAGAGCAGAAGTAGAAACGTACTAAATCCATTCTGTCATCAAATACAAATTACATTTGCTCCATATCAGATGTGCTAATTATCCTTACATGTGGGGTTTCATGAAGAAGCTTCCGCATATCTTGGCTATTAAGAGGCAATCCATCCTGGTCTTTAAGATACAAAGTTAAAGAAGAATCACAAGCAGAGGCAGGTCGGCCTGGGCCCATTGGCTTAGCCTCCAATGTATGGGGAAAGGGGACGTTGTATGAGAATGTCAGTACCAGGGAACCTACGAGACAGTGCACTCAAGAGTCACTTATCACGAGAGGAAACATCTATGAGTCACTTATCACGAGAGGAAACATCTATCGAAGGCACAGCTTGAGGCTGTGGGCTCAGCGCCATCAGCCTCTGCTTCTTTGCTCTAGTGTCAAAAAACAGGGGTGCACACCCTGGAATTAACAGGCAGTGATGGTACCTCAGGGTTTCATGTCCAATCATCTTAGTAGTAGTTCCCCCAGTGATATCAGTGGCTGAGTCAAACTGACCACATTTCCATCAGATGGAAGACAGGATACCGAGTGGGTTGTCAAGATACTTGCATTTAATATAGAAGCATCGGCTTGGGCCAGTTGGGCAAGTTTTAAAAAGTGGGCTATAGCACTTTTGCCGGAGGCCAACCTTTTTTTCCAGATTGCTTTGTTGAAGTAGCAGGTTCCGCCACCGGCTCAACATGCATCATACCAGGATCCGCCGCACTACTGTTGGAAGCCATAGTGGCAGAAGTGGCACGAGAATGTAACTTATGCATACATTTGCCTGAACCTTCTTTTCAATTCTGGAACTTTCTGCACATTCTCAGATTGATCTCTCTTCTTGACTTGCGAAGGACCATTCACGGAAGCAGCGCTGGAAACGGAGAAATGAATTATTACTGACGGTTGTTCAGCAGGAGGCGCATTATCCTCGGCCATGACTGATAAATCAGTACTTGAATTGGCAATGTCCCAGTTCTTACTCTTGATGGGCCTAGATAGCAAAGACTCCCCTATACGTGGAACGCAAGGGTCTGGTGCAGAAATGTTTAATACCCAAAATGTATTTTTCCTCTCGTCCTTCAGTGTTTCCAAAATACTGCTTACATTCGCAGAATGGACACCCGATCTAGCGGTAAATCGTTCCAGTCAACATTAGTGGAGTCCAGCATATTTGGTCTTATATTTGAGTTGCCGAATATAAAACCTTCCACAAATGTCAGCTTGGACACAAGCGTTGATCAACATAAATCACCTCATACAATGTAAACAGAGAAGTTAATGTAAAATGTAGAGCGTGCAGAGCTGATTCCGAAACATCATCTGGCGCTGGTTGAAGGCTAGGAAATGTAGAGCTTACATAGCCGATTCCGAAACATCATCTGGCGCTGGATGAAGGCTAGGAAATGTAGAGCGTGCAGAGCTGATTCCGAAACATCATCTGGCGCTGGATGAAGGCTAGGAAATGTAGAGCTTGCATAGCTGATTCCAAAACATCATCTGGCAATGGATGAGGGCTAGGAAATGTAGAGCGTGCAGAGCTGAGTCCGAAACATCATCTGGCGCTGGATGGATGCTAGGAAATGTAGAGCATGCAGAGCTCATTATGAAGCATCATCTGGCGCTGGATGAAGGCTAGGAAATGTAGAGCGTGCAGAGCTGATTCCGAAGCTTCGTCTGGCGCTGGATGAAGGCTCAGTAAGACATGATGTGGAGAAGAGCAGGAGGACTCTGCAGGCAATTCGGCAGTGTTCAGAGACAGATAACGCTGGGGAGCCGGCAAGTCTTCCATCAACATCGGGACACTCAGAGTCAACAAGTAAGGGTTCAAGGCCGCTGTGATGAAAGCACATCACCAGTGGGTTCTTGTGTGGTCATGTAAATGTCACGTGTGTGCCTCCAATAAATAGAGGTGAGTGGCTTGCCGCTCGCCAGGTGGTACAGCGATTGGCAGATAGAACTCAATGCCAGCAAGACAACAGCCACACTGTTCACCAGAAAAAACATCAAGAAGCACTCGCACATCACTCTCAACGGGGAGACCATCAAGTTGGAGAGCAGCAGTCGCTACGTGGGTGTGGCCCTGGATGGCAAACTCAACTGGCAAAGCCAAATTTAGAAGACTGAGCAGAAGGCTTCAGGAACGCTGGCAGCGCTGCACCCCCTCCTGGAGACCACGTCCATACCCCACCAGGACAAAGATACATTTTACAAGGTGATCATCAAAACTACCCTGACGTATACCGCCCCAGCATGGAAGACCTGCCAGGAGCGACACTGGATGAGTCTTCAAAAAAGTGTAGAACACGGTTCTGCAGAAAGAGTCTCGAGCTTCACTCTTCGCAAGAACAGCTGACCTTCGCAGAAAACTGGACATCGAGATGTTGCACGAACATCTAGCAAAGCTGAGCAAGAACTTCTGCCAAGGACTGGAACAGAAAGCGAACCCTCTGATCAGGAGACTCACTGCTACCACAGCAAGCCCCTTTGGACCCTACCATGGCCCATCATGGCAAAGCCCTTGTGAAACCAGCCTAACTCAGACCTGCCTAACTTCTGGGGTTTTTCCAGAACTTCTGGATTTTCATGCTCATCTCTGGGTGTCTGGGGTAAGGCATGAAACCTCCGAAATGTAGGGCTGCAATAAAATGCGGCGTGGTGGCTGCCTTCCCTCTGCAGTGATCAGAGGATGCCTGCGAGACACCGGCTATACAACGCTGGCTGCTCGGGCAGGAAATTCCACAGGGTGGAAATTTAAAAACACCTCTGTGTCAATGGCCAATGGTAAGAACTGAGGTGGGCATTCGCTTTTTTGCATCAGAATGGCCAAGTAAATCTCAACATAAATATCCAGGTCTGGGCCTTGTTTGAAGGCAGAAACATGTGACCTATCATTTCCATTATGCGTTCTTAATATGATACACAAAGGAGGGTTTGCATTTATGCAGAATTTAACATTTTCCTCACACTGCACACAAGGATGCCTAGATTAACATAGAAGCTGGCAAACCTATCACAGTGTCCTGGGTTATGGGTCTTTAGGTGTTGAGAGCACATTTGCAGCACATACGTCATTTTTAAGCTTGCATTACTTTGCATTCTGAAGCTTGTATTCCTCTTGTGGGGGTGTGGGGTTCAGAGGGCTACAATTATACTGTGTTTGCTAAACATATTTCTATAAAGATTTAGATTGTTCATGCTGTTGTATTATGGTTTATGTTCTGCTGGTCATTTTTATAAAACAGAAACTTTTAAAAGCCAAACATGAACATCTATTTCTACCAACTACACCTAAGGAAATATGCAGTGAAGTGCTTAAATTGCAGACTGCTCTCAGATCCTGGCAGTAAGACAGAAATTGTCCACATTGGGACCCCTGCTCCCGTTTTCCCACTCGCACTCTAGCCAGACTCCCTGGGCCCAGCCCCCTCTCCCACTATTGAGGCCAAAAACATGGGGGTCATCTTCGATTCCACTCTATCCTTCGCCTTACACATCTCAGATATATCCAAAAAGTCTCACTACCAGCGGCACCTCTTCCGAGGTATCCTACCTTTTCTCACTTTCCCCTAGAGACTTATTGGGCCTCATTACACGGTAGGCGGTGGACCAAGGTGCTATTAGCACCTTGGTCCATGCCGGTAAATTACCGGCACCGCCTTGGAGGAAAGGGGAATTACCGCCCTATTCCAAGGTTGGCAGGGCGGTAATTCCCCTTTCCCCCAATGCCCTTCCCCATTCCCATTTTTGCCCCATAGGGCATAATGGGAATGGGGAAGGTGCTAATTACGGCACCGCAAATTGCGGTACCGTAATTAGCTCCCTGGTCCCTTTGCGGGTTGGTTTTTAAAGCCTGCAAAAAGCAGGCGTTAAAGTATCCAACCCGCAAAGGGAGCTCGTAGTAAGGCGGTAAGGGTTAACCATTACCGCCTTCCGTGTAATGAGGCCCATTGTCTGCAGAGCCCTGTTTCTCTCTAGGCTTGACTACTGTACCAGTCTCTTTCTCAATCTCACTACCTCTACACTCAGACATTTACAACTCATCCATAACAGAACCGCAAGACTTATCCTTGGCCTCAAGTCCAGGGACCGCATCTCTCCGGCACTGACATACCTCCACTGGCTCCCTGTGGCTGCAAGGCTCAAGTACAAGACTCTCTGAATTGTTCACAAGGCTTTCTGCCCGCACTACTAACAACACACACTTCCCAAATACACTTCCTCTAGAGCACTAGAGCTCAACCTCCTCCAACTCTCTGAGAGTGAGCTGTTTTTCCAGAGACTTGGGGATAGATCCTTATCCTCTGCAGGGGCTACCCTCTGGAATAGCCTCCCTGCCGCTCTTCCGGAAACTCCTCAAGACCTTCCTCTTCTCCTCTGCATTCTCTCTACCACTCCCCTGCTAACCTCTGCTTTCTACCTACTACCTCCCCGTTATACTCAGCTTGCTGACTGGTCGATTGGCTCTCCTCAGAACCCCACCGGTCCCAGACACCCACACCAGTCCCTGTACGTGCCTCCAGGCCACCGCACTACTTGCAGCACTACAACCCTCTGCACTAACCCGGCACTCCTGGACCAGGCGCGATTCCACCTATCCTTACTGCTGGTCTGGCACTTGCATCTTTGTCAGTTTTTCATCTTTGTCAGTTTGTTATGTTTGTACTCTCCCCTCCTCCCCCTGCCCATTCCCCCCCCCCAACTACATGTTAACGCACTTGAGTTAGCAGAAATGTCGTCAGGCCAAGTATGCTTATGATTACTGTATATCATTCTGAAATTTCCAAGGCCTTGTGAATGATTGTATCCCATGTTTCCCTCCCGTCTTGGTGCGCTTTGAAGCACTCGTTTTGTGTATAAGCACTTTATAAATAAACAATACAATACAATACACAAAGGTGGCCCTCAGCAAACGACCCCCAAGGACATAGCAGGGCCAGCCACCGGTGGCAGAGAGCACAGAGCCGAAGGTTGGACCAAAGCAGCAGACGAGGATAGGAACAACATCTGAGAGCCTCCCGGACCGCACCAAGAGTCCAGGCATTGAAGTGTTGCCGAAACCAACTAGGAAGGGGAGGCCCGAGACAAACACCAACTGGCCCGAAACGGCAGGATGCTGGTACTTGCCCGGAAGGGCAAGGAAGAGCACCATCACCCTGCAACCCCTCTAAAGGTTCTGACTCAGAACGAGGAGGAATGCTGAACAACAGAGGAGTGACACAGATGGAGGCACCCGCCCATACTCAGGCCAGGACACCTAGCGAACCGTCACCTCCAAAGCCAAAACAGTGAAGGACCTCAAAGGGGGACAGCAGAGCTGCCCAAGACATAGCCAGCAGTGCAGGACCCATAGAGACGGGCACTGAGGGTCAGGGGTGCACCAGCAAGTCAGGCGAGAGAACTGTGCGAACCACAGAACTGCGAGCAGCTGCCACCTCTGCCGACCGAGAAGACAAGCAACAAAGAGGCCCACTTCCACAGAGGCTGAAAGAGACAGCCCCCAGCAAGGAACAAAAAAGGGGCAGCAAACAGCCCAAGAAGTAGAGGAGCCATGCCAGCGGCAGCACAATAGCAAAGAAAACAGCAGGCAGCCACAAAACATCCACCAGAGCCACAACACAGCTGCAGCAACAGCAGTCGGGCCGCCACAAAGAAGAGGAACTGAGAGGCACAGACACTGAGGTGTGCCCGGGGGTGGAAGGCGATGGCAGACAAGCAAAGTTGGCAGCCTCCATGCAGGAGCAGCATGGAGGCAAGGGAACCAAGCCCGGCATCGGCCCGGAGTCTGCCGCCCACCAACGCTGCTCCTCTGGAGGGGGCAGTCTCAAGAACCAGATAACCCTCAGACCAAGTCAACTGGAGCAGCAGGGAAGCAGAGTACCAAGGCCACCCACGACAGGTGCCCACTAGAGTCGCTCCACAGGAGGGGCACACCAAAAACAACACCAGACAGCTGTCCGGCAACAACTGCAGGAGCCGATGGGAGCTAAAGGCACCAAAACCTCATTAGGCCAGTGCCTAAGAAAACTGATGGCCAAAGAAATCGACCCAGAGGAAGCAGCACCCGACCACCATGGGAATCAGCTCACCACGCATGCACCCACCTGGAAGACCCAGGACTCAAAGGTAAGTATAAAACCTAGGACTCAAAGGTAAGTATTGGGAAGAGAGGAATAAAGTTAATGAGGCTCAATAATCACAGCTGATGGATAAAATCTGTCAGCAAGAATAAAGAACCTGCCCTGCGCCAGTTGTCACCAGACTCTCATCTCCCGTGAACCAGACCTCGTGACCAGCAGGGAGGGGAGGGCCCATAACCTGGAACCCTGGCGTTCCTCCCAGGGCACACATCAGCGTCTAATCCTCAGTAATAATGGCAATAGGAGCACTGATATTCGCTGCCTCGGGCAGAACTATGTCCACCAGACATGAATCACTCATCATTGGGAGTTCATCATGGACCCCTAGCCTATACAACCCTTGCTAAATGCAAGGGTACAACCACAAACCCCAATCCACTCACTAGTACTACCTCATGTACAGCTTCTCACTCATGGGGATCTGCAAGCTGCATCCAACCGGCAAACTCTTCTTGGTGGGGTGGCTCCCAGACTACAACAACAAACCTCCACTACAAGTAGACCCACACCAAAATACAGCCACCACACCTCACACGATCCCCCTACACAATACCTCATTCAGAATATTCTCTCATAAAGCCAGCAGTGCCAAAAAACGTCCCAGCCACCACAACCATAATCATCATCTTCTCAGTCATGTTCTAAAAAGAAGATGCTTGCCAAACTTCCCACAAATGCAGCTACAGACCAACCGTGACAACATACCTCCACTACCAGGAGACCCACACCCAAATACAGCCACCACACCTCACACAATCCCCCTAAACAACACCTCATTCAAATACTCCCTCGTAAAGCCAACAATACCAAAACACTTCTCAGCCGCCCTATCTATAATCATCATTTTCTCGGTCTTGCTCTGCGTTTGAAAAGAAAAATGAATAACCTCAATCATAAACAACAACAACTTCTCCTTTATCAACACCAAAAAGTCACCCACCACCAGTGGCTGGACAAAACCATCCACAGGAACAACCGGGGGGCAAAAGCCATCCCCAGCTAGATAAACCTTCTCAACCCGATCCACACCAGCAGCTGGCAACTGCGCAACAGCCTCTGCATAAGACAAATTGTGAGACACTCTCTCGGACTGCACTCAAACCTAACGAACATACACAGTACACCCCTTAAACATACCACATTGATCCCCACCACAGTTCCTACATACAGGTACCGTCTCACTTAAACATGCCTGGACATCATGGCCACGGCCACACTTCGCACAACACTGTTCCCCTCTACAGACACCGGCAACATGACCAAACCTCTGACACCGAAAACAACGCAAAGGAGGGGTTACATATTTTGCCACCTGGAACCTCTGATATCCAATCCACAAAAACCAGGGCACTTCCACAGACTGAAACGACACCAAGACAGTAGTCAAAACCACTACCCCATCCCCATTCCTAGGACCCAACCTACGCACCTCACCCACACCAACACCCTTAAGATCAGACACCAAAAAGCCCAAATCGGTACTAGCCGGAACACCATAGACCACCCTCTTACCACTAGTCACACGATCAGGCAGTACAGAACACACCACCGGAATCCCCACCACCTTACGCAAATGCAACACAATCTCCTGCTGCTCAAAAGACACACAGCAAACCAAATGCTTACCCCCTCCCACCTTATGGATAGACCGAGGCAAATAAGCCCACTCCTCCACTGAAATTGCAATCTCAATCGGGCACACCTGCCTGACACACCGGCCCTCCACAGTACTGACCACAAGAACCACAAAAGCTCTCTTCCCTGAAACACCAACCCCCTTACTCAGCACATAAAACCAAATGCCAAACACCACACCTACCACACCACCATCCACATCTCCCACCACCTCAGAACAGAGAGGCTCTGCCTCCTCAAGCTCCAACACAAAGAACCTCGAAGACACAGTGACACCATTGACAACCCCCACCCGATCCACAGTAGACCGTCTCCTAGACACATCCCGTGACTTACCCCTCTTCCTAGCAGGAACCGACTGCCATTCAGCTCCAGAATCACTAGATCCTGAGTCCTCCATCGACAAAAAAACGAGAACCCATCCCGACCTCTACGGCGTCCTTCAAATTCCTCTCACGTGCCACATCTGAAGCTGCCACTCGTCCAGTCAGGCACCCCCCAATTACCACTCACACACTTCAGCGCGTCGGCCACAACACAGGCTTCCCTCCATGTTCTCTTCCACACTTCCCGACTACCCCAGCGTTCACCGCCACCTGGCAGTGTTCTAGTGTCTCCATCATTCAATCAATGAATTTCCGCTCAAGCCTTGTCAGCGCCAGTCGCAAATGCCTTCCAAGGCTCTTGCCGAGGTATTTATGTGCTGGTGGTGGCATGAGGTCAAGGGGTCTCAATGCCCAAGGTCACTAGGTGAAAACCATCACCTTATAAGTAGACCTTTATGCGCTGCGTGTGGCGTGAGGTCAATGGGGTGTCAAGGCCTAGGGTCACCAGGTGAAACCCATCACCTTCTAATTAGACCTTTATGCGCTGAGGGTGGTGTGAGGTCAACGGCGTCTCAATGCCCAGGGTCACCAGGTGAAACCCATCACCTTCATATTAGACCTTTATGCGCTGAGGGTGGCGTGAGGTCAAGGGGTCTAAATGCCCAAGGTCACCAGGTGAAACCCATCACCTTTTATTTAGACCTTTATGCGCTGCGTGTGGCGTGAGGTCAACGGGGTGTCAATGCCCAGGGGAACCGGGTGTAACCCATCATCTTTTATTTAGATGTTTATGTGCTGAGGGTGGCGTGAGGTCAACAGGGTCTCAATGCCCTGGGTCATTGGGTGAAACCCATCACATTTTAATTAGACCTTTATGCGCTGAGGATGGCGTGAGGTCAACAGGGTCTCAATGCCCAGGGTGACCAGGTGAAACCCATCACCTTTTAATGAGACCTTTATGCGCTGAGGGTGGCGAGAGGGTCTCAATGCACAGGGTCACCAGGTGAAACCCATCACCTTCATATTAGACCTTTATGCACAGAGGGTGGCGTGAGGTCAACTGGGTCTCAATGCCCATGGTCACCAGGTGAAACGCATCACTTTTTAATTAGACCTTTATGTGCTGAGTGTGGCGTGAGGTCAATGGGGTGTCACTGCCTAGGGTCAACAGGTGAAACCCATCACCTTTTAATTAGATTTTTATGCGCTGAGGGTGGCATGAGGGCAACGGGGTCTCATTGCCCAGGGTCCTTAGGTGGAACCCATCAGCTTTAAAATAGACCAGCCTCAAGCATAGGTCAGCCGCAACCGTAGCAAATAAGCTGCTAGACCCTTGACATACCAATAAAGACTCTCTAAACCAATGGTGCTCTGCAACCTGCACTTGCGACGTGCATTGTGGGTATGCAGATTGTCAGCATGTTCTCCTTGGTGGTATTCAGAAATACTGCCCCCTTGTAACATTAAAGGGTACCGCACTTTAGACTGGATATTCTGGCTCGTGCAGCAGTTGCAACTGCGCTGAAGACCCCGCAGAGCGTAGGCGCCTTTACCGGCCGCAAAGCCCGAGACCCGCAGAGCGGAGGCGCCTTTACCGGCCGCAAAGCCCGAGACCCGCAGAGCGGAGGCGTCTTTACCGGCCGCAAAGCCCGAGACCTGCAGAGCGGAGGCGTCTTTACCGGCCGCAAAGCCCGAGACCCCCAGAACGGAGGCGCCTTTACCGGCCGCAAAGCCCGAGACCCGCAGAGCGGAGGCGTCTTTACCGGCCGCAAAGCCAGAGACCCCGCAGAGCGAAGGCGCCTTTACCGGCAGCAAAGCCAGAGACCCCCAGAGCGGAGGCGTCTTTACCGGCCGCAAAGCCCGAGACCCCCAGAACGGAGGCGCCTTCACCGGCCGCAAAGCCCCAGTCCCCGCAGAGCGGAGGCGTCTTTACCGGCCGCAAAGCCCGAGACCCGCAGAGCGGAGGCGCCTTTACCGGCCGCAAAGCCCGAGACCTGCAGAGCGGAGGCGTCTTTACCGGCCGCAAAGCCCGAGACCCGCAGAGCGGAGGCGCCTTTACCGGCCGCAAAGCCCGAGACCTGCAGAGCGGAGGCGTCTTTACCGGCCGCAAAGCCCGAGACGCGCAGAGCGGAGGCGCCTTTAAAGGCCGCAAAGCCCGAGACCCCATGAGCGGAGGCGCCTTCACCTGCCGCAAAGCCCCAGACCCCGCAGAGCGGAGGCGCCTTTACCGGCCGCAAAGCCCGAGACCCCGCAGAGCGGAGGCGCCTCTACCGGCCGCAAAGCCCGAGACCCCGCAGAGCGGAGGCGCCTTTACCGGCCGCAAAGCTCGAGACCCGCAGAGCGGAGGCGCCTTTACCGGCCGCAAAGCTCGAGACCCGCAGAGCGGAGGCGCCTTTACCGGCCGCAAAGCCCGCGTATAACGAGGTGGAAAAAAAGAACAGGACTGCTCGTTCTTTGTTGCGTTTGTATAAAGAAAACTATTTCTGCTAAACTCATTCGGGAAACATAACCGACGAAGAGCTATTTCTGTTCTTTCGTTTTACTGTATTATTAGCCCCAGATAGACGTTAGAGGCCTTCAAAAATAGGGCTTAAAGCCGAATATCACAACCACACGAAGTGCTGTGAATCACCGGCTGTAAAAGACGTAAAATGTTCAAATTATTATGCAAGCGGCAAAAGCTGCCGTGTAAAAATAACACATCGAAAACATATGGGAACATATGTACTTGATGTTGCACCCACAAATACAAACACAAACAAAAACATACTTAATAAGTCTCTGTATATAAAAGATGAGAGCATTCATTCACTTCTAAGAAAATAACGCTTCTATGTTTCAGTAACAAACTGTAGTTATGCAAATATTCGCAATGGTTTGGGGGTACAAGTCTATCCACGTGGTGAGATTGTGCATAGGCTCCATTGATTGGTTAGTCCCACAGGCACCGCCCCTAGGCTCTCTTACTGTTTTCAGTGCAGCTCAGAAGTGCAGGGGGGGAGGGGGAGGAGGGGGTGGGCATTGCTTTGGGGAGAGGGGGGAGGGGCAGTGCTCTGGGGAGGGGGGAAGGGATGGGGGAGGAGCAGTGCTGAGGGGAGAGGTGGGAGGGGCAGTGCTCTGGGGAAAGGAGAGGGGAGGAGAGATGAGAGGGGGGAGGAGCAGTGGTCTGGGGAAGATGGAGGGGGGGCAGTGCTCTGGGGAGAGGGGGGAGGGTCAGTGCTCTGGGGGGAGGGGGCAGTGCTCTGGGGAGGGTGGGAGGGGAGGGGAGAGGAGGAGGAGCAGTGCGGGGGGGGGGAGAGGTTGGAGGGGCAGTGCTGAGGGGGGAGGAGCAGTGCTCTGGGGAGGAGGGAGTGGAGGAGGGGGAGGGGCAGTCGTCTGGGGAAGATGGAGGGGGGCAGTGCTCTGGGGAGAGGGGGAGGGGCAGTGCTCTGGGGAAAGGAGAGGGGAGGAGAGATGAGAGGGGGGAGGAGCAGTGGTCTGGGGAAGATGAAGGGGGGGCAGTGCTCTGGGGAGAGGGGGGAGGGGCAGTGCTTTGGGGAGAGGGGGGCAGTGCTCTGGGGAGGGTGGGAGGGGAGAGGAGGAGGAGCAGTGCGGAGGGGAGAGGTTGGAGAGGCAGTGCTGATGGGGGAGGGGCACTGCTCTGGGAGGAGGGAGGGGAGGAGAGATGGGAGAGGGGGAGGGGCAGTGGTCTGGGGAAGATGGAGGGGGAGGGGCAGCGCTCTTGCAAGGGGAGGGGAGGAGAGGAGAGATGGGAGAGGGGGAGGGGCAGTGCTCTGGGGAGAGGGAGGGGGGCAGTGATCTGGGAGTGGGGAGGGGCAGTGCTCTGCAGAGAGGGGGGCAGTGCTCTGGGGAGTGTGGGAGGGGAGGGGAGAGGAGGAGGATCAGTGCTGAGGGGAGAGAGTGGAGGGGCAGTGCTCTGGGGATGGGGAGAGGGGGGAGGGGCAGTGCTCTGGGGGGGCATGCAGATGTGGGCCTGGGTGTGCGGTGCACACCCACCCTTGCTTTGATAATGGAGGGGCAGGTTAGGGATTATGGTTTCTTTGAGGGGGGCAGCGAGGTGGGGTGTTCATACCCTTATGGTCCTTTGTTCCTAGTGGATTCCTCCTGTGCAGTGCAGTGCAGCACAGGGGTGGAGGCACCACACATCACAATGCAGCTGCTTCTGCCTGGCTCTACATTATCCAGAGTGACTGCACCTTTACATGGGTGAGTGGATTCTGGCCTTTAATCTTCATACAATCCTTGTGTGCACATTTTACCCTCTTTGCATTAATCTGCTGCTGGGGATAACATATTAAACCTGCAGCATGTGAGCACAGGGTGAGCAGTAGCCATTTTACTGCATCCTTTGCAGTGTTCTCCATTGCGAGGACCTCTATTGGCTTCTAGGTGAACTGCAGCCTTCATTCTCTATTTGATCCTTGTGGGCATATGTTACCCTCTTTACAGGAGTCAGCTGACAGATCTGGCAGCTGATGACTTTGGCCATACCCCTACTGTTACACTGCTATTCGGCAGCGAGAAAAAGAGAGGCTGAATGCAAAGGTAGGGAGAGTCTGCATTGCCCTCTAAACACCTAGAGACAGCCCAGGTGAGGAGTGGGAGAGTGGAGGCAGAGTCCATGTTCTGCTTCCAGAACTCAGACTCATTCAGTGCTCTTATCTCCTAACAGAACAGTGCAGGGGGAACCTTGGGATCAGTGGCAATTATTGTGAGGTCATCTATTGCCAGTTAAGTGAGCTGCTGCCTTCAATCTTCGCTTAAACCTTGCGTTCACGTTTTCCACACTCTGCAAGTTTACCTTCTCTGAATGAAGGAGCTGCCAGACACAGCAGCTGTAAGGCATAAGCTACCATTCCAAGATGGAGCCATGGAAATACCTCTTTAGTTGAATGTTCTTCATGGCATATGACCAGCTGATTGGCCCCAGGGTAACAATAGTTATCTGCACGAGATCGGGCATACAGCTAAAGCTCTTTCTTCCAGACCTAAAAAGTACTGGCTGATCCACACCCAGCTAACATTTATCTATTTGAGAGTAACGAGCAGACAAGTGCTTATTTAAAAGAAAATCAGTCAAATGCTTATTATATCTATGCTGGCGAATAGCTTTCCAGTAAAGTATCGGACGGAACACAGAGAATGAGAAAGAACAAGGCAAAAAGTGGGTATCCCATAAGACGGGCCGCAGGCATTCCATAGCACGCCCACAAATGTGCACGACAAAGCGTATTCATGTTAGTGACTGTGCAACCGCTCAACTGCGAAATGCCCACGCAAAGCCCTCGATCTATCAGCCCCCCGAAAGCAGGCATACAGACATGACAGGATTTGCAATGCAGAGGAGGGTTTGCATTTCAGATTTAGGGGTGCGTACACACATCCTGGGTCCTGATCGGACCTAGGGTTGCGCGTACATAGCATAGTGGGGTGCAGGGACGGTTTATGAGGGTTCACACGCAGTTTCACCGGCGAATTTACATGAGCTTTGGAAAACCTTATGCATGTTCTTGGGGTGCTGGTTACAGCTACAGAGGACCTGGTGTAGTGTCGCGTGGTGCTGGCCTGGGTGTGGGGGTCCCCGTGCACTTTTCATGGGGTGCGTGTGGTCACGCCCTGGGAGCCTGTAAAGGTAGGTGTATGTGGCTGTTTTTGCTTTGTGTGAGGGCGTGTTGGAAACGTTTCAGCTGCAACTTGCGGCTAGGCCTACTTTGTGGGAACAATTCCATGAATAGGCAGATTGCCCGTATTTCCTTATGCGCACAGGCTCGTGCAGAGTTGTTTTCGGCACACACGCTTTGCCGGATCAATGCGTTAGTTTCCATGAATCGGGCCCAAAGTGTGTTGTGTTAGTGGCTGCATAACGCCAGTGTGTGAAAGTCTGTGTGTACACATCTGGTCAAAGAAAGTGTCCTGTGTTTGCAGCTGCAGAACGAGCATAGTTGAGGTCTGCAGGTCTCTTCTCTGTGGGACGGGCTCGGATGTGAAGATAGCTGTACTTATCACCTTGTATGAAACATTGTGCATGCTATATTTGGCCCAGGTGAATGTGAGTGTTGGGAAGAGGAATAAGGGCCTTATTACGAATTTGGTGGAAATTTGGCAGTAAATCTGCGGAATTACCATCAAGCTCTCTTACCTTTACCGCCACTTGGTCCTGCTGATTTACCGAGAGGTGACAAGTGATGGCAGGGCAGTGTTAATCCCTGTTTCTGGACAGGAAAGGACTCTAGGGGAATTTGGCAGAATGACCACCGGCACTAACTGCAGCGATGTTTGGCAGAAATGTGGAGGATTTACCTTTTGCTGTGGCCTGTCTAAAAAAGTAATTTAGAAGTGTAAAATTGAAAAATGGTTTCCATGGTAACCTCAGAAGCCTTGTTGAAGAACAGGGCGTATTAGTGAAACTAAAGGGAAATTAAAATAAATTGGAACACTGAAAGCGCTCCTTGTGCTTGAAATGACTGGCAGGGTAGTGACATGACGTGATGTTGACATGCTTTTAGTAATGGAAAACAAATCCACATAGTAACATAGCACAATTTGTACACATGTTCGACAAGGGACAATTTGTATACAGGTTCGAGTGGCCCAGTCAATTCAGTGTTATGCATGCCATTCGACATTGTTGGAAATCTTTACAGCTGATAAACACTGATAGGCATCTTAATTCATTCATAGCCCTTTGGTAGAGATTTCATATTACATTTCTTGACCGCAGGTCATAGGCATTTTACAGGTGCATATACATAATGACGCTGCCAATGTTTGGGATCTACAGAAAAGATTTCCATTCTACCGCAATATTCAAACCTGCGTGCACAGTGTTTAGTTTGTGGACCCAACGCTGTTCTAATTGCGTCAGTGTTTTATTTAAGTCTCCCCCCCGCTTTGCAGGTGTTACTTTTTGTAGAATGAACCATCGTAGATCTGTATCTTTGTGGTTTTTGTTGGTAAAATGTTCTACTAGTGGCTTGTCGGCAACTTTGTTCCTGATACAGGACCGATGTTCCGATATTCGCATCTTGATGGCCCGTATGGTTTTGCCTACGTATATCAGGTTGCAAGGGCATTGTATCACGTAGATCACTCCCTTCGTGTTGCAGTTAGTGAAATCATTCATGGTCCATTTTACTCCGTGATGTTCAAAAGTTTTTTTCTGTAGAGTTAAAGGGCATGCTACACAGTGGCCACACTTGTGGTGGCCCACTAAGGGAGGCATATCCCATAATGTGGCTTGTATTGCTCGTGGTGGTTCTATGAACGTGTGAACCAATGCGTCTCTTAAGCTTCTGTTCTTTTTGAATGCAAAACATGGGACCTTGTCCAGTGTCCCCGGATGTTTGATCAAATGCCAATTCTTTTTTATGGTTTTCTGAATCAATGGACTTAGTGGTCCAAAGGTTGTGACACATACCATCCTGTTCAACTCTTTCTGAGGTTACCATGGAAACCATTTTTCAATTTTACACTTCTAAATTACTTTTTTAGACAGGCCACACCATGGCTGAGACTGATAAATGTTTATTTTTTCAATCCGAGCATTAATGGTGGAGTTATTTGTCTTTTTCGGACGCACTCGATCCAACATGGCCGACATAGATATCATTTTTCAAATTTACATTCCAAATTACGTTTTTAGATTGGCAACACCATGGCCAAGACTGATATTAGTGTATTTTTCCAATCCGAACCCTAATGGTGGAGTTATCTGTCTTTTTCGGACGCACTCGATCCAACATGGCCGACATAGGTATCATTTTTCAAATTTACATTCTAAATTACGTTTTTAGATTGGCCATACCATGGCCAAGACTGATAATAGTGTATTTTTCCAGTCCGAGCCCTAATGGTTGAGTTATCTGTCATTTTCGGACGCACTCGATCCAAAATGGCCACCGTATAAATAGAAAAGGCTCCTAGTAACAGCATTACTAACGCTATGCCGCCAGGCCCCTTTCGAGCCCCGGAGTGAGTCAGCACATTTCTACAGCGCTCTCCACTGGCCCGCTATTCGTGATTCATGCACAAAGGTAAGATCTTTGTAGACACACCACCATTAGGTCAGGCATTTTGTTCCCTGAGTGGAACCCCCACTAATATGCCCCTTATTCATTTATGTGTTCAGGTTTCCGCGCGAGGACCGCATATTTAAAATCAGAGTCCATCCCACTCCAAGATCCTCACAAATGAGGTAAGATTGGTTGACCTATAACTCATTTGTTATTTAAGTATCTGTAAGACACCAGATCACTATTGAGTGCCCTTCTTTGCTTTTTAATAGGATTACACTAAGATCCTTCCCGCGCCTGGCGTAATACTAGAAATTCGTGCCAGTGGAAATAATTATCCACAGGTAAGCTGGGGCCTCACAGTATTGGATTTATTCCTTTGTTTAAATGATACACGCTCGAACACACTCCCCTGACGAGTTTTTCCCTTTCCCCTGCAGCACCTATTCCACCCCGTGCAGCACTTCGTCCTGATGAAGGCCGTACATATGCTGGGACATAATTGGTCCACCTAAACGGCCGAAACACCTTGGTGTAGACGCACCCCGAACAACAGTGCATTGTCACTGTCCACTACCAATTGTCAATTCACGAACCCCTTTTTTTTTCTGTTGTTACTTACTTTGTCTAATTGTGTTGTTTTATACTGAAGTATATGAATCACCATAACAAACTATGTATTTTGATTGAGTTTGCGTTACCTACACGACTGTTGTGTCAAACTATGTGACCCCATGTGTTTGTAAATATATCCTATAAGCCTGTACGGTTGGTTTCATTGAACCGTGTGATGTTATGCTGTTTGGAGAACTGTTCACTCTATGTTGATTTTTTTAACTGCATAGATAAACAAACTATTATTTTCTCCAAACAACAAAGAAAGTGAGTTTCTTTCTTTTTCTCCTTTAATGTAGAGGGTAATAAGGGGTGAAACAGTGTGTTTTCATTAGAGCACTCTTCTTTGTACCTATTCAATTGTAATTTTTGTCTTAGATTTTAAAAGGGGCAGAAGGTGCTGTTTGCACAATGTGTGAATCCTGTCCCAAGTTTGGGGAACTCTGTGTGGGTCGACCAGGGGATCCTCCATATGCATCCCAAAGTTCCACCAGCCGCGAGCTCAGAGTTGACTCAGGTTGGCGGTGTCGGAGCATTTAGGATTATCTGAGGTTTGGATTAATGTATCCTTGCATGGGTTTCTGATCTGTGAAAGTTAGACGTGATTTGCAGGAAGAGGAAGGCGGGGGGGGAGCATCTGGGTGGACAGTGTTTAATAACGCATACTTGTCCTCATAGGCCCTGTGTAAATGTTGTAGCAGGATAACTGTGTTGAGTTTTAACTGTCACTCAATAGTCATGAAGGGAGATTATTGTAATTAGTCCCCAAGTGAAAATGGTGTATTGGGTGTGTGAGGGTCCCCAGATGTGCTCAACTAGACCATGAAGGTAAGAAAGCCCAATTCTCCTGGATATCTCCTAAATGTTCCAAAAGGGTAAACTCCAGAATCATACTTCTGGAACTGCAGAACCTGAGGACTAGGGAAGGTGTATCCAAAATAGAATGCCGGGAAGAGATTGATAAGGAAAGTAGAGAGAACCATTGCTTTTGATAATTTCTGCAGAGACACCGATGTGGGCAGTTTCAAGGCAATATGGTACAAACAATCTTTACCCCACCATCTAAAAAATCAACCCAACATTATCCCCAACACCAGTGTGCCCCTAAGCCCCTAATGCCTGCAGACATAAACACAGCAGAAAGCAGGTGGATTTTGCACAGCCATGTGCTCAAAGACTTGTGGGTTGAGAGCGATAGAATCAAGTGTGGATGACTCTCCTCCTACTTGTATCTATCCAGGTCTTTTATTTGTTTCCCTCTGATCCCATCTTACACTTTTTCGACTCTGTGCATTCCTCTCTTTTTCAGTTTTACACCTCCATCTAGCCCTGTTTCTCACTCACCCCCTTTATCCTCTCCTGCCCTCACCATATTCTCTCAGTTTTCCTTACTCCGCTGTCAGCTCGTTTTCCTCTGCGTTTTGTCAAGTTCCTGAATCTTTCACCACTTGCCGTCCTCTTTACTGTATGAAGGCCCCAACTCCTGTCTCTCCCATGATTTTTCCTTTGTCCATTTAATCTTGAAACCCATTGCTGATTCCATATCTCCTTGTTTTCTTTAATACCACTCTTTTCACCCTCCTCGTTGCCTCCGTGGTCTATATATGCCCTTCCTTTCATTTCTCCCTTTTTCATCATCTACGGCCTTCTCTTTTCTGGTTCACCTCTACTGCACTTTCTTATATTCTGCTAGCTATATTTCCTCTTTTCATCTTCATTAATTTTCCTTTATTCCACTATCCAATACTTGTGATTCACACTTTCCTTTGCTGTTATCACAGGTTCCTGCTTGCCTTCTTAAGCAACACTGGTTCTTTCCACCCCTTTTCTGTCTTTATTTTCCCATTAGTTGTAATTAATGCTTGCATTCTTCTTCACTTTCTTTCTATGTTCTCTCGTTTCTGTCCTTTCTTTCCCTTTTTCATTTCCTTTGCCCTTCCTTCTTCGAGTACTTATGAATCCTATCATTATTTCCCTCTTTCCCACATTAGCCTCCTCCTTCATTCAGCCACCCCTTCCCCAATGCTCCTTTCACTCTGTTTTTCTCATAAATCCTATATTTCTTTCCCTCTTCCCACACTAGCCTCCTCCTGCACTTCAACCACCCCTCCCCCAATGCTCCTTTCACTCTGCTTTTCTCTTAAATTCTATCAATCTTTTCCTCTTTCCCTCACTAGCCTCCTCCTGCACTCCAACCACTCTTTCCCCAATTCTCCATTCACTCTGCTTTTCTCTTAAGTCCTATCTTTCTTTCCCTCTTCCCACACTAGCCTCCTCCTGCACTTCAACCATCCCCTCCCCCAATGCTCTTTTCACTCTGCTTTTCTCATAAATCCTATCATTCTTTCCCTCTTTCCCACACTAGCCTCCTCCTGCACTTCAACCATCCCCTCCCCAATGCTCTTTTCACTCTGATTTTCTCTTAAATCCTATCATTCTTTCCTACGTTCCCACACTAGCCTCCTCCTGTCTATTGCCTCAAGTCTATTGAAAAGCCTCTGACCATTTCACTCTCCTTCATCCCGACCCAGCAAGATTGTGAGAATACACAGCAAGCATCTTTTACGAAATTTGAAGCCGCCAGAGAGTTAATCACAAAATCCCAATTAGATAAACCTAAAAACTCAAATCTACCTAGTGAAGAGGCCATTGACAAAGTTAAAATGTTCAACTTCTCCAATATTACGTCAGAGGAGATGAAAAAAACACTTGCTACCATGAAGCCAACTTCTTGCGCTGAAAACATTCTTCCAGAAAAAATGATCTTGGACAACTCTGATCTCTTTTCACCTATAGTATCCAACATTGTTAATGCTTCTTTTAGGGACCAAATAGTCCCTTTGGACATAAAAAGGGTTACTGTTACTCCATTCGTTAAGAAACCAGGCCTGGATCCCAGAAACCCTAGTAATCTTAGGCCAATCACTAACTGTAATTTTCTTTTGGAAATGATGGATAGGATAGCCACCCAACAATTACAGACGCATGTAGAAGCATCTGGATCTCTTCATTCCCCAACAGTCGGGCTTTAGGCCGTCCCATAGTACTGAGGCGGCAATGTTAGACCTTCAGACAAAGATGCTCAGTATTATGGACAATGGGAAAGCAGACCTCCTAGTCTTATTGGATCTCAGTGCGGCCTTCCATCTTCTAGACCATGACCTTCTCGAAGTGGCACTGAGTAAAACAGCCAACTGCTCGAAGGCAGCTAAGGGGTGGATAATGTCATTTCTAAAGAATAGGAACTCTCGGCTTCACAGATAGAGAAATCCTCTACGGGGTTCCCCAGGGAGCCAGCATGTCTCCGCTGCTGTTTCACTTGTATCTTAGATTTCTCTGCCTTGTACTGGAGCAGTTAAACGTCTACTTTACGAACTACGCAGACGATACTCAGCTAGTGATGGAACTTTGTGGAGATCACAAGAAGGATGATGAAAATCTACTTAACATCCACTCCAGCATTGAGCAGTGGATGGATCTGAATTGGATGTGTTGAAACGGAAAGAAAACTGAGCTGATGGTTTTCGGTTCCCAGCAGGTCAGAAACTCCCTTTCCCCAGAATATAACTCTTTTCAGATTGATAACACTCCAATCAAAGTCCTTGATAAAGTCAAAACACTCGGTATAATGATGGAAGCATCATTAGGAGCCGAAGCACAGGCGCAATACACAGAAAAATCTTGCGGATACTATCTTAGACTCCTTAAAATCATCAGGCGCTATCTTTCAGAGGATAACTGCGCCACAGTGGCTAGGGCAACCATACTATCTCGGCTGGATTACGGACACGCCCTGTTGGTAGGAGCTAACAATACATGTATCAAAGCTTTCCAGACCATACAAAACAATGCAGTCAGGATTATTAAGCGCATACCCAAACGTGATCATATTAGCAATTTCAGGAGAGAATTGCATTGTCTTAGAATAGAGAATAGAATTCAATTCAAAGCTCTTACCATCGCACATCGCTGCATTTACGGCAAAGCTCCTGTGCATTTGAAAGAAACAATTCGTACATATGTACCCATTCGCTCTCTTAGATCGGCCGACCAAAGCAAAGTGGTGGTAGAGAAGCATAATAGTAAGCTAGGCCTGGGCAAATCCTTCCCGACAGTTACTGCAGGTCTTTGGAACAACTTACCCATCAATATAAGAAAGAAGTGAATTACTTAAGCTTTAGGAGGACGTGAAGACTCACATCTTTAGCTAATAGATCCTCCTTTTACACCTACCTGCATTCTTTGTTTTGTCCCGTGTCTCATGATGGTATTACGTGTGTTCATGTTTCTGCGCCCCGAGACTTGCGAGTTACCGGCGCAATAGAAATAGAAATAAGTCCTAAAATTCTTTCCCTCTTTTCCACACTAGCAACCTTCTGCACTTCAACCATCCCCTCCCCCATGCTCCTTTCACTCTGCTTTTCTCTTAAGTCCAATCTTTCTTGCCCTCTTTTCCACATTAGCCTCCTCCTGCACTTCAACCACCCCCTCCCCCAATGCTCCTTTCACTCTGCCTTTCTCATAAGTCCTATCAATCTTTCCCTCTTTCCTACACTATCCTCCTCCTGCACTACAACCATCCCCTCCACCAAGGCTCCTTTCATTCTGCTTTTCTCTTAAATCCAATCTTTCTTGCCCTCTTTTGCACATTAGCCTCCTCCTGCACTTCAACCATCCCCTTCCCCCAATGCTCCTTTCACTCTGCGTTTCCCGCGAATGAAGGCACTGACCTCTGAACATGGGTCCAAATAACCATGCATCACCGTCAGGGAATAAGACTAAGAGATCATTTGCAAGGATAACAAAGTTTATATAAAATGATGTGCAAGCAAAGAACTCTGCCCCCCGAGAGCGCTCTGCCAAGCATTACACGGGCTGCATGCTAAAAAGTCCAAGCACTTCATTAATGGCATCACCACACACATTCGAAAATCACAATACTGATTGGAGTGAACATATGGGACGGTCTGCTCTACAGGGGATGCCAGGTGCTAATTGGCTGCTGTCTTCCAGTCGATCTTGGCTCACGTGAGTCAGCTGGGCTCATCCCTGCGGTGAAGGTCAGAGTACAAATTAGACACATTATTATCTAAGCTAACCTAAACTAGACAACAAAGACCAATTACTTATGAATCGTAGCAGGCACCTGAACACCACATGAAAGGGATGCCTAAGGGACATAATATATTGGCATAGCGGCCCTTCCATTTGGGGGTTTGTTAATACCGCAGCTCCCCCACCCACGTTTCTCCCTTGGGTGCTTGATCTATCGTCTACCTTCTGTGGTGCCTCATGACACGAACAGGTGTGTGTTGCTATAGAGAAGCTGCTGCACAGACTTAGATCTGGTGTGGGTAATCTGGAATACTCGAGATGTGGAGGTTAAATGTTTATCTGTAGGGGCCGGGTTGAGGGTCAGGACAGGGAGGCATGGTGGGCTCTGGCCTGGTGGGGATGTGGGTCAGGGGTGCACAGGCAGTTTAGTGGAGATGGATGGTTGGCGCCTGGTGCAGTCTCACGCTCAATGCAGAGTGAATTCCGGACAAACGATACTACGGTTTTGCAACATTAGAAGGACAGAAGATGGATGGACTCTCGTGGGAACAAGGCTCATGCAGAGCTGGCCTGACGTGTTAATGACTTGGTCTCTCTGTATGAAGCTGGATATCTGAGTGTTTCAGCCTTGCAGTGCAGCAGGGTTTAGGCCTTATACAAATATGGCCTCAGGGCCTAATAAAAAATGGAGTCTTGGAGCTGGGGCATGGGTGCTGTTGTTCATCTAATTTACTATCTTATAGGGCTCTTACATGTATCTCAGAGGTGGGTGCTCTCCCCTTTGGGCGTCGATGGAGTTTATTCGCTTTACTGTGGTTAGGGGGTGGGATAGGACCATTTCCTTCCCAACATTCCCCCCTTTCGTTACTCCTACAGTAACGTTACCCTCCCCCAGTATTTATACATTTGGTAAGCCTTCTTTCCACTTCCTCCCATGCAGGGCTACCTTTTATAGGCATCCATGCTCAATACACACTTTTTAGACTCTCCCCACGCTGTGCATATTTCTTAAGGGGTACAGGTCATGTACATACATCCCCCATCACCTGCCAGGTCTATCCATACTTCTTTGTAGTGTACACGATCTGCTGGCTGTGAAATGGTTGAGTGATAATAAGTGTCCACCTCATCCCCAGTGCGATATATAGCAAACATGCGATATTTGGGACCATCACTCCCTCCTGTCTGTACTTGTGCTTCCTTTGTAGCACGAGGCACCTTTTTATCATTTCTATTCCCAATAGTCACAATCATCATTGCACTATTAGGTACTGCTTTTGCACAACATCGGAGACCCAACTGGCACACACAAAATATTAGCAGGATGAACACGATGATGGGGATCAGCATCTTCATAGTTGTCCCAAGCTATGAAGGCACCCAGCCGAATGCCTTGTTGACCCAGTCATCTTCCTGTATTCCCACTTTCTTTTCCATTTTGATACCCAGTTCGTGCACGGCTGTGATCGCATGCAATAGTGTCCCATTCTCAGCGTCTGTAGAAGGTACGAACGTGCAACTCCTGATCTTTATTGCAAACTCCACCCTCAATAGCTGTGGAAGGTTGAGCATGTATCTATTTTACATCGTCCTGAGTCGAAGTGCTCTTAATTCAACCTTGATGACGTTAAATCCTTCTTCTGTATCATTTGCCAACTGGAACAGCTCCCAACTAATGATCTGGAGCCATTTCGCATTGGCTCTCATTTGGATGCTGGGCACAAGGGAAGTAAAAAGTGTCTCTGCTGAGTTTAAAAGTTTGTATTTATTCGGTATGTGGGTGGTGTGCTTATTGGTCTTGGTGCCGTTTGTCCATCTGTAGGCACAGCTCCCCCCTTTAGGTGCTCCTCAGGTACGACCAACAGTGTAGCGTTGCAAGTGCACAATAGCCCCTCCATGATGATGGGAGGTGCAGATACGCCTTTCTGCCGCAGACACAATAATAGTCCACCAGTGCTACAGTTCCTTTTCGAAGGTCTGGAATAATGATTGACCTGTTGCAGTGTTTGTTAGAGCCCATGGACACTTTTCCTTCACCATTGAAGCACAGTTCATAACTCTCTTCCTGCTGCACCTTCACAGGTTTTCCGAGAGCGGCGACCCACCTTAGCTTCATGATATGCTCTGTCCATATGTGTGTACATGTCGTTTCTACAAAGTCCAATTTTTCATCCAACAGGCCACCAAGGCCCTCTGCCTTGCACATGACATGAATGTTGATTCTAGCCACTTATTTTCTGTGAAACGTGTGCCATCGACAGCAAGGAACAGTTCTTTGAAACATTTAGTGTCCTTTGATCCCACTTTGCATTTTCTGTCGTCTTGCGGGAGAAGTTTCATTTTCACGGTGCGTGCCTGAAAGGGGCCCTTTATCCTACAAAGTGCAAGGTGGATGAGACATTGTGACTCTGCTAAAGGTACCCTTTGAGGTACCAAAACCGTGGGTACTCCGGATGCATGCAGTATTAAGGAACACAAGTAGCAACTCCTGTTGGTCGTTCGCCTTCCCATTGCACTCATATCCGAGTACCAACTGTTAGATTGCCCAGGATGGCGTAGGTCCTCCACTTTGTCTAATCCTAAACCATGGTAAGCGTCATATTTATACTGACATGTCTGCCTGTTCCTTCTATCATTATGCAAAAGAGATTTCTGCTTTCCTGCCAGGCTTCTACACAGCCTGTCATTGTTACACAATGACCTTTGTATGGGTGATGGTAATAGCTGGACAATGAGGCTACTGCATAGTTTAGATTGGGAGTCGCTACATGTGGTGTTAGTGGTGGCATATATTATAGGGTGTTGACTGTACAATGGGGAGACATTGGGGGTCATTATGACCCTGGCGGACAGCCGTGCCTGTAATACAGGCATCGGAGTCATTTCTTTTCTGGCACCCGTGAATGGGCAATTACCAGGTTATTATGGCCTTGCCGGACCCAGTAATTGCCCATTTGCGGGTGCCGGAAAAAAGATGCTCCCCATTCGGCCCCATAGGGCTGAATGGTAATGGGGAGGTCGGATGCACCGTTACCATTCATAACAGTGCCGGTGCATCCGACATGCTGTGCTTGCGTGTGCCGCTCTGCCCACCAGGTCTGAAGGCACCCGTGAGCACAACTCGTAGTTTGCCGGTCCGGAAACAACAGCACTGGCAAGTTTACCGGTGCCGTTGTTTTCAGACCGGAAAACTTGTAATGAGGCCCATTATTTGTTACATTTACTTGTTCATACACCATTGTTTTAAAGAAAGACCCTGGGCCTCATTGCGAGGTTGGAGGTAGCCATGCCGTTTATACCGGCATGGCTACCCCCAAACTTGGGTCCGTCTCCGGGTCCCGCAAAAGGGGAATTACCGGGCCATTCCGACCTCGGCAGGCCCGGTAATTCCCCTTCCACGGGATCCGGAGCTGGTACGTCCCCATTACCATTTGAGCCCCCATAGGCGTGCAGAGCGGCACCCGCGAGCAGAACTCGTAATGGGGTGGCATGGTAACAACGGCGCCGGTAGCACTACCAGTGCCGTTGTTGCCTTACCGCCACAATCGTAATGAGGCCCCCTGTCTCCAGTTAAGAGGTAGTAGTAGATAGTTTGTTAGGTATTGAGGTAGTCATCAAATTAGGTTGTGAGGTAGCTTGGTTAGCTGTAAACATCGTGGGTGGGAATAACGTGACATTTGGTGCATCAGATATACTTTCAGTTCCATTGCTAGCAAGTATAAGAACATCTGGGGTAATTTCTGTTACATTGTTATGTACCGTTGTTATATTCGATGACATACTGCTGTTCCATCTCCATTTGACCCCTCCCTCTTTTATATGGGCCCCCCATATACAAGATACACTCCAATAAATCCCCAGAATAAACATTAATGTAGTAAAAAGCACAGCACTGAAGTGCAACCCACAGTGATAACTGTAAGCTTGTGTTGCACTTATCTTATTCCTACTGCTATCTGACTGAACAGTGTCATTGAGCGGCGTCAACTCCACTATTGTCACACCTATAGGAAAGGATAAAAAGGGCTAGGCCTTAATAGAATTTTAGATGGGACTAAAAGAGGAGCAATAGTGAGAGTGAGTGAGAGAGAGAGAGAGAGAGAGAGAGAAAGAGAGTATTTTATATTTTGAAGAGTTTCTTATCATTCTTGCAAATCATATTGCTGGTGGCAGTGAGTGCATCACTCATCGTTATTTTTCCTACGGGACAGTGGCAGTTGTTTGGCTTTCAATTTGAGTGCTTGGGGCCACGGTACCCTGTGCTTTTCTGACATCTGAGAGATCGATCCAATACCGCAGCCCCTTCACTTTTACACACGAGCAACCTTGGGTTGTTCCATTTCCAGATGAAGCTTACAAACATATAGCATCTCTCCTGGCATAAGAGGTCGCATAATGCTGTTTCATGCTGGCACATCTGTGGTCGTCACACCATCTGCAGTGAATTGGGTGTGCAATTTGTTTTGATACAGATCATATTGCACGTGTTAGTCGTGTGAGGTACTCCTTAAACTCCTCCCCGAGTACTGTGGGTTTTGTATGGGCGTCAGATGCTCTCTTTACTGGTGACAAGGGCATATGCATGTGTTGACCAGTAACGATTTTGTGGGGGCACAGGTGGTAGTCTTTTCTGGGCTGTGGTGCAAATGGAACAGTGCTAGGGGCAAGCAGTACACCCAATTTTAGCTTTGACAACCTGCTTTTCAGCATGCTGTTTATTTTCTCAACCAACCCGTTTGCTTGCGGGTGGTAAATTAAGCACATTTTGTGTTTTATTCCTAACATGTATGTAACTTCTTTGAACAGCTCATTGAAGAAATGCGTGCTATTGTCTGACCATATGACCTCACATACTCCCCATCAGGGGAATACTTCTGTCACTAGAAATGTGACCGCACACTTTGCATCAGGGTGGGCACAGGGACCGGCCTCCACCATCGAGAGAATGAACACACCATCACAATCAAATAACATGCTCTGTTGCATCTTTCTCCCATGTCTGCATAATAATGTGCAGCTCACAGAAGGGAACCACACGGCGGGGCAGAGTGCCCTGCAGAGTTCTTAGAGTGATTCCTGTACTGAATACTTGGCAGGTGGTACACTGTACTAACATTTTGTTGAGGTACTCTTAGATAAACCAATCTTCCTGGAGATCGGCAGCAATATGTTGTTTTGAATTATGAGCTGGAAAGTGTAGTTGTCCAAAATGCTTTGCATAGTAATTCAACCGGCATGACTACTTTCCCTGTTTTGTCTTGTCTCCATAATAGATCAGTGGGTGATTGGGTACACCCATGTTTGAGCCATAATTCTTGCTCCATTGTTGGTGCTCTGGCTTGTAATTCTATAATCTGTGCAATGGGTAGAGTGTTGTAGGCGTCTGTTTTGGGTGTTTATCCTTTGCTCGTTATGATACATTCAATGCTCCTGGGTACTGGGAGATATGCTACTTCTTTCGCTGCCGCATCTGCGGCCGTGTTTCCCAGAGATATTTCATCTGTATTTTGTGTGTGTGCTTGGCTTTAAACTATTGCAACTACAGATGGCTCTGTGAGTGCGTCAATCAATGTATTTAGCAATTCTGCATGTTGTACTGGGGACCCATCAGCCCTCCTAAACCCCCTCCTTCTCCATCGAGACAGCCATCCTTACCACTGCAGCCCCTCCATGTTTTTCATCTGTTTCTTGGTCAATGGACGCTGACCCATCAATGAAGAACACTTCTCCCTCCTCTAGGGCATATTCCATTGCTTTTGGAATGTCGTCTCCCTCTCCCTTGCATGTTGAACAGTCATGCTCTTGCATGTCCTGTGCTGTGTATGGTTCTGTAAGGAACATGGCAGGGTTCACTGTCTTGCACCTCACTACATGGATATTTGGGCTGGACAGGATTATTTCGTAAAATGAAGCTCTTTGTGTACTAAGAGTGGATTTTGATCATTCCTGTATTGCGAACAGTACGTGTTCAACGTACAACATGATGGAGCACCCCATTACAATTATTGAGCTCTTTTCAATGGGGAACGCGGCTGCAGCAAGAGCCTGTTCGCACGCAAATTGACCTTGCATCACTGCATCGAGTGTGCCACTATAATAAGCAAGTGGCTTGAGTCCCATTGAACTCTTCTTTGTCAGTACTGTGGTCATGAGAGTGACATTGGAGTGTGAGAAAGGGTAGAACTCCTGTTCATAATCGGGGGTGGCTAGTACTGGGGCTGATGAAATTAACCCTTTTAGGTAATTAAACGCTGTTTGCATCTCTGCTCTCCACCTGATATGTGTCTTTTCTTTCTGCGCTTCTTTTAATCCTTGCAGGAGGGGCTTTGTGTATGCTGCGTAATCTAAGATTGATGCTCTACATTAATTGCAGAGTCCTAGAAATGTCTGCATTTCTTTCAATGTAGTTGGTTTGGCAGTGGCACGCACTCTTCCCATTCTCTTGCCCTCTTTTGAAATGAGTTGGGCCAAGTACAGGACCTCTGCCAAACAGTACTGCTATCTTGTACCCTTTTTGTGCTAGGAGCTGGAACAAGGCAATTGGCTCTCTTCGACAACTGTCTTCACTTTCACTGCATACTAGTAAGTTATCTACATACTGAATGATGGTGCTCGGGACTTGAATGTTTCCAAGATATTTGTGCAATCTTCTTTTGAATATGCTGGGACTTTCACAATACCCTTGGGACAAGCGACAGTGTTCATATCTCCTCCCATCTAGAGTGAATGTGGTGAGCTACTGTCATTCTGGGTCAAGATGCACTGAGAAAAAAGCTTTTTTCAAATTCACCACAGTAAAGTGAGTGGCTTGTTTTGGGATGCTGCACAAGATGGGGGCAAGATTAGGAACACGAGGAAACTCTTTCTGGACAATATCATTAAGGGGTGAAGGTCCTGGATCATACACCAACTCCCCCCTTTCACTTTCTTAATGGGGTACACAGCCGTGTTGTATGAGGAGGTTGAGGGGACAATGATGTCTTGCTCTAAGAGCACTCGTACTGTCGCTTGAATCCCTTTGTCAGCCTCTATAGACTGGGGGTATTGCTTCACTCTGGGCAGTATAGCACCTGTCGTAAGTGTTATCCTTACTGGGATCACTTCTCTTAGTAACCCCACATCATGGGGTTTAGTGGTCCACAAATGGGGTGGGACTTGCTGCATCACCGTCTCATAAAAGGTGGTGGTCCACTGACGATAGCCATGAGAGGGCTTGGCACTTTTCAGTACTGTACCATAATATCACACGGAATTCTGATTTCTAGCACACTTTCTCCATCATTGTTATCTTCACTTAACTCACACAATGGTATATTGGGTCAATTCACAGCACTGTGCGCCACTCGCATCCATGAATGTCAGTACCAATTACAACAAATCTTTTAGAAGACATTTGCACCCCTTCGAGATCTAGAGACGGGATGGTACCAGCAACCATTTAAGTGGTGGCCACAGGATGGAAGACAAAGTCTGAAGGAACTCTCCATTCCTTCCTGTTAAGTTCAGGTACTGCTCTTGCTAGTACTCTAATCCCATACACAAACATGTCGGGATTCACTGGTACCCCTCTCCCTTTCATTTGCTATAGCATGGATTATCAGCATCGCTCTAAGGGAGCACATGCTGAGGGTAGAACAGACAATCCCTCTATCAGTGAATGATATAGTCATATTTATTTATTTATTTATATTTTTTAATTTATAAAGCGTACTAGCAGCTAAGAGGCATTGAGGCGCCGTTACATGAATGTGTCTTAGTTACATGGAAGCTACACTGCTCAAGGTTACAGTGAGTGTAAGACAGTTTCGCTACAGGAGTATGTTACAACATTGCTCAAGGCTACAGTGATCATATAACAGGTTGATGCCAGAGTAGATGACAGTAATGAGGTTACAGGAGGCAGATATGGTTACTATTAGCCCAGAAGAGAGCTACACCATGGGCGAGGGCCAGCTCAAACAAACAACAAGGTTTTAATTGCGTTGCAGAAGGCTAGGTGTGAGTCTATACCTCTGAGGAAGGGTGGTAGGGAGTTCCAGTGAGTAGCGGCGATGAACGGGAAGCGGGAGCCTCCGGCACAAGCTCTTAGTGTCTTGGGAACTGTGACTCGGTTAGTGTATGCATTTCTGATGGGTCTGGTTGAGGTAGATTTGGTGATTGTCTTTGATAGATAGAGGGGGCAATGTTGTGGATACATTTGTGTGTGTGGGCAAATGTTTTGAAGATGACTCTTTCTTTAATGGGGATCCAGTGGGCTTGTTTCCTAGCCGCTGAGATGTGATCCCTTTTTTGGATGTTGATGGCAGCCAAGGGGGCATTATTCTGGACAGTCTGGAGTTTGTTGATAATTTTAGTGCCTGCTAGGAGGGCTTTGCAATAGTCCAGCCTGGAGTGATTATGGCTCTCTCTATGGTGAGGCAGTTTTGCTCAAAGAGGAAGGGTCTAGCTGCATTTAGCAGCTTTGTGTGGTAGGTCACTGCAGATGCTATAGCGTTGACATGTCTGGTCGTTGAGAGGTTGGCATCCAGATACACTCCTAAGGTTCTGACAGCTTGGGAGACTAGGATTTGTGTATTATCAATTGTGAAGGCGTTGTGCCGGTTGTCCACCTTCTTCAGGGTTTCAGAGGATCCAATTAGAAGAAGCTTGGTTTTATCACTGTTTAGGCACAGCCGGTCTTCGGCCATCCATGTTTGGATGGTGGAGTAGATGGAATTGAGGGTTTTCGTGTCAGACTCATAATCACCAGTGAGGGGGATCAGGACCTGAATGTCATCAGCATAGTTGGTGTATGCGATGCCTAGGGAGTCGAGAAAGTTGAAGAGTGGCCCGGTGAATATGTTGTAGAAGGTAGTGGAGATGCAGGAGCCCTGTGGTACTCAGCATTTGATGGGGTTCGGATGGGTGCAGGCTTGGTCTGAGAAGACTTTCATGACTCTTTCTTGAAGAAAGGAGGTGATCCAGGCTGTGGCTTTAGGGGAGAAGTTAGCCGCAGAGGAAAGGTGATGGCAAACGGTTTTGTGATCAACCAAATCAAAGGCTGCTGACAAGTCTAGGAGCAGGAAAAGGGCCAGTTTGCAAGAGTCTCTGATATCATCCATTTGATTCTTTATGTCTAACAGTGCTGTTTCAGTGCCGTGGCCTGGCCAGAAGCCTGACTACTGGAGACCGAGAAGGTTGTTAGCCTCAAGGAATTTTTGTACTTGCAGATAAGCTGCTTTGTTGAGGATTTTTAATAGAAAAGGGACGGTGGTGATGGGTCTGTATTTCCAGGAATATTTGGGTCAAGCGAGGGTTTCTTTAGGAGAGGGCAAACCCATGCTTCCTTAAGGGAGGCTGGGACATGGCCAGTGGAGAAGGAGGTGTTGATAAAAGCTGTGAGGAAGGGAGCCAGAGTGGAAGCACATTCTTTGATTAGTTGGGCAGGGCAGGCGTCCCCTTTGCAGTTGAAGGGTTTGATGGAGTTGAGTAGGGAGATGACTTCTTGCTCATTATCTTCTTTAAAGGTTAAAGGGGGGAGTCCCTGGAGGTATTGTTTTGGAGGATAGATATGTAGTGCGTGAGCGATTGTTGGTGGGCAAGGATTTTGCTTTGTAGGGTGTTAAGTTTCTCTAGCATGGCAGATTGGATACTGTTGTTCCAATCTTCGTCTTTAGAGAGCGTGGGTGGAGGAGAGTGGGGGTTTCAAGCTCTCTGAAGATGGTGAAGAACTCTCTCGTATCTGATTTTTTGCGTTAGCTATCCTCATGTTGAAGGAGGTGGCTTTGGCTCTATTTATGGCTGATTTGTACTCTTTGGCCATTTTGTTGAATGCAAGTTTGGAGGAGTCGCAGAGGTTGGCTTTCCAGGAGGAGAGAGCAGCCTTTTACGTGTGTGTAGTTCCAGGAGTTCTGGGGAGAACCAGGCATTAGTGTGTTTGGTGTGCTTAGCTTTCCTAAGGGCAAGAGGGGCAGTGGCGTTTACAGCCTCAGTGATGGTAGTGTTGAAATTAGTAGCAAGAGTTTCAGGGTCCTCTGCAAATGGGGGGCTAAGGGCAGGCACTGAGACAAAGGGTATGAGCCTTTATTTAGTGAGCAGACGGGAGCTTCTGTTGAGGGCAGGGGGAGGGGAGGGTCATTGGCTTACGAGTGATCTTAGCGGTGTTCATCTCGAAGAGGATGACATGGTGGTCTGACCATGGGATGGGAAAAATGGAGGTAATGGTGGAGGGGGGCAGTTGTTGTGAGCAATCTAATCAAGGATGCAACCTTTAATGTGCGTGGGCTTAGTGACGGCGTGTTTGAATCCTAGAGTGGTTAGAGCTTTGGTAAGTGCAGTAGCTGGGGTGTCATTGGGATTGTTGAGGCTGAGGTTATGGTCTCCTAGGAGGATAGCCTTAGTGGTTTTCTGACAGACCCTGGGGGCCGGTAAATGATGTGGAGGGCAATGGTGCAGTTAGGGGAGGGGTAAACCTTCAGAATAAGGTAGTCACTGTTATTTCCAATTTCGCTGTCAACCTTTCTTATCAGGATAGATTCTTTAGCTATGATAGCGACTCCACCTCCTTTCAGGTGGGGGCGGTCTTGGCTAATAATGTTGTAACCCTGCAGGATCGCTAGGGTAAGAGCCGGGCCAGAGGCTTTGTGGAGCCAGGTCTCACTGATCATTAGGAGGTCAAGATTGTAGTTAGAGATTAGGTCATGTACGCCCAAGGCATGAGCCTGGAGCGAACAAGCGTTGATAAGGGCGCAGCTGATTGGTGGGGACAGTGGGTTTAGTTGGGGAGTGGGCAGTGGTGGGTGGGGGGGCGTTAGGTGGGGCTGTCGGTGCCAAATTGCTCGGAGGCGCAGGTAGCCTCATAGAGAGTATTTCTAACTTTTGGGCAATTTCATTGGTGGGCAGGGCAGCGTAGCGGAGGGTGGAGGGTCAGATGTGGACATAGCAGGGACTTGGACATTTTCAAGGGCAGGCAGTGCGGTGCACAGATCAGCAATGGGTGTTGTCACAGGTGAGAACGTAGTATTTGCATTTTCAGGCAGGGCTGGGCAAAGATCAACAATAGGTACTGGCATACTTGAAAACATGGCGTTTGCATTTTACAGGCAGGGCTGGGCAGAGATCTACAATAGGTACTGGCATACTAGAAAACATGGTGCCTGATTACAAGTTTGCCGGTCCGGCACCGGCAAGCTTATTGGTACCATTGTTACCAGACCGGCCAAATACGGGTTCTGCTCGCGAGTGCCTTCCCGCCTGCCAGGTCTGACCTGGCGGGCGTACGGGCACAACGCGAACAGAGCATGTCGCATGCACCGACACCATTCACAAATGGTGCTGGTGCATCCAACCTCCCCATTCCCATTGAGCCCTGGCTCAATGGGAATGGAGAGCATTTTATTCTGGCACCCGCGAATGGCCAATTGCCGGGTCCGGTGGGGCCGTAATGACCCGGTAATTGCCCATTCGCGGGTGCCCGAAAGATTCGCAAGTTTGGCGGCAGCCTGCCGGATTTACCGGCAAGGCTACCGCCAAACTTGTAATGAGGCTCAAGGTGTTTACATTTTCAAGCAGGGCTGGGCAAGGATCAACAATAGGTACAGTCATACTAGAATACATGGTATTAGCAATTTCGCGCAGGGCTGGGCAAGGATCAACAGGAACAAGCATACTAGAATACATGGTATTTGCAATTTGAAGCAGGACTGGACAGAGATCAACAGTAGGTACTGGCATACTAAAATGCATGGTATTTGCAGTTTCAGGCAGGGCCAGACAAGGGACGGCAGTAGGTATTGGCACATATGGGTACATGGTAATTGCTGGTACCGGCTGGGCTGAGCAGAGGTAGGCAGTCAGGGATGGCAAACATGAATGCATAACAAAAGCAGATGCAAGCGAGGCCTGGCAGAGATCAGCATGTAGTTGTGGTGGACTTGGCGAACGTTGTGCTGAATTGTAGGCATTTGCCTGTGCATTCATTGGCAAATCGACAAACGGTTGAGGTTGGGGTACAATGTGTTATGGCGGATGTTGGCGTGTGCATGCAGTGCAGTGCATGGAGTGAAAGTCATTTGCGAAGGTCCCGATCCGACATCCGGGTTTGCATGGTGCACAGGCAGTATGAAGAGGGGATAATTACCTGCATTCTCCATTGTATAGTCATCTGTCGAGGTGGGCCCCAGAGTAACATTGTGCACATGTGGTTTGCGAATATCCGGTAAAGTGATGTGCCCCTCGTCGGTGTGCTCATCGATGATCGCTTTAGGCTCAGGATCAAACGGGCTGGGAGTATTATAGAGATCGGATGATGCATGGAGTCGAGCACTTTGGGTGATAACCGTGGTGCGTGGCCGTGAGGAAAAAGCACTGCATCTTTTGGTGTGGGTAAGATGAGGAAGTTTATTATCAGTGACTTTAGAGTTGAGCGAAACATCCGTGGGATGGCAGTGGAGGGCATGCAGATTAGGGTAAGCAATGTTCTTAGGCTTTGTGAGCAAGTCTCTTCCCAGTAAGTTGACAGGGGAGCTTTCATGATAAAGTAGAGGTGCTCGTACTACTTTTCCCCCTATCTTAACATCCAAATCATCTGTGTAAGGAACCATGACCACAGCCCTAGAGAATCCTTGCAAATTGAGAGTTTGGCCAGATAATGGAAAATCACCTTCGCCGACACATTACTTTTCTGCCCCCGAGTCGACAATGAAGATGAACTGTTTGTTTCCTATCTTCGCCCTCACCAGAGGTTCCTCTTCTGGGCTTAAGGTAGTAGATAGTACTGGACATGCAAGTGGTCTCAGTGGGTTGACCTAATCGTGATATGTTTCCGTCCCTGGGCAAGATAATGTATCTCCCCCCAGTACACAGGCCCCCTGGTACTGTGCTGGTGCCCCATTCGGGCGGTGACAAATGAGTTGTTGTTCCTAATTACTTGTGGGGAGGGGTGATTCTGGGGCACTTGCATCATATAAGGGGGTGACGGAGCGTATTATAGCCAGGCATTGGTGGAGGTGGCTGTGTATATTGTAGGGATGTTTCATATGCTCCCTTGCACAGGTCCCTGTGTGCTTCCCGGGTCAGGGGTTCCCATATTGTTGTTGGTGGTAATAAGGTTGGTTGTATTGGTAGTTCCCTCCCCATCTGCTGCGGCATTCCCGCAGTACCCCCACCTGCCGCATGACCAGCACTGCCCTTGGCTTCCCCCTCCAGGGCCTTGTCCTCCCCTCTGTCCCGGGGATCCACCTCGTCCTCTCGCCGGTCTTCCTTGCCACTTGGGTCCCATGTACTGTTGACCTCCTCCCAACTGTTCCTGCCCGTTGTCTGCCCACACTGCAGCTATCGCTGCCTGTGTTGCAACAGAGATGCCCCACACCTCTCCCATATGCTCAGGGGGCGGTGCTGCTGTTATGGAAGCCACCTTCACTAGTTTCATTTGTACAAGTTTCGCTTCTTCTGCTAACCTCCTCCTCAATAGTTTCCTTTTCTCGCTCCTTGATCCTTTTACAATGATGCACTATTATGCTCCCTTTTGGAGTCCCCAATTTATAATGAAATAAAATAGGGACGTTGACTGATCCCACACGGTGCCCGTCTCCGCTCTCCACATCTCTTGGACCCGGAGAATGAACTGCACAGTGTCTTCCTCGTCTCCCATTGTGCATTGCACTATGGAGTGTAAATCCGGAGTGTCGAAGAAGGCCCTCCACAGTGCATCCAACACCTGTGCCCGATCATTGTTAAATGATGCGCCACCATGAGTGTCGTTACTTATGGTTACTACTGAGTATCCTGCTTTCACCCATACCGATTCCGCTTAATCACCCCCTGCGGACACTAATAGTCTTTTAAATCTCCTGTGGCGAGGGGCAGCCCTGCCGTGTTTTTCTCGAATGCATAGATCCATTTTCCTGTGCCCGCTATGAGCGGGGAGAGGGATTTAAGGAGGTTGTTCTTATCCATTTGTGTCCACGGGACGTAATGGGGCCGCCCCGCTCTCTTGTGGATAAGGGGCATCTGTAGTTTTGATTTCACCTTTCCACCTTTTGCTCCTGCTCCTTTCTTTTTTGCTAGGGCCATCCTCCCAAGCCTGCTTCTCAACCTCCCTTCAGACATGTCCTCCACTCTGGGGGTGGTCCATTTTACCTGTTGTACTCCTCCTACCGCCCCCTCTTCTACCTCATCAAAGTCACTCCAGTACTCTTCATCCCTTAACAAACCCACATACTCATATCCCAGACTATCAGTTACTCCCTCCCTTTCTACCCTCACGGTCCGTATGGGTGCGCTATCGATCCTGAAGTGAAAATCTCCTGATTTCCATTTGTCTTCTGGCAGGGAGGGGTGGCACTTGGGATCAGACACCCTTTCTGGCACTCTTGATGCCTCATACGCTGCTCGTAATCAGGGCCACCCCAATATCACTCGCCCCTGTGTGAGGGGGTGGTAGTTACTGAATTGTATGGCAGGGTTGGGGCTGTGCTTGGCTTTTCTTGAGCACTTTCTCCCTGACACATAAGTTGGATTGGAGTACCCCTGTGCCGGTCGTGTGAGCAATGGATAGATTTTCTTTGGTTCCCCCTCTCCTTTACCGATTTCTTCCACGTTGTCCCCCATTACTGTTAGCATCTCTGGTGCTGTTTCCCTTTTCAGTGTGGTGGGCGTTTCTTCAAACATCCACCACAAATCTAATATCTCCCTTCTATTTTGCAACTGCTTCCCCTTGTATTTGGCTGTCAAATACATGGACAGGTGGTCTAATGTTCCCTTATCAAAAGCCCCAGCCTCTGACCAAGCGTGGGGCAGCCCCTCCCCCTTCGTCTCTGCCACCCACCGTCGATGATGCTTTTTAATTCTGTCACTATACAGGGGTAGTTATTTACATATGTGGGACAGCGGGGTATCTATCCCCATTGCTACTTCCTTTTGTCTCAGGTGGGGGTCCCAATGATAACGTAGGGCAGACTTTTCCCTTTATTTCTCTCTGAGTCCTTCATTAATTCTATTCCCTTGGGGCTTACTCTTGTTAGTCAATGAATAAATGCTACATATATCCCAATTTTGTTTGTCAAAGGGTCGAGTACACATAGACGTGAAACAGATAATGACTACAAAACAAACCACAAAACAAAATATACATTTATGAAGCCCCCACTCTTCCTATTCCTCCCCCTTAGAGCAATACCTTTTCACTCCCACTTACTCTTCACTCACATCACACCTGCACCTCCTGGGCCTCCTCCTTGCATCTATTAAAAAACACCAAAAAGAACAGGCTAAAATAAAAAGTTGAAATAATAACCACTACTTGTTCCCGAGCCCTCTAATTATATGGGGCTCTTACTTTTATCTCCTATCACGATATATCATGCAGCAGAAGCAAGTCAGGGATCTCTTTCCCTTGAAAACGAATGTAGCGCACTATAAAACCGCTCGTTATTTTTGCAATCCCAGTTTCTTTTTTTTAAGGAGGCCTCCAACCTGTCTGGCACCCAACCTCCATGAACACCTCGTGATCAGTAGACCAGGAACTAGGATGGTGTGTTATCAATGAATATTTATTAATTTGTAATTTATTGGAAAAATTGAATGAACACTTACAATAGCCACCAATGGGTGGTAACAGTGAGGTCAGAAATGAATGGGACAATTGGTTTTCTGCACCATGTAAAATGTGTTTTTTACTTTATTAGGACAACTGCTATGGTGTAGCACACAAAGGTTCTTTGGTAGCTTAGACTAGCAACAAGTAAGGCTTCAGAGCAGACTAGCTAGCACACCACAAGAAACTTGATTTGTGTACATGCAGCACATGACAAATAAAGAGGGAATGCAATGGTAAATCCGTTATCAAAATACAGTAGGGGAAGAGGGATAGACTAGGAAAAACAGTTTTAAACAAGTTAAGCGAAATTTACAGAAAAACGAAATTGCAAATGACACTCGTTTTACTAAGGCTGTGAATGGCAGGTAAGCACTAGGCAATGGAAGGGAAGACATTTCGAAATCCGTTCTCAAAATATGGTAGGGCAAGAGTAACAGATTAGGAAAACCCGTTTTTAAAAGGTTAAGCACATTTTTTAGGAAAATAAAAATGAAAATCACACTCGTTTTTGCTGAGGTCGTAAAGACAGGCACACTTTGAGCAATGGGGAACTCACATAGGACAAAACGGTTTTCACTGAAAATGACAGAGGCACATAACAGGTCAACTCTGGATAAATGGATGACTCACAATAATACAATCGGTTTGGATTGAAAATGACAGATGAAAATAGAAATTTGCTTGGTAGCACACAGACAAATTCGTTTTTAGCTAATAACAAAAGTAATTCTTTGGGAAAGCACTTTATACTTCTAATGACTCACAAGACACTGGGAAGAGTGTTAATTCCGAATTCTAACTCTCAATCCTGTGAAATAATGTGGAAAGTAACTGATTTACCAAACAAAATATACTAGGAATTTGCACAAGCAACAGGAGATTCTTCAATGGGGAATGACAGAAATCATAAATGCCAAGGTAACTGCCATTCAAGATTGGTGTGGCGCCAATGATCTTTGTCTGAATGCCAGCAAGACAGAGAAACTCCTCATCGGCACACCTTCACCATCCTTTACCCTCACTCTCTGGCCGGCCTCCCTTGGCCCTCCTCCTACCCCACCTGCGAGGCTAAGAACCTCAGGGTCATCTTTGACTTCACACTTTCCTTCTCCGCCCACATCTCTGATGTCTCTAAAAATGTAAACTTTCTACTGCACCTCCTCAGAGATACTCTGCCTTTCCTCGTCTTCCCCCAGAAGCTTATGGTCTCCCTGGTTCTCTAGGTTGGACTATTGTAACAGCCTCTTTCTAAATCTGCCTGCTTCTACCCTCCGCCCTCTGCAACTAATCCAGAAAAGGACAGAGAGACTTGCCCTTGGCCTCAAGCCCTGGGATCGTATCTCTCCAGCTCTGAAATTTCTCCATTGGCTCCCAGTGGATGCAAGGATTAAATTCAAAACCCTCTGCATTGTCCACAAGGCTTTCTGGGGCCTGGGTCCAAAATACCTTCAGCTATCCCTCCACAAATACCTCCCCTCTCAAGCTCTTCGATCCTCTACCTCTAACTCCCTCAGTGTCAGTCGTTTTTCAAAGAAACAAGATTGGGGTAGACCTCTGTCTTTGGCTGGTGCCTCCCTCTGGAACAGCCTCCCTGCCACTCTGAAACTTGAGGAGAACCATCTTCGGTTCCGGAAGCACCTCAAGACCTTCCTCTTTTCTTCTGCATTTGCTCCCCCTCTCTCCTGCTGATCTGTTCTCTCTTGGCACCGTGCACCTAGCCACCCTCTGTCCTCTGGGCCCAGGTACCTGCTCACCCTGCCACCCTCCCGCACTGCCTCCGGCCACCCCTTGCTCTGGGGTCTGTATCTGTACCCATACAGCCCCCCTTTTTCTACCTGCACTTATCAGACCTACCCTGCCTGCTGCCTTAAACCTAGCACTTGCCAATTGCTGGCTGCACTACCACTGTTTGTTGCATTTATTATTTATTTATTTATTTATTATTTCTCTGTTTCTCCTTTGCTTCGCACTTTCCACTTCTCCCACCTTCCATGCACTTTTCCCCTCTCCCATGCACTTGCGCGTTCTCAATGTCACTGGGCCTAGTAAGATCATTGTTTAGTTCTCCAGTTTTCCCCTCCCTTGCCTTGTCACTCTCTAAAACACTTGTGTACGAACGTGATAGAAATAAAATATCAATATCAATAAACATGGATTCTTCAACAGGAAAATGAATTAAATATACAGGCACACAAAGGACTTTCAAGTAGAAAAGGACTTCAATCAATGTCAAATGAGAGATGATTTTGTTCAATGGAAAACTGACTTACATGCACGAGGAAACACAGGATTGCCATTAGTAACAAATACTACAATGCACAGACAAATGAAATATTTTTCAATGGGAAAATGACTAAATTACAGAAACACAGAAGATAGGGTTTTTTCCATGGAGGAATCTCTATGCAATGTTTAAAATATAGGGAAAATATATTGAATCTATTGCTGGGGAGATGTATACTTACAAGAAAAAGGGCTTTATGGACATCAAGGGGCTCCAGGGATTCCCTGCAGGGACAATCAAGAGGTCAGTCAAGGCCTCTCTCTGTCCTCCAAAAAGGTCCCACTTCAGCACCTGGTTTTACTCGAAGATTAAGCCCAATTCTGCAAGGATGGTTCCAGATTTTGGTAGCTGCACGCCTCAGATTTGGTAGGGAGAAAAGTCCTCATTTGAGGCGGGGTGACCTATATATAATGCAAATGACTTCAAAAATGTGTCATCCTCCTCGCAAAACTGATAGGGCAATGGTTAAGCGTTCCCTTCCGTCTGTGTACCGATAGGGAGTGTTCTGGGAAGCCATCATCTAACTGAGACAGCGGGTTGGATCTGGATTTTACACATGAAAATCTCACATTATGTCAAATGCCCTTTTTCATCATGTTATTCCACATATGGCAGCATTTTTGGATACTATATTTTTCAATGAATCACATAAACCTTGTTTGAATACTGTGCAACCTATTGGTGCAAAGCTAGAGTATTTTCTCATTTACGCCGGAACTATATTACTGAAATATTTATCACCTGTTACAATTTTTCTCAAAGGTTTATGGTTGTCACATTTATGCAGAGGTCACACTCTATTTCTTTCTCATAACGTTTTGTATGCTGGTGTCACCAAAATCGTTTTTGGCTCACCAGATGCAGCTCACTGTCAGCTTTTTAGAAAACCTAACATACATATTTTGGGATGAATATTATGGATATTACACAATGAGACATATGTCTCCCAATTTACACAATGGCAAATCAGCTACCTCCTTAAACCTAGTCCCCACCTTTACCATGTGTCACTGTGATGTCAAGAAGGGTCCTGTGTTGTGATTAGATCACATTCCAAGAGCTTCAAAGGGCTAATTGCTAGCTAAGGCATGTTTTTATAGCAGCCTAAGTGGTTTGGATCATAAACTGCTGAGAGCACTCATGCTTGAAGGGAACCCAGACTTACATTACCATGACAAAAGGCTTTGAAGCCTCAGTTTCACATTTGGGAAGCCCACAGCAGAAACTAAACCAGTTCCAAGAGTTGGGGCCTCGCTCTGCTGCAAGCATTTTACTTTTTACCACCCTTAGTAAATGCACACACTCTGGACATGTAAACCCATGCAAAAGTAATTTCTTGCAAACAGTGATTACGGAAGGGCAACATAATGTATATTTCATGACTTTTGCTGTACATTTGGATGCTTCAAGTGTTGATTTTTGAAAGCCCTATTTGAAATGTTTTTTGTCACTTCCAGCCATGCAACCCTTCATTCTGTTGCAGGTTCACATTTCCTTGTAGATTCTTGTGACTTAAAGGATTCTTCTGTGATGGACTCCTCATGAACAGAAGTCCTGTTCATTTGTTGCACCTTTTGCACACACTCTAAAGGAGCATATCTTTAATTGAAAGGGAAAAACAGACTTTTATATATAATTATTTCTGTCACAGTGAAAGCTCCTTTCTGCTGTGCTGGCTTACACAAAATCTTTGCATTTTCATTTTCATGCTGGACACTGCCTTTTCTGCCAATCTGACATCAGCCACTTGAAACGTTTTGCAAATGTGTCCTTGTGTCTTTCCCTTCTTTGAGGCCATCTACATTTTTAGGCACCTCCAAGTTTGGATGCCAAATTTTGCTCCCTTTTCGTTTTGACATCACAGGGCATGATTTCCACGTTAACCCAAACCCGGCCTTTTACTGAGGGGCATGTCCCCCACAGTCCCCGGCCTTCAGTTATGGCATTGTAGGGCGAGGTAAGTTTATTCAGAGAAAAGAGCTAGAAGAGAGAGTGGGGTGTTCATTTTGTGAAGGCCTGGGTTCATGCCAGGGATCTCTTTAGAGCGCGCCTACTCCTGGGTTCATTCCAGGACTCTCCTTCAGAGTGTGTCTGCTCTATTCCAGTTCCTGATGGAGTGGTACACTGGTTTGCCCCCACTCTCTTCGGAATTTGGTTTTTCCATTTCGGTTGTGGGTCTTGGGCCTCTCCCCTTTCAGTGGCTCTCCTCCAGCCTGTAGAGGCAAGGAGTTAATAGATCTGCCAAGAAGAATGGAGAGATTAAGTATTTAATTTAATACCATTTTCCCAGGTACGAACGTGAAATTGGACAACAAAACCGCAGGAGGGACACACACCAAATTTGCATTTCTAATGCACATGTTTTTTTACATAGACCTAGCAACACACACTTTTGTTTTCCATACCCATTGCAAATACATATTTCAAAATAAGAATAATAGTTCTACTCACAGTAAATGTATGATTGTCTTTATCCAGGTTCCAATTCCTTACCTTTACTCTTCGGAGGATTCCTGGGCTCTGCCCTCACTGGGTTCATCAATCAGTCGCAATTTCTGCCTTTGGGTGACAGCACTTCAACTGATTGATGTGCACCCATTTCCCTTCTGTTGGTTCTCCTTTAGGGATGCAGATCTTATACGAGACAGGTGAGATTTTATCTACAATTTCAAAGGGTCCGCACCAGGAGGGAAGGAATTTCCACTCGTTGGTCTGGTTCCTCTGAAAATTGTACAAGTAGACCCTGTCCCCTACTTGATATTCTTTTTTAGTGGTCTTTAAATCGTAGTGGGTTTTCATCCCCTATGCCGATTTTTCCAGATTCCGTTGAGCGTTTGCAAAATCATGCTGATGGTGTTTTCTCAGATTCTCGATATATTCATGTGTTGTGGACACATTGATCAGGGTCTGCTCTTGCGTTCTGTAGAGCAGATGCTGCGGTAGCACAATTTTTTCATCCAGTCATTAGCTTGAATGGAATCATTTTGGTCGCAGAAGAGGGTGTAGACCTGATGGCCATCAGGACAAGCGGTAGTCGGATGTCCCAACTAGGTCCAGTGTTCACCACACACTACTTTAGAATGCCCACAATCATTTTATTGTACCTCTCAACTCTCCCACTAGGGGCTTGATGGTAGGCAATATGGAGTTTTCTCCTTACCCCAAGTATTTCCCACATCTTTGTCATCACCTTGCTGGTAAAGTGACTTCCTCGGTCCGACTCAATCCTTTGGGGGAGGCCAAAATGCGAGAAGATGTGGTTGTTCATCAGTGCAGCTGCTGTTTCTGCCTTGTAATTTGGGGCCGAGAGACATTCCACCCATTTGGTAAACAAGCATGTTACCGTTAACATGTACTTGTTTCCTCTAGAGGAGCAAATCATGTGCCTGATGAAATCTACTTGTAAATCTGACCAAGGCAGTGTCATCCCTCTTTTCTGTAGGGGAGCTCGGTGTGTGAGGGAAATTGGCTGAAACTGCACACACACCAGACACCCCTTCAAGTATAGGTCGAGGTCCTGACCCATGTGTGGCCAGTATGCGACCGCTTGCAAGATTTCCAAAGTAGTATGAAACCCTCGATGACCGGCTGTTGCCACGTCATGGGAGTGACTTAACATCAGGCTGCGGAATGAGGTAGGTACCACCCACTGGTCAAATACAGAGATGGATCTCCGTAACAACAAACCGTCTTGGATTTGGAACTTTTTTGGAAACTTCATCAACACCCGGAAATCCTGTTTCCCCCTATGTAATCAGTTTCAGTTATAGGAAAATTCACATGGCCTACAATGTGTTGATAAAACTCCCAATTATCGGATCCCCTTTTTGTGCTGTGATCAGATCAGCATCAGGGGTTTCCTTACTCCACTGGGCAGCTGAGAGTTCATTTTGGGCAAGTGTTTGGGACCTGGTGACAGCAGCGACCTGGATTTCCCCCAACAGAGACTCGATCTCTTTGAGATCCCCATGGATGGCTACGGTTTTGGCCAACTGGTCAGCCAGGTCATTTCCGGTTTTGTCTGCACCCTCTATTCTGGAATGACCCTTGATCTTCTTCCAGTCGATGGTCATCTCATTAGAGGTGACCAGATCATCAAATGAATTGTATTAGTTTCCAATGGGTGAGTGTTTTGTCATTTGCACACAGCATGCCCCTTAGGGGTTTCCAATATATCAGGTGCACCACAAGCCCATTCCTGACATGATCTGAATCAGTGATTATGACAAGTTTGTGGAGTTGGTGTTATACGGCAGTGAGGATGGCCCGATGAACCGCCATAAACTCTGCCACCTGACTACTTCGGGGACCGATCTTGTACCCAGCGCAGGGCTCTGGGGCATCATTCACCCAGGCATTCCCACTGCCAGCCACCAATTCCTTTCCTCTGTTGTTATCAACATGGTAGGAGCACCCGTCCACATAAACTGTGGGCATCCCCTGGCACGTCTCTTCCTCATAGACTTTGTGCGGGGAAGTCAGGTCTACCACCATGTTGTCTTGTGTTTTCAGACTTTTGTCCTCGAGACAGTTTTCTCGAACACAATCATGCAAGTCAGCCAAACCTTGCGCAAGGGGACTCTTCTTGTTTTGGCCATATCTGACCTCCACAGGAAAGCCTTGCATGGACAGAATCCATGAAGTAATACTGGAATTACTCACATTCCCTGGCCAGATTCTGTCACTTTGTAGGTATTGCAAAGGCTGGTGAGGAGTCTCGACAATGATATGCTCCCCTGGATGAACAAACAGTAATTTTTCAATGCCCACACTGTTGCCAGGAGTGCCTTCTCACAATCCTTGAATTTTTCCTACACAGAGGACAAAGTCTTACTCGCATAGGAGATGACTTTGTTGACCTTGTCGTACTTCTGGTATAATACTGCTGTCAAGCAAGTACTTGAGAGCCCTGTCTCCAAGAAGAACTCTTTGTTTTTGATGGGGTAAGCTAAACAAGGTGCTTGTGAAAGGCTTTTCTTCAGTTGTTGCACTGCCTCTGCTTGCTCTGGACCCCACTCCCACTTGACCCCAGCCTGTACTATCCAGTATCCATTGGTAAGGTCAATGGCTGTATGCACCTTTGACCCTTGGATCTGGGCCAGTCCCTGGTCAATGTAGAGAATAGGTCATCGGGAGATGTGGACTTGTTTGTTCAACCCCCTAAGGTCTGCGCACAATCTCCATTGGCCATTGGGTTTTAGTATCCCCAGTACCGGATTATTAAAAGTACTTTGGACTGGACAAATTATCGCACAGGACTCTTAGTTCTTTATGATCTATGTGAGTGACTCCATAGACGCGAGAGGCATCTGATATTGCTTCACAAATAAGGGAGCCATCCCAGGTTCCGTGGGTATGGAGGTAGAATGTATCTCGGTGCGACCACAGTAGTACGAGACCACAGCAAAGATTTCTTGAAAATCCAGAAACACCTGTTTCAGCTTCTGCTTTTGCTCCTGAGTGTCACGGGCATCAGTGAGGTTGATCCGTTCCTCAGCCGTCTGCCTAAAGCCTGGAAATACCTTGGGTTTTGCGATCTCCGCTGTATCTTCCAGCTGCGTGGAGAGATCTCTGGTTATGGTGTTGGCCTGGACAGTAGGTTTCAGGTAGGAGAGGCAGTCAAAGTTGACCTGAAATACCACCTCATTCTTCTTGATGTCGCAGGTCACCTCTTCCCCCCCATAAGGGCAGGAAGAGTACACCAAGTAATTCCCCCTTTGCCGGGTGGAAATCTTTTCTGGAGGTAAATCTTCGCCACAGTCGTAGCAGGCATTGGGGATCTGTCCCATGATTTCATTCCTTGAGTCAATGGAGAAATGTTGGGCATCAACCGCCAATCCAATAAAGGTGTCTACGCCCAGAGTGATACTCCTATGGTCACTGTTATCCACCAATATTCAAATGGCGTTGTGTTCTAAGTCAACTAATGGTGTCGGGTTCAAATACAACCCCTGCTGTTGGAGGTGATGATTTAAATTTACATAAGCGTCTGGTTTTTGGAGTTTCTGTCCTCTTTTAATCTTTAGGGGGATGGTGAATTGTCGGACCAGTCCTGGGATGGTGACCTCTTCTTCAGTTTGAATTTCAACTGCATACGGCAGCAATTAGCTGGCCGAATTGCTTTTTCAGAAATTGTCAAAGCCCATGGGGTTACCCCCCCAGTCGGGACCAGACTTTGTCATGAATTAGGTCCAAATTAATTACGAATCGATTGAGAATGTCACTGCCCAAATAGAAGGAAGAGGGGACATCTTGCACAACCCAACAATTATTCTCTATGCTTTTATCACGAATAGAAATGTTTAGCATGCACCTGCTAGGCAGGAGATGTTTGGAATTGGGAGTTTCCAGGCCCATTTCCCACTTATCAATTAACTTAAATGTTTGAATGGTCTGATCGTTTGGGAGTTTCCTGAATAACACTTCATGATTAAGCTTTTTCAATTTTTCAGGCATATTCCTGCAAGAACGGGCTCCCTGCCTCATTTGCCTGCATAGAAAGGAACAGCTGTTTACACTTTTTCTAAATATCAGCCAAGCTTTGAGCTGGTTTTTCATCACCTTTTACCGTGGGATTTGGGTTTTCCTCAACTTTTGGATCAGTATAAAATTTCAGGGTATTTCCTTCCAGTGTGGAATACCACTTTAAATCTGGGAGGAAGGTTGATTTTCAAAAATGGAGAAGGGTTCCCATCACCAGTTTGTTCTCCTATAGAGATTACAGTTATTTCGGTGACTTGATTGTTCCTAAAGTGGAAATCAATTTGGTCAGTCTGCTGCTCAACCATATGGCATGTGCCATTTACACTTACATATTTGGTGCTCTGTTTTAGATTTATTGTTCACACAGTCTATTAGGGGTGACAACCTCCAAAGGTGGTCATTCCAGGGACGTTGTTTGGGGGTCGCCAGGGGTCGCAGCTGTGACCCCTGAGGTCTCCCTTGCACCCTTTCTGTGGTGCTCCCTAAAAAAAGTTTTAGTTGTAAACTCATGGCCTGTTTGTTTCTGGAGTGGCTGGCTTTCTTGTTTAGGCCTCTTAAAAAAAGAGGGGATTCCACAAGTGTAAAACTTTGAGCAGTGACCTTAAATAAAAAAGAAATAGGAATAACAAATAATTTGTCTTTCTGGAATTCTATACGATAATTACTAGACTCATTAAAGGTTTATTTCAGGCACATTTCAGGGAGTGAGTCAATGATTTAGTGTGTTCTTAAACACCACAACTCAGCTTTTCATCCGTCTGAGGTAGTTAAATGAGTACCTACACAGGTTGGGTGATATTGCATCTATATTTGTTCTATATAAAGCGCTTAAGAATAAGTGCTATATAATAACACATAATTATCATTTGGCCTTGGACATCTGCTTGCTTTCACAGTAATTTTGTAATATGGGCTTATACACACTGAAATTAATGATACATATGGTGATTCATTCTTGTATGAAATGTCACATTATAGTTTGTTTGTTTGTTTATTTTATTTGTATAGCGCTCCAAACCCAGGGGTAGAAGGGCGCTTAAGAATATGGTTACAGCGTTGAGAAGTATCTTTGTGTTGCATACTTCGTGCATACTTATAATACATACATATATATACATTTATCAATATACAGTTGCAATATACATACAGTACATGAGCCAGTTAACCCGCAAGGGGTGAGAGTTCTTGTGTTAGTGGGGCTACTCTTTGTTTAGGAGCCAGCTGATGACCTGCTTCCTGAAGATCTGGAAGGATTTGATAGTTTTGATGTTGAGAGATAGGGTGTTCCAGAGTTGGGGGGCAAGTACTGTGAAGCTTGCCCCTCCAGCTCCTGTTAGGTGGAATCTTGGCACTGTCAAACATAGAGTGTTGGAGGATCTGGTGGATCTAGTAGCAGGTTTCATGGTGAATTTGTTAGCTAGGTATGGTGGTGCTAGGTGATTGAGGGACTTATACGTGAGGCAGATGGTTTTTAAATCATTTTTTTGGCATATGGAGAGCCATTTGCAGGCTTTCCTAGTAGCAGAGATATGCCCTCGTCTAGGAATGTTGAGGGCTGCGCGCAGAGCATTATTTTGTAGTACCTGCAGCTTGTTGAGTACGGATTGGTTAGCACCTATGTACAGGCTGTTGCAGTAATCCAATTTGGATTGTATGAGGGCTCTGGCGAGGGTGAGGCAGCTGTTGGGTTATAGGAATGGTCTACTGGCCCTAATGAGCTTGCCGGTGTAAGCAGCGGCTGAGGCGGTCATATTGGTGTGTTTGGAGAGGTTGGTGTTGGTATCCAGATAGAAGCCAAGGGTTTTCACGCTTTTGGCAACGGGGATGGTGTGACCATCGATCGTGATGTTATTGTAACTAGGATTGAGTTTAGTTAGGGTGTTGGGGGAGCCGACGATGAGGAGTTCTGTCTTCTCATCATTCAGGCAGAGGCCATGCGAGGCCATCCATGCCTGAATGATGGAAAATATTTTGTTGATCTGGGCGACGTCTGCTTGGTAATTGCCTGTGATGTGAGGAGTATCTGGGTGTCATCAGTGTAATTTGTGTAGGTGACACCCAGACGGTCCAGTTGGTCAAATAGAGGCTTTGTAAATATATTGTACAAAGTGGGGGATACACAGGATCCCTGTGGGACCCCGCATGTGATAGGGATGGGGTCTGCTGCAGCTGTTGTTGAGAAAACCCGCATGGTTCTGTTTGCCAGGAAGGATTGTATCCATGTGATGGCAGAGGAGGAGAAGTGGGCTGCGGTGGCTAAGTGGCTACAAAGGATTTCATGGCTGACCAGGTCAAAGGCCGTTGAGAGGTCTAGGAGGAGTAGGATTGCGGCATTGCCTTTGTCTTTAATTTCATCAAACTGGCTTTTGAGATCAACATGGCGGTTTCTGTTCCGTGTTGAGGTCTGAAGCCAGATTGCCGTATTCCTAGCAGTTGGTTGGATTTCAAGTATTCCTGAATAGTGATATCGCAACCATATTTTTCGTACTGTATTTAGGAACAATGCTATGCAAAGCCACTTCCTATTTTGTTAAGGGGTGAAAGGTTGTGTTTCCTCGCTTTCAATTATGTCAATTTGGGGTGGAGTCAAATGACATCACTTCCTGTGATGTCATCTGAGGTCAAGGATCATGTGATGTCGCTTTTGTTACCCCTGGCATTTTGATGAAATGGCGTCACTGGGTCATTCCCTAGGAGACAGGGTGTGCCCTCTGGAGTGACAACTATGACCGGTTGGTTCAACTTATGTTGCCCAATTTTGACCTCCAGATCCGCAGTCCCCTCGACGGGAATGTCATTTCCGTCGAAGTTCTGGAGTTCTGGAGGTGTGAGGGGAATTAGGTGACTCTCCCCCTTCCTGAATTGTTATGATCAAATGCCCTTTTGGATAGATGGGTGACTTGGGATCCTGTATCCACCAGTGCTGAAAATGCACACTGGCCTTGTACCTTGACAGGGGCATAAAACCTGCCTTCTTTCTCCTCAAGGGGGCAAAGGTAATGTGCATTTTGGGCCAGCTGGGCAGTCAATTCTTTTTATTTTGTACTCCAACACTGTGTGATCTTGGGCAGTTTTCTGTGTCGGAATCCGGGAATCTGTGAAGAAAATTTGGCATCCTGAGATTTGGGGGATTTGGGAATCCCCCTTTTCTCCTGATTCTGCGCTGTCCCCCTTTTCCTGGAGAGAGTCACTTGAACCGGATTAGGGGGAGGATCCCTCATTTATTTCAGAATCATCAGGAAGACATTTTTGGGGTTCAAGGGTTGGTGGTTCTGGGTCAGTCCCCATACTTACCCAGTCTAAGTTAGGGTCTTTTGGGACCCATTTTTCTTTGGGAGGAATCCCTCGTCCTTCAAAGAGAAGACGTTCTTCCCTGTATCCTCCAGGGATTCTTCCCCTTCAAACTGGAGGACGTGGACTTCCTCCACAAAATGGGTCTTCTTTATCACTTGTTTTCTACTACTTACCCTCTATTCCCTAGGTTGCAGTTTTCGGGGGTAGTAGTTTTAAGTACAGGTTCAGAGGTTTTTAGGGGTTTTTCACGGGTGAGGAGGGAAGCTTACTCTAGGGCTTTACATCCCCCTTTTCCCTCGGGCCTCCTGCTCTGGAACCTGTGGGTTGTCTGGGTTTTCGTCCCGTATTTTTCCGGGCTGCCAGACCCTAGGATTGAGCTGTTCTGAGCATCCATGTTCATTTGAGGACTCTGCTCAGCCCTCAACATGCATCTCAGGTCTTGGGTCAAGCTCTTGACCTGGCGCTACAGTTGTGACACCCTCTCTGGTTGATATGGGGGTCTAGGATCAAATATTAACTGTCCCTTCTCCCAGAGTAGCTTGGGTATTGAGGGTTTCCCTGGTAACCTTCCATTCGTGGACTCCCTTCTCCCTGGTTTGGTGGTCTAGAATACTGAAAAGCGGGGAGAGAGAGGAGGATTATTCTGGGGTTTGGAGGGTACCTAGAGAAGAAGCTTAAATTGGAGGGTGGAATATTACTGCTCTCCTGAGGGACGTTTTGTGGGAAGTTCGGAGGAACGTTTGGCAGAAAGTGTGGAGGAAAATTCCCTGGGGCCTTACTTACCTGATTGGATCCCCCCTATTTAGCCGGGGGAGTCCAGACGTACCCCAAGATGGATCTGTTCCCCTTGTACCTCGGGCTGATGTAGGTGGCAGAGTCAGTTGACACATTTGTTGGGTACCCTGCCTGGCTACCATCCACTTGGGACTGGCCACAGGGTCTTCTCTGCCTCTCATTTGGCTTGTTAGCGGGAGGTGTATGTTTAGGCCGACCCCCCCCCATTTCTAGGGCCAAAATGGGGGTATTCTTCACCTCTGCCACTTTGGCAGCAGTGGGGTTGTTGGATGGTTTGGGATTTTTTTGAGGATTTCTGTTTTCCTCTGGCTTTTGGACTTCATAGATCCGGGTAGCCTGTTCTATTACCCAATCTAGGATCCTTTCATCATGTAAGTCCCTAACCAATTGTGTCATTATGTACTTAGCGGGGGGTCATGAAAATAGGTATTGAACTCCATACTGTTAGTGCGCACTCGTCCAGAGGTTTGGGAAAAAGCCCACTTCAATTCTTGCACAAACTCTCTTGGTGCCTGATCCTCTCTGCACTACAGGTTGTAGGATGCTTTGCGAGCATCCTGAGGGTTCTGGTGCACGGAGAAGTGTTTCAAGATGGCCGCCTTGTAGGTAGGCCATCTTGAATGATTTTGATCCTCCAGCCCAGCAAAGAAGCTGGAGTATTCTGGGGGAATGTCCACTTTGCAAACTCCATAGAATTATGGTCATTTTTGATGCAAAATGACATAATCATCTGGTCATATGGCTCCAGATGCTCCCACACTGAGTACTTGGAATTTTTGTGGTACAGAGTCATGAAGCTTCTGATGACTTTTCTTTGTCGGATGGGGTCTTTTACCAGAGTTCTGTTTCGTTTGGCAGCCTTCTTTTTCTGCTGCACCTGCGTCAATTCGCCATCAGACTCAGTGCTGCTACTATTTGTGGTCCCGTCCCTATCCTCTAGGGCTTCATGAAGGATAACATTTCAATTCTCTTCGGATTTCTCGGGGAGCACATAGTTAATTGTCGACATATTTCCCTTGGACTTTGGTTGCTCTTGTCAGATAAGATAAGAGAGCCCAAGCCACATGAGATGATACAATGCAGGGCAACATTGATCTAAGAGAGCCCAAGCCACAGGTGTGGAACTGGCCCAAAGGAGATGGTACAATGCAGGGCGACATTGATCAAACTGCTGCAGTCTTAAAAAGTTAAGAATAGTGCCTTTTCTAATTTCTGAGTATGCCGGGTAGAACATAACAAAATGAAAATAAATCTTCAGCAGTTTTATTACATAACAGACAGCTAGCATCCCCTTGCTTGCCTTGCCACTTTGCAGTAACTGCATTCAACCAAAGGCAATTAAAATGAGCTCTTGTAATCAGTCATCTGTGAGTCTTCCTATGACTCAGAGCTAAATATGATTGTAACGAGTCAAATGTGCTGATCATTGGATGTTGCATATTGGCAGATGTTTTAAGTTCCCTCTATTCTCGTAAATCCTTTTCCCATGAAAGAAAAACCTATTTTAACCAAGCTTTTTAGGGAATTATCCAGTAGAAGTGAAGGTAGAAAAGGTGCAGGTGCACGATGTGAATGAGACTAGATCTAATATAGTGTTACCAGGGAATTTTCATCGAACCCTCTTGGTTTGAAATGAAGAGTCCCTCACATTCAGTTCCTTGAATCGACGAATGGGGATTCGCTGGCAGGTTGGCACGCAAAGTCCTGGTTTCCCACGCAGATTATTCCATGAATCAGGGTCATTATGTTTAAATCTCCTGTGATAATGACTGCCAAAGTTTTAGATTCTATAAACACAAGGGTATGCCTGGACATACAAAATCAAAAAATATCATTTGTGGAGCTGACAGTATTATTCTCCTGGTAGCCTAAACAATAGATTAAATCAAATTCAATATTTTAATTTACTGGTCTCTCACCAGTCAAAGTAACCTTTATGAGAAAAAAAGGGGAAAAATACATTGGCATAAAAAAATTATAAACTTGCTTTAATTGTTAGTTTGTAACAAGACAATGGCCCTCATTACGACCCTGGCGGAAAGTAACCGACCTGACCGCCATAGCGTAAATAGCGTTTCCGCCATTGCACGACGGAGTAAAGTGCGGCTAATTCCGACCCACTACGCCATGGCGGAAGTGCAAAGTCCGCGATGGCGCAAATGTCCCCAAAACGCCCCTCACCGCTAGGTGCAATTCCGCCACCCATCATAGCGGTCACCGTAATGAGCGGCAATCGGAAAATACGGTGACCGTAAATATACGGAAACGGAAGTAAAAACATGGTCCCGGAACGGGAAACAGCACGCCGTACACCTATAAAATCAGAATTCCCACACAACCATTAAAAATACTACCCTGAGACACTTCCCAACCCGTCATCCACCCTAGTGAAAACAATAAAAATGGGAAAAGTAGCGAAAAAAGCATGCGACCGCAAGCGGCAGGTCCACTTCTCCCGTGAGGAACTCACCGTGCTCACAGAGACCCTCCAGGAGAATGCTGCCGTCGTCTTCTCGACGCAAATGACCAGGACGGCACTTGCGAACAAGAAGGCCATATGGGCCCTGGTGGCACAGCGGGTAAGTGCGGTGGGGACCGCACCCCGCAACCCACAGCAATGCAGAAAGCGATGGGACGACTTGCGGATACGCGTACGGAGCATACTATCCGCCAACTATCCGTAACATAGCCACAGCTACCGGGGGAGGATCGGAATCACCCATCAAGTTGACCCCCTGGGAAGAAATCTGTGCCTCCACCATTGGAATGGAGAGTATAGAGGGAGTCGGAGGGATGGAGAAAGGAGTGCAGACATCCGAAGAATCAGGTAGGTGGGCCAAAGAAAACAATGCTAAATCCACAATGTCCAATCATGTGAAGTACCATGTGTCCACATAGTGCAACAGAAACACATGTCCAGGAGAACGTCCAAATACATTGGCCTGATAGCGCACTTTAAAAGTCACATTAAATACATAAATAATTACAAATCCTAAAAACACCCTCTACACGTGCAGCAGGCACACCCTAACTGCAGGCTGCAAAACAACTGCATCCTCAATCCACACAAAAATGAAACCACCTCCAAGGCCCTGACCCAAATCACCCTCAGGTACCACCCCAATGCATGTGATACATTGCCATTCCAATTTCCACAGACCCATCAATAACGCTCGCCCTCCTTTACTCCACCACAGGGTCTGATTCAAACGACGAGCTCCAGGACACCCCTACCAGCACACCTGCAAAGAGGGCCAAGACCAACGGCCAAAGACCCTCCACCTCAGCTGCACGGATCAAGACACGGCAGCAGCACGAATCAAGTGGCAGCACACAGGAGGGGACTTCAACAGGCACCCCAGCAGCCAGCATGCCCACGACAGCACCACCACAGGTCCCCCCAATGGATGCCACAGAAGGCACTGCTTCTGGTGGCAGCAGCACCATAGGTGACACTGCATTAATGGCAGCATGCTCCGACACAGAAAACGGTGATGTCGATGTAGGATCCATCCATGACCTGTCTCAATCCCCCTCTTCGTTTCATCCCGTACACTATGAGGATACCACGCAGGGGCACCCACAAGACGACGACTGGCCATCCCCCACAAGCCCTGTGGCAAGGCAACATGAGGTGATCAGCCCCTCTGTGACACCACCGCAAATGGCCATGGCACAGCAGAGGCAACAGTCCCTCGACCTGGTGATCGTGCAACAGCAGCAACTGGCCACGCTCCTCAAGGACCATGCTGATGAATGTGGGGGTACTAAGTCAGCCATAGAAACATCTACTGAGACACTTAGGGCAGAAATGGAGAGAAGTACAGATACACTAAGGGCACAAATGGAGAGAAGCACCGAGAGCCTGAGAGTACAAATGGAGAGAAGCACCGAGAGCCTGAGGGGGGAACTGCATGCGACGTCCAAAGACGTATGTGCTGAACTTGCCGCTGTGGGCCGTGTGCTCACTGAGCTCTCACAAACCCTTAGGGACATGCATGGACGTGAGCAGGCAGAGACATCATCCGTTGCAAGTTCCGTCCAGGGCAGCCCCCAACGTAGATCTGGGAGGAACATGCGCTCCACAGGCAGGGGTGCCCCTGATGCCCGGAGAGGGGGCTTGCAATAGCGTCTGCCCACTGACAATGAGCATCTTTGGACACTGGTGTTCGGGGGGGAGGTAGGAGGGTGGAGGGGGTGTGTTGGGCTTACTTGGGTGGCGGGTCGATGGGGTGTGTAACATAATTTCACATATGCTATAAACATTTCACAATCATCCAATGAGATGTGTGGACATTGATCTTTGTGTACGAGGCCTTTATAGGCGTACAGTCCATATTGTGCATGTTCCAGACACACACAGTGCCACAAGTCCCGTGTCCATGTATCAGCCACCAGGCGTGAGTGCTAGAAGCATGAATCTATGAGAATCTGACGAATTTCACGGCCCTCCTGTGCCTCGCGGACTCCTTGAGGTGCTGCCACATCCCCACCCTCATCATGACCATCTTCAGGTGCTTGCAGTTCTGCGTCAGGGGGCATGGGCACATTTCTACGTACGCACATGTTGTGTAGCATGACACATGCCATGACCATCTTTGCAACCTTCTCATGGCGGTACAGGAGTGCCCCGCCAGACCTGCTGAGGCAGCGGAAACGACCCTTCAGTAGGCCGAATGCCTGTTCTATGACTACACGGGTACGTGAGTGGGCATGGTTGTAGTCCTCCTCATGCTGGTTCTGTGGGTTCCGGAGTGGTGTAAGGAGCCATCTCTTCAGTGGATACCCGGCATCACCTGTATGTGGACAATAAAGGATGTTTGTGGAATGACATTGCTACGTACGCATCCCCCCCCCTTCCTGCCAGGTCATTGCCGCATCACATACCCCACATTATCATGCATGAAATGAGACTCACCGAGTAGCCAGGATCTGTTCCCTGCGCGTTGCTCCATGTAACGTGGTATTGTAGAGTTCCTCAAGACCATAGAATCATGGGTTGATCCAGGAAATCGGGCACAACAATGTGTAATGATCCTGTTGGAGTCACACACCATTTGTACATTAAGAGAATGATATTGTTTTCGGTTGCGGTACTGGGCCTCCATGGCATGTGGGACAACCAATTCCACATGGGTGCAGTCGATGGCACCAATGCAACCCGGTATGCCGGCAAGTGCATGGAATCCCACTTTTGTGTTCGTAATTTCCTGCTCCGAGCGTGGTAGAGAGATGTAGTCGTCTGCGTGCTTCAGGAGGGCATCGAGCACTTGCAATAGTGTCCGTGACAACAGTGGCTGTGAAATGCCATGCAACTGTCCGACTGTGTGCTGGTAGGTGCCTGTGGCCAGGAAGTGGAGTACAGACACCACCTTCAGTAGGGGTGGGATGGCGGTTGGGCTATCTATCATGCTGACAAGGTCAGCCTGTGTCATGTCCACAATGGCGGTTATGGTGTCCCGGTCCAAACGGTAGAGGGTGTGGATCTGCTCATCAGTGAGGTTGAACGGATGAGCTCGGAGGCGTGGGATTGTGGGCTGCCTGCGTGGTGGTAGTGGCTGTGCTGGCGGGCCTTGCTGGCCCTGCCTTGACCTCCTCCTCCTCCTGCGTCTCCTCTGTGCGGCCGGTTGTTGTAGTAGTTGGTGTTCGTCTTCTTCTTGAAGTTGGAGTACTTGCAGTGCTATCAGGTCCCCCAGGGCCAACATCGCTAGTCCTGCCGGTAGCATTTTGGAGTGGGTGTGGTTGTGGGAGGGGGTTGGGTGTGCAATTTATGTGTTTTCAGGCTGTATAGCCTCCACCTGTGGTGATTCATTCCACCTGTGCCAGCTGCAATCCCCTTTGGGCGAGCACGTCCCGCACACAACGCTGCAATTTGACGCATGGCATCTTGCTATTACAATCATGTATTTAATCCCGATGGCAGTGAAATATTGGTTTATATGTTCATTCTGCTATGGTCCCATTGTTTCACATACTATCTTTGCAGTCGCGAACAAACTTGTGAAGGGTCAGTGGAATGTAGTACTCGATTAACGGTGGACCCTCATGCAGCACTGTACCGAGGTTCACCGACGGGCGGGGCGTCCCATTTGTGAGTGAAGCCAGTTGCCATTTTCACACAATGCCGCACTACATGGATGGATTTGTGATTTCAAGCGGTCACAGATGCCTTTTCGACGTGATGTTGCAAATGAGGAATTCGAAGGACAGCACTTTCGGTTTTCAGCTAGCGGCGAGGAGACGCCCACAGGTCTGACTGCAGATATAAAGTTCTATTGTATAATGTCCTTCGGACAGGGGCCATGGCGAGAATGCAATGATTGATATGAATAGTATGGGATGCGCAATAGAGTAGTGGACGATAAGGCAGGACGTTCCCAAATACATGTTACTTCACAACACTGGAATTCCGGGCTGGAGCACAGTGGATTTTGCAGACTGCATTCCGCACAGACTCAATGGAAATTTCACATGTTATGTGAGTAAATAATCAGGCGTTTTCATACCGGGATGAGGGAATGATGTATGGATGCATGGACAGATGATTTAATAGAGAGTTTGCCATGTACAGGGCTTTTTGGAATCTATCCACTTCCCCTGCGCTATGTGATGCAGGGCTGCCATAGTGGGACCATCGTCCATCTGCCCTTGTTGAACCCTCCCTGTCTCGACGCGCCTTCAAACACTTGTGTCTATGCACGTTACTAATCCCATCTAATGGATTCTGTTTTAACAGACGCATGCACACAAAGACTCGTTTGTAATAGTGTCTTCACCTCGATTTATATAGTTATGATTCGCAAGTGATTTTTGGGTGGGAATAATCCTTTTGAGTGGGCTAGCATGCATATGGCTGTGGATTTAGTGTGATCATTGAAGTGAGTAATTCAAATGAAGTTCTGATGCCCATACTATTCTTTTTCATTTCATTTGGGTGACAGGTATCTCCTCCCCTTTTGCCGCTGCCATCTGTATGCCACTCCTGCAGATGGCTTTTACTCCCGACACCTGCTGCTTCGTGTTAATCAGTGGAGCACCATTACGATCTTATGGGACGATCGCCAATGGGCCACATGCCCTTACGCAGTACTAGTGGCTAGGAGCAACATATCGACCTTTCAGCTGGACTAGTGCCTACCTAATGGGACGGCCCTGCGGTTGTAGGCGCTTCCATGTTGCCTTTTAGAACGTGAATGTAGCCCCTGTGTACCATGAAGGAACAGGGCGTCACACAAGAAGAAGCTGGTCATTTATTGCGGATGCAGCCCACAATGATGAAATATATTTTGGAGTTCATGACCTAATGGCTGTATGGACTTGGTGATTTTGTTGTGCATTAAATTTCTATTCTGATATTGACCGTGTAGTGTTATTCTTTGCAAGTAATGTAGCATATTCCTATTTGTGGAGCGATGTATTGTGAGAAGATCTGCATTGGGTTCCGGCTTCTGAGTATAGTTGCGTGGTACTGTACTGGCCGTGTTTGCCTACGAAGCCCAGTGAGGTCAGGGATAGGGGCTGCCATTATGACTGTTTTAATGTTGTCATGCTCAGGGGCGGGGGATTAGCTTTTGTGTAACAGATGCCGGTCAGCCAGGTGGATTGGTGGAATGATGTGATTATCAGAATATGGCTGGTCACAGGTGCCTGTGTTTGCGTGTGTTTCTTGGAGGGAGACTGAGGTCATGTCCATTGGAATAGCTTCTGTATTCGTGCCATCTGTGCCCTGCAGCTCCCATTGGCCCCTCTTGAGATGGGCCTGGCTGCTCAGTCACTCTGCCAACTTGTGTGGTACATGCTTATGCTGATGGTTGGTTTGTTTACTGGCAGGAGTACAGGGCTGGTGCAGTCTCCCTCAGGATACTGCTTTGAATGTTGCCTTACACTGGTGTCAAGCGATGGGGGGCCTGTTTTTGTTTGTCTCATATTTCAGTTCATGTTGCTGTACTTGAACCTTCACATGCCTGTGCTGCATCAGTACGGCAATGGTGACATGGCAAATATGGATGGCCACTCACAAGGCACTTGGAGCCCCTACATTCATTTGTTCGTTGGCATGCATGGGTGACTTGTACATTTCACTGGTTGCATTGTGTGACTTCATTGCACCTACGAGTTGTGCAATGTGGCCAGGGAGTGGTGTACAGGCACTCAGTAGGGCCATTTACGGTTGGTTCGCGATGCCGTACTTCTCACCATGGCGGAATGGTACTTTCCGCCATGCTTGATGGCGTTAGGTAAATGTCCGCTAGGGTCAGAATTCGCGTACCGTTGCGCCATGGTGGTCATTACGGTTTCGCATGGCGCGCGTGCGCGTACTTGGTGCAGTTAGCGTTGGCGTTCACTACGGTGTCGCTAATGGCATCGTACTTTACGGTGACGGGTCATAATCGCACCGAGCGCTATTCGATGGCGGTATTGCATTTCCGCCATCGTTTTTCGATTTCCGCCAGGGTCGTAATGAGGGCCAATGTGTCAATTTAATAAGTACATACAACATGAAAAACATACAAAAGCAATGCTATTTACAAAGAGAAAAAAACAGGACTATTTAGTCCATACAATCAATGCGAGCAGAATTTATGCAAAGGTTCACAGAAGTAGGGGTACAACCCCACTAGGAAATAAACATGGGAACCCAATATATGGGAACTGACAAAAAATTATTTGGTGTTAGCAAAACAGTGAATACATTTTAAATCATAAGAGTTTTCCGAGATAGCTAATAAAACTTAAACTATCCGTGGCTGACCCTTACTTGTCTAAAGGCTCAGATTAAACAATTTCGTGAAAATGGCACAGTACATGCGCCAAACAGAGCCTGATTATGGCTACAACAAAAAAAATATATATCACACAGAATATTGTTTGCTAAGCCTAATTTTGGCTAACCATGTAAACAATGTCGCACAGTGCTGTGTGTTAAGCCAGATTTTGGCTGACATTTTTTTTTGACATATACAATGTCACCCAAACAGTCATTTATCTGCTGTGTTGTCACAGGCTGAAAGGGGGTGTACGGAGCGATCAAAGGAACCATAACTGATTTAATGAGCCATTCGCAGTTTCACTGTACCGGCCGTGTGTACTTACACGTGCATGGCTTAATCTTTGAGACAAGCATATGCTACTGGCAGGATCAACCAGTTTTAGATTCGGCAGCAAAAAGATTCAACAAATTCACAATACTCTCCAGAAAGAGATCCGTATGGATACCCATCGTGTTCCAATACAGATGAATTAATGCAAAATGGCCTTGACTCACCTCCTCTTTATTAGTCCAATGGAGTTTTTCCTAATTGAGAAAAAAGGGTTAGGAGCCCAGGCTTTCAACTTGAACCCCATCCTGTTGCGACATGCAGTTAACAGGCCAGGGGTCGGTCTTCTATTAAGCCCTTTCATAGCCTCCGGCAATAGAAGTGAATGGCCATCACAACACAGAGGATCCATGAGCCAGGTTTTCTGGAGAAATACAATATCCAGAGCGATCAGAGTATTCTCTTTTTTTGTTGACAGATGCTTAAAGCCTCTGGTGTTCCACAACTCCATTTTAAAATGGGGTGGTGAATTTACTCTGAGTAGTTAATGGAGGTGTACCCCAGGAATCAAAGCTCCTGGTAGCCAGGACCTGTCCTCGCCTGACACCCTCTGAAGAAAAGATTTAATAAATTCTATCTCAGTGTTACCCTTAGTGTTCATCTGGAAGCAAGTCACACTCAGGGGTAGAAAGGACGACGTGCTTGCCTTTCGAGCAGAGATTGGTTTAGAAGTTCTTCTGGGTTGCAGTATCTGTCTTTTATTCACTTCCCATCTATCATAACCCAAAAAATAAAATGAAACTGATTTCCTGCCGATAATAGTACTTCCAATACCAGCTGTGAGGGGACATGCAAAAACACTCTAAATCATAACTATTAACACATTCAATGTAGGCTATGTCACTTGATTTAATGGCCCTTAGAAATGGAATGGTGGCCAGAAGACTGAGTACATTAGACTTATTTAGAATCGACTGATTCATTGAATGCCCTCCCTCTTCAGCAGGAGTCAATGGATAGTACTTAGTGCTGCATTTATGAGTCTTGGGGTTTCTGCCATCGATGGCAACCTAGATGAGGAGATTGTCCTTCCTTTACGGCAGGTCTCATCTCTCTTGAATCAGGATGTAGTGTTTCCGCTGTCCTTGAAATTTAGTTTCTGTCAGACATCAGTTGGTATGTGGGAAGACTCACAGCCCCATAAGCTGAAGGGTGATGGTTTGATTGAATGCTTGACAGTCTCTTCTGTGCTAATGTCCTAAACACCAGGGAATAATGGCCCTCCTGTCTATCACCAGGATGAGCCCTCTGAACAGGCTCTTGGGCTTGACTTTCTGAAACAGGGTGCTCAGATAAAAAGTGAGTCAGAGGACTCCACACTCGTTCAGTCGCTCGAAGTTCCACAGGTCTGACAGGATCCATGATTGAGTGGATAGTTAGGTTCAAAAGCTCACTATCGATGGAAGAAGAGAGAGCAACACATTTCCACCAACCTTCATTGGATGAGATCCGGACCTGAGATCCTCACAGCTTTAAGATATTCTTTGTTTGGTTTCTCCATCTTCCTTTTCCATTTGCCCTTAGATTCAGATGGGACTCTGGGTGTGGTGCGTAACAGACCGGACTCTAGGTGTGGTGCGTAACAGACTGGACTCTGTGTGTGGTGCCTAAGGCTCATGAGAATTTTCTAGATCTGAAGTTACCGATCTACCTGAATGATTCAGAGTTTTAGATTTTTTTTATTTTCTGAATGTTTTCACCTCGCCCCTTACTTTTAGAAAATATTGTAAAGACTTGCTGTGAGGTTTCACATTCTGAAGGCACTGATGTTGAGGGTTGAGACTCCAAAATCATCTCTATTACTTTGGCCGGGGATCCCTCTATGATGTGTTCCAACCTGCTCAGAAGGACTGACTGGACAAGTGAAGGGGACCTCGCAGACTCGACTGGAACCACTCCAGATAATGAAGGTAGACCCACCATTGGTAATTTCCGTGGAGTCTGTCTGTGTTCCCGATGGTTTGGTGTTAGAGGAACCATTGTCGATAAACGTCCCTTAATGAAAGAAAGCTTTCTATTAAGCATAGATAACAGAGTGACTTGAGCCAAAATGTTATTATTTCATGATTCATATAATTTTGCCGTGGATAATATCATAGTATTCATGGCTGCTAGGATTTAATTCCAGCGTAGGGGTCGCCGAAAGCATCAAACCAAAAGACCTTCTTGGAGTCGGTTGGACAAAAGGAATCATGACTTGACAGTCCATCCCCTTCAAGTCTTGGACAGGTGCCACCTCCTTAAGTGGGAGTTTCGCCGGCTGCATATACAGGCTATTACACGATGGCATCCTTACTGGGGAGTTAACTTGTCGCAGAATCTCACCATTTGGCGGCTGATGCCCGGGCACCGGAGTCTCGATTGGGAAAACCTTCTTAGGTTGACTAAAAGTACCAGTGTCCTCTTTCCCAAAATGCACCTGAGCCAAAGTCGTAGTTAACGCCAGGGCGGATTAACTCCCGTGCCCCCCTGCTCCTCAATCTGTGGGGGGCTCCCACATTCAGATGTAGGGTAATCCAAGCTAATTGAAGAGCCCTTCTGCTTCGGTGAATGTTCCTCCACGGATTCCGGCAGCATCGCACCAGCCAGATTGGCAGAATCCGGGATGTCATCAAATACAATCAGAGGTTCAGGTGACCCTTCCCGCACCAGAAGTTCCACATTTATAGAAGGTGCGGCTACTGCAGTTTGATTCTTTTTATTTATTTTATTTTTTATTGTTCATAGCTGATAAATCAACTTTACAATTGCAATCATTGTATATTACATGATATCAAAATTTTAAAATATTAAGAAAAAAACAAATTTTAGAAAAAAAAGAAAAAAGGAAAAAACAAAAAGGCACCCATTTCATTTCTTTACATTTGCATCAGCAGTTTGGTGAATTACAACTTTTGTTCACTTATTTACATCATGTTACAATACCCCTATTATCATTATTAAGTTTCAAACACACCTTCTAAATCATTTTTGGTTGCAATACGAACTGACATGGGGTTGGTTGAAAAGAACAATTCCCATATTTCATCATCATTAAGAGTTGATAAGTGACTGTAGTATTTGGTTAGGTACATTTCTCTTTTATCAACCAGTTGAGTACACTCCAACATAATGTGCCTTAGAGATTCTATTTGTGTTTCATTTTTACAGAATCGACAAAAGCCAAGTGAACTATGAATTAGTTTTCGTTTACTCATTACCTCTCGAGTTGGCCAGAGGTTATATCTGAACCGTAAGATAGCTGCTCTCAAAGTAACTGATGGATGGCAGATCAAATAGGGTTCACATTGCCCAACCTTTTTCCTTACAAATGGGTTGTTCCTAAATTCTTTTTATCTAGAGCATTGTTCGCGTGTCTTTATCCAGTCATATAGATATAGTTTCTGTTTTGCTCTATACGGGTACTCCAAGAATGTATGTAGAGAGACATCAGCCTCGGCCATGATGTTAGATACTGCTGTTTTCCATTTTTTGGCAAAAGCATAATCAGTTTTCAACATTAAACAAGAGAGAGCCGCAAGCAAAGTGTTTGGCATTGTCAACAGTATACATTTTCTCAGTAAGGCACACTGGCGCCATTGGTGTTTGATCGCTAATGATAATAAGCCGAGCTCATGGCGCACAAACACAACTGGAACACATTGGGGTAAATTCAATACCGACTTCCAGTATTTCCCCTCAAGTTTTTGTAGGATGTCATTCTCTAGGTTAAGCCATGTTTCTAACCCATATTACAATATCAGGGTTGTTTTTTGTTTATGTATGTAATGGTGGAAGAAATTGAAAATGTACCATACGCATGCAAAATAACTTTGGTTTGGGAAAGAGCAGCCATAACTCTTGATTGCAGAAGCTCTAAATGAGCTTCATTGGAGTGTTTGTTATCGATCCCCATTCCCAAGTAGGTATACGGTATTACAACTTCGAGCTTTGCATCATGTAGTTTCCAGTGGTGTCTGTTTGACCTGTGCCTGGGCGCATTACAAATCATGATCTTAGATTTGGAGATGTTACTCCTAAATTGGTTAGCTATCATGTATGCTGACACTGCTTGCAATGAGTTTTGTAGAGCAATTGGAGTTTTGGAGATTATGATCAAATCGTCGGCGTACATTAACGCCGTCACTTTCTCTCGACCCAATCTCGGAGCATCAGTGTTCACCTTTGTGAATATCTCAGTCATGTCATGTAAAAAAAAATTAAATAAATAGGGCCGAGGCAAGGATACAACCTTGCCACAAGCCTCTATTAACTTTAAGTGGAACCGGAAGCATACCTTCTATAGTCAATCTAACCTGCATTATGGTGTCAGTGTGCAGTTCGTGGATAATGTCCAAGATGGTTTCTGGACATTCTGCTTTTTGTAGCTTTTTAATTAGCAGTTCCTGTGAAACAGAGTCAAATGCTGCATGTAGGTCAATGTAGGCCATGTACAAAGGTTGTTTTGTTCTATGGTGTTCATGTTTAATGGCATGCAGTGACATGAGATTGACAACCGTCCCCAGACAAGCTACCAATACGGTCTGACGGGGATCCTGTTTCTTTTCTTGTTTGGTCCATAGGTTGAAATCTCGGAGAATGAAACGAGAAACATTTTTACCCATGACGTCTATGAGTGAAATTGGTCTGTATTTACGAAGTATCGAGTGATCCCCACTTTTGTAGATTGGTATGACCACCGATGAGTGCCATGATTCTGGTATCGATCTGTTCTCGATGACATTAGTGAATATGTAAAATTATAGACCAACTGCCTGGGTTGGCTTTAATAGTTACATTACTTAGGCCCTACGGGCCCGGCGCTCGGGAACCACTTGACTTCTTAATTAAGTCTTCAATGTCTTCAACCGGCATCTGCATTTGCCAGATGGGACAGGTGGTTTGTAGTTTTGGAATCTCATTCTCTTCTCCAATTTTATACAAATCTCTGAAGTGCTGTAACACTGGTCTTCAGAAACACCATTTGTTTGAGCTGCAGTTTGGGTGTTCCCAGTGGTATTATTCAGCATTCCCCAAATTACTGCTGTGCTTTTAGAGTTTAATGCTCTTAGCATGTTTTCTCCGTCCCGTTGATATCTCATGGCTTGGCGATTTCGAGTCCAATTCCTATATTGGCACTTAATAATTGATTTTAAGGCCGACGCTCTTTCTTCGAATGGTAGCCTAAATATTGCTTTTTTATTCCTTCGAAATTCATTTCTTTTCGTTTTTTGCTCAAAATCGAAAGAATGCTTTGGCTGCACGCCTGTTTTAAGAATTGGACTGTTATTTGTCCTGAATGACACAAGGGCTGTTAAATATCGACTATTTCCATATATTTGAATATTTTATAGTATGATGGAATTTAGTGTTGTTAAGCGATGGTCATTCCATTGGATTCGTGACTTCCCGTTATTGACATGTACATTGGTTTCATAGTACTGTCTAGCTTGCATTTCATAAAATTCCCAGTTCCAGGTCAGAGTTAGTATTTTATTTTTTATTTTATTATTTTTTTTTTTTACATTTATAAAGCGCTCACACAGCCCGCAGGCATCGAGGCGCTGTTACAGGAATAGTTTGTTTTTCTTAGTTGCGTTTTTTTTTTTTTTTTGTCTTAGTTACGTATTTATAACGCGCTTAAACACCAAGAGGTTTAAGCGCGGACCCGGGGATCGAACCCGTTGTTGCTTCGTGTCGTCTTGCTTCCAAGACGCGCACGCTGCCGCTGAGCTATCCTCCCGGGACGATTTTTCAAATGTAGTCGCTTGATTATGTAAGGTTTGTCCATATCTACAAAATCAATTGTACTTTCTGAGGTACCTCTAGACCACGTAGCACTTGAAGGAATATCTCCTGGTAAGGAACCGTTGGCCATTAGAAAGCATCTTTCAGACATCAAGGAAGACTATTTTAATGAATTAATTTGGTGATCCGAAGAATCACCGAGACAGCATAGATTTAGGTCACCCGCTAGCACAATGTTGGTAACTTGCGAATCCAGGGCTACTATATCTAATCGATGTTTAAGGTCACGGAAAAACTTGGAATCGGTTATGCCAGACGGGTTCCTATAGATATTAATTAGTGCTATCACTCGTTTATGATGGCAGATTTTAACCAATTGTAAAAAATCATTTGGTTCTCCCCAGGACTGTATGGTAAATCCTGAGTTTATTTTTGCAGCAACCATTAATCCCGACATTGGTTGCCCTTTTAATGCAGCAATAGCTGGAAGTAATAAAATATTATAATCATTCCACGTAGGCGTATGCAACAACCAGGTTTCTTGCAACTCTAATATATCATAGTCCATCAAGTCGGTTCTCAAAGGTTCTCTCAAAATGAGCAATCCCACAGGTATTCCAGCTTGCCAATTTGATGGTACTAGTTGCATTTGGTACCTCAACTATGCAAGATAGTTATGCTTGGTTGGCTAGATCGGACATTTGCAATGCAGAATTCCGAGAAATTTAGATGTATTTCCCTATAGTTTGTTTGCTGATCTTGTCTGAAGAGGTATTCTCCGGATCTTGTTGGATAATAAATCCTAGATTGAATAATTCCACTGTGGCCATCCAAATGGCATTGGAGACTATGGGCCTCATTACACGGACGGCGGTGGACCAAGGTGCTATTAGCACCTTGGTCCATGCCGCTAAAATACCGGCACTGCCTTGGTGGAAAGGGGAATTACCGCCCTATTCCAAGGTTGGTGGGGCGGTAATTCTCCCTTCCCCCATTGCCCTTCCCCATTCCCATTTTTGCCCCATAGGGCATAATTGGAATGGGGAAGGTGCTAATTACGGCACCGCAAATTGCGGTACCGTAATTAGCTCCCTGGTCCCTTTGCGGGTTGGTTTTTAACGCCTGCAAAAAGCAGGCATTAAATTCTCCAACCCGCAAAGGGACCTCGTAGTAAGGCGGTAAGGGTTTACCGGTACCGGTAAAATACTGGTACCGGTAAACCCTTCCCGCCTACCGTGTAATGAGGCCCTATGCCTGATGGGATCCATAATCTTACTGCTTCTGGCTCCTATAAATTAGGGAATTCGACCTGAGCTATGTCGACTGTGGTCACATCACCTAAAATGGAGGTACCTTTGAATATGCTCAAGATATTGCCTCTACATAGGGTGAATTGTTTGGATGGAGCCGGACAGCACTTCATGATAACTGTGTGTTGGGCAATTTTGTTCTTGCTAGTCTCTTTTTTCAGCATTCCATTATTACCTGTAAGCGATGATTTTATTTCTTGGTTTTTCGTTGGCACGGAGCAGTCATTTTCTTCATTTGTCTGTTGGGGAATATTGGAGGGTCTATTTGCATTTGCTTGAAAGTTGCAACTGTTTGTATTTGGTTGAAAGCTGCAACCACAATGATCACTCACTGCTCTAGAGTTTTCTATGTGATTGGAATAGGGCATGGCTTTTACTGTTTGCAGTGAATTTTCACCAGACTGTGAGGGCAAATAGGCATTGAGCGCTTCTCGTATTTCTTGGCTTTGGGCTTCTTTGTCCCTTTGTTCTTCGTTGTCTTTGCAGTTGACATTTGATTTCTCTCCTTTCTGGTTCTGTTTGACTATAGCCTTTTGAGAGGCTAAGTTCTTACTGACTATGGGCCTCATTACGACCCTGGCGGTAGGGGGTTAACAGGGCCGGTAGAGCCGCCGGCCCTGTTAACCCCCTACTGCCTCATTACGAGGTCTGCTTGCGGATCCGCTAAGGACGCCTGGTAAAACCAGACTTGCATTTTGTTTTTGCACTGCAGTAAGTTTCTTGATGAATTGACTGGATGATGACTTAATACTGCCACCAGTTGTTCTAATATTGTTTGATTTTTTGGTATGAATCACTTTTGGTTTTGTGGTTGTTTTACTGTCCTGTTTAGTTTTAAGTGCACGGTTATTCACTCGTTCTGCTTGAAAAATGTCATAGTTTTGTGGCATTGTTAGGCTTGCCGCTCCGGGGGTACCATCGTTCTGCATGCACGGCTTTTGGATTTTGTTTGGTAACTTGTGTTCATCAGTGACTGGACGAATCACTTCAGCAAACGCCGGTAAAGCCGACGTCAGCGGTCTTTCTGTTGGAGATTGCGGCTGTAGCTCACTTTGTTGTTACTTACTCAGAGTGCTCGACTCTTTTGATACCATTTCAGCTTCTGTTTGAGGCTGACCATTTTTAGAGATCCAGTCCATAATGTGTTTTATTTGGATTGTTTGTAAAGTTAGTTTATCATCTAGCGTGGCATACAGTCTCCCCAGTCTAATTATGTCTTCATTAATTGATGACAGTGTGATCTCAAGCAAGTGTTGTTGTTTTATTTGTTCTTGCTGTTTTAAGTGTTCTTTGTAGCACGATGAGCCAGTTGGACGCCTTGGGGTTGGAGCAGCAAAGGAAATAGACACTATTGGCGACACGCTAACGTCCTGCTGAAACATGGACGGCGAGCATGAGAGGTTCAAATGATCCATTGGCTCTGCAAAGCTTGCATGAATTGAACTATCCAGTGAGGGCAAATATACCAAATCTATCGTGACAGGTTTCCCGTCCTTCCTGGGGGTTACAAGCTCTTTACTTTCATTTATGGACATGGAGTTATCACTCGAACAGGCAGAATTATTCACCTAAGATCGCTTCGATTTTGTGCCTTCAGTTCCTGCGTGGGGAGTGGTAACACCTGCCTCTCCTGCACTCTTTCAGAGTTGGGTATTTCCATCTTATGAGTAGGAATGACTGTATCCAGATCGTCGGGTGTTTCTTTTCCTTCACTCATTTTTATCGGTCGCGGAATTGCTCTCGTTACCGAGCCAATACCCTGCAGCGGTGGATTGCCGATACCCTGCAGCGGTGGGTTGCCAATACCCTGCAGCGGTGGATTGCCGATACCCTGCAGCGGTGGGTTGCCGATACCCTGCAGCGGTGGGTTGCCAATACCCTGCAGCGGTGGATTGCCGATACCCTGCAGCGGTGGGTTGCCAATACCCTGCAGCGGTGGATTGCCGATACCCTGCAGCGGTGGGTTGCCGATACCCTGCAGCGGTGGGTTGCCGATACCCTGCAGTGATGGGCTGCCGATACCCTGCAGCGGTGGGTTGCCGATACCCTGCAGTGATGGGCTGCCGGTACTCTGCAGCGGTGGTTTGCTGATACCCTGCAGCGGTGGGTTGCCGATACTCTGCAGCGGTGGGTTGCCGATACTCTGCAGCGGTGGGTTGCCGATACCCTGCAGCGGTGGGTTGTATTTCGAGGGGCTGCGACGAGTGCAGAAATCTCGATATCCAAGGAGGCTGGCGGCTTGTTAATCACCGAAGTTAAGGTGATAGTCTTCTTTGAAGTGCGTCTTTGCAGTGTGGGCATTCATTGTTTGGCCGACTTCAATGTGTTTTTCAATGTCAGCGTATCAGTTGTGAATGTATACAGCCGCGCCATTCTCGTCTGTTAGTACTAATGCAGTGCGCTTAGTTTACTACAAGGCCACCCACTATTATACAAATAAGAGGTCGTTCTGACCTCTATTACGCCACACTATATTTCTTCACTTTGGATCAAAGTGAGTTGTATTTCCAACAATAATTATTTTCTTTTATGCTTCAGCAGCGCAAATTACCACAATAATCTCACAATGGGCAACGACAATTTCCAGGAAATAAAAAATTCTGAAGCCTAAATAGCTTAATAGTGTATTAAAACAAATAAGTACTTTGAAATGAAATGAAACAGTAATTCATACCAGTTTGCAACATGGAAGGAGGCCCCCAGCACCCCCGACCGGCCAAGACAGCCGTAGACAGCCCTTTCACGAAAGCCCTTACACAGGATTCGTTTTTTACACTAGCTCATGGAGCGGGACCTCAAGTGGCACAGAATGTCTGTAGTTAGACATGGAGCTCGTTCCTGAATAATTCCCGTGGAGGTGCGTGTTAGCTGATTAATCATTCCCTCTCCTTGAAGGAGGACTTCGGCATCTTTGATTTTATTGTATATGCATCGGACATCATGAAGATACTTTGCATTTTCCCTGTTTAATCTTAGAAATAATAAAAGTACCTTCAACACTGAGCCAAGTAAGGTCTCGTCCACCTCTACCCAGGTCAGTCAAACAGCCAAACAGCCGAACAGCCGAACAGCTTCCATGGTGCACTCCACAAGTAAGCACGCGCGAGTGCACGCCGGCGGGCATTTTTATAAGGTCAAAGGTAACGATGGGCATAGCTGGTGACCACCAATAGAATTAGATAGATTCCAGCCAAGATCTTTAAACTATATCTTAGGCCTCGGACAGCCTACAAAAATAACTTTAAGCCTCCATAGAGATTATTTAATTTCGGTGAATTTGCTTTAAACAGAAGATGCCCTCATAACATGGAAGCAGGGATATTCATTATGTTGTTGTTTTTTTACTGAAAGCAGCCAAAGGTGTAATGGGGAGAAATTTCACAGGCCCTGTGATCACATTGGGCCTCATTATGTGTTTGGTGGTAGCCGTGCCTGTAAAACGGGCACGGCTACTGCCAAACTCGTATCTGGCACCGCCACCCACGAATGGGCAATTACCAGGCCATTACGAGTTTGGCGGCCCGGTAATTGCCAATATGCGGGTGGCGGTAATGCTGTGCTCCCCATCCCCATTCTGCCCTATAGGGCTCAATGGGGATGGGTAGCATGGATGCACCGGCACCGTTAATAACGGTGCCGGTGCATCCACAGGTATTGCTCGTGGGTGCCGCACAGCCTGCCAGGTCAGACCTGGCGAGCTGTGAGGCACCCGCGAGCAAAACTCATAGTTTGGCGCTATGGTGCCAACGGTGCCGGTGCACCGTACCGCCGACCTTATAATGAGACCCATTATGCTGTAAATTTACAATAAAACACGCACTATATATTCTAAGCCTTCCTTATTACTCATTCCAGGCCTCAATTAAACACAATGGAGAAGAGCTTCTGTGGGGAGAGTCTTGAGGATGGATGCTGGGAGGTTGTTGGCTGTATACGATGAGATGAGGCTTTGAGGGCAGCCAGGGTTTCTACCAGGTCCTCTGTAGAGAGTGCCTTGAATGTTGTCCTGCGGGTGGAGACTTCACAAGGAGGGACATGAGGCAGTTCTGTGGATGCAGAGCTGGTATCTATATGTTGGCAAATCTTGCTGATTTTGTCGATGAAGAAGGTGTTGATGGCGATGGATTTTTCGATGTAGTGTGGTGTAGCAGGGTCGAGTAGCGTATTGACGCAGTGCTTGACTACTTTGAGGAGGGCTCTGCTTCTGTTGTCAGCTTCTGTTCTGATAGTAGGAGGCCTTGGCTGTGTTGTTTAGTTGTTGGCGGGTTGCTCGCAGTTCCTTGTGGAACACCAGGTCGTATGCGGTCCTGGAGCAGCGCCAGGTTTTCTCTTGGTTCTTGACTCTTTTGCTGAGGTTGAGTTCTTGTGTGTACCAGAGAGCTGATGATTTCAGTTTGCATGTGTTTGTTTGTTTGTTTGTTTATTTATAGTGCGCCAGAAAACCCTTGGGTAGCTGGGCGCGCAGAGTAACAAGAATACTTAGAACTTGGTTACAGGTTACAGATTACAGTGTTATCACATGTTGGTATCATATGTTATATACAGTAATTACATTATATACATTCGTTACTTTTACATATAGAAATAGAAGGTAACATATTATAAAGAGTAGATGCATTATGTACATTTTACATGAGAGAGTGGATGGGTGCGTATGGTATCAGTACACAATGCACATGGTCTCAGGTTTCAAAGATCATTGCGACGGAGCCAGGTGTGGGTATGGTGCCTGAAGCTGTTGTAGGACTGGTCCCCTCTTAGTTCAACTGGTAGGGCGTTCCAGTACTGAGCTGCTTGCACAGGGAAGCTATTGCCTCCTGGTTTTTTTTGTTAGAATCTTGGGGTTTGGAGGCAGAAAGAGTTTGCTGTTCTGGTTGGTCGTGCAGAGGTTTTTCTTATTATTCTGTCCCTGAGGTATGGGGGGGGGGGTCAGCATTGTTCAGGCATTTGAATGTTAGTGTGACAATTTTGAGGGTGATCATATCTCGTTTATTGACAATGTATTTGTTAGCACCTGCATAAAGTGCATTGCAGTAATCCAGTTTTGAGAGGATCAGTCCATTGGCTAGGATAATGCAGCTAGCTGGTGAGAGGAAGGGTCTGCATGCTTTAATGAGTTTACCGGTATAGGCAGTGGATGAGGCCAGGGAGTTCACTTGTTTCCTTAAGGACAAGATAGAGTCCAAGTAGAAACCAAGGGTCTTCACCTCTTTAGCGACGGGGATTACATTGCCATCGATATTGAAAGAGCTGTAGTTGGAGTTGAGTTTTTTTAAGTTGTTAGGTGAGCCTAGAATGAGGATCTCTGTTTTCCGTCATTCAGGCAGAGGCTATGGGTTGCCATCCATGCCTGAATGAGGGTGTACATTTTATTTACTAAAGCTGTATCCGTAGCGAAATTGCCCGAAAGGGGGAATGAGGATCTGGGTGTTGTCTGCATAATTTGTGTAGGTGACACCCAGTCTGTCCAATTTGTTGAATAGAGGTTTAGTAAAGATATTGTACATCGTTGGCGAGACACAAGAGCCCTGAGGGACTCCACATGTTGTCTGGATAGGGTCTGCAGAGTCTAAGGGGGAGAAGACTCGCATACTTCTATTGTCGAGTAAGGATTGAACCCAGGCTATAGCTTCATTTGAGAAGTGGGTGGCTGACGCTAGGTGTTTACAGAGTACTGCGTGGTCCACTAGGTCAAAGGCCGCCGATAGATCAAGGAGGAGTAGCATAGCTCTGTTTCCTTTGTCGTTGAGCTCGTCAATTTGGGCTTTGAGATCTATAAATGCGGTCTCGGTGCCCTGCTGAGGTCTGAAGCCAGATTGACGAGTGCCAAGGAGTTGGTTAATCTCCAGGTATTTTTGGATTTGGAGATAGGCCACTCCGTCAATTATCTTCAGGAGGAAAGGGACAGTGGTGATGGGCCTATAGTTGGTGGGGACGGAGGGGTCCAGGGTTTGTTTTTTTTTAGCAGGGGGAGAACCCAGGACTCTTTTAAGCTACTTGGGACTATGCTAGATGAGAAGGAGGCGTTGATAAGTTTGGTGACGAATGGGGCTAGGTCTCTGGCGGCATTCTTAATTATCTGAGCCGGGCAGTAATCGCCTTTGCAATTTGAGGGTTTTAGTGAGGCAATGATTTTTTCAGTTTCATGAGTGGAAACTTTAGTGAATTTGAACAGTGTTAAGCTAGGATTGGGAGTGGTCGTGGGTGTGGGCATACTGGGAGTTTCGCTGAGAGGGAGCGAGGCTTTTTTAAGGTACTTTTATATTGTGATGTTTTCACTTTATTTGCGAGGCCGTTTTGGATATTGGTACACCATTGCTTGTCTTTGGGTACGTTATCGGGTGGTGGTATGGGAGATTCAAGTTCTGGCAGGATTGCAAATAATTCCTTTGTATTGGAGCATGCGTTAGAGATTCTATCGTTATGGATGTTTTTTTTAGCTTCAATGATTGTTTTCTTGTAGTTAGTAGCGCATAGTTTGAGTTTAAGTTTGTTTTCAGCTGTAGGGGTGTGTCACCATACAGTTTCAAGCTTCCTTTTTTCCAATCTCAGTTCTTTTAGGTGGGGTGTAAACCAAGTATTGAGGTGGGATTGTTGTTTACTTTTACAATTCTTCAGTGGGGCAACAGTGTCCATGGCTATGGCCATGGTGTCGTTGTATATTTTGACCATGGTATCTGGGTCAGAATCTGTTGGCAGGGCATTGATGGTTGGTAGGAGCAGGGGTAAGATATTGTCAGGTGTGATATTTTTTCTGGATCTAGTGGGCACCGATGGTGCCATTATTTTTTCAATCCTGAGCATCTTGTTGAATGTTAGGTAGAAGTTAATGAGGAAGTGGACAGTCCACGGCTGGGGTGTAATTTTGGTGATAGTTGTAGGGCAGTTGGAAGTGGTGTTAGGCAGAAACCTGTGCAGTTCCCTTAGGGACCACAGCAAAAAGTTTAAGACCACACGAGTTAGCAGTAAACACAATTGGTAGCCGTCCTCACCACCCAGATTTACCTGGTAGCTGTGGCTGAGCAGTCAGACCTCTCTCAAGAAGAGTTAGGCAGTATACAGAGCATACACAATAGGGCAGAAAAACACAGTAAAACAAGCAAACACTGACCAGAGCTTTGGTGTAAAAGATATATTTAAAAACACATCTAAGAAAACACACTGGCACTAATATCAAGCAAGTTCAAAAACACAGTCACTAAAGTAAATACACTCCCTTAAAAGATTATTAGACAAGTCTTAAGTAAAGCACCACTTATTTTCAGACAGCGGTGAGCGCTTAAAGCAGATGGCACTCTAATAATTCGGTTAAAAAGGGAGAGAAAGGCAGAGCATAAATTGAAACAGATCCCAACACTTTCATAAGAGCACAGCAAGATAGAAAGGCAGAATAAAACCGTGAAGTTAGAGTTCAGAAAGCCGGACCCACTTTAAGAGGATCAGAACAAAATGTGTCCAAGGTCACACGGTTTGAAAAGTGCACAAAAGTCTTCTAAGTGTTCAGAAAGAAGTTTGACCAAAAGAAAGGGACCAGTTAGAAGGTCGGGAGGTCAACCCAGTATAGAAGGCTAAGGATTTACTGTCACCTTAGTGCAATCTGTTGAAAGGGAGGCCAGGCGGACACAGTACCTTGAAATGGTGAGAACACTCTAGCGGGGGCAGTTGTTCCTGGCAGCGGGTGCAAGTCGGTGCTTCGTCCGGGGGAATAGAAGGTCTCATTGTGGAGGAGAGCAGGAGTTTGTTGCACTGCACTCAATTAAAAGGAGCGGTCCTTTTATTTGCGTTTCAGTGCAAAGTGGCTATCCGGTTGCCGGGGTGCTTGGCACGGGCAATTCGACCACTGGACGTCCTGGAAGGCGAAAAGAAGGTAAACTGGTTGTTCCCACCAGTCAAGGAAAGAATACTCTCCAGAAGGGAGATCTCCTCTGTCGTTGGGAAGTGGTGAGTCGGTTCAGCAGGGCTCCACCGGTGGTGTCGTCGTTGCAGGTCGGCTCAGCTTCTCCCTCTTAGGATTTTCAGGTCCTGTGGCGACTTCTGAAGTTCCAGTCCTCAAAGCCCTGCTTTTATGCAGAAAACCCCCATTCATTCAGCCTAGCTGTCAATCAAACATGCTAAGTGGGGAGCGGGGCGGCTCACCACTTGGGCCAATCACGCAAGAGTGCGACTTGAGTTGGCAAGGCAACTTAGTCCAAGGTGCCTAAAACCCCTCCCACACCCCCTGTGGTACCCAGACAGAGTGGCACCACTTTGGAGGGCTTCTGTGTAGAAGCCCGCCAAAAGTGGAACAAAGGGCTCGACCTTTGGTTTGGAGTTACAGAGGCAAAAACAAATGCCATTTTAAAACTGAGTTCTGGCAAAAAGACCCTACCGGTGAATTAATATTAAATAAATAAACCGGCGGTATCTTTAACATTCCACCAAAAAGTGGTGCGTTCAAAATACATGGAAGAATCCCATAGGAAACATTCTTAAGCAATATTACGCGTGGTAACCTCTGCCACTAGCCAGAAACTCGATGAGGGAGGACTGCACAGTACCCCCTCATAAAACAGACCCAGGGGCAATCGAATTGCCCCTACCAGCACTTCCACATTATGATGGTTTGTACTGGTTCTGTTACTAAATTTGGGACTAGTAAAGCCAATGGTGACTTTAAATGCCCTGGGAGACAGTAGTCAGTCCCAGGGTATGGAGTCTATACTGGGGGGTCACTATGACACCCCTGTGTTACTGCACTGAGGGTGCTGTGTAACACACATAGTAAAAACACATGAGACCCTATGGAGTAAAAGACCCCATAGCCCATAAAACACATTAACAATCAAAGGAAACACCTCAAATCATGTCCAAGAGTGTGAGGAAAAGAGTCTCACTCTTGGCAGGAGAAAAAAACAAACTCCAGAAATCCAGCAAAGCTGCTGGGGGACTCACTAGGTTAGGAAATTCAGCCTAAACAGAGTATTCTCCCTAACAGGTGGCTACCCCGTCTAATATTCTCCCTTTGTCGTGGGTTGGAGTGAGAACTTTTTGGGTGAGTCCTTGTCCCTCACGTATGGTGGCAATAGCTTGCGCTTGTTTGTCATCTGGGTCATTAAGACCTAGGTTAAGATCACCAAGGATCATTGTCTGGGATGACTTTTTGTGTTGCTCGCTAAGAGGCTGGATAATTCCTCTTCGAATAGGCCTAAAGGCCCTGGTGGCCTATACATGAGATATATAGTTAGGGTTTGGCATGGGGATATCGGTAATTTAGCGGTCAGGAGTTCGCAGGATTTTAGGGTGGGCGGTGGTGTTAATCTCACATTCAGGTTGGATTTGGAAATGATGGCTAAGCCGCCACCTCTGGCGTTCTGGCGGTCTAGTCTTAGTAGTTGATACTCCTTGGGTATTGCTAGGCAGAGGGCTGGACCTGGTGCGTCATGTAGCCAGGTTTCTGTGACTAGGAGGTTGAGGTTGTCTAATGTAAGGAGGTCGTCTATTTCAGTGGCGTGGGCCACGACTGCTCTAGCATTGATCAGTGCTCCTGTTATGGAAGTTGTTTTAGGAAGACAGTTGGTGTCAGAGGTAACTAGGATGGGTTCTTTCGTTATGGTGCTAGCAGGTAATTGTGGTTTGGGATGCGTTAAGTTCCTAGTCTGATTTTTGGGAACAGTGCACCGGTTCAAGTAGACGTTGCTAGGTACCTGCGGTTCATAGAGGGTGGAAAGTCTAGCGCGAAGCCTAGAGTTTCTATGGAGAGTAGGGCAGGGTACATATTTAAATTGGTCCATAGTTACTAGGCTAGGTGCAATTATCACGGCACAGTGCAGTGACAGGCTAAAGCAACTAAGAAACACAATACAGTGGCAAGATAGATGCAACTATCAAGGCACAGTGTAGTGACAGGCTGAAGCAACTAAAAACACAATACAGTGGCAGGCTAGATGCAACTATCAAGGCACAGTGTAGTGACAGGCTGAATCAACTAAAAAACACAATACAGTGGCAGGCTAGATGCAGCTATCAAGGCACAGTGTAGTGACAGGCTGAAGCAACTAAAAAAAGCAATACAGTGGCAGGCTAGATGCAACTATCAAGGCACAGTGTAGTGACAGGCTAAAGCAACTAAAAACACTATACAGTGGCAGGCTAGATGCAACTATCAAGGCACAGTGTAGATTTAGGCTAGATACAATGTCAAGGTGCAGTGTAGTGATAGGCTAAGCAATTAGAAAAACACAATACAGTGGCAGGCTAGATGCACCTATCAAGGCAAAGTGTAGATTTAGGCTGGATACAATGTCAAGGTGCAGTGTAGTGATAGGCTAAGCAATTAGAAAAACACAATACAGTGGCAGGCTAGATGCAACTATCAAGGCACAGTGTAGATTTAGGCTGGATACAATGTCAAGATGCAGTGTAGTGATAGGCTAAGCAATTAGAAAAACACAATATAATGGAAGGCTAAAGCAACTAGGAAACACAGTGTGATGGCAGGCTAGATGCAGCTTGCAATGGTAGTGCACTTTCAAATGACTAAGTGCATGTGCACCAGTAGGGCAATAAAGTAAATATAGCTAACAGTTGATACAGCATATGGCTGGGTATAGGTAGTATGTGGCAGTCTTGGGAGCAGTGATCAGATATTACTGGAAGTGGTTTCACAGTTACACATTACAGGCGCTCAGTGGTCACATGTGAATTACCTCTCTGGAGTAGAGTGCAGCGTCGGAGCACCAATGTGGTCTGTTGTGCTGCGAGGGCGAGGTCCAGGCTTCTGGTGGGTTCAGGTGCCAAGGGGGCAGGCGCAAGTAGGGTGGTGGGCAGTACCAGCGGTGATGGGGCTTAGTGTCCTGGTGCAGCCTGCAGCTCGGTCAGCTCAGTCAGTGTGTTGTTTCAGAGGTATGTGTGGGTCGATGGCACCTGAGAGGGTGGTGTTCAGTGCTTCCGTAGTGCGGTTGGGGATGCTAGGTCCATGTGAGGTGGAGGTTGGGGATGTCTTCTGTGAGGGCTTCCACTGGGAAGTTTTTGAAGGACCTGAAGGTTTGTCTGATGGGTTTCTGCACGGAGTGCTTGACTGGTGTTGTGAGCAGGATGTTGAAAGGCAAGGCCAGGTGGTCAGACCAGTCAAGTAGAAGAGGGGAGCTGTAGTGGAGGGAAGGCAGTGCAGTGATGATTAGATCGAGGAGGCTAATGAGAGAAACGCCAATGCGCCGTGTTAGCAGCATGTGTTTTCAGCTGCAGTAATGGAATATAATGTTCAGGTTGCACGGTGGCATGCTGGGAGCCAGGTAGGAGTGTCTTCTGTGGTTGTGGACTGACAGTGCTGGACTTCGTTGGTTGTTATTCTGGGAGGCCCAGCAGATCCTACCTCCCCGGCAATCACTAGAGAATGATGATGTTGGTGGAATGTCAAGGGGATACGGCGATGCCTGGCCGTGAGACTGAGAGGCAGTTAGAATGTTTGAAGAGCCAATTGTATTGCGCACCTAATAAAAAGGAATAGCAAGGAAAAGGGCACTATATCGAGTTGGGGGCCTGAGCTGGGTTGAATGGATGGCCGGTGGGTTAGCTCCTTTATAAGTAATGTTATACCTTCCCATGTTCCTGTCTATGTCTACGTGTGCTGCAAATACAAGAAGAGTAACTGGAGTATTGTACAGATTGTACATATGTGAAATAAAGCCCACCTGGAACCAATCTAGACTACAGCTGGTCTGTGATTCAAAAGTGCACTCTGAATGTCTAGCATTAAGGCTTTACAACAAGGATATTACCTTTCTCGAGCGTTGGGTCTTTCATGTGCTTTGTGAGGCTGAGGTTATCGAGAAGGCTGAGGAGAACCTCATTCATCGGTTTGTTGGCCTTGTTGCCTGGGAGGCTGAAGTCGTCTAGTAAGAGGTTGGCGTGTGTGAGAGACATGGTGGTGACCAGGTCAATGAAGTCTCTGATAAAGGCAGTGTTAGGTTTGGGTGGTCTGTAGATGAGAACGAATGTGGCTGTGTCAGTAGGGAGAGTGGGGAATGGGAGGAGAGGACTTCAAAGGAGCCAATGCTGTTGATGTGAAGTCTAGTGCAGGGCCACAAGGTCTTGTGGATGACTGTGTGGTCGCCCCTGTTTTGTTCGGCCGGTCCCTGTGTTGGATGCTGTAGCCACCAGGGACAAGGACGTCTAGGATACTGGTGGAGGTGGATGTCAGCCAGGTCTGAGTGATGAAGATGGCATCACGGTCGTGTGTAGTGATGAGGTTGACGATGTCTGCATGCTTGTGAGCTCGCTGAACGGACGTTTGCCAGCATCAACTTCCGCGTTGTGGACAGGGAGAGGGTGCTGATGGGCTTGAGTCTGATGTGTGTGAGGTTGCTGCATTGCAGAGTCCATGCCTTAGAGGAGGGGCAATGTCATTGACGTGGGGGCTGCCTAGTGATGGTGGGGATAGCGCCTGTGGGGACTTAGGGAGAAAACACATGTCAGCGCGTGCTTACCTGTTGTCTGAGCAGGGGTTCACGTCCTTTGTCCACCCCGTCCAGACAGGAATTGCCCTTCACTTCGGACGCCCTTGATCTAAGAGTTAGAGCAGAAAAGAAGAGGCAGCACTAAGAAGGTATGTGGACTTAGGCCACGTGACCTAGATCCACGTGCACCTGCTCATCAAATACAAAGGTAAAGAGGCTGGAGAGCTGCATAAGTAGGGAAAAAGGGCACCGACAGTTTAGCAGTGATTTACAGGTGGGTCGGATTTAGGCCATGTGACCTAGATTCACTTGCACCTGCTCACCAAATTCATTACTGAAGAGAATGTAACATTTATGTATATCATATGTATTTATTTTGGACATATTTACCTTATCATGCTAATAAAATACTTTGCATTGCATTGTAATGCACTACACTCTAATACATCTGAGTTACATCTGCTCCCAGAGCGACCTCTAGTAACTGTCTATGGTACTACACTCTGTCCCCAGCTGATTCCTGTTTCCAGAAGAACGTCCAATGCCACTACATGGTTATTAACCTGAGTTTCTCTCTTAAGGGGCTCCTGAGCTACACCCTGATAAGCACCGAGTAGAGCCCTGTTTCCATAGCGACCTCTAGTAATAGCCTCCGGTACTACACCCTGATAAGTCTGGTGTGTGCCTGTTCCAGAGGGACCTCTAGTAACGGCTTCCGGTATTACACCCTGATAAGTCTGGTGTATGCCTGTTCCAGAGGGACCCCTAGTAACAGCTTCCGGTACTACACTCTGATAAATCTGGTGTATGCATGTTCCAGAGCGACCCCTAGTAACGGCATCCGGTACTACACCCTGATAAGTCTGGTGTATGGTTTATAGTGATAGCATTGAATGTAAAAGCATCGAATGCAAAAGCCTAGGAAATAAATACATTGAAAAAATGCATTTCTTTTTTCATATTTGTTAATGGGGGTCTCCCAACCCCTATTTTTGTACCCCTGAAACCCCATTTTAAAAAAAAAAAAACTTTTCCTACAAAAAAATGCATTTTTTCGAGGCTTTTGCATTCGATGCTTATTCATTCGATGCATTGTATTCGATGGAATCACTGGATACCGTGGTGTATGCCTGTTCCAGAGGGACCTCTACTAACGAACCCCCGGTACTACACCCTGATAAGTCTGGTGTGTGCCTGTTCCAGAGGGACCTCTACTAACGACCTCCGGTACTACCCCCTGATAAGTCTGGTGTGTGCCTGTTCCAGAGGGACCTCTAGTAACGGCTTCTGGTACTGCACCCTGATAAATCTGGTGTATGCCTGTTTCAGAGTGACCTCTAGTAACGGCTTCCGGTCCTACACCCTGATAAATCTGGTGTATGCCTGTTTCAGAGTGACTTCTTGTGACAGCTTCTGGTACTGCACCCTGATAAGTCTGGTGTGTGCCTGTTCCAGAGGGACCTCTAGTAACGGCTTCCGGTACTACACCCTGATAAGTTTGGTGTATGCCTGTTCCAGAGGGACCTCTAGTAACGCCCTTGGTACTACACCCTGTTAACCCTTAAGATCATTCCTGTTGCAGATAGACCTCTAGTAGCAGCCTGCTGCTATGAGGAAAGCAGCCACTGCCTATGGGGAGTGAATCGAGCGACTAGGAACAGCGTTGTGAGTCAGGTCGATGTGGGCTGCATTGGCGTCAAAGCAGCAGCTGTCTATGAGGAAGTGAATCGAGTGTCTAGGACGAGCGTTATAACTCAGATGGACTTGGGCTGCATTGGCTTCAAAGCAGCAGCTGCCCATGGGGAAATTAATTGAGCGTCTAGAAGCAGCGTTATGACTCAGATGGAACTGGGCTGTATTGGCCTCAATGCTCCCATTGCTCCTAGAGCCGTGGTCTCTTCCGTTATTGCTATGGTTCTGCAGGTCCAGAGCCGTGGTCTCCTCAGATATCGTTAAGGTTCTGCAGGTCCTGAGCCGTGGTCTTCTCAGATATTGTTAAGGTTCTGCAGGTCCAGAGCGTGGTCTCCTCAGATATCGTTAAGGTTCAGCAGGTCCAGAGCCTCTGGTCTCCTCAGATATCGTTAAGGTTCTGCAGGTCCACAGCCGTAGTCTCCTCAGATATCGTTAAGGTTCTGCAGGTCCAGAGCTGTAGTCGCCTCAGATATCATTAAGGTTCTGCTGGTCCAGAGCCGTGGTCTCCTCAGATATCGTTAAGGTTGTGCAGGTCTCCAGAGCCGCCGTCTCCTCAGATATCGTTAAGGTTCTGCAGGTCCACAGCCGTAGTCTCCTCAGATATTGTTAAGTTTCTGCAGGTCCAGATCCGTGGTCTTCTCAGATATCGTTAAGGTTCTGCAGGTCCTGAGCCGTGGTCTCCTCAGATATCCTTAAGGTTCTGCAGGTCCAGATCCGTGGTCTTCTCAGATATCGTTATGGTTCTGCAGGTCCAGAGCTGTGGTCTCCTCAGATATCATTAAGGTTCTGCAGGTCCAGAGCCGTGGTCTCCTCAGATATCGTTAAGGTTCTGCAGGTTCAGAACATATTCTGCTAGGGCAGTAGACTTTACTTACACCGCTCTCGTGTCCTTGATCTCTTACAATTATTCCCCCACATGACATCAGAAGCATTGACTTTAGGCTTGTGGATATATGTGAGAATACTACTCAACCACTATTTTTGTCTATTTCTTTACAGATGACATCCTGTGGTATATGTTGGAACATCGGGAGGCAATATATAAACTGGTCTATGAATGCTATGTCATTGAGCTTACAGGTTTTAATGGGCATAAATATTCAGGATCTGTTAGTGGGGATAAGAGAGCTCTTAGGCCATCCAGAGAGGCTAACAATCGAAGTACAGCAACATGGAGACCTTTCTGTAGCTACAAGAGGCACCACTTTGACTCAAATGAGGCATGTATGCTGTGATCTTGTTGAAAATGCTTGTGAGACACAAGGGGACGAGTCCCACTGGGTATGGTTAGCATATATGGTGGAGATGCGGGGGGCTACTCATCCCTAACCCAGGATCAACCTCACCATTCCTGCTATTAAGTTGGAATACACGGGGGCACGTTTGTTTTCAATCAAGATGGTCTTCTGGATCACATTGACAGCTTCAGTATATCTATGCCCCAGGAGACCTGGCTAACAAGTCCCCTTGTGGTTGATGGGTGGAACATCTTGACCCGACAGACAGTGCAGGGCCCTAGAGGACATCCCAAGGGGTGCCTAGCACTGGGGGTTAAGAACAGCATGGGTCTGGTGGCAGTGCTTTCCTCTTCGGTTAACATTTTAATGGGCAAAGTGTCTCTGCCCTATGAATCTGATTCCACTGACCCTCGAGAGGCATTTCTAATAAAAGTATACATTCCCCCATATGAAGGGAGATTTTCTGTTATGCACAGGGAATTGGAGGCAACCTTCAATAATCTAGATTGGGGGGCCCGGTTTTTCTATGTGGGGATTGTCACAGCTAAAATACCAATGTACTGTATTTCTCCCGTGGGTTAAATGTTGGTTAACGAGGGGCCAATACACAGCAGGGGTTCTGAAAGTGCCTGTCTATGGGGAATGAGTTGGGCTAGTTTGTTGTCTTTGAATGGATTCCAATTGGACAATGGTGCTTGTCCTTCCGACATCCGCCTAATTACACATGGTTAGGGAATGGTGGGAGTAGCATACTGGATTATATGTTTGATGCTAATTCGGCCATCCTTGTTGTTGATATGTGTGTACATTAATGTCTGGAGAGTGACCATTTACCTTTTATGGCACTCTTGAATCTACGGGCTGTGTCTCCCAGCACCAGACTTCTGGTCACCTAAGTGTTAATTCCAGCAGAACCCGGATCACTTGGAGCAACCAGAATATAGAGAAGGCCTTGATGGTAGCGCGAGATATTCTGATCACTTATATCACAGTTCCCCCAATAACATGTGTTTTTCTGAGGAGAGTGCGTTTTCTGCAATTTGAAGTATCTATGGCAAATATTCAAAAGTGCTCTCTGACAAGCAAGCACTCCACAAGCAGGGTGGGCCATGGCTCAAAGAAACCTCACCACCATCAAAGAAGCCTCAGCGTCGCCCATATGACAAGCAAGCACTCGACAAGCAGGGTGGCCCATGGCTCAAAGAAACCTCAGTGTCGCCCATATGATAAGCAAGCACTCGACAAGCAGGGTGGCCCATGGCTCAAAGAAACCTCAGTGTCGCCCATATGATAAGCAAGAACTCGAAAAGTAGGCATGAGAGCTTGCACTTTATAAAAAGTTGTTTTTGTTTTCAACAGGGGTCACCTTCATTGTCCCTGCAGTAGTAGGGGTTGCAGAATGATGCCAGTGGTAGCAGGGGAGATACCTAAAAATATCTCAATACGCCCACTGCTTCACATTGTCATTTGATTGAATCTATGTTATCTCATTGCAGGGATTACATCGAATCCCATTTCACCAATAATAATCTATTTCTTATATAGCGCTGTACACCGCGTCTAAGAGCTCTCAAATAACTGAAGACATTATCCCACAGAGTGGTAATCAATTTATCGACCTCGGAAGGGTGAAAGGCTGAGTTGACCCTGCCGGGATTCGATACAGCCGCAACAGGCTGCACACATATATCAGGGGCGAGGGCTTAGCTCGCTGTGCTATCTGACTGGCTATGATTTTTTAAAATTGAATTTTACCCTCACACCACGTGCCCACCTTTCCAAATAACTAAACCCACCCACCATTTACATATTTGCAGTAAATATTTAAAGTGAAATGGGATGCGATGAAAATAGCCTTCGATACAAGCAGGGGCAGACTGTGGCATAACATTGTCTCGGGCACCAACGAAAAAGTGGCCCCCAGTTGCAAATTGGAATTCATTCTAAACCCTTGAGGTAATACATCGTATACGATGGATGGCATGCAGAATAACTCTTACACCAAATGATAAGACAGACTCCGGAACTCTCATCAGACTGTTTTATTTTCAATTGTCTAAAACAGGGAGTTACAACGGACATGAAAAGGAAGTCACACAAGCTCGCTCAGCAAATTTCATAAAAAATACTTCTTTTATAGCAGGAACTTGTCATTCGTGATGTCATACTAAGAAAATCTACGTGAGATTGTGGTTGGCTTAAGGGGAACATTGAAATATACTTTCGATAAGGGATTGGATTGTGATTGGGTCTCTATCAGGTGGACAACTTATGCCCACTCCAAGTGCAAGTCATCTTCAACATTTATTATGTATACAGTACATCACTGCGTCTCAAACTATAAGGCCCTTCGTTATATGGCCTTCTACAATTGGTTGGCACACTTGTACCCTTCTGAAATATTCGGCTTGCTAGCAGCACGTAAGATGGTACCCCATTTGTCAGTGGGTGAACTTGACCATGTCTCCCCACCCAATTAGCCCAAGATCCATCATCGCTCATGCTTTCTGCCATTCGAATTGTCTTTGTACTTGGCCTTGCAAAGTATCATTGCTCCTGAGAATAAAAGGGAGTGCAAGCACATGCTTATCTTTATGTCTAGTGCTGCATGCCCAGTTTTTATTTCCTCTAACCCATGTGACAGGAAACCGTGATTCGGCTCCTTTCTCGTATGTAATAGTATTAAATGAATAAAACTTGCCACTCATAGGGGCTGATTCATGGAATTATTTGCGCCGAAAAACGGGGATTTGTGCACCATTCTGCCCGCAAATCCCCATTTGTGAAACAGGAATTTGCGGGCAGAATGGTGTACAAATCCCTGTTTTTCGGTGCAAATAATTCCATGAATCAGCCCCATAGTGTATTTTACTCGCACCTTAACAAGGTATGGCTCAGCTTGTCACGTTCACTGTTCTTCAAGGGTAGATAACCAGTTCTTGGCTGCGAGACTCTTTGCGAGATAGGCACGATCACTGGCGTTGTGCATGTCACAATTTCTGGTTTCCAACATATAGGCAAAATGGGGGCGGAACTTCCTGCAGAGGCATTCAGCTGCTCCTCTACACTCCCCCCTCTGGTTGATTCATCGACCACTCTTTCATCATTTTTCACATCTTGGTATCCTCTCTTGAAGAAATGTTTCTTCGGGGTCCAGATCTTCACTGCTCCCTGCAGGGATCCTGCTGATTTTACATGTTTATCAAGACTCCAGGTCATGTGACTGCATTGTCCATTTGGATTACAGTAGATCCAATATCCTACGCACTTCCTGTGATTCCTTGTGATTTCTTGGATACAGGAACTTTGTTTCCTCTGGTGCTAGGATGCTGGCTCTATATATTTTCTGATTTCTTCATCTGTCAGTTCCTTGGGTCCAAACCCTGATTCAACATCGATCATAATCTTCATTCCTACTGCCTTCCTTTCTGTCTTCTTGCACTGTGTGATTAGTATCATGATCACACAGAATCCAAACATCACCATTACTAGTATCGCCCCCAGGAACTTGAAGGTATTTACCATCCATAGTGGAACCCATGCGAAGATAGAAACGAACCAGCTGTCCTCTGCAATATCTTCCATTTCATTTTCCATCTTGTTGTGCAAGTTCATCAGCAATGTTATGGCCTCTGTCAAGGTCCCATTCTCATCATCGTGAGAAGGTATGAACGTGCAACATAATTCTCCAATTGTAGCGCAAACACCTCCGTCCATTGCTGTGATCATGTCCAGGACATATCTATTTTGGAGAGTCATCAGACTTATGGCCCTCAATTCTTCTTTGATCGTGGTGAATCCCTTTATGGTAATGTTGATCATCTGCAAGAGCTGCCAGCGAGTGATTTGCAACCACTTCACATTGGCCATGGTCTGCATCCCTGGCATAAAGATAGTTGTAAATATTGCTGAAGTCTGGCTGAACAACCTGTGGTCATACAGAATAGAATCAAAGGCTTCTATTGATTTAGCTGAGAAATAATTCTCCCTCTTTGTCCGGTTGAGAAATTTGAGTGATCATCTCCTCCTCAAATAGGCATCTGCTTTAGGAAATTCACCAATGTCAGGTCACTCTTCGGAATCACTAATTCCGAAACATGAATAAGCACTATAGAACTCATCCCTCCCCAATACTTGGGCAGCTTCATGTAGGCTCTGGACCCACCGGCCCAATAGTGGTCCATCAGAACTACTGTTCCATCCTTCATGCCTGGTACATCAAAAATTCGGCCACATTGATGATTTACTCCAACTTTTATTGTGCCATTTCTTCTGAAACACAGGGCTGTACTAGCTAGTGGTACTATCTGTAACGGGCCTCCTTTATCATCGACCCATGTCAGTAACTTTGCAATTTTCGGGCAATGATGTTTGCATTCATTCTTTGCAGTATCTATAACTGGCTCGAAACATCTCGTTAGTGCTGGTGCCTTACATATAATCAGGCCTTCAGCCCATCCTACTGGAGTCACCACTGTTCCTTTAATCTGCAGTTGGCCTCTTTCCCTGCATCTCCATATCTCTTCTTTATCTTTGTCTTGTCAATTTAGAATCTTGTTTTCTTCCCTTCTGATTCCTTCTCTGCTTATTCCAGGCTGTTCATATCGTATTACTAGATTCCTTGTTTCTGGCTTCTCTCTTGTTTTTAAATCTTGCACATAATTATCTTGCCTTTCAGATGTCTCTTTAGTCACCCACTCTAAGGATGCTGTTCGGCCCCGGAAATGTCCTCTTGTCTGGCAGAGTGTGAGATGTGTCAGGCAATGAGCTTCTTTCACAGGTTCTTCTGCAGCTATGAATATCTTAGAGGTTCCCATGGCATATGGTATGAGAGCACAAACGTAGCAACTCTCTTTATACATTCTCTTTCCCACCTTTTTCATGTGCTGATACCACATGTTATTACACAAGTGTGATGTACTATCGTCTTCCTCTGCACTCCTCCTTTGTCTTCCTAACAGGATCTTGGCAGCCCATGGAAACAACTCTAGGACAGCCTTATGCTGGGGAGACAATACAAGGGGCTCTGGCTTCTCAGTAATAGGCAAATATACATGAGGTACTGGAGTGGGGAGAATCAAAGGGACTCCTACCTTTTTTGAATCAATAAAGTAATAAATCAGAAGAAACAAAAAAGCACAAAGCATAATAATGCATATGTATATCACATACCAACATATTAATCCCCACCACTTATGACACTCTGGTGTCTCTTAGGACCGCTTATTCTCTGAAATCATACCATTTTCAACATTTCTCATGTTTGCTATATTCAATTCAAAGAAGGAAAAACACTTTACTCTGGCAACTGCAGTAGATTGGGCAATTGCAAAAATTCCTCGACTATTGCTGTGAGCAGCCTCCTAATTATGGGGCCTTTCTTAGGATCCAGTAAAAAAGTGTGTATGCCCACGTCTCTTCTAACAAGGCTAGGATAAGGGTACGATAAGCTCAAAGAATAAACACAAATACAGCAATTACGACACGATGCACATCACTTTCTGGGATGACCATAAGTTTAACCAAACAAATACGTTGTAAGAAAGAATCGGGGTACTGCTCACGTTTCCAATTATCAAATCCAAAATCAAAAATCCAGGTCAGGCATTTTGGCATATGTATATCACATACCAACATATTAATCCCCACCACTTATGACACTCTGGTGTCTCTTAGGATCGCTTATTCTCTGAAATCATACCATTTTCAACATTTCTCATGTTTGCTATATTCAATTCAAAGAAGGAAAAACACTTTACTCTGGCAACTGCAGTAGATTGGGCAATTGCAACAATTCCTCGACTATTGCTATGAGCAGCCTCCTAATTATGGGGCCTTTCTTATGATCCAGTAAAAAAGTGTGTATGCCCACGTCTCTTCTAACAAGGCTAGGATAAGGGTACGATAAGCTCAAAGAATAAACACAAATACAGCAATTACGACACGATGCACATCACTTTCTGGGATGACCATAAGTTTAACCAAACAAATACGTTGTAAGAAAGAATCGGGGTACTGCTCACGTTTCCAATTATCAAATCCAAAATCAAAATCCAGGTCAGGCATTTTTGTGATACATCAACATCTTTCTAAAGTTACTCAAGCAACAAGTTTGCACGCCAGCTATAATATCTATAAGGAGTGTCCAATGGTAGCCACAGTCCAAATGAAAATTTGCATTTACTTAATCAGTAACTTTATCATCCTTCTTCCTCGTCATCTATTGAGTCTGCACACGCTGAAATTATTCTTCTTGTCTTGCTTCTTAATCAATCGTTGGGGGTGCTACAGCCTCACTGGTATGCAGCTTCGCGTCATTGAGGTGGATCCACGCTCGTCTACCTTGGACCTTTACCGCTGAGGAGTGACACTCTCAACTATGTAAGGGCCATCGAACCTTGGCTCGTGCCACTTCCTAGTGAAGTTTTTGATCAGCACTGTATCACCAGCAAAGGGTCTTGGTGCTGATAATAGTTCTGAAGATCTGTTTGCTGAATGGTTTTCATCTGTGTTCTGAGACCGACCACCCTGGCGCTTGAGTTGATCTGAAATGACAGAGATACTAACCGTCATACATGTTAAATAGTAATTCAATTCATTTCCTAAAATGTGTGCTGTGTTCTGGGCATCAATCCTACTCCTCGATGGAGGAGTCAAAGGTGTTCTCATTCACCTCCCTGTCACTAGCTCGTGGGGTGCCAGGTGGTGGACCGACCCAGGCTTTTTCCTTAATGCATACAAGGCTAAGGGCAGGCAATAATGGCATTGCCTTTTCAGTGCCAACTTTAGTTTGGCAATCTTTCCTTATGGAGGCCGTAGAGTCTCTCACATGTCCTGTTCACTTGCGGGTGATAAGCAGATGAAAACTTGTGCTTAATTCTCAATAAAAGACCTATCTGCTCAAATTCCTCATTAACAAAATGTGGTCCATTATCGGATCTCAGCACCTTACACACTCCCCAACTTGGAAAGACTTCACGTACTAAAAACTTTTCTGCACAAGTTGCATAAGGGTGGGTACACAGAGCTGCTTCGATCCACCTGGAGGAGGGACACACCACCACTATCCTATCCATGTATCCATTTCATACTTGCAGCATGTCAACATAATCAATATGTAAATGCTGAAAAGGACCATTCAGTCGAGGAATTACTAGTCTAATTGTTCACAGTGTATGCACAGCAGTACATTTTTGACATATGATGCAGTTTACTACATAAAATGCAATGTGTTCTATCAAATTTGGCACAAACCAGTCTTCTGCAACTATTGCAGCAAGACTTTCCCTAATTATATGCACAGGGTAGTGCAGCTGTTCAAGCGCTACCCTTAACAATGCTACTGGCATCACCGGCTTTCCAGTGCTGTCGTGTCGACATAATACTTCTGTACGGGATAAGGAACACCCCAATCGTTTCCATAATTCCTGCTCTTCCTGTGGTGTACTGCCTTGAATCTCCATTAATTGTGCTCTACGTAAATGAATAAATCCTTCGTTCACTATCATAATTATGACTGTATCAAAACTTAAAATATCTTATGAATATGCAACCCTTTTGGCTTCTGTATCTGCGGCTTAGTTCCCGCAAGAAATAAAATCATTTAGCTTAGTATGCGCTGCGCATTTAACTATCCGTATGGCTACTGGGAGTTTTAGTGCCTTAATAACCCTGTCCAATAAAGATGCGTGATGCACTGGAGTGCTCAGAGGTAGCACCTCCTTTTTCAATGTGCTAGCCCTGCGTGTACGGTTGACATCACATAGGCGGAGTCGCTGTACACTGTCACTTCCTGCCCTGCATGATTTTCAAATGTGACAATAAGCGCTACCAATTCTGCTGCTTGCGCTGAAAATTGAGATGGTAGTCTTGCCCTTGCCACAACCCCAAAATCGCCATTTGCTCTGAGCCTCACTACAGCTGTGCCAGAATGCCTTTCTCCACTTATTTTATACTTTTTTGAAGAACCATCAATCCAGAGATTCTCCCCTCCTGCCAGCACGTTTTATTTACGCACGCTATGTCATCGTAAAATTCTATATAATTTGCATAATAATGCACATGCTCACCCTCTGACACGGGCTTGGCTACAAATGTGGCAGGGTTCACTATTTTACATCTGACTATTTAAATTGCTGGTTTTGAGATTATCACTTTGAATACCGCAGCTCTCTGGGATGTCATTGTACCCTTGGGTTGCTCTAAAATGGCACGCAATGCATGCTCTTCAAAAAGCGTCATAGAACAACCCATTAAAATACTTGTAGATTTCTCAATTGAGAACATGGCGGCTGCCAATGACTGTTCACAAGGAAAGTGCCCTTTCATAACTGGATCCAAAATTCCACTGTAATATGCCAGAGGCTTGTGCCCTAATGTAGTCCTCTGTGTAAGCACTGTTGTCATGACTGTCCCATTCGTGTGCAAAAATAAGAAGAACTCCTCAGCATAATTGGGAGTTCCTAAAATAGGAGCTGTACAAATAACTTTTTTCAACTCTTCAAATCCTCCCTCCATTTACTCAGTCCATTCTATTTTCTCCTTGTTCACCTGTGCTTTCTTCAAAGCTTGCAAAAAGGGTTTTGTAAACGAACTATAGTCAAACACCCATGCTCTTACATAATTACATAACCCCAAAAACTGTTGCATTTGCTGTACTGTGTGGGGTTTTGCAGTTTTCATTATCGCCTCAGCTCTCTCAGGTGTTACCCACTTTCACTCATGCGAAATCAGCTGGCCTATGTACAACACCTCTTCTTGACAATACTGTAACTTCTCCTTGTCTACTTTATATACTTTGGCTGCTAGGATAGTCATTAACTGAATTAAGTCTTGTCTGCACTCGTCTTCTGTCATGCTACAAATTAAAATATCATCTACGTACTGTATCATCTATGTGCTGGGAAGCTAAAGTGTGTGTAGACAGCAAGTAAGGAAATGTCAGTGATGTGCAGGGAGCGCAGCATTCAGTCACTGGTAGGTACTCAGAAGCTAAAGTGTACAACGGGAGCCACAGTCCAAATGAAAATTTGCATTTACTTAATCAGTAACTTTATCACCCTTCTTCCTCGTCATCGATCGAGTCTGCACACGCTGAAATTATTCTTCTTGTCTTGCTTCTTAATCAATCGTTGCGGGTGCGACAGCCTCACTGGTATGCAGCTTCACGTCATTGAGGTGGATCCACGCTCGTCTACCTTGGACCTTTACCACTGAGGAGTGACATTCTCAACTATGTAAGTGCCATCGAACCTTGGCACGTCCACTTCCTAGTGAGGTTTTTGATCAGCACTGTATCACCAGCAAAGAGTCTTGGTGCTGATAATCGTTCTAAAGATCTGTTTGCTGAATGGTTTTCATCTGTGTTCTGAGGCCGACCACCCTGGCGCTTGAGTTGAACTGAAATGACAGAGATACTAACCGTCATACATGTTAAATAGTAATTCAATTCATTTCCTAAAATGTGTGCTGTGTTCTGGGCATCAATCCTACTCCTCGATGGAGGAGTCAAAGGTGTTCTCATTCACCTCCCTGTCACTAGCTCGTGGGGTGCCATGTGGTGGTCCGACCCGGGCTTATTCCTTAATGCATACAAGGCTAAGGGCAGGCAATAATGCCATCTCCTTTTCAGTGCAAACTTTAGTTTGGCCATCTTTGCTTAAGGAGGCCGTAGAGTATTGCACATGTCCTGTTCGCTTCCGGGTGATAAGCAGTTGAAAACTTGTGCTTAATGCTCAATAAAATACCTATCTGCTCAAATTCCTCATTAACAAAATGTGGTCTATTATCGGATCTCAGCACCTTACACACTCCCCATCTTGGAAAGACTTCACGTGCTAAAAACTTTGCTGCACAAGTGGCATAAGGGTGCGTACACGGACCTGCTTCGATCCACATGGAGAAGGAACACACCACCACTTTCCTATCCCTATACCCATTACATACTTGCAGCATGTCACAGAATCAATATGTAAATGCTGAAAAGGACCATTCAGTCGAGGAATTACTAGTCTAATCGTTCACAGTGTATGCACAGCAGTACATTTTTGACATATGATGCAGTTTACTACATAAAATGCAACGTGTTCTATCAAATTTGGCACAAACCAGTCTTCTGCAATTATTGCATCAAGACTTTCCCTAATTATATGCACAGGGTAGTGCAGCTGTTCAAGCGCTACCCTTAACAATGCTACTGGCATCACCGGCTTTCCAGTGCTGTCGTGTCGACATAATGCTTCTGTACGGGATAAGGAACACCCCAATCGTTTCCATAATTCCTGCTTTTCCTGTGGTGTACTGCCTTGAATCTCCATTAATTGTGCTCTACGTAAATGATTAAATCCTTCGTTCACTATCATAATTGTGACTACTTTTTCCTTAAAATCTGGAGTGTCAAAACTTGAAATATCTTATGAATATGCAACCCTTCTGGCTTCTGTGTCTGCGGCTTCATTCCCGCAAGAAATAAAATCAATTAGCTGAATATGCGCTGCGCATTTAACTATCCGTATGGCTACTGGGAGTTATAGTGCCTTAATAACCCTGCCCAATAAAGATGTGTGGTGCACTGGAGTGCTCGGAGGTAGCACCTCCTTTTTCAACGTGCTAGCCCTGCGTGTACGGTTGACATCACATAGGCGGAGTCGCTGTACACTGTCACTTCCTGCCCTGCATGATTTTCAAATGTGACAATAAGCGCTACCAATTCTGCCGCTTGCGCTGAAAAGTGAGATGGTAGTCTTGCCCTTGCCACAACCTCAAACTTGCCATTTGCTCTGAGCCTCACTACAGCTGCGCCAGAATGCCTTTCTCCACTTATTTTATACTTTTTTGAAGAACCATCAATAAAGAGATTCTCCCCTCCTGCCAGCACGTTCTATTTACGCACGCTATGTCATCGTAAAATTCTATATAATTTGCATAATCATGTACATGCTCACCCTCTGCCACTGGCTTGGCTACAAATGTGGCAGGGTTCACTATTTCACATCTGACTATTTTAATTGCTGGTTTTGAGATTATCACTTTGTATACTGAAGCTCTCTGGGATGTCATTGTACCCTTGGGTTGCTCTAAAATGGCAAGCAATGCATGCTCTTCAAAAAGCGTCATAGAACAACCCATTCAAATACTTGTAGATTTCTCAATTACGAACATGGCGGCTGCCATGACTGTTCACAAGGAAAGTGCCCTTTCATAACTGGATCCAAAATCCCACTGTAATATGCCAGAGGCTTGTGCCCTAATGTGGTCCTCTGTGTAAGCACGGTTGTCATGACTGTCCCATTCGTGTGCAAAAATAAGAACTCCTCAGCATTATTGGGAGTTCTTAAAATAGGAGCTGTAAAAATCACTTTTTTCAACTCTTCAATCCTCCCTCCATTTCCTCTGTCCATTCTATTTTCTCCTTGTTCACCTGTGCTTTCTTCAAAGCTTGCAAAATGGGTTTTGTATACGAACTATAGTCAAACACCCATGCTCTTACATAATTACATAGCCCCAAAAACTGTTGCATCTGCTTTACTGTGTGGGGTTTTGCAGTTTTCGCCTCAGCTCTCTCAGGTGTTACCCTCTTTCACTCATGCGAAATCTGCTGGCCTATGTACAACACCTCTTCTTGACAATGCTGTAACTTCTCCTTGTCTACTTTATAGTCATTAACTGAATTGAGTCTTGTCTGCACTCGTCTTCTGTCGTGCTACAAATTAAAATATCATCTACGTACCGTCAAGGGTTTTGACCCATGTTGAATTATTAGACGAGGTAGATGTGGGGATGAGCTGTCGCCGCCCATCATTCTATCCCAGAACAAAACTAAATCAATAGACTGGGTGGATGTGGGAATGAGCTGTCGCCGCCCATCATTCCATCCCAGAACCCGGAAAACCGCGCGGTTGTGCGCACACCAAAATGGTTGTCTAACCTGCCACCCACCAGTGCCAGCATGATGGAATGGAAGCGCCAGGGGTGAAAGGTGGTGTCAAAGGAAAAGTAACAGTGTTGTTAGACCAAAAGCGCCTTAAAATCATCTTTGTTTTCCTGAATGCAAGCTCAAAGTGCCTATTTCGAACATTGCAGGATATTCAAAAATCTTACTGAACACCAGCAGACATCTGGCAGAATGAAGTGTTGTGTGCATACAAAATCTGGGAAGATGAAGAGCCCAAAACAATGTTTATAACAAAACTGGCTGAGCTGTGGATGTCAGCAGCTTAATTAAAATTGGATTTAAAACCACTAAAATCAAAATGTTTAAATTAAATGAGTGACCTACTTTTGAGTGTCACATAGTTTGCAACTGTTAAATGTCATGGTTTTGAACTTAGAATCAGCATTCTAGCTGCATGTGTAAAAATTGTAAGTTTGATTTAAACTGGGAACAAACAGGACATTTAGCTGAAGCTTGACTTAAAGAAATTGAATTCTGCCTGACAACTACCCCCGAAAGGAGTTGAACTGGCTCAACAACTCTTCCCAGGCCTGGCTGCATCCTGCTGCCCCCACCAAAAGGAGATCACACCTCTCTGATTGAATTAAGGGAGGGGTACCTGCAGACTGCAGGAAGTTGAACAAAGCCCTGTCCTGGGCTCAGGCAAATGTTATATTGGGGGGGTCGTAAATGGCTTCCTTTTGGGAGAAACTGGGAGGGGCAGTGCCTGTGAGAGCCAGCTGAGCTTGGGGGAAGTGGATAAACCAGTTATTCCACCATGTGATGTGGGAAGCCACACCCCTTTTTGACCAGGGCATAATTTTAAAAAGATAGATAACTCATAGTGCGGACTGGTCAAAATTATATAAATAATATCATTATTCTTGGGATTTTTCCGTGCACATTTTAAAAGGCGTTAGGACTCTGTACCATGTTCTGAGGCAGAACCCCGCTATTTATTGATATTGCAGACACTGGGCCTCATTACGACCCAGGCGGACTTCGCGGTGCTAAATGCACCGCGAAGCATGGCGGAAAGCCGCCGATAGCGCCATGGGGGTTGGCGGATTTACCGCCCCATTCCGACCTCGGCGGAGCGGTAAATCCCCAATCCCCATTCTGCCCTTCCCCATTCCCATTTTCGCCCCATAGGGTATAATGGGAGTGGGGAAGGAGTTAATTACGCCACCGTAAAATACGGTGGCGTAATTAACAACGAGGTCCCGTAGCGCCATGGTTTTCTCCGGCTGGTAAAACCAGGCGGAGAAAACCTCCATGGCGCTACGGGAACTCGTAGTATGGCGGAGAGGTACGCCATGCACTACGCTGGCGTAATACCCTCTCCGCCAGGGTCCTAATGAGGCCCACTGTGTTTAAGCTAGACAAATGAAAATTTACTGGAATGTGTGTAGAAGGGGGGTGTACAGTTGTGTCAAATCTGGAAAGGTTTAAAGGTCGTTATCTGGATGAAAAGGGGCAGAATTCTGTCAAAAGTGGACACAACATCGTACAAAGACAGGGATCGGATGGTTTGGTACTACAGAAAATATGTTAACTGGACCTATAATATTAGAGAAATGGTACATAGATAGATGTGTGTTTGGATCAAATATAGATTTGTGTGCAATTTGACAGGGGAAGGATCCTCGGACCATAAAACCTACAGCATCACTCTGACACTCCATTTCTTTCCCCCAATCAAGGGAGAGAGGGAAGTTTGGCCAATGATAAGTGAGAGGGGCAGGCTTAGCTAGGCCCAGGCACACACCCATTTTCAAAACACATAACAGGAACATTGAAACTCAGGTAGAGAGATCCACTTTCCACTTTCTTGCGGGACGCTTTGCCGGGAGACTCCAGACTTCAAATCCATCAACCTCCAGAGACCAGAGATCCAGAGAGACCAGAGATCCAGAGAGACCAGAACTGTGCAGTGCTGAGAGCAGAACCAGAGACCAGACCGCTGTGAAGAACCACTAGCAGAAGTCCAGCCAATCCTGACCCAATCGGTGACAAAGCCATTCCTGTCCAAACGATAGTGTGAGTACTCTAGGACTGTGCCAGACTAATCTCTTAGTTTAAAATAATCTAATTAAAACTATTTTAGCCTATTAGAACTGCCTCCTAGAATCGTGTCATTCTGTCATCTTTAAAACTGAAAACTGTCATCTGTCATTCTGAGCTTTAAAATTTCAAATCCGAAAAACTACTTTCACAAAATTGTCCGTATCTCCGGAACCGTTTTTGCTAGGAACGAGATTTAACTTTCATCTTAAAGCTAAACTCCTTATAGGGCCTCCGTAATTACGCTCGACGCACGCAATTAAATTTGCCCCGATTTGACATTTGCACAATTTCAGCCACGTGTAAAAATCAGCAGCTCCTTGCTTTCCTTTGCTAAAATTTGTTTAACCTGCTAGTTACTCATAGAGCATTGCTAAAGTGAGCCTGAACTAATATAAACTAGATATCACCCACCCTGAACCTCTAGAGGGAATTAAAAGCCTTTTTAGCACATTTCTCACTTCATTGTCATCACATTCAAAGCATTTTGGGCCTGTGTTTCAAACTTCTACCTGTTTTCCTCTAAGCTTGCTAGGGGGGAACTGAATTATATTGTTTGCATTCCTGATAACTGTATGCTCTCCTTTTCATCTCCTTACATTGCATAGGGGGGGAGTGAATTGTTCAAGAAAAAGTGATCATATTATCTCTTGGTTGAAATCATCTCAAGGTTATTTCTGTGTATATTCTGTCTCACCTTGCCCTTCCTTGAACCATATAACGCATTCTCTGCCACCTTATTCTTCTTTTCCTATTCATAAGTAACCAAGAACTGTGCTACTGTAGGATTACCTATTGCTGATTACTGCTCATATTCACAAGTGTGCTATCCATTATCAATTTATTTATAGAAGTGTGATATATATATATTGTTTAATTTTTCAAATAAACCTTTTAAATTTGCAAAACAAGCCTACTTCATGGCTCAGTGGGGTCAAGGGGGATTCTAAGAGAGGGGTGTTATACAAGGGTTCATCATCCAGATTATAACTTGCCATAAAAATACATAAATAAGGGCTTCCCTTGGGCATCTCAGACAAGGCACTGACTTAGTGGGATTGCTTGATTGAAGTCACTTACAAAGTGGGGGCTCGTCCGGGATTCTGGATTAGAGTTACCACTTGTGCAGCTTAATACAGTGTGCCAACTGACCGCATACACATATCCGGTTAGATCACCATGCTGTTTTACACTGTGAAAGCACTCCTCAAAGGAACGCTCTAAGGAAACGGTCTGTTTTGCAAAATAAAATACAAACTCTGTAAGTCAGGAAGGAACTCAAATCTCCAGAATGACGACACTGGTAGACATCAAAATAGCTAGAGAGCACTTCTTACATAAGCTATTTGTGAGAGGTGAGTGGCCTCATCAGGACCAAACGGTCTGGTTGCAGGCAATCGCGCAGCAGGTCACTGAAACAGGGTCAGATACATGGAGAGATCAGGGTCCATTACATGAGGCCCTGAGTGAACTATATATGGCCCCTAAGGCCAAAGATGAACACGACAAGATGGTTAGGATCGCAGCATATTTGTATCTATATATGAGAGCCATGCAGGACAAATGTGCTGAAGGCGAAGATCTGGCAAATAGGCAACAGATGGCGTTAGAAAAGGCCCAATCTGACCTGGTCTCTTCTGCGCAGAGGCTGCACAGAAGCCAGGAGTCAGAAAACGAGAGTAGACAATACATCATCAAAATGAAGGAGGATATGGATATCCTGCAACAGGAAAAGGCTGACCAGGATACCAGAATTCTGGCTTTGAGAAGGAGCACCAAGATAGTTTGGACTCCTTACTGCAGAGCCAGAAAAAGCTGGAGCAACAGATAGATTTCAACAGGGCATGCACAAAGCAGGTAGCCACCCCGCAAAGCCAATTGGATAGAGAAAAAGAGGAGAGCAATAAACTGATTCTGAAAGATCTGGACACCCAGACAGAATTTCAGGAAGAGCGCCAGAAAGCTGGTGCCTTTCAAAGGCAGAGGGATGACCTGGCGGCACAGATGCAGGCTCTTAGTCAGGAAAGGGACACCTTAGGCCAGGAAGTCTGCCAATTAAAAGAAAAAATTGAAGAAAATCACCTGGCCCTCCAGGGGCGGGGTGACCTCCAAAAAGAGCATCACGACTTGCTAGAGCACACCAGGAGGGTGGAAGAGGCTCTGGCAAGAAAGGAGTAGGCCTGTAGGGATGGGACTCAGGAGGTAACCCTCCTGCAGCAAAGACTGGCCCAGTACTCCAGGACCAATCCGGAGGCACAGAGAGAGAATGAGGCTATCTGCCAGCACAATGATAGGCTCCAGCAACAGGTAGCGATGCAGGAGAGACTGATAGAGTCTAGTAAGGCCTTAAATGAGGAACTGAAGGCGCAGGCTCTTGCATTGCAACAGGGAGCAGGGGCTGACAGAGATGAAGTTCGCTGGGAAAGGGAAACGCCTGAGCATAACCTCAGGAGCCCTAGTACCGGAGGCCTTCATCTCTCTCAGTCCCCACCCCCATGTCCCCTGGCGCACATGAGCACAGGGCCACAGGGATGGCAGATTACTATCCAGCCAAAAGTATGGGGCTCATAGGCCAGTACCTCCCAGGAATGGAGGGTCGGGAATCCGGGTATGGGCACCCAAGCACAGTGCAATTTAGTGGGGAACCCCAGGATAGTAGGCCCATTAAGGGCATCCTGAAAACCTCTGCCCTGTTAGGTCAGTGGGGGGGTTACCCATCAAATCCTGGCAGCAAGGAGGGATCTGAAGACTCCTCTGAGCGTTACAGGACACAGGAGACCAGGTCCCCACATTCTGCCAGCCATTCCCAGGCTTGCAGAATCCGGGAAAACCTGGAAGATCAGACGGGAACCTCTGGGAGCAGTGCCTCTGAGTCAGAAGATGAATGGACCAGGGTTATCCGAACCAAAAAGGCCAATAAGGCAAAAAGGGCCTTGCTTAAGGACCCATGGAAACAAATAAAGGCAATAAGGAGTGTCATCACGCCTTATCATAAGAACGCCAAGTATTCTGTTTGGGAACACTTGGAACTCTATGAGCAAATGATGGAGCCTACAATTTGCAATGTGGGGAGGATCAGGCCCCACAAGAATTCGTGCAAGAATTGAAGCATGCCTTTGTGCAGACCACCAGAAGGGTGCGCATGGACAGCAGAGAATTTGTCAATACTTTTTTCCATGCCTTGCCCAAATACATCATGACCCAGCTAGTGAGAGATTTTCACGAGAAGAGGTCACTAGACTGGGTCATTGAACAAGCCACCCGGATCTATGAGGTGCAGAAGCCCATAGAAAATAAAAGTAATGCGCAGAAGAACCAAAGAACCAACAGCACCCCTGCTGCTGCCAAGGTGGCAGAGGTAAAGGTTGCCCCCGTTTTAGATTTGGAGATGGGGGGGCCTAAAAACCTGCCTGCACCAAATAATTCACAGCCCAGAAGGCCCTCGGGCCAGTCACAAACAGGGAGTCGAGGAGGTAGTCCCACAAATGGGGTCCCCCACACCCCTGATTATGTAAGTCCCCGCTACAAGGGAAACCGACCCATCCTGGGTTATGTGTGGACTCCTCCAGCCCAAGGGGGGGATCCAGTCAAGCACCTAACCCAGAGAACTTCCCTCCAAACTTCCCACAGGAGGGCAGAAATTCCCCAAACACTGGGCAGAACTTTTTTCCCAGGCATCCACCCAATTTCCAACCCCAAAACCATCCATCCTTCTTTCCCCAATTCCCTGAGACCAGACAACCTAATCCGAGAGAGGGGAGGCCAAGGATGGAGGGGTATTACCAGAGAAAGGATAGCTACCCTTCCCGGGATCAGCCCAGGGGAGAAAATAGAGCCCCGTATCAGCCTGAGCGGGTTTCCCAGTTAGAGCCCCAGGTCCAAAATATGGCACGGGATCTGGGTCACATACTGAGGGCTCAACAGAACCCTCAGATGAGCATGCCACCGCAGAATGCCCCAAACTCTGGGCCTGGTGCTCCAGAACAATGACGGGTGCAGCACCCCGATAACCCACCGGTTCCCAGGGAGGAGGCACAAGGGGAAGAGGGGTGTAAAGCCTTGGAGGAAGCTTCCTTCCCAACTTGTAAACAGCCCCTGGAAAACCAGGAACCGGAAACAAAATCTCCTACCCCTGAAAGTCTGCCACCCAAGGAGCAGAGGGGGGGTAGGAGAAACAAAGGACCCAAACAGACCGACTTTATGGAGGAGGTACAGGTCTTCCAATTTGAGGGAGAGCGATCCTCAGAAGATCCTGGGAAAAGGATCTTCTCCTTCAGAGATGGGGGAACTCCTCCCAAGGAAAAAAGGGTCCCAAGAGATTCCAATCCAGACTGGGTAGATGTGGGGATGGAGCTGTCGCCGCCCATCAACCAACAAAACCAAACTTCCCTGGTTCAAACCCATCCTGGTGACTGCCTCCAAAAAGGCAGGGGCGCCCCAGAACCGGAACCAGGGGAACCTAAAACCAAATCAACAGACTGGGTAGATGTGGGATTGAGCTGTCGCCGCCCATCATTCTATCCCAGAACCAACAATACCAAAATCCCATGGGTCAAACCCATCCTGATGACTGCCTCCAAAAAGGGGGGGGGCGGCCCAGAACCCGAAACCATTTCCAGTTGTCAACTTTTCCTTTCAGATTCCCCAGGCTCTTCACAGAATTCTGCCCAAATCTCTTCTCTCTCAATGTCCAAAACCAGAAAATTAGTCCACCAGTTGTCCAAAAATGTGCATTATCTGTGCCCCTTTGAGGAGAAGGAGGGAAGATACTATGCCCCGGTACAAGTACAGGGGCAGGGTACAATTTTGGCACTGGTGGACACTGGATCCCAAGCTACCCTTCTGTCCAAAAGGGCCTTTGATGAACTAAATGGAGGAAGGGGGGAGAATTACCGTATTCCTCTCACCTCTCTTCCTGGACAACTGCAGAACTTTGACAGGAAGGAAATTCCTGTCGAGGGGACTGCAGATTTGGACATCAAAATTGGGCGACACAAGGTGAAACACCCGGTCATAGTAGTGACTCCAGAGGGCACCCCTTGTTTACTAGGGAATGACCTCCTGAGAAGGTTGTCACCCCTAATAGATTGTGTAAACAAGGTCCTCTGGACCCAGACTAGCCGACCAATAAAATTAAAACAGAGTGTCAACCATGTTAGTTTAAACGGCACGTGCCACATGGTTGAACAAAAATCTGACCAAGTAGAACTTCACTTCCAGAACAACCAAATTCCAGATGTGACAGTAATAGCAGTAGGACAACAGACTGGTGATGGGGGGTCCTCTCTATTTCTGAAAATAAACCTTCCTTCCAGTTTAAGGTGGCATTCCAAACTGGAAGGAAACACTCTGAAATTCTTTACCAATCCACAATCAGACACTCCCACTCCTATAGTCCAGAAAGATGTGAAATCAAGTCAGAGCCTGGCTGATATTCAGCAAATTGGAGAGCAGTTGTTCATCCCTGTTCAGTTAAATGATGGGAAGGACACTGTTCTCGCCCGAGTGTGTCTGAACAACGGTAAGAGCTTCATCAGCGAAGCCATGTTCCGCCAACTCCCAAAAGATCCAGCCATTCACACATTCAAACCGATAGACAAATGTGAAATGGACCTGGAAGCACCTAATTCCAAACATCTCCTGCCAAGCAGGTGTATGCTCAAAATCTCCATTGGCAACAAGAGCATAGTCCATAATTGTTGGGTCGTGCGAGACGTCACTGCCGCCTTTTACTTAGGCAGTGACATTCTCAATCGCTTCGCCATTAGTTTGGACCTAATAAACTTCAAAGCTTGGTCCCGATTAGCGGATAATACCATTGGGCTTTGATGATCCAGAAAAAGCATTTAGGTCAGCTCAATTGCTACCTTATGCAGTTGAAATTCAGCTTAAAGAGGAAGTCACCATCCCAGAAAGGACCCGATAATTCTCCCTGGAAGTGAAAGTTAAAAGAGGACAAAAATTGAAAAACCCTGATGCGTATATTCATCTAAATGCTTCTCTCCTACAGCAAGGGTTAGTGGTAAACCCAACACCATTAGTCAACATAGAACATGACACCATTCCAATAGAGGTGGATAACAGCGATTTACAGAGTATTACTCTAGCCGCAGGCACCATTATTGGAATGGCGGTTGATGACCGACATTTCTCCATTGATTTAGGATATGAACTGTTAGGACCAATCCCCGAGGACTGTTTTGACAGTGAAAGTGAGGACAATACAACACCAGACAGGATTTTCACCCGGCATGGGGGGAACTTCCTGGTGTACACTTCTTGCCCTTATGGTTAGGAAGATGTGACTTGTGACTTCAGAGGGGATAAGGTGATTTTCCAGGTCCATGAGGGCTGCCTTTCCCACCTGAAGCCTCCGGTCCAAATCAGCACTCTGACCAGGGACTTCTCCACCCAGCTGGAGGAGGCCGCTGAGATAGCCAAACCAGAAGTCTTTCCAGGCTTCAGGCAGATGGTGGAAGAGAGATTCAACCTAGCTGATGCCTGTGTGACTCTGGAACAGAAGCAAAAGTTGAAAAAAGTTTTCTTGGATTTCCAAGATCTCTTTGCAGTAGACTCATATGACTGTGGTCACATCGACATCCACACCACAACAATTCCCACAGACCCTGGAATGACTCCAGTGTTTGTGAAGCAATATCGTTTGCCTCTCGCATCCATGGAGTCCCTTACTGAAATAATTAAGAACCTTGAGTCCCGGGGAATAAATCGTCCAGTACACAGCACCTTCAATAATCCGGTGCTGGAAATATTGAAGCCAAACGGCCAGTGGAGACTCTGCACCGACCTCAGGGAACTCAACAAACGGGTCCATACTTCCCGATGGCCTCTGCCCTACATTGACCAAGGGCTGGCCCAGATCCAGGGGTCACAGGTATTCACTGCAATAGACCTGACCAATGGATACTGGACCGTGCCTGTCAGTAGGGAGGACCAATACAAACTGGTTTTACCTTTGGGGGCCAGCAGTACACATGGACCCGGACTCCCTTCGGATACCTCATCTCCGGCAATTAATTCAACATTTTCCTACAGAAGGCCATGCCCGACCTGGGTGCCAGGGGTAACCTGGCTTATGTAGATGATGTCCTCATGAAAAGTTCATCTGTGGAAGAACACATAACAGAGATCCGTTATGTTCTGACACAGTTGAGGGCCGCCGGAGCAAAACTTTCCTTCCAGAAAGCACAGTGGTGTAGAACCCGTGTTAATTTCTTGGGGCATGAGATTACTCCTCAGGGTCTCTGTCCCCAAGAAAAGAAAGTGGAAGCACTTCAGAAACTGAAAGACCCCACAACTCTGCGGGAACTAAGGAGCCTCCTTGGACTGACTAATTACAGCAGAAAGTTCATTGAAGGCTACGCAGAAATCACTAGACCACTGATTCATCTCTTGAAGGGGGAGGTCAAGTGGGAATGGGGTCCAGAACAATCTGAGGCAGTAAGACAACTCAAAAGAAGCCTCTCACAAGCGCCTTGCCTAGCTTACCCTGTCAGAAACAATGAGTTCTTCCTGGAGACAGGGTTCTCTAATACGTGCTTGACGGCAGTATTATACCAAAAGCATGACAAGGTCAATAAAGTAATCTCCTATGCGAGCAAAACTTTATCCTCTGTGGAGGAAAAATTCAACGATTGTGAGAAGGCACTCCTGGCAACGGTGTGGGCATTGAAGAATTACCGCCCGTTTATCCAGGGGGAACACATCATAGTGGAGACTCCACACCAGCCTCTGCAATACCTCCAAAGTGACAGAATCCGGGCCGGAAATGTGAGTAATTCCCGAATTACTTCCTGGATTCTGTCAATGCAAGGCTTTCCTGTGAAGGTCAGATATGGCCAAAACAAGAAGAATCCCCTCGCGCAAGGTCTGGCTGACTTGCATGATTGTGCCAGAGAAAACTGTCTCGAGGACGAAAGTCTAAAAATCAAGGACAACATGGAAGCATACCTTAATTCCCCACACAAAGTCTTTGAAGAAGACAAGTGTGAGGGAATGCCCACTGTCTATGTGGATGGATGCTCGTACCATGTTGACAACAACGGGGAGAAAGAACTGGTGGCTGGCGTAGGGAATGCATGGTGAAGAAGTTTCCAGAACCCTCCGCTGGATACAAAATTGGTCCCCGAAGTAGTCAGGTGGCAGAGTTGATGGCTGTGCATCAGGCCAGGGGGGGTAACACAAAAACAACGGTTTTATAGGAAAAAATGGTATTCAAGGTGCATCAAATGTATGCCAAGCAAATAAGTGAGTTGAAGTGCTCACACTCAATTACATGAAAAGAAGGGCCACCTGGCTCGGCGTTCTAAGGAAGAACACCCTGACCCTAACGGGGTGCCTTTCCCTGGGTTACGCGTGATGTAGTGCCTACTAAAAAGATATAGAGGAGAGTACTGTCCCTCAACCTTCTATACTGGTGGCGGTGTCTGAGAACAGACACAAGTAGTCCAACACATCAGGCCATCCTCACTGCTGTCCAACATCAACTCCACAAACTGGTCATAACCACAGATTCGGATTATGTACGGAACGGGTTCGTGGAGCACCTGGTCAATTGGAAAACCAGAGGCATGTTATGTGCTAATAACAAACCCCTGAAACATGGGAAGTTAATCCAAAATATTGATGATCTGGTCACATCGAATGGGATGACCATCTACTGGAAAAAGATCAAGGGTCATTCCAAAGTACAGGGACCAGAAAAAACTGGAAATGACTTAGCTGATCAGCTGGCCAAAACCGGGGCCATCCAAGGGGATCTAATAGAAATAGAGTCCCTGTTGGGGGAAATCCAGGCCACTGCTATCACTAGGTCCCAGACAAACCCTCACAATGATCTTTCAACTGCACAATGGAGTAAGGAGACCCCTGATGCTGATTTGATTACAGCTCAGAAAGGGGATCCAATAATTGGTAAGTTTTACCAACACATTGAGGACCCTGAGAACTTTCCCCTGACGGATACCGATTACATTGGGAAAGAGGACCTAAGAGTGTTGATGAAATGTCCAAAAAGGTTCTGAATCCAAGACGGTTTGTTGGTAAGGAAATCCCAAGCTGGCCATGATCAGTGGGTGGTTCCTACCTCATTCCGAAGCCTGATGTTAAGTCACGCCCATGATGCGGCCACCGCCGGTCATAGGGGGTTTCACACAACACTTGAGATCTTAAGAGAGATTGCATACTGGCCACACATGGGGCAGGACCTCGACCAATACTTGAAGGGGTGTCTTGTGTGTGCACAGTTTCAGCCATCATCCCTCACACACCGTGCGCCTCTCCAAAAGAGGGGGATGACACTGCCATGGTCAGATTTGCAAATCGACTTTGTAGGCCCTGTAATTCGCTCGTCTAGAGGAAACAAGTACATGTTGACCGTTACATGCTTGTTTACCAAGTGGGTGGAATGTCTCCCGGCCCCAAACTGCAAGGCAGAAACAGCAGCTGCCCTGATGATTAACCACATCTTTTCCCGTTTTGGTCTACCTTAAAGGATTGAGTCAGACAGGGGTAGCCACTTCACCAGTGAAGTAATGACAAAGATGTGGGAGATACTGGGGGTCAAAAGGAAGCTACATATTGCTTACAGGCCAGCTTCTTCTGGGGCAGTAGAACGCTACAACCGGACAATTGTGAGCATATTAAAAAAGTTTGTGGCAGATTCTGGGCCAAGTTGGGATATCCGATTACCTCTGGTCCTAATGGCCATCAGATCTACCCCTTCATCTGCAACTAAAATGTCACCATTTGAGTTGATGACTGGACGCAAGATGGTGCTCCCTCAGCATTTGCTCTACAGGACCCAAGAGCAGACACTTATAAATGCCTCCATAACTCATGAGTATGTGGTGAATTTAAGGAAACACATCCAACATGCTTTTGCCTATGCTCAGCGGAATCTAGAAAGATCAGCTGAGAGTATGAAAACGCACTATGATTTGAAAACCACCAGGAAGGAATATGATGTGGGAGACCGGGTCTATCTCTACAATTTCCAAAGGAACCAGGCCAAACAGCGAAAATGTTTGCCTACATGGAAGGGACCCTTTGAAATTATAGACAAGATTTCCCCTGTTGCCTACAAAATCCACATCCCCAAAGGTAATTTGGCAGAAGGGGAAGATAAGTGGGTCCATATTAATCAGCTGAAGTGTTGCCATCTCAGGCACACTCTGCAACAACTGGAGGAATCCACTGGAATCCCAGAGGGGGCTGCTCCAGAGTAATTCAGTTCCAACCCTAAAATATTCCACATATAGCATATACAATTCTGTGATTCTTGAATATATATGTTCTTGTCTCTTAATTTAAAAAAGAAAATGTATATGTTCATATCTTCTGATTTATAAAATGTATATGTTCGCCACACCATTAATAGTGGTGGAAAAATGTCTAGGCATGTGTATTGCCGCTTTGCTTTATCATCCTAGGAGAGATGAAACCACCGAGACTGACAAAGGAGAACGACCCAGGGACCGTGAGCAAAGATCCGAGGGACCTGGGGTACCGCCCAATATTCCCATCAGGACCGGCGAGGAGAACCGATCGATCCAACCGGATGGAGGAAAAGATGCAGAACTGTGCCATCTACAGAATTGGGAGAAGATGATGCGGACATACCAGCGTGTGGATCAAAACATTCTTTGCACCCGACTCCCCCTCGACTCAAATTCAAAGTGCAGTCGGGCGGGGGGGTTTGTCAAGGGTTTTGACCCATGTTGAATTATTAGACGGGGTAGATGTGGGGATGAGCTGTCGCCGCCCATCATTCTATCCCAGAACAAAACTAAATCAATAGACTGGGTGGATGTGGGGATGAGCTGTCGCCGCCCATCATTCCATCCCAGAACCGCACACCAAAATGGTTGTCTAACCTGCCACCCACCAGTGCCAGCATGATGGACCGGAAGCGCCAGGGGGGAAAGGTGGTGTCAAAGGAAAAATAACAGTGTTGTTAGACCAAAAGTGCCTTAAAATCACCTTTGTTTTCCTGAATGCAAGCTCAAAGTGCCTATTTCGAACATTGCAGGATATTCAAAAATCTTACTGAACACCAGCAGACATCTGGCAGAATGAAGTGTTGTGTGCATACAAAATCTGGGAAGATGAAGAGCACAAAACAATGTTTATAACAAAACTGGTTGAGCTGTGGATGTCAGCAGCTTAATTAAAATTGGATTTAAAACCACTAAAATCAAAATGTTTAAATTAAATGAGTGACCTACTTTTGAGTGTCACATAGTTTGCAACTGTTAATGTCATGGTTTTGAACTTAGAATCAGCATTCTAGCTGCATGTGTAAAAATTGTAATTTCGATTTAAACTGGGAACAAACAGGACATTTAGCTGAAGCTTGACTTAAAGAAATTGAATTCTGCCTGACAACTACCCCCGACAGGAGTTGAACTGGCTCAACAACTCTTCCCAGGCCTGGCTGCATCCTGCTGCCCCCACCAAAAGGAGATCACACCTCTCTGGTTGAATTAAGGGAGGGGTACCTGCAGACTGCAGGAAGTTGAACAAAGCCCTGTCCTGGGCTCAGGCAAATCTTATATTGGGGGGGTCGTAAATGGCTTCCTCTGGGAGAAACTGGGAGGGGCAGTGCCTGTGAGAGCCAGCTGAGCTTGGGGGAAGTGGATAAACCAGTTATTCCACCATGTGATGTGGGAAGCCACACCCCTTTTTGACCAGGGCATAATTTTAAAAAGATAGATAACTCATAGTGCGGACTGGTCAAAATTATATAAATAATATCATTATTCTTGGGATTTTTCCGTGCACATTATAAAAGGCGTTAGGACTCTGTACCATGTTCTGAGGCAGAAACCCGCTATTTATTGATATTGCAGACACTGTGTTTAAGCTAGACAAATGAAAATTTACTGGAATGTGTGTAGAAGGGGGGTGTACAGTTGTGTCAAATCTGGAAAGGTTTAAAGGTCGTTATCTGGATGAAAAGGGGAAGAGTTCTGTCAAAAGTGGACACAACATCGTACAAAGACAGGGATCGGATGGTTTGGTACTACAGAAAATATGTTAACTGGACCTATAATATTAGAAAAATTGTACATAGATAATTGTGTGTTTGGATCAAATATAGATTTGTGTGCAATTTGACAGGGGAAGGATCCTTGGACCATGAAACCTACAGCATCACTCTGACACTCCATTTCTGTCCCCCATACAAAGGGAGAGAGGAAAGCTTGGCCAATGATAAGTGAGAGGGGCAGGCTTAGCTAGGCCCAGGCACACACCCATTTTCAAAACACATAAAAGGAACATTGAAACCCAGGTAGAGAGATCCACTTTCCACTTTCTTGCGGGACGCTTTGCCGGGAGACTCCAGACTTCAAATCCATCAACCTCCAGAGACCAGAGATCCAGAGAGACCAGAGATCCAGAGAGACCAGAACTGTGCAGTGCTGAGAGCAGAACCAGAGACAAGACCGCTGTGAAGAACCGCTAGCAGAAGTCCAGCCAATCCTGACCCAATCGGTGACAAAGCCATTCCTGTCCAGAAGATAGTGTGAGTACTCTAGGACTGTGCCAGACTAATCTCTTAGTTTAAAATAATCTAATTAAAACTATTTTAGCCTATTAGAACTGCCTCCTAGAATTGTGTCATTCTGTCATCTTTAAAACTGAAAACTGTCATCTGTCATACTGAGCTTTAAAATTTCAATTCCGAAAAACTACTTTCACAAAATCGTCCGTATCTCCGGAACCGTTTGTGCTAGGAACGAGATTTAACTTTCATCATAAAATTAAGATTCTAGGCTTTCCAACGAACCTAGAACCGGCTTCCTTCTCCGTACTTACGCTCAACGTGCGTGATTAAATTTGCCGCGATTTGACATTTGCACAATTTCAGCAACGTGTAAAAATCAGCAGCTCCTTGCTTTCCTTTGCTAAAATTCGTTCAACCTGCTATTTACTCATAGAGCATTGCTAAAGTGAGCCTGAACTAATATAAACTAGATATCACCCACCCTGAACCTCTAGAGGGGATTATAAGCCTTTTTAGCACATTTCTCACTTCATTGTCATCACATTCAAAGCATTTTGGGCCTGTGTTTCAAACTTCTACCTGTTTTCCTCTAAGCCTGCTAGGGGGAACTGAATTATATTGTTTGCATTCCTGAGAAATGCATGCTCTCCTTTTCATCTCCTTACATTGCATAGGGGGGAGTGAATTGTTCAAGAAAAAGTGATCATATTATCTCTTGGTTGAAATCATCTCAAGGTTATTTTTGTGTATATTCTGTCTCACCTTGCCTTTCCTTGAACCATATAAAGCATTCTCTGCCACCTTATTCTTCTTTTCCTATTCATAAGTAACCAAGAACTGTGCTACTGTAGGATTACCTATTGCTGATTACTGCTCATATTCACAAGTGTGCTATCCATTATCAATTTATTTATAGAAGTGTGATATATATATATATATATATATATATATATATATATATATATATATATTGTTTAATTTTTCAAATAAACCTTTTAAATTTGCAAAACAAGCCTACTTCTTGGCTCAGTGGGGTCAAGGGGGATTCTAAGAGAGGGGTGTTATACAAGGGTTCATCATCCAGATTATAACTTGCCATAAAAATACATAAATAAGGGCTTCCCTTGGGCATCTCAGACAAGGCACTGATTTAGTGGGATTGCTTGATTGGAGTCACTTACAGTACTGTATCATCTATGTACTGGGAAGCTAAAGTGTGTTTAGACAGCAAGTAAGGAAATGTCAGTGATGTGCAAGGAGCGCAGGATTCAGACACTGGTAGGCACTCAGAAGCTAAAGTGTACAATGGGAGCCACAGACCAAATGAAAATTTGCATTTGCTTAATCAGTAACTTTATCACCCTTCTTCCTCGTCATCGATCGAGTCTGCACACGCTGAAATTATTCTTCTTGTCTTGCTTCTTAATCAATCGTTGGGGGTGCGACAGCCTCACTGGTATGCAGCTTCACGTCATTGAGGTGGATCCACGCTCGTCTACCTTGGACCTTTACTGCTGAGGAGTGACATTCTCAACTATGTAAGGGCCATCGAACCTTGGCTTGTGCCACTTCCTAGTGAAGTTTTTGATCAGCACTGTATCACCAGCAAAGAGTCTTGGTGCTGATAATAGTTCTGAAGATCTGTTTGCTGAATATTTTTCATCTGTGTTCTGAGACCGACCACCCTGGCACTTGAGTTGATCTGAAATGACAGAGATACTAACCGTCATACAAGTTAAATAGTTATTCAATTAATTTCCTAAAATTTGTGCTGTGTTCTGGGCATAAATCCTACTCCTCGATAGAGGAGTCAAAGGTGTTCTCATTCACCTCCCTGTCACTACCTTGTGGGGTGCCATGTGGTGGTCCGACCCGGGCTTATTCCTAAATGCATACAAGGCTAAGGGCAGGCAATAATGCCATCGCCTTTTCAGTGCAAACTTTAGTTTGGCCATCTTTTCTTAAGGAGGCCGTAGACTTTCTCACATGTTCCATTCGCTTGCGGGTGATAAGCAGATGAAAACTTGTGCTTAATGCTTAATAAAATACCTATCTGCTCAAATTCCTGATTAACAAAGTGTGGTCCATTATCGGATCTCAGCACCATACACACTCCCCATCTTGGAAAGACGTCACGTACTAAAAACTTTGCTGCACAAGTGGCATAATGGTGCGTACACGGACCTGCTTCGATCCACCCGGAGAAGGGACACACCACCACTTTCCTATCCCTATATCCATTACATACTTGCAGCAAAACTGTTGCATCTGCTTTACTGTGTAGGGTTTTGCAGTTTTAATGATCGCCTCAGCTCTCTCAGGTGTTACCCTCTTTCACTCATGCAAAATCAGCTGGCCTATGTACAACACCTCTTCTTGACAATACTGTAACTTCTCCTTGTCTACTTTATATACTTTGGTTGCTAGGGTAGTCATTAACTGAATTGAGTCTTGTCTGCACTCGTCTTCTGTCGTGCTACAATTTAAAATATCATCTACGTACTGTATCATCTATGTACTGGGAAGCTAAAGTGTGTGTAGACAGCAAGTAAGCAAATGTCAGTGATGTGCAGGGAGCGCAGCATTCAGACACTGGTAGGTACTCAGAAGCTAAAGTGTGTGTAGACAGCAAGCAAGGAAAAGTCAGTGATGTGCAGGGAGCGCAGCACTCAGACACTGTTATGTACTGGGAGGCTAAAGTGGGGCACACAGCAAGCAAGGAAATATTCGTAATATGCAGGAAGTGCAGCACTCAGACACTGGTATGTACTCGGAAGCTAAAGTGAGTTTAGACAGCGAGCAAGGAAATGGCAGTGATGTGCAGGGAGCTCAGCACTCAGACACTGGTATGTACTCGGAAGCTACATTGTGTGTAGACAGTGAGCAAGGACATGTCAGTAATGTGCATTGAGTGCAGCACTCAGGCACTGGTATGTACTCAGGAGTTAAAGTGTGTTTAGACAGCGAGCAAGGAAATGGGAGTGATGTGCAGGCAGCTGAGCACTCAGACACTGGTATGTACTCGGAAGCTACAGTGTGTGTAGACAGCGAGCAAGAAAATGGCAGTGATGTGCAGGGAGCTGAGTACTCAGACACTGGTATGTACTCGGAAGCTACAGTGTGTGTAGACCGCGAGCAAGGACATGTCAGTGTTGTGCCGGGAGCACAGCACTCAGACACTGGTATGTACTCGGAAGCTACAGTGTGTGTGGACAGTGAGCAAGAACATGTCAGTAATGTGCATTGAGTGCAGCACTCAGGCACTGGTATGTACTCAGGAGTTAAAGTATGTTTAGACAGCAAGCAAGGAAATGTCAGTGATGTGCAGGGAGCGCAGCACTCAGACACTGGTATGTACTCGGAAGCTACAGTGTGTGTAGACCGCGAGCAATGACATGTCAGTGATGTGCAGGGAGCACAGCACTCAGACACTGGTATGTACTCGGAAGCTACAGTGGGTGTAGACAGTGAGCAAGGACATGTCAGTGATGTGCAGGGTGCGCACGGAGAGCAGCACTCAAGCTCCTCAGAATAATTTCCCAGCCTTCTGCTTGGCTGCATGGGAGGGTCTTTTCATTAAAGTTCTCTTGTACTAGTCTTGGGGCCTCCGGACCCTGCTGTGGCATGTAGCGCCTTGAGAGCGGTGCTCTTTGCACAGAACATAGCACAAGGCCTAGTAAGATCGTTGTTTTGTCCTCCCTTTGTTTCCCCCCTCTTATCGCGCCTAGAAACACTTCTGTATAGGCGCATTATAAATGGCATATCATATATCACTGTTGCAAGGGAACTTGAGTAAAGGAGTGTGCGAGAGTGATGGTGGAGAAGGAGTGGATTCTACGCGCCTTTACATGGAAGCGAGGACCCTCCGGCCTAGAAGGCAAAATAGAGATGACTCTGTCCCTACCTGCCACCTCGCCTTATCATTGGACTTACAAGCATGACTTTTCAAACGAGTTCTCTTCCATTCGAATGCGCCCAATATACACCCTCCCATTATAGAAACATGGAAATTAACTTCAGAAAGAATAGGAAGAGACAATGAATTTAAATCAAAGACCTCATAGGAAGTGTTATCGTTTCTAAAGCTGTGGCACATCACTCAGCAACACTCCTCGACTTCCACAGGTGCAGCAAATCTTACTTTATACTTCCAACGATGCCACTTGACTTAACAAGAGGCTTCCAAAAATTGGGTTTAAAGCCGACGGTCACTGCCACACGAAGTGCATGAACATACCGGCTCAATAACAACAATAGAACTACTATATTCTTAAACATTCCGTTTTCATAAGTTATCACAATAACTGCCTCTCAAACTTAGAGGGCTTTGGCGCTAAGGACAGTCATATAGTTCTAAGCAATATATGCTCTTCCAATTGTAACGCAAAGTTATTTTTACCTGAAACTAAAGGGTTTATTATGATTATACGACAGATTTTGTACATGGAGATTTTGCTTTGCATTGTGGGTATGCGGATATCCGGGTACAGAACGAGCTACAGAATGCGGATGTGGGGGCTCATGCTTGATGTGTGGGGAATGAAGCGATAATGATATTAATCTGAGTCCTCTCTGCTGACACTGGAGTCACTGTTCCCAGTACTTTGCACAGTCCTCGCCTCTTAAGAGGACACTGTTTTCAATAAACAAGCACCAGCAGTGCCAATAGATTTGGATTTTATAGAGGAATTTATCAGTCAGTGACCATAATATACCCAGGTACACACACTTTGCGTGTGTCATCGGCATAACGTACACCTTTCAATACCAGGGCACACAAGCTCCCAAATTAACCTTATTTTCAGGGTGGCACACTCATTTTATCTTTATTATTACAATTTTTGACTCTAATCAAAAAGATTCTGTTTTTTAATTGCTACCAGCGATTTCGTCCAAGGTGAAATATTTTGAAAAATAAACGACCACGTGTAATCTTCTTGCTTAAATGATTACTAAATCTTGTTGAAAAAAAGGGTCTCGTGTGCTGACATAACTTTCCCAACACACATCCATCCCTCATGCAGTACACTGGTGGAAGTGGAAAAAAGGACTCCAATGCAATAGTTTCAGTTCATAGGTGGCACTGTCACCTAATAGCCTCTTCTCTATGGGCCTGATTCATAGAATCGAGCGCAGAAAAGGCTTAAGGGCCGCACGCCGAGAAGGAGTCTGCACCAGAGAAATCAATGAGCGGCACACGTATTCATGAATTTCCAGAGGCATCATTAGCCGTGGCGCAAGTAACAACAAGCTGTGCGAGTAACACCCCCAACACGCCCCCCACGCGCAGTAAAAAGCGAGTAAAATACCTAACACTGCGCAAGCCACCGTGCCATCCCTGGAACAGCATACAGCCCCCCTAGCGAAATCGCGTGAAAACACTGCGCGATCCCCATTCGCATCGCAGCGTAATCGTGCGAAAACACATCGCGATCCCCGGCCGCACCCCAGCCAAATCGCAGGAAAACACTGCGCGATCCCTGGCCGAACCCCAGCCAAATCCCATGAAAACACTGCGCGATCCCCGGCTGCACCCCAGCATCTTGCAAAAACACCTTGCGACCGCTGGCTGCACCCAAGCCAAATTGTGTGAAAACACTGCGCAATTCTCCGGCTGCACCCCCAGCCAAATCGCGTGAAAACACAGCGTGATCACCGCCCACACCCTAGCACAATCGTGTGAAAACACCTCGCAATCCCTGGCCGCCCCCCAGCCAAATCGTGTGAAAACACTGCGCAATCCCCGGCTGCACCCCAGCCAAATCGCGTGAGAGCACAGCGCAATCCCCGATGCACCCCAGAGTAATCGCGCGAATACTCAACATGATACCCGGCCGCACCCCTGACAAAATGTGCATCTGCACCTCGCAATTCGCGGCATGCAGCCCTCTCCACATGGGATACCCCAGCCCCCGTCACCCGTGACCCCACCCTGCAGGCAGCCCTCTCCACATGGGAACCAGCCCCCATCACTCGTGACTCCACCCTGCAGGCAGCCCTCTCCACATGGGACACACCAGCCCCCATAACCCGTGACCTCACCCAGCAGGAAGCCCTCTCCACATGGGATACCCCAGCCCCCATCACTCATGACCCACCCTGCAGGCAGCCCTCTCCACATGGGATACCTCAGCCCCCATCACCCATGACCTCACCTTGCAGGCGCCCTTTCCAGACAGAACATCACCTGCATGATGTACGCTGACATGGTGAGACATCATCAGTTTATCAATGGTGTGTCGTGCACCATGACTGCTGTGTCGTGACACCACCCCAAATATACACTGGTACATGTATACTGCAAACCAAAATGAACGCATCATGGGCCACATCCATGAGTATGGCAGCTGCTCAAACACAATTGCTGTCCGCAACCATCTCTCAACAAACACATGCAACAAGTCAAAGTGAGGCCCAGCTGGCCACGTGACAATGTCACGTGAAGAATCACCAGGGACACATAGGGCCTCATTAGGACCCAGGCGGAGTGGGTTTCCGCCAGCGCTAATCGCGGCGGACCCGTCCGCCGTACTACGAGTTCCCTTAGCGCCATGGAGGTTTTCTCCGCCTGGTTTTACCAGGCGGAGAAAACCATGGCGCTACGGGACCTCGTTGTTAATTACGCCACCGTATTTTACGGTGGCGTAATTAACTCCTTCCCCACTCCCATTATACCCTATGGGGCAAGAATGGGAATGGGGAAGGGCAGAATGGGGATTGGGGATTTACCGCTCCGGCGAGGTCGGAATGGGGCGGTAAATCCGCCAACCCCCATGGCGCTATCGACGGCTTTCCGCCGTGCTTCGCGGTGCATTTAGCACCGCGAAATCCGCCTGGGTCCTAATGAGGCCCATAGTCCTACAATGACAGAATACAAACCATCCTCAATATGAGCCACATGAACATACAGTGCCCAGGTGTTTCACAGCCTGAGCCTCAATTAGTTGCTATTTCTAGAATAGATTTCCAAGTAAACACATCACTGTTTATGCCATGTGTGAAGGTCAGGCAGTGCGCCATGCACCGAGACAGCTGCATTGGTCAGCCGATGTGTAAATACAAAGAAATGCCAATAGTGTATGCCAGTGCAAAAGGTTGACCAACACCAGGGATAATGTTAACTGCACAAACACATGCTGGTGAAGGGGGAAACACGACATGTGCGTTACACACCATCAAGTAAATCATGTGCCAATATCCTGAACATGCAACACTCCCTCAGTCACCCCACCCACCTCCCTCTCAAACACAGTGAGGGCTAATACACTGTGATGCTGCACATGTGAAACAAAATGCCCACTTCATACACCACCACCGGTCAGCCACATGTGTATACTCACCCCGCAACTGAACACCAAACATTACACATGCATGTAAGGAAACACACACATGACTAACAATGGTCAGAATAAGGGCTACTAAATGGACCACCACCAACCCGGCACACTGCTAAAATAACCATGACAAACAATGAGTGTGATAGAAAAAAATGAATTTATTAAACAGCTGCATACATACTGCAAATGAAATGTCAAAACCTGTACATGTAAAAATAATAAATATAAAAATGTCCATTTGTACAAAAATATGTACAATAAAATAATACAAAAATAAAAATGACATTTACACATGGAAAACAGGATCTGTAAAACACACACCAAAAAACTATGTACAAAAAAATGGAGTAAGCAGGCTGTCCCTCATCCTCCTCTCCAGCACTCCTGCATCCCTGCAAACCTCTTCCAGGATCTGTAACCGCCTCTGTGCCCTCCTCTCCACCGCCTCTGTCCTGGCAACGTGTGCCTCCCAAGCTTGCTCCCTCTCCGCAACCAGCAGCATCACCATTTCCACCTGGACACACACCATGTCCCTTGAGCAGTGGTGCTCCTCCTGCCTGGTCACCGTTGACCCACGTGCAGCTTGCCTCATCGATGGAAACTGGCCATGGGATGAGTGGGCCTGACCGCTGCCATACCGTAGCTGCCTGTTCCAGCGTGCCCTGCGCATGCTCCGCTGCCATCTTGTTGTTTGTTGATGGAGGGGTACGGTGCCAGCACTGTCCTGCCTTGCCAATTGCCCCACTGATGCCCAGTCCTGTGTAGGAGCCTGGTCAGGCATAGCAACCGCCTCCACTGTACTCCCCAGGACATCCACCTCAGGCAGGGACGTTCCAACCATCAGACAGGGCGCAGTGGGCACAACAGGAGTAGAGTAGGCCATTATGGGAACCTGCAAGGAAGGCCCCCCAGAGGATGACTGGGGCACAGAGGTGGCAGTGGAGTAGTGGGCAGCTGAATGTGTCAGTGCACACAGACCACCCGAGAACAGTGCACGTGCAAGCATGGACATGGAGTTGCTAATTGATCCGTGATGATCTGTGAGTCCCTCACGAATTACCCTCACATCATCACGGATCACGCCCTCCCACTTGCAATCCGCACCAGCAGGGTGTATGAAAGCTCTGGGGTAACGAAAGGGGGGCCCGGCCTGGGTGGAGGCATCCACGAGGTTGATTTGTGCTGTGCTGCATCAAATGGATCAGGGAGAGGAGGTTGGTCCGTGTCCTCCATGGTGCACTGCACATCCTCCTGTCCCTGTTCCAGGGGTGCAGCCTGAATCCCCTCCTGGATGTCTCCAGCCAATCCTGTGCGCTGGCCTTCATCTTTCTCCTCCTCCACCACCACCTCCATCTCCCTTGATGGCCCCTCCATCCCTGCACCTTGGCCCACAGCCACTGAGGTTTCCCCTTTCACACCAACCTCCTTGGATGAACCATGCACACCCCCAGCCGACTTACCCTCAGATGAGGTCGAGTCAAATCGACCTGTCTTTGGATGTGCTTACGCCTGGTGGTCTTGTCCCAGCCATGATGCCCCCCAACAATGCCTCGCCCATCTCCATGAGCTGCAGCAACTGTACAAACATAGGAGAGAAAACATTGACATCAATCATGGTTGCCAATGGATGTCTGGCATACAACAAATAAACATGGCAAGTCAGTCATCATGTCACATCCATGAACTGCGTCACACACAATGCACACACGCAGACATTTGAGCACCTGTGTCACATCCATCAAATGTGCTTGCATGCATGCACTGCCAGTCCTACCACACATAGACTTGCACATAATGCATGTAACTCACCTGGCCACCACCCATCCAGTCCACATATGCCATATCCAAGCATCTACGCCACACACACACCCTGCATGTGACCAACAATAAGCAATACCTGCACCATCCACCAGTGGACACATTACAGCAATTGCTGCAATACAATGTCATACACAACAAATGTCGACCATTGACATGAGATGCCAATCAGCTGCAGCTCACAGCACACACATGACACAAAGAGGATGGGGCACTTGCAAACATGCATGCCATACATACACCGTAGGGCAATATCCCACATGGGTACTCACCACCGTCATCCAGATGTCTCTTCCAGGCCAAGTACTGGGAGTGGAGGTCTGGGTAGAACCTCTCAAGTACCCGCAGCTGGGTCCGGTGGAAGCGGTGGCAGCCTGCACGGCGCACCTCCATGGTGGGTTCCGTCTCGAGGGCTGCCCACACCTTGATATGGCTGCGGGTCTTGAGGTCGTCCCAACGTTTCCTCACCCGGTCCCTGGTGCAGACTGCCACCCCCTTCACGTGTATGGCAGTCGTAATCTCAATCTCAGATCCTCAGCCTTGCGTCACAGCCCAGCTGCGTCTCTGTGTTGTAGAGGGCATCATAGGTATCCAGGACCCGATCCACCATGATCCCAACTATGATGCTGGTGAACTTGGGTGCCCTCTGCTTCGATGTGGGGTATGGGCTTCCTGGGTCCTGGATGAGTGTCGTGGAGCAACGGTGGTCTATGCAGAGGTGGAAGTCCCTGGAAGTACAGTGGAGGTTGTTGCAGGACCAACACAGGATTGCAGGCAAAAGTGTGGCAGTTGGCACAAGAAGACAGTGCAGGTTGCAGGCAGGCACTCAGACCCGAGCATGCAGCAGCACTGTAGTGGTGTATGGGGCAAAGCAGGGCCAGAAGAGGCAAGATTAGCAGCAGTGTGGGCAGGAGGAACCGTGGTGTTCTTCATGCAACCGCAGTTTCCGCCAGCACAGTGAAGGCCCTTGGCTCATGATGAGATTAAACATACATTATGTACTGGGAACATATACTCTCGCACCTAGGCGGAACCCCTACGCGTTCACGTCAAATCCATAGAAGTCACGCGATTCTTAACATTACAGTAGCTTATGTGTGCTTCGCATATGCATTTTTTGTTTGCTGGGTGCCACAGCGTACCTTGCAACACTTTTTATTTTCACGTGAGGTAACGAGGGGTGACGTACATGCATTTCTCTACGCATTTTATATATGTGGGGTGCCTGTGCTTTACGCGTCCGGTTTATTTTTTCACCAGGGGTAATATTGAGCCTTGCCCATACTAGTACGTTTTACATCGTACCTTGCCCCCTCACTCCAATTGCCAGGGTCGGGGACGTGCAGAAAGAACAGGGGGGCTGCAGGTGATGCTGATGTCCCCACCAACCAGGGTCAGGGAGCTACATCAGTATCTGTTGCCCACCCCATGGTCGCCTGTGATGTTGTGTGTTCCCCCCAAGCCCTCTCTCGTTGTCCTCTCCCTCCCCTCTTCCCTCTCCCCCTAGCCACGTCCGCCTAAAATGACTTTCTGCATTTGTCCGCTGCTGCCACTCTGCAACATGGCGTTAGGCAACATGTATGTTTTGACAAGCACTTATGTAACTAATTAAGCCTTCTGTAACAGCGCTGTAATGGCCAAGGCCTGTTGTGTGCTTTATAAATGCAAATAATTTAAATAAAAACATTGGGACGGTTTATGTGACACACAGGATCACACACTTGGATGTCTAGTTTGGCATGGTGGTAGTGGCATAGTCCCTCATCTATGTGTTTATTTTGCAAACCCAAAATGAATTTCGTTTTGGTTCTAAGGGATGCACACAATGTAGCACTTCCAAGGACACATTCTCAGGGTGGTTTGGTGGGCACGGATGATTGGCCCTTTGTTATCATTGAACGGCACATCGTATGTTCCAGGGCTGTGTGCACTCCACAGGGGTTGGATTTTAGGTGGAAAATTGTGCCACAAACTGGGTACGGGGAGCCTGACCACGTGCCCTTTGACCTGCATTGCGCAAGCGGCGTGCATGTGGGTGCGGGTGTGGGAGCACCACCATGTCCACTGGTACGCCACGCCGTGTTGCACATTGTGCAGGACACATGCTGCCACAATGATCCTGTACACTAGTGATAGTGCATATATCAACTCACCTCAGAGTGGTCAAGGGAGCAGAAATGTGACTTGAGCACTCCGAATGTGCACTCCACTATGCCCCAAGTTGCAATATGGGTGGTTTTGTATCTTACCTGGGGTGGTGCGGCAGAGTTCCGTATTGGCGTCATCATGTAGTTGCTCAGAGGGTAGGCACTGTCCTCTGTAGATGCGAAGATGTTTGTCATTTGTGTGTATTTGTGTGTGTGTCACATGCATGCATGCGCACAGGCATTTGCACTCACTGATAAGCCATGTGTTGCCATGCCTCCCAGCTTCCAGTGCCTGGTGTGGCAGTGACATTGTGAATATGAAACTATCATGGGTGGACCCTGGATAGTTTGCATATACAGAAGTAATGATACCCTTGGCATCACATACAACCAGCACATTGATGGAATGCCAGTGCTTGCGATTATACAAGGTATGTAATTTATAGCGTTTCTAAACTCCTATGAGGATCGGGTTGTTGTGAAGATCAATTTGAAAAGATCTAGATTTTGTATTGATTTCTAAAAAAAAGTGTCTTTAACCAACAGGGAACCGTGCAATAAAAAACTCCTTGAAGAAAGAAGTGAAAATAGTGAAGAATTTGTAAACATAACAAACACAAGAAAATATTCACCCCTGATGAATGTCCGACATTTATTTGTGGATTGTGGACCTTGCACTGGTAGGTTGGAAGGAACACAGGAGTTACAGACGGGGAGAGGCCGCACCTTGCACTGGTGGGTTGGAAGGAACACGGGAGTTACAGGTGGGCCAGGCCGCACCTTGCACTGGTGGCTTGGAAGGAACACAGGAGTTACTGGGGGGCCAGACTGCACCTTGCACTGGTGGGTTGGAATGAACACGGGAGTTACAGGTGGGGAGATGCCGCACCTTGCACTGGTGGGTTGGAAGGAACATGGGAGTTACTGGGGGGCCAGGCCACACCTTGTACTGGTGGGTTGGAAGGAACACGGGAGTTACAGGGGGGACAGACTGCACCTTGCACTGGTGGGTTGGAATGAACACGGGAGTTACAGGTGGGGAGAGGCCGCAGTGCGCCTCCGTGGGAGGATTATGTGGGTATGAGATCGCAAAGTTACATGCTTGAGTCTGTGTAGGGCAGGCGGTGCTTGATCTGTCGGGGATCAAAGATTAACAATAGGTTGGGTCATAACTCTTGTTAATATTGTGCAGCAAGGAGGGTCAGTTCCAACACTACCCGCCCTACTAGAAGCTTACTTGCCTCGAAATACCACCTGCCCGGGCTCACACGGGCTTATAGGCCATGACGAACCAAAACACAAAATGCTGGTGTGAGACACATTTGTAGAAAATTGGATGAGTTGATCCGCTCTGCAGTTAGTAGTTTGATCAGCGTGCAGTATTAAGATTCTTCACAATGCACTATTTGCATCGCAATTTATCAAAACTCCACCTTGGTCACTATTCACGCCCCCCCCCCACTAAACCATATATAAAACACAATATTATCCTTGTAATTGCAACCACTGTGTTTCTGTCTCACTGTGTGACAACAGCACAGGTGTTCTGTCTGTGCCAGTGTTAAAACTAGAAAATGAGAGTGCCAGTTACCAGGGCAAAACGCACCGCAAACACCGCAATTCCCCTCTTTCAAACTCAGAAATGTATTCCCTTCAGTGCCAATAACTTAGAAGGGAGGGACCCCCACTTCCTGTTGCTTTATGATACAGGGGCAGGCATCTACTGGGGTGTGCAGTCTTTAGTCCATTGTCTTTCAATGAATGTCCTGATACAGACACATTATAACTATCACGTGAAGGCAGCTATTGATCAAGGAAGACTGTCTGCCACCCAGCACGTGAGGAACACGCCTTCATCATGTGCAAAACCTCCCTGGGCATTGATCAAGGAAGACTGTCTGCCACCCAGCACGTGAGGAACACACCTTCATCATGTGCAAAACCTCCCTAGGAATTGATCAAGGAAGACTGTCTGCCACCCAGCACGTGAGGAACACACCTTCATCATGTGCAAAACCTCCCTGGGCATTGATCAAGGAAGACTGTCTGCCACCCAGCACTTAAGGAACAAACCTTCATCATGATCAAAACATCCCTAGGCATTGATCAAGGAAGACTGTCTGCCACCCAGCGCGCGAGGAACACACCTTCATCATGTGCAAAACCTCCCTAGGCATTAATCAAAGAAGACTGTCTGCCACCCAGCACGTGAGGAACACACCGTCATCATGTGCAAAACCTCCCTGGGCATTGATCAAGGAAGGCTGACACCCAGCGCGTCAGGAACACACCTTCATCATGTGCAAAACCTCCCTAGGCATTGATCAAGGAAGACTGTCTGCCACCCAGCACGTGAGGAACACACCGTCATCATGTGCAAAACCTCCCTGGGCATTGATCAAGGAAGGCTGTCTGCCAACCAGCGCCCAAGGAACACACCTTCATCATGTGCAAAACCTCCCTAGGCATTGATCAAGGAAGACTGTCTGCCATCCAGCGCACGAGGAACACACCTTCATCTTGTGCAAAACCTCCCTAGGCATTTATCAAGGAAGACTGTCTGCCACCCAGCGTGCGAGGAACAAACCTTTATCATGTGCAAAACCTCCCTAGGCATTGATCAAGGAAGACTGACTGCCACTCAGTATGCGAGAAACAAACCTTCATCATGTGCAAAACCCCCCTAGGCATTGATCAAAGAAGACTGTCTGCCACCCAGCGCGCGAGGAACAAGCTTTCATCATGTGCAAAACCCCCCTAGGCATTGATCAAAGAAGACTGTCTGCCAGCCAGCACGCAAGGAACAAACCTTCATCATGTGCAAAACCTCCCTGGGCATTGATCAAGGAAGACTGTCTGCCACCCAGCGAGCGAGGAACACACCTTCATCATGTGCAAAACCTCCCTGGGCATTGATCAAGGAAGGCTGTCTGCCACCCAGCACGCGAGGAACAAACCTTCATCATGTGCAAAACCTCCCTAGGCATTGATCAAGGAAGACTGACTGCCACCCAGCGCGCGAGGAACAAGCTTTCATCATGTGCAAAACCCCCCTAGGCATTGATCAAAGAAGACTGTCTGCCACCCAGCGAGCGAGAAACACACCTTCATCATGTGCAAAACCTCCCTAGGTATTGATCAAGGAAGACTGTCTGCCATCCAGCGTGCGAGGAACACACCTTCATCATGTGCAAAACCTCCCTAGGCATTTATCAAGGAAGACTGTCTGCCACTCAGCGTGCGAGGAACAAACCTTTGTCATGTGCAAAACCTCCCTAGGCATTGATCAAGGAAGACTGACTGCCACCCAGCACGTGAGGAACAAACCTTTATCATTTGCAAAACCTCCCTGGGCATTGATCAAGGAAGACTGTGTCTGCCACCCAGCACGTGAGGAACACACCTTCATCATGTGCAAAACCTCCCTAGGCATTGATCAAGGAAGACTGTCTGCCACCCAGCGCGCGAGGACCACACCTTCATCATGTGCAAAACCTCCCTAGGCATTGATCAAGGAAGACTGTCTGCCACCCAGCGAGCGAGGAACACACCTTCATCATGTGCAAAACCTCCCTAGGCATTGATCAAGGAAGACTGACTGCCACCCAGCGAGCGAGGAACACACCTTCATCATGTGCAAAACCTCCTTAGGCATTGATCAAAGAAGACTGTCTGCCATCAAGCACGCGAGAAACAGACCTTCATCATGTGCAAAACCTCCCTAGGCATTGATCAAGCTAGACTGTCTGCCACCCAGCACGTGAGGAACACACCTTCATCAAGCGCAAAGCCTCCCTAGGCATTGATCAAGGAAGACTGTCTGCCATCCAGCGAGCGAGGAACACACCTTCATCATGTGCAAAACCTCCCTAGGCATTGATCAAGGAAGACTGTCTGCCATCGAGCGCACGAGGAACAGACCTCCCTAGGCATTGATCAAGGAAGACTGTCTGCCACCCAGCGCGCGATGAACAAGCCTTCATCATGTGCAAAACCTCCCTAGGCATTGATCAAGGAAGACTGTCTGCCACCCAGCGAGCGAGGAACACACCTTCATCATGTGCAAAACCTCCCTAGGCATTGATCAAGGAAGACTGTCTGCCACCCAGCGAGCGAGGAACACACCTTCATCATGTGCAAAACCTCCCTAGGCATTGATCAAGGAAGACGGTCTGCCATCAAGCATGCGAGGAACAGACCTTCATCATATGAAAAACCTCCCTAGGCATTGATCAAGGAAGACTGTCTGCCATTGAGCGCGCGAGGAACAGACCTCCCTAGGCATTGATCAAGGAAGACTGTCTGCCATCAAGCGCGCGAGGAACAGACCTCCCTAGGCATTGATCAAGGAAGACTGTCTGCCATCGAGCACGCGAAGAACAAATCATTTGCTGGTTTTAGTTTTAGTTTAGTTTTTAAACTAAACTAAAACAAATCATTTGCATAACCTCCCTAGGCATTCTAGTGGTTATATGAAGGTGAAACCCCGAGCCTCAGGGCATGGGGGTTTGGTAACCCACACCGCATGGGTCCATCCTCATCTTGAGCGCAGTTAGTATCCCGCACACTCCAGTGCCTGGGTGCAGGGTATTGTGCAAACTGTGGTTCCAGTCTAGAAGGATTGTGGTGTCCTCGGCTACTTAGTGATATAAGTACTGTAACGTGAGCACATACATTGTTTAGGGTAACTGATATTGGTGCCACGCTTCTGTTTGTTTGTTTGTTTGTTTATTATTTGTATTGCGCACCGGACCCTCAGGTATCAGGGCGCAGAGCATAAGATAATTCAAAGCTTGGTTACACAAAAAGATTACAGGAATAACAAATTGAACACAAATGGGAATATAGTACAAGAAATTACAGTAGCAAAGGGAGGTACAATATAAAAGAAACAAAAGTGTATCACACAGTGACATGAACAGTAAACTAAACAGTTTGAAAGCAGGTATTTACAGTCACAGAGTCAATATTTACAGTTGTGGTCTAATACAGTAGCATGTACATAACTAGAGGTCTGAATCTTGTGCCATTTAATGGTACTCTGGCGGAAGTTAGGGAAGGATTGATCTGCTCTTAAAGTAGGTGGTAGTGAGTTCCACAATTGGGCTGCCTTGACTGGGTAGCTACAACCCCCGATTCTCGATAACTTAAATATGGGAACGGCAAGGTAATTAGAATTAGAGAGTCTAGTAATCCTAGTTGAATACTTCTTGTTGAATCTTTCCGACAGGCAGGGCCAACTTAAACACTTTTGAGGCCCAGGGCATGAACCCATTTGGGGCCCCCCTCCACTCAACCAAAGAGATTAAAAGATCCAAAATATCTGGTCACGCCCCTCCTCATCGTACTCACAACCCATAGCTTGTTGTGCTGCTTTGCAACAATCAAAATAATCATGGGTACTCCCTCTATGTCCCACTACCCTCTGAATGATAAACAAGTAGCATTTCAAGGCCAGCATTAGCAGTTAATGACAAGGGTACTTGGGCCTCAATACGACCCTGGCGGAACGGGTTAAACGGTGCCGTAAAAGGCTGCGGCGCCGTTCAACCCATTCCGCCACATTAAGAGGCCCCCTCGCGGGACACGTTAAGCACGCCTGGGAAAACCAGGCGAGCATACCGGGTCCCACGAGGGGAAGAGGGGGCAAACAACGGGCCATCTCGTTATGGCCCGTTGTTTGCTCCCTCTCCCATTCCCATTCAGCCCTATGGGGGCTGAAATGGGAATGGGGATGAACCGTGTCCGTGTCCTCGAGTGAGGAATTACCGGGCCATCCGAACTCGGAATGGTCCGGTAAATCCTCATTCCGAGGACACGGACACGGATGCGGTTTTGCCAGCAGCCATGCCGCAAATAGCGGCATGGCTACCGGCATACCTCGTAATGAGGCCCCTTGTGTTCTAGCATAGGTAGAGGACACTTTTCATCAATAGCAAGCACGAGGAAGGTAGATCGGGCATAGTATAAATGCAGAATACAGATCGTATGAAAAAGGTGCTCATAATCCAGAATAGACCGAATAAGGAGCCTAAAAGAATGCAAACGTGCTCAAGCATGGATACCGGAAATCAATTGAAAGCAAGGAGCAAGATGCAGATACCATAGCGTAGCTAGCGGATGAAGTTTAGAAACTACCACGAACGAGTCCATATTCAGGCATACTGAGATTAGACGAGGGTCATGGATTTCAGGAAGTGATGCAATTAGAGAGCAAAGTAGATCTGATGTGCCATATATGTGCTCACTACAATTGCAGCGGAAGCAACATTATAGCCAGTGAAACCATGAGTGAGTCTTTTTTGACGATGAAACCCTGAGAACCAAATCCCTCTGAAGGGTGACAATTTCCAAAGGTTTCGGGACTCGTAATTTTGGCAGATTAGGCAATATGGAATTAAATGAAAGGACCAGGATCACACATTGGTTAAGGGGGGAGGCTGGGATTTGCACCCACTATGTAATGTCTGGACTATACCATTTTCCCTTCCAGTTCTTACTTACCATGAACTAAAATAATCCCATTTTATAGAATTGACCTGAAAAGTACACAATTCACATAATCCAGCATGTCTATTTCTAACAACAACATGTTATAGAAGCATATTATGCATAATGGGAACGATACTAGCCTTGTCTCCATCATCAAGGGAAAAACATAAGCAGCAGCATTTTAGTTGATGTGATCCTAATAGATTTTTATCCAGGTTTCTATTTTGTATTTTAAAGCTTTAAATACGCCCAAACACATGCTGGTGAAATTGTTATTTATAGGCATACAGAAAAACATTTGCATACAGAAAAACCTTTGAATTGTACAAAAGGGCAAACCTTTTTTGTCAAATAAGCAGACCTTCAAATATGCTTTCCAGAGGCCTGTGATATCTGGTCCACCAACTTCTCTCTATATAGTATATATCTGGTCCACCAACTTCTCTCTAGAACCTCTTCCATTATAGGAGGAATGCTACAGGATTTGGGCTGCAGTCAATCCACAAACTAGGTATGCCAAAGTGAACACAGAAAGCAGAGCAGAATGTGCCCGCCAACAACAGATACAAAATAGGTTTAGAGTCTCTGCAGCATGCCATAAAAGGTGCTATTTAAGTTTGGTGAACAATGTGAGTGATTTCTTTAGCTATGGCAGCCTTGTGGGGACCCCCACCTCCAAGGTTGGTTCCCGGGGCAAGTGCCCCTTTTGCCCTCCCATAAAGACGTCTCTGCCGACAGGTAGCTGGGTGCAGCATTGTTCAAACATTTGTGAGTCAATGTCGCAACCTTCAACTTAATTTTGTCATATGTGGAGAGCCAGTTATTGGCTCTTCTAGTCATGGAGATGTGTTCTCTCTTAGCAATTCCTAATGCGGCTCTAAGAGCCTTATTTTGCAAGGCCTGGATTTTCTTGATAATTTGTTTGTTAGCATCTATGAACAATGCGTTGCAATAATCCAACTTTGACAAAATAAGAGCTTGGGCCAAGGTGATGCAACTGCTATTTGATAGAAAAGGTTTGCTGGCTCTAATCAATTTACACGTATAGGCTGTGGAAGACGCCACAGCGTTGACTTGCTTGTTGAAGGATAAGGTTGTGTCTAAGTAAAAACCTAAAGTCTTCACCATTTTGGCCACAGAGATAGTGTTGTTGGCAATATTAAAGGCAGCGTAGTTAGAGCTTAGTAGTGCCCAGGATAATGATCTCAGTCTTGTCGTCATTCAGGCATAGACCATGGGTAGCCATCCATGCCTGGATGATGAGGTAAATCCTGTTCACCAAGGCCAGATCCTTGTCATATTCACCGGAAAGAGGAAGGAGGATCTGGGTGTCATCTGCATAGTTAGTGTAGGTGACACCCGGATGATCCAGATCATCGAAAAGGGGCTTAGTGAAGATGTTATCGAGGGTGGGTGAGGCACAGGACCCCTGCGGCACTCCAGCTGTGATGGGGATAGGGTCAGCAGCTGCAGTCGGAGAGAAAACTCTCATAGTCCGGTTGCTAAGAAAGGATTGTATCCAGACTATGGCTTCCGCTGAGAAGTGGGCGGCTGTGTCGAGGCGATTACATAGGACCCCATGGTCGACTAAGTCAAATGCAGCAGATAAATCCAATAAGAGAAGGAGGGCAGAAATCCCTTTGTCTCTAAGTTCGTCGATCTGTGCCTTCAAGTCTAGTAAGGCTGTTTCAGTTCCATGCTGGGCCCGAAAACCAGACTGACGTGAGCCCAATAAGGAATTAGATTCTCGGTGTTTTTGGATTTGAGAGTAAGCCATTTTATCTAATATTTTCAACAAGAGTGGCACAGTGGTGATGGGTCGGTAGTTAGTGGGGATCGTTGGGTCCAACGTCTGTTTTTTTAAAAGTGGGAGCACCCACGATTCCTTAAGGTTGGCTGGAATTTTACCTGATGACAATAAAGCAATAATCAGTTTGGTGATAAATGGGGCCAGGTCTCTCGCGGCTTCCTTTGAGTTGGTCTGGGTAATGATCTCCCTTACAGTTGGAAGGTTTGAGTGATAAGATAATTTTTTCCGTATCAAGTATAGTAACTTTAGTGAACTTAAAGCGTGGGGGTGGACATGGCTCTTAGGTGGAGTGTCAGCAGTGGAAGGAGATGGGGGGGATGTCCTAGTTAGGGACGCTTTTTTCGTGACGATTTTCATTTGTAAGGTCATAACTTTGTTGGCAAGTGCATGCTGAATGTTAGAGCACCAAAGTTTCCGTGCTATTGCGCAGCCAAATTAAGTTATCCATATTTGGCATGTTACAATTGCTCCACTTTAGATGGAAACGCGGCACGTGGAAGTGGGCTACACACTAGTGTTGGTTCAAGTCCTTTCTTGTTATTTTTACCTGGTCAGAGGTTGGTGACTACGAAGGCCCCCTTCCGACCCCGCAAACACCAGGTAGGGACCGGTTGGGACCCTTTGTCGGTGAGGAAATGTGAGAGGTAGAGCCGTGACATGGAAAACCACCAGACAAATACCCACTAACAGAGTCCCCACCCCTGACTGGCACATGTCATTCCAAGCTATACCTCATGACAGCCAGTTGTATGTGGTTCAAGGGTTGGGCAGCCAGGTTTATCTCAAGAGGAGTAAATGTGAGCTGTACAGCTGTGTCATGGAAAACCACCAATACAAGTAGTCAATAACACTTTCACTCAAGGTCTTGTTATAAATAAGTATTATGGGAGTTCTTGGTGCAGTCACCAGCAACGCTATAACAGGGATCAGAATCCCCCATATGTGAGGATCATTCCTGGCCAGAAGGAATTGTAGGTAGGAGCAAGAGAGGTGAAACACAAAATAAAACGATAGTGAACGTACAGCAAAACGATAGACTGTTAAGTAATGTGAAGTAAGACAGGACAGTAGACTTAGCGGTGGGGTCCGCCTAATGGAGCGTCATGTAGTGGTCTGTTATTGTACCCAAGCAGATATGATATAATTTATTTATAGCGGGCCTATACACAAGTGTTGCAAGGCGCAACAAGGCATAGGAAGTAGACAAGGGGGAAACAAGAAAACGGGCCTCATTATGAGGCTGGCGGCCACGGAATGAACGGTGCCGGTATGGGACCTGCACCGTTTATTCCAGACCTCTACATTATGAGGTCTACAGTGGGTCCCACTCTGGACGCCTTGCCAGACCAGACGTCCAGAGTGGGACCCGCTAGCAGTACAGGATGCTAACAACGGGCCCGTCATTAATGTGCCCGTTGTTAGCATCCTCCCCATTCCATTGAGCCTTATGGGGGATCAAATGGGAATGGGTCCCGCGAAAGGGATTTACCGGGCCTTCCAAGGTCGGAATGGCCCGGTAAGTACCCTTTTGCCGGACCCGGACTCAAGTTTGGAGGTAGCCATGCCGCTAAAAGCGGCATGCCTACATCCTTTTCTGTAATGAGGCCCAATGGGCCTCATTATGACCCTAGCGGTAGATTGATAACGGCACCGGTAGTGCGGCTGGCGCCGTTATCACTCTACCGGCACATTAGGAGTTCTGCAAGCGGGGCAGCACTGTACACCTGGTCAGACCAGACGTGCAGAGCGGCACCCGCTAGCAGGACAGGATGCTAACAACGGTCCCGTCATTAACGGGACCGTTGTTAGCATCCTCCCCTTTCCCATTGAGCGCTATATGGGCTCAACTGGGAATGGGGATGTACCGGGTCCGGGTCCCGTGAATGGGGATTACCGGGCCTGCAAATGTTGGAATGGCCCAGTAATTCCCATTTTTCGGGACCCGGACCCGAGTTTGGGAGTAGATATGCTGGTAAAAACGGCATGGCTACCTCCAAACTCATAATGAGGCCCTATGATCTTACCAGGACCAGTGACAATGAGATCGCGCAGGTGCTGGGAAGGGAAAGAAGGCGAGGCTGATAAGGCAGTGAGCAGGTTTGCCACATCAGCCATCGCCCAAAACAACAACTGTACTAACACGGGAGTGTATCTCAGATTTGTGTGGCACAAAAAGATTGGCAAGTGGAATATTCACCCAAGAAGTATTGGTAAACCCTTAGTTCATAGACCATAGTCGGGTCTGGTGCCGCCCAGAAAATGGAAAATGGCATAAGTAGAGGATCACCAAGTTTGTAGGCGCTCGGGTTTTAATTTGAGCACCCCTTTCTCTCCTTCCACAGTCAAACCCTGGTTTGCTCATATCTTTCATTTGATCAAATGTTAGAGTAACCGTGACTGTATCATTGAAGTTACACATATTTGGAATATTACAATTGAGAGTGTATTGTAGATCCCCAATGGATGTTCAGGCTGGTACACTCATATTGTACTAGAGTGGGAAGGGGACAATGCCACCATGAGGATTCCTGGATGCTTGCCTAGTGCGGAACATCTCAGGACGATAACAGGGAGTGTAAACTCACATGTCTGGCCCAGGGAAGCGTAGGTAGAAGCAAGAGGGGTGGAACGGAAAGTAAAACGGTAGGGGACGTTCACCAGCAGAGTGCAGCTAGAGTTAAAATGAATGTGTAAGCGATTAGTAAGTTATAGTAAGGGAAGTTAATTGTAGGGGAAGAGCTGGACCAAAATAAATAAAAATAAATTAATAAATAAATGCATATATCTGTAAAGTAAACCAGGACAGATGACTTAGCTGGAAGGTAGGCCCAATGTAGCGTTGAGGTTTTGCGGCGGTACTAACAGATAAGGCAGCAAGCAGGTTGGCCACCTCAGGCAACGTCAAGAACAGACAAGGTTTGACAAACAATGTTTAAGGTAGGGCGCGCAAGTAGCATCCCCCTCTCCCTAAGGCAAGAAGTTGCAGGGGAGAGGGGTGTTCAGGCTGGCGTAACAAAAGGGGGTATCAAAGTAAAGTAAAAGTAAATCAAAAGAAAAGTGAAGAGTGAGGTTCCTGGATGATTGCCATTAATGAACACAACAGCACGGCACTATAAGAGTGATCCGGAATCCCCATATGTGAGAAACCCGCCTTTGAGATAGACGGGTATTAAACAGGTTGAGCAGCCAGGTCTATCTCAAGAAGGGTAAATGAGAGCTGTAGAGCGGTGGCTGTGAAACCCACCAATAAAAGTTCCAATAACAATTACACTGAAGCTATGTGTGTGTACGTAAAGTGATAAATTAAGCGAAAAGTGAAAGTAAACCGAAAATGTAAAAAGTTGAAAGAAAGCGAAATAAATGGAAAGTTAAAGTTAAGGTAGGGCGCGCAAGTTGGATCCCCCTCTCCCTAAGGCAAGGTCTTGCCGGAGGAGAGGGGTGCTCTGGCTGGCTTAACGAGGGCAGGATCGGCGGGGGAGTTTGCAGGGATATAGAAAGGGTGTAGCGTAGGGTGGTAGCGGACCGGTAAGGAAAGAGGTTGAGAGGGTAGTGAACCAAAGTGGGGGGAGAAATGTGTAAGAGGTCATGAGACCTGGTATAAGAGGTCAAGAGACCAGTGAAAAGCGCAAACAGGTCAAATGACCTGGGAAAGCGTGAGAGGTCACTCAACAAGACGGCGCTGGGGGCATAACCCCCGATGCACCACGGGGCATGTGTAGGGTGGTGGGAGGAGGGATAATAAAGTAAAGGTAAAGTGAAAAGTAAAGTTTGAAATAAGTGAAACGTTATGTTACGTTTAAAGCTAAGGGAGGGCGGGCAAGTTGGATCCCCTCTCCCTAAAAGCAAGGAACTGAACTGTCTCAAGATGTCAAGAGAAGTGGGGGAATGTGTAAAACGTTGAGAGACCTGGGGGAATGTACAAGCGGTTCGAGATCTGGGAAAGTGTAAGTAGTCTAGTCACCTGGGTAGAGGACTAGTGGTCGGTTACCATGGGTGAGCAAAGGTGAAGGAGAGTGGAGAGGGAGCTACCCCCAGGGGAATGAGGAGGAGTCAACGGGGGTAAGGGAAGGGGGCAAGGGCAATGGGGAATAAAGGAGAACAGGAAACCTAATGGGGCATGCAAGAGGGTAAGTCACACAAGCAACGGGGAGTAAGTAGTAGGCCTGGAGACTGGGTGGCAGAGGTTAGGTACTAAGGGAGGGGAGGGGTGAGGAGGCGAGAGAGTTACAGGACCCCGGGGGCGATGAATAAGATAGGGACCTGGAAGCTCGGGGTCGGTGTATGAAGGGGTTGGGCAAAGGGAAAGTTTAGAGCACTTACACCTGGCCAACTGGGAGCAAGGGGGGGGGGGCAGCCGACAGGGGTGAAACGATGTTTAACGATCCTGCACCTGGGAAAAGTAGTAAAGTGGAATTGGCTCAAAGTGAAGCCGTTGCCAAAATGGGGAGGGTTTGAAGTTTGAGTAATCAGTTAATAAAGTGGAAAAGTTAACAGTGTCAGCTCTGCACAACGGATGCTGCCTGCCAACAAGTGTAAGGGTTTGCAGCTCAGAGCAGAAATTCCTGATGCTGTATTACCAAGTAACAAGTAACGGAGCACCTATAAGCTACCTCCTGCTTGATAAAGCAACTGCGGCCTGTACATCCACAATCCAAGTCAGTGGGCCTCATTACGACCCAGGCGTTAAGGGTTAACGCCGTCGTTAACCCTTAACGCCTATTCTGATTTTAACGGCTGCTCTTAGCAGTCATTAAAATCCATGGCGCTAACCTGCCATGATGCTAATTACGCCACCGTAATTTACGGTGGCATAATTAGCGCCTTCCCCACTCCCATTATGCCCTATGGGGCAAAAATGGGAATGGGGAAGGGAAAATGGGAAATGGGGATTTACCGCCCCACTCACCTTGGAATGGGGCGGTAAATCCGCCATCCACCATGGTGTAACTTGACTTGCCAAGTGTCACACATCAGCCACCACATTAACACATTTTAACAATCTGCATCCCTGCACAGCTTTTAGTTTGTCACGCAGCAACTACACACTGCGATAATAAACATATAGAGCCCTACTGGTTCAAAATGAACAATTGACATTTTGTATTCGTCCAAATTTTGCCAGGCGGGCTCTGAAAAGATTGCAGATTTCTATTGGTTGCTAGCAGGGGCACCATACCAATCCTTGCTTGTGCACGTCCAATCCTTGCTGGTGCACGTCAATTGCGTGCACAGGAATGGATAAGCAGAGACACAGGTTGGAGCCACCAGGCAGAGCTTAAGAGCTCTATTCATGGAAATGTGCGCAGAAATCCCACAAGGGCTGCCTTGTCCATAAATGCAGGGAAAAGAAGGACATGTGGCCAACACTGGTAAACGGTGTCAGTGCCGTGTCCACTGTGCCATGCACAAAAGATGACCTACACAAGAGGAGACAAGCCCTCTAGCACCAGAAGATTTCCCAGGCCCAAGAAATCATAGACAGCACGGGTGATGGGGAATCATAGTCCATAGCAATGGGCACCTGGGAGTAGAAGGTATTCTACCAATAGAACTGGAAAATGTCACCTGCCTAGAGAAGGGACATGGCACAGATGAGGGAGACCCCCACACAAGTACACAACATCCCCAAAAGAACAAAGACCAAGAATGACTTCAAACATACACATGTGCCCAACTCTCGGCAGCCAAAAGACAGGCACATGCATCCTCTTTACTGGCCATCCAATCAGTCAATCTGGTGTGACCAAAAGGAACACATTCAAGGTGCATATCACACCACCCCCCTGCAAAACAGGCCATGAAAATCACTGGTATGTCACCCAAACTCTCCCAACCCCCATCACCCTCGTCGACCACACCATAACATGGCATGCAACAGCAAAAGAGCAAACCAAATGGCCAACACATGACAAATTAGTCACGAAGTGCCACGTGACAAATGGAAATAGGCCTGAGTCAATCACACCTGACATGGAATCAGATGAAATGACTGACCAACAACCTCCCACACATACAATGTCATACACAAATGCACGCCACCAGCGGTACCATCAACAAAAGACAGAATGCCTTTTGGCATGCACATTGGCCAATCCAAATCGGCAAATCCCAAAACCGTGTGCTGTGTATGCCCCCAGCAACGCACCGCTCAGCACACAGCACAGTGAGCGGCCATTGTGTTGGGGATACACATTGAGCATCATATAAAAAAGAAATGAACCACAGAGACTTTTAGGTGCGCTCCAAAAGGGTTTTTATCATCAGTTGTTAATATTCGTTCATCAAATAATATTTTCATGACAAGCTTTGATTTCCTTGTACTCTGTATTATGTTCATACAGGGTGTTTACACTTTTTTTTTAACACAACATTATACTTCCATTTTCAAATTTATTTGATCTGTTTTCACTTCAGAACCCTTTGTTTCCTTCAACTCTGTATTGTATCGATACAGAGTATAGTTGTAGATTTTGACTCCCAAAAATGGTTTTGAATTAAACAACCGATGCCAATGTGTATGATATGTGCAGTATGCACTCAATTCTCCCTTTTATCTCCCTCTACACGTGTTTCTCCGTCCTCTCAGACGGTTCATCAGGAGGGTTGTTATAAGTATTTGTGATCATCATACCTGAAAGTTAAGGGAACAATGCATTTGTATGAATGGTTGTGTTTTAAGACCTGTTGGGTACCGTATACATTTTATCAATAATAGTATAATACTTGTGCAGATTGCATAATTTATACTTACTTCTTTTATATCATTTGGACCATTTCACACCCCATCCAAGGGTTCTAGTTTTGTCAAGTTTTGCTTATTATTGGGCTTCCAATGTGCCGATTTTGAGGCTCTCTTTATATCTCTTTCTATCTCTTGGGACTTGTTTGTTGTCTAATAGTGAAAAGAACATAAGTTCCGCTGTTAATTATTCCTCTCTTGCCCATCTGTGCTTAATGAGAGAATATATTTAGTTCAGGTGGCTTACCTTCTTTAGTAGAACGTTTTTCTGTAAAGTTGCTTTCCTGAGTCCCGCGATGTACATCCGATGGTGGTTGCCGATACGGATGACTCAAAATGGCCGTTTATTTGCGTGCCGTATTTTGCTTGCCGTGTGTACGTGATGACGTCACGGCGGATGTTTGTACATGCGGTCATGTCGCTTTGGCAGCTTGAGTCGGTTTGAGCATGAATACAGGCCCGATTGTATAATGTACACCGGCTGGGATTCAAAAATGGGATTCAAAAATACATCATATAAAAAAGGACAAGCAAAAAAAATTACCCAGTGACGCATGTGCACAATCCCAAATGGCAAGTGATCATGCGCTGCAGGGACACAGCATGGCAGAGAGGGCAATCTGTGTGCACGTGTGGGCATGGATGGGTGGTTGTAGGTGTGGTGGTGCATTGTGTAAGTGTGTGTGTCAGTAGGGACATACACTCAATACATGCATGTGAAATGAAGTGACCCTCAGTGTCCTGTGCACATCACATATGAACATTGCCCATGTAGACACCCCAGTGTTTCATACCACAACAATCCCCTGAAACCTGAAAAGTAAACCCAACACAGGAACAGCCATTGACCAGCATAACACATCATGTGCATAGTACCCCACATTGACAATGTCAGAAAGTGCCCAATCACTGTAGCCCAAGCGTACTGTCCGACAACGAAAGCACCTCCCTCATTTCCTCATCACCTTGACCTTCAGAAGAACTGTCTCTGGGGTCCATCGACTTCTTCCTTCTAGTCTACCTGGCTTCAGAATCCTCCTTCCCCTTGGTTTCCTTGTTCTTCCTTTTGTGTAAATAGGGTCTAGCCGCCTCAGAGGCCACCTTGACCGGTAAAAATACCAAATTCCAGAGAACTCCAAACCCCCAAACCAGGGAAAAAGCCTCTAGGCACCAAAAAACCCTGGAGGAGCCTCCAGTAGATGACTTGAAGTTGTAGAATATGGCCAACTACGTGTCCAAGCTGAATGATAGAATAGTGTCCAAGGTTGCACAGTTTTGCAATGCCTCAACAAGATGGGTAGGAATTTGAGTACACACTAATCAATGAGGATGCCACAACTGATGGGTAGAGCTGAAACCTGAGTAGAAAATAAACAAGGAGGCTGGCACAACTGGATGGTTGAGCTGAAACCCAATCAATCCTTGATAGCGTGAACGGAGAAAGGCAGAGACAGCACAAGTCTGGAAAGGCACAGTGAATGCGAGATAACCGGAAACAGCTGACAGCAAGTTAAGAACCAGAACAATTGAATAGCTTTCTTAAAAGGCCAAAGTCAACATAAAGGTATGGATGTAATTGATGAAAGATAGGAGGAGCGAGAGAGAGAGATGCTGTGGTACAGAAGTGTACCGAGGCAAACCGAGGCAGCGTACGAGTATGTGGAAATAACTGCCCGAGAGACAGGCGGACAGATCTGCAACAAGGACAGTAGCAGGAAGAAAAACAGGGACTAAAGGCACCAGAGTGTGAAAAACGAGTAAAAGAGCTGTAGGTCAGTAGGAAAACTGCACCGTCACGCAGCAGCGATGTCCAAGGGGGAAGATTCAACGTGCCATCCAAATGGAATGGAGTGGAGAAGTAGTCTAGGCGGACATCTCAGGTGAGGACTGGACTGTGAGTTGTGGTTCTTGGGTCATATTCCTAATGCTTCCACCATTGCCACAATTCCCAGGGGCTGAACCTAACACGTACCAACTTGACATTGTCACCACCCGGCCCCCTCCCACCATCAGTGTGGCTTTGACAGCTAAAGGGTGCAGGCTACCGTCTACAGCATGAAGTGCATCAAGCACGTATACAGGCAAGAAATGAAAAAACATCACAATCAACTTCAATAAATGCACAGTTCAGGGGGGGCGTGGCTAACCGCCATGTAGGAGAGACGTGCTTGGCGCAGCTCCGTGTGATACATTTAACGATCCGCCGCTAACTACTGCTTTCTTCCGACTACATACACCTGAAAATCGCACATAAGCTGTGCGAAAGCCTGGACTGCCCGCTGCTGAAGTCTGGAGGCCCTGCGTCCCTCCGTTGGCCCGCTGCGATGGGAGAAAGGAACGCTACGTGGACACTGAAAATGGCGGCCATCGTGAGTCCCGGCCCCGCGCTGTAAGCAGAAGCACTGCAACTGAACCTACAGGTCCCCGCCGAGGCCCTGCGCGCCCAACTAGCGGTGTCCTGGAGGAGGCTACCTGCATTTACGGGGCCCGGACCTCCACGCCCGGGCTCCGGGCCATTGGAGGGGGAGTCGGAGCGGCCTAGGACACCGGAGGGAACCGGACGGGGGCGGCTGCTGTGGCCTGCGTTCACCACCTCCCTGCGCACCACTGAGGCTGCGCAGACAACGCTGCTTCCCAGTTAGATCCACACACCTGAAGGCCCCGCCGGCACACAGTCTCCCCCGCGGCCGGAGGATTCCGCGGAGCCACGAAGGAAAGCGGTAAGGAGTTGGAGGGGGGGCACCTGGCGCGACCTTTGCCACACTCCCACTGGATCCGGGGAGGGACCTCGGAGCCGAACTGTACCCAGCCGCGACCAGCGCACCTTGCCAGGCAGTTGAGGCACCCATACTCCAATAGAACCCTGAGCGAAGCCTGAGGACAACCAGTGCACTGCTGGTGCCGGAGACCAGTCCTCCCCGCCTGGGGGACACCTCCCGCGGCTTGTACACATCCACCTCGGAGCGCGAGGGCTCCCCCCACACTAACCCCTGTGGAGCCTGCCCCGGCGACATACACAGGATCACCCATTCGGAGCATTCCTCACACGACTGCAGAGCACCGGCACAACCAGAGGCTACGGACCGCGCAGTGCCTGCCGTGGACCAGGCGGCCTAGCGGCGGGGACATGACCACCAAGGGCGCCTGAAGCAAACACCGCCAAACCACCATGGAGTCCTTCGCGGCCGCTGGGGCGACTGGGCCAAATGCGGTTCCCGCCCCTGGAGAGGCGCCAAGCGCCGAGACGCCTGAGCCGGCCAACACCCAGCTACTAGAGGCCATCATGACACTTCAGAAGACCATGGAGAATAAAATAGACGCGGTAGCCATCGATCTGAACCTACTGCGGCAGGATGTGCGCTCCATCGCTAGCAGGACGGACGCCCTGGAGATCCAAGTTTGGGACAACAACGAAACCAAAACACAGCTTTTAAAGGAAGTGGACATTTTGGCGCAAAAGGTGAAGAACCTGGAAGATAGGGCTGATGAGGCCAAAGGTCGGGCCCGCAGAAATAACATAAGAATCATCGGCCTGCCCGAGGGCATTGAGGGCAACGACCCTACCAATTACATCGAGGACCTCCTCATACACGAAATTGGAGCCGGAAAATTGTCACAGGGCTTCACCATAGAAAGAGCCCATCACTCCCTAGCCAGGCGACCCCCTCCGGGGAACCCACCCAGACCTATAATAGCCAAAGTCCTCAACTACAAGGACAGAGAAACCATCCTGGCCTTCTCCAGAATGGGCGGCTCTATACAGAGGGACTCAGCGAGGGTCGCCATATACCCCGACTACACCCTACAGGTCCAAAGGAGTAGGGCTCTGTTCAACCACACCAAAGCCAGACTCAAGAACGCAGGCCTGCGTTATTTACTCCTCTACCCGGCTAGACTGAAAGTCCTATGCAACAACAAGGCACACTTATTCGATACCCCCGCGGAGGCCTGCAAATGGATGGACAGGGAACAGATCCCGGACATCAAACCGAAGCTGCGCAGGCCCTAGCCGCCTGCGGCGTTGGACCCTTCCCACTTCTCTTGGGCAGCACCTATCAAACACACAGCAACACTCCTGCAAAGGCGGCGACACCGATGGTACCGGAGCGGCGCCAGAGACGGCGTACCTCTCGATAACATCCCAGGAGGCAACCCGTCCCCTACCCCCAGACTAGTTTTGGGTGAGTTCACCCGCCCGTAGGGCACCTGGAGACCTAGGTCCGATGGAGCAGAAACAGGAAAGTCAGAGCAAGGGAAACCACGCTAGACGTGTTGTGTTTAAAGTTAAGTTAGACGTTATTATTCATGGGGGTCGGAACCCCAAGTTGGGATTTCAGTTAAAGTTTTCTACACGCCAGACCAGGACCACGTGCAGCGGAATCGCCACCAGACCGACCAAGCCCGCCAGAAAACCTGACCACAAGCTGCCCACAGCCCCACGACCAAAACTAGACTATGGCTGACAAGATCAGAGTCATGTCCTGGAACGTCAGGGGACTAAATAGTTACATCAAACAGCGCCGTATCCACGCCTACATGAAACGCCACAGAGTCAGAATCGCACTCCTTCAGGAAACCCACCTAAGCGCCCCCAAGCTGGCAGCGCTGGCCAAAGTCTGGAGGGGAACCTTGGTGGGCTCCTAGTACTCCACATACTCAAGAGGAGTCTTGATATGGATTGCCCCTTTGTCCCCGTCTCGCTGACCCACACCAAAATGGACAACGAAGGCAGAATGGCCCTGGTACAGGGCACCATAGAAGGGTGCGATATACGCTTGATCTGCACCTACGCCCCCAACCATGACGCAACCGTCTTCTTCCGCTCGCTGTACACCCGGCTGTCCCCGAGCAACGAATGCATAACAATACGGGTAGGCGACCACAACTGCACCTTAAATCCTTGCATGGACAGATCGGACAGTAAGCATGTCGACCCCTCCCCACCCGCCAGAATACTGAATGCCCTCATGCAACAATACGCCCTGAAAGATCTGTGGAGAGCACAACACCCCGAGACCAGAGGCTACCCCTTTTACTCCCCCCTACATAAAGTTCACACCAGAATAGATTGTTTATTCGTTAGTGAGGAGCATGCTGCCAGATTTGAGGACACGCAGTACCTGGCCAGAGTGCTATCAGACCACTCCCCCCTGATGACCACGTGGGCGGTTACAGCCCCTAGACCCCCCATCCCGACATGGAAACTAAGAAGCGAAGCATTACTAGACAAAGCCTTTAATGAACAAATCAGAGAGGGCACCACACACTACTGGCAAACCAATATTGATAGTGTCCAACACATAAGTACAGCATGGGAAGCCTACAAAGTGGTAACAAGGGGGGAAATGATAGCCGCCACTGGTGGGGCCCAAAACTCCTCACGTCCCAACTAGCGCACACCGAAGCCGAACTGCAAGCCCTCGAAGCAACACCATCCCTTGACCCAGCCCACACGCACAAACTGGTTGGACTCAAACAAATGTGCCTGTTACACTGGGGGACACTGGGGAAACTAAGCTACGCTAAATACACCGAAAGGAACCACGCCCTAGGCGATAAACCCAGGAAACTACTCGCGTGGCTATACAAGAGAGAAACTCCCAGGAACCCCATCTGCTCCATCCGTAACAAAGACGGCCTGACCTCCCACACGCAAGTGGGGATCAATGCAGTGTTCAAAGAATATTACCAAACCCTTTATTCCGACCCCGCACCGCCCCCAGACTCTGCAATTGAAGATGTCCTGGACATCATCAGGCTCCCACACCTAGACGATCACCTGGCAGATCCCCTTGGAAGCCCCGTCACCCCGGACGAGGTCACGGCCACTATCAGATCTCTACCCTCTGGGAAAACGCTGGGACCAGACGGACTCCCAGGCGAGTTTTATAAAGCCTACGAGGACATACTCGCCCCTCTATTGTCCAAAGTATACAATGAGGCGTACGAAAAAGGCCACATCCCCGACTCCATGGCCGAGGCCACCATCATCCCTTTACTCAAACCCGACAAAGACAGCACTGATTGCGGCTCGTACAGGCCCTTGTCCATGCTAAACGTAGACAACAAAATCCTCACAGCACTATTGGCCAGTAGGCTTCAAGCAGCCATCCCACATCTCATTCACCAAGATCAAACAGGTTATGTGCAGGGCCGTTCCATCACAGAGAACCCGCGCAGGCTGCACCACGTTATACACAGCACAAACAGTGAACCTGGTAAATACGCAGTAGCGTCCCTCGACGCTTCTAAGGCCTTTGATTCAGTCTGATGGAAATGGCTCTACGCCGCCCTATCCAAGATGGGGATCGGACCGGCCATCTTGAATTGGGTCAAACTCATCTACACCAATCCCACTGCCAGAGTGCGCACCAATAACACCTTCTCAGGAAAATGGAGCCTGGCCAGAGGCACCCGGCAGTGATGCCCCCTATCTCCTTTACTTTACATCCTAGCGATCGAACCAGTGGCGGCATACCTCAGGCAGGAGTACGGAGACGGGGGTATATTGATAAATGGGGTGAACCATCTAGTCTCCATGTACGCGGACGACATGCTCCTCTACTTAAAAGATCCCGAACACATCCTCCCCTACATTCTTGAAACCCTAGATGGGTTCCACAGATGCACCGGGATCCAGATCAATCACGGCAAGTCTTGTTTATTTCCCCTGTCTGCCCTCAGCAAGACCAAGAAAGAACACCTCCCCCTCTAGCCCTCAAATGGGAACCCACCACATTCAAATATCTGGGCGCTGTGATCCACCGCGACCCTGTAGCCGAACATGCGCTAAACACTGGAAAGGCAAAGGGGGGCCTGGCTAAATCAATTGACTTCTGGTGCAAGCTACCTCTCTCGGTGGCTGGTAGGGCTGGCCTCCTTAAAATGGTGGCACTCCCGCGCCTCCTACACTTCTTTACCAATGTCCCGTACAATATCCCACAACAATTCTTCAGAGACCTGGATAAACTTTGCAGGAAACTTCTATGGCAGGAAGGAAGGCACAGAGTCGCCCTAGACATAACGCAGAGACCGTTTGACAAAGGAGGCCTAAAAACCCCTAACTTCGAGCTCTGCTACATAGCAGCCCAGCTCAAGCACGTGATCCAGTGGATGGCTGATGACGCCTCAACGGACACCCGCCTTTTACAGCCCGCGGACGCACCCTGGTTGCTCAGGGACTTACTCTGGACTAAACCGGAGCCAAAAACGCAAAATGCACATCTAATCCGCCTGGGCACCCAGATCTGGAATCGAGCCTGTAAAATGGCCAAACTGACTAACCCTTACACCCCGCAAATCCCAATAGCCGCTATCATGTCTACCAGACCAGAGGACCAAAAGGTGATACGGAACATATGGGAACCCTCTGGTATCGCCACCCTAGGAGACCTGGTGGATGACCAGGGTATCCACACATTCTCTGAGCTGCACGAGATGACAGGGATCCCGCTGGGTCAGTTCCTCCTACACGGGGCGGTGTTGGAATAGCTCAAGAAGCGATGGCCAGACGCAGAGACCCTCCACGCTGGGCACGAGGTCATCGAAAACTTGCTGAGCGTTGCGGAGGGGGGTCACGAAACTTCGAGGCTCTGCGAGATCCTACTTGATAGCACCACACAAAACAAACTCAAGTGCAAAAGTAAATGGGAATCTGAACTAAACACGCAGTTTGGAGACACGGAATGGGAGACCATAACACATTACCATAAAAAAGTATCCATGAATGCCAGATTTCAGCTTATCCAATTCTACATTCTCCATAGAGCCTACCTTACCCCAGACGTCATCTCGAAATTCAATGGCAATGGCGCGGCGACGTGCCCCAAGTGCCAAGAACCCTCAGCCGCACTGACCCATATGTTCTGGGCCTGCCCGGCCATACAGACCTTCTGGTCCCAAGTTCAAGCCAGGGTAGCAGAAGCGGATATAACACTGGACGTGCAGTCCCCCAGGGCTTGCATTTTGGGCTCATACCCGAGAGGCAGAAAGAACAAGCCTCTTAACAGACTCAAGGATTTAATGTACATCCTGGCAAAAAGACGCATCGCCATGGCCTGGAAATGCCCCAGAGCCCCTAGCGTCACAACATGGTGGGAAGACCTCCGTAGATGGACTGTGGCCGAAACCGGGGCCTGGGAGCTGGCGCAACGACAACAAAAATTAGTTGACTCTGAGGACCTCCTACAATGGATAGCCCTCACAGCAGCTCTGTTCTGCACCAAAGAAGACAGCTCCTCCGGTGAGGACTTGGACAGCCCAGGCTCACCCTAGCGCAAGCGGTTGACTGCACAACATTCTGGTCTTGGTTTATATTGGGGGGAGGGAAACGGGGGGGAGTTATTATTGTCACATAACTGATTATTATATTGATGATACTGGTTGTATTGTATTTGAAAAAACAATAAATATATTTTTTAAAAAAATGCACAGTTCAAAAATGTACTCACCAAAATTGATTGCAGACATGCCGTGGAGAAAAGATTCATAATACCCACTAGGGGTGTAAACACAAGTAGAACAGCAGCAGACTCACCACAGATATGATGAAAGTCCAATGCCCTTGTGTAAATTGCTGTCACACCGAACCATCCTTGCAAGCCCATGGAAAGGGGAAGCAGGAGTGGCATATGTGTCTGGACCCCAAGCCACAAACACATAGACGAGAGAAGCTTGAATGGGCCCAGCTGGAACAGACAGTGGATGCTTTCAAAAGCCACAAAGCACCACACCGTCACATGAATGCACTATAGACAAACAATATTATAAAAAAATAAAATGGCCACATATGACCCGGAGGGGGTGGGGCACCCAGAAGGGGGGAGGTACAGGGTGCACCTCAACACCCACATGCGATGATGTTGAGATAAAAAAAAAACTCCATGGGCTCAAAATCCTGCACGGCCCGACCTGTGTGGAAGATAAGTCGTCGTCCGAGTCACCCTCTGGATGGAAATCAGAAGGTGGACATGGCACAGTTGCCTGACCACGCATATGCGCAGCTTGCCCCTCGACGCTAGCAAGCCCAGTCCTGTGTTGCGATGGCACGTAGGTCAGCATGCAGCACCTCTCGTGATACGCGTGCTTCCTCTTGCAAGGTAGCATGTGCAACACGGAGTTCTGCCTGCATGGCCTCACATGACATCTGGAGCACCTCCCGTCATGCACGTAGCTCAGCCGAGATGGTGTTCTCAAGCTGCTCCAACCTCTCCTCTGACCTCTGCCTTTGGGACATTTTGAGCAAACCCAGAGTAGATCTGAGGGATTGATGGTCATCCCTCAGGGCCTCCATGTGTGCCTCTGCATGAGCAGCAAGTGCATGATGCAGAGACACTATTTCAGCCCAGCGTGCCCTATCTGAGGCCGCCATGCCCAGCCTGAGTGAGCAGCCAGTGGACTGCGCTGCCTGCTGCTGGAGCTCCACCTGCCTAGCAGGGGGAGCACGGATTGGGCCACACATTCCATGCCTTGAGTGATCTTATCAATAGCTTCCCCTTGTTGCTGTGAACTGGCATACATGGATTGCTCCCACTCAGTATACCCCGGAGGTGCACGGCCACCGCGTTGCCGGACTTGAACAGGCCATTGCAGTAGTCCAACATGTTACCCACCAGTGCCATGGTGAAATTGAGGTGCAGGGGGGTAGATGGGCAAGGAAGCATGCCCGTGTGGAGTATCCGCATGCAGGCTGAACACACATGCACGTCAGTCATGCGATGACATAGTCCGAGTGCTGAGTGGAAAGACACCCCAGGCTACATGCTGAAGGGTCAGTGAGCTGGAACATGGACCGGAGGGGCAGCCTGGTGACCAGCATTTGAGTAGGGTGCATGTGTGGGGATGAGGACAGTCCCTGTCTGCTTGACATGTCCAGCATGCATCACAAAGGGCATGCATTAGTGAAGCCGTGCATGACTCGCACATGAGAACCATGTACACATAGCATGTAGTGGCAGTTAAGCACAACACATCACACAAGCAAACCACACATGGGCTGGACAGACACGCAACAACACTCAATGGACGGGGCATCATAATCCAGCATCTCTCCCACTCCTTCGACCAATTCTGCTGGGATGAACTCCGCAGCGATTACCTCGTGCGGAGTGAGTTCTTCCTCCTCAGGTGCTGGCCCACTGCCAGTCACCCAAGTCATGGCATAATTGGAGGCACGCTTTTGCTTAGCACAGCGTCGGAGGTCATCCAAACGCTTCTTGTAGTCCTGAGCTGTGCGCACCTCATGTTCGAATGCACTAACACCATCCGCAACATGCTTCCAGTGGTCCCAACGCTGGGCAGGCATAGTGTGACAATTTGGCCCCACTAGCATATCACGTTCGTGTTCCGACACATAGCCCACACGGAAGTCCAGTTCCTGCTTGCCGAAAGGCCTCTTCCTCGACATGCCGGAGGCCGGAGTCGTGTCTGGGGTCTCAGCCTCCTGTCCAGGAGCAACCTTCCTCCTCTTGGGCAGTGTTCCGGACCCTGAATGGCAAATGCCACCCTGATCAGTAGGGGCAGTGGAGCTGGTGGACTGGACCAAGGGAGTGGCAGGTGGAACTAGGACGGAAGCCCTGACTTGCGTCAGTGGATGCTGGGTGCTCTTGACTGGACCCAGTGCAGCAACAGCCACTGTGCCAAGGTCTGTGACCGAGACTGACCTGGCTGGCAGCCGGGGTGGCCCATGCAGTTGCCAACACGCAGCTGCTCGGGGCAGCAGATGACAACACTGCCCCAGGGACATGTGCCTCGGTCAGAGCAGCCCTGCGTGCACTTTGCTTGTGCTTCCTGACCACCTGGAATTCTGCCTGGGAATCCTCAGGGGCCAACGCATCATGCGCTGGCCGACCCTGAGTCTAGGTGGTGGTCGCCAAAGCTGCACCTGCAGCTACCACTACCGTTGGGCCCGTGGCAGTAGATGAAACTGACTGCAGGGTCACATGGGCGCCATTGTCAGATGCAAGAGCTACATCTCCCAGAGCCGCAAGGGGTGATGGCAGGACTGCACCAACACATGGCAGAACATCTTGCCAAAGTGGCGCACCCCCTCTGCAGCCACCCTGGGCACCCTGGAGTCCCCCTACTCCCTGGTCACCCAGGCCATGTCCCTGACCATGCCCACCAAGTTTTCTTGGATTTTCAAGATCTCTTTGCGGTGGACCCATATTACGGTGGTCGCACTGACATCCACACAACAACAATTCCCACGGACCCTGGCATGACTCCAGTGTTTGTGAAGCAATATCGCTTGCCTCTCGCATCAGTGGAGTCCCTTACTGAAATAATTAAGAAGCTTGGGTCCTGCGGGATAATCTGTCCAGTCCACAGCACCTTCAATAATCCGGTGCTAGGGATATTGAAGCCAAACAGCCAGTGGAGACTCTGCGCCGACCTTAGGGAGCTCAACAAACGGGTCCATACTTCCCAATGGCCTCTTCCCTACATTGACCAAGGGCTGGCCCAGATCCAGGGGTCACAGGTATTCACTGCAATTGACCTGACCAATGGATACTGGACTTTGCTGTCAGTAGGGAGGACCAATACAAGCTGGCTTTTATCTTTGGGGGCCAGCAGTACACATGGACCCGGACTCCCTTCGGATACCTCAACTCCGGTAATGAGTTCAACATTTTCCTACATAAGACCATGCCCGACCTTGGTGCAAGGGGCAACCTGGCTCATGTAGATGATGTCCTCATCAAGAGCTCAACTGTTGAGGAACACATAGCGGAGATCCGTTATGTTCTGACACAGTTGAGGGCCGCCGGAGCAAACCTTTCCTTCCAAAAAGCACAGTGGTGTAGAACCCGTGTTAATTTCTTGGGGCATGAGATTACTCCTCAGGGTCTCTGTCCCCAGGAAAAGAAAGTGGAAGCACTCCAGAAACTAAAGGACCACACAACTCTGCGGGAACTAAGGAGCCTCCTTGGACTGACTAATTACAGCAGAAAGTTCATTGAGGGCTACGCAGAGATCACCAGACCCCTGATCCATCTCTTGAAGGGGGGGTCAAGTAGGAATGGGGTCCAGAACAATCCGAGGCAGTAAGACAACTCAAAAGAAGCCTCTCACAAGCGCCTTGCCTAGCTTACCCTGTCAGAAACAAGGTGTTTTCCTTGGAGACAGGGTTCTCTAATACATGCTTGACTGCAGTATTATGCCAAAAGCATGACAAGGTCAATAAAGTAATCTCCTATGCGAGTAAAACTTTATCCTCTGTGGAGGGAAAATTCAACGATTGTGAGAAGGCACTCCTGGCAATGGTGTGGGCATTGAAGAATTACCGCCTGTTCATCCAGAGGGAACACATCATAGTGGAGACTCCACACCAGCCTCTGCAATATCTCCAAAGTGACAGAATCCGGGGCCAGAATTGTGAGTAATTCCCGAATTACTTCCTGGATTTTGTCAATGCAAGGCTTTCCTGTGGAGGTCAGATATGGCCAAAACAAGAAGAGTCCCCTCACGCAAGGTCTGGCTGACTTGCATGATTGTGCCAGAGAAATCTGTCTCAAGAACGAAAGTCTAAAAATCCAGAACAACATGGAGGCATACCTTAATTCCCCACACAAAGTCTTTGAAGAAGACAAGTGTGAGGGAATGCCCACCTTCTATGTGGATGGATGCTCTTACCATGTTGACAACAACGGGGAAAAAGAACTTGTGGCCGGCGTAGGGAATGCATGGGTGAATGAGTCCCCAGAACCCTCCGCTGGGTACAAGATTGGTTCCAGAAGTAGTCAAGTGGCAGAGTTGATGGCTGTGCATCAAGCCATCCTCACTGCTCTCCAACATCAACTCCACAAACTGGTCATAATCACAGATTCAGATTATGTACGGAACGGGTTCGTGGAGCACCTGGTTAATTGGAAAACCAGAGGCATGCTATGTGCTAATAACAAGCCCTTGAAACATGGGAAGTTAATTCAAAACATTGATGATCTGGTCACCTTGAATGGGATGACCATCTACTGGAAGAAGATCAAGGGACATTCCAAAGTAGAGGGACCAGACAAAACTGGAAATTACTTAGCTGATCAGCTGGCCAAAACCTGCGCCATCCAAGTGGATCCCATAGAGATTGAGTCCACTGCTATCACTAGGTCCCAGACAAATGCCCACAATGACCTTTCAACTGGACAATGGAGTAAGGAGACCCCAGATGCTGATTTGATTACGGCTCAAAAAGGGGATCCAATAATTGTTAGGTTTTACCAACACATTGAGGACCCTGAGAACTTTCCCCTGACGGATACCGATTACATAGGGAAAGAGGACCTCAGAGTGTTGATGAAATGTCCAAAAATGTTCTGAATCCAAGACGGTTTGTTGGTAAGGAAATCCCAAGCTGGTCATGATCAGTGGGTGGTTCCTACCTCATTCCGAAGCCTGATGTTAAGTCACGGCCATGATGCGGCCACAGCCAGTCATAAGGGGTTTCATACAATGCTTGAAATCTTAAGAGAGGTTGCATACTGGCCACAGATGGGGCAGGACCTCGACCAATACTTGAAGGGGTATATTGTGTGTGCACAATTTCAGCCAACATCCCTCACACACCGTGCACCTCTCCAAAAGAGGGGGATGACACTGCCATGGTCAGATTTGCAAGTCGACTTCATAGGGCCCGTAATTCGCTCCTCTAGGGGAAATAAGTACATGTTGACAGTGACATGCTTATTTACTAAATGGGTGGAATGTCTCCCGGCCCCAAACTGCAAGGCAGAAACAGCAGCTGCCCTCATGATCAACCACATCTTTTCGCGTTTTGGACTGCCCCAAAGGATTGCGTCAGACAGAGGTAGCCATTTCACCAGCGAAGTAATGACAAAGATGTGGGAGATACTGGGGGTTAAAAGGAAGCTACATATTGCTTACCGGCTAGCCTCTAGTGGGGTAGTAGAAAGTTACAACAAAACCATTGTGATTATCTTAAAAAAGTTTTGTGGCAGATTCTGGGCCAAGTTGGGATATCCGATTACATCTTGTCCTAATGGCCATCAGATCTACCCCTTCATCTGCAACTAAAATGTCACCATTTGAGATGATGACTGTACGCAGGATGGTGCTTCCCCAGCATCTGCTTTACAGGACCCAAGAGCAGACATTGATCAATGCCTCCACAACTCATGAGTATGTTGAAAAGTTAAGAAAATACCTTCAACATGCTTTTGCCTATGCTCAGCGAAATCTAGAAAGATCAGCCGATAGCATGAACACCCACTATGACTTGATGACTACTAGGAAAGAATACAATGTAGGAGACCAGATTTATCTATACAATTTCCAAAGAAACCAGGCCAAACAGCAGAAATGTCTGCCTACCTGGAAGGGACCATTTGAAATTGTAGACAAGATCTCACCAGTCACCTACAAGATCCGCATCCCCAAAGGCAGTTTGGCGGAGGGGGAAGACAAGCGGGACCATATTAATCATCTAAAGTGTTGCCACCCTAGGCACACTCTGCAGCAACTTGAGCAGTCCTCTGGAACCCCAGAGGCAGCCACTCCAGATCCATAAAATCCCAACCCTAAAATATTCCACATATAGGCTATAAAATATAATAATAAGAATGTAAATGTCTCCTGATTTATAAAATGTAGATGCCCGCCCCACTACATTAATAGTGGTGGGGAAATGTCTACGAATATGTTTCTGCCGCTTTCCTTTGTCATCCTAGGAGAGATAAACCATGGAGACTGACCAAGGAGGATGACCCGGGAACCGGGAGCAAAGATCCGAGGGGCCGGGGTATTGCTCAATACTCCCATCAGGACTGGCGAGGAGAACCGATCGATCCACCCCTGATGGAGGAAAAGATGCTGACCTTTGCCATTTTGGAATCAGACGAAGATGAGGCTAACATCCCAGTCTTGCGAGTTCCATTGATGGAAAATCAACGCCATCGCAAGAGGGGGGCTTGTGGGATGTTTTAACCCATGCATCCAAGTCCTACAACAGTACTGTGCATTGCTTGCAGCAGAAACATCAGAATGGCCACTGGAAAGCATGCTACTCGCCAGAAATCATCCAGAATGCGCAGTGAAAACCTGACAGATCGGTCACCATTCACTTTTGCCTCTCTCACTGTTAATACAGGAGACCATTGCCAGACCCCATCCTTTGGCTGCACACAGAGCAAAATCAATGCAAAGGAATACAGAGCTGTTCAAAAATTTGTTTTCTTGATTGTTAAAAATGTGCTAAAATCATGGCTCACAAATCACCAAAGAGATCCAACCTTCTTGTTTGGTGTTCCACATTATTCTACTGCAAGAATCCACATCAACACAATGTCAGCAAGAATCAAATGCTATCAAGTAAAATCCCCTTTTGAAAGATATTGATGTAAAGACAGCTGTCAAAAATGGGTGTAGTACCGTTGCTCACCTCTACCAGAAAGTCGGCGTTTTAAAACAATTCCTTGTAAAAACTGAACAACTGAACCCAAACTATGCCAAAGAAAGCCTAAGGGGTAGAGACAATGTAAAACTATATTCTGAAATGACTTGAAGGAAGCAATTGTTTAATATATGTATTAAAAATATGGGTTATATTGTAATAAAAGACAAATTGTAAAATTGGTTGCAGGGTTAAGAAGTTTCCCACACTGGGAACCATTCACACCTGGGGCCTCCCTACCAACAGGACAGGAGATCGCATGGACATGTTAATTATAACTGATGTGAGAGGAGGAGATTTCCCCCGCTGGCAGGAAAAAGAGACAATAGATTCCTTGACTGAATGGAATATGCTGATTTGGGTGTGACTGGCCAACAACTCCTGGCAGGAAACAGGCCATGTGACCTCTGAGTCAGAGCCAAGTTCTGGGGGGCGGACCAGACTGAGATGTGAATTCAATTGAGAGCAAATATATGTTTTATAAAATTGCAATTTACAAAGTTTACCAAGCTGACAGAAATGTCAAACTTGGAGATTCTTAAAATGACAAATTCACTCACAGTTCAAGACTAAGCTGGACGCTGTGTGATGTTCTGAGACCAAACCCCATAATTATTAATATTGTAGCTGCAGTGTTTATGCTAGAAACATAAAAAATGTACAGTAATATGCTTAGAGAGGGTGTGTACGTCTGTGTAAAATTTGGTGCGGACCCAATCTTGGCAAATTCACCAAAAACGAAAATAAGTGGTCATTTCTGAACCCAAGCTCGTAGGAACACGGGACTTCAACAGAGACCGGTTTTAATTAACCTTTGAGGTGTACATGTATTCTCAACAACTTGTGTATCTGGGAAACATGTTTTTTGGGAAAAATTGATTTTCTAAATAAAAGCAAAGGGGAGTTTCTTCACTAGATTATAAAACACATCATCACTCTGACTCATTCTGACACGCTAATCCTTTCTCCAGTCAGGTCACAGGGAATCCTCTAACCCATCAAATCCTTAGGGTGTTGGGCATGTAGAGTCAGCCTCCACACTCACTTTGAAAACATATAAAAAGAGACTGCATAGGACAGCCAAGGACACACTCACTTTTCCACTTCAACTGATTCCTGCAAAGCACTCTGCCGGACCAGATCCAGACAATATCCACCCTGCACAGATTGTGTGGGCTGGGCCGCCTAAAGTACTGGCACCTGCCCTGCACAGATCGCGTGGGCTGGGCCCTCCAAAGTACTGGCACCCGCCCTGTACAGATCGTGTGGGCTAGGCCCTCCAAAGTACTTGCACCCACCCTGTTCAGATCGCATAGGATGGGCCCTCCAAAGTACTGGCACCCACCCTGCACAGATCGCGTGGGCTGGGCCCCCCAAAGTACTAGCACCCACCCTGCACAGATCACGTGGGCTGGATCCTCCAAAGTACTGGCACCGACCCTGCACAGATCGATTGGGCTAGGCCCTCCAAAGTACTGGCACCCGCCCTGAACAGATTGTGTGGGTGCCAGTACCACTGGAGTGTCCCTAACGTGCACACTGTGTTCAGGCAGTGTCTGGTCTGCACAGGGAAACAGCCCACCTCACAGCCATGCGCAGGACATCTCAGACTGTCCACTTTAGCAGATGGATCACAATAGCTAAAGTGGACAGATATGAGTCCATAGATTTTGATGTGGGGGTAGCCGGATATGATATGATAGGTTATTTATAACGCGCTTAACATCAGAGGTTTCTAAGCGCGGACCCGGGGATCGAACCTGTGTTGCTCCATGTGGTCTTGCTTCCAAGGCGAGTATGTTGCCCCTGAGCTATCCTCCCGAGACAAGTACACATGGCACCCTATATTTGACATATTATAGTGCTATAAGGACATGTAAAAACATGCAAATGCACACACGTACTTAGACACCTGCAGGTTCTCTGTAGTGCTCCAGAAAGCATGTCCAACACGATAAAATGGCCATAAAGGGCTGCTTTAAACCAATATGATGCACAGGCACCCAAGCCGTTCTTCTTTTTCAGCTTTAGCAGCTTTGTAAAACGTAATGGAAACAATTACATTATCTTGAAAAAAAACATGATCTGTAAGCAAAATTCTTCTCCTGTAATGCAGAGGTTCATTCACTCAGAGGTGGGTTACCATTCCACGTAGGTGCCTGTTAAAATGTGGCCTTATTTAAGAAGCAGTGGGCCAAAGAAAGACCCTCTCCGCGTCACGGATCAGCTGATTGCTATGGATTGGGAGCCCAGTTATCTTCTTTGACCTCAGCCAGCCAGAGTGCCAGTCATAGGTAATGCTGCTCGAGATCGAAAAACATATGTGCAATGGAAAAAGCGAAACTCCCAAAAGCAACATCTGGAAACCCTATCCAGCTTCCCAAGCTGCTTATCTTCTACAACAAGTCCATCACTATACCAGATGAACAGGCCTACATGTGCCCTTGAGGGCAGGCAGGGCAGAACCTGGATGCAGGCATGACTTCAAATCTGATCTATTTTCATAGCATTTCGTGTATCATTAAACCCATTTCACTAGATTTCCCCTAGCAGGAATGTATCATGAAGCTGGTAAAACAGCTCACAGTTGGCTAACGCTCAAGTGCCTAGTTGCGTGTATAAATTGCAGGTCACGGGTTAGAATTCTGACGATGCAGACTCAGCCTTTTATCCTAGCATCGGCTATCAAGGGATGTAATGAATCTTTTCATATTGGAGCAGTCAGTGGGTGAAAACCTCTCCTTGGACCACACAGGAAATGAAATTGTTTTTACCTGGGCGCATGGGCATGCATGTCCTCAATCCCCAATATGTTCTCTAACATGTTAAAAAAATGAATACAATGAATCATAGAAGCAAATTGACTATGGCTGGCCGTGTATGTATTGCAGACTGCAGGGACTGCGCCTGGGCCTTAGGGGTCAAGAGGCCAGTGCAAACAACAACACATAATGACCAAGTTCCCACTAACCTGCCCAAATCGCCTCTAATTCCTAATTCCTAGCCTCCCTCAGCACAACTGAGACCAGAGAGCAATTTCAGCTTGTTTATCAATATCAGGCATTCACCAAGCAGTGCTATTATATGTCCATAATGTCCAGGTACTCTCAGCACCTTGCAGCTGCTAGAATCCAGTTAGGACCACTATGGCAGTGCCTGGCAAATGCATTTCCTACACAAAAGCCAAAACTGTTGGCATTGGCAATGCCCAATTAAGAATGCCTTTCATCTGTGTGCCCTGCTGCCCTTCCCTCCCAACATGGGAAAAGGATGAAATGGGTTGGGGATGCATGTTGCTTGGGCACCTTGCTTTGTTCGAGAAACTATGTTTATAGCGGTAAGTAATTTATTTTTCTAGTGATGTAATTCCCCATGATGTTATTTCCTGTGGTCACACTAAACACATTACATTGGTCCCACTCCCACACTTGAATTGCAGGACTTCGCTCCACAAGTCCTTGTAATGGCCAGCCACTTACACATATAGCACACACACACACTGACACATACTATAGGTGTATGGCCCTAAAAAAATGGAAAACCGCTCAGTTTTTATTCCCGAGTGGATGTTGTTATTGCATATATATATCAACTTTCACTGTGGCATTCAATGTGCCTTTTACGCCCCCCCACGCCCCCTCTGCCCTCTACCTTGGGCATCAACATATCTGTGAGAAAGTCACAGGAGTGGGCATCTTGGATAGGTACACTGTACTGTACACAACAAATACCTTTTTATAAATGGTAACATTGCATTGCCAATTCCATGTCTGGCCGAATTACCATAGCTGTATAGACCCCTTTTTATCTATTTCTGAATGTAGTCTTTTTTTCTTTTTCAGAATGGACATTCGTAAATTCTTTATCGAAAAACAGTCCATTGAAGCAGAGAACATGCCTGTTTTGCAGTCCATTGACCAACAGGTAGGATCAGAAGTTGAATGTACTGATGAGTTTCGAATTGAATGCATTGCAATGACTTCACATGACGGTATCCCAGACACACCCACAAATGAATATAATGAAAGGATCTATGGAGCAGAACATATCCTTGGGGCAACAACTGGCAATGTGGAAGATGACCAGGACAACTGTGAAATCTTTCTGAACAAAAATCAACCAGCCTTTCAGATAGCAATGACGAGGGAGCTCTTCTAAGTGCAATGGTTCCAAATCGCCCATCTGTGAAATGTATACCAGTTCAAACCATTGTTGTGCAGTCCCAAAATCATTTTCAGGAAAGCTGGTTCAAAGATTTTCCATGGTTGCACTACAGTACCAAATTGGAAGGAGTTATTTGCTTCCACTGCGCAAAGACCGCTGAATTGAAACTGGTTGATCTCTCGAAGAACGCTGAGCAAGCGTTTGTTACTATTGGTTTCAACAATTGGAAAAAAGCTATAGAAAGGTTCAACAAGCATCAAAATAGTTCGGCTCATGCATACTCTGTAAAGCAATTGGCATACCATCAAGCAAGTAAACCAAATGGTTCACAACTTAGGCAACAAGAAAAAAAACAACAAGATTCTTGGTTGTGCCTTAACAAGATAATTCACACGATTGCTCTTCTGGCAAACACAAGGTCTTGCCCTGCAAGGGCACGATGACAAAGATGGGAATTTTAGGCAAGTTCTCCATGCACAAGCAGATGATGTGCCTTATCTGAAGCAATGGATCACATCAAGCAGAGCTGAATACTTGAGCCCAGACATCCAAAATGAAGTTCTGCAGTTATTGTCTCATGCAATTTTGTATATAATCCGTAATAGAATTGGAGACAATCCCTTTGCTGTTATAGTTGATGGCACACAAGATAAATCTGTTCAAGAGCAAGAATGTTTTTGCATCCGATATGTTGACCAAGATCTTTGGCCACATGAAGATTGTATTGGACTGTACCAAGCAGATGATACCAGCGCAGCATCAATTGCTAACATTGTAAAGGATGTTTTATGTCGTCAGGGTCTGTCTTTGTCAATGCTTAGAGCACAAACTTATGATGGTGCAGCAAATATGGCAGGGAAGTACCATGATGCACAGGAAATAATACAGGAACAACAACAACTTGCATTGTATGTCTATTGTGGAGCTCACTGTACAAATGTAGTAATTTAGGCTGCAGCACAACAGTGTCCCATAATGGAAGATGCAATACTCTATGTTCAAGAGCTTGGTAATCTGTTTGGGCAATCTATGACATGTCGCACAAAATGTCAGAGATTTTCCAGCAATCAACTGAAGGTCCAGCCAAGGTTGCCAAAATCAAGTCATTGTGTCGCACGCGCTGGACGGTTCGAGTAAAAGATGTACAAAAAGTAATGGATAATTATGAGGCTATTCTGGAAACATTAGAAGAAATGGCAGCTTGCAAGAATAGTGGTGATGTGCCCGCTTGTGTCCGTGGCCTATTAAAACAATTTCAAGAGGGAATAACTTTTTTAGGCCTGCAGATTGTTGTCCAAGTCATGCAGCTCCTTGAGTGCTTGAATATTGCCATGCAAGGAAACCAACAAACAGTATCCAGATTACTTGCAGCTGTGAATCACACACACAGTGCCACCCTAAAGCTTCACAATGAGCAATCTTTTGAAAGTCTACTGATGTACAATAACATTATGGTGACAAAATACTGAAGGATATAGGACTGCCCAGATGGCGCCACAATCCAATACATATTGATGAAGGATTAGCTGAAAATGTTCATCCAAGAACCATAAAGGACTACTAAGACCACAGCATTTTGAACTTTTAGATACCGTTTCTGTTGAACTTAAGCAGCGTTTTGACCAGGAAGGCTTCCATATGTATAAACACATTGAACAATGGAACAGCTGCTTCTAATGGGCAGAAGCACAGAAAATATTATTAAGTGTCCAGAAATCGAATATCCCCTCCTCTCGGCACAATTAACAACATTATCAAGCGTCCATAAATATTCTTCCATCTCAGAATTGGTAGAGATCTTTCGACGGATGCCTCCCACAGAAAGAGCTTTCTTTGCACAGGTTGAGAAGCTACTGCGGATCCTCCTAACTGTTCCAGTATCTTCCTATGAGGCTGAGAGGAGCTTTAGTGCTTTATGACGACTGAAAACCTGGCTGCGCACAACAAAGACTCAGAAAAGACTCCATCATGTTTGTGTGTGCAATATGCACAAAGATATAATGGATCTGGTGGACATCCAAACAAATGCGAAAAATGTATCATGCGTACCGAACGCCGGAAAGAAATATTTGGTTTTTTGGACAAATGCTCATGATCATCACTCACTACAAAATAATTGACATATCATTTTACTCTGTGGTTTGTGTCTGCACCAAAGCCCCCATTAAGAGGATTGTACAGTTTGTGAGATTTGTGGATAAGCCTGGAATGGTGGGTGGACACCCAATCTTTTTGGGACAAGCTATGCGCAGGCCATGAAAGCCTTTTGACCTAGGAAGTGGTAAGATTTTTACGTGAGCTAAGCCTTCTGAGTGAGATGCCAAATAAAAGGATTTTATACTGTGACTGAACTGCTTTTCTTTTTCTTAATTTTCTTCTGTTTTCTTTTTTTCTTTTCTCTTGTTTTATACAGTGATGATATATGTGATTTAATACGTACTGCTATTTTAATTTTGCGAAAAGTCGACTTCTTTGACTAAAAAACAATAAATAAATAAAAAAAGACAAGTCCCAAAGTGTCCCCTTTCCCCCCAGATTTTATGGGTCTCCTATGCCCCTGCTCTGGACCTGCAGTTTCCACAGGATGGGTTCAACCTAGTGCTCTCCGTCTCCACCCTCTGGGCTCAGTAGGCTGTCATCCTCTCTTTTGGGGTCCAGAGGTGGGGACGCACAGTTTGCTGGATCTGATGGGCGGCTTCTGAAGAGTTTCTCATTTGCTAGGCCTATTTCTGTCTCTGGTTTGCCCCCCTGGGATCTCCCCTTGGTCTTGAACGCTCTGCGGTGCCCCCCAATTTCAGACTGTGTGTGAGATCCATGTCAGGTTCTTGACTCTTAAAACTATTGTCTTGGTTGCCATGACCTCAGCTCGGCAGCTTGGTGAGATCAGTGCTCTCTCCTGTGAGCCCCCTTACCTGATGGTCTCCCCTAAAGCCCTGTTCATGAAGTGCCACCCCTCCTTCCTCCATAAGGTGGGTCCAAGTTTCACGTATCTCAGGAGATCGTCCTTCCTTCTTTCTGCCCCTCCTCTGCAGAGGAGGTATGCTGGGCTTCCTTGGATTTTAGGAGGGCTGTCCTGTCTTTCTGGAGCAGAGCAGGGTCTTCTTTCCTCCTCGAGCCTTGTTGTCACCTTTAGGGGCCCCTCTCCGGGTAAGAAGAAGCGCCGGTACCCACGATCAGTCTGTGGCTGCGGGATGCTATCTCCCTGGCCTATTCGTCAGTGGGGGGCCTGCTTCCGGCTTGTGTACAGGGCAGGTCCACACAGGGCATGGCTTCCTCCTGGGCGGAGACACGTGGTGTTGCTATCCAGGACATTTGCAGTGCTGCCACCGGGCTAGACCCAACATGTTTGTTCGGCACTATTGCCTTAACCTCCACTGTCATGATGCAGGGGCCTTTGCGACTGGGGTTTTGGGTGTTGCTCTTCTGTGATCAACTGGTTAATGGTGCAGTCTTGGGCTGTGTGCGTCAATAAAATGGTGTTGTTTGGTGTGCACTTCTCCGCCTGGTCTGGTTTTGTTCTCTCTGGATTTGGCATACCTCACTGTTTAGTACTTGGAAGAGGAAGAGGGACATGGATGTAATGGCTGGATTACTTACTGGTAATCTTCATTACTCCTTGTCCTACTCTTCTTTGTCCCAATACGTATTTCCCACCTCTCCCTCCCCCATTGGGGCAGTTAGTATCGGGATGCCCTTCTGCAAGCGGCCAGAGCTAGGGGGGAGCTGCTTCTTGGGGCAGCAAGGATACACCTGTACCCGGATTTCTCCGTGGCTGTGCAGCAAGAGCGCAAAACCTTCCTGGCTGTAAAAAAGAGACTCCGAGACTTAGGAGTTAAATACCATATGCTTTTTCCCGCAAAGCTGAGAATTGAACACTCTAACCAAACATTCTTTTTCACCATCCCAGAAGAGGCTTCCAAATTTATAGATGAACACATTCCGGGTTGAACCTCTTACCGTCGATACGAGATGCACACATACTCTGCTTATTGCTGTACCTAGGCTACATTCAGGAACTCCGTTGGCGTGGCCCCTTGTGATGGCATCTCCTTTATGAACCTTATTAGTTGTTGGTTTTGTTCACGTTGCTCCTTTGATCCTTTGCAAATGTGGCCCTGTACGCCACACTGACTCATTGTGTTCAGAGGCACCTCACTCCCTGACCAGTCCCCATCTTGGGTAACTATGTTATAATCCCTCCCAGACTCCCGATGGTTGGCCCCTGGGCCCCTGTCCCGCCCTCTGCTACTCCGGGTCTACAGTATGCTCCCCAAATGCTGCATTTGGACCCATGGCCGCATTCCACTGACTTCACTTGCTTTCCTCCCCTTTGGCCATTGGCCCCTCTACTCCTTATGCCTACGGCGAACACTCTGGTTAACACTATTGTATTGCATAATCTCCTCACGCTCTCCCCAATCCGGTGCGCCCTTGCCCAGCTAGCTAACAGTCCCCCAGGCGTAGATGCCTAGAAGTTCTTGGTTAATATGGTTTGGTTTGAGTTTCATTCCTCTGATTGGGGGAGGGATGTGGGTGGGTGGGAGGGGACGTTATGGTTATAAAAGTCTTGGCGGCCACCGGAGGTGCTGCATGCACCATAGCAGCACATTTTGAGCACATGGACGGGGAGGCCTCATGCTACCGGATCGACTAGCTCCTTGGTGCTGGTGCCCTCTATGCAGAAATACAATCAGTACCCTCACGAGAATGGCTAATACTGACCTGACCTTCATGAGCTGGAACATCCGGGGGTTGGGCAATCGCAGAAAGATGCGACAGGTACAGTTACATGCTGAACGCCATGGGGTTAAAATCCTATGTTTACAGGAAACCCATGCTCGCTCGGAGCAATGTGAAAGGTTTGCTAAGCAGAGGGGGTCTCAAGAGGTACTATACCAACTACTCTACTCAAAGCCGTGGCACTCTCACTTTAATACACAAGAGCCTGCAATTCACATGTCACCACTCGCACATAGACCCTCTGGGCAGATATGTATTGATCATTGGCAAACTGCTCCACCAGGAGGTAGCCATCCTGAATATATATGGCCCCAATATTGACGATCCTGATTTCTACCTTCACCTAGCCTCTCTCCCCGAAAGTTACCCTGTACTCCCGATATTATGGGGAGGTGATTTTAATGCCATACTGGATGTCACCCTAGATAGATCGGGCTCCGGACCTCGCCAACTATCCAAAGCAGCCTACACTATCCTCACAATCCTTCCCCGTCTGGCACTGGTGGATGTGTGGTGCCTAATGAATCCTGATTCGCGTACATTCTCCTTTTATTCCTCATTTCACGATTCCCATTCCAGGATAGACAGATGGCTTATGACAGACACGCTGGTTAGATGCCTATCTCACCTGGCTAACCTCCCTAGGATGCTGTCAGACCACTCACCTGTGCTTATATCCCTAAACTGGGGTCAGGATCCCGACAAAACTAGGCAGTGGAGATTGAGCCCTTACTCGCTTCTCAAACAGACCTTCGCAACGGAACTCGAATCCTCCATTGAGGAATTCTTTGAGATTAACACAAACTCAGTAACATTGCATGCTGTCCTCTGGGAATCCTTTAAAGCCTACACGAGAGGGATCGCCATCTCCAAAGGTTGCGGCATCCTGAAGGGAATGCGTGCTGACATTGCCACTAGCGAATCGGCCTTGGCGGGCCTCGAGCACCAATATGCCCAAGACCATTCGCAAAGCGCTCTGGCGGCACTGGGTTCGGAGCTAGACAAGTTTCGCAACCTTGCACAGCGAGAGGTTAAATTCCTAGACTCCCCTCAGGCGGCAAGGAAATACGGAAAAGGAGAGCATCCCGGTCGAATGCTAGCCAGGCTGCTGCGTCGAGAATTTGGAGCTCCCAATATCCCGCAATAACAAGGTCGGATGGCTCGCTCGCCACTTCCCCACAGGATATTAACTCTCAGTTTCGGCTGTTCTATGCCTCTTTGTACTCTGAAGCCGATGGTCCCCAGGTTCCGGAAATTGATTCCTACTTAGATGATCTTCCCTTATCAGTACTGTCCGCTGACTCCAGCATCTTCCTAGAGAGCCCTTTCACCTCCGAGGAACTAGACGAGGCCATTGCGTCGCTGTCATCAGGGAAGGTCCCTGGCCCTGACGGTCTCCCCATGGACTTTTACAAACAATATAAGTCTCTCCTAGTTCCACACCTATTGGCCCTATGGGAGGAATCTTGCGAGACGGGTATACTTCCCCCTTTTCTTCGTGAGGCCCTAATAACTGTACTCCTCAAACCGGTTAAGCCCCCCACTCAGTGCGGCTCATACTGACCGCTCTCGTTGATTAACAGCGATGTTAAAATATACGCTAAACTGCTGGCTAACCGCTTAGCCCCATTCATGCCACATATCATCCACCCTGACCAGGCGGGATTTGTCCCGGGCAGGTCTACATCCTTGAACTTGAGAAGGCTCTTCAACGTGATCAGCAGAATCAGCCCGACCACACAGGCGGTTGCAGCCACCCTGGATATGCAGAAGGCATTTGACTCGGTCTCGTGGAAATATCTATCTAAGTTCGGCTCTAACTTCCAAACCTGGGTAACAGGTTTACACCGCTCCGTCTGCCAGAGTTCGTACTGAGGACAGATGCTCCACTCCCTTCCAGATATCCAGAGGCACACGACAGGGATGCCCCTTCTCCCCGCTCATATTCGCTATAGCCATGGAACCCTTTGCTGACATGGTTCGCCAGTCACATTCACATAGGGGATTGTGCACAGTCGGCCAATCCGATGTAATCTCCCTTTATGCAGATGACGCTCTCCTGTACATCCCGTCCCCCAATACCAACCTCGCCCCTATACTGGTGGACGTGGCTCGTTTTGGGGACATATCTGGATTAAAAATAAACTGTTCCAAGTCTGCATTGTTCCCGCTCTTGGACTCCACAAGTCCCCCCTCGCACTTATGTGGATTCAACTGGTATCCGTCCAGCGTCACCTACCTGGGGGTGGTAGTCTCCCATCACACGGCAAAGCTACACGAGGACAGTTACCAGACTTACCTAACTAACCTCGCTGCAAAGGCCTTCAGCTGGTCCAAACTCCCCATATCACTGGCAGGCAGGATTGGAATACTTAAAATGGTGGTATTGCCTCAACTCCTTTACCGATTTACCAATCTGCCTGTGTGGCCTGGGGATGCTTTCTTTAGAACACTACGCCATATAAGCAACACCTTCCTGTGGCATTCGGGTGCTGTCCGCCTTAAACTGACCGCACTGACCGCTCCCAAGGAATTGTAGGGGTTCAACGCCCCAGATTTCACCAGATACTGGGTGGTAGCCAAATCACAGTTTGCTTCATATTGGTTTAATACCGTTGATCCCCCACCACACGTTTGACTGGAAAAACTAGTGGTCTGTGACCGTTTGATAGGCTCCCTGATCCCCAAACCAGCACCCCCTGACTCAGACTCTGCAGACCCGGTGGCTAGCACATCCTTAGCATTGACTAAACTCTGGACAATGGCTGGCACACGTCACCCATTCCACGGAGACTTGACATTATGGAACTTTTTTCCTGATGTCCCACATATTCCACAATCAGTGGTGTCTCGCTGGGCGGATGCTGGCTTCCTGACACTCCACGATGCCTATGAACAGGGAAACTTCATTGAGTGGCCTGATCTCCCTCCATCCCTTAAACGCTGGCCCTCAGTGTGGTTACAATATTCCTCTCTCCAGAAGAATCTCAAATCCAAACTCCCTGATTTCCCCATCTTACCTCCCGACGAGCCCATAGTGGCAGAGCTCTGTTCCTTCCTCTCATTTAGAGGTAAGGTGTCAAGACTTTACTCTCTACTGCAGAATAGGGCACCCTCCACCTTTACAAAGCTGAGGCACGCGTGGGAGGAGGATCTCGGTGTTGAACTCACTGACGAGAGGTGGTCCTGTGTGTGTAGCCGCACCCAAGATGTATCCTATAATACTAAATTTAAATTAATACAATTCAAGGTGCTGCACAGATACCATCATACACCAGTGAGGCTACATCCCATGTTCTGCAGCGTCCCGCCCAGTTGCCCCAGGTGTGGCATGGATCAAGCTTCCTACATCCATATGTTATGGCACTGCCCCCGGCTGACCCAATTCTGGCTGGACATCTGCTCCACACTCTCGGACATTCTGGAACACACTATTGCTCCCGCCCCGCTGCACTGCCTTTTCCACGACCTCCCTCTGCTGTCCCGCGATTCTAGGAAACTTGCAGGTCTTGGCATGCTGTTGGCAGTCCGCTGCATATTGTTGTGTTAGCTTCGCCCTAGAGCGCCTACCTATGCTCAGTGGCTCAGGTCAATTACATGGGCTCATGATCCTGAGGAGTCCTGGATCGCATCGCAACACTCACATTCAAGACCCAGGGATATCTGGCGGAGGTTTCGGGACTATATGTCCGCCATGGCCTCACCCTCAAACTCTGTCTTGGCCTCCCCTGAGGGGTCCCCATAAATACTGTCTTCCCCTAATACAGTGGTTAATTCCTGTCTGCTGCTCCACCCTCTCTATGCTCCTACTGACTTGCGGTGTGCTGCTTGTTATGTATGTTATTGGTTTTATAACTCATTGCTGGTGCCATGTGGCGCCTTTTGTTCTCTGCTGTGTTATCAAGTCAAATAAAGAAAGTTAAAAAAAAAAAGAAAAAAGAAACTCCCAATGGTGTCAAATATATAGTTTGTCAGAATAAACCTACAAGCAGGGAAGCTTCTAGAGAAAATTGTGCCCACGGCAAAACACTATCATACGTATGCCCTAAGCCCAATTGCTCCTCTACTGATAATCCGCACTGCACTTCCTCTCCAAAATCATGAAGTCATGGCAATGTAAATGCTATTTTTTTTATTTGTACTTAAAACTAATAAGTAGACAATGTATCCAACAATATTGGAACCAGAAACTCATTTTCATTACGTCCACATCCCTCTTCCTTGTCCCAGTACTAAACTGTGAAGCGTCTCACCTCCCAGAGTAACTCCTTTTCCCTTTTCTTGCTTTTTCGGCCCTGCCTACTCCCCCCAGGCATAACAGACCAGCCCTTATTTCCTCAGGTCGAACGATGCCTTGAATATAAGGTTCATCAGGTTTTTAAGGCTAACAAGCATGAGGTGCAGCTGTGGAGGAAACCTACTGCGGCGTCCAGGCCCACCCTCCGGCTCGACAGCCCCTGCGCACTCACGTGCTAGACCCGGTGATCGGGGTTCAGCCTGTGACAGGGAGGTAGTGGCGCCCCCGAGATTAGATGCCACTCCTCCATCAATAATCCTGACGCCAGATCTGTTGGGGTCCTTCAGGAGGACCACGACCTGGGGGTTTGTTCCATTGTGTTTCTTGTACCCAAACCATCAGGGTTTTACAGTCTCTTTATAGACTTGAAAGTCCTGGACCTCTGTATTCCAACCCAGCACTTCAAGATGGAATGTCTCCAGGAGATAATTCCGCTGGATCTCCTGGCCTCTGTGGATCTGTGGGAGGCATATTTCTATGTCCCCATCTGGTTGTCACATTAGCAGTTCCTGCGGTTTGCGGTGGGCATGGTCACATCCAGTTCCGGGCACTGCCCTTTGTCCTAAAGTCAGCACTTTGTGCCTTTATCAAGGTGATGTGACCAATTGTGGCTGTGCTTCATCTGCGGGGGATCCAGGTATTCCTGTATTTGGATGACTGGCTCCTCAAGGTCCCATCGGAGGATCTGCTCATTCAATATGTGGAGTCCATGTGCGCCCTCCTGCCGGCTATGGGGTTCCTCATCAAATGGTGAAAGTTGCACCTGTGGCCATCCCAGGGCCCTCAGTTTATCAGGGTCCAGCTCCTGAATGGCGAGCGGTCAGTTCTTGCTACCGCTCACCAGGGACCACCGTCTATGAGACTATCTGGAACCTTTGCTGTCCCGAGAGGTGGCTCCGGCCAGGGACTTCCTTCAGGTGCAGCGATTCATGGAGTCCTGTTTTTTCCTTGACCTATGGGCCAGACTTAATCTGTTTTTGGAGGGAACTGGCAGCAGCCTTTTTTTGCTCCTTCAGGGCTTTGTCCCGGTACTCAAGGGGATGTTGGTCTTCTTACAGTCGGACAACACTGCCACAGTGGCCTGTGTCAGCAGGCAGGGGGGCTCCTGCTCTCGGTCTCTGGGGACACTGGTGCTGCAGTTGGGTGCCCAAGAAGAATCTCATCTCTTGGCTTTATCAACATGTAACATCAGGGGTCCGAATGTCACTGTGGCGGACCATCTGAGCAAGGTGTTTCCATCAGCGGACTGGGAGCTGCGGGAGGTGGCCTTGCGGAGGATCTACAGGGTGCTGGGTCTCTGGTTCTGGACCAGTTAGCCTCTCTGTGAATGCAAATTGTCCCATTTCTTCTCCAGGTTCCCCTCCCTCGAGGTATTGGGGGTAGACGCCATGTCCATGCCTTGGCGTAAGGGCTTTCTGTTTGCGTTCCCTCCCCTACCCCTCAGAGAGTCTTGCTCAGGATCCGGGACTCTCAATCAGAGGTTATTCTGTAGCTCCTCTCTGGCCCCACAGCTGCTGGTTCCCTCCCTGCTAGACCTAGCTGTTTCTCCCGGGCTCCCCCTCTCCGATGTTCTAGATCCAGTGAACTTCGCCTGGGGGATGGCGGATCCGAAGAACTTGGTTTTGGTCGCCTGGAAACTGAAAGGGCTCGCAGAGGTCTGAGGGGCTCTCTGAGGAGGTGGCTTCCTCCATTCCGCGGGATCGACGTCCTTCCCCCCTGAGGGCCTATGAACGACAATGGAAGCACTTCATGTCCTAGTGTCTGGTACTGGGGTGTCCCTCTCCCTTGGGTTCGGGGCCTCCTGACATGCAGTTTCTCCAGGAAGGGGTCTCCATCTCCACCCTCTGGGCTCAGGGGGCTGTCATACGCTTTTTTGGGGGTCCTGAGGCAGGGATGCGCTGTTTGCTGGATCTGGTGGGGTGGCCCCTGAAGAATTTCTCGTTTGCTAGGCCTCAGGAGATCGTCCTTCCTTTTTTCTCCTCCTGCCCCTCCTCTGCAGAGGAGGTATGCTGGGCTTCCTTGGATTTTAGGAGGGTTGTCCTGTTTATCTGGAGCAGAGCAGGGTCTTTGTTCCTCCTCGAGCCTTGTTGTCACCTTTGGGGGCCCATCTCTGGGTAAGATGGCGTCTGTACCCACGATCAGTCTGTGGCTGTGGGATGCTATCTCCCTGGTCTATTCGTCAGTGGGGTTCTTCCTTCCAGCTGGTGTACAAGGCAGTTTCAAAGGGGGCATGACTTCCTCCTGGCTGGAGGCACGTAGTGTTTCTATCCACGACATTTGCAGTGCTGCCACCTGGGCTGGTCGGTCCCAACATGTTTATTTGGCACAATCGACTTAACCTTCAGCGTCATGATGCGGGGGACTTTGGGACTGGGGTTTTGGCCGTTGCTCTTCTGTGATCAGCTGGTTAATGGCACAGTCTTGGGCTGTGTGCTTCAATAAAATGGTGATGTTCGGTTTGCACTTCTCCGCCTGGTCTGATTTTGTTCTCTCTGGAGTTGGCATACCGCACTGTTTAGTACTGGGAAGAGGAAGAGGGACATGGAGGTAATGCCTAGATTACTTACCGGTAATCTTCATTACTCATAGTCATAGCTCTGAACCATTTGTGTCACAAAGGCGGGTGAAAACACCAGATTCTATTTTTTTCAGGTGAGAGGCCCATTGAAACGAATGGGCGTGCTGGAGGCTTGGCGGTGTTACATCCGGCCTCTGCGGGAGACCTGAGCGATGTGATGGAAGGCCACGCGGCCTTTGTGGCGCAGCTCCAGCCGAAGCGAAATAACACGCGTGCACACAGGATTAGTGTTGGCCCGGAAATGCCTCCCGTGCTCGGGGGCGGGGCTTTTATTAGTGTGCCCTGCGTCACCGCATAGCGGGACGCAGGGCGGATGTAACATGCCTCCATTATTTCAAATGAGGTTAACATTAACACAACATGCTGTAACTTTCACTTCAAACAATTTTAAACTCGTCAAACATCTATGGACCCTCCTTACTCACAGTCTGCAGGAGGTCCACTACCACACATAGTCTTGGAGCTTGGCGGGCAGTCTCGTGACCATTCTCAAGCTATATCGCCCACCTCTAGGGCTGATCCCCGCTGTCCCATTGGGTGGCTCACCTTCTCTGTCCGGCTCACCCGTGTCCGGCTCGCTCCACTGCTCCCACGTCCTGTCACCCGCCGCTGCCTCGTCCTGGAGGGGCGCGGGCTCTTCTTCGTTGGACTGAGATGCTTCATCTTCCTGGTGGCCTTCGCCATCAGTCCACAGATTTCGTGGCACCGCCTTGAACCATGACGCATTTCTTGTCACCTGGCGGCGTCCTCTCGTTACCGTCACCATGGTCCCTTGCCTGCCACTGATGGTCCATGGGAGCTCGTCGTATCTGGTGTGCAGTTTTGACTTTGTCGGATTTCGCAGCATGACTACTTGGTCGCCCACCTGGTGGTCGGACGGTCTTGCCCTCCTCTTGACACTCATGTGTGCGTTGGCACTCATTCTCCTTCTCTCAGTGCGCTCCTCATCGACTTTGTCCGGGGTCCTGCTGGGGTGATGTGGAATCGAGGATTTTATGATTGTGCCAAACATGAGGTCAGCTGGCAGGACGTCCGTCGTGCTGTGAGGGGTGACCCGGTAGTTCAGCAGAAAACGGTATAGGTCAATCTTCCACGGGCTGGCGTTCGCCTTTGCCACTCTTAGTACTTTGTTTAGGGTCTTCATGAAGCGTTCTACATCGCCGTTCGCCTGGGGCCACCTCGGCATAATGTGATGGTACTTGATGTTTAGTTCGTGCAGGTACTGTTTGAATTCCTCCCCGGTGAACCGGGGGCCATTGTCGCTCTTGATGCTGGTGGGCAAACCATGTGTTGCAAACATTTTCTCTATGGCAGGGATGACCACCTCTGCCGCTGTGGAATCCACTATTTCGACTTTGGGATATCGGGAGTGGTCGTCAATGGCCACCAGGAGGTAGAGGCCTTCCCGTAGCGTGCAGAAATCGATGCTAATGGTGTCCCACCGGCCACGACCACGTTCCGCTGACTGAATGGGTTCAGGTTCAGGCAGGGCCCCGGTTATCTGGCAGGGTAGGCATGTACTTATCAGCCTTTCAACCTTCTCGTCAATCTGTGGCAACCACACCCAGTGCCTGATTCGAGATTTTGTCCGTGCCATCCCTTGATGTCCTTCGTGGGCCAGCGCCACGATTCTGTCTTGTATGCTCGGTGGGATGACAATCCGATTTCCCCTGAGCAGCAGTCCGCTCACTGTGATTGACAGGTCTTGTCTTACGGTGAACATCCCAGAGAGAAAAACCTTTGCTTCCACTGTCCTGTTGTGGGTGTTTTTCATGACGGTCTTCCAATCGCCTGAGATGATGGAGTCCTTCACTAAGTCACAGCAGGGGTCTTTGTGGGTCTCCGACTCAATGTCCTCGATGCTGACAGCCTTTGGCCTCATGGCTCGGACCACCTGGCATATCTGCTCCTCGGTCTCCTCGGCCACTTGGACTTCTTGTGAGGTTGCCGCTCGGGGGTGCCTTGAGAGGAAGTCCGCCGGGTTTCCACTTCCCGGCTGGTAGGCCAGTTCAAAATTGTACTGCTAGAGGTGCAGCAACCATTTAGTGATTCTTGCCGGAGGGTGTGACGACGTACCCATGAAGATGGGTAATAGGGGCTTGTGATCTGTGATCGCCGTGAATCTCCGTCCATAGAGGTATAGGTGGAAATGACGACACCCCCATAGCACGCCAATGGCCTCCTTCTCAATATGAGAGTATCGCTGTTCTGTCATCGTGAGAGCTCTTGATGCGTATGCGATGGGCCTCTTCTCCCCCTCTTTGGTGACCTGCATGAGGATGGCCCCTAGCCCCACGGGGCTTGCATCCACGAACAGTTCTGTCGGGAGCTCTGTGTCATAGTACGCCATTTTCGTGTCGACGGACAGGGACTCCTTAATGTTTTCGAAAGCCGCCTGGCACTCCTGCCCCCATTCCCATTTGGTGTTTAGTTTGGTCAGTTCGCGTAGGGGCTCCGAGAGAGTGGCCAGATTGCGGATGAACCTACCGCAGTAGGTGGCCATGCCCAGGAAACTGCACACTTCAGTGGGTGTCATTGGCGGGCTTGCCGCTTGAATGTCTGCAACCTTCTGGGGGTCAGGGAAATGCCTGTGCTGCTGAATTTTACCCAAAAAATGTGATTTCAGATTTGAGAAACTCGCACTTCTCCTTATGTATGGTCAATCCAGCGTCTTCTAGCCTGCCCAGTAGCGTCTGGAGCCTCTTAAGATGTTCTTCCCTGTCATGAGCTTGAATCAGGATATCGTCGCTCACATTGAGGACACCAGGTATGTCCCGGATGACCTCTTGAATGGTTTGCTGGAAGACCCCAGCCGCAGACGATATCCCAAGGCTCAGGCGTTTGTACCTCCGCAGCCCCAGATGTGTTGAGAAGGTTGTGATGTAGCGAGAGTCTCTGTGTAGTTTTAGCTGGTGCTATCCCGCCTTCAGATCAACTTTGGAGAACACTCGCGGCCCTGTGAGGTCGGCCACGATTTCGTCGAGCGTGGGTGTGATGTGGCGCTCCCGCTTGATGGCAGTGTTCGGGAGACGCATGTCTATGCAAATCCGGACTTTTCCGGGCTGTTTGGGCTTTCTTGTTACTACCATTGGGGAGACCCATGGAGTGGGCCCAGTCACCTGCTCTATTATTCCGGCTTCTTCCAGCGCTCTGAGTTCTTTCTTCACTTGTTCTCGCATGCTGTACCGATTCATCAATGTGGAGTATGATGGTCTTCCCTTTTAGACACCCTATCCCCTTTTGCAGTTTGGGGTATTGATTCAAAATGTTCTCAACTTCTTGCACATCATCGACTTGGCAGATGAACTTGACCAGCCCCAGATCTTCAGCCACGTCTCCACTCAAAAGGCATTCGATTCCCGCCTTCACGACGTAGATTTTTGACCATAGTCTGTTTTCGCCGTGGACGAGAGTGGTGCGGAACCTGCCGACGACCGGTAGAGGCTTCCTGATGCCGTACGCAAAAAGCAGGGTGTCAGTGCCCTTCAGATCTGGTTTTGTGGTTGTAACGTCTGGAACGTGCTCGTGGGCATGATGTTAACGGAGGCTCTTGTGTCAATGGTCATCCATACTTGCTGATTTTTGATGTTGACCACGCATTTGCGCCTTCGGAGGTTCATTCTCTGTGTTGTCTGCCCCTGGTCCAATGCAGACACCAGGTAGACCTTCCTCCCTTTTCTCCTTTGTTCCTTGCCGGCTTCATGTTGTGTGCCTGAGACATCATCCCCCTCTTCCTCAGTCGAAGAGTTGACCGTTTCGACTCGCCTTGTGCTGCCCTGCTTCTTCTTCTTGGTCCCGCTCTTTTCTTGAGGGTTCTGCATGGGCTGTGTCATGGTGCCCACTGACCGGCACACCTTCGCATAGTGGTCCTTCCTACCACATGCCCCGCATGTTGTTCCTTGCGCGGGGGGTTTCGCCGTCCATGTCGCAGTCCACCACACCATCCACACTCTGTGGGACCCGGGACACGTGGTTGCCACCTGTTTTGAGCGTAGCTGCCACCAGCCTCGTCCCTCGTGAATTGTCTGTTGGTGACATGGGACACCATGGCTGTGGTAAGGGCGGGCTGCAGTTTTTTTAACATTGCCCCCATGTTGGCAGCCCTGGTGTGTGCCAGTTCTCTTTGTCGACCCAGTTCGGAATCCGTGTAAGGGAGATGCCTTTCTCACCAAGTACCATCCGTCTCAGCTTTTCCGATTGGATGCCATTGATGAGCTGCCTCCGGATTTCTTTTCGATGTTTGTGAACTCACAGGACATGGCTAACTTCCTAAACCGTGTGTGGTAGGCGTCCAGCGTTTCATCTTCTGCCTCAATGGTGGTGCAGAATATGAAAGTCTCATAGTCTGGGTTTAATTGGGGGAGGAAATGCGCCGTCAGTGCGTCTTTCGCACTTTGGTATGCGTCCTGGCCATCATCAACATTTAAGGAGTTGAATATGCATAGTACCTCGTCACCCACGTTTAGCAGCAGGTGCGACCTCATCTTCCTGGCAGTCGTTATGTCCTTGCATTCCATCGCCATTTCGAATTTCTGGATCCATAGCTGCCACCTGGGGCCGACTGACGACGGGTCTGTAAATGGGTCAAAAGGCTGGATCACTCCGGAGGAGTGTCCCTGTGAGCGAGCCTGTGGTGATGACATCGACAGGTTTGCCGCCAATCTGGACGGTGTACCAGGCCTGTGGGTGGACGTGCCGGTTGCCATCGCTGGGGTTCGCTTGCCTCACCTCGTTGCTGGTCCCTGGGCGATCCCTTCTGACTTTCCAGGTGGGCAGTAGTGTCAGGATCAGGCACTCACCACGTGCACCCGTGCTGGATTTGTGGATGTGTTTCCGCAGTGGGCCTTCCTGATGTATCCTGGAGCTACCGGCCCATGGGAGGCAGGTAGAAGGCCTCGGTGCTTCCACGTTTTGGTGGCCTGCCCATTTGTTGGTTGTATCCAGGTTGATTCAGCTGAGGATCGTATTCCTCTGGTGTAGCGGAGAAGAAAAAAAAATGTTATTTTTTTCTTTTTTTTTGTGGGTGGGGGGTTTGCATGTGTGTCCCCCCCCACCGGGTGTCCAAAAATGTATTTTGTATGGCCGTGAGCCATCAGTAGCCTGTCGAGCGCCGAGCGCGTGTGTTTCGTATTCTCCTCCTCGTCGCCATTGTTACATCCGGCCTCCGCAGGGAGACCGGAGCGATGTGATGGAAGGCCGCGCGGCTTTTGTGGCGCAGCTCCAGCCGGAGCGAAATAACACGCGTGCACACAGGATTAGTGTTGGCCCGGAACTGCCTCCCGTGCTCGAGGGAGGGGCTTTTATTAGTGCGCCCTGCGTCACCGCGTAGAGCAGTGGTCCTCAAACTACGGCCCGCGGGCCACATGCGGCCCACGGAGCGCATTTACCCGGCCCGCCGGGTGTTTTAGACTCAGGACATCCTTGTGTTTCCGAAAGATGCTTTCGGAACACAAGGATGCCTCTGAGAAGTCCCTGCGGCCCGCGTTTACTTTAAAAACGCGGGGACCGCTGGGAGTAGGCGCACGCAGCGACGTCACTGACGTCCCATGCGTGCGCACGCCCATGGAAACCGAGGCGGAGAAGCGGAGAAGAAAGGACGCGCGCTGGAGGTAGGTGTTTACCAGCGGCGCGTCCCTTCGGTGTTCTGACCACCGGTCCTGCTATGGCCGGAGCGGTGGTCAGAAGGGATGTCCCGATACCAGTATCGGGACTGATACCAGGCATTTTTATGGTATCGGGGACTCGTTTAGAGTCCCCGATACCATGCCCGGTACATAAGCCCCGTAATGTGGGGGGAACTATACTGTCAATGTAATGTGGGGGGAACTATACTGTCAACGTAATGTGGGGGAACATACTGCCAGCCTAATGTGGGGGGAACTATACTGCCAACCTAATGTGGGGGACTATACTGCCAGCCTAATGTGGGGGAACTATACTGCCAGCCTAATGTGGGGGACTATATTGCACCTAATGTGGGGGAATGTTGCTGGTATATTGTTTTTATTGGTATTTTACTAATAGCAATTTGGAATCCCTAGGAAACAATGATGCCAAGAAAGAGAAAAATTGACTCGGAGTGTAGGATATTCAAAGAACAGTGGACTTATGATTACTTTTTCATACAGTACAAGGAAAGAGCTGTGTGTCTGATATGCCAGAATATAGTGTCTGTGTTCAAAGAATACAATTTGCGTCGACACTATGAAACTCAACATAAAGATAAATATGATTGTTTGGTCGGAGAAGTGAGAAAAGATAAAATATTAAAACTGAAAAATACATTGACAGCTCAGCAAAATACTTTTGTGAAGCAGAAGCAGCTAAATATTTCATCACTGAGAGCAAGTTTTCAAGTTGCCAAGCTAATAGCGCGCACTGGCAGACCATTCGTGGAGGGAGAATTTGTTAAAGAATGCCTTCTTTCTGTTGCCAAAGAGATGTGTCCAGAGAAGGCCGATTTATTTAGTACAGTGAGTCTTTCAGGACCTACACTTACACGGAGGATTGAAGAAATGGGAGACAATCTGTATCAGCATTTGCAAAACCTGACAAATAAACGTTCCTATTTTTCCTTGGCACTTGACGAAAGCAATGATGTTCGTGATTCTGCACAACTTTTAATTTTTATTCGTGGGACGAATGACAATTTCGAAGTCACAGAAGAGCTTGCTGCACTGCAAAGCATCAAAGGAACAACTACAGGAGAGGATATCTATGAAAAGGTTTGCCAAACTTTGAATGGTTTGGAGCTGGACTGGGCTAAACTAGCCAGTGTGACAACTGATGGTGCTCCTAGCATGGTGGGGTCTAAGAAAGGAGTAATTGCTCGCATTAACCAAGAGATGGACAAACATAATTATTCTCATCCAATAGCCATACACTGCCTCATCCACCAACAAGCGCTGTGTAGTAAATCACTGAAGTTTGACTCTGTTATGACAATTGTGGTATCTTGTGTTAACTTCATTAGAGCTCATGCACTAAAGCACAGACAATTTCAGGAATTTCTGTCTGAGCTAAATGCTGACTATGGAGATGTTCTGTACCACACAGAAGTCCGTTGGCTGAGTCGAGGGAGAGTTTTGAAACGTTTCTATGACTTACTTCCACAGATTACAGCTTTTCTTCTTTCAAAAAACAAAGAAGTACCAGAGCTCAATGATGCAGAATGGAAATGGCACCTTGCCTTTCTAACAGATGTAACAGAGCTACTCAACAGTTTCAATGTGCAACTTCAAGGAAAAGGGAAGCTCATCTGTGATATGCAATCACATGTCAAAGCATTTGAAGTAAAATTAGGCCTCCTCCTCAAACAAGTGAAGGAGGAAAACTTCTGCCATCTACCCACAACTCAAAATCTGTTAGCGGAAAAACCATTGGTTGCATTCCCAAACAAAACATGTGTGGATTCACTAGAAAAATTGCAAAAGGAGTTCCAATTTAGATTTAAAGAGCTTCATCTCCATGAACAGGGCATACAGCTTTTCCGTAACCCATTTTCTATTGACATTGAAAATGTGGATACAATTTACCCAATGGAACTGGCTGAACTGCAGAATTGTGACTCTCTGAAAGACGCATTCAAGTCAAGCAGCCTTCATAGTTTCTATGCATCTCTCCCTTCCGAGACATATCCTCATCTCAGGAACCATGCACTCAAAATGGCAACCATCTTTGGCAGCACTTATGTCTGTGAGCAGACTTTTTCCAGAATGAAACATCTGAAATCTCCAACCAGATCTAGACACTTGCATCACTTGTTACGACTAGCAGTGACAAATATGGAACCGGACATTGACCATCTCGTTAGCCAAAAGCAGGCCCATAGTTCCCATTGAAATACTGGTAAGTTTGTTGATTTAACTATACTTGTTCTTCATTTTAAATATTGTATTTATTGTATTTATTCCCGTTTTGTTTCTTCACTTCAAAATAAGATATATGCAGTGTGCATAGGTATTTGTTCATAGTTTTTTTTTTTAACTATAGTCCGGCCCTCCAACGGTCTGAGGGACCGTTAACATGGCCCCCTGTTTAAAAAGTTTGAGGACCCCTGGCGTAGAGGGACGCAGGGCGGATGTAACAGGTGGGTGAGTCACCTGTTTACAAGGCGGCCAAAAGTGTGTGAGTTGAGAGCTATGCATAGTCCTACTCTTCTTTGTCCCAATACGTCTTTCCCGCCTCCCCCTCCCCCGATGTCAAATGGGCCTTCGGGGCAGTTGGTAGTGACTGTGGTTGCTATGTGAGGTGGGCTGTTAAGCCCGGGGGTGGGTGGAAAAGTCAAAAAAGCATGAAAAGAGAAAAGGTGTTCCTGTTTGAGGTGAGACACCTCACTGTTTAGTACTGGGACGAGGAAGATTAGGACCGAGTAATGAAGATTACGAGTAAGTTCGGCTCAGAGACCTTTCCAAATGGTACAGAAGTTTTCTCTAGAACCAGCACATGTTGTTTCCGTAAGACTCAGTCCAGGATTCAGGGGAAAGGTAGTCTCTTGCTTTAATTATACGTCCAACTGAGTGCTGTTGTTTTTTTTAATTTTTTTAATTTGCTTTAGACTGATTTACGCAGGAGCGCTGCGGAACCTCAGCATGTGGCAGCATTGAAAGGAAAGCAGACGGACTGATTATCAGTGAACACCAAGCAACGGAACTAGGACCTACCCACAATCCTTTTCACTATAGCTGCATAACGCCTACTTTATACTGTATATGAATCCCCCTACTCCTGGTCTTTGAAAAGTGTGTGAACATTCCCAATCATGCATATGTCATTCTTATATAAAAGATTCCCTTCTCATAATGCGCAGTGTTTGGTGGAATGACTGTAATTTTGCTGTGTCTTTGAAATGGACATGAATCTACACAGATGATAGCTCGTCTACTTTGTTGAAGAATCCATCATACTTGGGGAATTACTTGCACTTTGTGTGGCAGGTGATGAACTGGTATCGAAATTTTTGGAGGATCTCCAAGAGATCTAGAAAGATTGTTGAAAAAAAGCAGTTACCCAGGGTCTGACTAGGGCATAAAGTAGTCTCCAGCGCCAACGAAAAGGTCGCCCATCATTGCAATGTGAACATTTTCTTTTGTGACATTGTTTTGTTTTAATAGTACCCAAGAGGGAGGTTTTTGATAGAATGGGATGCACATTGTACATTTTAACGAACATTTATTCAGCAACGCTGGTCGAAACTTAGCTTCAAAGCGAAGTAACTCATCAAACTGCCCCACATTGGCCAAAAAACTGGCCCCCACTCAAGCATTTCGCTTTTTTGGTTCGGCCACGGGCCTATTGCCCTACAAGCCAGCCCGAGCCTGCACCCAGGGTCTGACTGTGGCATAAAATTGTCTCAGGCACCAACGAGAAAGTGTCCCACAGTTGCAAATGGGAATTCATTCCTTTTGTGACACTGTTTGAATACTACCCAAGGGGGAGGTTTTTGATAAAATGTGATGTAAGTTGTACATTTTAAAGAAGATGTATTTAGCAATACTGGCCAAAACTAGCCACATAGTTTTGTAACTCATCAAACTGGCCCACATAGGCCAAAAAAGACCCCACGTTGACCCGACAAAGTGGTCCACACAAGCATTTTGCATTTTGGTTCGGCCATGGGCCTATTGCCCTATAAGCCAGTCCGAGCCTGAGGACAAGAAGTACTGGAACAAACAGTCAGGGAGAGTGAAGACCATGCACAGGAATTGACGGATGAAACCATTGGATAGAACATTGATCAACATCCCCCTCCCCTGAGTCCTGTTAGAAGCAAGAAATACCTGAAAGGTATAAAGACCTTAGTTATAATGGACTCATTCTTGATATACAGGGACCTTATAATGGACTCATTGATATACAATGACAGTATAATGGACTCATTGATATACAATGACCACATAATGGACTCATTTTTGATATACAATGACCGTCCGATGGATTCATTCTTGGTATACAATTGCCTTATAATGGACTCGTTCTTTTTTTTGATAACACATTTTATAATTTTTAGAAATCAAGTTCAAGACATTAGAGCATTCAACATTGGCTCCATCTGGCCATTCCACAACTACTACTCAAGAACGAAAACATTGGGTCTTAGGAAATCATTTGCCGCTCTCACAATGCATTTTTAACATTCGCTTAACCACAGCACGTTATGTCTTGCACTGCATGGCCAAGACAGGTTACTGCGCATCTTTCCACCTTTGCCATATCTTATGAGCTTTCCTCAGGCATCCTCTAGCAGTATATACCCTTTGCTCCATTACAATACATATATTCACGTCTGTAATCCACTGCTCATACTGTGGGGTTTCTCCGGAGCCCCACAACTTGGCTATGTTCCTTTTGATCAGTGCTGTAGCTTTCGATAAGAACAGTTTTTCATACCTTGACACTTGTCCCTCCTCTTCAACCCCAAGCAACAGCAATTTCATATCTCTGGGGACCACTCTCGCCAAAACTGGCGAAAGTTCATCACAGCATTGCTGCCAGTACTGTTGAATGCAAGTACATTCCCATATTACATGGAAGAATGTGCCCTCTTCTCTTTTACAGCGCAGGCAGTATGGCTCAACACTTTTCCCCCACCGATAAAGTGCCATTCTCGGATAGTATATCCTATGTAATATCTTAAACTGAATGGGCCGGAGTCTGGCTAAAATGGCCGCCTCTCGGGGGTACATGAGGATTGTGACCCAGTCCTCTGGTTGTATGACGCCTACGTCCTTTCCCATTTGGATTTCAAACTTGATAATTCAGTTGTGGCAAAGGAAGTTATAGCACTGTACATAGTAGAAGTTATCTTGGTGTCTACCCTTTCCAGGACTATGTTCCTCTCCAGGGGGGTACATTCAGGCATGTTATCTAGTCCTGGGAGGTGGGTCTGTAATGCATGTTGTAGTTGTGTTTAGTGATAGTGTTCAGTGGCTGGGAGGTGGCAGCGGGACACTAGGGTTTCGAAAGGCACCAGCTTGCCCTCTGCGATTACATCTCCAATCTTCATTTTCCCCAGCCTCCCCCAGCCTGGCAATCTAGCAAGTTTGCTCACTTCGGGGAGATTCCGCTTGTCCCATAATGGTTGTATTGGGGTGATTTTTTTTACCCCATCCCATGTATTTGTGTGTCTCCATCCAGATTAGTGACATATGTGTCAGCATAGTTCGGGGGAGTGTATGGCGTATTTCCTGGTAGAGATACGTCCTCTCAGTGTTTCCTGTTCTAATATGCGGTAACGATTTGTCACCATGAAACATGTCATTGACTACTGCCATCTGACTGGCCCAATAATAGGTCTGCAGGCGCAGGAGTTCATTCCCACCCTCTCGTATGGATCGCTGCAGGGTACGCAGTGCGATACGTGGGTGTCCCCCACACAACAATAACCTTCTGAGTATACATTCGATTTTATGAAATTCACTCTGCGGAATATGCAGTGGGGCGTTTTGTAGTATATATAAGAAACGGGGAAGGGCCATCATCTTAAAAAGCGCTGCTCTGCCTAGCAGGGTTAATGGCAGGGAGATCCAGTGACGGACATCCTCTGAGAATCTTACTACGATCGGGTGAAGGTTTTTAACCACATAAACGTTCAGATCATTTGTGATTTGTATGCCAGATATCTAAAATGATCTGTAACAACGCGATAGGGACAATTTTACGGTATCGCAGAACTTGTGCCACTAATCGGGAACAATATTGATTTAGACCAATTTACTTGCAGACTGCTGAAGACGCCACATCTCTCCAGCAGGCTTGTTATCACGGAGCAGGAGTTGGATGGATCTTTGAGATATATTAGCAAGTCGTCTGCATATAGGGAGACTTTGCCTTCCCAGTCGTCTGTCCAGCAAAAACCGCTCCATGTTTGTGTTGCTCTCAACAGTTTGGCAAGGGGCTCTATTGCCAATGCAAAGATCATTGCGGAGAGGGGACAACCTTGTCTCATGCCCTTCCCTAGTTTGAAGGGCCTTGAGGGCCACCCATTTACTTTAGTTTCTGCTTCAGGGGCCTTATAGAGGAGTTGTACCCAACCTATTTATTGCGGACTGAATCCCATGCAATGCATTATTTCCCATATTGCTTCCCAGTACACCGAATCAAAGGCTTTTTCAAAGTCTATTGCAAGTAGTGCTAGGGGGCCTTTGATGGTGGTCACCTTTTCCAGTTCTGAGTGCAGTCTGTTTATGTTCATGCGCGTGGACCTTTGTAGCATGAAGCCGCATTGATCTGGATGAATTAATGATGTCATAAACTGTTGTAAACGGTTAGCCAGCACCTTTGCCAATATCTTGGTCTCACTGTTTATAAGAGAGATTGGCCTGTATGACCTGCATCTGTCTGGAGGTTTGTCTGCTTTGGGTATCACTATTATCGTGGCCTTCCTAAGGTCTGCGGGTAAGCAGCCCTGTTCCTTTGAATGTAAATACATTCGTAATAGGTGGCGATGCCCTCTGCTATGTCTCGGTCAGTCAGGAGTGGACTTGTGCCCTCTGTTCTGATCATTCTGACATGACTGTGCCACTTGTCCCAGCTCTCCAGCCATGCCAACATCTTGCCCGCCTTATCGCCGGTCTCATATACCCTGTCTCGCATCGTTCTGTGTGCCTGTTTGGCACAATCCAGGGCAATATTTTGTTGACGTTTTTGTGCCAGCATCAGTGAACGATGTGTTTCAGGCAGGTCAAGAGTTAGATGGGTCGCTTCCACTTGTTTAACCTGCTGTTCAGCTTCAATCAGCTCTCCTTGATGTTTTTTTTATGTGCCACGGTCCAAAAGATAATCTCACCCCTGAGCACTGGTTTATACGCTTCCCACAACATCCCCGGGTTATCAACCAATCCCGTGTTTAGCTCAAAGTACGTTTTCATAGCTAATTGTGCCTGCTCTATGAGATCCAGGAAGCCTAGATAGTAATTGTTTAGACGCCACGTGGGGGGAGGGAGCCATCTAATCGTACTCAGTTCCATCAAGAGTGGTGAGTGATCCGAGATGCCGCGAGGAAGCAGTGTTGCCATAGATGCTTTGTGTAAATCTGTTGATGGGAGAAATAAATAATCCAGTCTTGAGAGTGAGGCATGTGCCCCGGAGTGATACAAATATTCTCGTGTGTCAGGATGCAGGTCGCGCCACACATCTTGTAAACCAAGTGCGGTGGCAGAAGCAGCAAGCTTAGTGTGAGTATTGCGGATTCTTCCTCTCAAGTGTGTGCGGTCCATCCCCACCTCCATGACCTCATTGAAGTCACATCCAATTACCATAATATCCGATGTGTCTCTGGTGATCATGGGCGTAATATCATTTATTAATGCGGATATCAGTGCCAGAGGCGAATAGATCACCAACATTGCTATGGTTGGTTCCAGAGCGTTCCTGTAATATATGCAAATCTGCCTCCCGTATCCTGTGTCACGCTGGCAAGAGTGAGGGGGAGTTGTTTATGTACTAGTATGCGCACGCCGCTTGAACCCATGGTGAAACCAGCGTGTATTGCTAATCTGTAGTTGGTGCATTTGAATAGGTTGCATGTGGTACCTGCCAGATGCGTCTCAGTTAGGAATACTGCATCTGGTGTATGCCTGTTTAGGAACTGTGTGACAAGACGTCTTTTAAGCCCACCGCCCAGCCCATTGACATTCCAAGTCAAAAACCGTAGGGCCTTGACATCAGTGTTAGGAGGAGCCATCCTAAATAGGGTGCAGGCCAGTGAGCATCATGTCATGCATTGCGTGTGGATGAGGACATGGCCACTTTGCGATGTGTAGCATTCTCGAAAGGATATATGTGGATTGGCTTCCAGATCCATTACTAACAGAACCGTTAACAACAAAACTTCTCCCCCCCCCACCCTATACTCCACCCAACTTGAAGCATCTGTCGCCCAAACAACAGTAACAGCTGGCACAAACTAGATCAGCTGTTGAACAAACAAAATGCTGCGTGATACAGTTCACCCCATTAAATTTAGTTGGCCCTGATCTTCCGCGTCTGGAGTGACGTTCACTCTGAGGGGGCGACCTTCATGGCGGCCGCGCAAACGTTGCATATCATTGGTTAACTTGGGTGTGTGCTTTGTGAGTGCCATAATACCTCTCCTGCTTGCATCCAGGAGGACACGACATGTGACAGCCAGCCATCACTGGTATTCACTCCACCTCATTGCTTGGAGGATCTATTGCCGGCGGCCTTCATTCCGGCCGGGCTTGCGGGTTCCCATTCCTGCTGTTCCGCAAAGTTCTCCCGACCCTTCAATGTATTGCTCTGCCCATCTCCACGCCTCCTTCTGGTCAGTGAAGTGGACTGTTGTACCATTATGGTATATTTTAAGTTGGGCCGGAAACAGCAAGCCATATTTGACATTTAGGGCTTGCAGTTGCTTCTTGAGACGGTCAAATGATTGCCTGGCTTTCTACACTTCTCTGGTGTAATCGGGGAATAAGGTGATTTTCGAGCCATTGTCAGTTAGTGTGCCTTCAGCACGTGCCCTCTGGAGTAACGCATCTCAGTTCCTGTAATTAAGGAGTTTTGCGATCACAGTACATGGTGGAGCTACGGGCACTCATTTTCTGGTCGGCATGCAATGAGCCTTTTCTGTCGAAAAGAATTTGGAAAAGGAGTCCGGTTCGAACATGTCTGCGAGCCATTGCTCCAAAAAAAGTTCCATGCTCGGACCCTCTGTGTTTTCACACAGGCCTAGAATCCTGACATTGTTGCGCCTCAACCTCCTCTCGCCTTCGTCTACCCTTTCTTCCATCGTTTTCAGCCTTGATTTGATGCCAGCCAGCTTTTGTTGCAACTTCCTTATTCCGTCTTCTGCGCCTGAGATGCTCTGCTCTGCTTCACCGGTGCGAGATGTTAGCTTCTGAAGGTCATGACGGAGGAGCGACATGTCCATCCTTATGCCATCCATTTTTTGTTCCATGGAGGCGTGCAAGTCTGCAATGGCAGCCACAACGTCCTTTAAGGATAATGTGTTTTCTGCGTCAGCAGTGACGCTCGTCGGGTCGTGCTCATCCTGGCTCTGCATGGTTAACGTCGTGTATTGGTCAATTATATTCTGTATGGAGTGTTTCTTATCCTTGCCCATACTGGATGTGGGCATCGTCCGTGTTTAGCGCGGAAGGTTCCCAGGTGAAGCAGCAGTGGGTTTTTCTTTGCTACTAAAATGTTAGCTCAGGGTTGAGGTAAACTGGCGTGATGTACTCGTACTAATCTTTAGATGGAGGTAGCTTCCTTTATACTTGGTGAGGCAAACAAGCCGTCCGTGCCTTCTTATCAGGTTCTAGATGACTTTTGAGCATCAGGATCACAGAGGGGCAGCTCCTCCTCACATCCTTCTATGTTCCTTTTCCTGTGTATGAAGCAGATAGCGCCACTCTCTCTTCGATTTACTTGTGTAGCCGTCAGTGTTATTGCTCTGTGTCAGATGGTTCCTCGGGTACCGCCTCGTGTCGTTGGTGTCCCTCCCCCGCAGCACACACAGTTGCACTCTCTCCGCTAGCGACAGGGGTCCCTCTAGAAGCATCCAGAGTCTCTGATCATGGCCAGCCGAGTGCCCCTCTCAACCCTACCTGTATGTTGTGCACAACGCTGGGTGAGCTTGCCACATTCAAACCAGAGTCCCCCTCAGGTGTTGATCATTTGGTTCACTTCTGTGTTAACGCTGCACGCAGCGCCATAAGGGTAGGTTTCAGTTAGTCATGCTCAGACTCCTTTTGGAACTGTCTTGTTGACGGGTTGGTTGTGGATAATTACTGCCACCCATGTGGTCCGCTTTACATCATGCGGTGGTATGGCAACGCGTCCGTCGGGTTTTCAGCACACCACGCAGCTATACTGTGTCTCAGGGGATATGAGAAGGGCAGCCCTCGTCTGGTTACATTGGGTCGCTTCTTTCCCCTCCCTGGGCAGCTCCAGGTCAGCACGGTACGTGCTGCGCTCCGTCCTCCCCAATGGCTGCAGTTCGCACCCCCATGCTTGCGGTCACCCGCCTCGTCTATAGTCCCTGGGGATAGGGTTATGATGTTCCGTACCTCGAATTAGACGGTCCGCCTGCAGCGCTGGTCAAGCTGGTGTTTCCTCTCTCGCCTACGGCACAATTCGTCTAGTTAAGCTGGGCACCGTGCGAGCCCCAGCGGGGGTGCATGGTTATGGGTCATATGCATGTGGTTCCACTCCTCACTTCAACTCCTTGGGCTGGAGCCAGGGTGCTGCAGGTCCATTCGCACGCGGTCCGCCTCATGTGCACAGCACTCTCGTGCTGCTTCCAGTTGTCTCCACCCGGTCCTGCCTCACGGTGCCTGCAGGCTCAGACCCCAGCATGAGCCGGAGGGGTGCTGTGGGAGTGGTCCCAGGTGTCATGGTATTCCCACTCTTATAATGGGTCTTCACATCGGAGTGGGAGCGAGTACCACTCCGCTCCACTCAGGCTCTCATACAGGTCTGTGGCGATCTGGGTGCTTCCTGCAGGCTGTCAACAAAACAGCGTGTCTCTACCTCTGCAGGTCTCGCAAGGTGGCGGCTGACAGTGTTGCAGTTTGTCCTCAGCGCGATATCAGCCTCACCATGCATGGTCCCGCCTCTGATATCGTGGAGTGTACATACGTTGCACCGCCGCTCGTACGCAGCGGCTGGCGATGCAGCTCCTCTCTGCTTCGCAAGGATGTTTGGTGCCAGAGCTCTCAGTGACCACCTCGGCCCAGTGCTTAATGTGACACACTGAGGGAATCCACTGTCCTTGTAGCCCCTCAGCACATCCCGGCTCCACAGCAGCTGCGTCATATAATGCCGCTTCCCCATACTTTCATGCTCGGTGCCGCAGGCACGAGGATCTTCTCGCAGCCATCTTGATTTCTAAATGCAATCGCACCTCCTATTTTCGAGCGGCCAGGAGTCAGCTCAGTGGGCATCCTCGGCGATCAAACTGCACACAGTCGTGCCGCAGGTGTTCAACTTTCAGCAGCGTTGTTTTGGCATAGATACCAATCGGATAACAGGCTATTAACACAGCATATATGCAGGGCCACGGGAGCAGAAGGGACTCACGTCCGCATCACTTTGTAGTTGGCCACGCCCCCCTATAATGGACTCATTCTCAATATACAAACGCGGATAATTTAATGACACATACATTGCAAACAGCCACATGGAACATGAAGTGTGCTAAGTAGCGAGAGACGGGAAAGGGACGAGTGTCACACAGAGGAAAGGGAGAGCGCAAAAAGCACAGTGCATCGCGTTAGGGTCACGTGTGACTGCACAGCTTAAGTCATGTAAATTAAATTAATAACAGTCACACACAGCCAATCGAGAGTCACTCTTTATTTAAATACAAGAACCTGTATTTCCACACTGCTATCCACTTTCCCGCGAGATGACACAGCTACATCCACTCCCACAACCGTCTGCATGCGGCCCTTTATGGAGGGATTTCCCAATTCCCCAACAGAAATGTGTTACAAACAGCAATTTTAAGCAAGCAGTGGCAATGCCAACAGTTTTGGTTATTGTGTAGCCATGGGATAGATGCCATAAAATATCGGCACCTGGCACATGCCTACCTAATGTCAATAACAGAGCAAGCAAGAAATTGTGACTTTTCCACAGATTGTTTTAACAGGACTTCCATGCAAGGAATGGATTCAAGGAAGGGCCTATAGCTTATAAATCAAATGGCTGTAGGCGCATTTGGTTAAGGCATTTACATTACATTAGGAGCTGGTTTACAGCTGCAATTAATCCAGTAACACTCAGAAGACTGCTTAGAAAAACAACTGCAGCGTCATAAAAGCGCATTGTTTGATTATACTGAGTGATAGAGGTAGCTCAAAGAGATCCTGGGAGGATGTGTGCTGGTCAGGGAGGGGTGTGACTATACTGAGTGATAGAGCTAGCTCCAAGAGATCCTGGGAGGATGTGGCTAGGCAGGGAGGGGTGTGATTATACTGAGTGATAGAGCTAGCTCCTAGAGATCCTGGGAGGATGTGGCTAGGCAGGGAGGGGTGTGATTATACTGAGTGATAGAGCTAGCTCCAAGAGATCCTGGGAGGATGTGGCTAGGCAGGGAGGGGTGTGATTATACTGAGTGATAGAGCTAGCTCCTAGAGATCCTGGGAGGATGTGGCTAGGCAGGGAGGGGTGTGATTATACTGAGTGATAGAGCTAGCTCCAAGAGATCCTGGGAGGATGTGGCTAGGCAGGGAGGGGTGTGATTATACTGAGTGATAGAGCTAGCTCCAAGAGATCCTGGGAGGATGTGGCTAGGCAGGGAGGGGTGTGATTATACTGAGTGATAGAGCTAGCTCCAAGAGATCCTGGGAGGATGTGTGCTGGTCAGGGAGGGGTGTGCCTATACTGAGTGATAGGGCTAGCTCCAAGAGATCCTGGGAGGATGTGGCTAGGCAGGGAGGGGTGTGATTATACTGAGTGATAGAGCTAGCTCCAAGAGATCCTGGGAGGATGTGGCTAGGCAGGGAGGGGTGTGATTATACTGAGCGATAGAGCTAGCTCCAAGAGATCCTGGGAGGATGTATGCTGGGCAGGGATGGTTGAGAAGGGCGTTAGGGACTAGCATGGCCATGGGCGGTCCATGGTTGAGCAAAGAGGCACACAGAATCTCCATGGTGTGTGCTCATTTCTTTACTTATTTGGTAATAGTTTCGGTTTTACATAGCTAACAATAAAAGGTAATTACCGATGGGGCAGGGACACTTTATACGATTTGAAAAGTTCAACCTTCAACTCTTTGTATTAAGGCAGCATCACTTTAATCTGTCATTTTTCACCCAACGACAAACATCTTTGTAAAATATTCAGCAATCACAGAAATGTTTTCCCTGCTTAGATTTCAGTAGTGTGCTGGAATTATCACTGTCAGTAGTGTGCAGAAGCTATCACTGTCAGTAGTGTGCTGGAGTTATCACTGTCAATAGTGTGCTGGAGCTATCTCTGTCAGTAGTGTGCTGGAGTTATCGCTGTCAGCAGTGTGCTGGAGCTATCGCTGTCAGGAGTGTGCTGGAGCTATCGCTGTCAGTAGTGTGCTGGAGTTATCTCTGTCAGGAGTGTGCTGGAGCTATCACTGTCAGGAGTGTGCTGGAGCTATCACTGTCAGTAGTGTGCTGGAGCTATCGCTGTCAGGAGTGTGCTGGAGCTATTGCTGTCAGGAGTGTGCTGGAGCTATCGCTGTCGGGAGAGTGCTGGAGCTATCGCTGTCAGTAGTTTGATGGAGCTATCACTGTCAGGAGTGTGCTGGAGCTATCACTGTCAGTAGTATGCTGGAGTTATCGCTGTCAATAGTGTGCTGGGGTTATCACTGTCGTTAGGGTGTGGGAGTTCTCACTGTCAGTAGTGTGCTGGGGTTATCACTGTCAGCAGTGTGCTGGAGCTATCGCTGTCAGTAGTGTGCTGGAGCTATCACTGTCAGTAGTGTGCTGGAGTTATCACTGTCAGTAGTGTGCTGGAGTTATCACTGTCAGTAGTGTGCTGGAGTTGTCACTGTCAGAAGTGTGCGAGTTATCACTGTCAGTAGTGTGCTGGAGCTATCACTATCAGAAGTGTGCGAGTTATCACTGTCAGTAGTGTGCTGGAGCGATCACTGTCAGTAGTGTGCTGGAGTTATGTGCTGGAGCTATCACTGTCAGTAGTGTGCTGGAGTTATCACTGTCAGTAGTGTGCTGGAGCTATCACTGTCAGTAGTGCGCTGGAGTTATGTGCTGGATCTATCGCTGTCAGTAGTGTGCTGGAGCTACCGCTGTCAGGAGTGTGCTGGAGCTATCACTGTCAGGAGTGTGCTGGAGTTATCACTGTCAGTAGTGTGCTGGAGCTATCACTGTCAGGAGTGTGCTGGAGTTATCACTGTCAGTAGTGTGCTGGAGTTATCCCTGTCAGAAGTGTGTGAGTTATCACTGTCAGTAGTGTGCTGGAGCTATCACTGCCAGTAGTGTGCTGGAGTTATGTGCTGGAGCTATCACTGTCAGTAGTGTGCTGGAGTTATCACTTTCAGTAGTGTGCTGGAGCTATCACTGTCAGTAGTGCGCTGGAGTTATGTGCTGGAGCTATCGCTGTCAGTAGTGTGCTGGAGCTATCGCTGTCAGTAGTGTGCTGGAGCTATCAATGTCAGTAGTGCGCTGCAGCTATCACTGTCAGTAGTGAGCTGGAGCGATCACTGTCAATAGTTTGCTGGAGCTATCTCTGTCAGTAGTCTGCTGGAGCTATCACTGTCAGTAGTGTGCTGGAGTTATGTGCTGGAGCTATCACTGTCAGTAGTGTGCTGGAGCTATCACTGTCAGTAGTGTGCTGGAGGTATCGCTGTCAGTAGTGTGCTTGTGCTATTGCTGCCAGTAGTGTGCTGCAGCTATCACTGTCAGTAGTGTGCTGGAGCTATCACTGTCAGTAGTGTGCTGGAGTTATGTGCTGGAGCTATCACTGTCAGTAGTGTGCTGGAGTTATCACTATCAGTAGTGTGCTGGAGCTATCACTGTCAGTAGTATGCTGGAGTTATGTGCTGTAGCTATCACTGTCAGTAGTGTGCTGGAGTTATCACTGTCAGTAGTGTGCTGGAGCTATCACTGCCAGTAGTGCGCTGGAGTTATGTGCTGGAGCTATCACTATCAGTAGTGTGCTAGAGCTATCTCTGTCAGTAGTGTGCTGGAGCTATCACTATCAGTATGATATGATATGATATGATATGATATGATATGATAGTTTATTTATATAGCGCCTATACACAATGTGTTTCAAAGCGCTTCAAGGCAAGGGAGGGAAAAATGGAAAATACAATGACATTCTTACAGTGTTACGCTCACCTGGCTCCCACAGGGGCGTCGGTCGGACCCGGACTGCTGCGGCCTCCACCCACGTGATGTGTAGTGCAGCGATACTGACTGGATCTGCCCTCCTAATCTTGTCTGCTTGACCCGTAGAAATATTCTCCTGCAAGTGGAGAGATGGATTTAGCCACTTGTGGATTCAAGTGATAGCACCCCCACTGTCCTCCCCACTAATCACCTCTGAAGTGCCCTCTCAGCAATCTCACCTTATATTCTTGAAGGATGAGCCCTCCATCCTGCGAAGTACGCAGGGGCGTGTTGATGACCAGTTACTTCACAGGCCTGAAGATATTGGAAGAGTTGTAGATGAATCCTGACTCCAAAAGGTCCTGGCGAAGAACCGTAAGTATATAGTTAGTAAGAGTTCAAAATGTCTGGAATTCACTCCTGTACAATTCCTCTTTTTATCTCGCAGCCTTAACCCAATAAGAAGATTGACAGCTGAAAGCGCTCCAGTAAAAGTCTGTGTTACCCAACACTGTCGGTAAATAAGGCCAAGGGTTAAACTTGCTGCTTTCTCCTTTTCTTAAAGGTGTGGCATAAGAAGATGTGGCGTGCTGATGAATAATACCTTCGGCGGTAAAATCAGGTAAGCATATGGCGGCTAAAGAGATTTTCTCTGTCTGTTCTCTCTGCTCAACTTGTTGTTTCTTGTCCCCCTTAGGTGCCGGGATTAGGCAATGTAAAGATGGAGGCAGTGCCGGATTGAAGAGATGCTGCGTAGAACGGTGAGTATGGCGCGGCGCTGCTGCTGGCGATGCGACACGTTTAAAACAAAGTCTTTCCTCTGGTTTGAAGATGCGATGAATCCGGGATCAGGTAAGAAATCAGGTAATACTCTTGTTCTAACCTTTGCTTCTTTCCTTCTTTCTAGGTGTTCCAGATTCGAGGCGGGCATGGCAGAAGGCTGGATGCTGCTGCTGGCACGGTGAACGTTACGCTGCTGGATGCAGAATAACGCGAAGCGTGTGCTGCTCTTCGGGCGTGGTTTAAATAGCCTCCAAAGTAGTCTCAGGTAGGTATTCCTCCCCGACCACACCCGAGTAACAAAATAGTCCCTAAGGTAAAGTAGTCCCTTCCAGGCCTCACATGGGCTTGGATCTCTTGCAGCATGGTCTGCATCAGGTGAGTGTGCACCTATGAGCCTGGCGCCTATGGCGCCAGGACTGATGTCCCATATGCTGGCGCCAGGACTGAACCCAGAGAGCCCCTAGCAGGGGTTGCTGGGTTTTCTCAAGGCAACATGATGCCTGCTCCCGGGGCCGATGGACGTGGTCTGGATGCCCGGGGTATGCATCATGACAGCACTCCCCCTCAAGGCCCCTCCTAAAGTCATTCTTCCCCTTGGTCCTGGTTTGTCTGGGAAGTCCCGATGGAATCTCTTCACTAATCGAGATGCATGAACGTGGTCACTAGGCTCCCATGACCTTTCCTGTGGCCCGTAACCTTTCCAATCGATTAAATAAAAAAGTTTTGATTTAACCACCTTGGAGTCCAGGATGTTTTTCACCTCGAATTCAGGTTCTCCATCTATCAAGATAGGATCTGGTGGTTTGTTTAATCTTGTTCCTGGTTGAACTGGTTTTAAAAGTGAAACATGAAAGACAGGATGAATTTGCATATTGGAGGGTAATTCCAGTTTGACGGCCACCGGGTTGATAATGGCCTTAATGGTGTAAGGTCCCAAATATCTAGGATTAAAAGTCTGAGTTCCTTTCAGAGGTATGTGTTTTGTAGCTAGCCAAACCTGATCTCCAATTTGGTACTGTGGAGTTTCACCTCTATGTAGATCAGCATTTTTCTTGTATTTCTCTTTTGCTTGCTTTAAATGTTCTGTCGCTTCCTTGAAGGCTTGTGTAATAGTAGAATGCAAATGACTAACCGCAGGCATTTCTAAGTGCTGAGGCAAATCGAGTTCTGAGGTTCGAGGGTGGTGTCCATATATGGTATAAAAGGGGCTTTGTCCGGTTCCTGAATGTACAGAGTTACTGTATGCATATTCGGAAATCCATATAATATCTTTCCAATTACTTTTGGTCTGGTGAAGCATGCAACGTAGGTACTGTTCAAGAGTCTGGTTGGTCCTCTCCGTCTGACCATCGGTCTGGGGATGGTGACTGGTTGATAACCTTACGTCGATTTCCGCCAATTGGCAGCATTTCTTCCAAAAATGTGAAATGAATTGACTACCTCGGTCAGAGACCAATACGGAAGGAAACCCGTGTATTCGAACGATGTTTTCGAGGAACTCCTTGGCCAGAATTGAAGCAGAAGGTAATCCCTTCAAAGGAATAAAGTGGGCCATCTTGGAAAAAAGATCCACGATAACTGGAATGGTGTTAAATCCATTACATGGAGGTAGATCAGTAATAAAGTCTAAAGACAAGGTGTGCCATGGTGTAGGTGTAATATCCAAAGGTTGTAAAAGGCCAGCTGGTTTTTTCTTCTGACTTTTGTTTTGGGCGCAAATGCCGCACGACATCACAAATGACTTTATATCTTTTCACCAGGTGGGCCACCAGAATTGTCTCTTAATTTTAGCTTCGGTTTTTGCAATACCTGGGTGACCTTCCATCAGGGTATCATGATAATTGGAGATGACAAGTTCCTGTAATTCCTTGTGTGGTAGAAATAGTCGTCCTTGATAGTAGGGTAGATCATTGATGACTGAGTAATCCGGGCCTTTCTTTACCCAGTCCTGCAGGGCTGCTGGATCGAAGAGTTGTTGGATTTTTAAATGAATTTCTTCTAGTGTCTGTAAAGTAGTTATGCCAAGAATTCTTTGTTCAGAAATTATAGGCACCGGCTCCGGGTTCGCATATGCTTCTTCCATTCCTATTCGGGATAAGGCATCTGCCTTGCCATTTTTACAGCCTGGTCGATAAGTGATCACAAAATCGAATTCGGCAAAGAACAATGCCCATCGAAGTTGGCGCGATAATACGGCTTTGGCTGTTTTTAGATACTGCAAGTTCCGGTGATCGGTGATTACAGTAATGGTATGCCTGGCACTGAGAAGATAGTGTCGCCAGGCCTTAAGGGCGGATTTGATGGCTAATAACTCTTTATTGTATTGGTAACCGCATAGTTTAACTCGGGTGCCGAGAACTTTCTGGACCAAAATGCCACTGGGTGAAGTTGACCAGTTTCAGGATCCTTCTGGGACAGGACAGCTCCCATGGCTAAACTGGATGCATCAGTTTCCACTATGTATGGAAGCTCTGGGCGTGGATGCCTTAAGACAGGCGCAGACGTGAATTTCGCTTTCAGCTCTTGGAAGGCCTTTTCAGCTTCTTCGGTCCACAAGAAGCGTTTGTTCTTTCACAAAAGTGCTGTGATGGGATGTACAACATGTGAGAAGTCTGTCAATGAATATGCGGTAGAAATTGGCAAATCCGAGCATGCTTTGTACCCCTTTAACTGAACTTGGTGATGGCCACTTGAGAATTGCGTCCACCTTTCGTGAGTCCATTCGGACTCCTTTTGGAGTCAGGATAAATCCAAGGAATTCAAATTCCGTAACATGAAAAACACATTTTTCCAATTTTGCATATAACTTGTGCTGGTGTAGTTTCTCAAGGACTGCACGTACATGCTTAACATGGTCTGATTCTGAGGAGGAGTACACAAGGATATCGTCTATGTATACGACAACACAGACGTCAATGAGTTCACGAAGGACATCGTTCATAAAATACTGGAAGGTTGCTGGTGCATTGCACAACCCGAAGGGCATCACCTGATACTCGAATAATCCGTACTTGGTGCGAAAGGCCGTCTTCCATTCGTCGCCTTTCTTTACACGTACCAGATGATATGCCCCTCGCAGATCTAACTTAGTGTAGATACAAGCATCCTTACTTGGTCTAGTAATTCGGGGATCAGAGGCAATGGGTACCGGTTTTTTACCGTAATCTGATTTAATGCGCAGTAGTCTATGCACGTTCTAAGGTCACCTTCCTTTTTCGGCACGAAGAACAAAGCTGAGGATGCAGGAGACTTGGAAGGGCGACTACAGCCATTAGCCAGGTATTGGTCCAAGTACTGCCGTAGGTGAAGATTTTCAGGTTCCGTGTGGGCGTAGATTCTACTGCATGGGGGTTGTGCACCGGGAAGAAGGTCAATTTGACAATCGTACGATCTGTGAGGTGGTAATGTATTGCCCTGTTCTTTTTGAAAAACATCCTGAAATTCTTGATACTCCTGAGGTAACTGCACGATTGGGTTGATGACTGTGGCCAGGCCTTTGTTCAGGGTTTTCTCCGGGTAACAGGTGTGTGCACAATCCGGGAAGGTTATTCTCTTCTCTTGCCATTCAATACAAGGATTATGTGTTTCCAACTATGGCATCCCCAATATTATTTGAAACTGCGGAGCTTTGATTAAATCAAACACAATAGTCTCTCGATGCCCATATTGACCCAACAGTGTCATCTCTGTGGTGGAATGAGTTACAGGCCCAGAGGAAATTTCAGTTCCACCGACTGTGGTGATGCCATCCAAAGTGGTCTGTTTGCAAAGAGGTAGATTCAGCCTTGAAGCCAATTTGTGGTCCATATAGTTCCCTACGGCCCCGCTATCAATGTATGCCCTTAATGTGTGCATACGTGAGGGTTGCCTAGGATCAATTAGGACCATTGGTATGATCAGATGCAAGGTCTGAGTGTCCTTCTTTAAGCTCGGCAAGCGGCAGACCTCTACGCTTGTCGGGCGTGGTCGTTTTCCGAATCAGGCTCTTTTGGGCTTTTATCAGCAACTCCTACCACCTTCTTGGGCGGTTTTATAGGGCAATCCCATAGAAAATGTCCTGAGGTTCCACAGTACAGACACAATTGCATCTGTCTTCTTCTTTCCCTTTCCTTTTGAGTTAAGGGTCCTTTGACCCCCCCCCCCGATTTGCATAGGTTCTGATGCATCTGTTCCTTTGGGGGCAACGCTGGATTTAACCAATACCCGATTTTCGAACTTAGCTCGATCAGCCTTTCTATTCTGGAGTCGATGATCCAGCTGGACCACTAAGTCTATAAACTCTGCGCAATCCTGAGGTGGGTTCACAACTTGAGCCAAGACGTCTTTAAGTTCTCCCCGAAGTCCATGATGAAACAATGTAATTCGTTTTTCCTCAGGCCATCCGGTTTCCACCACCAATCTATTGAAGGTTGCGATATAGGTTAGCAGATCCTGGTTACCCTGTCGTAAGGATAAGAGTTCGTTATCCAGGGCTTGTCCCTGTGAATGTCTGGCGAATAGTCTTTCCATGCTCAATTGAAAACCCTGAAAATCCAGGAGAAGAGGGTCATCCTGGTTGACTAGCGGAATGGACCAATCCGCCGCGCTGCCACTAAGATATGATAATATAAAGGCTACTTTAGCTTGGTCATTTGGAAAGGCTCCCGGTCTGCATAAAAAGTGCAAGCGGCATTGGTTCATGAACACGGCGAACCTCTTGGGGTCCCCAGCAAAGCGTTCGGGTGGAGCTAACGGAATATTTCCTGGTAAAATCACTTGCACAGGATTGCTTGATGAAACTGGGGTTGGATTCCCCCAAACCCAGGTAGGGGTGTTTGTCCAGCTTGGTTTTGCAGCAGTTGTCTAGCGAGATCATCTGTGCTCTCCTTCGATACAATTAGTTCTCTTCTGAGGGCATTAGTCTCTTGGCGAGCGGAGTGCATTTCCGCCCTAAGTTCCCCCAATAGTTGGGCCAGTTGGTCGGTTTCTGAGGTTTCCATAACGCCCGGGTGGTGATTTGTAGATAGGCTGTGCGTTCTGTTACGCTCACCTGGCTCCCACAGGGGCGTCGGTTGGACCCGGACTGCTGCGTCCTCCACCCACGTGATGCGTAGTGCAGTAATGACTGACTGGATCTGCCCTCCTAATCTTGTCTTCTTGACCCGTAGAAATATTCTCCAGCAAGTGGAGAGATGGATTTAGCCACTTGTGGATTCAAGTCATAGCACCCCAACTGTCCTCCCCACTAATCACCTCTGAAGTGCCCTTTCAGTAATCTCACCTTATATTCTTGAAGGATGAGCCCTCCATCCTGCGAAGTACGCAGGGGCGCGTTGATGACCAGTTACTTCACTGGCCTGAAGATATTGGAAGAGTTGTAGACGAATCCTGACTCCAAAAGGTCCTGGCGAAGAACCGTAAGTATATAGTTCGTAAGTGTTCAAAATGTCTGGAATTCACTCCTGTCCAATTCCTCTTTTTATCTTGCAGCCTTGACCCAATAAGAAGATTGACAGCTGAAAGCGCTCCGGTAAAAGTCTGTGTTACCCAACACTGTCCGGTAAATAATGCCAAGGGTTAAACTTGCTGCTTTCTCCTTTTCTTATAGGTGTGGCATAAGAAGATGTGGCGTGCTGATGAATAATACCTCCGGCGGTAAAATAAGGTAAGCATATGGCGGCTAAAGAGATTGTCTCTGTCTGTTCTCTGCTCACCTTGTTGTTTCTTGTCCCCCTTAGGTGCCGGGATTAGGCGATGTAAAGATGGAGACAGCACCGGATCGAAGAGATGCTGCGTGGAACGGTGAGTATGGCGCGGCGCTGCTGCTGGCGATACGACGCGTTTAAAACAAAGTCTTTCCTCTGGTTTGAAGATGCGATGAATCCGGGATCAGGTAAGAAATCAGGTAATACTCTTGTTCTAACCTTTGCTTCTTTCGTTCTTTCTAGGTGTTCCAGATTCGAGGCGGGCGTGGCAGAAGGCTGGATGCTGCTGCTGGCACGGTGAACGTTCCGCTGCTGGATGCAGAATAACGCAAAGCGTGCGCTGCTCTTCGGGCGTGGTTTAAATAGCCTCCAAAGTAGTCCCAGGTAGGTATTCCTACCCGACCACACCCGAGTAACAAAATAGTCCCTAAGGTAAAGTAGTCCCTTCCAGGCCTCACATGGGCTTGGATCTCTTGCAGCATGGTCTGCATCAGGTAAGTGTGCACCTATGAGCCTGGTGCCTATGGCGCCAGGACTGATGTCCCATATGAGCCTGGCACCTATGGCGCCAGGACTGAACCCAGAGAGCCCCTAGCAGGGGTTGCTGGGTTTTCTCATGGTCTGGATGCCCGGGGGTATGCATCATGGCATACAGGCCATGAAAAGTAAGGATGTGAAATTAACTATCGTACTAGGCCTGACGACATTTCAGATAGTGCAAGAGCTAAGACATAGATAAGGAAGGGAGGGGGAGAGTGGGAAGGAAATGGAAACAGACAGGCGACTACCGTACTAGGCCTGACGACATTTCAGATAGAGCCAAGTGCCAAGACACAGATAGGAAGGAATGGGAAACAGACAGGCGACTACCGTACTAGGCCTGACGACATTTCTGGTAGAGCCGGAATTTTACAAGAGGAGAGGGAGAAGGGATGAGAAGGAGGGAGAGGAACAAAATAATCGACTATGGTACTAGGCCTGACGACATTTCAGATAGTGCTGACAGGGGTTAGGGGGGAACAAGTAAAGGGAGGGGGAGAGGAGACAAACATGTGTTGCTATCATACTAGGTCCAGTGACAATTCTGATAGAGTAAGTGCATAGAAAAAAGTAAGGGAGGGCTGGAAGAGAGAGGAAAAAGGGAGAGGAAGAGACAACAGAGAATAAAACAGTGAGAAAATAATTAAATACAAAATAAAACAAAATATATATATATAAATATATAAAACGCAGGTGCCAAGTAGTGTGCTGGAGTTATGTGCTGGAGCTATCACTGTCAGTAGTGTGCTGGAGTTATCACTGTCAGTAGTGTACTGGAGTTATGTGCTGGAGCTATCACTGTCAGTAGTGTGCTGGAGCTATCTCTGTCAGTAGTGTGCTGGAGTTATCACTGTCAGTAGTGTGCTGCAGCTATCGCTGTCAGTAGTGTGCTGGAGTTATCACTGTCAGTAGTGTGCTGGAGCTATCACTGTCAGTAGTGCGCTGGAGTTATGTGCTGGAGCTATCACTGTCAGTAGTGTGCTGGAGCTATCTCTGTCAGTAGTGTGCTGGAGCTATCACTGTCAGTAGTGTGCTGGAGTTATGTACTGGAGTTATCACTGTCAGTAGTGTGCTGGAGTTAGTGGGCTGGAGCTATCACTGTCAGTAGTGTGCTGGAGTTATCACTGTCAGTAGTGTGCTGGAGTTATGTGCTGGAGCTATCACTGTCAGTAGTGTGCTGGAGTTATCACTGTCAGTCGTGTGCTGGAGTTATCACTGTCAGTAGTGTGCTGGAGCTATCACTGTCAGTAGTGTGCTGGAGTTATGTGCTGGAGCTATCACTGTCAGTAGTGTGCTGGAGTTATCACTGTCAGTAGTGTGGAGTTATCACTGTCAGTAGTGTGCTGGAGTTATGTGCTGGAGCTATCACTGTCAGTAGTGTGCTGGAGTTATCACTGTCAGCAGTGTGCTGGTGTTATCACTGTCAGTAGTGTGCTGAAGCTATCTCTGTCAGTAGTGTGCTGGAGTTATCACTGTCATTATCACTGTCAGTAGTGTGCTGGAGTTATCACTGTCAGTAGTGTGGAGTTATCACTGTCAGTAGTGTGCTGGAGTTATCACTGTCAGTAGTGTGCTGGAGTTATGTGCTGGAGCTATCACTGTCAGTAGTGTGCTGGAGTTATCACTGTCAGCAGTGTGCTGGTGTTATCACTGTCAGTAGTGTGCTGAAGCTATCTCTGTCAGTAGTGTGCTGGAGTTATCACTGTCATTATCACTGTCAGTAGTGTGCTGGAGTTATCACTGTCAGTAGTGTGCTGGAGTTATGTGCTGGAGCTATCACTGTCAGTAGTGTGCTGGAGTTATCACTGTCAGTAGTGTGCTGGAGCTATCACTGTCAGTAGTGTGCTGGAGTTATCACTGTCAGTAGTGTGCTGGAGTTATCTCTGTCAGTAGTGTGCTAGAGCTATCGCTGTCAGTAGTGTGCTGGAGCTATCACTGTCAGTAGTGTGCTGGAGTTATGTGCTGGAGCTATCACTGTCAGTAGTGTGCTGGAGTTATCACTGTCAGTAGTGTGCTGGAGTTATCGCTGTCAGTAGTGTGCTGGAGTTATGTGCTGGAGCTATCACTGTCAGTAGTGTGCTGGTGCTGGAGTTATCACTGTCAGTAGTGTGCTGGAGTTATCACTGTCAGTAGTGTGCTGGAGTTATGTGCTGGAGCTATCACTGTCAGTAGTGTGCTGGAGTTATCACTGTCAGTAGTGGGCTGGAGTTATGTGCTGGAGCTATCACTGTCAGTAGTGTGCTGGAGTTATCTCTGGCAGTAGTGTGCTGGAGCTATCGCTGTCAGTAGTGTGCTGGAGCTATCGCTGTCAGTAGTGTGCTGGAGCTATCACTGTCAGTAGTGTGCTGGAGTTATGTGCTGGAGCTATCACTGTCAGTAGTGTGCTGGAGTTATCACTGTCAGTAGTGTGCTGGAGTTATCACTGTCAGTAGTGTGCTGGAGTTATGTACTGGAGCTATCACTGTCAGTAGTGTGCTGGAGTTATGTGCTGGAGCTATCATTGTCAGTAGTGTGCTGGAGCTATCACTGTCAGTAGTGTGCTGGAGTTATGTACTGGAGCTATCACTGTCAGTAGTGTGCTGGAGTTAGTGTGCTGGAGCTATCACTGTCAGTAGTGTGCTGGAGTTATCACTGTCAGTAGTGTGCTGGAGTTATCACTGTCAGTAGTATGCTGGAGTTATGTGCTGGAGCTATCACTGTCAGTAGTGTGCTGGAGTTATCACTGTCAGTAGTGTGCTGGAGCTATCACTGTCAGTAGTGTGCTGGAGTTATGTGCTGGAGCTATCACTGTCAGTAGTGTGCTTGAGTTATCACTGTCAGTAGTGTGCTGGAGTTATCACTGTCAGTAGTGTGCTGGAGTTATCACTGTCAGTAGTGTGCTGGAGTTATCTCTGTCAGTAGTGTGCTGGAGTTATGTGCTGGAGCTATCACTGTCAGTAGTGTGCTGGAGTTATGTGCTGGAGCTATCACTGTCAGTAGTGTGCTGGAGTTATCACTGTCAGTAGTGTGCTGGAGTTATCACTGTCAGTAGTGTGCTGGAGTTATCACTGAACAGCACAACCCACTTTGCTGCCATATCTCCCTCCTATGGAGCAACATGTCAATATGAGCCGTTTCACAGTCCCGTGACGTGAGGTTTGTGTGGTATTGTCGCTGAGTGCCAGGCTATACAGTCACAAGACAAGGGTTCAAATCCCAACCGTGGCCCTTCAGATGGGTCCAAGGCATTGTAATTATAAACACAGGGTGTTTGGTCTGCGCCCTCTGAAAATAATGTGTGAATGTCCCCAACAACGTGCACCCTGGTCTTGTGCCCCACTGCAGCGTACACATCACAAGCCAGAGGCAAGCTTGAGATCATGGCAGGAAGTCTGGGGAAATGGGTCGAAAGTGACATCAGGGCGGTACTTAATTGAAGGGTTCCAGATGGAGGGCAGAGAGGGAGGGGTAGCAGAGAGGGAGGGTAGCAGCCTAGAGTGAGGCTGAGCGGTGGACCTGTCTACAGGGAACTCTGGCGGCCTCCCAGTGGCTTCTGCACCGGGGACCTCTTCCGTGTGGGTAACCTCGTTTTCTGCCCCTTTTGCCCGCTCTTCCAGCCACACCACCCTCTTACTTCCACCTCTGCCCCTCCCCCACACCACCCTCTTACTTCCACCTCTGCCCCTCCCCCACACACCCTCTTACTTCCACCTCTGCCCCTCCCCCACACCACCCTCTTACTTCCACCTCTGCCCCTCCCCCACACCACCCTTTTACTTCCACCTCTGCCCCTCCCCCACACCCCCCTCTTACTTCCACCTCTGCCCCTCCCCCACACCACCCTCTTACTTCCCCACACCACCCTCTTACTTCCACCTCTGCCCCTCCCCCACACCACCCTCTTACTTCCACCTCTGCCCCTCCCCCACACCACCCTTTTACTTCCACCTCTGCCCCTCCCCCACACCACCCTTTTACTTCCACCTCTGCCCCTCCCCCACACCACCCTCTTACTTCCACCTCTGCCCCTCCCCCACACCACCCTTTTGCTTCCACCTCTGCCCCTCCCCCACATCCCTATGGAATATAGATTATTTTTATTCAGCTTCCAGTTTATTATTCTTCACCCTTAACAAAGGTCACATGTTACTTTGCTGTTATGTGTAACTACTTGTTAATCTTTATACTGGGACAATGTGCTTCAAAAGTGAAATTCACCATTTGGACATGTCTTTCCAAATTGCCTTTGGGGAATAACCCTCCAAACCTCATAAAGAGGGGTTGACTTGCTTGCTTCATTCACTTGCACAGTGTAGTTTGGGGCCCTTAGGAAATGCATTTTCAGGGCCCCCTTTGGTTCCCAGTCTGCACTGGCTCACACCCCCTCAGTGCTGCTCTCTCTCTCCTCTATCTCTCTCTTACCACTTCAAGGTTCCCCCACCCCACCTATTATTCTTTACACACCACTGAGCGGAGACCAAGATTTGATTGCGCTTCACACCATGATGTCATTCCATACATTAATGTTTAATATGCAGAGACTTACTCCAATGTGCTCTAATATGTAATATATGGGATGAGGTACCCCTCACTGGACGCTATAAGAATATTGCCCGTCATCGAGGGGTTTGTGACCAAATAGAAGGTTATGAGGTCTCGGAACTCCAGGATGACTTGCAGCATCGTTTCTATGTATGGTAGAGGGTATTTTATTCCTTGTAATACAGGGCCACACGCTGTCATCATATCATCAATATTAAAAAAGCAAAAGTGCAGCTCCTAATGTATTGCAGAACAATAGTTCAAGCAGTTTAATAAAAAATATAGAAAATAGTTTTCATGTTGTGCTTTAAAATAAGTAATAACATGCAGCTTCTTGCTCAGTGTGATAACTTCCGGCAGTGCACACACTGAACATTCTGCCGTAAACAGTTCTTTGTCAATTAATGACTGTAAAGTGACACAGAAACTATTCTGCAAGCAAGGAAACTTTCCACAGCTTTCATTAACTGCTGTAGTGACAGCTGGAAGGACCACTAATAACTGATTACAGAGAAGTTGGGATGTCATTTTCTGATTACAGTTCAGTTGTGATATCACAACTGGACTGTAATAAGAAAATAATGTCCAAGCTTTTATACAGATATTGCAGGCTGGCATATATTATGATATGATATTATAGGTTATTTGTAACACGCTTAATACCCAGAGGTTTCTAAGCATGGACCTGGGGATCGAACCTGTGTTGCTCCGTGTCTTCTTGCTTCCAAGGCGAGCACGTTGCTGCGGAGCTATCCTCCCGAGAACTAGAAGTGTTTCTAGGCACGACAAGACAAGGGAGGGAAGACAAGGGGGGACAAGACAAACGATCTTACTAGGCCATGTGTAATTCAGATCATGTAAGTGTGGCAACGAAAAGTGCAAGAGGAAAGGGAGGGTTGATGTGCAAGAGAGAGGAGAGGGGGTAGCAGGGCCTCTATACTCTGAGTAAGTGCAGCCAGGGCAGCGCGGCACTGGGTAGAGCAAGGAGAACAAGGGACTGTAGGGTTACAGTTACAGTCCCTAAGTGCATTGTAGGCCCGTAGGCACTGCAAGGGTGACTGATCAAGAAAGAGCCTGGTACTCAGTGAGACTCTGAGGGTAGCCAAGCAACCAGTCGGTATAGCAGTCAGGTAGCTCAGGTAGGTTAGCAGGGTAGGGAGAGATCAGAGGAGAAGAAGAACGTTTTGAGCTGCTTCTGGAACTTCAGGTGGTCCAGCTCAGGTTTGAGTTTGTCAGGGAGGCCATTACAGAAGAACGGACCTGCAGAGGAGAGAGATCTACCTCCCAGTTTCTGCCTGGAAAATCGTCTAACCCTAACGAAGGGCTAGTAAATTAAGGTATTTTGGAAGAGAGCATTGGATGTAGTGCGGGCCCGGCCCCAGAAAGCCTTGTGGACAATGCCAATCGCCTTGCACTTTATCCTTTCAGCCACTGGGAGCCAGTGGAGAGATTTCAGAGCTAGAGAGATACCGTCCCTGGGCTTGAGGCCAAGGATACGTCTTACAGTCCTGTTCTGGATTAGGTGCATAGGGCAGAGAGTAAAGGAAGGCAGATTGAGAAAGAGGCTGTTGCAGTAGTCCAGCCTAGAGAGAACCAGGGCTCTGGAGACCGTGAGCTTCTGAGGGAAAGTGAGAAAGGGCAGAGTCCCTCTGAGGAGGTGCAGCTGGTAGTGGGACCTCTTGGCGACGCCTGAGATGTTAGTAGAGACAGAGAGAGTGGAGTTGAAGATGACACAAAGGTTTTTTGCCGCGCAGCAAGATGAAGGAAGAGGGCCCAAGGCGGGCAGCCAGAGCGAGAGAGGGAAAGAAGGGGCGGGTCCCAATGAGAAGGATATCCATCTTACTGGCATTAAGGCAGAGATTGTTGGAGGTGCACCAATCCTGAATCGCGAATAGACAGTCAGGAATGAGTGAGAGAGGTGTGGAGGCAAAGGGGAGCCTGAGGCAAAGCTGTGTGTCAACCGCATAACACTGAACGTTAGATTACAAGGTAGAGATCAAGTGGGCCAAAGGGGCCAAGTAGAGGTTTAAAAACCAGCGTGAGAGGATAGAGCCTGGGGAACGCCACAGGTAGATAGAGAGGTGGCAGAGAGAAAGGGACCATGTTGGACCTGGGAGAGGCAGTCCAAGAGGAAGGAGGTCAGCCACTCCAGGGCCTGATCTGTGATGCCCAGGTTCTCACAGAGTCCATTGATCAGGATGGTATGGTTGACTGTGTCAAAAGCAGAGGAAATATCAAGGAGGATGAGGACAGAAGCAAAGCTGGAATCAAAGTTAGAGAGCAGATCTTCACAGGTGTTCAGGAGAGCAGTTTCCGTGCCTCTGGCAGCTCTGAAGCCAAACTGATGGTCATGGAGACAACCAACAGATTCAGTGTGGAGAGTAAGCTGGGAGATGGCCAGCTTTTCCAAGAGTTTGCCCAGGAAAGGGGTGATGGAGTTTGGGTGATAGTTAGCCAGGCAGGTAGGATCAGCAGACAGCTTCTTGAGGAGAGAGGTGCACAAGGGAGTGCTTAAGGGGAGAGGGGAAAAAGGGGCCATGTAGAGGTTTAAAAATCAGGGTGAGAGGATAGAGCCCTGGGTAACACCACAGGTAGAGAGAGAGGTGGCAGAGAGAAAGGGACCATGTTGGACCTGAGAGAGGTGGTCCAACAGGAAGGAGGTCAGCCACTCCAGGGCCTGATCCGTGATGCGCAGGTTCTCACAGAGTCGATTGATCAGGATGGTATGGTTGACCGTGTCAAAAGCAGAGGAAAGATCAAGGAGGATGAGGATAGAAGGAGAAGGAAAGCTGGAATCATGATTAGAGAGCAGATCTTCACAGGTGTTCAGGAGAATAGTTTCCATGCCTCTGGCAGCTCCGAAGCTAGATTCATGGTCATTGAATCCAACAGATTCAGTGTGGAGAGTAAGCTGGGAGATGGCCAGCTTTTCCAAGAGTTTGCCCAGGAAAGGGGTGATGGAGATTGGGCAATAGTTAGCTAGGCAGGTAGGATCAGCAGACAGCTTCTTGAGGAGGGGGTGCACAACGAAGTGCTTAAGGGGAGAGGGGAAAGTTCCAGTGGCAAAATAGTGATTACAGAAATTGGCCAAGGCTGAAGCAAGGGTGTCGATATGGTGCTTGATGATTCTGGAGGAGCTGGGGAGCACCTGTTTGGACCACACATTCATAGATTGGACTTGTCTAGAAACCTTATCAGGTGTTGTCAGAGAGAAAGAGGAGAAAGGAGGAGGACAGGAAGAAATGGCCAAAGGGGGGCAGAGAGTTGAAGAGGGAGAGGAAGAGGAGCTAGAGGACAGGATGTCCTGAGTTTTAGAAGAGAAGTGACAGGCCAGAGCCGTACAGAGGGACTGGAGGGAACAGGAGGTAGAGACTGCAACAGGATTGGCCAGTTACTTGCAGATTTTAAAGAGTTTGGTTGTGTTGTTAGAGACTGCAGAGATTCAGGCTTAAATGTGTGCTCTCTTCTTGGACAGGACAGAGAGTCTGTATTGCCTTTATAGCAGGCAGCAGGCCAGTTTGTCAGAGGATACGCCTGATACTCTCCACGTCCTCTCAGCCAGCCTGCACTTGCGTTTCAGGATGGAGAGGTCTGAATCATACCAAGAGTTGCATTTGGAGGTAGGCTTCAGCCGGTTTCTCATGGCGTTGGAAATAGAAAGATGCAGATTAGACAGGGCTGTGTCAGCCACAGGAGTAGCAGGAGCAGACAAAGTAGAGGCAAAGTCATCCACTGACACACGCTTCATGGGCCGAGTGACCGATAAGGTAGGTAGCAGTGCTGGGGAGGGGGGTGCTTTGCCTGGGGATAGAGAGTTTCAGATGAGAGGAGAGTGGGAAGTGGTCAGTCCAAGAGAGAGGAGTGGTGAGAGGGTTAGAGGGGGGATGTCTGAGGTGATGAGAACATCCAAAGTATGTCCGGCAGAGAGTGTTGGGCCAGAGGGCAGAATGGAAAGAGAGAGAATGTTGCAGAGGTTGTGGAAAATCCCACAGGAGGGATTAGAAGCTTCTAGGTGGATGTTGAGATCTCTGAGAAGGACAAGTTGGGAAGTATAGGCAAGGAGAGAAGCTGAGAGGTTGGCCCATTCAGAGAGGAAGAGGGCGATCTGGCCAGGCGGCCTGTAGCTGGTGGCCACAGTTAGAGAGAGGCCAGGATAGATCGAGAGCCTGCAGACCAGGAATTCAAAGGAGGAGTAGGCCTGCGTAGGGATGACAGAGGCCAGGACACACTCAGAAAGATCAGGGCTTCTCCACCTTCAGGTCGGTTGGTTCTGGGTTCAGAGAGGATTGTGTAGCCCACATGGAGGAGAGTGTCAAAATTCATGACAGAACTGGCCGTAAACCATTGCTCGGTGAGAGCAAGGACATCTAGGTCAAGTTATTTGAGGAGGTGACAAATGTCAGAGGAGTGTTTGACAGTAGAACGAGAGTTGAGAGTAGCAGCGTGGAGCAGGTTGCCACATTTGAAAGACTTCTGTGGAGGGGTTCAATCTTGAGGTACACTCTGCGGAGGTGGTAGAGGGGCACGAGGGTGTGCAGAGGAGGAAGATGAGGGTGCAAATAGGTAGCGGAAGGAGTAGCAGGAGAAGGGAGGAAGTTGATAAAATGCAGGAACCGCCTATCAAAAAGGAGGAGATTGGGCTGAGGGCCCAGAACCAAGACAGTGCTGTTCAGATAGACATTAACGATGGTCTTGGAGGAGTGGAAGGGGGCCAAGAGGATCTCCCACCTAGTGCCATCGTTAATGGGAGAGGAGGAGAAGGGAGAGAAAACAGAGACCAAATGAAGGGCTCATAGGTCTAGAGAGGGGACGAAAAAGAGGATGTCAGTGAGTGTCTGTCCGTAGGAAGTACAGGTGTAGGCATCAGCGATAGGGAGGACTTGGTTGGAGACCAGGATGTCCCTCTTGAACTTTTTCCTTGCAGACTTTGTGAGAGGGGTGGAGTAATAGAGTAGCAGTTAGAGAAGATGAGAGAGACATATAGCACCATAGGGGGTGTGAAGGAGGTAGGTGGAGGAGAAGGGGTTGAGGGAAGAGAGAGAGATGCACAGCCCTGTGGCAAACAACTCAGAATGTGCAGGGGTAGGAGTAGGAGAGGTGCCAGAAACACAGCAAAGGAAGACACAGGATGGGAACGAACAAGTAACTCACAACAATGAATTGCACACCTTGTTGGGGGTTAGGGGGTCTAGGTGGAAGCCTGGAGATAACCAGCAACAATGCCACAGTTACCGGAATGCAAAACACCCAGATTCGACTTGCCCAGAAGGGGGGAAAAAGGCACATTTTTGAGCACAGCACAATACAACACACCCAGATTCGACTTACCTGAGCAGTCGCAGCAGGTCGATGGCTGCAGGCTACGTGCTACCATGGTGGACAGCGGCAGACACCACTGGAACTGTCCTTAGCCTTTGTTCCTTGGCCGAGCAGGCTACCACGGCAGTGGGTGGCTGATTTTAAGGGTCTGCCAGCCAATGGGAGTGCAGTGGGAGGGAGGGGCGGGCCAACAACAAGGAAGCAACCGAGACAAATTGGAGGGTGGAGCAGACACACACGCACTGCAGCGATAGAATAAAACCTTTACAAATGCACAACTTACTGTGCCACAGCGCACCAGTCCTCACCCCAGCACTGGAGAAGTTGGCGGCGTTGACTGATGATGGCCTGTGTGGGAGAAAATACATGTTGGAGCATGCTTACCTGTAGTCAGAGCAGGGAGTTGGGCCGTGGGTCCTTCTGGTCTGAATAGGAATTGCCCCTTCGCTTCGGATGCCCAGGCGAGAGTCGCCTTTGATCTAAGAGTTAAGAGCAGAAAGGAAGAGGCAGGGCTAAGGGTGGTGGCTGGTGCTTAGGCCAGGTGATCTAGAGCCACTTCACCTGCTCACCAACTGCCAATGTGATCTGATCTGTTAGAACCTAACGTGGACTATGCAATCATTGAGGATCAGCATTGCTTTATTCCGGCACAGTTCCAGAACTACTTGTTGTTTCATAAGTCCCCCAAAAACATATTCAACTCCAAAAAAGAAATGCCTTCTTTGTTATGGCAAAAGTGGAACAATCAACGCCCCTCTGTCTCGGTGGGAGGACATCTGTCGTCTGTCCGTGGTACTGCGGTCTCTGTGTGTAGTGTTCATATTCCATGTTGTGGCTGCAGTACCACTAGCAGCCCACAGATGTCCTCGCGGTGGATGCCATTGAGAGACATCACGCATTGGTTAATAGGCAGCTCCGCTACACTGCGCTGGCTGCAGTACCACTAGTAGCCCACAGATGTCCTCACGGTGGATGCCATTGAGAGACATCACGCATTGGTTAATAGGCAGCTCCGCTACACTGCGCTGGCTGCAGTACCACCAGCAGCCCACAGATGTCCTCACGGTGGATGCCATTGAGAGACATCACGCATTGGTTAATAGGCAGCTCCGCTACACTGCGCTGGCTGCAGTACCACTAGCAGCCCACAGATGTCCTCACGGTGGATGCCATTGAGAGACATCACGCATTCGTTATTAGGCAGCTCTGCTACACTGCGCTGGCTGCAGTACCACTAGCAGCCCACAGATGTCCTCGCGGCCATTGAGAGGTGTAGCATTTAGGGTTCTTAATATAAGTAGGGACCAGACTGGAAGCAGATATATATATAAAAGGAAGTTGGTTTTATTGAGTTACAGGGAAGTTATGGAAAGAGGGTAGGAGCACATGGTAGAAACATCTTTATCCATCTCTCTCCCATCCTGTGTGTTCTAACTGTCTCCGCTAGAACCTTGATGTAGTAAAGGTTCCAGTCACCAGGCAACATTCCACTGCTTGCATCTGTGCACCAATACAAGCAGCATGCTACACATCCCCTTTCTTTATAACAGACACACACTCCAACAACAAGCACTGAACAGGAACTCACATCAAACCACCTAAACACACATTCATCACCCTCACAATTACTAACCACTTTCTCAACCCTCTCAGCGTACATCTACATTCGCGTAACTAACATTCCTCAACCATCATAAATATCACAAACTGAGCAGAGGCTGCAGGGGAGCCAGGAGTCAGAAAATGAGAGTAGACAACACATCATTAAAATAAAGAAGGATATGGACATCCTGCAACAGGAAAAGGCTGACCAGGATACCAGATTTCTGGCCTTGCAGAAGGAGTACCAAGAAGGTTTGGACTCCCTACTGCAGAGCCAGAAAAAGCTAGAGCAACAGTTAGACTTTAATAGGGTATGTGCTGAGCAGGTAGTCACCCTGCAAAGCCACCTAGATAGGGAGAAGGCAGAGAGCAATAAACTGATTCTGAAAGACCTGGATACCCAGGCAGAGTTTGATCAGGAGCGCCAGAAAGCTGGTGCCTTCCAAAGGCAAAGGGACGACCTGACGGTACAGATGCAGACTCTTAGTCAGGAAAGGGACACCTTAGGCCAGGAAGTCTGCCACTTAAAAAGAAAAATGGAAGAAAATCACCTGGCCCACCAGGGACTGGGTGACCTCCAAAAAGAACACCAGAACTTGTTAGAGCACACCAGGAGGGTGGAAGATGCTCTAGCAAGAAAGGAGAATGCCAATAGGGACACAGCTCAGGAGGTAACCCTCCTGCAGCAAAGACTGGCCCAGTGCTCCAGGACCAATCAGGAAACGCAGAGAGAGAATGAGGCTCTCTGCCAGCACAATGATAGGCTCCAACAACAGGTAGCGATGCAAGAGAGACTGATAGAGTCTAGTAAGGCCTTAACTGAGGATCTGAAGGCGCAGGCTCTTGCATTGCAACAGGGAGCAGGGGCGGATGGAGACCAGGTTCGCTGGGAAAGGGAAACTCCTGAGCATAACCTCAGGAGCCCTAGTACCAGAGGCCTTTATATCTCTCAGTCCCTGGACTCTGCCACCCCCCTGTCCCCTGGCGCACATGAGCACCGGGCCACAGAGATGGCAGATTACTATCCAGCCAGAAGCGTGGGGCTCATAGGCCAGTACCTCCCAGGAATGGATGGGCGGGCATCCGGGTATGGGCACCCAAGCACAGTGCAATTTAGTGGGGAACCCCAGGAGAATAGGCCCATTAAGGGCATCCTGAAAACTTCTGCCCAGTTAGGTCTGTGGGGGGGGGGGTACCCATCAAATCCTGGCAGCAAGGAGGAATCTGAAGACTCCTCTGAACGGTACAGGACACAGGAGACCAGGTCCCCACATTCTGCCAGCCATTCCCAGGCTCGCAGAATCCGGGAAAACCTGGAAGATCAGACAGGAACCTCTGGGAGCAGTGCCTCTGAGTCAGAGGATGAATGGACCAGGGTTACCCGAACCAAAAAGGCCAATAAGGCAAAAAGGGCCTTGCTTAAGGACCCATTGAAACAGATTAAGGCAATCAGGAGTGTCATCACGCCTTATCATAAGAACGCCAAGTACTCTGTTTGGGAACACTTGGAGCTCTATGTGCAAATGATGGAGACTTTTCATTTGAAGGACAGCCAAAGCTGTATCCAATATGTAAAGTGGACATTCTCCCCAGAGTACTCCAGTTTCTTTGCGGGGCTGGAGGACCAAAATCATTCAAGGTGGTCCACCTATAGGGCGGCCATATTAAAACATTTTTCTGTTAACAGAAATCCCCAAGAGGCTCGCAAGGCAGCCTAAAATTTGCAATGTGGGGAGGATCAGGCCCCACAAGAATGTGTGCAAGAATTAAAGCGTGCTTTTGCGCAGACCACCAGAAGGGTGCGCACAGACAGCAGAGAATTTGTCAATACATTTTTCCATGCCTTGCCCAAATATATAATGACCCAGCTCGTGAGAGATTTTCATGAGAAAAGATCTTTAGACTGGGTCATTGAACAGGCTACCCGGATCTATGAGGTGCAGAAGCCCTTAGAAAATAAAAACAATACCCAGAAAAATCCCAAAACCAACAGCACCCCTGCTGCTGCCAAGGTGGCAGAGGTAAAGGTTGCCCCCGTTTTGGATTTGGAGATGGGGGGGCCTAAAAACCTACCTGCACCTAATAATGCTAGGCCCAGAAGGTCCTCGGGCCAGTCACAGACAGGGAGCCAAGGAGGGAGCCCCACAAATGGGGTCCCTCGCTCTCCTGATTATGTAAGTCCCCGTTACAAGGGAAATCGACCCATCCTGGGTTATGTGTGGACTCCTCCAGCCCAAGGGGGGGATCCAGCCAAGCACCTGACCCGGGGAACTTCCCTCCTAACTTCCCCCAGGAGGGCAGAAATTCTCCAAATCCTGGGCAGAACTTTTTCCCCAGGTATCCACCCAATTTCCAGCCCCAAAATCATCCATCCTTCTTTCCCCAATTCCCTGAGCCCAGACAACCTAATCCGGGAGAGGGGAGGCCAAGGGTGGAGGGGTACCAAAATCTTCCCAACCAGGGGTACTACCAGAGAAGGGATAGCTACCCTTCCCGGGATCAGCCCAGGGGAGAAAACAGGGCCCCGTATCAGCCTGAGCGGGTTTCCCAGTTAGAGCGCCAGGTTCAGAACATGGCACGGGATCTGGGTCACATACTGAGGGCTCGGCAGAACCCTCAGATCGGCATGCCGGCGCAGAACGCACCCAACTCTGGACCTGGTGCTCCAGAACAATGATGGGGGCAGCACCCCGATAACTCACCGGTTCCCAGAAGGAGGCACAAAGGGAAGGGGGGTATAAAGCCTTGGAGGAAGCTTCCTTCCTCACTTGTAAACAGCCCCTGGAAACCCAGGACCCGGAAACAAAATCTCTTGCCCCTGAAAGTCTGCCTCCTAAGGAGCAGAGGGGGGGTAGGAGAAACAAAAGACCCAAACAGACTCAGTTTGAGGGAGAGGGATCCTGGGAAAAGGATCTTCTCCTTCAGAGAGGGGGGAACTCCTCCCAAAGAAAAATGGGTCCCTAGGGATGCAAATCCAGACTGGGGAGATGGGGAGACTGAGCTACCGCCGCCCATCATCTCATCCCAGAACCAACAGCAAGAAAATCCCCTGGTTCAAACCCATCCTGGTGACTGCCTCCAAAAAGGGGGGGGCGGCCCAGAACCGGAGCCAGGGGAACCCACAATGGCTCTGATCTCCAGTTGCCAACTTCTTCTTTCAGATTCCCAAGGCTCTCCACAGAATTCTGCCCAAATCTCTTCGCTAGCGATGTCCAAAACCAGAAAGTTAGCCCACCAGTTGTCCAAAAATGTGCATTATCTGTGCCCCCTTGAGGAGAAGGAGGGAAGATACTATGCCCCGGTACAAGTACAGGGGCAGGGTACAATTTTGGCACTGGTGGACACTGGATCTCAAGCTACCCTTCTGTCCAGAAGGGCCTTTGACGAACTGAATGCAGGAAGGGGAGAGAATTACCAAATTCCTCTCACCTCTCTTCCTGGACAACTGCAGAACTTTGACAGGAAGGAAATTCCCGTTGAGGGGACTGCAGACTTGGACATTAAGATTGGGTGACACAAGGTGAAACACCCGGTCATAGTAGTGACTCCAAAGGGCACCCCTTGTTTACTAGGGAATGACCTCCTGAGAAGGTTGTCACCCCTAATAGATTGTGTAAACAAGGTCCTCTGGACCCAGACTAGCCGACCAATAAAATTAAAACAGAGTGTCAACCATGTTAGTTTAGCAAAACAGAAAGGTGATGGCTGGAAGGTTTTGAATTAATCATAACCACGGGCAAAGCTCTGGGCAACCCTCCAGACCATCGTTTTTCAGCCTGCCAAGCCATTACAGAAGGGGAAAAACCATATGCAAATCAGGCTTGGTCCTACCCCAAAAGCGGCAGTCCAGCCCGAACTGCTAGGTCACATCCCTTCTGCACGAGACCACAAGCATCCCCAGACATGTTTCAGGACAACAGACTGGTGATGGGGGGGTCCTCTCTATTTCTGAAAATCAACCTTCCTTCCAGTTTAAGGTGGTATTCCACACTGGAAGGAAACACCCTGAAATTCTTTACTAATCCACAATCAGAAACTCCCACTCCTATAGTCCAGAAAGATGTGAAATCAGCTCAGAGCATGGCTGATATTCAGCAAATTGGAGAGCAGTTGTTCATCCCTGTTCAGTTAAATGATGGGAAGGACTCTGTTCTCGCTCGAGTGTGCGTGAACAATGGTAAGAGCTTCATCAGCGAAGCCATGTTTCGCCAAATCCCAAAAGATCCAGCCATTCCCACCTTCAAACTGATAGACAAATGGGAAATGGACCTGGAAGCACCTAATTCCAAACATCTCCTGCCAAGCAGGTGTATGCTCAAAATCTCCATCGGCAACAAGAGCATAGTCCACAATTGTTGGGTCGTGCGAGACGTCCCTGCCGCCTTTTACTTAGGCAGTGACATTCTCAATCGCTTTGCCATTAGTTTGGACCTAATAAACTTCAAAGCTTGGTCCCGATTAGCGGATAATCCCATGGGCTTTGATGATCCAGAAAAAGCATTTAGGTCAGCTCAATTGCTACCTTATGCAGTTGAAATTCAGATCAAAGAGGAAGTCACCATCCCAGAAAGGAACCGACAATTCTCCCTGGAAGTGAAAGCTAAAAGAGGACAATATTTGCAAAACCCTGATGCTTACATACATCTAAATGCTTCTCTCCAACATCAAGGGTTAGGGGTAAACCCAACACCATTAGTCAACATAGAACATGACACCATTCTAATAGAGGTGGATAACAGCGACTTAAAGAGTATTACTCTAGCCGCAGGCACCATTATTGGAATGGCGGTTGATGACCGACATTTTTCCATTGATTTAGGTAATGAACTGTTAGGGCCAATCCCCAAGGACTGCGTTGACAGTGACAGTGAGGACAATACAACACCAGACAGGATTTTTACCCGGCATGGGGGGAACTTCCTGGTGTACACTTCCTGCCCCTATGGTAAGGAAGATGTGACTTGTGACTTCAGGAGGGATGAGGTGATTTTCCAGGTCCATGAGGGCTGCCTTTCCCACCTGAAGCCTCCGGTCCAAATCAGCACTCTGACCAGGGACTTCCCCACCCAGCTGGAGGAGGCCGCGGAGATAGCCAAACCAGAAGTCTTTCCAGGCTTCAGGCAGATGGTGGAAGAGAGAGTCAACCTAGCTGATGCCTGTGTTACTCTGGAACAAAAGCACAAGTTGAAACAAGTTTTCTTGGATTTCCAAGATCTCTTTGCGGTAGACTCATATGACTGTGGTCGCACTGACATCCACACAACAACAATCCCCACGGACCCTGGCATGACTCCTGTGTTTGTGAAGCAATATCGCTTGCCTCTCGCATCAATGGAGTCCCTTACTGAAATAATTAAGAACCTTGAGTCCCGGGGAATAATCCGTCCAGTCCACAGCACCTTCAATAATCCGGTGCTGGGAATATTGAAGCCAAACGGCCAGTGGAGACTCTGCGCCGACCTCAGGGAGCTCAACAAACGGGTCCATACTTCCCGATGGCCTCTGCCCTACATTGACCAAGGGCTGGCCCAGATCCAGGGGTCACAGGTATTCACTGCAATAGACCTGACCAATGGATACTGGACTGTGCCTGTCAGCAGGGAGGACCAATACAAACTGGCTTTTACCTTTGGGGGCCAGCAGTGCACATGGACCCGGACTCCCTTCGGATACCTTAACTCCGGTAATGAGTTCAATATTTTCCTACATAAGGCCATGCCCGACCTGGGTGCGAGCGGTAACCTGGCTTATGTAGATGATGTCCTCATCAAAAGCTCAACTGTTGAGGAACACATAGCGGAGATCCGTTATGTTCTGACACAGCTGAGGGCCGCCGGAGCAAAACTTTCCTTTCAAAAAGCACAGTGGTGCAGAACCCGTGTTAATTTCTTGGGGCATGAGATTACTCCTCAGGGTCTCTGTCCCCAGGAAAAGAAAGTGGAAGCACTTCAGAAACTGAAAGACCCCACAACTCTGCGGGAACTAAGGAGCCTCCTTGGACTGACTAATTACAGCAGAAAGTTCATTGAGGGCTACGCAGAGATCACCAGACCCCTGATTCATCTCCTGAAGGGGGGGGGGTCAAGTGGGAATGGGGTCCAGAACAAGCCGAGGCAGTAAAACAACTCAAAAGAAGCCTCTCAAAAGCGCCTTGCCTAGCTTACCCTGTCAGAAACAAGGAGTTCTTCCTGGAGACGGGGTTCTCTAATACGTGCTTGACGGCAGTATTATACCAAAAGCATGACAAGGTCAATAAAGTAATCTCCTATGCGAGCAAAACTTTATCCTCTGTGGAGGAAAAATTCAACGATTGTGAGAAGGCGCTCCTGGCAACGGTGTGGGCATTGAAGAATTACTGCCCGTTTATCCAGGGGGAACACATCATAGTGGAGACTCCACACCAGCCTCTGCAATATCTCCAAAGTGACAGAATCCGGGCCGGAAATGTGAGTAATTCCCGAATTACTTCTTGGATTCTGTCAATGCAAGGCTTTCCTGTGGAGGTCCGATATGGCCAAAACAAGAAGAGTCCCCTCGCGCAAGGTCTGGCTGAGAAAACCAGAGAAAACTGTCTCGAGGACGAAAGTCTAAAAATAAAGGACAACATGGAGGCATACCTTAATTCCCCACACAAAGTCTTTGAAGAAGACAAGTGTGAAGGAATGCCCACTGTGTATGTGGATGGATGCTCTTACCATGTTGACAACGACGGGGAGAAAGAACTGGTGGCCGGCGTAGGGAATGCATGGGTGAATGAGTCCCCAGAACCCTCCGCTGGATACAAAATTGGTCCCCGAAGTAGTCAGGTGGCAGAATTGATGGCTGTGCATCAGGCCATCCTCACTGCTGTCCAGCATCAACTCCACGAACTGGTCATAATCACAGATTCGGATTATGTACGGAACGGGTTCGTGGAGCACCTGGTTAATTGGAAAACCAGAGGCATGTTATGTGCTAACAACAAACCCTTGAAACATGGGAAGTTGATCCAAAGCATTGATGATCTGGTCACCTCGAATGAGATGACCATCTATTGGAAAAAGATCAAGGGTCATTCCAAAGTAGAGGGACCAGACAAAACTGGAAATGACTTAGCTGATCAGCTGGCCAAAACCGGGGCCATCCAAGGGGATCTAATTGAGATTGAGTCCCTGTTGGGGGAAATCCAGGTCACTATCACTAGGTCCCAGACAAATGTTCACAACGACCTTTCAATTGCACAATGGAGTAAGGAGACCCCTGATGCTGATTTGATTACCGCTCAGAAGGGGGATCCAATTATTGGTAAGTTTTACCAACACCTTGAGGACCCTGGCATTTGCCTCCTGTGGTGTCCTTCGTAGGGATTTGTGTGCACTTGCATGCTTCAGTAGTGCATCCAGCACTTGGTTTAGCACAACAGAGAAGCATGATTGGGACATGCCATGCATTTGGCCACTGTGTGTTGGTAAGTGCCTGTGGCCAGGAAGTGGAGCACAGATGCCACCTTTAGAAAAGGGGGGATGGCTGTGCGGATGTTGATCAGGCTGACCAAGTCATCCTGTATTAATTCCACTATGTTGGTGATGGTTTCTCTGTCCAGGCGTTACAGGGTGTGGATCTGTGCTGAGGTAAAGTCAAATGGATTGGCCCTTATACGTGGAATTGTTGGCTGTCTGTGGGGGGCAGCTGCCTGCGCTGGTGGGATTTGCTGGGCATGTCTCACCCTCCTTCTCCTCCTGCGTCTCCTCTGTGTTTCCTGTTGTACTGCCCGCTCAAGGAGTAGCAGTGCAGGCATGTCCTCCAGCCCCAGTATGGCAAGTACAAGTGGTAGCATTTTGGCTTGGAAGGGGGTGTGGTGTGTGGGTGTGCTCCTTTTGTGCTGACCATGACTCCATTGCCTCCACCTGTGCTGATTGTGTGCACCTGTGGCACTTGGTTACACAGCAGTTTGCTGTGTACGGGTGGTCCGCGATGCCGGTATTGCCAGCATCATGGTGGTCCTTCTTACCAGCATCTCGATGCCGGTATGTACTTGCCCGTGAGACTCGTGGTGTCCCCTTCTTTGTGGGATGCCGGTATTAAGGCATCCCCATCTGCGCGTGCGCCCGCATGCCAGTACGGTGGTGCGCGGCCACAGTGGGTCCTTGACGATGGCGGTAGCATACATGCCAACCCTCCCGATTTTTCAGCGAAAAATCGGGCTATTTTTCACTGTCTCCCGCCTGAAATAGCTGTAGTCCCAATGCATTCCTATGGGGAATTGTTGGTCTCCCGATTTCCCTTTGGAAATCTCCCTCCCAGCTGTGTCTGAATGTTGGCATGTATGCGGTAGAACCGGCATCTCGGGTCATGATACACCGGCCGGTAATGGATGCCGGTATTGCCTTACCGGGCATACATGCCAACATTCTGACACACATGGGAGGGACATTTCTGCAGAGAAATCGGGAGACAACAATTTCCCCATAGCAATACATTAGGGAAATAATTATTTTAGGCGGGAGAACGTGAAAAATAACAGTATTTTTCAATAAAAAATCGGGAGTCTCCCGCCTAAACCAGGAGGGTTGGCATGCATGTTACCGGGCGTTCTAACCGGAGCACCAACCTTGTAATGAGGGCCAAGCTGTGTATTAAACCCAGGGAGCATAGCAATGAGATGGTCGAAAAAACAGGAAACACAGGATGACCATACCGGATATCCGCATACCCACAATCCTTCCCTGATCTGCATAGTCACAACAAGAGGGGACGCTTTATTTTAATACATCTTTGCATGTAGCAGCTCTAGAAAGAGCCACAACTAATTCTAACTAATTTATTTTAAAACTTTAGCTATTCACACTCTATTTTATGCGGCACTGTTGATTCTTGGTCATGCACAAATAAGTGATGTGTATTTACCTAGGGTTCTCGCCAGCATGTTACTGCACCCTGGGTGGCAATGATAGCTGGCGTGAAACCCAAGTAACCCAACAGAGGCCTCATATAAAGTATAAGGAAAGGTCTGAGCTGATGTAAGTGCTCCCCAGGGAGGCCTAGGTGGCGCGGTGCTGAACGTCATCACATCTGAGCCCAGACCTCGCAGTAACCGGATATCTGCCTACCCACAGTGCTTTGCCAAATCTACATGTAGACGATTTGTTATACAATCATTAAAAAAAAATGTTTTCATCATATTAAAAAATACTTTGTACTACAAAAAGCGTACATTGCTTAGAACTATTTTGAACAATGTTATTGTCTTTAGTGCTAAAGCACTCTATCTTTCGAATGTATACGAAGTAATACAATACGTGTTAGAGGAGGCTTCGTGATCGTTTCTGAAATTTTATTCGAGCCGGTATGTTACTGCACTGCGTGTGGCAGTGACTTCAGGCTTAAAACGCAATTTTTGGAAGCCTCTTGTTAGTGCAAGAGGCATCAAAAGAAGTAAAAAATAAGATACGGAGTGGTCACTTAGTGTGGAAGATAAGGAAGGTTACTGATGCGTAAGAGGATCAGGAACATTATCCGAGGCGTTTGGACTTGTTCATTGCATTGTGCATTTAGCATGGAAGAAGGAAGGAAGAACAACAGCATGTGGGGTAGGGGGGCAGGAAAGCACAGTGGGGGGGGGGGGGTAGAATAAGGAATACATGGCGACACGAGGAGACATAAAACATGCAACAGATCAAAACCAGGCCAGCAACAGTACATAGGAACAGTGTACATTGGAAGGAAGGAATGCCAGCTCATGGGGAGGAAGGACAGTGCAACGAGGAAGGAATGTAGATGCAAGGGGGAGGTGTGACAGTGCAAGGAGAAGGAATGCCAGCTCATGGGGAGGAAGGACAGTGCAACGAGGAAGGAATGTAGATGCAAGGGGGAGGTGTGACAGTGCAAGGGGAAGGAATGCCAGCTCATGGCGAGGAAGGACATTGCAAGGAGAAGGGATGACAGCACAATGGGGAAGGAATGCATGTGCAATGGGGCACGAGTGATATCCCAAGGGGAGAAGGTGTAACAGGGCAAAGGGGTGTGTGGAATGGCAGAGCAAAGGGGGAAATGATTGACAGTGTAAGGGCGAAGAAATGTAGGTGCAAGGGGGAAGGTGTGACAGTGCAAGGAGAGGAAGGAATGACAGTGCAAAGGGTAAAGGAATAAAAGTGCAGGGGAGGCGTGTATAGAAGGAAGAATGCAAACAGAAAACTAAATACTATTCAGTTTTATTTGTGCAATTTGGAATCACACAAATTGAAAATAAAATACTGGACTGTTGACATATACAACATAAATAAAGACTATAGGTGCCACATTAGTTGCTGTCCTATGTTGTACTGTTGATCTCAATGTTATTTCTTATTAGGCAACTGTATGTTGTCGGTAGCCCTGCACCTCATCAATGAAGTACATTGTGAGGACATCTGGTGGTTATATGTAGAATTGCAGTCTTAGGTCATTGTGTTAAATTGCAGTGTTGATCTCAATCTGATTTCTTATGAGGACATCTGCATGTTTCATTGGCACTGTACATCTCCAATTAAATAACCTGTAGGGACATCTGGTGGGTGTATGGTATTTGGCCATTGTCACATATTGTAGTGTAAATCCACAGAGTTCTGATAAAGAACTAGAGGGACAACATTCCACCAGGAACTGTTGTCATGACACCTGGATGCTGTGCTGGTGGAGACACACATCACTACTATCCATTGTTTCCTATGGCAGCTTTACCACCAGCATGGTGTCCATGGCTGCTGAATGAATGGAAAATGGCTGCCTGTGGAATGCTGGCCACTAGTTCTCTGTGTGTTGATCTCAGTGTGATTTCTAATGAGGACATCTCGATGTTGTCCTTGTTACTGAAAATCTCCAATTAAATAAGATGTGGCGACATCTCTTTGTGTATGCACAATTGCAGCCTTTGATCGTTTTCCTATATTTTTGTTTCAATCTCAATGTGATTTCTTCTAAGGACATCTGTAGGCCGTTAGTGGTACTGCACCTCTCCAATGAAATACAACCTAGACATCCTCGCTACTTGTTTCCTTGAATAGGTGCAGTACCACCGACAACCTACAGATGTCCTCATATGAGCTCACATTGAGTTCAACACTATAACATAGGACAACGTGGACCAAATGCTGTAATTATACTTACAACCTACAGATATTCCCACAATGTTTGTATGATTGCAGCCTTTGTTGCGGACAGGAGCTCTGCCTCAGAGTGCAGTGAAGAGGCAGCTGGAGGCCCACACTGGAAGCTGAGCATGCCCAACGTACAATGATATTGTATTTATTGCGCGCTCGTACACAAGTGTTTATATGTTGTACACCAACATATATATTTTATAAATAACACAAACGTTGTACACCAGGTATATACATATATATATGTAGTGTACGTCCTTGCATGTCCCTGCCGGAAATGATACGTGGGCTCTACCACATGTATACTTAAGCTCTGTATTTTGCAGCATCTAAGAGCCATCAAGAATTTTGACCCCACGTACCTCATGGCGAAACATTTTAGACAGGAACATGACAGTGATGTTCATCTACTTACATTTTTTGCTGTGGCTCATGTGCCGATCGACCCAAGAGGTGGTGATCGCACTTTAAGGCTAAGACAATTGAAAACTAGGTTCATTTTGGATTTTGATACTAAACATCCCAACGGCCACAATTTGGATGAAGAAATGCATACTTTTGGGGGAACCTGATTCTTTTGCGTGTCTCTGTGGTTTTTTGTTATCTAATACTGCTTCTTTTGGTTATTATGTTTATTATTTTTGATTTCATGTCCTGGCCTGGAGTTGCCCTAATTGTTTTTGTTGTATTATTCTTGCTATTCAACATTTACTTTTTTGTTGGTCCTTTTAGGCTGTTTTGCCGTTCTGATGTATTAGGGAGATGTGTTTTTGCCAGTGCATAAGGATTTCTGTATCCTTATTCCTGTTTTTGCTGTGGCCTTCCTTATTACCTCATTAGGCAGTATTATTCTGTCCCCGATGTTTTGCACTTTATCTTTTTGCCATTCTGTTGCACTTCCGCATACCTCGCTCATAGGTTTGCAGTAGGAATGCACCGTATTCTGTAGCACTGAGTGATGCTTTTATGAAGTTCCACGCTTTGTACCGGATGGTTTTGACCTGAAACATGTTTTTATTCTAAGGGTTGCATATATTGACTGCTTGTAACTGTCCATTGAGATTCCACATTAGGCAATATTTTTCTGTCCATGCTGTTTTTCCATCCAACATTGTCCCCATGCTGCTATATTGAGCTAGATTTGCACGTGCACTTTATCTTTTAGCTATTTGCTGCATCTTTTTGTACTTTGTTCGTATGATGACATGGGAATGCACTTGTACTTTATATTACAGTTGTGGACTATTATGTTTTGCTGACATCTATCTCAATATGCGTCCCCTTTTATTTTATCAGGATGATTACCCTGCATGTTTCGTGATGTATTTCATTGCATTTTGCATTATTTTTGGTTCTTCTAATTCTATTTTGTATACGACCAATGCAGGGCACTGCTACATTCTAATATGGCCGCCATGGTCGTGACAGAACTGTCAGTATGTGGAATTAGGCAACATCGCAAAAGGACTAAACTTGCAATATGTACTGTGATTGTTTTCACGTCTCCCTAACGTGATCAAGCGCTCGGAGGAGCGCGAAACGCATAGTTCAGGACACTGCCCTGGCGTCCTGTTGTGTTTTGCTGTGTGTCTTGCCTATTACCTTTTTTTAACCATTATTTCCATATATTAAACTCGTTCTGCTTATTGGATCCGAGTTTGTTATTTCTTCGTTGGGACCTGTTGACCTCATGCTTGGAGTGCGGTTTTCTTTTCCTCCATGTTGTCACGATATATATATATATATATATATATATATATATATATATATATATATATATATATATATATATTTTTTTTTTTCAAAAATAACTCAGACGTTTCTTATACGAGATGCAATATGTATCAATATGTATAATCATGAAATATAATAATATTTAAACATTCAACATTATCGTTTATCCTTCCATTCAGTATAGTCCATAAAATGTAAAGTTTAAAGATTAAATATGGGGCCGGTTTTAAATAGGTCATTAGAGAATGTGCATTCTCCCTGTAATTACCTCCAAGTATCGAAAATGGGCCCATAGCTGTGCCCTGTGTCTGAGTTGTTGCATGAGGGTAATTAGATCGAGTGACAAAATGGGAGTACAGCCATTATTTGCTACAACATTCATGGCAAGTCTTTATAAAGGAAGATACTGGTTTTGCCATTGCCTGAAGTAGGTCTCCAAATGAACCTAGTACCAGTCTTTGTGAGTTAGCATCCTCTTAATGTACAAGAAATAGTGTCTTTTTTGGCTGCGGTGCTCAAGGACATTAATCCAAGCTCTTTACAGAGGGTGTTATATAGGTATCACAGACAGGAAAGACTAACAACACAGTTAGTACAATCAATGTGTCCTCTCCTTGTGTATATATATATATATATATATATATATATATATATATATATATATATATATGTATCAGTAACAAAAAACATTTGTGATGTCATCTTTGATGTCCTAGGTGTCAGTCTTAGCAGTGCAGGGTGGTGGTGGGAATTATGGTTGCTTAGCTTACCATAACTGACGAATTTCAGGGGTTTTTCGGTTTTACTTGGAACCATAAAGTCCCATTAACAAAGTTGTTTTTAGTAAATTTCATAGGTTATTAATAGCGCAACTTAACCATAACGTCCCTTTAACAACGTTTTTTGTTACTGAATTTGATAGGTTTTTAGTAGCAACCCTTAACCATAACATCCATTCAACAACATTTTTTTAGTGAATGTGATTGGTGTGTAGTAGTGCTACGTATCCTAAATGTAAACAATGATCAGAATTCATTGCACACCTTGTGGACAATGCCACATGCACATTTCCCTTACACAGCTGCGATACTTATTTGTGCGCAGCCATTACTAATGCAGAACACAGTGCATATTGTTTGCAAAAGTACTATTTATCTGAAAACGACATGACATACTATCAACCCTCCTTCCCAACAAACAGCATCACTGCTGTAATGAAGGAGCATGAAAAACAGTACCCCCAGGTAATAAGGAACACATGCACAACATTTTGGGCCGTCCACCTAACCCTCCAAAGTACTGTTTGGTGTCTTGTTGCTCATTTCCATTCGCACCTTTCCTTCTAAGCGGGGTTTGAAAAAAAAAAGCCATCCGTCCAGAAAGTAAATATTCCTTTAAGAACCACCTTTCACAGTTTGAAAATAAATAACGCAAAGACTGCATCTACTTTATATTTCTCAGTACAGTACACTTCAACGTTAACATGGGGAATGCATCGCATTAACAATGTAGATTTCCTAAGCTATGACACGCGCTACTTAAAAAGGAGGATTTTTGGTTTTATTTCGGGACGCCCGAGGCATCCCAAAGTAAATCCAAAATTCCCTTTCCAAGATGGCCACCATACAAATGGAAAGCGTAGTTACATTCACCGGCCCTCTTCCCTTTCCATGGCAGCCTCCAAAACCACAAAAGGAAACCCTGATAACATACTAGGATGAGGACTTTTTCTTCCCTTTATACTTTACCCTAATGTGGAGCAACACTATGACTAAAGTGGTCGCAGGTTGACCTAACTTTCCAAAGTACTGTTTGGTGTGTCGTTGCTCATTTCCATTCACACCTTTCCTTGTAAGTGGGGTTGGAAAAAAAAAGTGTGGGCCATATACCTTTTTTGCAAAGTTTGGTGTGGATTCGTCCAGGGGGAGCCAAGTTATAAGCCACCCAAAAAGTGCTCTTGTTTTGCTATATGGTTCCATGGTGGGGTAGGAACTAATATTAACACATTTGGTGAGCCAGCCAGGAGTCCATTGCACCTCTGATCCAGTGGATGATCGAGCCATGGTCCACGAGCAGGCAACGGACGGTGTGGAAGGTGGGGCACACTGCATAAAGAAGGGCAACAGACTTCCTGCAGCCACATCACTAGCCCGCCAGCTGACCTCGACCACACACTGCGACTTCATTCCTCTGCCTATGGAAGAATAGAAGACACTAAGAGAGTTGGATGGAAGTTTGTTTCAAGTTGGAACATTTTAAAGAGGCATATGGAAGAATAAAGTTAGACTGCACTGACTTTGGGGAACATTGTTTTAAACGGACCATAGAGCATTCAGCATCGTGATCACTATATCAATAAAAAAAAGTGGATGTTGGGGAAAAGGTACCTATTTGGAACAACATTTACCCACTACCCCGGAAGGTATATCCGGTTGGGAACTAATAGTAAAAAAAGGATTGGGGGCAGTGTTGTTTCTGTGGGAATTGCACAAATATACTGCTCAAAACACAGAATCGCAGTTTCCTGCGTATGGGTCTTTTGATCTTGAAAAAGATAGGATACTTAGGCAACTGCTTGACTGCATTAGGAGACAAGGCTATCAGACCCATGCAATGGGAAACTTATAGACAATGGGAAAACTATGACAGGGAAAAGTGGATAACAGAGGCATAACTTAAAAAGTGAAAACCTCAGTCTGAAAGATGAAAAGCTAGGTTATATAACCAAAAGAAATTAGGGGAAAAATGGGAGCAGGACGATAGGGAAGATCTAATGAAAGCAAAAGGAGTGTTTATGGCAAGACTAGTAACACGCCCATCTGCCTCAGTCCCAGAGGATGACCCAGATCGTCTGTTAGAATGCTTATTAACAAGGAGTAGATGTTCACCCCCTTATTTCACCTGATGGCTGAGAATCACTGTGGGTGAAAATTAAAACCTCCCCACACACAACTCTTAACGTACTTACTATCTATCGACCACCCAAGGGCATGCCCTTTCTTGAAGAGCAGTTTATCAATCTTTTGGCTCAAATCTGCACTACTAAAAGCCCTTTGGTCATCATGAGTGATCTTAACCACTGGGCCAATGACCAACTTGACAAAGTGGGCCTCAGCCTTATGAACTCCATTACTTCAGTCGGACTCACACAATGGATCAAATCTCCCACATCAAAAAGTGGACACCCTCTCGATTGGCTCTTATCGCAAAATAATAACATCTCAGTCATTACGGTCACACCAAGTATATGGTCTGACCATTCCCTTATCCAGGCCAAGATTGCTTTACCTTATTCTGCACCCAAATATAACACCCACCCGCGTGTACGAAAGATGACTCGTAATTTGAAAAACATAACAGCCCCCAAACTATCTTCGTTGCCATCATCTAAGTTACAACCCTTATCCAACTTTGTTGACTCTTCTGCCTTAGTTAACCACTTGACTCTTATCATCAAAGAAGCAGTTAATGACCTTGCTCCCATGAAAATGAAGGTAATCAAGTCTGAAGCCACAAAGAACACATGGTTCTCAGAAGATATTGTCACTGCCAGACAAACCAAAAGAGCTCTAGAAAGATCCTGGAGAAGGGAGCCCAATGACAATACTTTAGCTGCCTATAGGAAATCCAAACTGGCATACAAGAAACGTATGATTAATGCAAAGCCACACACTACAACAGAAGGATCATAAACACCCAATCTAATGTTGGTGAGCTGTTTAAAATTCAAGCTGAATTTCAGGATCAGCCACCACCATCCAATAATATGACCAAAGATTCCAAATGGTGCCAGGACATCCATGTAGCATTTTTATCTAAAATTGATTCCCACAAGGAAAAAATCAAAGATGCCCTTAGCAACGTGGCACCTAGGTCACCTATAAAAAGAACAACCCTTCTCAACAACTCCGATAGTAGAATTCCTCAATTTTCCTTCACTCATTACTCGGAAAAGGAGCTACTTAAAGTAATACAAGATATTAAGGCTACATCCTGCCCAGCAGATGACTTTCTCACAAACATCTTCAAGGAATCTACTGACGTACTGGTCCCTTGGATCACCAAGCTGATAAACCTATCTTTTGATGAAGTTGTGGTACCTGATGCGCTCAAATCCACATGGATAACCCCTTTGTTAAAAAATAAAATTTGGACCCCACTAATAAAGATAACTACAGGCCAATAACCAATGTGCCCTTCATTCTGAAGATATTGGATAAGCTAGCCTATATGCAATTGCAGGCTCATGTCGAAGAAAACAAATTCCTTGGCACTCGACAGTCAAGCTACAGGGCTCGTCACGGGACCGTGACGGCCATGCTCAACTTAAAGTCCATGCTTGCGGGCATAGCAGACAAAAATCAAGCCGCGTTGCTGATGCTACTGACCTCTCTGCAGTTTTCGATCTGGTTGATCACAGTTTATTACTGACAAGACTCGGAGAGGTCGCAAATTGCTCCATGCAAGCATCAAGATGGATAGCCTCCTTCTTGGGCTCTAGAATGGTAAGGGTATGCATGGGAAGCAATCAATCCACTCCCATCTCTCAAACTTGTGGAGTCCCACAGGATTCTTGTCTGTTGCCACTGCTTTTTAATTTGTATATTCGTCCCCTCCTTGATCTTCTTAGTAAACTTGGAGTTCAATATACAAACTACGCAGACGACACTCAGGTCGTCATACAACTAAGTGGCTTGTATAAGAACAACGTTGAAACTATCAACAGCATCTACAAAGCCATACAGGACTGGATGGCCTGCAACTCCCTACTTTGAACAACAAAAAAACTGAGCTCATGATAGTGTCCTCTAAGAACACCCGGAACAAACTTGATTCTGACTATGCCAACTTCCCTATTGCAGACAATACCATCACTGTCCAAAGGAAAGTTAAGACCTTGGGAGTCGTTCTGGATGAGGAGCTATCTATGAAGTCTCATGTCTCCAACTTCAGGTCCAGTGGATGATTGATTCACAAGCAAATCAGCTATATTTGCCCTTTCATTACAGTGGAAAACTATGCTCTCCTGTCTACAGCAATGATAAACTCCAGACTTAACTACTGTAAAAGTCTTTTGTCTGGCACTACTGTCACCAATATTCAATCTCTACAGGTGGCTCAGAACAATGCTGTGCGCACCATCTTCAATCAATCTCGTTGCACTCATATCTCCACCTTCAGGAAAAAGCTACACTGGCTTCCTGTAAAACATTGCATAACAAACAAAGTACTAACGACAACACACAAGTGCTTGTCCCTCATCAATCCCACCTGTCTGTACATATTAGCATCAAGTCCAATCCAATGGAAGAAACCTTTGTTCTTCCACTGCTACTCTCCTTGATCACCCCAGATTTAAGACAGCTAAATTTGGGGGCATCACCCTTGACGTCCGAGGCCCCCTCCTCTGGAATGCCCTACCAGCTGGGATACGACAGATCCAAAACTATTCCGTGTTTAAGCAAGCCATAAAGACTCACCTTTTCAACCTGGAGTAACCCTCCACGGCCTCACTCTCTTTCTACTGGTCATGTTGTGTGTGTCTTGTCTTTATTTTTTGTGCGCCCTGAGGCCTACGGGCATTCAGTGTGTAATAAGAATTAAAATAAATAAATAAATGAGGAGAAAGAAATTAAAACAACACAGGGGCTGCCCGTTCAAGCAGACAGGCCACAGTCAACAATACTGCATTTGCAGAAAAGGTATTAGCTCCATGGAGAAAATTAGATGCAAGTAAATTAAGTGATAGTACTAAAACATTTTCACAACAGCACGAAAACGAGTCTGTCGTAAAAGCCATAGGGCCCCATTCCGAGTTTGTCGGTCCAGGAACTACGGACCGGTAAGCTTGCTGGTACAGTAATACCCGAACCAGCAAACTATGAGTTGTGTTCCCAGGTGCCTTTCTGCCCGCCAGCATCCACGAGCACAGCATGTCGGATGCACCGGCACCGTTATAAACGATGGCGGTGCATCCGAGCTCCCCATTTCCATTCAGCCCAGTGGGGCTGAATGGGGAGCATCTTTTTTACAGCACCTGCAAATGAGCAATATCTGGATCCGGCAAGGCTGTAATGACCCAGTAATTGCCCATTCGCTGGTGCTGGAAAAAATCGACTCCGGCGGGAGCGCCGCCTGTATTACAGGTACAGCTGTCCGCTGGGGTCGTAATGACCCCCATAGTCACCATATTGAGTAACAAGATGTGGGCAATACACAGGGAAATAAACAACCCTAATATAGTTCATCCACTCCCCGCAGGTTATTTGACAACCTGCCGGGATAACGAGAATGGAACACTACACATAAGGATAGCGCGAGAGGCTATACCTCGCTACGTAAAGCAGCTCAATTAAGCACCCTTTAAGGATACGTATAAGGACGTTGGAGACACAACTTTGCCCATGAGAGACGTCCCAGGGTGTCACGAGGATAAGCCTATGAACCAGGTACATGTTCCTTGGACTAGAATGGAATTACTATAGTTCACCAAAGATTATCCAGACATAAGCAAAACCCTGAACAGTGGTAGATACAGACAGAACGAGTGTTAAAAACTGGCCCTCTAACATGCGGTGATATAGATACATTATTTTCATGCATTTTACCTGCTGATCTGTGGCGATTCTGCTGTATGCAGAACAGTCTTGATTTTGGGATAGATTGGTCCCAGTTAGAGGGAGGGGCACATACGCGAGGGGAAAGGGGTCTGTTGCAGGACTCAATTATGGATCTGCCACCTACATTAATGAATAAGATACAACAGTTAGTGCCCCAAAAACAGATTAACTGCATGTCACCAAGAAGAAGACGAATCAGTGGAGAAATATTTTCAAAGAAAGGAAGAGGCTGTGTTCTATAGTGGTAGGGACATGGCTACGCCAGAAGGACAAAAAGTGTTTTGTTCCCATTTTGTCCAAGGCCTATTGCAACATCTAAAACATCATATTTAGACATAGGACTCTACATGGAACAACATGAATACAGCATCCATATTAACAATGGCGAGATATTATGCCAACAGACATGGAAAGAGTACAGGGGAAAAAGAGAAAAGGTTTGAGGAGGTAGAGGCATGTTTAGAGGGGGAAGAGGTCGTAGTGCACCAACAAGTCAGAAGACCACTGGATGAGCTATTGCCCACAGCATTTCAGAGGAAGAGGGCGATCACATGGAAGAGGTTTATACAGAGGGTTTTCTAGAGGGTTGACTAATGGCTATGGTGCGGAAAAGGAGCAGAGCACTACCAAAACAGAAAGACCACAGGAAAATGAAAAATGGGGAGGCTAAGGGTGCTCACTATTTTGACCCCAGACAAGGCCAGCAATACTCAGCATGAGAGTATTATGAGGACGAATATAATTTCTCCGGTTATGGTAAAGGGTGTGTGATGATCCATGTAGATCCAAAAGGTCCATTTGTACAATCCAACGTTCTGGGAAAGCAGGCTACATTGTATTTGGACACAATAGCATCGAATACACCCATATCCCTCAAGTTAGTGCCCTCGATACCCCTTTGCGGGAAAATAAATACATCAGTGGAATTTTCTAATGAACCTGTAAAAAGCCCAATATCTGAACCAGTGGACTTTGTCATAGGTCCAGTAACCTGTCAAACCCTGTTTGTAGTAACTGATAAATGTGCTTTGGATTTTCTGGGAATGGACATGTTACGTTGCATGCATGCAAATATCTATTGCTCCCCTGATGGGGTTTGTCTAATTTGTAACACTACAGCTTTTTCCAAATGTTTTGTGGCCACTAACCCAGCACCGGGTGTACCAGCAGAACTAACAACTGTGTATGCACGTATATTGACCAACAAAACCAATGATGTAGGTTGCATGTCTCTACAGCCGATAAGAATAAAAGTAAAACCAGATGCAGTATTGCCCATAGTTCCCCAATACAAATGCTCACAGGAGGGACTGGAAGGCATTAGATCAGTGATTCATGAATTGTTACAAAAAGGGGTGCTCAAAGAAACAACCAGGCGTCCCATACCTCCTGTCCAAAAGAAGGTAGATGGAAAACCATGTTCTCCTCCTCAGTGTAGACTAATAATTGATTTGAGAGCAATTAATAAAATATAGGAAACCAAGTATCCTGTGGTTCCAGATATGATGTCCCTGTTTACAATGATTCCATCTAGTGCAAATTATTTCCCTGTAATGGAACTGAAGAATGCTTTTACACCATCCTTATCCATGAGGACAGCCAATACCTGTTTGCCTTTAACATTGAGGAAGACCATATTGGTATCTGAGAGCACCACAAGGGTACACTGAAAGCCCCAGCATTTACAGTCAAGTGCTTAAAACTCAATTAGATGCCTTTTCCCCTGATGAGGGCACAGTACTCATCCAGTATGTTGATGACCTGTTCATAGCATCAGGTACCGGAGAGCAATGTATTGAACACCATCAATCACTAGTTTCAAGCAATGTGAGTGGGGACGATACAGAAAATGATATGTTTCAAGGTGTAAAAGAAATAAAATCTGCAGCTACCAAACATGAATTAAAACAATGGAAAGAATGTGCAGAAAATGTTGACGGGTTATGGGTTAGAAGAACACCAGAAGGAAATAGGTTAATGACCAAATGCCTTTTTACCATTGATGATGACCCAAGCATTCCATGTGGGGTTAGAAGTTTTAATTAAAGCACTACCTTCTGTCTGGAGTATCAATGACATTAGAAAATCTGCTTGAGCTCACTGTAAGGCATGCATGATTTGCGCATTGTATAACGTTGGAAAAAGTGAAGGAGTACCAGCTGGACATTTTAGGCTACCCAAGTATCTATTTGAAGCCCTTCAAATGGATTTCATAGAGCTTCCTACCTGTCAGAATAAGAAATATGCCCTGCTGGTGGTGTGCATGCTCAGCAAATGGGTCAAATCATACCCCTTGAAGGACAATACAGCACTTAGCACAGAAAAGACTTTGGCGAAGGATTACTTTCCTACATATGAACTGCCTCATACAATTTGGAGCGACAATGGTGTTCACTTCGTTATCTCCACTTTGGAACTGATGTGCAACGCACTTGGGATAAGGCATGAATGTCATGCGATGTACCTTCCCAAAGCAGCTAGTTTGGTGGAACGTACCAACACCACTCTGAAAAACAAAATGTCAAACATGTGTGTCATCAGCAAACTTGACTGGCTCAATGCCTTGGTGTTGTGTTCTAAGCACACAATCACACACTCATGGGTCGGGTTGACACTATAGGAAATTATGATGGACAGACAAGCAAATGTGTGGGGAATCCCAAGTACAAAGAAGTTGAGTGATGTACCTTACCCTGCACTAATTGACTATTGCAAAGAGCTCAGTAAAGCACTGCCTATTCTCCATAAACAGGTCACAAACAAGTTGTCACTGCCATTGGATCGGCCTGGACATGGCATACGACCAGGAGATTGGATTCTAAGAATTTCCAGAAGACACCCAGCCTGAAACCCAGTTAGAAGGGTCCAGTCCAAGTGCTCCTCGTGACCCAGACAGCTGTGAAGTGTGAGGGCCACTAGAACTAGATCCACACAAGTTTTGTTAAGCAGGCACCAACCACATCAAGTGCCCATACACTGATGCACAGCCGTCCAGCACACGAGTCACGATCAATGTAAGCACTGTAACTACAGCCCCCCCATACAACCTGAGACCCAGAAAAGCAGTGAGTGTGTTGTGAACTCTGACATTGGATATTTCATTCACACCTTTGGACTTATCGAACTTTGGAACAGTGCTGAACCAGGAGAAAAGAAAAAGCCGACTACCAGGTGGTCAATACCGCCACCCTTAAAAGGACTACCTGGGGGTGTGGTAGCATTCAAGAGAGACACTCCTAAACAGATACATACACACCCCACCAAGCACCACTGTTGAAATATCACTTGAGCCCCCACGAGATCTTGATGGGCCGTAGAATACATGTACCTCTCTCGCATCGTACCTGCACTGCATGAGACGCACACAAGACCACAGAGGTCCTAGGAGAGGAGTTTAGGGAGTACCTTAGGGCTTTAACCAAAAGTGTCAAGATTATATATTCACAGGTTGTGTCTTCTCACCAACAGACTACAGTTGAAAATGGCAAAGAGACAGATGATCAAGACAAGACACAGCTACTCCCGGGTGACCACATTTATGTCCAGTACTTCGTACGCATTTGGAATGAGCGGCTTTCCCATGGTCCGCTTTGTGTTATTTACACGACTCTGACTGCTGTGAAGGTGTAGGGCAACAATAGTTGGATCCATGTCAGTGATACCTGAAGGGATACCGGCACAGGAGCCGGGGCAGGCTCAATGTTAGGTAGGCTCTAAGGATGTGCCGTTCATTCCAGTGGAAAAGGGGGGTGCGAACGAACATCTGGGACTTGAATTTCTTTGTTTAGAAAAAGGAGAAATATTCAAATTCATGATCTATGTTAGATTGAGGGGGTAATTCATAGAATTCAGCGCACAAGTGGCGCATGCGGCTGGCGCACAGTGTGCGCGTGCAAATCCTTGCACCAGCCGCGTGCGCCAAAACCCATTTCCGCGCACAGCGTATTCATGGATTCCAGCTACCAAAACCAGCCGTGGCGCACAGTGGCGCAGCGACCCTGCAGCAGCGTCAGTTACGCCCCCAAGAACGCCTCTCGCGCAGGGAAAAGCCATCAAAATCCCCAATCCAGCGCAAAGGGCTGCGCTAACCCTGTAGCAGCACGGCAAGCGGGCTACGTGTATCACTGGGGTGCGCGGGAAGTACCTCACGTCATTTCAGCTGGGTACGTGCATTTCAGGGGTGCGCGGGAAGTTCCACACGCGAATGTCCTGGCTACGTGTATTTCAGGGTGCGCGGGAAGTTTCACACGCGATATCAGCAGGGTACGTGTATTCCAGGGGTGCGCGGGAAGTTCCACAAGCGAATGTCCAGGCTACGTGTATTTCGGGGTGCGCGGGAAGTTTCACACGTGATATCAGCAGGATACGTGTATTCCAGGGGTGCGCGGGAAGTTCCACACGTGATTTCAGCAGGGTACGTGTATTACAGGGGTGCGCTTGAAGTTCCACACGCGATTCCATCAGGGTACGTGTATATCAAGGGTGCGTGGGAAGTTCCACACGTGAATGTCCTGGCTACGTGTATTTCGGGGTGCGCGGGAAGTTTCACATGCAAAGTCAGCAGGGTACGTGTATATCAGGGGTGCGCGGGAAGTTCCACACGCGAATGTCCTAGCTACTTGTATTTCGGGGTGCGCGGGAAGTTTCACACGCCATATCAGCAGGGTACGTGTATTCCAGGGGTGCGTGGGAAGTCACACACGCAAAGTCAGCAGGGTACGTGTATATCAGGGGTGCGCGGGAAGTTCCACACACGAATGTCCTGGCTACGTGTTTTCGGGGTGCACGGGAAGTTTCACACGCGATATCAGCAGGGTACGTGTTTTCCAGGGGTGCGCGGGAAGTTCCACACGTGATTTCAGCAGGGTACGTGTATTACAGGGGTGCGCGGGGAGCACGACACGTGACTTGCACGTGTGGGTCCTCCCAGGTGTTCCCTCTACACCCTCCACGGCCCCGGCAGGTGGCTCACACCACAGGGGCCTACCCTGCACATGTCCTGCAGGCACCCCATCCACCATGGCCATGCCCCCCAGCCAACCCACATGTCAACTTGCACTACTGCCCACCAACGCATGTCCCCCTGCACCCCCAGCCACCAGGGGCACCCTCCACCAGGCCCCCACCCATGTCTCCCACCACCCCCACCCCCCAGCAGTGCAGGGGCAGCCTCCACCAGGCCCCCACCCATGTCCAACTCATGTTCCCCACCACCCCCACCCCCCTGCAGTGCAGGGGCACCCTCCACCAGGCCCCCACCCATGTCCAACTCATGTCCCCACCACCCCCACCCCCCAGCAGTGCAGGGGCACCCTCCACCAGGCCCCCACCCATGTCCAACTCATGTCTCACCACCCCCACCCCCCAGCACTGTGGGGCACCTGCCAGCAGGCCCCCACCCTTGTCCAACTCATGTTCCCCACGACCCCCACCCCCCAGCACTGTGGGGCACCTGCCAGCAGGCCCCCACACATGTCTCCCACCACCCCCACCCCCCAGCAGTGCAGGGGCACCCTCCACCAGGCCCCCACCCATGTCTCCCACCACCCCCACCCCCCAGCAGTGCAGGGGCACCCTCCACCAGGCCCCCACCCATGTCTCCCACCACCCCCACCCCCCAGCACTGTGGGGCACCTGCCAGCAGGCCCCCACCCATGTCCAACCCATGTCCCCACCACCCCCACCCCCCAGAAGTGTGGGGCACCTGCCAGCAGGCCCCCACCCATGTCAAACTCATGTTCCCCACCACCCCCACCCCCCAGCAGTGCAGGGGCACCCTCCACCAGGCCCCCACCCATGTCTCCCACCACCCCCACCCCCCAGCACTGTGGGGCACCTGCCAGCAGGCCCCCACCCATGTCCAACTCATGTCCCCACCACCCCCACCCCCCAGCACTGTGGGGCACCTGCCAGCAGGCCCCCACCCATGTCCAACTCATGTTCCCCACCACCCCCACCCCCCAGCACTGTGGGGCACCTGCCAGCAGGCCCCCACCCATGTCTCCCACCACCCCCACCCCCCAGCAGTGCAGGGGCACCTGCCAGCAGGCCCCCACCCATGTCCAACTCATGTTCCCCACCACCCCCACCCCCCAGCACTGTGGGACACCTGCCAGCAGGCCCCCACCCATGTCCAACTCATGTCCCCACCACCCCACCCCCCAGCACTGTGGGGCACCTGCCAGCAGGCCCCCACCCATGTCCAACTCATGTTTCCCACCACCCCCACCCCCAGCACTGTGGGGCACCTGCCAGCAGGACCCCACCCATGTCCAACTCATGTCCCCACCACCCCCACCCCCCAGCACTGTGGGGCACCTGCCAGCAGGCCCCCACCCATGTCCAACTCATGTTCCCCACCACCCCCACCCCCCAGCAGTGCAGGGGCACGCTCCACCAGGCCCCCACCCATGTCTCCCACCACCCCCACCCCCCAGCACTGTGGGGCACCCGCCAGCAGGCCCCCACCCATGTCCAACTCAGGGCCCCACCACTCCCGCCCCCCAGCACTGTGGGGCACCTGCCAGCAGGCCCCGACCCATGTCTCCCACCACCCCCACCCCCCAGCAGTGCAGGGGCACCCTCCACCAGGCCCCCACCCATGTCTCCCACCACCCCCAGCCCCCAGCAGTGCAGGGGCACCATCACCCATGTCTCCCACCACCCCCACCCCCCAACACTGTGGGGCACCTGCCAGCAGGCCCCCACCCATGTCCAAATCATGTCCCCACCACCTCCACCCCCCAGCACTGTGGGGCACCTGCCAGCAGGCCCCCACCCATGTCCAACTCATGTTCCCAACCACCCCCACCCCCCAGCACTGTGGGGCACCTGCCAGCAGGCCCCCACCCATGTCTCCCACCACCCCCACCCCCCAGCAGTGCAGGGGCACCCTCCACCAGGCCCCCACCCATGTCTCCCACCACCCCCACCCCCCAGCAGTGCAGGGGCACCCTCCACCAGGCCCCCACCCATGTCTCCCACCACCCCCACCCCCCAGCACTGTGGGGCACCTGCCAGCAGGCCCCCACCCATGTCCAACTCATGTCCCCACCACCCCCACCCCCCAGCACTGTGGGGCATCTGCCAGCAGGTCCCCACCCATGTCCAACTCATGTTCCCCACCACCCCCACCCCCCAGCAGTGCAGGGGCACCCTCCACCAGGCCCCCACCCATGTCTCCTACCACCCCCACCCCCAGCAGTGCAGGGGCACCCTCCACCAGGCCCCCATCCTTGTCTCCCACCACCCCCACCCCCCAGCACTGTGTAGCACCTGCCAGCAGGCCCCCACCCATGTCCAACTCATGTTCCCCACCACCCCCACCCCCCAGCAGTGCAGGGGCACCCTCCACCAGGCCCCCACCCATGTCCAACTCATGTCCCCACCACCCCCACCCCCAGCACTGTGGGGCACCTGCCAGCAGGCCCCACCCATGTCCAACTCATGTTCCCCACCACCCCCACCCCCACCCCCCAGCACTGTGGGGCACCTGCCAGCAGGCCCCAACTCATGTTCCCCAGCCAACATGTCATCACAATCTAGATCCCTGGTCCCTATGGTCAGCCTCCAAATGCAAAATACCCACCCGAGTATTGCATCCACCCACTCAGAAATGGCAATTACATGACAGTACACCAATTGCAAGTTTCGAAACAAACACATGTCCCTCACATACACCCAATGGGTGTCAGTGAATCTCAAAACCCATATCATGATATTCATGAAACCAATGAGATGATACTACACATTGAAGTTCGATAAAAAAATATGTATTAAAGGAAACATAAATAGATTCAAAAATACAGAAACAGAAATGGGAATGTACAAAAATGAAAAGAATCATGTCCGTTAAAAAAAGCTAAACCAAAAATCAAAATCCAAAGTAATGGTGTCCAAAGTCACTGTCCACAATAGCAAATCCAATGGGAAATAATAATTGAAAGCCATTGCTCCATGGGTAAATTGTGAAAGAAAAATAAAATCCAACAGTGAACTATGTACAGACGCACAAGCCAGGGTCCATTATCCCAACAAAAGAAATGAAACCTATCTAACTACACTAACTAATAAAATAAACTATATACAAAAATGTGGCCAATGTCCAAAAGGTCCAAAATAAATCCAAAAAAAAATTAAACCTAACACTACCTACATAACTATGTACAAGAGCAGCGGGCTAGTCTGACGGCTCACTTTTGGATGTCCCGGGCCAGGGCATCATCGAACTCCTGCTCAATGTCCCGGAGGCGGTCCTCCTCCATGGCCCAGAGGGTCCGCAGGGCCATCGACGTGTCCACCTCCAACCCCCTGCGGATTGCCTCGAGGCACTCGGCCCGCCTCTCCGCCCTGACCAAGGTGAGCCGTGCCTCTTCCGCCCGCTGCCGCTCCGTATCTATGGCGTGGCCCAACCGCTGCCACACGGAAGACACTCTCTGTCCTGGGTCCTCCTGCCCTCCGGCCGATGCCTGCCCCTCCGATGTTGAAGGCCCCGAGCCTTCATGGCTCCCACCACATTCCTGCTGTGCCTCTGCCCGTGCACTGCCTCCTGCTGCCTGCACATCCTCCGCCGGCTGGGGTGCAGTCGTTGATGTGGCCACCCCTGCTGGACGTCCGACTCCTGAATGTGGCAGGGATGCCTCCTCCACCAGCCTGGCCGCACCGTCAGAGGCAGCTCCACAGGGCACCCAGGTGACTGATGGGTGGGAATATGGCACGGAGGACGACTGGCACGTAGGGGGTTCAGTTGAGGAGGGGGTCCTAGCAAGCCCCATCAAACAGAGGAATCCGGCCTGGGTGACCTGTCCCAGCAGGCTGACGTGGTCAACGAGCCATTCGAGATGACGTGCAGTCTCCTCATGAAAAGACTGCAGGTCACCTCGCATGGCCCGTTGACGCAACGCCACACCAGTCAGGACAAGCTCAACCCGGACCCGGATAGCCACGTCCGCAGGCAGAGGAAGGCCAGTTGTCGTTTGCTCATCCCCTGCCTGAAAACGGGTCTGGACGTAGGCATCCCTGCTGGTGCAAGATGATGCAGGGACAGGATCAGGGACAGGATTGCACACAGGCACCTCCGCGGCGGCCTGTGCTGCCTCCTGTCCCTGGTCCTGCACTGCACCACTAGCACCAGTGGGATCCCCAGCTCCAGACCCCATCTCTGTTGCTTGCACGGCCTCCTCCTCCACCAAACCCCCCACCAACCTGGATGACTCCGTGCCATCTTCCCCCGTTGGGCCCTGTGGGGTCCCAGCTGCCCCTTCTGCTGCCGAGGAGTCCAACTCCAACCTCCGCCTCTTGGACCTCCTCCCGGCAGCTGCGGCCTGGGACACGGCACCGGACTCCTCACTCCCCGACGAGATGACAACATGGGAGGGGAGCCGGGCCTTGCGTCTCCGGCTGGCGGTGGGATCCCCGCCGCTGTGCTCCACAGCACCTTCTCCGCCCTCTTCATTAGTTGACGCTGCAGACAGGGAGAAATAAAACACAGGCATCAGGGCACTGTACAATGGACACATACACACATGACAGTTGTACATGAGTGGCATTGGCAAACCTCAGACATGCCATCACAATCCCCAACACACATGTCATTTCAACTCGCACACATGATCCATACCACAGCCATATTGCAACTGCCAGCACTATCCATACCCATACAACAGCATGAGCAGGCAAAGGTGAGCCAGACATCACATGCAACACAGGAAGTGCACCACACATGTACACACACCACCACACTTGCATGCATGTGTACACCTCTGCCAAGTGTCGCAGTGTTCAGATGGGCATCCATGTCACATCTGCCAATCAGGTTTCCACATCCCGCTGTCACATGCATCCATGTTGCATCACTGTTGCACCCGTGTCAAATACACACAAATGCACATGTACACAGTGCTGATACATGCAGCTGAAAACAACATACATGCGTGACATCACGGACATGTCTACTTACATACACATTCATCCAAACATGTGTGCCCACACAACTGCATTTGGCATGCAAGCCTACACACACAAGCACCATCCATGTCTCACACATTACAGCCCTCGCATGTGTTAGCCCCACGGCCCTGTACACCCCCACCCATACTCGACCTAATACAAACAGATGTGCAACCTGCACACTACTGAAACATCACCACACGCACAGCTCACAATCAGGATGCATGTACACTTACCGCTCGACTCCAGACGGGTCTGCCTCTCAAGGACCTGGACGTGGAGCGCTGGGGATATGCCTTCCAGGACCCTCATCTGATCTTCCGACAAGTGGCCCCGGCACCCCTTGGCATCCGCTGCCTTCAAGAGGCGCCGGGCCTTGTTCAGGGTCCTGGACCTGAAGTCCTCCCAGCGCTTCTTGACATGTTGGAAGTCGCGGACTGCCACCCTCTCCGCGTTGATGGCAGTCACGATGTCAGTCCAGATCCGAGTCCGTCCTTCCTTGTCGGCGCGGGAACTTCCGAAGAGGGCATCATACTGCCCCAGGACTTGCTCCACCAGGACACCAACTTCGGTGGCACTGAAGCTGGTGCCCCTCTGCCTCTCTGGCCGGGGGATGTCAGTGGTGCCAGATGTTGCAGTGCCCGACATGACAAACCCAGAGGCAGGAGTGGGTGGGCAACTGCGTCCTGGGGCTGGGCTGTGGAGCGATGTAATCCCAGTCGGGAGTCTTCAGTTCCGGCAGGAGTGGTCACAGCAACAGCACCCCTGGCTGATGTGCAGGCAGCAAATGGCAGGGCACGTGGGCAGCAGGCAGTCAGGCAGCAGCAGAAGGCAGGTGGGAGCGTGCTCAGGGCTCTGGGGGGGCAGTAGTTCGGCCTTCTGGGCAGGAGCGTGGTCTTCCGTGTGCTTACGCGTGGCCAGCTTGATACGGAGTGATTTGGCACGTGAAAATTCGGCACGTCAGTGTGTAATTCGAGGAAAGGCCCTTAGCGTGTAAGCGCGTCTGCACGCATAGGCAATTTCATTGGACAGAAGGCCCCTCAAGCGCAAGCACCCCTGTGACGTGACGCAAACAGGCGTGCATGGGCATTTCAGCATGCGTGAAAAACTGCACGTTCGCGTGTAATACGAGGAAAGGGACCATGCGCATAAGTGACGTGACGCACGCGTGCATTTCCCTCAGCACGGGTTAAAGGTGAGCGGGCCGAGCAGTTCGCTGTACGTGCCTTTAGTGGAGACCGACGTGTGTTGCTGCTTCCTGTTGTTTCGCGCGCCATCACAACTTCACAGCTATCAAGGACGTATCTCTTCTTTTGGTGGGGGTATTGGCTACGCGTGTTTTTCTGCATCGCGCTAGTCAGACGGTGAGTCGCACACGCTCTTTTTCTCACTGCGGGTGCCCCTGTGTATCGCACCCATTTTCGATGTCATAGTAGCCTGTGTGTCCCACGTGTACGCGTTATTCGTGTTACTGGGTGCCACCGCGTACTGCGGGAGGTTGAATCCACGCACGTAGGCTGCAGGGTTGCGTGCACGGTTTTACTGCAGTTTTGGGGTGCCTGGGCGTTGCGTGACCCGTCACTACATCACCGGGGTCACATACAGCCTTGCAGGTGCAGGGGGGCTGTTAACATCTTGCTTCCCACCCCCTTTACCCCAATTGCCCAGGTCAATTGTGGTGTACACCTCCCATTGGCACCACTCCATCTGTGCCGGCACTTCTACATCCGTGCCATGGTTGGGAGGACACCAAAGGTGAGGGGCGCCTCAGCTGGGCGTACTCCTCATGGTGGGCATGGTCGGGGACGTGGCCGTGGTGACCAGGGAGTAGGGGGACTCCAGGGTGTCCAGGGCGGCCACAGAGGAGGAAGAGGCAGGGGTGCGCCACTTGAGCACAATGTTGTGCCATGTGTCGGTGCAGTCATGCCACCACCGCCTGTGGTTCCGGGGGATGCAGCTTCTGCATCTGGCACTGGCGCCCGTGTGACCCGGCAGTCCGTTCCAGCGACTGCCACGGGCCCAAGGGTAGTGGTAGTTGCAGGTGCAGTTGTGGACACCGCCACCCAGGCTCAGGGTCTGCCAGCGCAGGCTGTGTTGGCACTTGAAGAGCCCTTGGTAGATCTCCAACAGGCCAGGGGGAAACCATAGGGGCATGCCGGGCTGCTCAGACCAAGACACGTGTCCCTGGGGCAGTCATGTCATCTGCTGCCCCGAACAGCCGGGTGTTGCCAAGTGCAGGGGCAGATGCACCCAACAGCACCCCGGTTGTGAGTCTGCCAACCAGGACCGTTGCGGTCAATGACCCTGCCACAGCTGATGTTGCTGCGCAGGGTCCATTAGTGGGCACCCAGCTGCCACCGACACAAGTCAGGCCTTTAGTCATCCCTCCACCTGCCACTCCCTTGGCTCAATCCACCGAACCCACTGGCCATACTGGTCAGGGCGTCATTAGCCAGCCAGGGTCTGCACCACAGTCCAAGAGGAGGAAGGTTGCACCTGCAGCACAGGCTGGGACCCCACACACAGCCACGACGTCCTGCATGTCGAGGAAGAAGCCTTTCTGTAAGCAGGAACTGGACTTCCTCGTGGACTACGTGCAGGGCGACAGCCGTGACATGCTAGTGGGTGCCAATAGTCAGACTACGGCTGCCCAACGTGACACCCAGTGGAAGCATGTTGCGGAACATGTCAGTTCATTCGGCCATGAGGTGCGCACGCCGCAAGAGTGCAAAAAGTGTTGGAATGACATCAAACGCAGCACTAAGGCTAAGCGTGCCTCTAATTACAACTTGACTCTGGTGACTGGCGGTGGGCCTGCACCAGAGGAGGAAGAGCTCACTCCGCATGAGGCACTCGTTGCGGAGTTCATACCACCTGAATTTGTCGAAGGAGTGGGAGAGATGCTGGACTTTGATGGCCAGTCCAGTGAGTGTTGATGCGTGTTTGTTGAGGACGTGTGTGTTTCACTTGTGGGATGTGTTGTGCATGATTGCCGCTACATGTGACGTGTACATGGTTCTGATGTGTAAGTAATGCAATGCTTCCGTCATGCATGTCTCCTCTGCCTGCATGCAGGGACTCCCTGTAGGCATGCTCCCTTGCCCCTCCTCCGCCACTCTGTACCCCAGTTCCACCTTTGCACTGGTCTGCTTCAATCTTGCCAATGTGTACTTTCTTGTTCATGCGTCCTGTGTATCTGCCAAACATATGCCGTGTGGTACAGCCTTAGTACTTGATGCAGGGTATCTCACTTGTACTGTGCATAGGTCAGTGCTCATTCATGCTCCATGTGCATTGCACGCATGCCCCTATGTGTCCTTGACTGGATGATCACTGTAATACAAGTCCTTGGTTACATACATTGCCTGCCATCTCATCAGCCTTCCCATGTCAACTGTGGCTCAGTCCTGCATTGCACACATGTTTAGGGTCTGACAATCTGTGTGGCTCACAGGCCTCAGCCTGTTCAATGGCCAATGACTCTGTCCAACTGTTGTTGTGTCTTCTTCACACATGGGCGGAATCCAGAGTTTTCATCATGTGTCCTGCTTACTGTCCCAGCATCATTTGCAGTGTTGTCACTTGAATCACACTAAGCTGTTGATGCCAGTCAACACTGCCTGTCAATACACAGGTGTATGGTCAGCCTTTTGATACCATGCTAGGCATCCCTGCTTTGGTACTGGGGTGGAGGGGTGCTTGGCTTCTAGATATGGTACACATTGAATGCACAATGCACGTGATGTCTGAATTTGACATTGCACTGCCTTCACATTTCCTGGCACACACCATGGAGTCCTTGTACATGTAGGTAGTGAGTAGCGTACACATTTTCTGCACTGCATAGACCCACTTCCATAGAACTGCCACCTTTCAACAGGTCTGATCACAGAAGCAATTCAAAGTTGATCCAGCATGCATGCCAGGTTATATGTTGTGTGTCACATGTCTGCCTGATGCGTTTGCTGTCGGTGTGTGTGTGTGTGCTTCTGACATGTGTAGTGACCTTTTTTCTCTCTATTTTTCAGGTGATGACGCAATGGAGGCGGAGGATGGTGTTGTCATGCCAGACACAGGGTTGTTACCACTACATCAACCCGGCACTAGTGGGGGTCGTGGGGTGGTAGGCCACGAAAACCCCCAAGTGCTACTGTCCATCTTGTCTCTGGCTGCCTATGAGTCCAGCCTTGATGACGACTCTGACGTCCATGTTGAGTTCGATGAGCATCAAGTCCATGTGTCAGGGGTGAGTGATTCTGATGTGGACACTCCTCTGTCTGCGACACCTGCACTAAAGGGATCAGACAGTCTTCCTCCGCCCGTGGTGGATCGGGACGCAGGGTCACCCCCCACACCAGTCACTGATGTGCCTGGGACTTCACGTCGACGGGGGCATGTAGTCGTGCAGCCGTGGGCAGTGTCAACACAGCGAGGACCCCTGGTCCTTGGGTCCCACAGGGGTCAAGCCCGGCAACGCGGTCGCCGCGCGCAACCGCAGTATACTGAGTGGGAGCAAGACATGACTGCCAATTCAGAACAGCAGGGGGCAGCAATGGAGAACATCGCTGAGAGCATGGAGCGTGTGGCCCGATCTGTGCTCCCCCTGCTAGGCAGGTGCTTCTCCAGCAGCAGGCGGCACGGTCCACGGCCCGCTCGCTCAGGCTGGGCATGGCGGCCTCAGACAGGGCACGCCACGCTGAAATGTCGTCTCTGCGTCAAGCAATTGCTGCTCACGCAGAGGCGCACATGGATGCCCTGAGGGAGGAGTATGCTTCCCTCAGATCCACTCTGGGTGTCCTTATGATGTCCCAGAGGCAGCAGGCAGAGGAGAAGTTTGCACAGCTTGAGCGTACCATCTCGGCTGAGCTACAGGCTTGCCGGGAGGTGCAGCAGTTGTCCAGCCAGGCCTTACAGGAGGAACTCCGTGTTACACGTGCTACCTTGCAAGAGGAAGCACGTGTATCACGTGAGGTTCTGCCTGCAGACCTACGTCACATCGCCACACAGAACCAGCTCACCCGTCCGGCAGACTTGCTGCCGACGAGGGGCAAGCTGCGGCTAGGCGTGGCCAGGCTACTGTGCCACGTCCTCCTTTCCAGGATGAGCCAGACTCGGACGACCATCTATCTCCCACATAGGTCGGGCTGTGCCTGCATTGAGCCCATGGAGGTTTTTTTTTGGCTCAGCATCATCGCATGTGGATGTTGAGCAGCACCCTGTACCTCCCCCTTCCTGGGTGCCTCCCCTCCTCCCCGGGTCGTATGTGGCCATTTTTGATTTTTCTTTTAGTTTAGTTAGTTAAGTTTCTGTTTGATAGTTGGTTTAATTAGGTGATGTAGGTTTTCCATAGTTAGTGTAATTAGTTAATAGTTAATATAGTTTAAAATTGCTTGTCTATTGTGCTTTCATGTGACAGTGCGGTGCTTTGTGGCTTTTGAAGGCATCCACTGTCTGTTCCAGCTGGGCCCTTCAGGCTTGTCTTGTGTATGTGTTTGCTGCTTGGGGTCCTTGACTCACATATGCCACTCCTGCCTCCCTTATCCATGGGCTCGCAAGGATGGTTCGATGTCACAAACTTTTACACAAGGGCTTTGGACTGTCATATCTGTGGCATGTCTGGTGCTGTGTGACTTGTCTTGACACCCCTAGTGGGGGTGATTTTGGTGTTATTGTCCACTGTTCAGCTTTTGCTAGATGGGGTGTTTCATGATTAATGTGTACATTAATTGCTATACATTGTGTAGTATGTTTCTTATCTTTACTGTACACGTGCTTGTTGCAATTCATGCTGTAGATAGTGTTCCACACTTTGGATGTGAAAGACGGACTGATGGTGTGATTTATGATGTGACTCTCTGACATGGTCAAGTAATGAGATGCCTGAAGAGACACACACAGACGACTTTGATGCATTAATCATGTGTTTCATGCCCTTTCTGCCGGGGGATGAGCCTCCAGAGCACCTTTTCCAGCAGACATGCACATGTGTGCACAAGCAGAGGCACAGGGATTGCAGACCTACATCCTAGAACTGCTGACGTGTTCCAAGGAACTCCAGGCAAGGTGAGCAGCACAGGGGGGCCACAACACAGCAAAGCTTGCACCAGGCGAGTTGCACATGCAGGCTTAGTCACAGCACTGAGGGTGAGCTTGGACGAATATTGGTGTTGAAGCACACAATGCAGCTCAGATGTGTTGGTGGACTGATGGCTGTTGATTGTAAGGTTGTCTGGGACACCTGCAGGGGCAGTGGCACATACCCTCCGGTACACCAAGGTCCATTTAGGCACTTGTATCAACCATGTAGCCTTCCGAGACATGGAAAGGGGCAGCTCACAGGGACATACAGCAAGGGACATTTCATTTCCATGTACTTTAAGATAAATGCACTGCCAACTTTGTTTCGGTCATGGTGGTACGCAATTTGCTCTGAAGTCATGGTTTGCTATATGGGTCTGTCTGCTTACCCAGGGAACATTGCATGTTGTGTGAATTGTGACACATTGGTGTTCCATTTGCCACGCACCCACCGGCGGCTGGCTTACTGCATTGACTGTATATGACCCGTCACAGGGGTAATGTTATATATGGGTACGAAGCATCTACACCAGATTGTCTGTTTGTAGAGTAGTTTGTTGCTATGGGGCATGTTTGGTGGTGTGTTTTTGTGTAATTGGCACGTACAGGTTGTTGACTGTGGCTCTCTTTGCAGCATTGCAGTGCTCCTGTAACCGGACCTGAGAGTGCGCAGGCAGGAGGCCAGCACTCAAAACCAGAGCTATGTGTCTTGTTGTTTTTCTTTCAAACTGCTCTGCATAGGCTTGCTGGGGGGTGCACTAATGCATGGATGTATGTGTGATTCATTTGGTATGTTTTTTTCCCCCTAATCACCTGGAATCCTATGCAATTTTGAACCCTGTACCCTCTACCCGGTGTTCCTGCTTCCCGTACCTATCCAAGCAACGTTCCCTAACCCTCTTTCCCCGCTGGGGTTGCGGTTGCCTGTGTAAGACCCGAACTTGCAGGCGCCAAAACACTAGAGGGGGTGGTTGGTTCGTACCACTCCTAATCCTGGACTACAGAAGGCCATGACAATGATGTCCAAGTTTGTTTGGATTGTGTATGTGTTCATGCAGGTAGTACATTGTCATTCCTCCTCCCCTCTCCTGCCACTCATTCCAGTTATCCAGTGTGCCAACACCTGTCCCGACTGCATATCCCTGAACCTCCTTCCCCACCAGGTTCTCAGGGGTCTGTGTGAGTTTGACCTTGCAGGCACCCGGGACACGGTGGGGGTGGTTGTTTTGTGACACTCCCGCGCCTGTACACGGGACCTGTGACAGTACACATCCGTTCATGGTGCATCATCCTATGTTATGTACCACACATGGTTCACATCCTGTTGTGACATTGTTTTACTGTGCTACCTTGGTTGTTGCATCATTGTGGTAGTACTTGGCCTTTGTGAGGTACTGCTACATCAAGTCATCTACTGGAGGGTGTTCTGGTTTGTTTTTATGCCTTGTATTTTGTGATTTTGGAAATGAGTGTGGATTCTGAGGGTGCAGGCACCTTTTTACACACAAGGTGGGAGATGGTGACGAAGGGTAAAGGTGATCCTGTGGCCAGGTGGAATTGAGGGTTGAAGGCTCCATGACCCAGGTGCAGTTGTTCAGTGGGTCATGGTCATTTGTGAGGGGGGGGGGTTGTTGTTGATAGTTGCCTTGCCCTGCAGTGTGATGGGAACTCTGACATTTTAATGGTGGTATCCTATGTACATGTTGTGTTCTGCTGATCAATGCCTGTTCATGTGTTGTGTTTACCTTTCAGGTGCGAGAGGATAGTTGTGGTTTGACATGCTGGGGTGTACACATGGTGAATGTTCACATGTGATGTGTAGAGAACACTGATGGTCACTTGAGTGCACATGCATATGTTGAGTGCATGTCCTTGCAGACTCACACACTTGCACTCTGATGCACTACATGTACTCCCACCCTTGCATATCCACGTGTACACTGTTTGCCTTCTGGTGGCCACTGTGTCCCTGCAGCACATGTTTTGTGACCAATTATGGATCCTGTACATGCCTAATTTGCTTTTTGATGTGGTCTGTCGCTTAGATGTGATGCTCAGGGTGTGCATCACACACAATGGCTGTTCACTGTGCTGTGCGCTGAGCAGTGTGTTGCAGGAGTAGGACATAGCACACAGAAGCTGCAGTGTTGATTTTGCAATGCACAATGTGCATGTAGACAGGCATTCATTGTTATGTTACATCTACAACTCTTGTAATGCATTTGGAAATTACTTATTTTGGGTGGGAGGTTGTTGGTCTGTCATTTCATCTGATTCCAGGTCAGGCATCATTGTCTGATGCCACTGTACATTTTGGACATGGCAATGTGTACCTTATTGTTACTGTGTTGGTGTATGGGTATTGCTTGCCATGTCATGTTGTGGTTTGGGAAGGTTTGAGTGACATAACAGTGATGGCCATGGCCTGTTTGGCAGGTGTGTGTGATGCACACCTTGCATGTCAGGGTCATCCGCTTCTCAGAGCAACTAGCTGGGGGTAGATCTCTCTCCGCGGCAGAGCCCTCCCTCTGGAACAGCCTTCCCGCCTCACTTGAACTTGAGGGGAACCATCTCCGGTTCGGGAAGCACCTCAAGACCTTCCTCTTTGATTCTGCTTTTTCTCTGCCTCTCCCTTGCGGAATTCTTCACTGGAACTGCACTGGATCTGCAACTGGGCCACTCTCACCGACCTCAGTCCCTGGCCCAGCCACTCTCCACTTGCACTGCCTCCCTGGCAACCCCTGCACTGCGGTACTGTCTCTCTATCCCTACAGCCCCCCCTTCCCAGCACTTGTCTGCACTTACCTTTGCAGTTGCCACCAGCTGACCTATGTATTTGTTTTTTTGGTCTATTTCCCCTGTACTGCACTCCCCCCCTCCCCTTCCCCTTGCACTTTTCCCTTCCCCCTACCCCTGCACTTGCACAATCTAAATGACACCTGGCCTAGTAGTACCGTTGTCTGTCTTCCCTTGTTCCCCCCTCCCTGCCTCATCGCACCTTGAAATACTTGTGTATAGGCCATATCATGTCATATGTCATATGTGTGCCTTTTGGTCACACAGGATAGCTTGTGTTTAAGTAGCTAGGGATGCAGACGATGTGGCACTTCCATGGCAACTATCTCAGGGTGGTAGGGTTGTGACAGTTGACTGTCTCTTTGTCATCATCGATTGTCACCTGGTATGTGCCAGGCCTGTGTGCACTCGGCAGGGGTGGGAGTTTAGGTGAAACACATGCTGCCACAATGATCCTGCACACTACTGGTGGTGCATAGAGTAGTTGCCCGCCAGAGCGGTCAAGGGAGCAGAAACGTGACTTGAGCACTCCGAATGTGCGCTCCACTATGGCCCTAGTTGCAATATGGGCGGCGTTGTATCTTACCTGGGGTGGTGTGGTTCCGGATTGGCGTCATCATGTGGTTGCTCAGAGGGTAGGCACTGTCCCCTGGGGAGGTGATAATAGTTGAGATTATTAGGGTTTGGGTATTTGTCTGTGTGTGACTTGCATGCATGTGCAAGGGCATTTGTACTCACCTAGGAGCCATGTGTCGCCATGCTGGCTAGCTACCCGGCCCGGCTCAGGGCGGACATTCTATATATGAAACTGTCATGGGTGGAGCCAGGGTAGTTTGCATAGACAGAGGTGATGATTCCCTTTGCATCGCATACCACCTGTACATTGATGGAATGCCAGTGCTTGCGGTTTCGGTAGATGTGCTCAGTGGCCCTAGGTGGACGTAGGGCCACATGGGTGCAATCTATGGCACCAAGCACTTTGGGGAAGTGTGCCACCCTGAAAAAATCCAGGACAACGGCCTGCCTTTCTGCGGGTGTTCTGGGCATGTATATATGCCTGCGGACTGAGTGGCGTGCTGTCATGATTGCCAGTACCTGGTGTAGGCAGCGTGACTGCGTGGCCTGTGAGACCCCCCCCACTATGGCAGTAGTCCGCTGAAATGACCTAGTGGCCAAAAAATGCAGGACATTGAGCACCTTCTCCAAGGGGCTCAGTGCTTGAGAGCAAAGGGTGGGGGATGTAAGGTCATCTTCCCACTCCCTGACCAGGTCTAGGATTATGTGGGGTGGAAACCTATACCTGCCATAGACCTGGTCGTCAGGCATCCCAAAAAGGCTTGTCCGTGGTGCGAAAATGCGTGCCATGGCTATTCTCCGCCTCCTGCGGTGTCCCACGATCAGTGCTGCGACAAATGGGGCATTCATCGTAGCTGTATATACGTGTTTGTTGTTTGCGCGCACTTTTGTACTGTGCGCGGGACGCTTCCGCCTGCCTTTGTGTGGCGGACGCGTTGACGTCTGTGTGCGTCTTTTGCCGTGCTCGGGTTTCCCGTATTCAGATCCATGAATACGGGTTGTTCGCGTGCGTGTGGGCGTTCCGTGTAGTTCCCTGCAGTACTTCCCCAGTTACGCCTTCTTTTTCACGCGTTGTTCCCCATTCCGCGTGTTACACCCACTGTTCCGCCCACTTTGGTTGTGTGCGCAGCGATATGTGCGCTTTTGCTGTGCGCGTAACGCACGCCGTGTATGCCTGCGTGCGCCATGGCTGGATTGGGCGCATGGACAGCGGGAAACACCCGCAGCGTCTTCCTTGAATCGCACGCGTGCGCTTCGTTTCTTACACTTGCGCTCCCTTGCGCCTGCTTGCGCATGGATTTTCGGCGCACGTTTGTTCCATGAATCGGCCCCTGAGTGTTTATATGTTCTTTGTGGTTCTCTTGTCAACATGTCGGAAGATGACAGCAAGCGTAAATATAGAAGGTTTAAATGTATCTCGTTTTATAGAAAGGATGTATTATCAAGGGTAAGAAGAAGTATTGATGTTGGTTTCTTGGACAATGGAGATGATGAAATAGAACCCACAACAAATGCACATGATTTCGCAGTAGATAATTGGGCATCATTACGAGTTTGGAGGTATTTCAGAGGTAACTCCTCTGAGATACCACCAAATGTATTTACAGTTACCACCACTTGGTCCCATGGATTTACCACGGGATTACAAGTGGTGGTAGGAAGTGTAGATCCTCATTTTCTGGAGTCCATAGAACTCCATTGGGGATTTTTGGTGGAATTATCACCAGTGGAATTATGAGTGGTAATTCTGCTGATTATTTAGAGTAAAAGTGGATGTTTTCATCCTGTAAGCATCATTGAGTTTAGAAGGAACTATTATCTCTCACAATCAATGGGAGCAAAGGGTGAAGAGTCGCAGAGCTGGAGGAATGAGGGGATTCTCAGAAGAAGGGATTGCACGTGTAAATGCAGAATGTGGAGATGTGTGGCGAAGTTATCTGACGTGCCTCAAGGAGCCAGAAATACCTGTTAAGATACAGACACCTACCCATTTTTCTCTATGTTTGAAGGGCAATGGAACAGTGCCCTTTGGCACAAATGAGAACAGCAGCCGCATGGTGCACATCGCTGATCTGGCTTCCTTTTTGGACATTTTATGGGCATGTGGACCCTTTGCCTATAAGCAGTTCCCTCTAGCCTGGTGCGGTGTGTGTGAAGTTTATCTACACTCCAAACAACAGTCCTCATATTCCCTGAGGTGCATTTCATCCTGGCTTGCCCCCCTTTCACAAAGCTACATCTGTGCCCCTTGCATCCCCTTCATCATCGTATATGGACAAATCAATTACTTGGTTGATGATGAGAAGCAGGAACTATTGCAAAGAACTAAGCGCTCGAACTACCTTTCAGCAGACTCATCAAAAGCCTTAATGGGCATTCCTGAACAGTACCAGCTGTTTAGTCATACAGAAACCTTTTTCGCTTCTCTTCAGGCTCCTGGCATCCAAACCGTGGCAAATGACAAGTGGCTCCAGGTGACCAGATATGAACGGTTTTGCAAAGTCATGAGCCTCAGGGCATGTAGCTCTTCTTTAATGGCACTAAAAGCTGACTCAGATGACTCGGATATGAACTCCTACTGTTTATAAATGTATCTGAGTCAGCCAACTGGAATCCTGGGCAGAACCACTGTAGCAGAGGATGCCGACTCTGATAGTAATGTCAGAGACAAAATTCCAGCTGGTAAACTAGGAGGTGCACAACCTCCAATCCAAGGGAGTGATAGCAACGGTGGTCATAGACAGCGGCAGCTTTGTTTGCAACCTGTTCCTGGTGCACAGGAAGTGGAAGGCAAGTCCAGTAATAAACCTCAGGAATAGATCACCTTCAGACATTTCAAAACGGAGGGGATCCACTTGTTGATAGACATACTAAGAGATGGGGACTGGCTTGACTAGACCTTAAGGTTTCTCACCTGACGGTACCTGTAGAACGAGACTACAGGAAATAACTGCAATTTATCTGGCAGAGAAACGCCCAAGAATTCACATGTCTTCCTTTCAGGCTATTATCAGTACTCTGGTGCTCCACCAAGTTAATTATACCGGTCATAGCTGCATTGCGAGATTTGGGAATAAGACTGATAATTTACATAGAAAACATGATCATCATGGCGCAGGAGGCAGAGAAACATCTGGAACAGGCAGACAAGGCAATCCAGTTGGTACAGAGTTTGGAATTTCTGATCAACTGAAAGAATTCTGAGCTGAGTCTGAGCAGAGATTGGAATTCCTGGGATTCGTAGTGGACACACTGGAATTACCCAACCCAGCCTGAAGGTAAAGGGAAGACACAGATCTCTCTCATAGAGTTTGCACGTATTGGAGGACTACTTGCAGCCCCATTCAAGCTAGCTTCCCTTGGCTCTTACATTACAGGACACTGTACTGCAGAGATTGAAGATCAGACATCTACAAATAAAGGACTAGCATAACACCAGCTGGTGGAAACAGACACAGAGCGAGGAAAGCGCTAAACTGGTGGCTGGAGTATATGGAGGCATGGAAGCCATTGCCATTTTCGGACGAGCACCAGATGTCATCCTCGAGTCGGATGCCAGCAAGTCAGGCTGGGAAGCCAGGTACGGCAAGATGACGACAGTACTTGAAAGCAGGTTGGATCTACACATACATTGCCTGGAGCTCTTAGCGGGTTCCTTTGCTACCATTGTTCTGTTAAGGGACCCGTCGGGTTCTGCCTGGTGCTCAGGATGAATAATATCTCGGCAGTCAGATGCATAAACCATTGAGGAGGAACCATGTCCAGATTACTTCTGGAAATGGTGAAGGACTTCTGGCACTATTTCCTAGAGCAGGGAATCTCTGTGACAGCGGAGTACCTACCAGGAACAGGCAATGTGGTGGCTGACTAGTACTCTAGTTACTTGACGAATGCCAGTGATTGAAGGAAGGACAGGAAGAACCTCCTGGTAAAAAGAGAAACGATGGGGACCCTTCCAGACAGATCTCTTTGCTTCATGGACCAACACTCATTTACCTCAGTTCTTCAGCTGGAGACTGGATCCAGAAACACAGGAAACTGATGAGTTCCTACATTCCTGGTGGACACAAGGGTGCTATGTATTTCCTCCCTTCTTGATGAAAGCGAGGACACTGAGCAAGGCAAGGAGGCCGAACACCTCTCTTGTAGTAGTAGCTGCATGGTGGAGGTCACAAGCCTGGTTCCCGGCTCTCATGGAGTTAGTGGCAGACTGTCCACTAGTGGTCCCCACCTCTCTACAGTCTCTGATGAGGACAACAGGGGAGGTGCATCCATTGGTGGCCACTGGTTCTGTGGAATTTCTAGCTTGCAGGGTTTCAGGATGAGATAGAGACTTATTGGAATTTCAGAGGTGGCTTCAGCACTTATCGCGCAATCTTGGGCACCCTGTAAAGCAAGAAGCTACCGGGCGGCCTGTGGAGTATGGAACAGATAGTGCATGGAACAAAATCTGTGTCCCCTTTTGGTGCCTATCATAGAGGTATTGAATTTTCTTGCTGAGCTTTGGCAAGAAGGTGAGGTGTTTAGAATGATAGGTGTCTATAAGTCAGCAAATTCTGCTGGACACAAGCTCTGTGAAGGGAACTCTGCCCCCTTCTCCCTCTCTCACTCTGGCACTCTCGCCGCTTATAGGGGGACCGCTGTCCCCTGCTCCCACCGTAAGTCTTTCACAGATGGCAATCTGCTCCACATTGCCACGCTTAACACTCGCTCAGCTGTCAAACACTCCTCTGACATCTGCAACCTCCTTGAACTCCTGGATCATGATGTTCTTGCCCTCACCAAACCTTGGTTCAAGGATAGCTCTGTCACAAATGTTGACAAACTTCTCCCAGAAGGCGACACGATACTCACTAGGTGGGGGAGTAGCAATTATCTTACCTGAGTGGATCCCTGTGTCTGTCATTTCCACTCAGGCCTACTCATCCTTCGAGTGCCTGGTCTGCAGGCTCTTCACCCCTGCTGGTCACCTTCTATCGGCCACCTGGTCAGCCCTCCCTCTTCCTTTCTGAATGGGCTAACCCGGCCTCCTCTCTCTTTTCCTCCTCTTCTCAACTCCTCCTACTGGGCGATCTCAATATCCATCTCGAGTCACCTGATTCCTCAGGCCCTTTCAGCAATCTTTGCGACTCTCTCTCTCTCTCCATCTTAACCTCTGGCCCAACACACACCGCTGGCCATACCTTGGATGCTCTCATTCCAACTGACATCCCTCTATCTATCCCTCTGACTGCTCCTCTCTCCTGGACTGATCACTCTCTCCTCTCTTCTCACTTGAAGCTCTCATTTTATCTTGCATCAGTAAGCCTGGTACTGCCTCCCATCTAAAAGGTCATACGACCCATGAAAAGGGCGTCAGTAGTTGCCTTTGCCTCTACCTACTCTGCTCCTTCTACTCCTGTGGCTGAATCCCAACCTGACACGGCCCTCTCTAACTTTAACCTCTCCTTTTCCAACAATCTTGATATTCTTGCCCCTGCCATGAGGGTACGGCTGAAGCCTACCAAAAAGTGCAACTCTTGGTGTGACTCTGAACTGGCTGCCCTTAAACGCAAGTGCAGGGCAGCAGAGCAGAAATGGGATTCCTAGGGTGCACCCTCTGACAAACTGGCCTGCTACCTCCTACAAAGGCAGTGTAGACTCTGCATCCACTCCAAGAAAAAAGTCCTTATTCATGCCTGCATCTCATACGGCATTCAATAACATGGCCAATCTTTTCAAAGTCTGCAAGGAACTAGCCAACCCTACCACAGCCACCTCCACCATTACACCCACCCAGGCCATTTGCTCTGCCCTGGCTCCACACTTCACCTAAAAAACACAGGATATCCTATCCTCTCCCTCTTCCTCACCACCTCATGCCCCAACATCTCTTGTACCGCCCTTGGCCACCGCAACCCCTCCTCTCCTTCTCGGTTCTCTCTCCCCTGTCACACCTGAGGAAGTCACTAGACAAGTCCAGTCTGTGAAAACCTCCTCCAAACAGATGTACCGCTGTCCGTCCAAAACCATCACGGACAATATTGACTCTCTTGCCCCAGCCCTGGCCAACCTCTGCAACCTCTCCTTCACCACTGGAGTTTTCCCCACTGCTCTTAAGCACTCCCTTGAGCACCCCCCCTCAAAAACCTTCTGCTGACCCTTCCATTCTGGCAAACTATCACCCGATCTCTATCACTCCTTTCCTGGAAAAACTCCTGGAGACGTTAGCTACTTCTCAGCTTACCTCCACACTGAATCTGTTGGTTGCTTCCAGGACCACCAGTCTGGCTTTAGAGCATCCAAAGGCAAGGAAAACTACTCTCCTGAACACCTGTGAAGATCTGCTCTCAAATCTTGATTCTAACTCTCTCTCTGCCATATCTCAGGGCAGCTTTTAAATAACAAATTGCACAATTTATTAAGCCCGGGGGCCCGTGAGAATCTAATTATTCTTATATCTCCTCAATTTCCACAGAATTCACAGGCAAAGTCCAAATGTTATTAAACCGCCCTAAGGTCCTCCTCTTCCACCTCTTTCTCGATAGATATTACCACACTCTGCAAAAAAGGGATGGAATTAGCTGCCTCCAATACGCTAATCCATATACCCGATTTCACAAAGGTAAGAAGACCTGCTGAAGGACAGCTCCACAGGCCTTTAAGGAGCGCTGCATAGCCATCAAGGATCAGAAGCGTAGTTAGCCATGTTTCCTGAAGACAAATGATATCAAAATATCCAGAGAGGATCAGAGCATCTGATCGCAGATGTGAATATCTCCTAGTGTTCCAAAAGGCAAGGAGCAGTTGCAAGTCTTGTTGCTAATTACAATTAGATGTGGGAAAATGAGTACTCCCCAAAACCTTGCCTTCGATGGATTTCCTTTGCTGTTAGTATCCCTGGTAGGAGATTGTATGTTTGCTCTGTTCATTCCCAGTTACAGTGATCAACAAATCTCCTTTGTGCCGACCTGTATGGTCAGTGAAATCCTCATCTCAGATGTTACGAATTAGAGGTGCCCATGTTTCAATCGAAGTAGTGTTTATTTTGCCCTTAGTCTCTAGTTTCTTCAAGTGGGAATTCTGGTTCTGTGATGGAATACTGCGATCCTCTATCTTATGGCGTTTGCCCCATTCTTCATTGGTTATGTCTGTAAGATTATATCCCATTAGCAATAAGAGGTGATCCACTTCTAGGAGTGAAATGTTCACCCCATTTGATCTTAAGGTTGCCCTATTCTTCATTGGTTATGTCTGTAAGACCATATCCCATTAGCAATAAGAGGTGATCCACTTCTAGGAGTGAAATGTTCACCCCATTTGATCTTAAGGTTGCCCTATTCTTCATTGGTTATGTCTGTAAGACCATATCCCATTAGCAATAAGAGGTGAGCCACTTCTAGGAGTGAAATGTTCAGCTCATTTGATCTTAAATGGAGGATTACTCTGTCATGACAGCTTTCCACAGGGATCTCCACTATGCAGATGTCGTCTGATTGCAGAAAGCTAAGAAGAAGTACTTGGTGCAAGAGCAGCATTACACAGGCCCAGTTTAGAATAAAACTGCAGTCCGTTGACAATAGTCTATCTAAAAGCAGCCTATACAAACCTGTTTTTATTGGACCCAACATGGGTTCCTCGAGCATAGGTTTGTTGGCTATTATTAGATTCCTTTCTCTCTGACCAATGCTGTTCCACCCTGTCTTGTTTCAGGCCGGAGTTCGTCCCGGGGGTGGACTCGGGCCCGGCTGTTTCATTATGTTTTTTAAAAGTCACCTTTTCTCGCTTTTCCTCAAGAGTCAGAAAAGGACTGTGTTTTTCCCTAGATTTGAGGATCGGGAACTGGTCGATGGCAATGTAGTTGAAGCCAGGCGCCTCCTCTGACCCATGCGACTTAGCCATAAATTGGGTGCATTTCAAATGCACGTTCACTGGGATTTTTCAACAAGGAAGCTGACCGGGCAATACTTGATCATCCTCACCAAACTCGTATTCATTGAGCGTGTAAGTTGTCACTTTTAAGCAATCCACCATTGAATGGTCAGAAGGGGAGGCCAGCACTGGAACATGATTGGCACAGATGCCTCCATGTTTGTCAACTAGGGAGTCTTTAGCTAAGACACCCACCTGGAGGCCCTCAGGTTAGGGAAAGGAATGTCTGGGGATATGGAGATTTCTTAAGAATTCACGGCTACTGTTCCCATTTCGATTAATAGTCATCAGTTTCTCATTCAGGAAAATCTGGAAAGGCATTGTTGAATTCCCTGTTTCAATGGGGAGTCTGACTCCAATGCAGCCTGACAAGTAAACTGCGTAGCAGACGCAAAATCGTTCTTGTTTACAGTATTTCTAGGGGACAGACTTAAGCCATTTTCTCCCTTTTTGTTCATTTCCCCAGTAGCCGCCTGAGTCTGAGAACTCGTTGATATTATATCATTGAAGGTCACCACAGATGCATGGGTACCTGGACGTCCTCCCTTAATTTGTGATGGAGGCTTTTCTATGTAGTCAGCAGTGTTCGGAGAAAGATTCACTCTATTCAGACCACCTTTCTTATTGTGAACCCAGGATTGCAATTGGAGGAGATCTAACTCAGAGATTAGATGAAATTATGTGTCCGGTCTTTCAAGGTCCAAGGCGTCTTGTAGCTTCTGCTGGATGACGTTAGAACATTCAGCCTCATGATCCACTCTTGATTGAAATGATCAAATAAATTATTCAATGAATATGAGAGTGGCCTGATCCTTCGCGTTCTCGTTCATCGATTCATAAAGTTTCATGAAAGGGGCCAACGAGATGGAGATAGCTGCCATCATATTACATTGCATGTTAAATGTCACAGGCTGAGAGCCTTTACCAGCCTCATCCACAACTTGAGTGGAGAAAACCGAATCTTCTAAAAATAGGCTCTCTGGTACATGAGAAGCCGGCAGGTGACGCAACATTGGTTGAATGTCTGTCACAAAGGAAATTAAGGGCAAGGCAGGTTTAGTGAGGGGGACTTCTATTATAGATGGTACTGCTTGCCGGGAAAGTATGCTGAAGTCCTTTTGTGAAGAAACCAAGGACTGAGTGGAACGTTCCTTCTCGACCAATTTGGCCAATTTGCGAGGGCATACAGCTTCCCCAATGACTCCCCTCTCACCCAAAGATGTATTCAATGTAGCAATGTGCTCCTCTGTTTCACACGGCATGTCTCTCACGGGTAAACCATGGGTAGCATAGAGAGATTTCTGCAACAGAACATCAGATAAAGACACTTTAGAAACATTGAGGAGTAGTGCTGGATTTCCCTGAGGTATTCCAGAAATATTGCAGCCAGGTGGCGGAGTCAGCCTCCTCAGGGTGCCTTGAGTGGTAAGAGAATCCGCTTGAACGCAGACTGGCAAAAGGCCGGCCACTTCTCGAGCCGCTTTACGAGCATCGTCCATAGTAAAAGGGAGGGCAGGTCCCTCTTTTTCTGCCCCATCCTCATACCTGAACGTGTGCCATTGGATTAGGCGCTTTTTCATCCTGTAAAATCTCTGCATCAGTCAGATCAGCGGTTCTCTCAAATGGGGGAGGGAAATCTGAGGAGAAGCCACTGTGGTGTCATGTGCCCCGCCAATCGAGGGTCACCTGACACACAGGAAATAAAGGAATCACCGGAACTGGCGTCATAACGCCAGTCCGGGTTTATGCACTGATCGAAGTGGTCCGTGTGCTTCTTTGCTGCGCCCCCCTTCCCCGCGATGCGCACCAGAGGCCTGCCATCCCGCGGTCCGACGCTGAACCAGGGACCCCGGGAGCATATCATCACACTGGCGACGAGGCGGTAAGAACCCGCACCTCTGAAAAGCATAGCCGCTCATCATTACTCCGCGTGCCGGCGCGACGCGGAGCCGCGTATCCTCCCTCCGCCTGCTAACGCGGATGACCAGCTGCTGCTGCATTTACCCGGCGAATCCACGCAGCAGCACTACAAGACGCCGGGGCCTCTCCCACACGGACAAATGAGCCGTGCATCACACGGACAACCTCTCCCACATGCCACAAGTCGGCTACAACACGTGGGGCACTAAAAAGACTGGCAAGCAGCAAGCCCCTCCTCACACATCACCCCTCTCACATCACCCAGAAACGAGAAAAGGGGAGTGTAGCAGCAACACAGGCACCCTGCACCTCGAGAGGTGAAGACACAGCCCTCACCTCACCCCAGGAGCCATCACAAACCCCCACAAACTACGCCTCAAACCAAATCTGTTGAGCTCATTCAAATAACAACCTAACCAGGAAGGGACCGTGAACTTTCTAGAACATGTCCAGCCCAAATACTAGCCCCACGAGGGCCAGCACAAATTTATCATCCAGGAGGAGCCTCACCTTAGACCCTCCAGACCCAGCGCAGACAACCTTCATGCCGCCGTTTGATCCTTTTACCACCGGAGCCGCTATTAGGTGGGAAATCTGGCTACAGCAATTTGAAATGCATCTAGATGCGAGAGGCATTACCATAGCGAAGAAGAAGCGCACGTTCCTCCTACTCAACATTGGAGCAGCCGCCCTGCATCTATTCAACGTGACCCCAAAGCGTGGTAACGACAACAACTACGACTCGGCCAAAGCTACGCTGACTAATATGTTCAAGCCTGATCTCAACCCAGATTACAAACGTTTCCATTTCTGCATGGCGAGACATCGCGAGAAAGAGACAGTAGATAAATTCCACGCTCGCCTTCGAGAAATGGCGGTAGGCTGCGAGTTCCCGGACGAAGAGTTTGCCTCCAGATCATCAACAGGATATCCTCAGAAAAGCTAAGAAGAGCCATCCTATCTGAGAGAAACATAAGACTCTCTCGCATCCTAGAAATGGCACGTCTCTGTGAACAAACAGAAGACCAGGTGGCGATCATGGAGGCCGCGATTCAAAGATTGCCGCTAGACAGCCCTAAACCCACCGAGGACGTCGCTGACATCTCTAAACATCAGAGCAATCGCACGAAACAAGGCCAAAGGCCCAACACGGCACAAGGACGAGACAGGAACTGCAAATGGTGCGGAGGCCCATGGCACAAGGGTGAGTCTTGCCCGGCATGGGGATCCACGTGCAGAAAATGCAACCGCATTAACCACTATGCCGCAGTCTGTTTGAACCCACCGAACAGAAATGACGCAGCACAGCAGCCTGCACAGGATCGCAGAAAAATGTTTGCACCCAGAGAATCCTCCCGCCAACAAGAGCGAAGAGGAAAAGCTAGAGCCGTGGACGACTCCCAAAAGTCCCCAGGCACGAGCAGCAGCGACGACAGCGATGACAGCTCGTCCCCAGAAGGGAGAGACAAAAACAGACGGAAAAGGGGGAGTAGGCGGACACACCGAGTACACCTGATCTCGGCCGTCGAGCTGCACCGATCACTACAGAAAAAGAGACCGTCATGCACCGTTCTTTCCAACAGGGCACCGCTGAAAGTAGTCATCGACACCGGCGCAACCGTGAACGTCATGCCGGTGACGGCATACAGCAAGCTCTGCCCGAAGCCTACTCTCCAGAAGAGGAAAGTCCGGCTCTATGCCTACGGAAGCAAGAAGCCTTTGCCCGTACGAGGATCCTTCAAGTCGGATTTCACCTACAAAAATGCCAACCATGGAGCACGCGTCTATGTAGTAGATGCCGGCTGCGAGACATTACTGAGCTGCAGAACAGCAGAAAAACTGGAGTTGATCCACTTTGCTTTCAACCTTCAATATGACGAACTCAACAGCCTGCTAAAACGACACAAATAACTGTTCCAAGGCATCGGATGCCTAAAAGGAAGAACCATCAAGCTCCACATAGACCCCACCATTGAACCTAAAGCAGTAAGACATCGACGGATTCCATTCCACTTAAGAGGAGCAGTGGAAAAAGAGCTGGCCAAGCTAGAAAAAGCGGGAATCATAGAATAAACGTCAGGACCTACCCCGTGGGTCTTGCCCATGGTGGTTGCTCAAAAACTCAAACAACCAGACGCGGTAAGAATTTGTATTGACATGAGGCTTCCCAACGCAGCCATCGGGAGAGAACGGCATGTAGCACCTACGATAGACAAGCTTATTGTAGACCTCACAGGAGCAACAGTCTTCAGTAAACTTGACCTTAGATCAGGCTATCACCAACTGAGGCTGTCCAGAGAGTCGAGATACATCACTACATTCTCCTCTCACCTCGGCCTGATGAGGTATAAACGACTCAACTTTGGAATATCATCTGCCGCAGTCATCACGGGGTTAGAAGGCACCACCAATATCAGTGACGATATTCTCGTATACGCATCAAACAAGAAGGATCACCACAAACGACTGGCAGCGGTCCTAGCAAGGTTAGAAGAAGGGGGCCTAACACTCAACGCCGAAAAGTGCGAGTTTGACAAAGATGAAATATGCTTCTTTGGGTATATCTTCAGCGCCAAGGGCGTATCCCCCGACCCGTCCAAGGTACGACACATAAAGAACACCAAAGCACCCCAATCAGCCTCCGAAGTGAGATGCTTCATGGGTATGGCGACATATTGTGCACGCTTCATCCCCGATCTCGCCAGCATGGCAAGCCCACTCAGGGAACTAACGAAGAAGGACCAGAAGTGGGAATGGACCACCTCCCCCCAACAAGCGTTTCAACAAATTAAAGACACCCTATCCGCGTCCACCACCATGGCATTCTTCAACACAGATAGGCAGACTGAACTCCTGGTCGACGCCAGCCCTGTCGGCCTCGGAGCAGTCCTAACCCAAACTGACAATGAGGGAAACGTGGACCCCATCGCGTTCGCCAGCCGAGCGCTTACAAAACCTGAACAGAACTACGCACACATAGAGAAAGAAGCACTAGCCATCTTATGGGGATGCCGTCACTTCAAAGTGTACCTGTTAGGCAAACAAGCAAAAGTCCTCATGGATCACAAACCTCTGATCCCAATTTTCCGTGGATCCGCTCCTCACTCACCAGCACGCATCGAGAAATGGATGCTGCAGCTACAACCGTACAACATCGAGGTTGAGTATCACCCAGGAACAGACAACCCAGCTGACTACCTATCCCGCCACCCGCGGCCTGCCACTGACAGAGAACCGCGCCAAGCGAAGGAAACCGACGAACACATCTGTCACATAGTCGCCTGCACGAGGCCGCGGGCCCTGACCCTACAGGAAGTGGCCAGTGAAACAGAAACAGACACCGTCCTGCAACACACCACTGCCGCTGTCCGAGCTGGCAACTGGAAGAACTATCTCACGTTGATGGCCCAGCGCACTGCGTCAGCCGAAGTCAAACTCAGAGCTCTGTTTGGGATCCGACATGAGCTCTCGGTAGCCCCAGAAGGCATCTTACTCAAAGGACATAGAATCGTGTTGCCCGAGTCCTTAGAAGATAGAGCTCTACGCCTAGCACACAGTGGGCATCAAGGCATCGTCAAAACCACTGCATACCTCAAGTCCAGGATGTGGATGCCCAAAATACAACAAAAGGTAGTAAAGTTAGTCGAATCCTGCGCAGCATGCCAAGCATCCAAAAGACCAGAACACCCCGAACCGATTAGCAGCCCCAAGAAGCTGCAAACGCTGGGACGCTGTCAGCATGGACCACTGCACAATTGCCGGTGAAGGGTATCTTCTCGTAGTGATCGACGAATTTAGCCGATACCCGGAGGTGGAACACGTAGCATCTACTAACGCAGAGACCACAATCCTCACAATAGAGAAGATATTTGCCACACATGGAATACTGAGGAAAGTGAAAAGCAACAACGGACCATCATTCACTAGTCAAGAGCTGCGCGAGTACTTCCAAGAAGTAAATGTCAAACACCAGCGAATCACCCCAAGATGGCCCCAAGCGAACGGCGACGCTGAAAGATTCATGGGGGTCACTCAACAAAGTCATCAGGATCGCCAAAGAACAGGGACGCCCGTGGCTGAAAAAAGTGTACCGGTTCCTGAGATCACACAGGCAAACCCTGCACTCCTCTACGGGGATCAGGCCGGCAGCCCTCATGCTTGGCGTACCCATACAGGCGGAAATACCCATACACCCCCAGTGGATAGCTCCAGAACCATACATCCCTGCCATAGACGCTACGCGGCTGAGGCGAAATGAGCAAGAAAGCATCGCCAGACGAGCTAGCCACAGAGAGCTGACGCCAGAGGACACCGTCATTGTCAAGAATCGAGCCCCGCCTAAGAAAATGTCCCTCAACTTCGAGCTCCAGCCATGGACAGTTAGTACCACAAACCACAGTATGGTCACAGCCACCCGAGGGGGGGAGACAGTGACGAGGAACGTGTCTCACTTCAGGAAGGTACCCCCAGAACTGTGGGAAGAACAACCGATGCCTTCTAGGGAAGAAGCGGAGGCGCCACCCTCACCCCCCGGCCAACTGGCACCAGGAAGTCCAGCTATTCCCGGAATATCAGACAGCCCACGCCAGCAAAGAGAGAGAGATAAAGCTGAGACTCCAAGGACGGACGCACCGGAGAAAAGAAACACCCAGTATCTTCTGAGGGAGAGGCCCAAACCGTCGTCCCGCCTGCATGGATATGTCGTGGACAGAGTAAGCTGGCCGAAGCGTCGCTAAGGTGAACTCTAAGCCCAGTCAATAAGTTTGGTTTATCCAAGATGTATGCCAAGTTATGTAGAAAACCAGTTAAAATGTATGTTTGTTGACAACTGTGCAAACACCTCCAAGTTGGGGAGGAATGTGGTGTCACGTGCCCCGCCAATCGAGGGTCACGTGACACACAGGAAATAAAGGAATCACCGGAACTGGCGTCATAACGCCAGTCCGGGTTTATGCACTGATCGAAGTGGTCCGTGTGCTTCTTTGCTGCGCCCCCTTCCCGGCACTGCGCACCAGAGGCCTGCCATCCCGCGGTCTGACGCTGAACCAGGGACCCCGGGAGCATATCATCACAGCCACCATCGCTTCAAGAGGGTTTGCTGAGTTCTTGTTCAAAAACAGACCGCGGGGGCAGTCACAGGAAAGGAAATGCAGTTTTTATAAACAACTTGCGTCTTCTTTCCCTTCAAAACATGTGTGAGACCCCCGCATTCCACCCCTCCATTGGAGTCTTGGAGCCAGGTTGTTGCGTTTTTCATAGCAGATACTGAGGCTTGTTTGTTTAGCAGGGCTGTAGCAGGGGGTGAGTACAACGATCTCTTAGCATTTAAGGCCGGCGAAGAAGGGGACCCACTCACTTGACATTTGACCTGCTGCCTAGTCCAAGGCATATTGAAAAATATCAATGTATCCATGTGCGGCAGGGCAAAGAGTAATCCATGGCATGTCATCTAGGCAAGAACTTCCATTACCCGTGCCTTTCGGGCCACCGAGGCAACACAGCCAACACTCTGACGCACTCTGCATCGCTCCGCAACCGGATACTGTTTTATGCAGCCACTCCTCCTAGGTAAATGGAAGTAAGGGAAATACTCTGCAAGCACCGGAAATACTGCAGCAGTGAAGCAGAGAGAGTCTTCCAACTAGGCAACACTCTGATGCATCGCTACGCGACAGGAATGCCGTTTTATGAAGGCACTCCTCCTAGGTAAATGGAAGTAAGGGAAATACTCTGCAAGCACAGGAAACACTGCATCAGGGAAGCAGAGAGAGAGTGTAGTGATAAACAGTACCCGCACCTCCCTGGGATCCAGCCCTTTGTGCAAAGTAAATCACTCCTAATTACCTTCCCACACAAATAAGGTTTAAGAAGCACGATGAACTCAGTCTGGAAAAAAGCCAATCACACAGAATATGATGCTTGCATTTATTATCTACAATGACTAATGAAAACTAAGCAGCAATTTATAATAATGTGGAAATAGAGAGTGCAAGCTATATAATGCCAATTATCAATCACAGATGAATATGCAATTATTTGGTCTTACGCTCCTAATGAAATGTAGATGAAGATACGATCTGATCACATCCAGGACCCTCGCCGCTATCTGGTGCCCGGCACTCCTCAGCAGAGGAGGGGAGGACTGGCCAAGCCCCCACAGTCCTACACCAGAGCAGGGATGTGATGTTAGGAGCCTCGGCCCTGATAGCGCACAGCTGGTCGTCCAGGCACTGTCCTTGATACGCACGTCTTTCCAACAGTCCAGGATGAGTCCCCCCTCCCTGGTCCAAGTATAGTTCTCTTATTAGGAGCTGCACGTCAATCATCATGACGTGTCAGCTCTTCGAGAAGCTTCTAGGCTCTTCCCTCCTGGCAGTAAACATGTTTTTTGCTTGGAAAGTTACAAGACTGGAAACAGCCAGTCTTGGCTCCCAGGCTTCGGGCACTGTTTCTTTGCATTCTTGTCTTATCAGTGCACCTGACTTGCAGAGCGAAGACGGGCAAAGCAATGCCTGGCTCCCACGAACTGCATGGAGCCTCTTGCTAAAGCACGATGTTTTATGTCTTCAAAAAAGGCCTTTGCAATTAACCCCTTGCAAGCATGCAGGCTCACCCAGTTTGAGAGTCCTGGTTGATGTCAGCATTTTCCTCCACGCTTCGAATAGGCTCTAATACACACAAGATAGCTCAGTGGGTTAGTGCAAATGCAGGTTACTGCAAGCGCCTAGCAGCTTATCACTACATTCCACCCCTTTCGAAGTGAGGCCTGAAAATGCTGACTCAGTTCCATGATCTGGAAGCATGCACAGTGTGCTGTAGGCCAATTAAGCGTTTCTCTAGCGCAGACATTCTAGTATAAAGGAAAGACATTCTGCGCAAGAGTCCAATGAAGACGATAAGTATGAATATTAGGGAAATCAGCAACCACAGCAATGGGTGCAGTATTATATTAAGCAGTTTAGTGGAGGAGGGAGACCATCCAGTGAATATATCCCACCAGTGGTGAGTAGTAACAGATTGCAGATGGTCAGCAGTTTTGATTAATTGGTTTCTGTCTATTATTAGCTTGTACTCTGCAGAAATAACTGAGGTAGCTAGCGTCTGGAAATCTTTCCAAGCAGTTTGAGCAAATTGTCTAATAGCTTGAAGCCGGGCAGTAATCACTCCATAGGATAGAGTCCAGTTAAGCAAATGCGTGAGCTCAGCATGCAGAGTAGTGTGAGACCACTGGGTTAGAGAATATAGGGTATGAGTAACAATGTCTAGGATAGTCACAACTTGATCTACACAAAATACTTGAGGATTCCCTAATAACCTATAATTGTTAATAAGCAAGGAATGATTAGTAACTACGCAAGCTGTATGCTGATCTATCTGAAAGATGTCAGTCCCATTTATGTGGTATTGCATCCAGGTGCACTCCCCTGCTACGGGATGTATACATGGGTCCGGAACCCTCCCAGTTAGGGGACACACCCACCCCTGATCCCAGGGCATGCAGGTGTGACTGTGGATGGTGTAGTTTTGGCTGTCTAACCATTCCCCTCGTATTTGCGGAACCCACCAGGAACCATTGATTTTCATAGGCAGTACTATAAAAGGGCACCATATTTCTAGAGCATAAGCGGTCCTACTCACTTGCATTAACGCATGGCAGGTGTTATTCATGCAATCAAAAGCAAGCGGCTTAATCCATATGTCTGCTGGTAACTGTAGCTCTGTGTGCCAGTGGGTTGAAGATAGTCGCCCCCATTCGGAGCGGAAAGCTAACACCTGCTGATTTAGCAAAGTTTGCCATAAAATACATCGTGTGTCTTTAGCAGTTTTGTTGACCTGTCCTATGGCAGAGAAAATGTCTTCATAGCTGAAATTCTGCCACTTCCAATGGTTGCCAATACTTGTAGCAGTGTTGCGCAGGGTAGGACTTATCAATGGGCCCCACTGAGCCAGAAGTTTTATAGCGCCGCTGGCATCAGAACCCATAGTGGCTAACTTGTTGCGCACAGTTTCTATGTCAAAAGCATTTAAAGCCCCCGTTCCCACTCCCGCTGCACCCGCAATCAAGGAATCTAAACCCCTAGCTACGCGCAATTTGGTGATGGGCCATAGAAATTGACTCCATTTATAGCAGCTTGGTAGTACTAAGGAGACATTGCCCCGTGACAAGTCTATGTCTAAGTGTACCTCTGAAATAATGGAAGCGTGCATCACATGTCTGCAATTTAAATGTTGTCTTACTATTGGAAAATCTAGCAGTTTTACCAACTCCTCTTTGTGAGATTTGAAAAACACCATCCTCCAAGTGGGATGCCTACCAAGTACAATATTGGTTTTTGATACAAACACCATACTACCATCTGGTATAGGCTGTTTCAACGTACAATTATATGAAGAACATGTGGCTAAGTTATAGTCCAGAAAATCTTGGCGAGTACACTCGTTGCAGTTCTTGGGACAAAAGAAACATGAAACATCAAACAAATTATTTGATCCATTCACTGAAACTTCTGGACCTAAAATCTCGTAGGCGCCAGTCATATGAGTTAGTGATAAAAGGTGTCCAACAATGTGCCAATCTAGAACTCTTGCAGTTCCATGTGGATACTCATTTGTAACACTTTTCTCACAGGTTACGGTGCGGTTGTAGTTATCACGCAGGACTGGAGCATCAGGTGTAGTGCATGCGATTCTCAGAGTCCATGTAGTGTCTTGCAATAACCCACTCTTTACAGAGAAAGCGTTGGTTTGGCAGGCCAGGAGCACCCACAGCAAGGCAAGTCCCATCCCCTTCATACTGCTCTACGTTCGTGGTGTGAGCCTAGTAGCGGGAATATAAACAGGCACATCAGAATTATGCAAAAGTACAACATAAGTACTTCCAACACCTTGACTTAACACTTCCCCAGCCTCAGGCTTTTTGTTAGGATGGTGCACCCACACCTTTTTTCCTGTGCTACCGAAGCCTCCTTCCCCCCTCAATGTAGTGTCTGGAGATTGCTTGCTTTCTACTACTAGGGGGACAACTGCTTGTTCACAAATCAATTGTGCAATTCGGTCATATTTGGTTAATGGTACTGCAGATGCACCAGCATTATGTAAAAGTACTGAAACAGTCCCTCTATAATCAGGATCAATCACACCTCCTAATATGTCAATGCCTTGTTTTGCCAGGCTGGATCGTGCAGCAATGCGTCCATAAGTGCCAGCCGGCAATTTGATGCCAATACCCAGCGAGATGGATTTGGTTTGCCCCGCCGGTATAACACCATCTTCACAGGTAGATAGATCAAGTCCAATGCTGCCTGCAGTGGCTTGTACAGGCAGCTTAGCTTCTTTGTCAGTTTTCCACACAACAAGAGTCTTTGTAGATTCCACTTTCTCACTTGTCAGTCTCACAAAGGGTGTCTGGCGATTTCCCAGTGGACGATTGTTCAGTTCAAACAGTGCATGTGCCAGATGTTTGGACCACCCCTTGAGAGTGTGAGTCTTAGTCAGCTTCTTTATTTGTTGCTTGAGCAGCCCATTGCTACGTTCCACCAGAGCAGAGGATTCTGGGTATCGGCTGATGTGCAGTGTCCACTTTATGCCTTGCTCTAGTGCCCAGTCTTGCACATTGTGTCCAGCAAAATGGCTGCCTTGGTCTGATTGGATTTCATCCGGGATGCCATAGTGTCTGATGAGGTATTCCATGCCTTGCAAGGTAGCCCTTTGATCTGCATGGGCGGCTGGATAAGCTAATAACAGTCCAGAGTATGTGTCTACCATGGTCAACACATAATGCTTTCCATTCTCGGGCGGTAAAGGGCCAATGTAGTCAACTTGCCATACGCTAGCAGCTCTTTCACCTCTTCTCAAAGGGCCTTGTGGCTTCCTCTCCAGAGGGTAGTGCTTCACTTCACTGCACACGGAACATTGGGAGGCAGCTTGTCTGGCTTGATCCATGGTAATGGGCAATTGTCTCTTTTTTGCCCATTGATAAGTTCCTGTTTGCCCTAGATGCCCTGAGGTTTGGTGTGCCCAATCCGCCATCCCTTGCAGCACCTCAGCTTCTTGCGGTGTTGTCACTGGGCGAATCTTTGCCATTTGATCCACTTCATTGTTGAACAGGGCAGCCAGTGAGGTGTCAGGGGGCATGTGTGCATCGACATGCCCAATGCAGATTTTGCACCTCTCACCTTTGCACCACATCTCTTCCCAGATGTCTGGCCCTCCCCAGATCGGCGTGTTCTTGATTTGCCAACCATCTCTTCTCCATGCCGGTGCCCAATGTGTCAGGCCTTGATATGTGGCCCAACTGTCTGTGTATATGTATGCAGTCTCTGTTTCCTTCACCTGTTCAATCACGGAGGCCACTGCTTGCAGTTCAGCATACTGACTTGATCCTCCCACACCTTCCCTCATTAGCAGTGTTTCTCGATGGGGCTGGAATGCGACAGCTTGCCAGTGTCTTTGCCCTTTATCATACTTTGCCGTGCCGTCCGTGAACCATGCAGACTTTTGTTCTTCTTCTGTCAATGTATCATAGGCTGGTGCGACTTTGAAGGGAGATTCTGGCAACGCCACATGGGTGTTTGGTTCAGGCATCGCATCCAGATCTACTGCCTCCAGCATTTGTTCTTGCAGTCTGGAAACCCCTGTGCGGCCAGCTTTCGCACGTTGCTGTAAATACCATTTCCATTTGACATGAGTGGCGTCTTGTGCTCTGCCACTTTTCCCATTTGCAGCAGTGTCACGCACCCAGCCCATGATTGGAATTTCTGTGCAAATTGTCACTGGTTGCTCGCCTGTGATTCTTTCAGTTTCAACTAGAGCCCAGTACACTGCAGCAACTTGTTTCTCAAGAGGAGTGTATCTTGTCATAGGATCTGTGAGTTTCCTTGACCAGAACCCCTGTGGCACTCTTTTATGTCCTTGCTTTTGCCACAAGCTCCACACAGCCACGTCATTGTAGACAAGAATTTCCAATTCAAAAGGATCAGTTTTTGTCAGGGGCCCCAGCGTGATGTAATTTTGCAATGCATCTTTAGCCTGTTGGAAGGAAGTCTGTTGCTCTAGGCCCCATGTAAAGTCATGTTTCTTTCTGGTGACTTTGTAAATGGGTTTCAGTATCAGGCTTAAATGAGGTATGTGATTTCTCCAAAACCCCATTAACCCAATGAATCTTTGTGCCTCTTTTTTATCTGCTGGTGGAGCCATCTGCTGAACCATATCAATTACCGGGTCGGGAATTTTCTTAACTGACCCAGACCAGATTGCACCTAGAAATTTCACCTCTTGAGCAGGCCCCTGTACCTTTTTGGGATTTATGGCCCACCCCCGATTTTGCATGTGTGTGATCAACTTTTCAGCAGCATTTTCTACATGTTCTTTCTCAACACTAGTCAGCATGATGTCATCAATGTAATGAGCAATAAATACATTATCCAATTGCACCATCTTTAAGTCTCTGGCAATCAATCCATGACACAGAGTGGGACTATGCACATACCCCTGGGGCAATTTAGTAAAGGTAAACTGTCTGTCTCCCCAAGTGATAGCAAATTGGTCTTGTGATTCAGTGTCAATATCAATGGAGAAAAATGCATTGGCCAGGTCAAGGACCACATGCCATTCACCCACTTCTCTCGTAAGGTTTTCAATCAGGGTAATGATGTCTGGCACCGCCGTAGCTAAGGGCGGCACCTTCTTGTTCAAAATGCGGTAATCAATTGTCAGACGCCATGCCCCATCCGGGCGGCGGACAGGCCAGATCGGCGAGTTGAATGGACTGACTGCCGGCCTCATTATGCCAGCTTTCACCAATGACTCAATAGTTTCACCAATCTCTTTATGTCCTCCTGGCAACCGGTACTGTTTCACACACACTGGGTCAGCAGGAGGAGGTAAATGCAAGGGGGACCATTTGGCATGCCCAACCACAACAGGGTTAACAACTCTCACATGGATTTTCCGATTGCCAAAAACAAATTCGCCTAAATCTGTAGTCACACTTTTGCCCAACAACACATCCATGCCAAGGATGTACTCTGGTATATCTGCAATCAAAACATTTGCTGTGAAAGGCAATCCCTCACCAATTGACATTTTTACATTAAAGGCTTTTGCAACAGTTTCTGCTCCCCCATAACCATTGACCAAAACTCTGGGACCAGACAATTTACTGGGATTGCCATTCAGAATGGTTACCTCAGCTCCTGTGTCTAATAGAGCCAAAACATGTTTTACTTTCTCATCCAAGTACAAGGTAAGTGGCACAAAAGGGCGTCTGTCTCTGGGGCTAGTTCTCTTTATTAACCGTACCTCAAAGACAGAGCCAGCCCTTCAATCAAAAATGGGGTCTGGGACCTCCCACTTGTTCTTTGCCAAATCAGGGTAACCCTTTGCTCGCACTTTGGGCTTTAACACCTCCTCTTCAGAGGGTGCAGAGGGCTTAGTTTTTTTCCGTCCCTGTCTTTTAATTTTTTTCCATTTCTCAAGCAGCTCAGATGTGGGTTTACCATCTATCTCATCTCTTGGAATTCCTGCCTTTAGCAGGTCCACCCACATTTGTTTGCGTGTGATCTCAACAGTATCAGCTTTCTCTTTATACTTTACATTTTTACCACGCTTTTTTTCTGAATCATTGTTTGCAGCCACTAGACGTGCTGCTTTGCGTACATCCAGCCCTTCTAGTTGCCCTAACAGAAGTGCCACTTCACCAATGGCTTTGCCCTGCGCTGGACCCAGCAATGAAAGCAATGCGCCCTTCATGTGACTCGGTGCATTTCTTAACAAACGTGCGCGCATGCCAGCTGTAAACAACTCCATGTCAGGCCCTGCAAAATTTGCACTGTACAGTGCACACTGCAAACCCATCTCTCTAAGCTGGTTTGTTGCTTCAGTTAGTGACTGCCAACAGCCCCAACTCTCTTCCATATCCATTGGACTCCCATACAGATTCATTAGGGCAGTCTGAAGCCAATTAAACAAGGAATGAGAACCTTGCTGTCCGAGCGCACCGCGCACTATCTGTCCCAACATCACATTAGTAGTGAGTGAACCCATCTTTAACAGTTCCTCTGGGGTTAAGAAGATACTATCGGCACCCGTGTCCCAGATGCGAAGGAACCAAGTCAAAAGTGCTTCACCTAGCTTCTGTCTAAATAACTTAGCAATCTCTAAAAGCTCTGTCTGTGTATAATCACGGACAATCCTTGTATTTTGAATATTTGCACCGCCAGCTTGGCCCTTTGATTTGTTAGTGATTAATGGCCGTGCTGGATAAACACATTTCTCTGGAACACATTCCAGCTCTTCTCCATCAGACCAATTTAATTCAGCAAGTCTAATCTCAACAGACTCATTCCAGTCATGTGCTTGCTCAGTTTCACTATCACTGACTTCACCCGACCATAAATTTGGGTCCCAGTTATCTTTCCTAATTAGCGCGCGAATCCTTATCTTTGATGGATTGCCCCGCTGCTGTCTGCGCTTGTGCGTGGCTACACGCACAGCTAAAGAGGCACACCTGTCCTCCATCTGATCAGCCCGTTTAACGGACGATTCAAGGGTCTCTCTCATAATAATTTGTTGCTCTTGGAGCAGGGATATCTCGTCTGTTAATTTACTAATTTTAGCATCTTTAAGCAATTCATTCTCATGCACCTTTCTGAGCGCCTGCAGGAATAACCAGCCTATATTTCCTGCTGCCTTGAGCTCCTTTCTGCATTTCTCAAGCGGTAAACTCTCCAAGCACTTACTAATTACCGCCGGGGAAACATCATTTTCAAGCATGTCCCATGCCATCGGTGCCGAGTACCGATGCAAAATATCTGCCACACCCGACCAAGCATTTGATGCCGGCCATCCTGGAATGTGACAGAGTGCACTATCTTCCCCATTGCATTCATCTTTTGTATTTCTTTTCCAGAAGGGCATCGTGCTCGAAAACCCAAGCTCACAGCGCCAAATGTAGTGATAAACAGTACCCGCACCTCCCTGGGATCCAGCCCTTTGTGCAAAGTAAATCACTCCTAATTACCTTCCCACACAAATAAGGTTTAAGAAGCACGATGAACTCAGTCTGGAAAAAAGCCAATCACACAGAATATGATGCTTGCATTTATTATCTACAATGACTAATGAAAACTAAGCAGCAATTTATAATAATGTGGAAATAGAGAGTGCAAGCTATATAATGCCAATTATCAATCACAGATGAATATGCAATTATTTGGTCTTACGCTCCTAATGAAATGTAGATGAAGATACGATCTGATCACATCCAGGACCCTCGCCGCTATCTGGTGCCCGGCACTCCTCAGCAGAGGAGGGGAGGACTGGCCAAGCCCCCACAGTCCTACACCAGAGCAGGGATGTGATGTTAGGAGCCTCGGCCCTGATAGCGCACAGCTGGTCGTCCAGGCACTGTCCTTGATACGCACGTCTTTCCAACAGTCCAGGATGAGTCCCCCCTCCCTGGTCCAAGTATAGTTCTCTTATTAGGAGCTGCACGTCAATCATCATGACGTGTCAGCTCTTCGAGAAGCTTCTAGGCTCTTCCCTCCTGGCAGTAAACATGTTTTTTGCTTGGAAAGTTACAAGACTGGAAACAGCCAGTCTTGGCTCCCAGGCTTCGGGCACTGTTTCTTTGCATTCTTGTCTTATCAGTGCACCTGACTTGCAGAGCGAAGACGGGCAAAGCAATGCCTGGCTCCCACGAACTGCATGGAGCCTCTTGCTAAAGCACGATGTTTTATGTCTTCAAAAAAGGCCTTTGCAATTAACCCCTTGCAAGCATGCAGGCTCACCCAGTTTGAGAGTCCTGGTTGATGTCAGCATTTTCCTCCACGCTTCGAATAGGCTCTAATACACACAAGATAGCTCAGTGGGTTAGTGCAAATGCAGGTTACTGCAAGCGCCTAGCAGCTTATCACTACAGAGAGACTTCCAACTAGCCAACACTCTGATGGATTCTGCGTTGCTCCGCGACCAGAATGCTGTTTTATGCAACCACTACTACTAGGGCAACAGAGGTAAAGGAAAGACTCTGCAGGCACTGGAAACACTGTATCAGGAAAGCAGAGAGTCTTCCAATTAGCCAATGCTCCGACGCACTCCGCTTAACTTAAACAGTGCGTTTCTACTGTTTCCACACATGGTTCCTCAGAAAAAATAACCCAAAGTCAAATTATGCAACTCCATAGCACGAGCGATGGCATTTCAGCATCATGTTCCTGAAACAGCTTCAATTAACTCATATCTTTCTTTATACATTTTCTTATCCCTCTCTCATGTTTAGAGACCTACCAATAATTGGGTTTGAAAGCTGTGATCACTGCCACACAAAGTGTCCTAACGACCAGGCTGGACAATAATACGTTACTTCTTCTTCTTCATATTCTTGCGGAGCAGTGATTTCCATCAGAACAGATGATGTTACAGTCTCCCTTGTCAGCCGAGCACGGCCTCTAAATCTCCTCTCACTCTCCAGTGCCATTACACACTGAAGGAGGAACCTACAATGCTTTCCCTCTATCTCCCTCTTCATTTGGAACAAATCAGAGGGCCTCACCACTTCCGCCGCAGTGCTACTCATCCTGGCTTTCAACAACTCCCTCTGTAATCTGAACTTTTCACATCTCAGAAGCAGAAAAGACAATTGCAGGAGTCTGTGATATCTATAGACTTTCATTAGTCCAGTGGTGACACAGAAAATGATTTTCATCCATCTAAAAAGAAAAAGAATAAATCAAAACCCTCAAAGTGTTTCTTACGATACCTCAAAAAAAACCAGCAGATTTTGTCAGAGCAGATGATGCCAAAGAAAAGCAAGCGGGTGAGGATAAATGAAGATACTGAAAAGGAAAACACAGACTCTGTGGAACTGAAATCATCGGTTCAAGAAAAAGAAATATGCATGTCAACGGTGGGGATTCAGACTGACTCTATTAAACCTCCCGTAAAACTTGCTCCAATTTTCCTGCCTAAACCAAAACCATCGCTTAGAATTGCTCCAATATTTCTGAGGAAAAAGGAGGTGGGTAATTTACCGGCGCTGATGTTGGAAGGGCGGCTGTGGGAGCTGGGTAAAAAAAATGAAATGCAGTGGCAAGATTCAAAGAATAAAATGAAGCAGCCATCATCTTCTGAGCTTGAAAAAAACCAGCACACTGGTCGGCCTCGGGGTCCCCTTACAAACAAATGAGAGCATCTTATCCCTCAGAGCCCAGAAAAAACGTTAATGCAAACAACCAAGTGAAAAACTCTGGTCCCGAGTTGGTTCTCTACCTATTATGACTACCCTCTTGTGGTATCAGAAGTTCAACCAAACAATATGTCTGCAAGTACCCTGGCCAACCCAAATATGCCACAAAATGGATTGGAAGAGAGACAACGGAAAGATCCCAATCCATTGCTACCAACCTTGGCTATGGTCCCTGAGATTGTCTCACAGATCTTACTTAAATTGGGTTCGGCGATCAGCATCTCTAACTACATAGAGGGTTAGAGTCCTTTCTTGGAACTCGAGGGGCACTAACTCGCTCTGTAATAACATCACAAGGTCATATCTCTTTATTTCGCACAACCTGATTTTTGTTCAAGAAACATGGCTACTCAAATTGTTCGATGTAGAGGGTTTTGCTTCTCACCATCAACTATCAAAAAAGGGGGCGGTGGGACGTCCGATGGGGGGGTTAACAATATTTTGCAGGAATAGGATCTTAGGGACCTCGTATGTCCTTGCTAATGATGACTCAGGGATTATTATTGTAAGAGCAGTTCTGAAGGATATGGATGGTGATAGAGGGTGTTTATTGATAAATGTCTACTGGAACCCTGTTCGATATCCAGTCATACCCTTTGTACAGAAACTCTGGGACCTGTTGACACTATTTACTATGTAATTTCCAAGCGATGACATACTATTGTTGGGAAATCTCAGCTCTTATTGTCTGAAAGAGAATATGTCAGTGGACCAAAGAAAGCAGAGGAGTACGAATGGGAGAGTTTGGGCTGAATTTATGAAAGACTGGGAACTACAGGCCTTCCATGGTAATTTGGAAAAGAATAATGAGATTGCCCCGACTTGGAGAAGTGGGTTGTCATACTCAACCATTGATTATATTTTTCCTCTCAGAATTTTTTTGATGCTTGTATTCAATTTAAGATTGGGGGAGAAATGATGAGTGATCATGCCATGTTGACTGCTAACTTTTGTATTCCCCTGGTCCAAAGGGTGCCACACATGAAACAACTGCTCTCACTCAAAACGGCTGGGAACAGGTTAGTCAAATTTAATAAGTGGGGTCAGAAACAGAATGATCGACTAGAGACAATGATTTTGGATCAAGATGACCAGGATCTCCTGCGTCAATTTGAACCAAATAACTTTGTAAGTCTTCTTTGGAAACTGGCCCCCCAAAACTAGGTTTGAGTAAGAGCAATCCTAACCATGAGCATTGCTTTGATATTGGATTCTTGAAAAGAAAAAAGAGAGAAGAAGGGCTCTTCATCTGTTAAACCTTGCAAAAAAGGATAAGGGTGAGCACTCTTTGGGGGTCAGACAGATAAAGAGCAAATTTAGGAACTGGATGAGATCGCTTGAGCAATAAGACTACAGAAAGAGGGGGAGGCTATGCTGAAAACCGCCTCGCTCAGAAATTCCTGCAGTTTTTGGTCATTAATTATTAAAGCCAATGTACATGGCCAAGAAACTATTATTCAGGAGCATTCTTGGGTGTAGCACTTTACTAAGATCTATGGCGTAAAAGAGTGCAACCCACTGCTTAATATTCCTCTGCGTAATTGGGCCCTTTCTTATACTGTGGAGGAGATTAGATTGACAATAACTAAAGTATCAGTCTCCCATGCTGCAGGGCCAAATGGTCTAAATAATGCTCTCCTGAAATCCAACACAGATACCTGGTCTAGGGTCCTAAAAGCCCTATTCGATAACATCATTGCAACAACTAATATACCTAATTCTTGGAAAAGTTGTATAATAATACCAATTTTCAAGCATGGTGACCGCCTAGCTGCGAGCAACTACCGCCCGATATCCCTTTGGAAGCAGACAGCAAAATATTTGCGGGTCTGGTCCTTAGAGATCTTGAACAATGGGCAAGTAAAATTATATCTAAATTTCATACTGGATTCCGTAGGGGCCTTTCTACCTCACTTAATAATCTTATTCTAACTTGTCTCAATGTGGGGTGTACAGCCAAGGCGGGGAGACCACTTTTTGGGGGTTGGGTGGATTTATCCCATGCCTTTGATACTGTAAATAGGGAGCTCCTGTGGTGGAAGCTGAAAAATTGGGGGATTCCTGAACCACTGTTAGCAATTCTTATTGAATTACATCAGAATTCTACACTAAGAGTCAGATTATCGACTGCGGGTGATCTATCACAGCTGATTGGAATTCAGAGAGGGGTTCGTCAGGGTAGCTTGGTGGCCCCCTTCCTATTCAATCTCTATGGGCCTCATTACACGGAAGGCGGTAGCCATGGCGCTATTAGCGCCATGGCTACCCCCTTACTGCCGTCGGAGGCCGGGTTCCTGGAATAGGGATTTACCGGCCTACTCCGACCTTTGCGGGACCGGTAAGTCCCCATTCCGGGAACCATTCCCCATTCCCATTTGAGCCCCCATAGGGCCCAATGGGAATGGGGAAGGAGCAAATAACGGTACCACAATTTGCAGTACCGTTATTTGATCTGAAATCCTTCAGTGGGTCCTGTCCTTAACGTGTGGTCTAACCACACGTTAAAGACGGGACCCGCTGAGGGACCTCGTAGTAGGGCGGTGGGGATTACCAGCACCGGTGCCCTTACCGGTGCCGGTAATCCCCTACCGCCTTCCGTGCAATGAGGCCCAATATCTCAGATATTAAATTCCTTCCTGACTCTTATGTTGGCTAGTCCTAAGATTGGTGAGACCGAGCTTTCTTTTTTAGTCTAAGCGGACGTTATCATGATCTTGGATTATATGCAAATAGGCCTAGAAAGGCTAATGAAGGCACTGGGAGATTATGCATTAGCTAACGATCTGAAAATCAACCCAGATAAATCCAAGATGATGATCTTTAAGCGCCCTCTGATGCAAACAAAGCCTTTTTTTTGGAAAATCAATGGTACAGTTCTACCGGTGGTGAGGGAACTCACTTATCTGGGCTCGAAGATCACCCCATGCCCCACTAAACCAGACCTGATAAGCATATTGGACCTGAAAGCAGCAAAATTGGGTTCTCATATGCTAAGGATACATCTAAAATACTGCAAATATACCCCCTTGATAAAGCACTAGTGGGTAAGGTCATACCAAAGCTGCTTTTTGGTCTTAAGTGCAATATTCAAGGTTTCCTTATTAACTGGGAACATGTTGAGGCAGCAAAGATATGGAAAAGGGCTCTTAGCCTCCCAACTCTGTTCTAATGGCCTTGGTTCAATATGTGTTGGATCTCCTGTCCCTTTTATTCTCCATGGAACTAAGATGGGTTTCATTGTTTAAACTGATAAAGGATCCCCAACATGACACTCTCTTTGGGGATGTTCACTGCCAAATGATGAAGGGGGATAATACCTTTTTGGAAATGCTGAAAATAAAATCTCTTGATATCATCATTGCAGCAGACACGGATGTTGATACCCTGAGTTCCGACCCTTTGAGTTTGAAGCAATTTATTAACAGAAGGGACTGGTCTAGGACCATTGAGGTGGTAAGGGCAGCTAAATTGTCTACTAACTTCTCCATATACGTTAGACCCAGAGCTACCCCTCCTACCTATCAGAGACAGTTTCCAGACCCTAAGGCTAGGATGAACTTGCTTCGATTTAAATGAAATATTTTACTGACGCTGAAAATACTGCACATTCATGATAAGTGTGTTTATACATCGGACGTATGCCAAGAATGTGATGGAAATGTCAAACAGACTATGAAACACTTAATTCTATCCTGTTCAGGAACAAAGGAACTGATTCAGGGGAGATGGCAGAGGTTCTTTAACAGAGGGAGATGGCCCGACCCAAATGATTTCTGGGAAAGAATAATTGCTGGTAATGAAGATTTTTTGTCAATGGAAGTAGTGAAATTACTTAAAGTTTTAAAATTAGTTGATTATGTGATTGTATAATTTTGTAACAAGGAAATGGTTTAGTCTTCTTTTTGTTATACTGTGTAAAAAGTCGAAATTTTGTTTGGCTAATATGCACAATAAAAAAAATCCCTGTTTTAAAGAAGAGAGTGAACCAGAAGAAACTGAGAGAGGTAGCTTAGGCTTTGGAGAGGCTGATGAACAGCCCATCATTGATGCAAAAGGGGAAGAAGAACCTACCATCCTTCTTGAAATAGCCTTCGCCCAGCGAAATTATCCAGCACTCGCAGAGGCTTTCGTACAGGTAATTCCTGAGGGTGAAAGATGAGAAATGGGAAACCTCTTTTTCTTCCCGAAACAGGGATTACTGTATAGAAAGGAAACCTCCAGAAGGCCTAAGTAAAGTTCAATTAGTAATCCTAAAAACCCATTGTACGATCGTGTTAGAGATTGCGCATTCTCATTTAACAGGGGGACATTTAGGACAATTTAAGACCCAAGCTCAAATCAGTGGGAAATTCTACTGGCCTGGTATCCATGCGGACATAAAGAACTTCATCCAGACATGTGAAATATGCCAGAAAACCAGTGCACATATTCCCTTACCTAGCTCTCTGAACCACTTACCAATCATAGAAGTCCCTTTCTCCACCTTAAGAACCTCAGTTACCACCCCCAAATGGACGGATTTGTCGAGAGATTTAAAAAACCCTTAAAATGATTTTGAGAAAATTGGTTAATCAGGATGGAAAGGACTGAGATAGCATAATCCCATGGGCCCTATTTGCAGTAAGAAAGACCGCTCAGACATCCACCTGTTTTTCTCCTTTTGAACTACTTTACGGTAGAGAACCAAGATATGTCCTAGACATGCTCCGGGAGGCCTGGGAAGAAAGGGAAGAGGCACCCTTTCTCCTGTCACAAACAGCTACCCGATTAGGAGAACATATGAACCTTGTTCTGAATCTAGTCTACACTCACATGGAAAAAGCTCAAGCCCAACAGAAGTCCAGCTATGACAAGAAGGTACATTTAAGAATCTTTTCAGTAGGACAAAAGTAATTAGTCCACTTACCTACCTCTGAAAATAAACAAGTCTCAAAGTGGCATGAGCCATCTCAGGTACTATAGCAAACATGTTCCTGTACCTATAAAATAGCACAACCTGATAAGAAACAAAAGACCCACCTTTACCCTGTAAATCTCTTAAAGAAGTGAAAAGAAAATCATTCCGCTATCTCAACCTTGATATTGTCTTGTTTGATAGTGGAGGATATAGACAATTCAGAGCTTATTCCCCAAGAAATATCTAGACAGAAGCAAGAAGACCTAAAGACCTGGTCATGGCATTCCCCGATATATTCTGTGAAAAACCAGAGAGAATAAATGGTACTTATCATTATATCATAACTCCAAAGGTAAAAGTGGTCCATTTAAAGCCCTATAGACTCCCAGAAGTCCAAAAACAAATAGTGGTAGAGTAAGTTAAGAAAATGTTGAAGGCAAACATTAACGAGCCTTCTTCCAGCCCATGGTCCTCCTCTATTGTATTGGTAACACAACTGGATAATTCTAGGAGGTTTTGCATAGACTTTAGGCAGGTTAACACCATATCTGCCTTCGAGGCCCATCCTATGCCACGCATCGATGAGTTAATAGATAACGCCTCATTTTTATCGACCCTAGATTTGAACAAGGGATATTGGCAGGACATGGACATGATAAGGACATGGACATGATAAGGAAAAAAATGCTTTTTCAATGCACCTGGGACTATTCCAGTTTAAAGTCCTCCCTTTTGGCTTACATGGGGACCCAGCCACTTTCTAATGGCTTATGGACAGGATATTACTGCCCTACTCCGATTTCTGTGGGGCTTATATTGATGAAATAGTCATTTACTGTAAGACTTGGGAAGAACATCTTTTCCATCTTTATACTATCATTAGAACCCTCAGAGAAGCCGGATTAACTGCCAATTCAACCAAATGTAAGCTGGCCCAATCAGCCATGAAATACCTCAACTTCTTCGTAGGGAATGGCGGTGTGTAGCCCCAATGAGAAAAGGTGAAACCCGTCCTAGATGCCCCCACGCCTAAGACTAAGAGAAACCTCAGGGAATTCCGATGATTGATTGGGTATTACCATAGGTTTATCCCTAATTTCTCTGATAAAACAGCTAGGCTAACCAACAAATTAAAGAACGCTGAACCCCAGACGATTCATTAGACTGATGAGGATGATATATGTTACAACAACTTAAAACAAACCTTGTGCCCGAACCCAACCCTAAATGTGTTAGATTTATCAAAGGAATTTGTATTACAAACTGATGGCTTTCTTACACGGTTAGGAGCAGTTTTGTTGCAATTCTGTGATGGATTAGAACACCCTATCCTATTCCCTAGTCGTAAACTCATCCCATGTGAGAAGAACTACTCCATATTGTAGGTAGAGGCCCTTGCCATCAAATTGGAAATCACCCATCTAAGATACTATCTTTTGGGAAGGAAGTTCACGCTTGTCACAGACCACTCACCTTTGGTATGGATAAGCCAATGAAAGGATTCTAACCCTTGAGTCATGCGCAGGTTCTTAGACCTGCAACCCTACTGTTTCACTGTGGAACACTGAAAAGGTAAAGACCAGGGGAACGTCAATTTCCTTTCTCGGTTTCCCTGTGAAACAGAGGCGCAACATCACATGGGGGAAGGGTATGTGAGAAACCAGAAGGTGCATTACCTGCTTGTCCTTGTGGATCTCTCTCTCAGGTGGCCAGGGCATGCCCATTGCCTTTGCATCCAGAACCTGGGGGTGGACCAGTGCAGGAGGATCATATGGGTGAGAGTTCTTCAGGGAGTGGGAGTGGGACACCAGATGGCAAGATGCAGTATTCCACCCCTTTAACTCCTTTACCCCATTCTACCAGGCAGGATATGTAAGAACTCTACCCCCCCTTTCCCATTACAAAGACTTTCACATGGAAAGCCCGCTCTGAGAGAAAACAGACTCATACCCAAGCAGTATATCTGACATGTCCCAATACAATGGTCAGGTGACGTCAGGCAATTGATGACAATCATTCACACCTGACTTCCATTAAGCTTCCCCGCACGAAAAAGAGGCGGAGAACGAAAACACACTCTAAGCAAGGCAAACCACATGAAGAAACAGCAGTTTGGAATCACCAACTGAACGAAGGGAGAAAGAAGGCAAACCACAAAGGGTTTGCAAGGAGGGAAATACCCTTAAACTTTTTGACAAGAAACCATGACTCTAAAGAAACCTTGGGCATTGAAAGCATAAGGCCAGAAACCAGCCTATATAATTATGACATGATGTATCAGGCTATGTTCCACCAATAACCTCAAATGTATTAATTCAGCTTTGATAAAGACCATGAGAGGTTGAAACTCGTGTCGGCTTACAACCTATATCACCTAATAAAGAATACAAAACACACAAGAAACCAAAACCTAAATAGTATTTTTTTTAGTGCAAACCTATATCATTTTGCTTATTTTAATCCTTGTTCTAGCAACTTGTCATGTTTCACAACAACATTAGTTCTATATTCCAGTAGCGTTGATCTCATAACTCCAGGTTTTAACTATCTCCATCCTCCAAATCCATTCCATTTTATCTCATTATTCAACTCAATAGATAACATTCCAAATGGGAACTATCCCAGCATAAGATTCTGTTAAGCAGAATATCTATGCACTCCGTATTGAGATAACTATATAACACCATCCGTACAGAGCTGGGATTGATGTCTTTGAGCGCCAACGCCAAATGAGATGCTGTTTCTTCTATATAAGAGGATACTAACGCACAAAGACTTGTGCTAGGTTTGTTTGAAGACCTACTCGGGGAACGGCAAAAATACTGACAGGGTAATTCATGGAATAATTGTGCGCCGAAATTCGTGGCGCAAGCGTAAAAAAGCTAGCACACACGTGCGATTCGCACACGTGCAATTCATGGAAGGCCGGCGCGTGTTTTTCCCGGGATGTGCGCCAAATCCGCGCTTACCTTACACGTCACTCCGACTTTCCAAATGCGCGCTCGACAGGAACGGGGAAAGCACACAACTTCTCGCGCACACACCTAAAAAGGGGGCAGAACACGGAGAATGGGGAACAATGTGTGAAAATGTAGGCATCACTTGGGAAGTACCGCTGGGAAACACACGCAGCGCCCGCACGCCAGTGAACAACACGTATTAATGGAATCGAATAGGGAAAACCCTTGCACGTCAAAACACACGCACACGCACAAATACGTCCGCCACACGAAAGCAGGCGGAAGCGCCCCCGTGCAGCATAAAAGTGCGCGCAAACAAAAAACAATCATATACAGCTACGATGAATGTCCCATTCCTCGCAGCAGTGATTGTGGGACACTAAAGGAGGAGGAGAATAGCCAGGCCCTGCATTTATTTACCCAGGACCAGCCTTTTTGGGATGCCTGATGACAAGGTCTATGGCAGGTATAGGTTTACACCTCATATCATCCTAGAGCTGGTCACTGAGTGGGAGGATGTACTCACATCTTCCACCCTATTCTCCCAAGCATTGACCCCTTGGAAAAGGTGCTCAATGTCCTGCATTCTTTGGCCACCTGGCCATTTCAGTGGGCAACTGCCATAGTCAGGGACATCTCACAGCCCACACAGTCACGCTGCCTACACCTGGTTCTGGCATTCATGACTGCGCGCCCCTCAGTCCGCAGGCACATATACATGCCCAGAACAAATGCAGAAAGGCAGGACGTGGTCCAGGACTTCTAAGAGTGGCACACTTCCCCAAAGTGCTCGGTGCCATAGATTGCACGCATGTGGCCCTACGTCCACCTAGTGTCACTGAAAACATCTACCACAACCGCAAGCACTGACATTCCATCAACGTGCAGGTTGTATGCGATGCCAAGGGAATCATCACCTCTGTGTATGCAAACTATCCAGGGTCCACCCATGACAGTTTCATATACAGAATGTCCACCCTGAGCCGGGCCCTGGAAGCTGGGAAGCATGGCGACACATGGCTCATAGGTGAGTACAAATGCCTGTGGACATGCATGCATGTCACTCACAGACAAATACACAAGCCCAACTAATGACAACCATTATCACCTACCCTCTGAGCACCTACATGATGACGCCAATACCTAACCCCACCACACCACCCCAGGTAAGATACAACGCAGCCCATATTGCAACCAGGGCCATAGTGGAGCGCACGTTCGGAGTGCTCAAGTCACGCTTCCGCTCCCTTGTCCACTGTGGCGGACAGCTACTATATGCACCCCCAGTAGTGTGCAGGATCATTGTGGCAGCATGTGTCCTGCACAAAGTTGCAACACGGCCGATCGTACCGGTGGACATGGTGGTTCCCCAACCACACGCACGGCCGCTGCGCATGGGAGGGGAAAGGGCACGTGGCCAGGCAGCCCGTACCCAGCTTGTGGCCACATTTTTCACCTAAACTCCAACCCCTGTGGAGTGCACACAGGCCTGGCACATACTAGGTGACAATCAATGATGAGAAAGGGACAGTTAACTGTCACAACCTTACCATCCTGAGAATGTGTCCACGGAAATGCCACATTGTGTGCATCCCTAGCTACTTAAACACAACCAATCCCATGTCACCAAAAGGAACACATGCAAGGTGCATATCCCACCCACCCCCCTGCAAAACAGGGCATGAAAGTACTGGTATGCCACCCAAACCCTCCCAACCCCATGACCCCCGTCTGCCATGCCATGGTATGCAACGGCAAAACATCAAAGCATATGCACAACACATGACACACTAGTCAAGTAAACAGGCACCTGTCAATTACACCTCACATGGAATCTGAAAAAATGACTGACCAAAATCTCACACCCTGAAAACTGTGGCACAAATGCATGCCACCAGTGGTGCAAGCAACAAAAGTCAGAATACCTGTTGCCATGCACATTGTACAATAGCAAATTGGCATCACCAGAAAAGTATCTAAGAGGCCCCTCAGATCTAACAGTCAATTACTCCTAGCTATCCCCCGCTACAAGACAACCAAGGCAGGAGGCAGTAGTTTCCAATACCTCGCACCCACATATTGGAACACTCTTCCCCTCCCCATCAAAAATGAGCAAACATTCTCAGGTTTCAAGAAATCCCTGAAAACGTGGCTATTTAACCAAGACTAAAATATCCCCCTCCATGCTTCAGGAAATATCATTGTACTGAATCCCTGCATTTAATGTCTTCGTGTATGATTATTTTGTATTCACATGCACTGCGCCCGATTGGCAAAGTCCAAGAAATGTTTTAACCAAGCTGTCTGTAACATCGCCGTGGTACCCAAGGGTTTGGGCGAGTAATAAATGCAATAAATAAATAAAATAAATAAAATTACAAACACTGTGTGCTGCGTGTGTGTCCCCTGAAACACACCGCTCACCGGACAGCACAGTGAGTGTGCAATGCGTTGGGGAAACCCCTTGAGCATCATGAAAAATAAATACAATCAACAAAATAGTACCCTGTGATGCATGTACACGATCAATGAATTGGAGGTGAACATGGATTGTAGGGACACAGCTGCCTGAGAAGGCAATCTGGGTGCACGTGTGTGCATGGTGTCGCCATAGTTGGTGTGGGGGTTCGTTGCCTAAATGTTTGTGTCAGTAGGGACAATCATCGACTACATGCATGTGAAATTAAGTGAGCCTCAGTGTCCTGTACACAGTGGGTTTGTGAACATTGCAATCAAGGACCCCCCTGTGTGTTAAACCACACCAATCCCCTGACACCTCAAAATCAAACCCAACATTGGATCAGCCATTGATCAGCAGAACATATCATGTACAGAGTACCCCACATCGACAATGGCAGACAGTGAGCAATCACTGATTCATTGAAAATCCATATAGGGCCTACACACAAAGTGCATCAAAGTGCCTCAAGGAGGGATGGAACAAGGGAGAATAACAGTACATTCCTACAAGTCCTTCAAACAGTTCAGATTGTGAAAAATAACAATTAAATCAAAGTAGATAGTACAAGTGCTTGTAACAACAAGTGAGAGCCTAGGGAGGGAATGTAGGAAAACAAAACTAGCATCAACATTGCTATGCCTGACGGCAATAGTTATAGTGCAAGAGTCACATAAGGAGGGGGGGTGAGGGAAGAGGAGGGAAGAGGTGAGGAGAGTAACAAAACAAGTGACAAACAATGGAAGGTCGATGAATAATCAAGATAGTGCTGGGGAGGGAGAGAAGAAACACAGAAGGGAAATGGGGAGCAGATGAGCACTAATCAGTGGTGGAGGGACTGATGATAAAAGTAAGTGCCAAAATAAAACTCAAAAAGGTGAAGGTGGGGGCTGGATGGACGGAGGCAGAGGGGGAAGTTTAGTTTAGTTTAGTTTATTATTTGTTATGCGCTCCAGACCCGAGGGTATTCAGGCGCAAGGCATAAGGATATTCAAAGCTTGGTTACAACATGTAAAATACATTTGTGTGCAGGTGCCGATTGGTTAGTATCTGCAAAGAACAAGTGGCTACCTATCACCATGCCTGATGGGAATTGGGGTAGTGCCGGAAAAAGACAGACAGAGGACAAGGAGGATGGGAAAGGGTGGTGGAGAGGGAGAGGGAGGAGAGAAGGGAGGAGGGGGCCAAGGTGTAAAGGCAGGAAGGGGAAGAGAGGGAAAGACAGCACACACAGGGGGCAGAGGGAAAGAGGAGGGTGCAGAAGGGGAGAGGGTGTGACGGTAAAGGGGGGGAGACAGAGGGAGACTGGCGGGGGCAAACGGAGACTGCCGGGGGGCGAGGGAGACAGGGGAGACTGGCAGGGGGCAGGTGGAGACAGGCGGGGGGCAGGGGAGACAGGGGGACAATCAAATGACCCAGAAAGGTGGTGGACAGGGGTGGACAGGGTTAGACAGGGCCTCCATTGTGGGCCTTTGGTAGTGGTGGCTGGCTCCAGCCTCCTGGTTGCCCGGATTGTCACAAGGGCCAAGTGCAACCAATGGGAAGGGGAGCAGGGCCAGGCCACAAACAGGACAGTCAAGTCAAAAGCAATGCAGCCATATTTCAAATGGCAAAATAAAACACCAGGCAGGGATGCAAGATGGCCAAAGCAGGTGAAGCAAGTAATTGCGGGTCGATGAAACACATGGTCACAAGGATAACTCTGCATGCAGCGTTCATGTAGCATATCAAAATCACTGTAGGACAAGTGTCCCAATGCAACATTGTCAGCACACGGACCCCTCCCACCATCAGTGTGTGTTACACAGCCAAAGGGTGCATGGTACCGCCTACAGCAGGAAGTGCATGAACATAGACAGTCAAGTGATAAAAAAATCATAAGCAACATGATGAAATGCACAGTCAACAGAATACTCACCAAAATTAAGTGCAGACATGCATTGGAGAAGCCATCCAGAATACCCACTAGGGGTGTACACAAAAGTAGGACTGCAGGCTGGCCACAGATATGATGGAAGCCCAATGCCCCTGTGTAAGATGCTGTGACACCGAGCCATCCTTGCAAGCCCATGGAAAGGGGAAGCAGGAGTAGCATATGTGTTAGGACCCCAAGCAAAACACATACACGAGACAAGCCTGAATGGTCCCTGCTGGAACACACAGGGGATGGCTTCAAATGCCACAAAGCAGCACACTGTCACATGAATGCACAATAGACAAACAAAAAAATATATATTATTTGCAGGAAAAAAAATAAAAAATATCACATATGACCCGGGAGGTGGGGGTTGCACCCAGGAGGGGGGAGGTACAGGGTGCACCGCAACACCCACATGTGTAGATGTTGAGATATAAAAAAGAAACTGAATGGGCTCAACACCTGCACAGCCTGGCCTTTTTTTTGTTTGTATTTTAATCTTTAAGATTTTTTCCAAAGGGTGATTTTCTGTTTATCTGTATTTGTCTATCTTCCTTTCTTGAGTCTCTATGGAGCTGTCAGCGGAGCAGTTTGTTTATTGTGGTAAGGAAGTTGGTGAGGTACAAGATGCCACTAAGTCTGTTGAGGCCTGAAAGGTTTCTTGTAAACTGCGTAAGATGTTGTAGGCTGCCAACAGCCATGGGGTCTTGTCACCCGCTTTTAGCCTTGCCCAGCAAAGTGCTTCATCCTGCAGCACGGAGTCAGAGAAAATATGTCTCAGATAAGGTGATTTTAACTTCAAAGTTCCAGGACAAGACAGCAGCAAGTGGCGGATAGTTTCTGTTACTTCCGTTTGTCCACAAAATCTGCAGGCATTAGTTGTTGCGTGCCCCCGTATGAATAGGATCTCATTTGTATGTAACAATTTCAATCTTGCTCTTAGTAGCAGGGACCTTGCTTGCTTGGACGGGAACTGTTTGATGAACGGTTGATGCTCGTTCAATTTGCGAATGGTCACGGCAAGTGTCTCGTTAGCTTGTTTGAGGCGGCTTTCTCAGCTGTTTTGATCCAATCGAGTTCCTTCACTCTGTTCAGTACTTTTACTGGGTTGTTATTGAGAGTCTCTATGTCAGATGAAACTTCTTGGAGGATTTCCTTGATCCGATTTAACCAGCTGTTTAACATCTTGCAATTTTGGTCATTTATTTCTTGTAGGATCAGATAGTATACTGAACGATTTTCCGCAAGTTGGCATTTGCGGTAGAGCATTATAGAGTTGCATCTTACTGATCCCTCGAGGGAAAGTAAACTAAGTTCTTTTCTTGTCTTATACAAGCTATAGGCACGCATTTTGGAAGCCCCAGGATAGCCCGCCAGAACGTTGCCTCTAGGGTAGGCTAAAGCGATGAAAGAATGTTGGGCATAGCATCTGCTCCGTAAACTAGGGTTGGGACCACCTTCATTTTGTAAAAATTGATCACCGGGATGAAGGAAAATCGCCCACATTTTCTATCAATGGCTTCGCCTTGTGCCGTGAGTTTTCTTGCTTTGTCTTTTAGGAGATTTTGCATTCCTATCTCATTTTTGGAGTTGTCCAGGATAACGCCCAGATATTTAAATTCCGCCACATTTTCAATCTGGTTCTTGTTCAGCACTAGTTTCGTTTTTGTGTTGATTTTGGCGTTTTTGGACAAAGACATAAGTTTGGTTTTCTTGTCGTTTATCTCAAGTTTGTTTCTTTCCATGTATATCTGAAGGTTGCTCAGCTGACGTTGCAATCCTATTGGTGTATAATCTAGTAGTATCACGTCGTCTGCGTACAGGAGCCTTCCCACATGTGATTTTCCGATTTTTGGTGCAAAACTACAAACGGTTTCTTCAGATGTTTTGATGTCTCCAAGGAATCCCAAGAACAGTGCCGGAGCCAGAGGGCATCCTTGTTTAACACCCCTTAGCGTGGGGATCAGAGTGGATAAAGATCCTTGCTGATCTAAGCGCACCCTCATGTTGGTGTCCGAGTACAGCGCTTTGATAGGCTCTAAGATAGAAGAAGGACAGTTCCATCCCTCAAGCTTGTCCCATAGCAGTGCCCTGTCTATACGGTCAATGGCCTGGGTAAGGTCCATAAAGACGATGAAGATCCCAGGACCTCCCTCGAGCACTTTATGTTTCATGGTGTTCATTATCAGGATGTTTGCCGATGTACCAAAGTTTTTCTTAAACCCTGATTGTAAGTGTCCTCGCAGGGCGCCGTTTTTGCCCACGCTTTGCCTATGCAGTCTAGCAAGGCGATTGGGCGATAGTTTGCCGGATCACTCTTGTTCCCTTTTTTAAAGATGGGGACCACCGTCGCTGATTTCCATGATGGCGGGATTGATTTTGATTGGGCACATCTGCGGAAAATTTCACATAGGAGCGCTGTCCATTCTTCGGGGTGTGTTTTTAGGTCCACGTTAGTAATCCCATCAGGGCCGGGAGCTCTGGAGTTCTTGAGTGACCTGATCTGGCAGCTTATGTCTTCGCGATCGTCCAGAGTGATCCATTGTGCTGGTTCAGTGTTCTGCTTAGTTGCCTTTGTTGTTTTTGGTGGGGCAAAGAGGGTACTGAAGAAGTTCACCCAGACAGATTCTCCTACATTGTTGATTATGGTTGCTGTCTCTTGTGGTGTAGTTGAATTTAAGAGCGACCAGAATTCACGGCTTTTGTGCCCTCGTATAGCTGTTTGGATTTCCTCAGCGTCTTGCTGGTATAGTTTTTCCCAGTGGTGTTTGAGCCATGATTTGTAAACCCTGGTGGACTCTATAACTGTCTTGTTTGTTTTTATGGGGCCTCGGGCTAGGGCTGTCCTCTTCACTTTTCTTAGAACTTTCCTTTTTTCGACCAAAAGTTTGTCGTACACATGCTTCCTGGATTCTACGTTGTTTTTAGGTCCCCTCTTCTTTTTGTAGATCTCTAGGAATGGCAGGTAGTCAATCCCGTTTACTAGAGTGCCGGAGTTTTGTGCACAGTACTTTTGTTTAAGGTCGATTATTGCTTTGGCTGACAGTTTTATTTTTGTTCCTCTGGTGTTTGCTTCCAAGAGCGTGGTTGACTTTGAAGTTAGGCTCAGATTTGTCGGCCAGGTGACATACAACAGGTTATGATCGCTTTTGCTAGTCCGTGTCACCCTGAATTCCGTGATTAATCTGGCCAGGCTGTCGGATACGTACATATAGTCAATCGTTGCGCTGGCTGAACCGTTTTCCCATGTGGGGAGGAAGGTTTCTTTAGGTAGGACCTCGCTCATGTTATGTAGTTCTCTAGATGACATCAGTCTTGTCCATGCCATCCCTCTTGAGACTGTAGATGAAGCATTTTGAGCTGAGTGTTCTTTTTGTTTTTCTTGGCCACAAGAAGCGTTGATGTCACCACACAGCAATAGGCAGCATGCGTGGCGGTAGCCGTGTCAATGGCTTGTTCAATCAATCTCAAAAAGTTACTGGCTTCAACGGCGGATGGATTCCAGTAAATGTTCATTATGACTATTGTCGATTTTGCGTTTTTTGCTTCATTTGTATTAGACTCGGCCAGCTTTGCACTGATCATAAGTAAAAATTGATTGCTTCTCAACACTTTTGCATGGGACAGACCACAGTTATGTCGAATCGCTGTCAATATTCCCGATGAAGAATGCCCCAGCGGGCCTTTTTTGGCGGGGGCCAGAAAAATTTCGTACCCGTCAAGGGATGGCGACTCTGTTAGCCAAGTCTCCTGGAGACAGAGGACATCAAATTCTGTTAGTTTTACATCACTAGGTGCCGTGAGGTGACCGTGGCCTCTTGTGTTCCAGGAGCAAAGCTTTAGTCAGCCTGTAGCTGGCTTTGTGTCGCGTTGCAGTTGGTCGGCTTGCTCCGGGATCAAGGATTGCTAACTTTTGTGTTGTTTTTGTAGCATTTTAGGGAGCCAAGCCCACAAGTTTCTTGCCGGAGATTTGCTAGAGAAAGCCACAGTCTTGGCTGATTTCACTTCTCGTCCACGAGTGTTTAACCTCAGTGAATCGTGGTGAGGCTTAACGGAGGTTCTCTCTGAGGCTGAATGATCTCTTTCACAGCACTTTCTGTTCCTCATCGGTGTCCTGTGGTAGTGCTCTTCCGACGCTCGCTCTGGAGATTTCTTCAATCGGCTGTTTTCAGCTCGACTGTAGTGTATCATACTTGCCAACCCTACCGATTTAGGCGGTAGGATACCGCTTTTTAAGCAGTCCTACCGCCTACTGATTTTTTGACACCAAATACCGATTTTTTTACATTTTTTTTTTTGCCCTCGCCAGCTCAGGGGAGTCTTTCAAGGGCTCCCCCGAGCTGGCGTACCGGGAGAATGCCCGGCATGCAGGCTTTTAATGTCAAAGGCACCCACGGCGGTGGGCTAAAGTGCCCCTCCGCCGCGGGTGCCTTTGGCAAAAGGCGCCATTAGTCCCCACCATGCCAGCTTGGGGGAGTCTTTCAAGGACTTCCCCGAGCTGGTGTAGCGGGAGAAGGCGTCGCCTGCAGGCTGTTAATGTCAAAGGCACCCACGGCGGTGGGCTAAAAGCGCCCCTCCGCCGCAGGTGCCTTTGGCAAAAGGCGCCATTAGTCCCCAACCACGCCAGCTTAGGGGAGTCTTTCAAGGACTTCCCCGAGCTGGCGTAGCGGGAGAAGGTGTGGCATGCAGGCTGTTAATGTCAAAGGCACCCACGGCGGTGGGCTAAAAGCGCCCCTCCGCCGCAGGTGCCTTTGGCAAAAGGCGCCATTAGCCCCCCACCATGCCAACTCGGGGGAGTCTTTCAAGGACTTCCCCGAGCTGGCGTAGCGGGAGAAGGCGCAGCATGCAGGCTTTTAATGTCAAAGGCACCCACGGCGGTGGGCTAAAAGCGCCCCACCGCCGCGGGTACATTTGGCAAAAGGCGCCATTAGCCCCCCACCACGCCAACTCGGGGGAGTCTTTCAAGGACTTCCCCGAGCTGGCGTAGCGGGAGAAGGTGCAGCATGCAGGCTTTTAATGTCAAAGGCACCCACGGCGGTGGGCTAAAAGCGCCCCTCCGCCGCGGGTGCCTTTGGCAAACGGCGCCATTAGCCCCCCACCACGCCAACTCGGGGGAGTCTTTCAAGGACTTCCCCGAGCTGGTGTAGCGGGAGAAGGCGCAGCATGCAAGCCTTTGATGTAAAAGGTGCCCACGGCGGTGGGCTAAGGGCGCCCCTCCACCGCGAGTGCCTTTCACAAAAGGCGCCATTAGCCCCCCACCACCTCAACTCCGGTGAGTCTTTCAAGGGCTCCCCCGAGCTGGCGTGATGGCAGAAGGCGTGGCAGGCCCCTTATTGTCATTGAATGCACCCGCGGCGGGCTCATTCAATGACAATGGGCTGCTGACGCGCCCTATTCCTATCATTACCTCTTCGCCTGACTATTTTTGAAAGTTTAAGATTCCTACAGATTTTTGGTCACAGAATGTTGGCATGTATGGTGTATAGTTTCCTTAAAGTGGTCCTTAGATTTGCCCCTTCGGTCTTGAGAATGGTTTGTGGCCTCTGTGTCTCGTTTCTGGCTCGGGGCGCGCTTATGTAAAGGCGGAGCTGCACCGAACCTTGAAGTAATCTCTCTCGTTGACTCTGTTAGGTCATACCCCATTTTGAGCAGTTTGTTGGAGTCTTTTTCCAGCTGACTTTTGATGTTCTTGGAAGCAATATACAAGTGGGCAAGTGCCTTTCCCCATTTGTGACACGGGTCAACAATTATTAAGTCTTCAGACCTTATTTGGTGTAATGACGGAATGTAACTGAACAAAGTGAGCACTGACCCACGGTTTAACGTAATTTCGTCGTTGTTGCCCACGATCTGTTCTAGTTTCATAATCCATCTTGTGGTCTCTTTTTTGATGTGTACTTTGTTGTACTTTGCCGTTTTAGAAACATAGTGGAGTTTAAAAGGCCCGTCTGATGTTTCGCTTTGCTCTGGCGATGTTTTGTGTCTTTTAGTTGCTCTCTGGGGGGAAGACGCTCTGTAGGGCCTCTTGTGTTGCTTCCGCAGAGTACTCGTGTCATTTTCTGATTTTGTAGAGTTTGTAGGCCCTTTTCGATTTCCGTGTCTATTGTTTTCGTGTCCACTCTCCGCTCTATGAGCTTTTTCCTCTTCTTTATTCGGTTTACTTAGGGTTTCTATATGTCAAAAGGTTGTAGTTATTGGCTCCTTTCTAGATTTCTCAGCTCTTCTTTTTTCCGGGACTTCGAGAACTTTTTTTTCTTTTTTGTTGGGTTTGCTTTGGTTTTCTAGATGTCGGGGAGTTACAGTCACTGACTCCTTTCTTGTTTTTTTCAGCTCTTATTTTCTGCAGGACTTCATCGTCGGAGTAAGTACTCAAGTTTATCAAGTCGTCGGACTGCAAGAATTCTTCTGTTGTTTTTGGTGACTTGTTTGTCCTCGCGACTTCAATTGTCATTGCTATTTCCGCTGGTGCCACAGAGGGTGTTTTTTTTCCTAGCTTGTTTCTCGGATTTTCATTTTCTTTTGACGTCTCTTTATTCGTTTTGTTTAACACAAATACTGGCTCTAACGTTGGTGTAATTTTACTCATCTCAGACTTTGGCTCCCTTTTGTGATTGGCCTTTGCTGCTTTCGGCGACGCATTAGAGCTCTCAGTTAGATCAATCGTGAGTGTTGTTTGGGTACCAGATTCTTTGTTAGATGGTCTTTTAGGGTACTGGTCTGGCCCAGTCCCCACTGGACCCAAAGTCCTTGTTTGGGCTTCACTTACTTTGGTGTTTTTCTGCGCTATAATGTAGTCTTCCAAAAAAGACAATTTAGTCAGTAACGATGCTTGGATTGACGTGTGGTCTTTCAGTGTGTCGCTTATCCCTTCATACAATTTCATGAATGGGCAGAGAGCAATTGTCACTGTCGACATTATTGCAGGCATGTCCAAGTTGTTTGCCATGGGAGGTCTCAGGTTCTGCTCTGTGGGTTCAGATGTTCTCCCTTTCTCCAAAGGGTTGAGCCGGTCAGACGGGGAACCTGTTTGGAACGGGCAGCGTGGTTTATTAAAATCTGTTGTTTTTCTGCATGCTTTGTGCGCATTTGGGTGGTCACAAAACTCTTGGTCAGTACTAGGTGTTTGGAGATTGTTTTTTTTCTACGTGATAGTATGCTGTTTGTCTGTAGGCTGGAGTTTTGCTCCAACTTGTTTTGCGCATTTTCCTGAGGATCTTTATCGATGTCTACGAATGTATTTTCGTTGTTGTCCCCTTGTGCCAACGTTGCCTCTTGCCCCTCCGTTTGTCCCCCACACTTTTCTCGATCCAGATACGGCCTTTCCGTAGTGTTAGTAAGTGTAGGCGTTAGTGAAGGAGTTTTATCTAGGTCTATAGTCGTGATTAAGTCTTTGGTAGTTGATTTTGAGTTCATCGGCAACTTCAAATGGTTGGGTTCCGGGAATGGAATAATAGCATCAAGTGCCATTGAGGTTTCTGTTAACTTTGGTTTGGATTTGGTCACCGTCTCTTGTACTTTGGTGGGGCACTATGTCCCCCCGGCCGGCTCTAGGTTCAGAGAATTCTCAGTGGGTGGCTCTGTTTGATGAGCCGTCAGTTTTTGGGAACTTAGAGCTCTGCTGATGGAAGGCAACTGGTCTTTGCTCGGCTCAGCAGTGCCAAAGACCTCCTTTGCCGGATTTGGAGGAACCTGTGGTCTAAAGTGTTCAATCCGTCTCTGTTTAGATACCGGCATACAATCGTTCAAAGCCTCTAGGATTTCAAGGTCAGTTAGTTCAACCCTCTAGCATTGGTAATTGCTGGCTTGAGGTTAAAGAAGTCTCTCAGATTTGTGGCACTGCCTTCGGTGTTTATGGTTTTTTTCCGGGCTAGACCTTTTCCTTTGGTCAATAGCCCCTTTATTAAGCCTTTTGCATTTTTCCTGTGGTAAGTACTCCCCGCTTTTTGGGGTTGTACAGGTCTTTGGCGCTTCCTGTCGTTTGACCCATTCTTTGTATTCTAACGTTGCTTCCCTAAACAATGTATGACGAAGCCTTTACTGTTGTCTGGTTCAATTTACTGTTTCCTGGTAACACGTTATATGTTTAACGCAGAACGCTAAATACATGTAGCAGTGATGTGGAGAGTTCACAAATAGCTGATTGTACATATTTCTTTATTTTCAGTGTTTAATTCATTATTCTGGGCTCTTGATGAAGAGAATGAACTTCGTGAAACGCGCCAGCCACAATCAAATGAATTGAATCCCTCATGTTTCACGCGTTTGGAATAAAGAATCTTCTTTTACATTGGATGTCATTACTACACTCTTTTTAAAAAAAATGTATTATCTTTTCAAATTCACTGGAATATATATCTAATTTATTGTGACAAAAGTCAACCTCAAGGCGTCATATTGGTGCAAACTTAAGGTGTGCAAGGGACGGGAGGGTTCCAATTTTGGATCCTCTTTTCTCTCCTTTTTGTACCTTTAGTAACCCTGTGCCAGGGCTACATTTCCTCCCCTGCACCCCAAAAATCCTTAACTATTGACAAACTGCCATATGAATCAGTATTTCAAGAAATTTAGTGTGTGCACCTTCCATCCTCCTCTTCGTTATTTTCTCCACTATACTTTAGTGTGGCACCAAACGAAGGTAGCACCCATCCCTCTAATTATTTGACTAATAGGTCTTTTTCACGAATTAATGACATCACTGACAAACGCGCCACCACATTAGCTTTTGATGCATCCGAAGCTAAACGTATCCTATCTCTCATTAAAGATACAGAAAAATCATTACAATGCAGAGCTAACCCAGAGAGACTAGTCTTCCAATTGGAAAAATTAATTCGACGAGAAATTGCTCAAAAACTGCATGCAACAACACTGGTCGAGTATTATAAATCGCAGAAAATATCCCGAGGACTAAGAGTGTATCTACGCCCCACCCTATGCAGCGAAAGTAAATCCTTCGTAGAAAAATGGGATCAAATCCTAAATAAATGTTTGCTGGACCTCATACTATTGACCATTGAAGAACTGTCTAAATCCCTCACATCCATTGACACAGAAATCACCACCTTGAAAACTCAGCTAAGTGAATTCAAATCAGCTAAAGAACTTTCTACCCTACTTGTTGATATCAATTCAAAACTTACAGGCTATAAACAGGACATTGAACAAACGAAACTGAGGAAATTTAAAAGGGATACCTTCGACTATCTTAACGACATTGTCTACACATGGCAAGAATTCTACTCTGACATGGATGAGAATACACCGCCACCGGATAACAACACCCTTGAATTCCATCCTAAGAGTTACTTTGACCCGTCCACACAAAATTCTATGCTTAATCTATTTGAAAAAAACGGTTTTGAAGGATCTTGAAAGAATTAACTACCAAAAGAATACACCCAGCAATGCGAAACGGTGTCAACTGGAACATATTGAAACACTGGCCAAGGACGAAGAACTTACTATCAAACCCGCCGATAAAGGTGGTGCAATTGTCATAATGGACACCAAAGATTACACGACTAAATGCCTCATACTGCTAGATGATACTAACACCTACTCCAAGTTGGATGGTGACCCTATCAACACAATTAAGATTCCTATCAAAAAGATCATTGAAGAAGCATTAGATCAAGACATGATCGATATTAAGACAAGTGAATTTTTACTTAATGTACATCCAATCACTCCCGTATTCTACAGCCTTCCTAAAATTCATAAGAACCCTACCAACCCTCCACTGCGACCGATAGTAGCTGGCACTGACAGCATTTTTGAACCTCTAGCTATCTATGTGGACAAATCCCTTCAGAAATTGGTACAGGAGACCCCTACCTACCTTAGAGACACAACAGACTTCCTGAATTGTATCAACGACATTACAGCTCTAAGCACAGAGTGCATTATCTTCAGTATGGATGTATGTAGTTTATATATCTCCATCCCCCACACCGAAGGCCTCAAAGCAGTTCAATGGCTCATCTCTAATGGCAACAACAGCATGTCCAATAACAATCTGGTTCTGAAATTCCTTGAAACCATACTCTTTAACAGTTATTTCAGATTTAAAGGGAAATACTACCTTCAGACTACTCGTACCTCCACGGCTCATCCATGGCCCCAGTCTACGCAAACACATTTATGTACAGGTTTGAACATCAGCATGTACTGCACCACCCAGAATGGTCCTACAAGATACTAATGCGGAAACGTTATATAGACGACATATTTGGCATCTGGTGTGGTACACATGAAGAACTGGACGCTTTCCTCACCTACATGAACTCCATTCACAACACCATAAAATTCACCATGGAAATCGGTGAACCTCGTCTACACTTTTTGGATGTAGACATGGAAATAAAAGAACATCGGATTTGGACCACGGTCTACCATAAACCCACTGATGCGAATAACTTATTACACTTTACAAGTCATCATCCCAAATCCATGCTTAAGAGTCTACCATACAGCCAAGTCTTGAGATTAAAACGGATAATTTCAGACCCAGCAGGTCTGGACACAGAGAGCAACACCCTATTGGAAAAATGTTCAGCCAGAGGCTATCCTAACACCATCCTAGAAGAAGCCAAAGAAATATCTGTACTCATCGACAAAGAACAACTACTGGTACCCAAAAACAAATCAAAGGATACACCATTACTTCACATCAGCAAGTACTCAAGACAGAGCTTCCAGATAAGTAAATCCATTAGGAAACACTGGAGCATTCTCCACAACGACCAGACACTGAAAGAACTCTTCCCTAAAGCACCTATGATGGCCTTCAGACGGGGTAGGAATCTGAGGGACACTCTGGTCAGAGAGGAAATACCACCTAAAGACAAACAGATGGTCCTACAAACTAGAAAAATTGGCACTTTCCCGTGTCTCTGTTGTACTCACTGTAACAACGTCATAAAGGTGACAAAATTGTTCACCCATACACTGGGAAGAACATTAAACTACGCCACTATGCCACCTGCATGTCATCCGGGGTTATTTATGCGATCAAATGCCCTTATGGCAAACTGTATGTGGGTCAAACCACAAGACCGGTCAAAGAACGCCTGACGGAGCACAAATCCAACATTAGATGCAAAAACATAGAATCCCCCCTCTCCAGACATTTCATGGAGAATAATCACACAATCGCACAATTAAAATTTCAAATCCTTGAAGTTGTCAAAAAACCCTATAGGGGAGGTGATTATGCATTGATGCTCTCACGTAGAGAAAAATATTGGATACATATACTGATCACACTACTACCGAAGGGGCTTAATGATGAATTTTCTTTAAAATGTTTTATCTGACTTGTTGCCCTAATATCTCTCTCTATATGCTAGCTCTGCCTGTACTCAACAGATGTCTGTATATTGTGTTTTTATAACATAATTGTCACCCTTAGAAAGATGTTTTTTCATTTATCATTATATGACCATATCCTCTTGGGCCATTTTTTGACCTCTCTCCGAATTTAAAACTGCTACTATTAGTGAACCTTTGTGCCACCTTAAGAACTATTGTCTGTTTCTCACACAATGTAAATCCAGAGCCACCATATCGTAACTTAGATGGCCAATTACTTTTTTGCTTAATTACAGTCTTTTCTGTATGCAAACCTTTGCAAGCAGCTTGCACACTCTATTTGAATCTATTCATTTCTTCACCTTCTAAGATGGCCGCCGCTCTCGAGTGAGTGCCCAATACCCTCATTTGAATTTATCCCTATAGTCCTTTGTTTATTACTACGCATGCCCACCTCGCTTCACGGACCTACGACGCAGCGAGGGGCTTGTGGAGCTGCACTAGCGTCCCGCGCATAGCAACAGTCTCTGGGGACATCCCCCCCGCTGGATGGGCTTAAACGAGCTCCGTCGATTCCAAAGCTCACGTTCCATCAGCCGATGCTACAATTATCACAAATTCAAGTAAGTTTTAAGCTACACGAGGCGCTTTTCGCTGTGCCTCCTCAGTCTCACATATATAGATGTCACTTTGACACTAAAGGGGCCACTGTTTTTCTTTATAGACCCAGCGAGCCCCGTGTGGACTATTTGAGAACCCTTAGACTGCGTGCTACACAAGTACCGCACTGATGTAATAACTGGTCCTATCCAGAACACATTGGGCACCCCTCAGTGGTGAGTAGTTGCCCTTTCATTGTTTGATCTACCGATACTGTTGCCTTTTGCATTTTACACCTATAGTTACACGCACTATTTTTCTTTTAGTGCACAATCCTCTGCTGTTCTCTGCTGGGTGAACTGTGTTGGAACTCAACTTATAATTTCTTTTCCGCCGATATCGAGTGGTTTCCATATGCACTGAATTACAGGTGTAAAGAGAAAATTGGTAAGCCATTCATCCTCATCTATTTGGAAGTTGCCCTATTCCTAAGTAACTTACAATGCATTTCCAATCTACCATTAGCAAAATGGCCATTCTTTTGTCCCGATAGCTTGTGGCTCTGGATTCTATTTACAGGTGCTGGTCATGTTGACCCATTCTTTGTATTCTACCCTTGCTTCCCTAAACAATGTATGACGAAGCCTTTACTGTTCTCTGGTTCAATTTACTGGTTCCTGGTAACACGTTATATGTTTAACGCAGAATGCTAAATACATGTAGCAGTGATGTGGAGAGTTCACAAATAGCTGATTGTACATATTTCTTTATTTTCAGTGTTTAATTCATTATTCTGGGCTCTTGATGAAGAGAATGAACTTCGTGAAACGCGTCAGCCACAATCAAATGAATTGAATCCTTCCTGTTTCACGCGTTTGGAATAAAGAATCTTCTTTTACATTGGATGTCATTACTACACTCTTTTTAAAAAAAATGTATTATCTTTTGAAATCCACTGGAATATATTTCTAATTTATTGTGACAAAAGTCAATCTCAAGGTGTCATATTGGCGCAAACTTAAGGTGTGCAAGGGATGGGAGGGTTCTAATTTTGAATCCTCTTTTCTCTCCTTTTTGTACCTTTAGTAACCCTGTGCCAGGTCTACATTTCCTCCCCCGCACTCCAAAAATCCTTAACTATTGACAAACTGCCATATGAATCAGTATTTCTAGAAATTTAGTGTGTGCACCTTCCACCCTCCTCTTCGTTTGTCGTCAGGGCCTCATGTGTTTCTTGACTCAACTCCCCCAGGGATGGCAAAGTTCCTGTGCTCGGCTCCACGTGGATCTGAGCCTGCACATTGCGGATGGTTTCCAGGAGAGGAGCCACAGCCATCCCCTTGCAATCTCCCCACAGAACTCATCGACGCTCCCCCTTTTCCGGGGCTCGTGGTCCAGAGTTGTCGCTGTCAGTGACCTCCGGGCCCGCGTGCCCACTCCCTCCGCAACTCCCTGTTCCCCCTCCCCAGGTACCGACTCAGGGGAAGCCGAGGTCGGAAGGCCGGGACCCGGAGCGCTGGGCGGGCCCGAGGCTCCGCCTCCCGCGGACGCCTCTCCCGCTTCATCCTCGCCGTTTCCAGCCTGCAAACGCGACCGACCCCGCGCCGCCTCCCCCGCCCTAGCCGGCAGCGACCCCCCTCCGGGAGGTGATGCTGGCATGCAGGGGGGCAGTGAGCCAGGGGCGGGTGCGTCGACGCCGACGCCGACTGCAAACGCCCGAATTTCGGGTACAAGCTCCACAGACGCCGCGTCCGCAGAATCTTCACTGCAACACCTCGTCACAGTGGTAGATGGATCCAGGTTAGTCGTTTCGATGAGGATGATGTTTGTCTGAGATGCATTGAGTGGTTTAGTGGCCTTGTGCTTCCCTTTTGTTTTTGGACGTGGTGGCTGATCCAACTTTGTGTTGGTTATGTCTTGCAGAGTTATTGTTTTTTTTGTTGGTGTAGAGGCTCTGAGGCAAGCGCTGCGAAGGCACCGTCCATCTTCTTCGAGGAGGGAAGGGGAGTCCATGACAGCCCTGGCTCTGGCAGCCCAGCCTGCCAGAACTGCAGGACTGTCACTCTACGCCCACTCCGTGACCGCTCTGCGGCGTAAATGTTCTTTTGTACTGTGGGTCCACCCACCAGTACAGCAATGGTAAACAGACTCAGGAAGCAGGTAGGAGGGAGAGCAGTCCTCTCTAGCAGGGCAGGACTGCAACTCTACGTCCACTCCGCGGCCGCTCCGCGGCGTAAATGTTCTTTTGTACTGTGGGTCCACCCACCAGTACAGCAATGGTAAACAGACTCAGGAAGCAGGTAGGAGGGAGAGCAGTCCTCTCTAGCAGGGCAGGACTGTCACTCTACGTCCACTCCACGGCCGCTCCGCGGCATAAATGTTCTTTTGTACTGTGGGTCCACCCACCAGTACAGCAATGGTAAACAGACTCAGGAAGCAGGTAGGAGGGAGAACAGTCCTCTCTAGCAGGGCAGGACTGTCACTCTACGTCCACTCCATTTATTACTAGGCAGGACTGTCACTCTACGTCCACTCCATTTATTACTAAATAGTAGCATGTATCATTTCCAATCCAAATCAGCCAGATTGCAAAAATAATTGATGGCAGTCAAAAATGCTTTAGTGGCAACATAGTTCACAAACAATCAAGTTACCTTTTTTTCATATCATGTACACAGACTCACCATCTGAACGCTGATGCACTGCGCAGCAGCAGTCAAATTCTAAAGTCTCAGCAATCTTTGTCAGGCCATTTAAATCCAGTGGAACTCGTCGATCCCCTGCTCCACTCATTTATGTCCACCAACGCCTCCGCCTGACCTATGTGGGAGATAGGTTGTCGTTGTCACACTCTGGATGGAAATCAGAAGGTGGACGCGGCACAGTTGCCTGACCACGCCTATCCGTGGCTTGCCCTAAGCATGCAGGTCTGGTAAGCCAGGTCCTGCATGGCAATGACATGTAGGTCTGCATGCATTACCTCACGTGTCACACGTGCTTCCTCCTGCAAGGACTCACGTGTAAGATGGAGTTCTGTCTGCATGGCCTCACATGACATACGGAGCACCTCCCGGCGTGCATGGAGTTCAGCTGAGATGGTTCTTTGAAGCCGATCGATCCTGTCTTCTGGCTGCCTCCTGTCGTCCATCATGAGCGCACCCAGAGTAGATCGTAGGGTTTGGTGTTCGACCCTCAGGGCCTCACGGTGTGCCTCTGCCTGAGCAGCAAGTGCTTGACGCAGAGCCACCATTTCAGCCGGGCACACCGTGTCAGAGGCTGCCATGCCCAGCCTGAGTGAGCGGCACGTGGACCGTGTAGCCTGCTGCTGGAGCTCCACCTGCCTTTCAGGGGGGAGGATGGAACGGGCCACACTTTCCATACCTTGAGCCATCATCTCAACTGCTTCCCCCTGTTGCTGTGCTATGGAAATAATGGCATGCTCCCACTCAGTTGACCCCGGTGGTGCATGGACACCGCTTTTCCGGACATGACACCTGCTGGGCCCAAGGAGCCGTGGTCCTTGCTGGATTGGTGCCGCCCGCGGCTGCAGGACTGCATCCCTCCGTCGACCTGATGCCCCAGGAACATGGCCAACTGGTGTGGAGTGTGACACTGCACCCATAACCACCACAGGTAGACATTCCAACCCTGCCTGGCCCCCTACTGCAGGTGTCGCGGACAGAAGATCATCCAACACATGATCACTTACCTTCGATGACATGTCATGATGCGGATCTGGCTCAACATGGTGGTCAGAGGATCCATCAGAGCCTGGATCAGAGTCTGCTCTGGACATGATGGCCTGGAGCACCAGTGGGTTCTCGTGGGCTGCCACCCCACGCTCACCACTGGTGCCTGGTTGGTCATGTGAACTGACCACTGTGTTTGGGATGGCATCTTCCTCCGATGCCTCCAGTGCGTCATCACCTGCAACATAAACAAAAGAAACATGAACACGCATGTCAGTAGCACATACCACACACATACAGATCACAACATTGACAGCTGACACATGAAGCAGACATGTCACACGCAACTCAAACCCCAACATGCATCTAGTGGCATTGCAATGCAAGGGTATCCCAAAAGCAGAAAAGGATGTGTGCAAAATGTGAAACCAACAAATGTTTTGCAAGTTGCCCATCACCTGCATTCCACACAATCTCTAGCAGGCACATATCCAAGGCAGAAATGAGAGATGGCAACAAAGAGATGGCACGTAGCATAAGCTTGTGGGAACACACAAATATCCACAGCTGACAATTACACCAAACACACCATGACACATGTAACATGCATGTTCACGTGCAGCACTCAACAACCATCGACTATTCAGAGTACATGTGTCACAGGAGCACCTACGCTACTGCGTTTCTATACAGTGAAAGCACACATCAGAATTGTGTTGGCATGTTGAAGGGCTGAACTTGGCACATGAGTGGGTGTGTGCGGAGCAGTGCATGTGTACCCCTACAACTTCCAACATCAACACATACGTAGTGATGTCAATCTCCAAACATGACGGCAGTGTAAGGGCAATTGCAGCCATAATGTGTAAATGGCATACTTTGTAGCATGGATACCGTTAACAGCCACCCTCTGGGCAATCACAGGGAGGCACTGCATGGCAATGAAAGGTTCACCACAGAACTGTGCATTGGCAGATAGTGTTGGCATGCGTCTATTGCCTGTTGTCAGTCAAATGTCACTACAGCCGATGAGAAGTTGACATGATGCATGACAGATGAGGAGCCATCAGTAGTACACCTATGCATGCAAAAGACACAACAACCGGTTGAACAGAGGCAGGGGGCCTGTAACGGGGGAGCCATGTGCACGACACAGATGTGGACACCCTAAAGTTGTGCGTGATGAAACACATACCCACATGGAGCATGAAATGGCTGTCCAAATAACATGACACTTGGATTATCCTGGAGACATACTACAATGAACAGGCGGTCAAGGACACCTAGGGGCATATATGGAATGCACATGGAGCATGATTGTGCACACATGTGCACGCGGAGCCACTGCCATCAGCACAGTCAGAGTGAGACATACTCCACCAAGGACAAAGGATGTTTATGACTTGATATGACATCTCATCAAGATTGCCCTCGTACACAAGTGGCTCAGAGCGCAACCAAGCAAAGGGAGGGGAACAAGGGAGAAAAGAAAATGAAAACAACTATCTAACTGAGCACAGTGACATTGAGAACACGCAAGTGCATGGGGAAGGGAAAAGGGGGTAAAGTCCCTGGAAGGGGGAGAAGTGGAAAGTGCCAAACAGAGGAGACCAAAGAATGAAAATGAAGTCCAATGATAGAATAGGCATTCAAAAGGTGGAAGTGCAGCCAGCAAGTGGCAAGTGCAAGATCATTTGGATAGGGCAAATCTGATGAGTGCAGAAGAGAGTGGTGGACAGGACCAATTGCAATGGGAGGCCTGGAGGCATTGCAGCAGGGAGGCGGGGTGAGGAGGTACCTGGGCCCGAAGGACAGAGTGTGTCCAGGTGCACAGTGCCAAGGGAGGAAACAGTTCAGTTGGGGAGAAGAGGGGCTAATGCAGGAGCAAATAGGAAGGTCTCAAGGTGCTTCCGGAAGCAGAGATGTTTCTCCTCAAGTTTCAACGTGGCAGGAATCTGTTCCAAAGGGAGGTCCCAGCCGTAGACACAGATCTTCCCCCAGCTTGTTTCTTCGATAAACGACTGACCCGGAGGGAGTGTGAGGTAGAGGAGCAAAGGACTCGAGAGGGGAGGTATTGGCAGAGGGATAGTTGAAGATATTTTGGACCCAGGCCCCAAAAATCCTTGTGCACAATGCAGAGGGTCTAAAATGTTATCCTTGCATCCACTGGTAGCCAATGAAGGGATTTCAGAGCTGGAGAGATAGGACTCCCAGGGCTTGAGGCCAAATACAAGTCTTGCAGTCCTGTACTGGATTTGTGGTAGATGGTGGAGTGTGAAAGAGCCTGTCACAGCAGACACCCAGAGCTTGAGAGACAGTGAGTTTGTAGGTGAACGAGAGGAAAGGCACAGTACTCCTGAAGAGGTTAAGCAAGAAGTTAATATATCTCAAGAGACGTCAGAAATGTTTGCGGAGAAGGAATGTGTGGAGTCAAAGGTGACCCTGAGGTTGTTGGCCTTGCAGGTGGGGGTAGGAGAAGGGCCAAGGGAGGCCAGCCAGATAGTGAGGAGAAAGGAGGGTGAAGGTGTACCGATGAGGAGGATGTCAGTCTTGCTGGCATTTAGACACAGATTGTTGGCAGTACACCAATTGTAAATGGCAATGAGGCTATCAGACATGAGGGAGGGAGAAGAGGTGGCAGAGGGCAGTCTGAAAATGAGTTCAGTTTCATCTGCATAGCACTGGAAGTTGTAGCATAAAATGTAAATGCAGTAGGCGAGAGTTGTCAGGTGCTGTTTGTCAGACCCCTGGTGCACACCACAGGTAGAGAGGGAGATTGATGAAAGGAAGGACCCAAATTGTAGCTGGGAGGTTCACACACGCCAAACACACATGTCATTGAGTAACACGCATCAATACTCACTGGACGATGCATCATAACCCATCTTCTCTCCCACTACACGGATTTGTTCTGCCTGGATGAACTCTGCAGCGATCTCCTTGTGCTGAGTGAGTTAATTCTCCTCTGGTGCACGCCCACCACCAGTCACCTGAGACATGGCATAATTGGAGGCACGCTTTTTTTTGCACAGCGTCAGAGGTCATTCCAACGCTTGTAGCAGTCCTGAGCCGTGCGCACCAGGAATCCCATGGCTGTCACACCATCCGCAATATGCTGCCAGTGGACCCAATGCTGGGGAGGCATTGTAGGGCACTGTGGGCCCACAAGCATATCGCGTTTGTGTGCCGACACGTAGTCCACAAGGAAGTCCAGTTCCTGCTTGCCAAAAGGCTTCTTCCTTGATGTGCCGGAGGCCGGAGCCGTGTCTGGGTCTCAGCCTCTTGCACGCTTACTCCTTTTGGGCGTTGGTACTGACGCTGAGTAGCCCTGATCAGTGGGGCAGTGACGCTGGTGGACTTGACCAAGGTGGTGGGTGTTGGAATGAGGACGGAAGGTCTGGCTTGGGTCTGACTCACAGCCGGGGTGGTGTTGGCTGCATCTGCCCATGCAGTTACCACCACCCCGCTTCTTGGGGCAGCAGATGTCATAACAGCCCCAGATACGTGTGCCCCAGTCACAGCTACACTGGACACACTTGGCCCGCACTTCCTGACAGATGGAAAAGGAAAAGAAAAACACACGCGCTTGTGCGCGTAGGCAACACCCCGCCAAAAGAAGAGGTATGAACTTCAAACGCTGTGAAGTGATCGCATGTCAATCCAGAAGAGTAAACAGACGGGTCGGTCTCCACGAAAAGCACATAAAGTGGACTGCGTCCCCACTGGACCTTCGACCCGTGCTGAAGGCAGCGCACGCATGCATAACGTCACTGGCGCACTTACGCGCTTAGGCCCTATCCTTGAATTACACGCTGATGTGCTGTTTTTTCACGTGCGGATTCACTCTGCATCAAGTTGTCCACGTGACAACACACGGAAGAACACACTCCTGCCCAGAAAGCCATTTTCCTGCCCCCCAGAGCCCTGAGCAGCCTCCCACACGCCATCTGCTGCTGCCTGCTTGCCTGCTGCCAACGTGCCCTGCTATTTGGCGCCTGCACAGAAGCCATAGCCAGGGTCTTGTACCTGAGACCACCTCTGCTGACCAAGAAGACTCCTGACTGGTGTACCATCGCTCCACACCGAGCCTCAGCACCAAGTTGCCCACCCACACCTGCCTCTGGGGTTGCCATGTCCGATTCAACACCATCTGGGGCCAGTGGCAACCCCCAGTCAGAGAGGCAGCCACAGAAAATGAAGTTGGCATCCTGGCGGAGCGAGTCCTGGGGAATTATGATGCCCTCTTCTCAAGTTCGCTCCTCGACAAGGATGGACGGAGGAAGATCTGGAAGGACATCGTGGGTGCCATCAACGTGGAGGCGGTGGCATCCCGTGACTATGACCGTGTCCTGAATCGCTGAGAGGACTTCAGGTCCTCGTTGATCCTCGTGGAGAAGTGGGGACAAGCTGATCAACAACCAGATGAGGGTCATGGAGCGCATTAACCCAGAGCTTCACCACCAGTTCCTCCAGATGAAGACCCATCCGGAGTCGAGTGGTAAGTGTCCATGTGTTCATCTCCAGCGTAGTGCATGTTGAGGTGTGTCACGTGTGTGCACCATGGACGTTTGTGTGGCATGCACAATGTATGAATGTCTGTGTGCAGGGACATGACAGTGAAGCATGTGAGTCCGGTCAAGCGTGTGCAATGACAATGATGTGTGTGTTGATATGCATGATGTGCACCTACATGTGATGACGCACACATGTCTGCATGCCTGTGTCTGTACCTGGCCATGTCTGTTGTGTGAATCATGGATGCTGATGTCAACCTCATGGACATGCATGATGCACATGTGCGTGTTACAGAGTGGTGAGTGTGTGACTGGGAAACGCCATGGATGCATGACACATGCACATGCGTGCATTGACTGTTGTGGACTAGCTGTCCATGATTGCACTGTGATGGGAGGTCGACACGGACAGATGCATGACTGTGCAGTGGTGTATGTACATGTGTGTTGCTTGCAAGGACCCGTGTGTCGTGGAAGGTGATGATGGCTATGGAATCGTATAAAAATGTCGACAGGAGAATTGCGACGGCCGAAAATGCCGACTTTTTTTTTTATATACCCCCCTTACACCACATATATATGTGGGGGGTGGGTATGGGATATTATAGTAATATGAAGGGCTTCCCTCCGCATATCTATGTGGTGCAAAGAGGGTTTCATTTTTAAAAAAGTAGGCATTTTCGGCCGTCGCAATTATGTGTGGTCCCAGTGATCACATAGATCCATGGCTATGACATACTACAGTGCCACTCATGTGCATTTGCTTTGTGTCTGGCAGACTTATGTTCAGTCACCTGATGCTTGTCTAAAATGTCTTCCTTTCCACAGCAGTGAGTGAAGAAGAGGGCAGAGACGATGCTGTGGAGCAGAGCAGCGGGGATGCCTCCACCGGCCAGAGACGCAAGGCCCAGTCACCATGCCAGGTAATGCCATTTCCGGGAGCAAGGGGACTGGTGCCACATCCGCCACTACAGCCGCAGCTGCTGAGGGAAGGCCCAAGAAGCCAAGGTTGGAAGTTAGGATCCTCGGCAGTGGAAGGGGCAAGTGAGCCCCCACAGAAGCTGGACAATGCGGAAGACGGTGCAGAGGCATCCAGGTTGGTGGTGGGTGAGGAGGAGGCCGCTTTAGAGCCACACGTGGGGCCTGGTGGGGGTGATTCCACTAGTGCAAGTGGTGCAGTCCAGGGACAGGGGCAGGAGGCAGCACAGGTCGCCGCGGAGGTGCTTGTGCCTAATCCTGTCCCTGATTCTATGACTGCATCTCTCTGCACCAGCAAGGATGCCTCATTCCAGGCGTCTGCAGGTAGCGGACGTGTCCACATCAACTGACCTTCCTCTACGTGTGGACGAGGCATTCCGTGACAGGATTGAGCCTGTCCTAGTCGCTGTCTCGATGCGCACACGCATGCTTTGTGATGATGTGCGTGATTCCAGGAAGGACAACGCACATCATCACAAGCAGCTGTGTGCCATCTTGAACTGGCTGGGACGGCTCATTGTCGCAGGGTTCCTCAATGTGCTGCCCATTCTTGCAACCCTCTCCTCCTCTGCACCTACTATGCGCCAGTCGTCCTCCAGGCAGTCTTCCGGCCCAGATGCCACCAGGGCACCCTGTGGACCTGTCACATTCACCGCGGCCAGGCTGGTGGAGATCCCTTCCCTGCCACTGTCGGGAGTCGGAGGTTCAGCAGAGCTGGTCACCCAAGCAACAGGATCCCTGGGAATAGAGGATGTGCAGGCAACTTCCATCAGGGCACGTCCACAACAGGCCCGGGGGTCATCAGCATCCCGGAGCCAGTCGTGGTGGCACAGGCAGATGACATCAAGGCAGCAACACCAGGCTCAACGTAGGAGGCGTTTGGACTCAGGGCATTCAACATCGCAGGAGCAGGCATCGGCCAAAGGGCAGGAGGACCGTGGACTATGTGTGTCTTCCATGTGGCAGTGGATGGGCCAGCAAATGGTTGCAGAGCGGCGGTAGGCAGACAGGGCACGGCTCACCATGCTCAGGGTGGAGAACTCCATGGGGCAGGCATTGAGCCGGGCAGAGTTTCTCGAGGAGACTCACAGGGATTTGGAGGAGACCATGTCAGCGTCCCTGCGAGCCCTGGAGGACAGAGCCTAGTCCCGGCTCCAGGTTATAGACTCGGAGTTCGATGATGCCCTGGCCAAGACTCTTAGTAAGAAAGATGAGCCGTAGGACTAGCCCACCTCCATTGTATATAGTTAATTAGGCTTAGGTTTCCTTTCCTTTTATTTTTAGTTTGGAGTCCATGGACATTGCTCCACTTTTTGTACATAGTTGTATGTGTGTAGGATTTTATATAGGCTTCATTTGGTTGTGGGATCATGGACCCTGAGAACTTTCATTATAAATATTTCTGGAACTGTGGACTTTATTATTTTGATTTTGTGACACGCATGATGGAATGTTTTTTTGTTATTTACCCTTTGGAATCTGCATTTTGTTTTCTGGACATGGACCACTGGGAGCTTTTCCTTTTGTTTTGATCACATTTATTTTAATTTTGCATTTCAGTTGAGTTCACAATCATTTATTTTTCCTTGCCAAGGTTGTTTTTCGTTTAGGAGATTTCTGTTATTTAATACATTTTCATCAATTCACATATTTGTGTTGTATGCTCTCATTGGTTTGGACCATGTGTCAGTCGTCATTGCCTCAGTCATGTGTCGCTGCTGTGCGGCCATGTTGGGCATGTCTTTGGGTGCATGCATGTGTGCTTCTGTGCATGACATGCCATGGGGCCTGTACTGGGAAGTGGGGACAATGGATGGGTGTGGAGTTGCACTGTGGGGGGGCAGCGTGGGGTGGGATGGGATTTGGGTGGACATTTGCTACATGCATGTATGTTAATTTAATTTTAATTTTTTGCATTTTTAAAGCACTCACACAGCCCGCGGGCATCGAGGCGCTGTTACAGGAATTTGTTGTATTTTAGTCGCGTAATTGGTTTTTTTTGTCTTAGTTGCGTTTTTATAACGCGCTTAAACACCCAGAGGTTTCTAAGCGCGGACCCTGGGATCGAACCTACGTTGCTTCGTGTCGTCTTGCTTCCAAGGCACACACGTTGCTGGTGTGCTATCCTCCCGGGACTTGTGACAATGTATTGGTTGGGTGGACATGAGTCGGGCCTTCTGGCAGGCTGCCATCACTCGGGGTGGGGGTTGGGGGATATGAGTCGGGGCCTGCTGGCAGGTTGCCATCACTGGGGGTGGGGGGCAGGCATGTGTCGGGGCCTGCTGGCAGGTTTCCGTCACTGGGGTGTGGGGTGGGGGACATGTGTTGGGGCCTGCTGGAAGGTTGCTGTCACTGGGATGGGGGACATGAGTCGGGGCCTGCTGGCAGGTTGCTGTCACTGGGGTGGGGGACATGAGTAGTGGACTGCTGGCAGGTTGCCGTGACTGGGGGTGGGTGACATGAGTCTGGGCCTGCTGTCAAATTGCCGTCACTGGGGGCAAGGGGAGACATGAGTCGGGGCCTGCTGGCAGGTTGCCGTCACTGGGGGTGGGGGACATGAGTCAGTGCCTGCTGGCAAGTTGCCGTCACTGGGGGTGGGGGGACATGTGTTGGGGCTCCCAAGTGCATGGTGCGATGTGGCCTGCCTGCAGGGCATGGTCAGGGATTGTAGGGTGTCCCCTGTGGTATGGGCTGCCTGCGGGGCATGGGGAGGGCACACCAGGGAGCCCCCAAACTGGCAAATCGCGTGTGAAAGTCATTGCGCACTCCCAGAATGCGCGTACCCCGCTCGCACCAGCCCATTCGTGTGTGAAACTCATTTCGCACACCCAGAATACGCGTACTCCGCTCGAGCCAGCCCTATCGCATGTGAAAGTCCTCGTGCACCCTCGGAATGCGCGTACCCCACTCGCGCCAGCCATTTGCGTGTGAAACTTCTCCCGCACCCCTGGAATACACGTTCCCCACTCGCACCAGCCCATTCGTGTGTGAAAGTCCTCGCACATCCCCTGGAATGCATGTACCCCGCTCATGCCTGCCCATTTGCATGTGAAATTCATTGCGCACCCCCGGAATACACATACCCCGCTCGCGCCAGCCCATTCGCAAGTGAGATTCCTCGTGCACCCCCGGATTACATGTACCCGGTTTATAGTCAAAAAGTTGAATCCAATAATGTCGAAAGTCAAAAAGTCGAAAACAAAAAGTCGAAAACAAAAATGTCAAATTTTTTTTTGGTTGCTTTTTTTTCGAAATGGGGGGGTTCCCCCCCATCCCGGCCTTTTTTTTTTTTTTTTTTTAAATGTACCCCTTTTTTTTACCCCCGGAGCCCCCCCAAAAAAATATATAAATAATAAAAAAAAAAAAATTCGACATTTTTGTTTTCGACTTTTTGGATTCGACATTTTTGGAATTCGACATTATTGGTTCGACATTATGACTGGACACCCATGTACCCCGCTCGCGCCAGTGGCATCTCGTGAAAAGCGCCCTTGCGTACTCCCATATTCACGCACCCGTGTGGTGAGGGGCCACATGCACCCCCTGCAGGCAGCACACACCACAGGGGAGCCCCCTACAACCCTGGACATGTCCCACGGACAGCCCATCCATTCTGACCATGCTCTGCAGGCAGCCCATCCACCCTCCCCATGCACTGCAGGCAGCCCATCCACCCTCCCCATGCCCGCAGGCAGCCCATCCACCCTGACCATGCCCCGCAGGCAGCCAATTCACCCTCCCCATGCCCCGCCGGCAGTCCATCCACCCTGACCATGCCCCGCAGGCAGCCCATCCACCCTACCCATGCCCCGCAGGCAGCCCATCCACCCTCCCCATGCTCCACAGGCAGCCCATCCACCCTCCCCATGCCCTGCAGGCAACTCATCCACCCTGACCGTGCCCCATAGGCAGCCCATCCACCCTACCCTTGCCCCGCAGGCAGCCCATCCACCCTCCCCATGCCCCACAGGCAGCCCATCCACCCAGACCATGCCCTGCAGACAGCCCATCCACCCTACGCATGCCCCAAAGGCAGCCCATCCACCCTTACCAGGCGCTACAGGCAGCCCATCCACCCTACCCATGCACCGCAGGCAGCCCATCCACCCTCCCCATGCCCCGCAGGCAGCCCATCCACCCTGACCATGCCCCACAGGCAGCCCATCCATCCTCCCCATGCCCCGCAGCCAGCCCACACCACATGGGGGACTTCCTCTCCGCAATTTGTCTGGCGCAAGCGGGGTAGGCATATTACGAGGGGTGCATGGGGAGTTTTCCATGCGATTGGTCTGTCGCGAGCAATGTGCGCGTGTTCGGAGGGGTGCGCAGGGAGTTTTACACGTGATTGGCACCAAAATGCTGACACATAAAGTAGAAAAAAACATGTATTAAAAAGAAAACTGAATTAATGAAACCAAATCACACAAGAAAACAAATAATAAATACAAGTCTTGATGTCCAAAATTAAGCTAAAAAAATGAAGGCTGAAATCAATAAAATCCAAAGTTAAAATGGCTCCAAAGCGTCCGTCCATAAAACAAATTGCAAAGTTACAAAAAAAGCAATGGATAAAAAAGTAAAACCAGGTCCATAACTATATACAACTGAAAAATCAAGGGTTCATGAGCCCAACAATCCAAAGGAAACCTAACCAAAAACCTACCTAATAAATAACTATTTACAAAAAGGTGAGACATAGTCCATGTGCCCCAAAGAAAAATAAAAAAGAAAGGAAACCCACACCTACATAACTATTTACAAAGGTGGCGGGCCAGTCCCACGGCTCATTTAGCGATGTTCCGGGCCAGGGCATCATTGAACTCCACGTCGATGTTCCAGAGGCGGGCCTGTTCCCTGGCCTTGAGGTCTCGCAGGGATGCAGCCATGGAATCCCTCAAATCCCTGCGAGTTTCCTCAAGGCCCTTCGCCCGCCTCAAAGCCCGGTGCATGGAGTTCTCCGCCCTGACCATCCTGAGCCGTGCCCTCTCTGCCTGCCGCCTCTCCGCATCTTTTTGCTGGCCCAATCGCTGCCACACAGAAGACACTCCCAGTCCGTGGTCCTCCTGCCCCTCGGCCGATGCCTGCCCCCGGGGTGTGGATGGCCCCGAGCCATGATGCCTCCCACGCTGAGCCTGCTGCTGCCTCTCACGCAACTGCCTCTGCCACCACGACGGCATCCGGGCTGATGGAATCCCCCGGCGCCGCCGTGCACTTGCCCTGCCCGATGATGCAGGCACATCCTCCATCTGCTGGGGCCCAGTTGATGGGGGGGCCATCCTTGCTGGACCTCAGACTCCCAACTGTGGCAGGGATGGGATCTCCACCAGGCAGGCTGCGTTGGTTTGGGCAGGTCCACAGGGGGCCCTGGTGGCATCTGGCCCAGAAGACGACACAGAGAATGACTGGCGTATAGTGTGCACAGAGGAGCAGAGGGCCGCAAGACTGGCTGACACATGGAGGAAACCCCCGACCATGATCCCTCCCAACTGGGCCACGTTGCCACACACCTATTCATGATGACGTGCATGGTCCCCCCAGGAACCATGCACGTCATCACGAATGTCACGTGTGCGCAACGTGACTGTTAAGACTGATTTCCTATACTCTGGCCTGGTGGACAGATGTATAGAAGGCCAACCTATATTGTGACAGGGGCAACTCTGGGAAGCTGTAGCCAAACCAGTTTAAGGTAGCAGTGACAGGTGGTCTAGGCTAAGATCTTCAGAGGGGTGAGATTGTAAAGGGTCCACAATGAGGTCACACAATGGGAGTCACAAATTACCCTCAGACAGGATGTATAAAAATACAGTTATTTAATTATGGCAAAATACACTATAAGAAAAATGAACACAAGCAAGTGGACTTATCAACCAATACCATCAAACTAAAACACATATATACAATCACAGGTTCAAATGCATAATACAACTCAAGATACTCCTGCAAGGGAATGAATAGATGAGCATTAAACACAAAATGGTCCACAAAGAATTTACCCCCAACTAATATTGTCCAACCCTAAATTGCCTGGGGCCTTGTGCCCTATTGTTCAGGATACAACTATACAGCACTTAGGAGGCGGAGAAAATGTAGGTAGGGTCTCTGGGGTCCATTGATGGATTCTTACAGCCAGGGTTCAAGATAGACAGTGTCCAAAATTTCCCCCAACTGTTAGAAGTCTTGCCAAGGCAAGTATGGCAAAGCCAATAAGTTTAGGATAAAGGATATTATAAGTCCATTGACTTACAATGGGAGTGTAGGGGTATGTTAAAAACTCAATAACTTACCCTCCTCACTCCGAATCTTCCCAAGACTTTCCAGAACAAAGGAAGGGTGTCCTGGCTTGCTTTTCCCGCTGAATTCCGTGGTCGACGATTTTCACAGGTTGCAGGTTCTAGTGATTCTCCGGTTAGGATCCTTTGCTGGTGCAAGGACTCTTGATGAAGAAATGCAGAAACAAACAATGCAGTGCCCTTCTCGGGACTGGAGGCGGGTCAGAAAAGCAGGTTTCGGATCGTGCACATCTCGCACAGTGATGCAGCAGCACTCAGTAGCCGCAGTCAGACTTTCCGGTATTTCTCGGGTCTCCTTGGTGCTAGGATGCCGAAATTTCGCAGAGGGCATCTTTGCAGTATCAGCTGAGGGTGCACCAACTTTCAGGTGGAAACTCAGAACGACAATGAAGATAACTCTGTAGCCCAAAAACGAAGCTGGTCAGCCACAGGATGATTCCCAGGCACTCCCGAAGGCAGTTTTTGCACTGGGCACTGAGTAGGCTTCGGGAATGGATGGACCCTCCAATCCAGGGGTCGTAGCACCTTCGCACGCCTACTGATGATCACAAGACAGACAGGGCTCCACCAGGGCTGCAGCAGAAGTTGGTTGCCAGGCCTCCATCAGACAGGTTACAGGTTTCTTTGCGGGTCTTCTCAGCTGGACGACTTCTTGGCTCCTTCAGGTTCTTCCAGGATCTCTGAGAATTGCATGCAGGGGCCCTATTCTTATCCTAAAAGCCAGGTAAGAGTCGAAACCCCCACTAGCCAATGGTAGAACTAGCCCACACACACACCCCCCAGTGGTCCAATCAGGTCTACTGGCGGGAACACTCATTCATACCAGTCAGACACCCAGAAACCAGGATGTGTATTAGGGTCAGACTGACCCAGCCCACATGCTGCCTGCAAACACACAAAGCCCTTCAGTAGCCCGCCAAAAGCTCCCACTTTCCCGGGCACTGGAAATCCTTATAAGGATCTTTCTGACCTCTGAGGCCAGGAAGAAGGCTAAACAACAAGATGCAAAAAGAATGGACGAAAAACCTTACGGCACGGCCATGTTTGACCAGTAGCCACAGTAAGTAGCCAAACGCGGTAAACGCGGTTAAGCTAACACGAAATTCCCCAAGAAGTGGGGAAAAGTCACTGCTGCCACCAGCCCATCTTTTAAGCACCTCAGAATAGCCAAAAAGTCCTTTGAGTGTTAGTCTAGGGCAAAACAAAAATGAACCCCATTGCACTGCAGTGTAAGCTGCTGTGTCCAATGGTAAAAAGTTACCCCGTGTGATACAAAAGTAACCACAAGTAGCAACATAGTCACAAGACTAAGGGAAACACTGTTTTCCAGTACTGATAGCCTTAAAGACAGATCAGTTTCCCCATAACATGTGAGCAAAGGTCAGAACAGTGAAGCTTAAGGCTTTACTGTACTGCAAAAAGTACAGGTCAGATTGAAAAATAAAAGCAAAAGGTTTGGGGGTTCCATAAAGATGGAAGGAAAGGTCCAGTAAAGAGAATCTTTCCTAACAGCGACACCAATCAGGACGGACTCAATCCTGTCACGGGTCCCCACGTCTGCAGGTAGAGGAGTGCCAGATGACGTGGGCCTCACCCCTACCTGCGGACGGGCCAGGGACGGGGCATCCCTGCTGGTGCATGGTGATGCAGTCACAGTGTCAGGGACAGTGACATGCACAGGCCCCTCCGTGGTGACCTGTGCTGCCTCCTGCCCCTGGACTGCACCACTTGCACCAGTGGTACCACCACCACCAGGCCCCATGTGCGGCTTAGTAGCCGCCTCCTCCGTACACACCACCAACCTGGATGGCTCTGCGCCGTCTTCCACCATCGCAAGCCCCTGTGGGGTCTCACCCACCCCTTCCGCTGCAGCCGTAGTGGCGGATGCAGCACCAGTCCCCTCGCTCCCGGATGATGGAATTTCCTGGGAGCGTGACTGGGCCTTGCGTCGCTGGCCGGTGGAGGATTCTTTGCCACTTTCCTCCACAGCGCTGTCTCCGCCCTCTTCTTCACTCGCCAGTGTGTAAAGGGAAACATTGAACGCAAACATCAGGGTACGGTAGAATAGTCCCCAAGACAGAAAGCAATAGCACATGAGTGGTACTGTCAAACGTCACTTCCATCATGTCCCTCCACAACACATGGGTCAGTGCAGGCAACACACATGCAGGAACAGACATGGCACTTGCAACAAACATTACCATCCATGTCCAAGGAACCGTAGAAATACCCAATGGTGGGCTGAAACTCACATGCATCATGGGACATGCTGATCACATGCACACACATCACCGGAGGGTCATGCATCCGGCCCCGTATACCCCAGACACAGTGGATACAAGGATGACTAGGCTGTATCAGTGAATCAACACATCGTCACGGACATGTGTCATGCATCCATGACAGCAGCACCCATCTCTCACACCCCAAACATGTCCAAATACAGACACAGGCATGCATATATGTGTGCATTCCGCATGCTGTTCCGCATGATACATTGTAACACATACACCATCCATGTGGGTCACGCCTGACGGGACTCACATGCAGCACCATCATGTCCATGCACACACACACATCCATACATGACGCATGTCACACATACAGCCATGTAGCTAACTACCAGCACACTGCAACGTGCACTGTTTAAAACATGAATGCATGGCCACTTACTGCTCGACTCCAGACGGGCCTGCATCCTGAGGATCTGGTGATGAAGCACTGGGCGAATGCGCTCCAGGACCCTCATCTGCTGGGTGGTAAGATGGCCCCACTGCATCCGCTGTGTCCAAGAGGCGCCAGGCCTTATTTAGGGTCTTGGACTTGTAGTCCTCCCAGCACTTCTGGACGTGTTTGATGTCACGTGGTGCCACCCCCTCCGCATTGATGGCACCCACTATGTCCTTCCAGATCCTCTTCCGTCCTTCCTTGTTGGCGCGCAATGGTGTAAAGAGGGCATCATAATGCCCCAGGACTTGCTCCACCAGGATGCCAACTTCCTTATCACTGAAGCTGGCAGCCCTCTGCCGCTGTGCTGGGGGGTTACCACTGGTGCCAGATGGTGTTGCGTTGGACATGGCAACCCCCGAGGCAGGTGTGGGTAGGCAACTGGGTCCTGGGGCTGGGCTGTGGAGCGATGGAACACCAGTCGGGAGTCTTCTGTTCCAGCAGGGGTGGTCACAGCTACTGGACCCCTGCAGATGACTGATGTGCAGGCACCAAATGGCAGGGTACTGTTGGTAGCAGGCAGACAGGCAGAAGCAGATGGCTTGTAGGAGGCTGCTCGGCGCTCTGGGGGACAGTAATTTGGCCATCTGGGCAGGATTGTGGTTTCCGTGTGTTGTCGCGTGGCCAGCTTGCCATGGAGTGATTTGGCACGTGAAAAACAGCACGTTTGCGTGAATTCCAAGGTAAGGCCCTTAGCGCGTAAGCACGTAGGTGATGTAATGTGCGTTCAGGTGTTTCACTCGGCACGGGTTAAATGTCCCGCGTGGGTTTCGATCGCTCTGTACGTGCTTTTCGTGGAGAGCGGTGCGTGTGTTTTCCAGACATTGGGGTTCACACACGATTACTTCACAGCGGCTACAGTGCATACTCCTTCTTTTGGCGGGGGTGTTGACTACGTGTATGGAGCTCCCATTGGGGAATGGATCAACATGGCTGCCCCCACTGGGTTCAGTTCGGAACTGAACCATGCGGTCTAGCATCTAGGGCGTGTTCCGCCCTGAAGGCCCCTGGGATACCTGCAGGCTATTTAAGCCACGCCCGAGCTGCAGCACACGCTTCGCGTTGCTCTGCACTCGCAGCGTGACGTTCACCGTACCTGCCCGCAGCTTTCCAGGCCCTGCACCTGCAAAGAAGAAGAAGAAGAACACCATTATCCATCCTTACTTGTTCGCCAATCCAGCTCCTCGAGTGTTCCATTTTCTTCACTGGATTTCATCTTCGCCCGAAAGCAACATCCTGGGGAAAAGAGAGAAGAGGACAACATTAGTAATCCAGCATCGGGTGGAATCGCGCTTACCTTGCGAAGCGCTTTTGGTACTCGCCAGCTGTCCAGACACCTTACACTCTGCGTTCAACATCCTTCCGACCGCACTTCATCCAGGATGCCACAGCGGCCTGCAGGGGAAGAACAATACAGATTAGCCCGACTACAAAAGTGCACATAGCGCCGGGCTCTGCGCATTCACTTACCAATCTCGAGCACTGCCCTCTTCATCAGCTCGAAGTCATCACCATCCTTTCTGCATCTATGAGAGAAAGAGGGGATTAACCAGGGCAATTACAATTACAGACACACACTACTTAAGAACTATAGACATACTTCAAGAGCGGAGTCGCAGCAGGTCTGGACTTCAGGGCCCGTGCCAGTGAAGCAACTCGGCAGCAAGGTGCCCAGCCACAATGCACCCCTGCACAGAACGGCAGGACGGAGAGCGCATCTTACCTAAACACAAGGTGAGAAAGTCTCTGAGGGGTCGCTGGGAGCATCTGGGAGGTGGGCCCCGAGACAAGGAGATTGTAGGCTAAAACTGAACTCCTGTCTTCTAGAATAGATCCTCGGCTGAACTGGTAACCACGGGAAGCGGATTCAAGTCGGAAGCAATCCAGCCAGGTTGGGTGGCGTCCCTGTGGATACAAGGTGAGCGTTACAGAAAGCAAAGCCATTAAAATATTATAATCCACCCGGGCGCCAGCATGGAAACCTCGGAAACTGACCAGTTAGCTCAGCTGTTGGGGCAGTTATGCGCAGAGGTACACTCAGCCCGACAAGAAGCCAATGCCTTGCGGAGAGAACTAATTGTGGCCAAAGAATGTACTGATGACCTCAGCAGACAAGTCCTTCAATTACAGGCCGGACAAGCCCCAGTGCCTGGAATTAGTCCGTCTGTCCCAACCCCCACGAGCAATCCGGTGCAGATTACCCTTCCTGGAGTGTTAGGCAGAATCCTGTGCAGTTCCCTTAGGGAGCACTACAGAAGATTAGGACTACAGGTGAGAGCAATAAATCTCCTTTGGTATCAGTCTGTACCACAAAGATTTAGTTGGTAGCTGTGGCTGAGCAGTCAGACTTATCTCAAGAGGGAGATGAGCAGTATTCATGGTTTACACAATAGGCCTACAATACTATGGCACAAGGAAACACTGACCAAAGCTTTGTATTAAAAAGTAAATATATATTTATTTTATACACTTCTAGTAAAACACATCTATCACAGTCATCAAGCAAGTTAAAATAAGTCAAAGAAAAATATACACACTCCCTAGTTAAATTGTAGACCAAGTGAATCAGAGTGAAAACTGAGCAAAACGGCACAGTGAAAACCACACACAAGAGATACTCTAGCAATTTCTCACAAGGGAGGAAAAGCACAAGTTATACAGAAATATCTTCTTACACACCCTAGCAACACTTCCCATAAGTTTGTGAACCAGTTTAAACAAGACAGTGCATAAGTATAGAAAATACTTAAATGAAAACTGAGCAAAATGACACTTCACAATTTTAAAAAATTGGAAGAAAAAAGGGTAGTTATAAGAAGTAGGTGCACCAACACAGTTCTAGTTGGACCAATCTAAAGAAGACAGTTCTAACAAACGTAGCCAGAGTCAGTAGGCATGTGCCAGTGTCAGTGGTACAGGGCAAGGGCCCAGGAGCAAAGTTTTCTTGTAGCTGCAGTCGAGTCTTTGGTTAACAATTTCGAAAAGGTGGATGCAGAAGGTGAAAGACAATGTTAAGAGAGAGGGGGGACAACCCAACAAGTAGGTAAAGGATATATTTTTTTTTTTACATTTTTTTTCCAAAATTACAGAAATGAGAAAAGACAAATAACCAAAGCTCAACATACAAAATCAATTCAATGAACCCCCAACTATATATAACCCCACCCACAGAGCCACATTTCAACCAATAACAGGGCTAATACAATAAAAGAAATTTACCCAAAATCTTGTCGAATAATGTACTTTTCTTTTCCCTTAGATAGAAAACTCTTTCGATACCCGCCAAAATATGCATCTCATCAATTCACATTCCAATGGTAACGGGAGTTGAGGTCTTCCAATGTCTCAATATCAGTTTCTTTCCCACCATTGCACCCCGAAGGATCCACTTTCTCTGGGAAATACTCAAGTCCTACAGATTATCAGTGCTTCCCAGTACAATAGTTTTAAAATCCATGTGAACTTTTCCATCGAGAACCTTCTCACAAATCTGGTCAAATTCGAACCACATACCCCTCACCCTTGAACATACCCACAGCATATGTTCAAAGGTGCCCACCTCATGGACACATGCCCAACAGTCAGAAACATCACTCATTCCCCTCTCCATCAGTCTCTCAGGTGTCCAATATGTTCTGTGCAAAATTTTGATTTGACGCGATCTCTCAACCAGACTCAAAGAACACAATTTCACATTCTCACAAATTCGAGACCCATGATCCTCCGCAATGTCCTCACCAATCCTCCGGTTCCAATCCAGTCTGACAGCATCATTTACCTTAAAGTTAGGCACAATTAGTTTATAAACATAGCTGACTAGGCCACAACCACTCCTCCCCAGGTTCCAACCCAGTAAATCCAAATTGATCTCTTTCTCCAGATTTACTTCACCCAACGCTCCCCCGATCTTCCGATAATCCGCCAGACAAAAAGTAGGGATATCAAATTTCAACCTCACCTCCCTAGCAGACATCCAAGCCGTACCATTAAAAAGATCCCCAATCCACTGAACACCAGCAAGGAACCAATCATGCCAAAAAAAACTTTCCCTTCATGAGTAACACTTGGATTAAGCCAAAGTGAAGCACTCGGATCTCTCAACGCATTGAAACCCAAAGATTCATTCAAAGCCAACCAAGAAGTCCGCAGACTCTTAGTCAACGGTTTCTCAAACCTCCGTCTGCATGGCTGACTCGTCAACAGAGCCCTCCGTGACAGAGGACTAACATGACTAGGCTCTGCACCAAACCAATCTCCACCATCTGATTTAAGACAGGCAAATAAGGTACGGGACATGAAAGCCAGATGATAAGCCCTGAAGTCTGGCACTCCCAACCCACCTTTTGACAAGGGCCACTGGAGTTTACTAATCCTCAGACGCCGAGGTTTATGATCCCACAAAAAACCCAGCATGAGTCTATCCATTTCCCGCCAATATTTTCTCTCAATCTCCAACGGTACCATACTCAGAACATAGTTCACTCTGGGAGTTGACACCATTTTTAAAGCATTCACCTTACCCCAAAGGGAATGATGCAACAAGAACCATCTATCCAGATCCAATTTGAAATTCGTACACACAACATTCATATTCACTCTCACAAAATCCGACACCGCAGGTAAAATACAAACCCCCAAGTACAACAATCTCTCAGCACACCATTTGAAGCCCAACCCAGTAACCAAATGTTTATCACATAATGGGACAAGGGGCAGAACCTCCGATTTCGCCCAATTAATCTTGTATCCAGAACACCGATGAACGACCTCCAGAACATTCATAAGTACAGGCAGTGATTCAGCAAGATTCTTAAGGACTAATAGCAAGTCATCCGCATACAGCCACATTTTTTGTTTCAAACCAATACAATCAATACCTTGCAGGCCATTCTCAACTCTCAGCATAATGGCCAAAGGTTCAATACTAAGCACAAATAAGAGAGGAGACAACGGGCAACCAGGTCACGTGCCACTTCCAATTCAAAAGAAAGAGACCACCGACCATTAGTTTTAACATCCGCCGTGGGCTTCGTATATAGCTGTCTAATCCGGGAACAAAAATGATTACCAAAACCCATCTTTTCCAGAACCCTAAACATAAATTGCCAGTTGACTCTATCGAATGCCTTTTCGGCATCCAATGAGAGAACAGCTGAGTCTTCAGACAACTCTGACGCTCTAGCAATGGTGCACAGTAGATTCCTCATGTTGCTGTACGTCGTCCTGCCCCTAATAAAACCAGACTGATTTTGATCTATTAATTTTGGCAGAAGATTTTCCAGCCTTAACGCCAAAACCGTAGCTAAGATCTTGTTGTCTACGTTAATTAAACTAATAGGCCTGTAACTGGACGCCAACGTTTCATCCTTGTCCTTCTTCAGAAAGACTGTAATTGTGGCATGCCTAGTCGTATCCGGAAGTAATCCCCTAGCTTTAGTGGTCCTATACATATCCGTTGACAACAACAATGCAGAATCAGGTAAACACCTATAAAACTCCACTGGCAGCCCATCAGGGTCTGGAGACCTGCCAACATTTAATTTAGATATTGCATTTTTGACCTCATCTACAGTTATAGGTTCTTCCAACAATGTTGATTCCTCATCAGAAATTTCCGGAACCGGAATTGTCCCCAAAAAATCTCCATTATTCGCATCAATGTATGTCTAATTTTTATATAAATTCATATAAAACTCCTTAAACACCTTATTTATCCTCACCGGATCAAAAGTAGTCAATCCATCAGAGTCTGTAATCGATGCGATTTAGCGCTCAGACTCTCTCACCCTCATTCTGTAAGCTAGCCAACGATCACACCTCTCACCTCGTTCAAAATAAGTGCACTTTTGCTGAAAATACCTTTTCTCCACTCTGTCAGAAATCAACGCAGTCAAGTCCCTTTTCAATCAGTTTAACTCCGGAAGCAAAAACAACTGTGTAGGATCCACCATCAGTTTCCGTGACAAATCATTTATTTTACTTTCTAATTCCAACTGCGTATTGTCCCATTTCTTTTCAAGCCTCTCGCTAAATTAATAAACATGCCTCGTACAGTACATTGAAATGCCTCCCAAACCGTGCCCAACTCAACCTCTCCATTACAATTTTCTTCCACAAAATAATCTATTTCTGTAGAGAGTTTGTCCATCTCATTAACATTATCCAACAACATAGGATTTAGTCTCCATGTAAATTGCCTATCTACAGGAAAATCCCATCTCAAATCAAGAACCACATGTGCGTGATCAGTCACAATATTACCAATACTACTCACCTTATAACTCTGTAACATGCCTCCTGACATCAACACCATATTATTCACATAGGTGAAGGATTTAAAACACCTTTAGAGCTACCGCGAAGAAAGGGCGGCGTGGCGGAACAATGTACCTTTAAAATGAAGAAGTGGCTCCTGCGGTGGCGGTTGTTCCTGGTAGTTCCTGCAGTTCAGGGGATCCAGCAGAGGAAGAGAGGCTCTCGGCGTGGAGGAAGGTTTGAGTTACTGCACTACCCAGGGATGAAACCAGCCGCAGTGCTGCCCGACGAATGAAATGTACGCTCCTTTAAATCGCGGTCTGGGTGGACTGGTGCCTGGCTATCCGGCCGCCGAGTACAGGATACTGGCGATTCGACCAAGGCAAGTCCAGGAAGGCGATTGGCAAACTGGTTGGCCCCACCAGCTCAAGGGAAGAAGGCTCTTGCAGATGAAGATCTTCTCTCGTCGTGTGGAGGAAAGTGGTGAGACGCTGCAGCAGGGCCTCACCGGTGGTGTAGTCATTGCAGGGGTCTTTGGCTTCTCTCCTCTTCAGCTTCTTAGTTCTAGTGGCGACGTCTCACTCTTCCAGTCCTCAGGACCCTGCTTTTATGCAAAAAGAGCCCCATTCATACAGCCCAGCTGTCACTCACACAGTGGAGTGGTCAACCTTGGTGGGAGACCCTCCAGCCTATCAGAATAGAGTGCGACATGGGTTGCTGAGGCAACCCTGTCCAGGGGTCCTACTCCCCCTCCCCCTCCCACACAATGGACCCACCCCAGACTCAGTGGCGCCGAAAGGAGGGCTTCTTGGCAGAAGCCTGCCAAAAGGGCGAACAAAGGATCCCCGACCTGGGTTAGGGGTTAACAGAAAGACACGAGAAAGAATTTATATTAATGGTCTGGCAAATAAAACCTACCGCACTAAAGTTAATAAAAAAATAAACCGGCGGTATTTTAGAGGCTGTCAGAAAAAGTGGTAGCCTCGAACAATGGGAAAATCCCATAGGGAAATATTTGCGGTCGAATATTTACGGTATTAACCACTGCCACCAGCCAGAAACTTTTGAGAGAGGGACTGTATGGTACCCTCTCGAAAATGAACATAAGGGAAAAACTATTAACCCTTTTCAATACGTCCATAGTAAGACGGGCTGTACTGGTTTAGTTCATAAAAATGGACTAGTAAAGTCAATTGGGACTTTACCTGCCATGGGAGACCGTAGTCAGTCCCAGGGTATGGAGTCTATGTTTGGGTGTCACTACCACACCCCTGTGTCAACGCACGGAGCGTGCTGTGTAACACATGTGAATAAAGATGGTTCCTATGGAGGTGAGAAAAACCACATAGACATTAAACACAAAAATAGCCTAGAACACACGTAGCAAAAATGCCTAAGAGTGGGAAAAAGAGTCTCACTCTTAGCAGGAGAAAAGAAACAAACCCTTCAAATTCAGCAAAGCTGCTGGGGGCTCTATAGGTAAGGGAAATTAGCCATAGAATGAGAATTCTCCCTAACATGGAGCTATTCCATTAGCTCCACCAGAGCGCTTCTCAGGGATCCTCGAAGGTACGCGACCTTTGTGAATCAGAGTCGCCTCCATTTTCTTTGCAGACCTGGGGCGTTTCCCAATGACCACTTGCGAGTGGCTTTTGTGTTGTCGTATCTGAGTGGCAGTGCTGCTGACTGGTCTTTACCGTTCATTAGCCGAGATGATCCACTGTTACACGATTTTGGGGACTTTCAACAGGAACTGGAAAAGCTCTTCACCCGTCGTTCCCATGGGCAGGCTTTGGACAACGAACTCCTGTCCGTCCGTCAGGGAAACCAAGATCTGTTGACATACATAGCTAACTTCAATCGGCTTGTGGTCGAAGCAGAATGGCCGGAGGATAAAAGAACCACCATGTTCCATCGGGGCTTACGAGGTGAGTTAAAGGATGTGCTTGCCCAAGTAGTCGATCCACCCAAGTACTGTGCCGAGTTCATTAACATGGTGATTCAACTTGACCATAGGTTGCAAGATCGGAGAATGGATCGAAGTAAACCAGAAGCACGCCCCATGTTCGTGCGTTCCGAAGATCACGTCGAGCGGGGAACAGAAAGCCCTGGGGAACCAATGCAACTTGGAGGGGTTAGGCCCCCTCTAACCAAAGCAGAAAGGGACAAGAGGAGGGAACAGCAGTTATTCCTGTAATGTGGAAAGGCGGGCCATTTCCTCAAAGATTGCCCGGTAAAACCACCAAGAAGAACTGATGGAGCCACAGATAAAGAGAAACCAAGCAAGGAGTCGGAAAACTACCAAGCCCAGCAATTGTAGGGGTCCATTTGTCGAGCAAAGAAACCCAATTACAGACCTCCCATTTTGCCTTACCTGTGATCCTGATCCACCACCAACAGACATCAAAGATGCATTCGTTAGAAGCTTACATTGATAGCGGAGCCGTGGGGAATTACATGGACCAGGATCTTGCTGCAAAGATGGGACTCCCACTCTGCCCTAAGTCCACCACTGAAACTGTAACCACTGTAGATGGTACTGAAATCGCCTCCAGCCCTGTGTCGGAATGTACAACTGTTCTTACCCTCCTATGTCAGGATGGTCATAGGGAATCAATCGCTTTTGACCTCATCAAAGCACCTCAGTTTTGATTAATCCTAGGGATGCCGTGGCTGGTCGCACATAATCCTCGGATCGATTGGCGTACCCGAGAATTGTTTTTTTTCCCAGGAGTGTACACGCACCTGCTATCTTGAAGGGAGGAAGGTTAAGAACACCAGCTCATCGGTTCAGGTAGGGGCGACAAGTGCCTTAGGATTGGTTGGTACCCTGCCAATCCAATATCAGGACACTCAAGACGTATTTCAAAAGGAACAGGCTAATACCTTACCACCCCACAGACCCTACGACTGCCAGATTAATCTGATACCTGGTGCACAAATTCCTTGTGGTCGCATTTACAAGCTCCCCGAACCCGAGAACCAACATTTGAAGTTATACCTGGAACAATATATGGCCAATGGTTTCATCCGCCTCTCAAAGTCACCGGCAGCGTGCCGAAGAAGGAAGGAGAATTGAGGACCTGCATCGATTACCTCGCATTGAACCAAGCCACTGTCAAGAACTGATACCCCTTGCGTCTGATCCCGGAATTGTTAGACCAAGTTAAAGATGCCCAAATCTACACGAAATCGGATCTTAAAGGGGCCTACCATCTTGTGCGCATTAAAAAAGGGGACAAATGGAAAACAGTGTTTCGTACCAAATATGGCTTATATGAATACCAAGTAATGCCATTCGACCTTTGCAATGCCCCCGCAGCATTTCAATATTTCATGAACGATGTCTTGAGAGAACTAATTGACGTCTGTGCATTTGTCTATATAAACGATATCCTAGTATAGTCGGCCTCCGAGCACGACCATGTTAAGCATGTAAGTGCCGTCCTTACCAAGCTTCGTCAACATCATCTCTACGCCAAACTTGAGAAATGCTCATTCCACATTACGGAGGTAGAGTTCCTGGGGTGTATCCTCACTCCAAAAGGAATCCGAATGGATATGCAAAAGGTTGACGCCGTCCTCAATTGGCCAGCCCCAAGTTCACTCAAAGGAGTCCAGAGTATGTTAGGTTTTGCAACTTTTTACCGCTGGTTCATCCCAGGAGTCTCACAAATTGTACACCTGATCACCTCTTTGTTAAGAAAGTGCAACAAGACATTCCAGTGGACAGAAGAGGCTGAAAAGGCCTTTCAAGAACTCAAGTTGAAATTCACTTCTGCTCCAATCCTAAGGCGTCCTCGTCCAGATCTTCCATATGTAGTGGAAACGGATGCTTCCAGCATGGCTATGGGTGCAGTGCTATCGCAAAGGGATCCACACACAGGCCAATTACATCCCATGGTCGTCTGGTCAGGCAAATTCTCGCCTCCTGAGCTCAACTATGCCATCACTGACAAGGAGCTCCTGGCCATAAAAGCAGCCTTCAAGGCCTGGCGACATTACCTGCTGGGAGCCAGACACACTATCACTGTGATAACCGACCACCGAAATCTGCAATACCTGAAGAGTGCGAAAGCTCAATCCTCTCGACAACTATGGTGGGTCCTTTTTTTCGCGGAGTACAACCATGTGATCACTTTCTGGCCTGGAGTCAGAAATGGCAAAGCCGATGCCCTTTCAGGCATGGGCACCGATGAACTGGTGTACACTACTCCTGGACCTGTGGCCATCATCCCGAGTGACAGAGTCTTAGGCATTACAACCACCATGACTCAAGACGAGATGCTGCAAGAAATCTGACAAGTAATAACGCAGGAACAACTATGTAAGTGGCAGATATCCAACCCTATACTAACACATCGTAAAGCAATTATTCACATGGCAGCCCACCCCATGCCCTCAGACCAGACCCCTAGGTTTATGACACCCAGACAACAGGTCAGAAGTAACAGTGTCTTGATATATTGATAAAGCTTCACATAATATGCATTCCCCTTGTGTCCTATTAACCTTTAGAGTAACCTATTGCAGGATTTACAGGACAACCGGAATTACCTGAATGAATGAATGTTGTGTATGTGGCCACAAGGGCAGAAGGTCAAAGCACCCGTCCATCAACGACACTGATCGCACCTGGCCTGGCAGCCCCACCCAGATGAGCCCAGCTGACCTACCCGCCCCACGTTGGCACCATGCTGATGTCCACCAACCACTGAGCGGCTCGTCACAACTACACCTATAATTAGTCAACACCACCCAATCCCCACGATCATGTGTCCCCTATAGTGTGTAGGTTCCTATGACAACATTTTTGTAATAAGTAAGACTGTCTTTGCTATTGTCAGACAGAGCGCTCTCGGAGTTTGCAGAGTTCTTTGATTGCCCTATTTGACTTAGATAAAACCCGTTTACTTCCACCCGCACTTGGTCCTAGCCCCATTCCCTTTTGGGGGTGTCCACTTATTGCCTCTCATTGCGGGGAGGGTAATGCCATTTGGGGACGCTTGCCTTCAACCGACTACTATACAACAGGCATTGGTTATTCGTGCCCAAGAAAGAGCTCCAGGAACATGTTATCTCGGAGTATCATGACTCCCTCATGAAGGTCACCCAGGAATTGCAAAAACCCTGGTGAAACGGAGTTACTGGTGGCCAATGTGGCACAGGGACGTTATACAGTTCATCACCTCTTGTGGAGTTTGCGCTCAAACAAATCATCAAAGCAAAGACCAGCTGGGCTCCTTTGACCATTGGACATCCCGCCATCTCCGTGGCACACTTTGTCTCTTGACTTCATCACTGACCTACCCTCTTGTCAAGGTTATAACACTATCCTAGTGATTGTTGACCTGTTCTCCAAAATGGCCCATTTCTTACCGTTTAAAGGACCAACAAACGCCTATAGCCTGGCTAAGACATTCCTTGAACAAATGTACGGCTCCATGGTTTCCCGTCAGTATTGATCTCGGATCGGGGTACCCAATTTGTATCCAACTTCTGGAGGAAATGTTGTTCAATGGCTCAGATAGACATTCACTATCCACAAGCCATCACCCCCAAACGGATGGCCATACAGAGAAGACCATCCAGACGCTCGAACAATACTTGCGTTGCATGCTTCACCAAGTGGAGGGAGATTGGAAAGACTTATTGTGGATTGCCGAGTATGCCTATAACAATTCACTACACAGCAGTACCGGGCAGACTCCATTTTTTACTGTGTATGGCAGACACCCACGCATGTCAGAATTGGATGTTCCGATGACTCTGGAAATGCCAGCCATGAAGACCCTACATGCTACCATTTCTCAGGCTTTCGCAAGGGCCATTGAACATCTGTGTCAAGCCAAAGTTCGCCAGAAGAAATACGCAGACCTGCATCGTGAAAAAGCCCCCGACTTCCAAGTAGGGGACAGAGTGTGGCTAGCATCCAAGCATGTGCCTTTAAAAGGAGCCTGGACATTCCGCCACGATTCCTAGGGCCGTTTACCGTTGAGTCCATCATAAACCCAGCAGCAGTGAAACTGACCTTACCAACCAACATGCAGCTCCACCCTGTGTTTCATGTATCCCTCTTGAAACCAGTTCAGCCAGGAACTCGAGTAACCACTCCACCAGGACCGGTGATGATCCACAGAGAACCAGAGTTTGAGGACAAGGACATCCTGGACTCAAAGTATGTTCGAGAAAGACTTTAATATCGAGTGGACTGGAAAGGGTATGGATCACAGGACAGAACATGGGAACCCAGCGATCACATTCACGCAGCACGTCTAATACGACATTTCCACCAAGAGTACCCCACCAAGCCGGGACCGGACAGAACAATCATCTTGAGAGGGGCCTTAGGGGGGAGTGCTGTCATGACCATGATCCCGGGCCTTGGACTCTGGGTCTCTGGGCACCACCACAATGTTCCTACAGGGCTCCAAGGGCCCAATCATGCCCCTCTCGGCTCTCCTGACTCTAGGAGAGCCGAGAGGGGCATGATTTGCGCCAGGCTCATATGGCAGATGGAGCTCCCATTGGGGAATGGATCAATATGGCTGCCCCCACTGGGTTCAGTTCGGAATGGAACCATGCGGTCTAGCATCTAAGATGTGGTCCACCCTGAAGGCACCTGGGATACCTGTAGACTATTTAAGCCACGCCTGAGCTGCAGCATGCGCTTCGCGTTGCTCTGCACTTGCAGCGTGACATCCACCGTGACCTGCCCGTAGCTTTCCAGGCCCTGCACCTGCAAAGAGGAAGAAGAACACCATTATCCATCTTTACCTGTTCGGCAATCCAGCTCCTCGAGTGTTCCAGTTTCTTCTCTGGATTTCATCTCCGCCCGAAAGCAACATCCTGGGGAAAAGAGAGAAGAGGACAACATTAGTAAGCGTTGCCTTCCATTTCCAGCATCTGGCGGAATTGCGCTTACATTGCGAAGCGCTGTTGGTACTCACCGGCGGTCCGGACACCTTCCACTCTGCGTTCAACATCCTTCCGACGCGCTTCATCCAGGATACCACGGCAGCCTGCAAGGGAAGAACAATACAGGTTAGCCCGACTACAATAGCACACATAGCGCCGCGCTCTACACATTCACTTACCATCTCGAGCACTGCCCTCTCCATCAGCTTAATGTCGTCAACATCCTTTCTGCATCTACAAGAGAAAGAGGAGATTAACCAGGGCACAATTACGGACACACTCTACTTACTTCAAGAGCGGAGTCGCAGCAGGTCTGGACTCCAGGGCCCGCGCCAGTGAAGCAACTCAGCAGCAAGGTGCCCAGCCACAACGCACCCCTGCACAGAACGGCAGGACGGAGAGCGTATCTTACCTAAACACAAGGTGAGGAAGATTCTAAGGGGTCGCTGGGAGTATCTGGGAGGTGGGCCCCGAGATTTACGCTAAAACTGAACTCCTGTCTTCCAGAATAGATCCTCGGCTGAACGGGTACCCAAGGGAAGCGGACCCAAGTCGGAAGCAATCCAGCCAGGTCGGGTGGCGTCCCTGTGGATACAAGGTGAGAGTTACACAATTCAAGAAACATGCCTGGCAGAGTCCGACATGATGTCATGATTTGTGCATCGCCTGCTCCGGCACCCAACAGGCAAAGGCGAATGTGCCTCATTTCTGTGAATTTAAAAGCGCATCTTGTTTGTGGGTGTGTTTATAAATGTGCACAAGCGCTCTCTGATTTCCGGAAATACGCACATTCAGGTACTTTTTTCTAATTGGGCTGCTCCTTATTTTTTGGGCGTAACTGATGAGATGCGCTATCCTATTTCATCACGTATGCGGAAAATGTGGGAATAAGCCTGCAGGGTTTAGGTATAATCATATAATATCTCCAAAATAGTCACCTAACCTGCTGAGCTGTCTTGGCATCTTGGCAGCATTCTGCTTTAGAATCCTCAATTTCTCACCAAGAAGCTTTAGCCTGCCATCTCGATCCCCACAGTCAAGGCTCGGGGGGACCATTGATGAGGTGGTCTTGCGTCTTTGAAGAGAGCAGCACTTGCTAATGTTGCCAGACGCCTGCTAACACTTCACCTGAGTCCAGCAGGGGAGACGGCAGAAGCCCTGCAGTGTCCTGTGATTTAGACGAGCAGGGCACTCACTCATATATATAACAAGAGGCGTCCAAAAATGGGGTTTAAAGCTTGAAGTCACTTCCACACAAAGTGCTGGAACATACTGGCTCAATAAAAATAATAGAACTACTATATATTTATAGTATGAAGCGCTAATGATAACGTATTATTCATCTGAGTGCTTTCAACGTTCCCAGTACTTTGCTTAGTCCTCGCCTCTTAAGAGGACACTGATTTCAATAAATAAGCATCAGAAGTACCAATAGATTTGGATTTTATAGAGGAATTTATCAGTCAGTGACCATAATATGCCCTGGTGCACACACTTTGCGTGTCATCGGCATAACATACACCTTTCAATACCAGGGCACACAAGCTCCCAAATTACCCTTATTTTCAGGGTGTCACCCTACTTTTATCTTTATTATTACAATTTTATTTACTCTAATCAAAACTATTCAGTTTTTTAATTGCTACCGGCGATTTAGTCCAAGGTGGTGTATTCTGAAAAATAAACGGCCACGTGTCATCTTCTTGCTTAAATCATAACTAACTCTTGTTGAAAAATAAGGGTCTCATGTGCTGACATAACTTTCCCAACACACATCCATCCCTCATGCAGTGACTGCTGGAAGTGGAAAAAAGGACTCCAATGCAATAGTTTCAGTTCATAGGTGGCACTGTCATCTAATAGCCTCTTCTCTATGGGCCTGATCCATAGAATCGAGCGCAGAAAAGTGGCAGGGGCCGCACGCAGAGAAGGAGTCATTGAGCGGCACGCATCTTCATGGATTTCCAGAGCCAACAGTAGCCGTGGCGCAAGTAACAGCAAGCTGCGCAAGTAACACCCCCAACACGCCCCCACGTGCAGTAAAAAGTGAGTGAAATGCCTAACACTGCGCAAGCCACAGTGCCATCCCTGGGCCAGCATACAGACCCCATAGCGAAATCGCGTGAAACAACTGCGTAATCCCGGCTGCAGCCCAGCTAAATCACGTGACAACACTGCGCGATCCCCGACCGCATCCCAGCGTAATCGTGCAAAAACACATTGTGATCACCGGCCGCACCTCAGCCAAACCATCGGAGAATACTGCATGATCCCCGGCCGCACCCCAGCCAATTCCCATGAAATAAGTGTGCAATCCTTGGCCGCACCCCAGCATAATCGTGCGAAACACCTTGCGATCTCCGGCCACACCCCAGCCCAATTGCGTGAAAACACTGTGTAATCCCCTGCCTCATCCCAGCCAAATCGTGTGAAAACACTGCGTGATCCCTGGCCATACCCTAGCGTAATCGTGCAAAAACACCTCACGCGAATACACAACGTGAGCACCCCTGGCAAAATGTGCATTTGCACCTCGCAATCCGCAGCATGCAGCCCTCTCCACATGGGAAACACCAGCCCCATCACCCGTGACTCCACCCATCAGGCAGCCTTCTCCACATGGGACACACCAGCCCCCATCACCTCTGACCCCACCCTGCAGGAAGCACTCTCCACATGGGATACCCCAACCCCCATCACCCATGACCCCACCCTGCAGGCAGCCCTCTCCACATGGGATACCTCTGTAAGAGGATTCAATTCAACACTACAGCTAAGTCAATGCCTAGTCTGGGATACTGAATGGAAACCCTTATTGATATATCTTTATGTCCAGTTCATGCGTTCTGGATGACTACCCCTATATAACACCCCTCCCTTGGAATCCCCCTGACCCCACTGAGCCAAGAAGTAGTTCTGTTTTGCAAGTTAAAAGGTTTATTTGATAATTTAAACAATATATATATATATATATATCACACTTTATAATAATTTAATAATTGAATATCACACGTAATCTGAGAAGTAATCAATAATGGATAGTCTGGCACTAGCACACTTGTGAAAAGGAACAGAAGAATAAGGTGGTAGAGAATGCTTTATATAAGTTCAGATGGATGTAATGTTGAATGAAAATGCAATACAGAAAATACTCAATATGATTTCAACAAAACAATGTAATCACTTTTCTCTGGCAATCCCCTCCCCCCTTTATGCAATGCAAGGAAATGGAAGGGAAGCACATAGTTCTCAGAAATGTAATCAAATGTAATTCAGTTCACCCCAGCAAGCTTAGACCACAGAAGTAGGAAACACAGGCCCAAAATGCTTTTATATGTGCTGGCAATGAAGTGAAAAATATGCTAAAATGCTTTTATATGTGCTGGCAATGAAGTGAAAAATATGCTAAAATGCTTTTAATTCCCTCTAGAGGTTCAGGGTGAGTGGTATCTAGTTAATATTAGTCCAGGCTCACTCTAGCAATGATTCAGGGATGGTTCTTACATGGTAGTAAATCCTTGCTTAACTTGTTTTGATGGGGCTCCTTACAGTAAGATGGTTATGTGGAACCCCACAAAAGGGTTGAATCTTTAAAGTGGTCCAATGAGCCACGATTTCAGCAACTTTTTGACATCAGTAACAGTGGATTTTGTTAACAAAGATCTTTCTCTACACTGGTGGGTGGCAAGTTAGGTAACCATTTTGGTGTGCGCACAAACTGCGTGGTTCTCCTGGATTCTGGCGCACTTGTGGGCTTTTTGGCCATCTTGGATGTTCTAAGCCCACAGCACCAAATGTTGCAGCATGATAGCTCAAACGTGGGTCAGGACACCCAACAGATCCCCCCACGTGACTGCCCTTTGAATTTGAGTCGATGGGGAGTCGGGTGCACAAGGGTTTTGACCCACGCACTGGTCTGTCCGCATAATTTTCTTCCAATTCTGCAAATGGCACAGTTCAGCATCTTTTCCTCCATCCGGTACTGATCGATCGGTTCTCCTCGCCGGTCCTGATGGGAGTATTGGGCGGTACACTGGGCCCCTTGCGTCTCTGCTCCCGGTCTCCGGATCGTCCTCCTTGGCCCGTCTCCAGGTTTTCTTTCTCCTAGGACGACAAAGGAAGAGCCGCAATACCTATTCATGGACATTTCTCCCCCACCATTGATATAGTGGGGTGACATATAAATTTATAGTCAAAACATATGAACATACACATTTCTTTTTGCATTCAAAAACAAAAACACCCACATTGAGAAACTCAGAAGTGATAGGCGATATGTAGGATATTTTAAGTTAGAACTGAATTAATCTGAGACAGTACCCTCTAGGATTCCAGAGGATTCCTCCAGTTGTTGCAGAGTGTGCCTGGGATGGCAACACTTCCACTGGTTAATGTGGACCCACTTGTCTTCCCCCTCTGCCAAACCGCCTTTGGGGATGCGGATCTTGTAGGCCACAGGGGAGATTTTGTCTATAATCTCAAAGGGTCTCTTCCATGTAGGCAAAAATTTTCGCTGTTTGGCCTGGTTCCTTTGGAAATTGTATAGATAGACCCGGTCCCCCACCTGATATTCCTTCCTGGAAGTCTTCAGGTCATAGTGGGTCTTCATGCTATCAGCTGATCTTTCTAGATTCCGCTGAGCATAAGCAAAAGCATGTTGAAGGTGTTTCCTTAAATTCTCCACATACTCATGAGTTGTGGAGGCATTTATCAGTGTCTGCTCTTGGGTCCTGTAGAGCAAATGCTGAGGAAGCACCATCTTGCGTCCAGTCATCAACTCAAATGGTGACATTTTGGTTGCAGATGAAGGGGTAGATCTGATGGCCATTAGGACCAGAGGTAATCGGATATCCCAACTTGGCCCAGAATCTGCCACAAACTTCTTTAATATGCTCACAATGGTTCGGTTATATCGCTCTACTGCCCCAGAAGAAGCTGGCCGGTAAGCAATATGCAACTTCCTTTTGACCCCCAGTATCTCCCACATCTTTGTCATTACTTCACTGGTGAAGTGGCTACCCCTGTCTGACTCAATCCTTTGAGGTAGACCAAAACGGGAAAAGATGTGGTTAATCATCAGGGCAGCAGCAGTTTCTGCCTTGCAATTTGGGGCTGGGAGACATTCCACCCACTTGGTAAACAAGCATGTCACAGTCAACATGTACTTATTCCCCCTAGCAGAGCGAATCACGGGGCCTACAAAGTCGATTTGTAAATCTGACCATGGCTGTGTCATCCCCCTCTTTTGGAGAGGCACTCGGTGCGTGAGGGATGATGGCTGAAATTGTGCACACACAAGACACCCCTTCAAGTATTGGTCGAGGTCCTGCCCCATGTGTGGCCAGTATGCAACCTCTCTTAAGATTTCCAATGTTGTGTGAAACCCCCTATGACCGGCGGTGGCCGCATCATGGGCGTGACTTAACATCAGGCTTCGGAATGAGGTAGGAACCACCCACTGATCGTGGCCAGCTTTGGGTTTCCTTACCAGCAAACCGTCTTGGATTCGGAACATTTTTGGACATTTCATCAACACTCTTAGGTCCTCTTTCCCAATGTAATCGGTATCCGTCAGGGGAAAGTTCTCAGGGTCCTCAAGGTGTTGGTAAAATTCACCAATTATTGGATCCCCCTTCTGAGCGGTAATCAAATCAGCATCAGGGGTCTCCTTACTCCATTGTGCAATTGAAAGGTCGTTGTGAGCATTTGTCTGGGACCTAGTGATAGCAGTGACCTGAATTCCCCCGACAGGGACTCAATCTCAATTAGATCCCCTTGAATGGCCCCGGTTTTGGCCAGCTGATCAGCTAAGTCATTTCCAGTTTTGTCTGGTCCCTCTACTTTGGAATGACCCTTGATCTTTTTCCAATAGATGGTCATCTCATTCGAGGTGACCAGATCATCAATGTTTTGGATCAACTTCCCATGTTTCAAGGGTTTGTTGTTAGCACATAACATGCCTCTGGTTTTCCAATTAACCAGGTGCTCCACGAACCCGTTCCATACATAATCCGAATCTGTGATTATGACCAGTTCGTGGAGTTGATGCTGGACAGCAGTGAGGATGGCGTGATGCACAGCCATCAATTCTGCCACCTGACTACTTCGGGGACCAATTTTGTATCCAGCGGAGGGTTCTGGGGACTCATTCACCCATGCATTCCCTACAGCAGCCACCAGTTCTTTCTCCCCGTCGTTGTCAACATGGTAAGAGCATCCATCCACATACACAGTGGGCATTCCCTCACACGTGTCCTCTTCAAAGACTTTGTGGGGGGAATTAAGGTATGCCTCCATGTTGTCCTTTATTTTTAGACTTTCGTCCTCGAGACAGTTTTCTCTGGCACAATCATGCAAGTCAGCCAGACCTTGCGCGAGGGGACTCTTCTTGTTTTGGCCATATCTGACCTCCACAGGAGAGCCTTGCATTGACAGAATCCAGGAAGTAATTCGGGAATTACTCACATTTCCGGCCCGGATTCTGTCACTTTGGAGATATTGCAGAGGCTGGTGTGGAGTCTCCACTATGATGTGTTCCCCCTGGATAAACGGGCGGTAATTCTTCAATGCCCACACCGTTGCCAGGAGTGCCTTCTCACAATCGTTGAATTTTTCCTCCACAGAGGATAAAGTTTTGCTCGCATAGGAGATTACTTTATTGACCTTGTCATGCTTTTGGTATAATACTGCTGTCAAGCACGTATTAGAGAACCCCGTCTCCAGGAAGAACTCCTTGTTTCTGACAGGGTAAGCTAGGCAAGGCGCTTGTGAGAGGCTTCCTTTGAGTTATTTTACTGCCTCGGCTTGTTCTGGACCCCATTCCCACTTGACCCCCCCCTTCAGGAGATGAATCAGGGGTCTGGTGATCTCTGCGTAGCCCTCAATGAACTTTCTGCTGTAATTAGTCAGTCCAAGGAGGCTCCTTAGTTCCCGCAGAGTTGTGGGGTCTTTCAATTTTTGGAGGGCTTCCACTTTCTTTTCCTGGGGACAGAGACCCTGAGGGGTAATCTCATGCCCCAAGAAATTAACACGGGTTCGACACCACTGTGCTTTCTGAAAGGAAAGTTTTGCTCCGGCGGCCCTCAACTGGGTCAGAAAATAACGGATCTCCGCTATGTGTTCCTCCACAGATGAACTTTTGATGAGGACATCATCTACATAAGCCAGGTTACCCCTCGCACCCAGGTCGGGCATGGCCTTATGTAGGAAAATATTGAACTCATTACCGGAGTTAAGGTATCCGAAGGGAGTCCGGGTCCATGTGTACTGCTGGCCCCCAAAGGTAAAAGCCAGCTTGTATTGGTTCTCCCTACTGACAGGCACAGTCCAGTATCCATTGGTCAGGTCTATTGCAGTGAATACCTGTGACCCCTGGATCTGGGCCAGCCCTTGGTCAATGTAGGGCAGAGGCCATCGGGAAGTATGGACCCGTTTGTTGAGCTCCCTAAGGTCAGCGCAGAGTCTCCACTGGCCGTTTGGCTTCAATATTCCCAGCACCGGATTATTGAAGGTGCTGTGGACTGGACGGATTATTCCCCGGGACTCAAGGTTCTTAATTATTTCAGTAAGGGACTCCATTGATGCGAGAGGCAAGCGATATTGCTTCACAAACACAGGAGTCATGCCAGGGTCCGTGGGGATTGTTGTTGTGTGGATGTCGGTGCGACCACAGTCATATGAGTCTACCGCAAAGATCCAAGATATCCAAGATAAGAGATTGGAAATCCAAGAAAACTTGTTTCAACTTTTGCTTTTGTTCCAGAGTCACACAGGCATCAGCTAGGTTGACTCTCTCTTCCACCATCTGCCTGAAGCCTGGAAAGACTTCTGGTTTGGCTATCTCAGCGGCCTCCTCCAGCTGGGTGGAGAAGTGCCTGGTCAGAGTGCTGATTTGGACTGGAGGCTTCAGGTGGGAAAGGCAGCCCTCATGGACCTGGAAAATCACCTCATCCCTCCTGAAGTCACAAGTCACATCTTCCTTACCATAAGGGCAAGAAGTGTACACCAGGAAGTTCCCCCATGCCGGGTAAAAATCCTGTCTGGTGTCGTATTGTCATCACTGTCACTGTCAAAGCAGTCCTTGGGGATTGGCCCTAACAGTTCATTACCTAAATCAATGGAAAAATGTCGGTCATCAACCGCCATTCCAATAATGGTGCCTGCGGCTAGAGTAATACTCTTTAAGTCGCTGTTATCCACCTCTATTGGAATGGTGTCATGTTCTATGTTGACTAATGGAGTTGGGTTTACCCCCAACCCTTGCTATTGGAGAGAAGCGTTTAGATGTATGTAAGCATCAGGGTTTTTCAAATGTTGTCCTCTTTTAACTTTCACTTCCAGGGAGAATTGTCGGGTCCTTTCTGGGATGGTGACTTCCTCTTTGATCTGAATTTCAACTGCATAAGGTAGCAATTGAGCTTGACCTAAATGCTTTTTCTGAATCATCAAAGCCCATGGGATTATCCGCTAATCGGGACCAAGCTTTGAAGTTTATTAGGTCCAAACTAATGGCAAAGCGATTGAGAATGTCACTGCCTAAGTAAAAGGCGGCAGTGACGTCTCGCACGACCCAACAATTATGGACTATGCTCTTGTTGCCAATGGAGATTTTGAGCATACACCTGCTTGGCAGGAGCTGTTTGGAATTAGGTGCTTCCAGGTCCATTTCCCATTTGTCCATCAGTTTGAAGGTGGGAATGGCTGGATCTTTTGGGAGTTGGCCGAACATGGCTTCGCTGATGAAGCTCTTACCGTTGTTCACACACACTCGAGCGAGAACAGAGTCCTTCCCCTCATTTAATTGGACAGGGATGAACAACTGCTCTCCAATTTGCTGAATATCACCCAGGCTCTGAACTGATTTCACATCTTTCTGGACTATAGGAGTGGGAGTTACTGATTGTGGATTAGTATAGAATTTCAGAATGTTTCCTTCCAGCGTGGAATACCCCTTTAGACTGGAAGGAAGGTTGATTTTCAGAAATACAGAGGACCCTCCATCACCAGTCTGTTGTCCTACTGCTATTACTGTCACGTCTGGAATTTGGCTATTCTGGAAGTGAAATTCTACTTGGTCAGATTTTTGTTCAACCATGTGGCAGGTGCCGTTTAAACTAACATGGTTGACACTCTGTTTTAATTTTATTGGTCGGCTAGTCTGGGTCCAGAGGACCTTGTTTACACAATCTATTAGGGGTGACAACCTTCTCAGGAGGTCATTCCCTAGTAAACAAGGGGTGCCCTCTGGAGTCACAACTATGACCGGGTGTTTCAACTTGTGTCGCCCAATTTTAATGTCCAAGTCTGCAGTCCCCTCAACGGGAATTTCCTTCCCGTCAAAGTTCTGCAGTTGTCCAGGAAGAGAGGTGAGAGGAATTTGGTAATTCTCTCCCCTTCCTGCATTCAGTTCGTCAAAGGCCCTTCTGGACAGAAGGGTAGCTTGAGATCCAGTGTCCACCAGTGCCAAAATTGTACCCTGCCCCTGTACTTGTACCGGGGCATAGTATCTTCCCTCCTTCTCCTCAAGGGGGCACAGATAATGCACATTTTTGGACAACTGGTGGGCTAACTTTCTGGTTTTAGACATCGCTAGCGAAGAGATTTGGGCAGAATTCTGTGGAGAGCCTTGGGAATCTGAAAGAAAAAGTTGGCAACTGGAGATCAGAGCCATTGTGGGTTCCCCTGGCTCCGGTTCCGGGCCGCCCCCCCCCTTTTTGGAGGCAGTCACCAGGATGGGTTTGAACCAGGGGATTTTCTTGCTGTTGGTTCTGGGATGAGATGGTGGGCGGCGGTAGCTCAGTCTCCACATCTCCCCAGTCTGGACTTCCATCCCTAGGGACCCATTTTTCTTTGGGAGGAGTTCCCCCCTGTCTGAAGGAGAAGATCCTTTTCCCAGGATCCTCTGAGGATCCCTCTCCCTCAAATTGTAAGATCTGTACCTCCTCCTCAAACTGAGTCTGTTTGGGTCTTTTGTTTCTCCTACCCCCCCTCTGCTCCTTAGGAGGCAGACTTTCAGGGGCAAGAGATTTTGTTTCCGGTTCCTGGGTTTCCAGGGGCTGTTTACAAGTGAGGAAGGAAGCTTCCTCCAAGGCTTTACACCCCCCTTCCCTTTGTGCCTCCTCCCTGGGAACCGGAGAGTTATCGGGGTGCTGCCCCCGTCATTGTTCAGGGGCACCAGGTCCAGAGTTGGGTGCGTTCTGCTCCGGCATGCCGATCTGAGGGTTCTGCTGAGCCCTCAGTATGTGACCCAGATCCCGCGCCATGTTTTGCACCTGGCGCTCTAACTGGGAAACCCGCTCAGGCTGATACGGGGCCCTGTTTTCTCCCCTGGGCTGATCCCGGGAAGGGTAGCTATCCCTTCTTTGGTAGTACCCCTGGTTGGGAAGATTTGGATACCCCTCCGCCCTTGGCCTCCCCTCTCCCGGATTAGGTTGTCTGGGCTCAGGGAATTGGGGAAAGAAGGGTGGAGGATTTTGGGGCTGGAAATTGGGTGGATACCTGGGGAAAAAGTTCTGCCCAGGATTTGGTGAGTTTCTGCCCTCCGGTGGGAAGTTAGGAGGGAAGTTCCCTGGGTTAGGTGCTTGGCTGGATCCCCCCCCTTGGGCTGGAGGAGTCCACACATAACCCAGGATGGGTCTGTTTCCCTTGTAACGGGGGCTTACATAATCAGGAGAGCGAGGGACCCCATTTGTGGGGCTGCCTCCTTGGCTCCCTGTCTGTGACTGGCCCGAGGACCTTCTGGGCCTAGCATTATTAGGTGCAGGTAGGGTTTTAGGCCCCCCCCATCTCCAAATCTAAAACGGGGGTGACCTTTACCTCTGCCCCCTTGGCAGCAGCAGGGGTGTTGTTGGCTTTGGGGTTTTTGGGCGCATTATTTTTATTTTCTATTGGCTTCTGCACCTCATAGATCCGGGTCGCCTGTTCAATGACCCAGTCTAAAGATCTTTTCTCGTGAAAATCCCTCACGAGCTGGGTCATTATGTATTTGGGCAAGGCATGGAAAAACGTATTAATAAATTCTCTGCTATCCGTGCGCACCCTTCTTGTGGTCTGTGCAAAAGCACGCTTTAACTCCTGCACAAATTCTTGTGGGGCCTGATCCTCCCCACATTGTAAATTGTAGGCTGCCTTGCGAGCCTCTTGGGGATTTCTGTGAACAGAAAAATATTTTAATATGGCCGCCCTATACGTGTACCACCTGGAATGATTTTGGTCCTCCAGCCCTGCAAAGAAACTGGAGTACTCTGGGGAGAATGTCCACTTTACATATTGGATACAGCTTTGGCTGTCCTTCAAATGAAAAGTCTCCATCATTTGCTCATAGAGCTCCAAGTGTTCCCAAACAGAGTACTTGGCGTTCTTATGATAAGGCGTGATGACACTCCTGATTGCCTTAATCTGTTTCAATGGGTCCTTAATCAAGGCCCTTTTTGCCTTATTGGCCTTTTTGGTTCGGGTAACCCTTGTCCATTCGTCCTCTGACTCAGAGGCACTACTCCCAGAGGTTCCTGTCTGATCTTCCAGGTTTTCCCGGATTCTGCGAGCCTGGGAATGGCTGGCAGAATGTGGGGACCTGGTCTCCTGTGTCCTGTACCGCTCAGAGGAGTCTTCAGATCCCTCATTGCTGCCAGGATTTGATGGGTACCCCCCCACTGACTTAACTGGGCAGAGGTTTTCAGGATGCCTTTAATGGGCCTACTCTCCTGGGGTTCCCCATCAAATTGCACTGTGCTTGGGTGCCCATACCCGGATGCCCGCCCTCCATTCCTGGGTGGTACTGGCCGATGAGCCCCATGCTTCTGGCTGGATAGTAATCTGCCATCCCTGTGGCCCTGTGCTCATGTGCGCCAGGGGACATGGGGGTGGAAGAGTCCAGGGACTGAGAGAGATACAGGCCTCTGGTACTAGGGCTCCTGGGGTTATGCTCAGGAGTTTCTCTTTCCCAGCGAACTTCATCTCTATCCGCCCCTGCTTCCTGTTGCAATGCAAGAGCCTGCGCCTTCAGTTCCTCAGTTAAGGCCTTACTAGACTCTATCAGTCTCTCCTGCATCGCTACCTGTTGTTGGAGCCTATCATTGTGCTGGCAGAGAGCCTCATTCTCTCTCTGCGTTTCCTGATTGGTCCTGGAGCACTGGGCCAGTCTTTGCTGCAGGAGGGTTACCTCCTGAGCTGTGTCCCTATTGGCCTGCTCCTTTCTTGCCAGAGCATCCTCCACCTTCCTGGTGTGCTCTAACAAGTTCTGGTGTTCTTTTTGGAGGTCACCCAGTCCCTGGAGGGCCAGGTGATTTTCTTCCATTTTCCTTTTTAAGTGGCAGACTTCCTGGCCTAAGGTATCCCTTTCCTGACTAAGAGCCTGCATCTGTGCCGCCAGGTCGTCCCTTTGCCTTTGGAAGGCACCCGCTTTCTGGCGCTCCTGGTCAAACTCTGTCTGGGTATCCCGGTCTTTCAAAATCAGTTTATTGCTCTCTGCCTTCTCCCTATCTAGGTGGCTTTGCAGGGTGACTACCTGCTCAGCACATGCCCTATTGAAGTCTAACTGTTGCTCCAACTTTTTCTGGCTCTGCAGTAGGGAGTCCAAACCTTCTTGGTACTCCTTCTGCAAGGCCAGAAATCTGGTATCCTGGTCAGCCTTTTCCTGTTGCAGGATGTCCATATCCCTCTTTATTTTAATGATGTGCTGTCTACTCTCATTTTACGACTCCTGGCTCCCCTGCAGCCTCTGCTCAGAAGAGACCAGGTCAGATTGGACCTTCTCTAACGCCATCTGTCGCTTATTCGCCAGATCTTGGCTTTCAGTACATTTATCCTGCATGTCTCCCATATATAGGTACAGGTATGCCGCTATCCTAACCATCTTGTCTTGTTCATCCTTAGCTTTAGGAGCCATGTATAGTTCACTCAGGGCCACATGTAGGGGACCCTGATCTCCCCATATATCTGATCCTGTTTCAGTGACCTGTTGCGTGATGGCCTGCAACCAGACCATGCGGTCCTGGTGAGTCCACTCACCTCTCACAAATAACTTATGTAAGAAGTGCTCTCTGGCTATTTTCATGTCTACTAAGGTCGTCATTCTGGAATTTGAGTTCCTTCCTGACTTACAGAAGTTTGTATTTTATTTTTGCAAAACAGACCTTTTCCTTAGAGCGTTCCTTTGAGGAGTGCTTTACAGCGTAACACAGCGTGGTGATCCGACCGGATAGTGTATCTGGTCAGCTGGCACGCTGTATTAATCTGCACAAGTGATAGATCTAATCCAAACGTCCGGCACGAGCCCCCAATTTGTAAGAGGATTCAATTCAACACTACAGCTAAGTCAATGCCTAGTCTGGGATAATGAATGGAAACCGTTATTGATATATCTTTTTGTCCAGTTCATGCGTTCTGGATGACTACCCCTATATAACACCCCTCCCTTGGAATCCCCCTGACCCCACTGAGCCAAGAAGTAGTTCTGTTTTGCAAGTTAAAAGGTTTCTTTGATAATTTAAACAATAGATATATATATATATATCACACTTTATAATAATTTAATAATTGAATATCACACGTAATCTGAGCAGTAATCAATAATGGATAGTCTGGCACTAGCACACTTGTGAAAAGGAACAGAAGAATAAGGTGGTAGAGAATGCTTTATATAAGTTCAGATGGATGTAATGTTGAATGAAAATGCAATACAGAAAATACTCAATATGATTTCAACAAAACAATTTAATCACTTTTCTCTGGCAATCCCCTCCCCCCTTTATGCAATGCAAGGAAATGGAAGGAAAGCACACAGTTCTCAGAAATGTAATCAAATGTAATTCAGTTCACCCCAGCAAGCTTAGACCACAGAAATAGGAAACACAGGCCCAAAATGCTTTTATATGTGCTGGCAATGAAGTGAAAAATATGCTAAAATGCTTTTAATTCCCTCTAGAGGTTCAGGGTGAGTGGTATCTAGTTAATATTAGTCCAGGCTCACTCTAGCAATGATTCAGGGATGGTTCTTACATGGTAGTAAATCCTTGCTTAACATTGCTTTGATGGGGCTCCTTACAGTAAGATGGTTATGTGGAAACCCACAAAAGGGTTGAATCTTTAAAGTGGTCCAATGAGCCACGATTTCAGCAACTTTTTGACATCAGTAACAGTGGATTTTGTTAACAAAGATCTTTTTCTACACTGGTGGGTGGCAAGTTAGGTAACCATTTTGGTGTGCGTACAAACTGCGTGGTTCTCCTGGAGTCTGGCGCACTTGTGGGCTTTTTGGCCATCTTGGATTTTCTAAGCCCACAGCACCAAATGTTGCAGCATGATAGCTCAAACGTGGGTCAGGACCCCCAACACCTCAGCCCCCATCATCCGTGACCTCCCCTTGGAGGCAGCCCTTTCCAGACAGAACATCACCTGCATGCTGTATGCTGATATAGTGACACATCATCAGTCCATCAATGGTGTGTCGTACACCTTGACTGCCGTGTCGTGACACCATCCCGAATATACACTGGTACATGTACACTGCAAACCAAAATGAACGCATCCTGGCCCACATCCATGAGTGTGGCAGCTGCTCAAACACAATTGCTGTTCCCAACCATCTCCCAACAAACACAGTTAACAAGTCAAAGTGAGGCCCAGCTGGCCACGTGACAATGTCATGTGAAGAATCACCAGGGACACATAGTCCTACAATGACAGAATACAAAACATCCTCAATATGAGCCACATGAACATACAGTGCCTAGGTGTCTCACAGACTGAGCCTCAATGAGTTGCTATTTTTAGAATAGATTTCCAAATAAACACATCACTGTTTATGCCATGTGTGAAGGACATGGAAATCAGACAATGTGCCATGCACCGAGACAGCTGCATTGGTCAGCCGATGTGTAAATACAAAGAATTACCAATAGTGTATGCCAGTGTAAAAGGTTGACCAACACCAGGGATAATGTTAACTGCACAAACACATGCTGGTGAAGGGGGAAACATGACATGTGCGTTACACAGCGTGGTGATCCGAACATGCATGTGCCAATATCCTGAACATGCAACACTCCAACAGTCACACCACCCACCTCCCTCACAAACACAGTGAGGGCTAATACACTGTGATGCTGCACATGTGAAACAAAATGCCCTTTGACCATGCACACCCCAACTCCCACTTCATACACCACCACCGGTCAGCCACATGTGTATACTCACCCCGCAACTGAACACCAAGCATTACACATGCATGTAAGGAAACACATACATGACTAACAATGGTCAGAATCAGGGCTACTAAATGGACTACCAAACCGGTACAAGGCTAAAATAACTGTGACAAACAATGAGTGTGATAGAAAAAAACGAATGTATTGAACAGCTGCATACATACTGCAAAGAAAATATGTACAATAAAATAATCCAAAAAGAAAATGACATTTACACATTGAAAACAGGACCTGTAAAACACACACCAAAAAACTATGTACAAAAAAATGGAGTAATGTCCAAAGGCTCCAAATAGTAAACAATATAAACGGAAGCTTATAATTAAAAGGCAGCGGGATCATTGTTCATCCCTTAGGCTATCCAGGGCTCCCTCACATTCCTTCTCTTCCTCTTGTAGGGGGGCCATTGCCTGGTCCTGGATGGCTTAGAGGCTGTCACTCATCCTCCTCTCCTTCGATTCTGCATCCCTGCAAGCCTCTTCCAGGATCTGGAACCACCTCTGTGCCCTCCTCTCCACCGCCTCTGCCCTGGCAACTTGTGCCTCCCAAGCTTGCTCCCTCTCTGCAACCAGCAGAATCGAAATTTACACCAGGACACACACCATGTTCCTTGAGCAGCGATGCTCCTCCTGCCTGGTCACTGTTGACCTATATGCAGCTTGCCTCCTTGATGGAAACTGGCCCTGGGATTAGTGGGCCTGACCTCTGCCATACCTTAGCTTCCTGTTCCAGCGTGCCCTGCGCATGCTCTGCTGCCATCTTGATGTTGGTTGATGGGGGGTACGGTGCCAGCACTGTCCTGCTGTGCCAGTTGCCCCACTGATGCTGAGTCCTGTGTAGGAGCCTGGTCAGGCAGAGGGACCGATTTCACTGCACTCCCCAGGACATCCACCTTAGGCAGGGACATTCCAACCATCAGATAGGGTGCAGTGGCCACAACAGGAGTAGAGTAGGCCGTGATGGGAACCTGCAAGGAAGGCCCCCCAGAGGATGACTGTGGCACAGAGGTGGCAGTTGGGTAGTGGGCAGCTGAATGTGCCAGTGCACACAGACCACCCGAGAGCAGTGCACGTGCAAGCATGGACAGGGAGTTTCGAATTGATCCGTGATGATCTGAGAGTCCCTCACGAATTACCCTCACATCATCACGGATCACGCCCACCTGCCTCGCAATCCCCACCAGCAGGGGGTGACCATCATGGCCCCAAAGGGGGGCCCGGCCTGGGTGGAGACATCCATGAGGTTGATGCGTGCTGCATCAGATGGATCGGGGAGAGGAGGTTGGTCAGTGCCCTCCACAGTGCAATTCACATCCTCCTTTCCCTGTTCCAGGGGTGCAGCCTGAATCCCCTCCTGGATGTCTCCAGCCAATCCTGTACGCTGGCCTTCATCTTCCTCCTCCTCCACCACCACCTCCATCTCCCTTGATGACTCCAGAGAGCCTTCCTCCCTGGATGGTTCCTCCATCCCTGCACCTTGGCCCACAGCCACTGAGGTTTCCCCTTCCACACCAACCTCCTGGGACGTACCACCAGCAGCTGCGCCCGATGAAGCATGCACACCCCCAGCCGACTCACCCTCAGATGAGGTTGAGTCAAATCGACCTGTCTGGGGAGTGAGCTTACGCCTGATGGTCTTGTCCCTGCCATTATGCTCCCAAACAATGCCTCTTCCCTCTCCATGAGCTGCAGCAACTGTACAAACATAGGAGAGAAAACATTGACATCAATCATGGTTGCCAATGGATGTCTGGCATACAACAAATAAACATGGCAAGTCAGTCATCATGTCACATTCATGAACTGAGTCACACACAATGCACAAACGTAGACATTTGACCACCTGAGTCACATCCATCACATGTGCTTGCATGCATGCACTACCAGTCCACATATGCCATATCCAAGGAACTACGCCACACACACACCCTGCATGTGACCAACAACAAGCCATACCTGCACCAACCACCAGTTGACATGCAATTGCTGCAATACAATGTCATACACAACAAATGTCTACCACTGGCATGAGACACCAATTAGCTGCAGCTCACAACACACACAAGACACAAAGAGGATGGGGCACTTGCAAACATGTATGCCATACATACACAGTAGGGCAATATCCCACATGGGTACTCAACACCGGCATCCAGACGTCTCTTCCAGGCCAAGTACTGGGAGTGGAGTTCTGGGTAGAACCTCTCAAGTACCCGCAGCTGGGTCCGGTGGAAGCAGTGGCAGCCTGCACGGTGCACCTCCATGGTGGGTTCCGTCTCGAGGACTGCCCACACCTTGATATGGCTGCGGGTCTTGAGGTTGTCCCAAGGTTTCCTCACCCAGTCCCTGGTGCGGACTGCCACCCCCTTCACGTTGATGGCAGTCGTAATCTCATCCCAGATCCTCAGCCTTGAGTCACAGCCCAGCTGTGTCCCTGGGTTGTAGAGGGCAACAGAGGCTTCCAGGACCCGATCCACCATGATCCCAACTTCGATGTCTGTGAACTTGGGTGTCCTCTGCTTCGTTGTGGGGTTGCTGCCCTCACCAGATGACGCAGATGGGGCAGACATGGCACCCCCGTGGCAGGTATGGGCTTCCTGGGTCGTGGATGAGTGTCGTGGGGCAACGGTGGTCTATGCAGAGGTGGAAGTGCCTGGAAGTACAGTGGAGGTGGTTGCAGGACCAACACAGGGTTGCAGGCATAAGTGTGGCAGCTGTCACAAGAAGATAGAGCAGGTTGCAGGCAGGCACTCAGACCCGAGCATGCAGCAGCACTGTAGTGGTGTATGGGCCAAAGCAGGGCCAGAAGAGGAAAGACTAGCAGCAGTGTGGGCAGGAGGTACTGTGGCTTGCTTCATGCAACCGCAGTTTCCGCCAGCACAGTGAAGGCCCTTGGCTCATGATGAGATTAAACATAATGATAATGGGGTGTTATTTATATAGCACCTTAATCCAAAGCGCTTTACAGAGCACATATTTACATACAATATCACCCAACTGAAATTGGTACTCATTTATCGACCTCAGAAGGATGAAAGACTGAGTTGGCCTTGCCGGGATTCGGACCTGCGACCTGCAGATCACACTCAGATCACAGCAGTGAGCACTCAACCCACTGAGCTATCTTACCGGCTTATACATTAGGTACTGCAAACATATACTCTGCGCACCTAGCCGGAACCCCTACGCATTCACGTCATTGACAAATCCATAGAAGTCAAGCGATTCTTAGCATTACAGTAGCTTATGTGTTCTTCGCCTATGCATTTTTTGTGTTGCTGGGTGCCACAGCTTACCATGCAATGCTTTTTCTTTTCACGTGAGGTAACGAGGGGTTGCATACATGCATTTTTTATATTTGGGCTGCCTGTGCGTTACGCGTCCGGTTTGTTTTTTCACCAGGGGTAATATTGAGCCTTGCCCACACTAGTATGTTTTACATAACGTACCTTGCCCCCTCACTCCAATTGCCCAGGACAATTGCTTGGTGTGCCTCCAATTGTACTAATCCATCTGCACCATGAGTGGGAAGGCCACAAGAGGGAAAGGTGGCAGGCGTGGCCGATGTGGCCAGGGTCGGGGACGTGCAGAGAGAACTGTGCACCACCCCCAACAGGGTCAAGGGACTGCAGGTGATGCTGATGTCCACACCAACCAGGGTCAGGGCGCTACATCAGTATCTGTTGCCCCCCCCCCATGGTTGCCTGTGATGATGTGTGCACCCATCAAACCCCCTCTCATTGTCTTTCCCCTCCCCTCTTCCCGCTCCTCCTAGCCACGTCCACCTAAAATGAATTTCTGCATTTGTATGCTTCTGCCACCCTGCAATATGGGGCTAGGCAACATGTATGTTTTGAAAAGCACGTATGTAACTAATTAAGCCTTCTGTAACAGCACTGTGATGGCCAAGGCCTGTTGTGCGCTTTATAAATGCAAATAATTTAAATGAAAAATATGGGGCGGTTTATGTGACACACAGGATCACACACTTGGATGTCTAGTTTGGCATGGTGGTAGTGGCATAGTCCCTCATCTATGTGTTTATTTTGCAAACCCAAAATGAATTTCGTTTTATTTCTAAGGGTTGCACACAATGTAGCACTTCCAAGGACACATTCTCAGGGTGGTTTGGTGGGCACAGATGATTGGCCCTTTGTTATCATTCAATGGAACCTGGAATGTTCCAGGGCTGTGTGCAGTCCACAGGGGATGGATTTTAGGTGGAAAATTGTGCCAAAAGCTGGGTGCGGGCAGCCTGGCAACGTGCCCTTTGACCTGCCATGCGCAAGCGGCGTGCATGTGGGTGTGGGGGCACCACCATGTCCACCGGTACGCCATGCCGTGTTGCAACATTGTGCAGGACACATGCTGCCACAATGATCCTGCACACTAGTGGTGGTGCATATAGCAACTCACCCCAGAGTGGTCAAGGAAGCAGAAATGTGACTTGAGCACTCTGAATGTGCGCTCCACTATGCCCCAAGTTGCAGTATGGGCGGTTTTGTTTCTTACCTAGGGTGGTGTGGCAGGGTTCCATATTGGCGTCATCATGTAGGTGCTCAGAGGGTAGGCACTGTCCCCTATAGATGCAGAGATATTTGTCATTGGTGTGTATTTGTGTGTGTGTGACATGCATGCATGCGCACAGGCATTTGCACTCACTGATAAGCCATGTGTTGCCATGCCTCCCAGCTTCCAGGGCCCGGTGTGACGGTGACATTGTGAATATGAAACTATCATGGGTGGACCCTGGATAGTTTGCATATACAGAAGTAATGATACACTTGGCATCACATGCAACCTGCACGTTGATGGAATGCCAGTGCTTGCGATTATACAAGGTATGTAATTTATAGCGTTTCTAAACTCCTATGAGGATCGGGTTGTTGTGAAGATCAATTTGAAAAGATCTAGATTTTGTATTGATTTCTAAAAAAAAGTGTCTTTAACCAACAGGGAACCGTGCAATAAAAAACTCCTTGAAGAAAGAAGTGAAAATAGTGAAGATTTTTTAAACATAACAAACACAAGAAAATATTCACCCCTGATCAATGTCCGACATCTATTTGTGGATTATGGACAGAAACTTGTACAAGTTGGGTTTCATGGAGTATAGGAGGAAATACTAACAAACCTTAAAAAAAAGTAAGAGGGCCCCAGTGTATAGAGTCACACAGAGGCGTCGGCTGTACTAGATGAATTAGACCCACAGATTTGGTTCAACTTGTGTTTTTTACATGTTGTTCTTTTTAGTTGTATGTAATGGGATAATTTTATGATTGTACAATTTTTATGTGATTAATAAAAATTGTATTACTACAAATAAGATACTAGTTGCAGAGTTGTTTTTGGTTACCCATTTATATAGACAAAATCTCTTACATCTTCTTGTTGTAGAGTATATACTCAAAACAATTATAATATAGAGAACAGGGCACACATGTCAGTACTGTCATGCTATTGCACGCACGCCAATGGCCGGGTAGTGCACTTCAGCTCTGGCCCACTCCATACATAGGGAATGGAACTTGTCAGTACTGCTTGGAAAGTTCGGAAATGGCATCCATTGCATGCACCCCATTGGCCGGGTAGTTCACTACAGCTCTGGCCCACTCCATACATGGGGAATGGAATGTGTCAGTACTGCTTGGAAAGTTCAGAAATGGCATCCATTGCACGCACGCCCATGGCCGGGTAGTTCACTTCAGCTCTGGCCCACTCCATACATGGGGAATGGAACGTGTCAGTACTGCTTGGAAAGTTCAGAAATGGCATCCATTGCACGCACGCCCATGGCCAGGTAGTTCACTTCAGCTCTGGCCCACTCCATACATAGGGAATGGAACGTGTCAGTACAGCTTGGAAAGTTCAGAAATGGCATCCATTGCACGCACGCCCATGGCCGGGTAGTTCACTTCAGCTCTGGCCCACTCCATGCACAGGGAATGGAACGTGTCAGTACTGCTTGGAAAGTTCAGAAATGGCATCCATTGCACGCACGCCCATGGCCGGGTAGTTCACTTCAGCTCTGGCCCACTCCATACACAGGGAATGGAACGTGTCAGTACTGCTTGGAAAGTTCAGAAATGGCATCCATTGCACGCACGCCCATGGCCGGGTAGTTCACTTCAGCTCAGGCCCACTCCATACACAGGCAATGGAACGTGTCAGTACTGCTTGGAAAGTTCAGAAATGGCATCCATTGCACGCACGCCCATGGCCGGGTAGTTAACTTAATGTATGTAAATAGCAGGCGGCATTGTCAGGGTGTTTCTTCCCCTCACAGATATATGTGTGGCCGCGCAGTGCCTTCTGGGTGAGGCAAGCGTTAATAAACAGAGGCGGTGAGTCAATGTTGCGGCTGCTTAGCATTGTAGGAGTGCAGGGGTGCGTGTTTTGGGGATGGGGGTGCTCATGCAGTTAGGTTCCTTGATGTTTACTGGATGGAATATGGCTTTTCGCTGGCTGGGCACAATGGATGGTGGTGTCAGGGGGAGCTTGACAGTGGCCAGGCCGCACCTTGCATTACAGGGGGGCCAGGCCGCACCTTGCACTGGTGGGTTGGAAGGAGCACGGGAGTTACAGGGGGGGCCAGGCTGCACCTTCCATTACAGGGGGGCCAGGCCACAACTCACACTGGTGGGTTGGAAGGAGCACAGGAGTTACAGGGGGGCCAGGCTACACCTTGCATTACAGGGGGACCAGACCGCACCTCGCACTGGTGGGTTGGAAAGGGAACAGGAGTTACGGGGGGGAGGCTGCACCTCGCACTGGTGGTTTGGAAGGAACACAGGAGTTACAGGCGGGGCCAAGCCGCACCTTGCACTGGTGGGTTGAAAGGAACACAGGAGTTACAGGGGGGGGGGATGCCACACCTTGCACTGGTGGGAACACGAGAGTTAGGGGGGGGAGGCCACACCTTGCACTGGTGGGTTGGAAGGAACACGGGAGTTACAGGCGGGGAGATGCTGCACCTTGCACTGGTGGGTTGGAAGGAACATGGGAGTTACTGGGGGTCCAGGCCGCACCTTGCCCTGGTGGGTTGGAAGGAACATGGGAGTTACTGGGGGAGGAGGGGAGGCCACACCATGCACTGGTGGGTTGGGAGGAACATGGGAGTTACTGGGGGGCCAGGCTGCACCTTGTCCTGGTGGGTTGGAAGGAACATGGGAGTTACTGGGGGGCCAGGCCGCACCTTGCTCTGGTGGATTGGAAGGAACACAGGAGTTACAGGCAGGGAGAGGCCGCACCTTGCCCTGGTGGCTTGGAAGGAACACGGGAGTTACAGGGGGTCCAGGCCGCATCTTGCACTGGTGGTTTGGAAGAAACACAGGAGTTACAGGAGGGCCAGGCCGTTCCTTGCACTGGTGGGTTGGAAGAAATACAGGAGTTACAGGGGGGGGCAGTCGCGGCTCACACTGGTAGGTTGGAAGAAACACAGGGATTACAGGGGGGCCAGGCCGCATCTTGCCCTGGTGGGTTGGAAGGGACACGGGAGTTACAGAGGGGCCATTCCACACCTTGCACTGGTGGTTTGGAAGGAACACAGGAGTTGCAGGCCTCTCAGGGGGAACTTTTCAGAGGCCAGGCCGCACCTTGCCCTGGTGGCTTGGAAGGAACACAGGAGTTACAGGGGGGCCAGGCCGCACCTTGCACTGGTGGCTTGGAAGGAACACAGGAGTTACAGGGGGGCCAGGCCGCACCTTGCACTGGTGGCTTGGAGGGAACACGGGAGTTACAGGGGGGCGAGGCCACACCTTGCACTGGTGGGTTGGAAGGAACACAGGAGTTACAGCTGGGCCAGGCCGCACCTTGCACTGGTGGCTTGGAAGAAACACAGGAGTTACAGGTGGGTCAGGCCGCACCTTGCACTGGTGGCTTGGAAGAAGCACGGGAGTTACAGGGGTGCCAGGCCGCACCTTACACTGGTGGGTTCGAAGAAACACAGGAGTTACAGGGGGGCCAGGCCGCACCTTGCACTGGTGGCTTGGAAGAAGCACGGGAGTTACAGGGTGGCCAGGCCGCACCTTACACTGGTGGGTTTGAAGGAACACTGGAGTTACAGGCGGGGAGAGGCCGCATGGCGCCACCGTGGGATGATTATGTGGGCATGAGATCGCAAAGTTACATGCTTGAGGCTGTGTAGGGCAGGCGGTGCTTCATCTGTTGGGGAGCAAAGATTAACAATAGGTTGGGTCATAACTCTTGTGAATATTGTGCAGCGAGGAGGTTCAGTTCCTACACTACCCGCCCTACTAGAAGCTTACTTGCCTCGAAATACCACCTGCCCGGGCTCAGACGAACCGAAACACAAAATGCTGGCGTGTGACAGATTTGATCCACTCTGGGGTTAGTAGTGTGATCAGCGCGCACACGCAGTACTAAGATTCTTCACAATGCACTTTTTGCATCACAATTTATCAAAAACTCCACCTCAGTCACTATTCAAGCAGTGCCACAAAAGTGATGAACGACATTGGTAACTGAGGGCCACTTCGTTGGAGCCCAAGACAATTTGATTGTCCTGTCTCACCCTGCACTTGATGGGCCCAGCCTCCGCCCCCCCACTAAACCGTACATAAAACACAATATTATCCTTGTAATTGCAACCCCTGTCTTGCTGTCTCACTGTGTTCTGTCTGTGCCATCGTTAAAACTAGAAAATTAGAGTGCCAGTTACCAGGGCAAAGCGCACTTCAAACACCGTAATTGCCCCCTTTCGAACCCAGAAATGTATTCCCTTCAGCGCCAATAACTTAGAAGGAAGGGACCCCCACTTCCTGATGCTTGATGATACAGGGGCATTCATCTTCTGGGGTGTGCAGCCTTTAGTCCATTGTCCTTCAATGAATATCCTGATAAAGACACATTATAACTATCACTTGAAGGCAGCTAGTGATCAAGGAAGACTGACTGCCACCCAGCACGTGAGGAACACACCTTCATCATGTGCAAAATCGCCCAAGGCATTGATCAAGGAAGACTGTCTGCCACCCAGCGTGCGAGGAACAAACCTTCATCATGTGCAAAACCTCCCTAGGCATTGATTAAGGAAGACTGTCTGCCACCCTGTTAGGAAAGATTTCTTAATACTGGGTAATTTTCCTTCCATGTGGCAACCCCTAAACTTTTTGCTGTTGTTTTCACCAGGATCTAGACTTTGCCAGAGAAGTGCAGCCTTCTGCCGCACTGCTCTGGGCTGGGCTTTCGCTCCATTCTTACGGGGAAACTGACATGCCCTTAAAGGATAGTTCCGGGACTTTTTTTTTATTGTCCCTACGGTTCGGCCATGTGTTTTTAAGCATAACTCGGTAGATCGTAGAAAACTTTCCTATGGACCTTACCCGACTTTTCGTCCATTAACGCACTCGAAATCAGCCGCCATTTTCTGATAATCCTATCATTTCCCCCCATCGCCCTGGCTCACCTGTTTTTGCGGCACTAAATCAAATCCTCCGCCCCTGAAACAGACTTTATCAAAACATTCATATTCCCCGCCTCTATCCGTGACGTGACTGTGCTGCGTAGGCAAACGCGCCCAGGCGTCTTCTACGCGACTCCACACAGAACCCGGAAATCAACACAGATGAGCTCACACAACACAGCGCGCCACAATTGGGAATATGAAACTGTACTTTTAAATTAAACCGCAAGATTGTAAATTTGGTAAAGTACATTTATTTGACATCAAATGTTTTGAGAATATTCAGCGATTTGCATTTTTATTTGCTCACGTTCCATAAAGTTCGTTTTGAGGCACGCGATGTTCCTTTGCTGTACACAGGGTCTTAGATCATCTCACAATACAGCGCCACAATTCGGAATATGAAACTGTGGTTTAAAAGCAAACGGCAAGATTGTACATTTGGCAAAGTACATTTATTTGACATCAAATGTTTTGAGAATATTCAGGGATTTGCATTTTTATTTGCTCTCGATCCAAAATAGTTTGTCTTGAGGCAAGCGATGTTCGTGTGCAGTACACAGGGTGTTGGTTTACGATAAAATAAGCTCTTCGGTCGCACTGATAATCGCATGGCTGTTCCAACAACGAGGCACTAGGCCACCACAACGGTCTGTATGTTGCATCTAGCCGTTACTACCGCGTAAGGGCATACTTGTACTTGGCGATCGTCCCATAAAATGGTCAGGGTGGTAACGTTGTTCACGCGGAGAAGCAACTTGCGGTTAAAAAAGCCATCCGCCGGTGTCTGGTACTCGTGACACATACAATAATGAATGATGTACCTGTTTGAAAAAAAATAAAAAATGAAATTAGTCTCACCATCAGATCTTTATTAAAATTATTCATTTTATATATTAGGTCGGGAAATTATTTCATAGCTAGGACAGTGCAACTGGGTATTATGTGTCAAGGGGGGGCTGTAGGATACTGAGACAGTCCCCCAGTGCAGGGGTTGACAGGGAGGCAGTGCAGGTGGAGAGTGGAAGGGCCCAGGACCGAGGTCGCAGACAGTGGACCAGTTGTAGCAGGGGAGAGGGAGAGAGAAAGCAGAAGCAAAGAGGAAGGTTTTGAGGTGCTTCCGTAAAAGGAGATGGTTCTCCTCAAGATAGTGCGCGGTACAAAACAATATGCCACATAGAACGAACAAGTACAACTTAACCTGTCTTTAAAGCTACTGTATAGTAATTAAATTGCGGTATAAACTCATCTAAAGAGTTACTTACATTATATTTGCATTTTCCATTGTGTCTGTGTGTAGGGCAGCCCCGAAATACCACTCCTTCTATGCCGACGTTATTTCTTCTAATGAACGAACATTAAATGGCTTTCGTTTCTGAAATTATATTCATTATCGTTTCTTACGTTATTGCACCACACCCCCAAAAAGAAGGCTTTCGGGATGGTCCCGGCCTGTCAAGGTCAAATAACAATAGAACCTTATACTGAGTCGTGGGCCATTCCGGCACCCGAGCAAAAAATCAAAGCAGCTGACCTTCACTTTGAACGAGCACACATTCCTAGTTAGCTACATTCAGTGTAAGGCCATCTCACAGGACTTGAAATTTACACTCCATCTTTGCATTTTGTCTGCGTGCTTTGCAGCCCCAGAGAACCATAAATACGGAGACATTCTATATTTTTTGAAAAATGATTTATATTACTGTTTGGTTTAATTTAATGCGCAAATGAACAAGGTTGGATAGACACATTGCATGTACACTGAGCAATCACTTTTATTTACACATTACATAGATACACATATTCAATGGGCCTGCGACATGAGGAGACTCGAGAGAACAGACAATCAAATTACAATCATTTAAACCGTGATGTGTATTTCTCAATGAGCTCTTCTTTAGGTGGACATGGAACAGAGGCAATGTTGGGTGGCAATGCAGTTGTCCCCTGCACAGGTTCGTTCACAACTCCATGTATGTGCCTATCTAGGACATCAACAATAAGTCTCTCAATAAAGTCATATTGCATATCCTCAAACACTGGTTTGATAATCCATTGTTTACTTCTTTTAGTGAAGGCCTTATTGTAGCGAAGCGTCCCTAAAGGTCCGGTCGTCCTACTTTGTTGACGGCCAACATTATGGTTATGTGCCAAGACCGCAAGAAGAGTCCGATTTATCATGCCCTCCATGCCAAAATGCAATCGTTTTGGCCTGTACTTTAGGCACATATTGTGGAACACCTCTAAATCTCCTGTGTGGCAGAATTCCTTGAGTCCCCTCAAATCTCTTGTTATAGTTTTATCAAATACAATCTTTTCAATGGCTTTGTGAGTGGGTGATGAAGGAATCAACCACTTCTTCTTCCGTGCCTCCTCTGTGGACAAATGGCCATGTTCACAATTGTGGAAATGTTGGTTTGTGTTCCAACGGTGAACGTTGGTACAGTGTAGCATTACTGACCGCCATTTTTCCAGTAGAATTTCCAACGACCCTCCACATGTTTTTGAGCTCCACCAAAGATGGTTGCTGATTGACTTGGACCACTGTGAAATACCTTGCATATCTTTTTTTTTACCTGCAGCCGACATTTTTTTATTGATTGTTTTTGCAAGATGCCAAACGTCAAATTGGTGATTTATATTTTTGTACTCTTCTCTCATTGTCTTGGCAATTGAAACGTGTCTGTCCGTGGCTATCAGGTCGATCACCATTCCCCGCGATTGTAGTTCTTGCAATGATGCTACAAAGCCAACTTTCTCCATGGCCACTGAGGATGTACTTTGTGACACCTGCACGACCACCGAACTCACAATTTTCTTACTTTCCATGTCCTGAAAGTGGTAGGTGCAGTACTTGGCTGAAAATCCTGGGCTGTCGCACTGTCCATCACCGGCTAGCCTGAACCGTTTGCCCGCGAATGTACTATCAATAGACATTTTTTCCATTCTCCAAGCTTCGCTAATGGCTGGAAATAGATAATCGGTTTGGTATTTGTAGAACTGAGTTTTCGCAATGAAATGGATTCCCACAAACTGAAAGAAAGACTCTAACTTTTTAAAACTTGAACCACTAAAAAGTGCAGCCGCTGCACAAAGTAGATTGCCTGCTGGCAGTTGCCCCAGCATGGGTTGTGCAGACCATGAGAAAGGATGATATTTTGTACAGGTGGCATGTATTTTAAGGTTAGTGCCTCGAATTGCACGAGTCACATTAATCAATGGCTCCCCACATACTTCCCCACCAACCGAATGCCCACATTTCATCCGAATAATACTATCAATCAAACAACTATCGAATACAATGAATTTGGCCTCTTTCCTTATACTGTCACTCTGCATCCCAGCTGGTTCGGCCTGTAACGTTGAGGACATGTCACTCACATGAAAGGTAGAATCTCTGATATCGTCTTCCGCTATGTTCAGTGATATTGATGGTGTTTCATTGTCGTCCACTTCATTCTCTTCCATTGCAACATCTGTTCCTTCTCCGGCGATGGGTGAATAAAACAATTTCTTCAACTTTCTTGCAGTCTTAGTTTTTGCGGGTGTGGATTCTGTGAATTGATCTCCGACTGCATCCGAACTACCAGGAGGACATTCACTATCAATGGCTGGTGGTGGTATAGCTCCGTTGTCAATCACTTCATATTCTTCCCATTGGCACGATGCATCTCCAGTCTCAAGTCCCTGCCAAAAGGTTTGACAAGCAACATCTCTCGTTCGCTTCACTGTCTGTGTAGATCTAGTTCGTACACCCACTCGCAACCAGAGGACAGATTGGAAAAGGGATGTTCAGTTTAAACACAACTTACAGTATTGAACTATTAACAGTGAAAAACAACATAATATAGTGACCAGGACACTAACCTTCTTTTGCTTTCTTTTCTTTGAAACTTTCTTGCCTCAAACTTCAACATCAGGACGCTGTTGCTCCGACTCGTGTGTGCATGTCTCCACTTCCTCTTGCGCTGCAACGACTATATTTTCATGATAAGCACATCCATCACGCACTGACGCTCCATCGACTCCCTGAAACACAGAACTTTCATTAGTATGTATAATAATATTGAAAACACAAAATGTACTTGGGGACCAATACCCACGTACATCTCAATAGCAAAACACGAATGAACGCTTTGTGTAGAACATTCAAACGACAATTATTCACGCATAGTTGATCTAGTTAGATGGAACTGTCAAGATCCATACCTCGGGCTCCTCATAGACTTCCATTGATGATATTATTGAAGATGATGCTTCAGTAACTCCCTGAAACACAGTAATTGCATTAGTATGGTTTTCTATTTTGATAAAAAGAACAGAAACTTTGTGCAGGCGTCAACGGCTCATCTAAATAGACCTGCACAAATGATCAGTTGTCTAAAATAAATAATGGATATCAAAATATGATTCGATTTGCTCGATCGTTGGAAGTGTCACCACCCAGAGATCTGCATCAACTACTAGGGGTGATGTTCTTGTAGAAGAAGCTCCGTCATCTCCCTGAAACATAGTACTTGCGTTAATAAAGAAGGAAGTATAGCGGATGTAATCACGTCATATGATTTCGCTTGATCGAACTGTCAGTATCCAAACCTCGAAATGCATAAGAACATCAAGGGACGATGTAACTGCGGTGCACACTTCTGCAAGCTGTTGCGCCGACCCGTAACTGCATGCTCCCCCTTCTTCTTGGACTAATGCTCCATCGACTCCCTGAAACATAGGACTTTCATTAGTAATGAACACAATATTGAAAAAAGAAGACACATAGGAGGGCGACGACAGAAGGACATATCAATGGCTAAAAACGAAAGAAACATTGTGTGTAACAATCACGCTACAAGAATGCAAAATCTGATGATCTCCATCGATGGAACTGTCCGGAAACGTACCTCGAGCATCTGAGTGACATCAACGGTAGTCGTCAATACGTTGGACTCCTCAGCATCTCCCTGAAAGACAGTACTTGCATTATTTTGGATAACAATAATTATAACTGAAAACAAAGACAAGGGTGTACCATTAGGTAAAATAATTACAAGATAAATTAAAACTATTGATTTACATGCCTAAAACAAGTCAGTGGCAGAATAGCCAAGTAAGATTACCCGATAGGCGCTTGAAGTGGCTGATGACTGCAATAACGACACAGATGGAGAATCTTCCGCCTTCATATTGAGTGGATACATAAATGGGGAAATTATTGTTAGCTAATGCTACACACTACCGCAAGGCCGAGAGATAAATACGTAAACTTGACTCACCAGTGGAGGTATGTGGACGAAATGAATGTGGGAATAGCGGTTGAGAGCAATTTTCGCCTCGCTCGCGGTGTGTTCTTCTTTATTAGCAATGATGTGGAGTACATGTCAGAGGTAAAGTGCCTGCTGCAGATGCGGTATCGATCACCCCTCTTGTCCGCAAAGACTTCTAGGACTCTACTTTCAAGCTCAGACAGTGAATATCCGCAATATCGGACCCATTCTCTTATCTGATCTATTGTTTTAGGGAAAACATGCATTATAGTACCTTCAGATTTATTATGGGTCTTCGAAGGGCAACCGCCAATGGAACAGGCAGGCATTGTGGAAAGCTCTGAAAAGTAAAGATCAATAATTCTCTATGAATACCAATGTAAACTCAGAACATGTGACTAGTTCCTTGCATGTACTGTCTTGAACGAAAAGAAATTGGACGCAAAATGATTATGGTACATGGCCTTACCTTGACGAACAAACAGTTAGATGCAGGGATCAGAGTAGTTTCTTGTCGTAGAACAGGGAGCAGTTCACAGGTTGCAAACTGAGGAGTTTCCTCGAAGTGGTCACGGAAGTTCACAGAGACGAAGAGCAGATAACCAGCACCTTCACGGGTTGACTAGCAAAGCGCAAAGAAGTGCTCATTAGAAATATGAAGTGGGTTATAAAGAATTCGAAACAGGGGTGTGTTTGTGAATGAATGACGTGTATATGTCGTGGCATTATGCGGTTTGCAGGGGGCCATCCAGCGTGAGGGGGGATGCTTGGCAGGAGACACGGGGTCTGGAGGTAGACATGGGAACAACAACCCATGCTCTATAGACCACTTTGAAGTGTACATGGTCTTTGGCACCTCTTGGCCTTTATCGATCCCTGACAGCTCCACTTGGCAGCGCAAGTACCCCGGTGCGAACTGCCTTTGATAGGGCGGGGGGTGGATTGGGGCGGTGGTCGTGCAGACAAGACACAGGAAGACTCGTGAATGGAGACACACTTATGTGGATTGCAGGGGGCCGTCCAGCGTGAGGGGGGATGCTTGGCAGGAGACACGGGGTCTGGAGGTAGACATGGGAACAACAACCCATGCTCTATAGACCACTTTGAAGTGTACATGGTCTTTGGCACCTCTTGGCCTTTATCGCTCCCTGACAGCTCCACTTGGCAGCGCAAGTACCCCGGTGCGAACTGCCTTTGATAGGGCGGAGGGTGGATTGGGGCGGTGGTCGTGCAGACAAGACACAGGAAGACTCGTGAATGGAGACACACTTATGTGGATTGCAGGGGGCCATCCAGCGTGAGGGGGGATGCTTGGCAGGAGACACGGGGTCTGGAGGTAGACATGGGAACAACAACCCATGCTCTATAGACCACTTTGAAGTGTACATGGTCTTTGGCACCTCTTGGCCTTTATCGCTCCCTGACAGCTCCACTTGGCAGCGCAAGTACCCCGGTGCGAACTGCCTTTGATAGGGCGGGGGGGGGGTGTGGATTAGGGCGCTGGTCGTGCAGACAAGACTCGTTTGCCGCAGGGCCTCACCAAGGAGAGGCCATCTAACTGCATGTAAGAGGCAGGCTGAAGGATCTAGTACATGGAAGGCAGGGGGGTGAGTTTATAAATACCTCAGCCTCCCAGGAGAATATATGGGTGCAGTTCACCCTGGAGACCCTGGATGCCTAGGCAGTTAGTCAGCAGCAGGCTGGCCTGTGGTGGCAAGGCGGCACGGGCCAGAGGGGGTCATCTCTGTACCCGGTGCCCAAAAGGATGATTTATTATGATCAACCATATTGATTATTTACCTATAACCATGTTTTGTATCAATAAAATCCAACGGCCTTCCTTTTATTGCCAACGCTTGAACAAAGTGGTGTGGTAAGTATTTTTTGGGGAGGAGGCAAGGCCGGGAGGCTTGATGCCAACCCGCAAAATAACATATGTATGTCTGCTGCATATGGGTTCAACGGTTATGTGGATTGAAGGTGGGCGGCCAGCGTTAGGGAGGATGCTGGCCGGAGACATGTGGTGTGACAAGACAAGGCACAGGAAGACTATTCAATGGAGACACACTAGATTCATCTAAAAAATCAAAACAACCATTGTTAAAATATATGTTGGGTTTTATTTTAGATCTTAATTTCAATTGAACATAAATAATAAACATTACACATTGTAAAGTTCCGGTTGCAGCACATCCAGGGAAAATCCGCGGTATTGTCCACTGTCGCTGGGGAAATGTTGTCTAATGGCAAGTACCGCACAGGCAGGTATTACTCTCCGAACGCTGTGTCCGAGCCTCCCGTGAAGCCACCAAGTGAAGCAACGATAGGCCACCAGCCTGTACCACCTGTGAAAACGAAAGATGCAAACTGTATTACAATGACAAAACTTTCTTATCACTGTCGATTCAGGTAGAAAATGTCATTCTGCTTTGAAAAAAATTCTATCTAGAAAATGCACAATATGGAACCAATTTACATGCATTCGAATGATATGTAGATGTCATTTTATATGTGGGAGACGACCATGACATAGTAGTGGCATCACTGACATCACAACCAGAGTGTACTTACTCGTTACTCGGATTACGCGGACGAACAGTGCCGCGAAGTTCGTGCATAAGCACCATCATCATCCTCAACACGGTCCGTGAGAGGCAGGCTTCCCTGAACTCTGGCAGCTCGGTGATGCATTGCGGACTTGGCTCGCCTTCCGAAATGTAGGCCAAGCACCCGGAATTTTCACGGCAGCAGCAGTTCTCCTCCTCAGTTGGCATTAGCTCGCACCGATTGCACGTGCACCAGGTGGAGACGCCGTCCATGCGACATGGTCCAGGCTCTTCATCCGTTGACTGGTCCTCCCAACTGCCGTCCGAATCCCCATCGTTTTCGCGTGCTTGCCTTTCCAGTAGTTCTTCCTCGGTGTACTCGGGCTCGTACATATACGGCATTATTGTAGCCATTGTGTGGTAAAGAAAGTAAAATAATTTACAGAGATGGTACAGGTGTTCACAAGGCCTAGAAGCGGAGAAGGTAGCTGACCAGAGCACAGAAACGAGTCACAGAATACTCAAAGTAACACACAGAGAGTAATGTAATCGAAAATCTGCTGCTGTGTGTTGTGAAACAGTGTGTTTATACTTATTGAGGAAAGAGGCGTCCTGCCATTTCCATGGCGACACTTCATTAGCTGAGGCGCAGCGATTGTTGACACGAAACGTGCTTTGGCGTTGGGAAATGGGCGGTACGCGTCTGCTGATGTCAGGCTCAGGGGCGGGGGATTTGATTTAGTGCCGCAAAAGCAGGTGAGCCAGGGCGATGGGGGGAAATGATAGGATTATCAGAAAATGGCGGCTGATTTCGAGTGCGTTAATGGACGAAAAGTCGGGTAAGGTCCATAGGAAAGTTTTCTACGATCTACCGAGTTATGCTTAAAAACACATGGCCGAACCGTAGGGACAATAAAAAAAAAGTCCTGGAACTATCCTTTAAAACAGTCAGTACCGGGAAACGTTTTCCGTAGTTTATTTATCATGTTGCAGCTTTTGCGCAACATGGCACAAGAGGGCACTGTAAGCTAGGTTACTGCTCTCTTGGGTCTCTAGTCTTCTACAGGACCTAGACACTCTCTTTGGATTGTAAATGAACGGTGCAAGTGAATCACGGACGGGATTGGTGGCAGCGATCGTTTCTTGTGTTTTTGAGTTCCTTTTGGCGTTTTAAGCGCGTTTCTCGTGCTTAGCCCAAAATGGTGACCTGGCTCCCAAAATGGCCAGACCACGAGGCTCTTTGTCCTGTCCGCTGACCGTCTTGCCCCCTTCACCTCCCCCAGGTCGAGCCGACCCAGGGCCTTGCTTATTTGGGCATGTACTTTCCCGCGAAACACAGATACTTTTGCGGGCTTCGACAGGCCTTGTGTGTGCCTCCAGGATGGGGGCTGGGATGTCTGGTCCCAATACACATCCTGGGCGCCAGAGAGTGTAGGATGGTGTGAATGCCTGGGACCCCGGTGGTCCGTGATAAGGTCCACAGATGGTGTGAGTGTTTTATGAGCGTATCTCCCATTGGGTCCCCTCCGTTTTGGCGCGAAGGGAACCGTGGATAAGAGGGGGCTGGAAACGCCACTACCAGGTCGATCTCCTGAGTTCTCAGGAACAAAGGAATACAGGAGCCAAGTATCCTGCAACCACGAGGCTGAACCGAGGAATCGCTGGTGACCCGCTGAAGGACTGCTCCTCTGCACTGCTGTCGCTTTGGGAAACCCTTTCTACCTCGAATCGAACGAGAAGGCCTGTACTGGTACTTCGACCCTTGGAATGGTGGGAACAACTATTCTCGGCATCTTCACCATCTCCTGCACGTAAGCCTTTGGAAGTGTCTCTGGGCCATCCAACAGACTGACCAGCCTACCCAGGAGTCTTGCTCTGTAACCGCCGTCAGGTTGTGTTGTATTACGAGTCCTTGTCACTCTCACACGATTCGTACACTTGGCATTCCCAGGTCTGATGTGAGGAGTGTACATTTGGCTGGAATACATACGGCCGCTCCGTTGCCCTGCTGTGGTAACAAACTGTGCGGGTTCACTGCGTTTGGGACGTCCCCTACTCAACTTCTGCTGCTGCGGAATCTACACGACGACGAGACGTCCCCTGCTCCTATCTGAACCTGCCAGCACTGAAACGGACGCGGAGAAGCCTGGGTCTGCTTGCATCGGGGACCGGTGAGTAGCATAGCTAGGAACTGGTCACCCTCCTGCAGGAGCCCATAGCTTTTCCCCGCTTTGCCAAACAGCACGCCTTTCCGTACTCGCGCTCTGCTTCTGCCCACAGTGGAGGCTGCGCTTGAGTCACGGAGCTCTGTTCATCTTCATTTGTTCACCGAACTAAACTGCCTGATTCCCTCGAAGAGACTCCCCTTTTTGCCCGTTGGCACCATTGTGTGCAGGTACTTTTGAGCACAAGGCTCCACTCTTCGCAGGGCTTGGACTTCCTTTTAGTTAGGTGCCTCTGAAGGCGGACTTGGTCTAATTATTATTCGCACTGCCTGTTTTCCCTTCCCATCTAGGTGGTCTACATATTTCATGCGTCTAACTCATTAGACTCGTTTGTATTTGTATATATATTGTATTGGTTTGGTATGTGTTGGTTTACTGGAGTTTTATTGTGATTTCTCGCTACGGTCAATGTTACAAAGGCCTTGTAATAAATGTGTATATATTTTTAATATAACACCTGTTTGTAGTAATTTGTAAGTGTCCTTGCTTTGTGTGCTCATTGCGGGCTTTCAGTCACCCTCACCCCTCTTGAGACCTAGTCTTGACCGCCGCGATCGCTACCCTGGTTGGTCTGGCTTGTCCAGAGGTTACCCTGTTCCAAGAAACTAGGTTGGCCTTCTGAACCTCTGTGCCTCCAGGACAGAGTTCAGAAATCCGTCTTAACAAATTGGTGTATAGCGGTGGGATACGACTGAAGGTATCCAGTGTTGCGCACGAGCGAAGGCATTTCAAGTTATTCCTACCAGGACACGTAGTGCATTGTCGTAGTATAACTTAAAAAGGCCATAGTCCTATCCAACAGTATGGAAACAAATACCTTGTTAACTTTAAATGCTTCTAAATCCGAAACATTGAAAAAGATGTGTGCGGAGAGAGGTGTCTCCTCTCAAGGCACCAAATTGGATATGATCCAAAGAATCGTGGCGTGGCAAGAAGCGCAGCTTGACGCTATAACTTCCGAGGACAGTGCAGAAGGTGGTGGGGCTGCTCTCACTGGTAGAACCGACGTTTCTGCCGCTGCACTGATCCACCGCGACCACAAGGAAAGGGAGGATGAGATGTCTAATGTTTCCTCTGCCAGTGTCGATGGGGAGGCCATGCTTGAATTCAAGAAGCAAGAGCTGTGGTTTAGGCAGAAGGAGCTTGAGTTCAACATAACCAAACTAAGAATCGAACAGGCCGAGAAATAGAAAGACAGGGATCACCAGTTGGAACTGGCCAAGCTTCAGGTTGCAAATGGATCCAAGGGTCCGGGACATGGGCCTGGGGCCTCCTCTCATCCACGGTTTCCAAAAGATCTGCTCAGTGTGTATGAGGAAAGGAATGACATTATGGACTGGCTGAATACGTTTGAGTATGCATGTGAAGTTCAACAAGTTGACAATGCTGATAAGATTGCCTGGTTACTCAGCAGACTGCCCCATTCTGGCTGTAGTGCCATTATGGAAATGTCAAAGGCTGAGCGAGCGGATTTCGCAATGTGAAAGCAAACTCTCATTTTAAAGTTTGGAAAGACTCCTGCCCAATATTTAAAACGATTCCGAGAGTATTAGAAAAAAGAAGGTGGTACTTGGGTATCTTGTGCAACCGAATCCTTAAAAAACTTGACTGGCTGGGTCGAAGGTTACAAGGTTTCTACCTTTGAAGGCATGATAAGTCTTGTCATGCTGGAACATATTTTTGCATCTTCTTCCCCGGAGCTTAAGCAGCATTTGGCCAATTCGAAGGAGAAAGATCCTAAGAAGCTGGCCATTGCCGCAGATTTATGGGTGTCACATCGAGTGTCCCATAAGAACAAAACTCATCCTGGTAAGCAGGAGGAAGGGAAAAAGTCCAAAGATAAGGAGGGTGGAGAATCTGATAAATCTTCTTCTCAAAAGGGCCACAAAAAGAAAAATAAGGGTAAGACACAAGAGAACTCACAGGGTAGTGGAGGTCAGCCTCCGAAACAGAACTCTGGTTACAGTAAACCTCCCTATGTGAACAGACCCAATGGATCTTGTTTTGCTTGTGGAGCAACTGACCATGTGAAGGGGGATCCCCGGTGTAAGGTTAAACCTTTGGGGGTCCACTCTGCTAATCTGGCCTTCTCCTCCTACGAGGAAGAAGAGATTACAGGAGCATCCTTCTGCTCAGACTCCTTCCCCAGGGGGATAGAAGCTGATGTAGTTTTAGTTTCCCTGGATTCCTGGGAGCCTAACGTCACAGAGGCTTATGCTAGGATTCCAGATAATACCAAGCACTACTTTAAAGACAGTGTGCTAATCAATGGAGTGGATACTACAGCTCTTAGGGATAGTGGATGCAGTTGAACTGTAGTGGATTCTACCTTGGTAGACTCAGAGGAAGTTGCCAGAGGTACTCTGATGCCCACTAAGTTGGCTGACGGCCCACCTCGCATGTTCCCAGTAATACCTGTAAATCTTACTTTAAATGGTACAGCAGTCAGGATTCCAGTGAGCATTCAGAGAAACGTCTCAGGAAAGGTCTTGTTAGGCAATGATCTCAGAGCTTTAGGGCTCGTAGGAGACACTGCCGACAGACCCTACACACGGTCTCAAACACGGGCAGCATTGGCCAAGACCAATACGCCGCCCCAGCCGAAGGGGAAAACGAAGGCGAAAGGAGTAAGCAAGTCAAGAAGAGGGAAAGAGAACATTCCCCCGAACTCACCTACCACTGCGGTGGAGTAAGTTGGTCAATCGCCCGGGCCTGACGAGGAGGTGGCGATGCCTGAAGTATTTGACCCCAACGACCATCCGGAACTAAAAGACTTATTAGTAGAAGGTGGTCCTGATAGGGAAGAATTCAGTAAAGGCCAACGTGAGTGCCCATCTCTGGAAGGCCTAAGGAGGCAGGCCTGCTCCCAGCTTGAGGGTGAACCTCCTGGGACGCATCAGATTTATTGGGAAGGTGGACTCCTGTATAGTGAGCCCACAGCGTCTACAGAAGGAGACCATAGGAGGTTGGCGGTTCCCCTTGCTGTAAGACCCTTCCTCCTGCAGCTGGCGCATGAAGTGCCCCTTGATGGTCACCTTGGTATTAAGAGGACCAAACAAAGGTTATCCATGCACTATTGGCCCAAGATGCGGGTGCAAGTAGAAAGTCACTGCAGGAGTTGTGCCTCCTGCCAGTTATCTGGTAAGAGTGGCTCAACAATCCAAGCTCCATTGGTACCACTCCCAGTAGTGGGAATACCATTCGAAAGGGTAGGGATCGACATCGTTGGTCCCCTTGACCCGCAGACATCCTCAGGCAATAGCTTTATCTTGGTGCTAGTCGACTATGCTACCAGATATCCTGAGGCCATCCCATTGAAAACTGTAACTGCCAAGTCAGTTGCAAAAGCGTTACTTGGCATCTTTACTAGGGTTGGCTTCTCTAAAGAAGTTGTGTCTGACAGAGGCAGCAACTTTATGTCAAAGTATATGCAGGCTATGTGGAAAGAATGTGCGTCACCTACGAGTTCTCTTCTGCATACCACCCCCAGACCAATGGTCTGGTGGAACGTTTCAACAGAACGTTAAAGAGCATGATTGGGGCTCTGGAAGAACCTCAGAGAAGAAAATGGGATCTTCTTTTACCATGCTTACTTTTTGCCTACCGAGAGGTACCTGTAACGCTCACCTGATTCCCACGGAGGCGCCGGTCTTGGCAGGATGATGTCTGTGACTCGAAAAGGGAAGTGCAGGACTCGATTGGCTTCCGGGGCTGAGCCTCTTCGCACTGTGTGTCTAACTCGAAGAGTGAGATATCTGCAGGTGAAAGAATATGGGGTTAATGATCTGGGGTTGTCGGGTATCTCTCTCCCTTTCCCTTCCTCGCTTTTCCGTGGAGCCCCAAGGTCAACGTGCTCACCTTAGATAGGTGAATGCTGGACTCTCCATCTGCGTTTGGTGCAGGGTGCCGTTGCCAGTTCCTTCACTGGGTGAAACATAGGCCTCTTGACATCAGAGGATTGCTACCGTCGTTAACTGCACGAATGGTGAGTTTCCGGACACCTTTTAAGTCCTTACAGTCTTTAGGTGCGTGTGCACGTTAATGTGGAACAGGGCTCTGTATAATGCTTTTTCTATTTGTCTTGCAGGGCTCTTGGGGTAGAAGATGGTGTGAAGAAAGCCGAAGTTCGAGCCAGAGTCTTGGAATGAAGCGCTTGGAAATGCGTAAGTAAATGCCGGTTGCCTGCTTTTCAAAAGCTCTCTAACTGTCTCTTTTCCCTTGCAGTTGTGAGTTCGGGTGTTGAAGAGACGCTGGAAACGCCGGAGTATTTGCAGACGCCCTATTGTGGCGGGCGCAATGGCGCGTAAGTAAAATACCTGTCTAATGTCTCTTCTTTTGTCTTTCAGGTGCAGGATTGCAGCGTTGAAGAAAACCGGAATTCGCGGAGTGCTGGTAAGTAATTCCACACAGGAATAACTATGCTTTTGTCTTCACAGGGGGAGGAGCAGCGTGAAGAGATGGTAGCTGCCGATGGATCAGGTGAGGAAAGCGCTGCGCGTGAATGTTGCCGTGCTAACCTGTTGTTTCTTGTCTTTGCAGGTGCTACTGAAGGCTGGATACAGGAATGGTAAGCCTTTGTTCTTGCAGGTTCAGGATCGGAAAGAAGAAAACTGGAACTGACATGGTGAGCGTTCTGCTGCAGATGCAGAATAACGCGAAGCACGTTTCATCAATCGGGTGTGGTTTAAATAGCCTTGGAGTGATGAGGCGTCTTCCTCCACGGCCTCGCCTAAGTAAGAAAAGAGTTCCTGTTCCAGAAGAGTTCCAGTGTTGTATCCAGGGAGTGGAGCTTGCCCCACCCAGGTAAGAAAGTAGTCCCGGCTCACAGAGGATTCCTATGTGGCTGGTAAGTAAGCAGCATGGTCTGCTGCAGGTAAGTCCACCCAAGCATCTTCATACAAATTATGAGCCCGGCGCTTCCAGTGCCGGGACCAGTGACTTTGATGAGCCTGGTGCCACCGGCGCCAGGACAAGGTCCAAAAGGTCCCAGTGGGGACCGGCTGGTGCCTAGGATGAAGGTTAGGGGCCTGCTTCCAAGGACGTTGGGCTGGTCCTAGCTCCTTGGAAGCAGTGATCATGACAGTACCACAGGAGGGTATTTGCTTCAGCCCCTTCGAACTTCTGTTCGGTCATCCTGTACGGGGACCCTTACCCAAAATCAAGGAGGGATGGGAGATGCCCACTCCCCCTGTCACTACCAACGTAGTAGATTATGTGCTGGGGCTCAGAAAACAGAGGGTACTTCTGATGGGCTTGGCTAGTGATAAATTGAAGGGAGGACAAGCACTGGTGAAACATTGGTACGACCAGAAAGCTTCCCTCATCAACTTTACACCTGGTCAGCAAGTCCTGATCATAAATCCCATAAGGCCTCGAGCTTTACAGGACAAATGGTCAGGCCCTTACACAGTGGTGGAGCCCCTGGGTGAGGTTAACTATTTAGTGGACCTTGGAAGGCCTGGACAGGCTCCAAAAGTGTACCACGTAAATAGGCTGAAGGCTTTCGTCCCAAGAGTCGAAATCGCAGCACTGCTACTGGCTTCAGATGTTGAGGAAGAGGAGTCTGAACCTCTCCCCGACCTGTTCCAAAGCGGTCCTTCAGATAGCTCCTTTGAGGGTGTCCGAGTGGCCCCTCACCTGACTTCTAATCAGCAGGCTGAGGTGAAAGGTTTGCTTAGGCAGTTTTCCCCTCTGTTTTCACAGTCGCCTGGTTTGACACCTTGGTGCAAACATAACATAGACACAGTAGACAGTGTACCTACCAAAAGTAGGGGATACAGGATGTGAGAAAAAGTATGGTCTTAAATTAAGACCGAGGTCAACAAGATGTTAGACCTTGGGGTGATTGAACCTTCTAGTAGTCCTTGGTCCAGCCCTGTGGTTTTGGCTCCAAAGGCAGGAAATTCTGAATTGAGGTTCTGCGTGGATTACAGTGCTCTGAATGCTGTCACCAAGACAGATGCACACCCCTTGCCTCGAACAGATGAGCTGGTGGATACTTTGGGTGCCTCGAAGTACCTCTGCACGTTTGACCTCACTGCTGGCTATTGGCAAATAGCTTTAGCAGAACATGCCAAGGAGAAGACAGCGTTTTCTACTCCAGACGGCCTTTACCAATTCAGGGTAATGCTGTTCGGGTTGAAAAATGCACCTGCCACTTTCCAGAGGCTTGTGAATCATGTGTTGAATGGGTTGGACGAATTCTGTCTTGCATATCTGGACGATATAGCAGTTTTCAGTGCCACCTGGGAAGACCATGTGAAACACCTCAGGATTGTGCTCCAGGCTCTTCAGAAAGCACACTTGATCATAAAGGCTAGTAAATGCCAGATTGGACAAGGCTCAGTGTTTTACCTTGGACATGAAGTAGGTGGAGGGAGGATACAGCCTCTTCCCAGTAAAGTACAAGCAGTACAAGACAGGCCTACCCCCACTACACAGACCCAAGTGAGAGCCTTCTTAGGACTCACAGGGTATTACCGCAACTTCATGGCAGACTATGGTACCATAGCTGCCCCTCTGACTGCCCTCACCACTCCGAAGAAACCCAAGAAGGTAACTTGGACCGACGAGTGTGAGAAGGCCTTCAATGGCTTAAAAGACTCCTTGTGCCAGGCCCCTGTCCTCGGGGCCCCTGATTATCAAATACCTTTTATTGTGCAGACAGATACCTCTGACACTGGGACAGGATGGGGGCTGGGATGTCTGGTCCCAATACACATCCTGGGCACCAGAGAGTCTAGGGTGGTGTGAATGCCTGGGACCCCCGTGGTCCGTGATAAGGTCCACAGATGGTGTGAGTGTTTTATGAGCGGATCTCACATTGGGTCCCCTCCGTTTTGGCGCGAAGGGAACCGTGGATAAGAGGGGGCTGGAAACACCACTACCAGGTCGATCTCCTGAGTTCTCACGAACAAAGGAATACAGGAGCCAAGTATCCTGCAACCACGAGGCTGAACCGAGTAATCGCTGGTGACCCGCTGAAGGACTGCTACTCTGCACTGCTGTCGCTTTGTGAAACCCTTTCTACCTCGAATCGAACGAGAAGGCCTGTACTGGTACTTCGACCCTTGGAATAGTGGGAACAACTATTCTCGGCATCTTCACCATCTCCTGCACCTAAGCCTTCGGAAGAGTCTCTGGGCCATCCAGCACACTGACCAGCCTACCCAGGAGTCTTGCTCTGTAACCGCCGTCAGGTTGTGTTGTATTACGAGTCCTTGTCACTCTCACACGATTCGTACACTTGGCATTCCCAGGTCTGAAGTGAGCAGTGTACATTTGGCTGGAATACACACGGCCACTCCGTTGCCCTGCTGTGGTAACAAACTGTGCGGGTTCACTGCGTTTGGGACGTCCCCAACTCAACTTCTGCTGCTGCAGAATCTACATGATGATGAGACGTCGTCCCCTGCTCCTATCTGAACTGAAACGGACGCGGAGAAGCCTGCGTCTGCTTGCATCGGGAACCGGTGAGTAGCACAGCTAGGAACTGGTCCCCCTCCTGCAGGAGCCCATAGCTTTTCACCGCTATGTCAAACAGCACTCCTTTCCGTACTCGCGCTCTGCATCTGCCCACAGTGGAGGCTGCGCTTGAGTCACAGAGCTCTGTTCATCTTCATTTGTTCACCGAACTAAACTGCCTGATTCCCTCGAAGAGACTCCCCTTTTTGCCCGTTGGCGCCAGCGTGTGCAAGTACTTTTGAGCACAAGGCTCCACTCTTCGTAGGGCTTGGACTTCCTTTTAGTTAGGTGCCTCTGAAGGCGGACTGGGTCTAACTATTATTTGCACTGCCTGTTTTCCTCCCCATCTAGGTGGTCTACACATTTCGTGCGTCTAACTCGTTAGACTCGTTTGTATTTGTATATATATTGTATTGGTTTGGTATGTGTTGGTTTACTGGAGTTTTATTGTGATTTCTCGCTACGGTCAAGGTTACAAAGGCCTTGTAATAAATGTGTATATATTTTTAATATAACACCTGTTTGGAGTAATTTGTAAGTGTCCTTGCTTTGTGTGCTCATTGCGGGCTTTCAGTCACCCTCACCCCTCTTGAGACCTAGTCTTGACCGCCGCGATCGCTACCCTGGTTGGTCTGGCTTGTCCAGAGGTTACCCTGTTCCAAGAAACTAGGTTGGCTTTCTGAGCCCCTGCGCCTCCAGGACAGATTTCAGAAATCCATCTTAACACACCCAACGCGCGAGGAACTCACCTTCATCATGTGCAAACCCTCCCTAGGCATTGATCAAGGAAGACTGTCTGCCACCCAGCGCGCGAGGAACACACCTTCATCATGTGCAAAACCTCCCTAGGCATTGATCAAGGAAGACTGTCTGCCACCCAGCGCGCGAGGAACACACCTTCATCATGTGCAAAACCTCCCTAGGCATTGATCAAGGAAGACTGTCTGCCATCCAGCGCGCAAGGAACCCACCTTCATCATGTGCAGAACCTCCCTAGGCATTGATCAAGGAAGACTGTCTGCCATCCAGCGCGCAAGGAACACATCTTCATCATGTGCAAAACCTCCATAGGCATTTTGATCAACGAAGACTGCCTGCCACCCAGCGCGCGAGGAACACACCTTCATTATGTGCAGAACCTCCCTAGGCATTGATCAAGGAAGACTATCTGCCACCCAGCACGCAAGGAACACACCTTCATCATGTGCAAAACCTCCCTAGGCATTGATCAAGGAAGACTGTCTGCCACCCCGCGTGCGAGGAACAGACCTTCATCATGTGCAAAACCTCCCTAGCCATTGATCAAGGAAGACTGTCTGCCATACAGCGTGCGAGGAACAAACCTTCATCATGTGCAAAACCTCCCTAGGCATTGATCAAGGAAGACTGTCTGCCACCCAGCATGCGAGGAACAGACCTTCATCATGTGCAAAACCTCCCTAGGCATTGATCAAGGAAGACTGCCACCCAGAGCGCGAGGAACACACCTTCATCATGTGCAAAACCTCCCTAGGCATTGATTAAGGATGACTGTCTGCCACCCAGCACGCGAGGAACACACCTTCATCATGTGTAAAACCACCCTAGGCATTGATCAAGGAAGACTGTCTGCCAACCAGCGCGTGAGGAACACACCTTCATCATGTGCAAAACCTCCCTAGGCATTGATCAAGGAAGACTGTCTGCCACCCAGCGCGCGAGGAACACACCTTCATCATGTGCAAAACCTCCCTAGGCATTGATCAAGGAAGACTGTCTGCCACCCAGCGCAGGAAGATCCCACCTTCATCATGTGCAGAACCTCCCTAGGCATTGATCAAGGAAGACTGTATGCCATCCAGCACGCAAGGAACACACCTTCATCATGTGCAAAATCTCCCTAGGCATTGATCAAGGAAGACTGTCTGCCACCCAGCGTGCGAGGAACAAACCTTCATCATGTGCAAAACCTCCCTAGGAATTGATCAAGGAAGACTGTCTGCCACCCCGCGTGTGAGGAACACACCTTCATCATGTGCAAAACCTCCCTAGGCATTGATGAAGTTGACTGTCTGCCACCCAGCTTGCGAGGAACAGACCTTCATTATGTGTAAAGCCTACCTAGGCATTGATCAAGGAAGACTGTCTGCCATCCAGCACGCAAGGAACACACCTTCATCATGTGCAAAACCTCCCTAGGCATTGATCAAGGAAGACTGTCTGCCACCCAGCGTGCGAGGAACAAACCTTCATCATGTGCAAAACCTCCCTAGGAATTGATCAAGGAAGACTGTCTGCCACCCCGCACCTTCACACCTTCATCATGTGCAAAACCTCCCTAGGCATTGATGAAGTTGACTGTCTGCCACCCAGCCTGCGAGGAACAGACCTTCATTATGTGTAAAGCCTACCTAGGCATTGATCAAGGAAGACTGTCTGTCATCCAGCGTGCGAGGAACAAACCTTCATCATGTGCAAAACCACCCTAGGCATTGATCAAGGAAGACTGTCTGCCACCCAGCGTGCGAGGAACAGACCTTTATCATGTGCAAAACCTCCCAAGCCATTGATCAATGAAGACTGTCTGCCAACCAGAATGCGAGGAACAGACCTTCATTATGTGTAAAGCCTACCTAGGCATTGATCAAGGAAGACTGTCTGCCATCCAGCACGCGAGGAACAAACCTTCATCATGTGCAAAACCTCCCTAGGCATTGATCAAGAAAGACTGTCTGCGACCCAGCGTGCGAGGAACAGACCATCATCATGTGCAAAACCTCCCTAGCCATTGATCAAGGAAGACTGTCTGCCATCCAGCATGCAAGGAACAAACCTTCATCATGTGCAAAACCTCCCTAGGCATTGATCAAGGAAGACTGTCTGCCACCCAGCATGCGAGGAACAGACCTTCATCATGTGCAAAACCTCCCTAGGCATTGATCAAGGAAGACTGCCACCCAGAGCGCGAGGAATACACCTTCATCATGTGCAAAACCTCCCTAGGCATTGATTAAGGATGACTGTCTGCCACCCAGCACGCGAGGAACACACCTTCATCATGTGTAAAACCACCCTAGGCATTGATCAAGGAAGACTGTCTGCCAACCAGCGCGTGAGGAACACACCTTCATCATGTGCAAAACCTCCCTAGGCATTGATGAAGTTGACTGTCTGCCACCCAGCTTGCGAGCAGAGGAACAGACCTTCATTATGTGTAAAGCCTACCTAGGCATTGATCAAGGAAGACTGTCTGCCATCCAGCGTGCGAGGAACAAACCTTCATCATGTGCAAAACCACCCTAGGCATTGATCAAGGAAGACTGTCTGCGACCCAGCGTGTGAGGAACAGACCTTTATCATGTGCAAAACCTCCCTAGCCATTGATCAATGAAGACTGTCTGCCATACAGCGTGCGAGGAACAAACCTTCATCATGTGCAAAACCTCCCTAGGCATTGATCAAGGAAGACTGTCTGCCACCCAGCATGCAAGGAACAGACCTTTATCATGTGCAAAACCTCCCTAGCCATTGATCAATGAAGACTGTCTGCCATACAGCGTGCGAGGAACAAACCTTCATCATGTGCAAAACCTCCCTAGGCATTGATCAAGGAAGACTGTCTGCCACCCAGCATGCAAGGAACAGACCTTCATCATGTGCAAAACCTCCCTAGGCATTGATCAAGGAAGACTGCCACCCAGAGCGTGAGGAACACACCTACAGCATGTGCAAAACCTCCCTAGGCATTGATCAAGGAAGACTGCCACCCAGCGCACGAGGAACAAACCTTCATCATGTGCAAAGCCGTCCCTAGGCACTGATCAAGGAAGACTGTCTGCCACCCAGCGTGCGAGGAACACAACTTCATCATGTGCAAAACCTCCCTAGGCATGGATCAAGGAAGACTGTCTGCCACCCAGCGCAGGAAGATCCCACCTTCATCATGTGCAGAACCTCCCTAGGCATTGATCAAGGAAGACTGTCTGCCATCCAGCGCGCGAGGAACACACCTTCATCATGTGCAAAACCTTCCTAGGCATTGATCAAGGAAGACTGTCTGCCACCCAGCGCGCGAGGAACACACCTTCATTATGTGCAGAACCTCCCTAGGCATTGTTCAAGGAAGACTGTCTGCCACCCAGTGCGCAAGGAGCACAACTTCATCATGTGCAAAACCTCCCTAGGCATTGATCAAGGATGTCTGCCACCCAGCACGCGAGGAACACACCTCATGTGCAAAACCTCCGTAGGCATTGATAAAGTTGACTGTCTGCCACCCAGCGCGTGAGAAACAAACCTTCATCATGTGCAAAACCTCCCTAGGCATTGATCAAGGAAGACTGTCTGCCATCCAGTGTGTGAGGAACAGACCTTCATCATGTGCAAAACCTCCCTAGGCATTGATCAAGGAAGACTGTCTGCCACACAGCGCGCGAGGAACACACCTTCATCATGTGAAAAACCTCCCTAGGCATTGATCAAGGAATTCTGTATGCCATCCAGCATGCGAGGAACACACCTTCATCATGTGCAAAACCTCCCTAGGCATTGATCAAGGAAGGCGGTCTGCCACCCTGCACATGAGGAACACACCTTCATCATGTGCAAAACCTCCCTAGGCATTGATCAAGGAAGACTGTCTGCCACCCAGCATACGAGAAACAAACCTTCATCATGTGCAAAACCTCCCTAGGCATTGATCAAGGAAGACTGTCTGCCAACCAGAATGCGAGGAACAAACCTTCATCAAGTGCAAAACCTCCCTAGGCATTGATCAAGGAAGACTGTCTGCCACCCAGCACGCGAGGAACAGACCTTCATCATGTGCAAATCCTCCCTAGGCAATGATCAAGGAAGTCTGTCTGCCATCCAGCGCGCAAGGAACCCACCTTCATCATGTGCAAAACCTCTGTAGGCATTGATCAAGGAAGAATGTCTGCCATCCAGCATTCGAGGAACACACCTTCATCATGTGCAAAACCTCCCTAGGCATTGATCAAGGAAGACTGTCTGCTATCCAGCACGCGAGGAACACACCATCATGTGCAAAACCTCCCTAGGCATTGATCAAGGAAGACTGTCTGCCACCCAGCGTGCGAGGAACAGACCTTTATCATGTGCAAAACCTCCCTAGCCATTGATCAACGAAGACCGTCTGCCAACCAGAATGCGAGGAACAGACCTTCATTATGTGTAAAGCCTACCTACGCATTGATCAAGGAAGACTGTCTGCCATCGAGCGCGCGAGGAACAAACCTTCATCATGTGCAAAACCTCCCTAGGCATTGATCAAGAAAGACTGTCTGCGACCCAGCGTGCGAGGAACAGACCTTCATCATGTGCAAAACCTCCCTAGCCATTGATCAAGGAAGACTGTCTGCCATCCAGCGTGCGAGGAACAAACCTTCATCATGTGCAAAACCTCCCTAGGCATTGATCAAGGAAGACTGTCTGCCACCCAGCATGCGAGGAACAGACCTTCATCATGTGCAAAACCTCCCAAGGCATTGATTAAGGATGACTGTCTGCCACCCAGCACGCGAGGAACACGCCTTCATCATGTGTAAAACCACCATAGGCATTGATCAAGGAAGACTGTCTGCCAACCAGCGTGTGAGGAACACACCTTCATCATGTGCAAAACCTCCCTAGGCATTGATCAAGGAAGACTGTCTGCCACCCAGCGCGCGAGGAACACACCTTCATCATGTGCAAAACCTCCCTAGGCATTGATCAAGGAAGACTGTCTGCCACCCAGCGCAGGAAGATCCCACCTTCATCATGTGCAGAACCTCCCTAGGCATTGATCAAGGAAGACTGTCTGCCACCCAGCGCAGGAAGATCCCACCTTCATCATGTGCAGAACCTCCCTAGGCATTGATCAAGGAAGACTGTCTGCCATCCAGCACGCAAGGAACACACCTTCATCATGTGCAAAACCTCCCTAGGCATTGTTCAAGGAAGACTGTCTGCCACCCAGCGTGCGAGGAACAAACCTTCATCATGTGCAAAACCTCCCTAGGAATTGATCAAGGAAGACTGTCTGCCACCCCGTGTGTGAGGAACACACCTTCATCATGTGCAAAACCTCCCTAGGCATTGATGAAGTTAACTGTCTGCCACCCAGCTTGCAAGGAACAGACCTTCATTATGTGTAAAGCCTACCTAGGCATTGATCAAGGAAGACTGTCTGCCATCCAGCGTGCGAGGAACAAACCTTCATCATGTGCAAAACCACCCTAGGCATTGATCAAGGAAGACTGTCTGCGACCCAGCGTGCGAGCAACATACCTTTATCATGTGCAAAACCTCCCTAGCCATTGATCAACGAAGACTGGCTGGCATACAGCGTGCGAGGAACAAACCTTCATCATGTGCAAAACCTCCCTAGGCATTGATCAAGGAAGACTGTCTGCCACCCAGCATGCAAGGAACAGACCTTCATCATGTGCAAAACCTCCCTAGGCATTGATCAAGGAAGACTGCCACCCAGAGCGCAAGGAACACACCTTCAGCATGTGCAAAACCTCCCTAGGCATTGATCAAGGAAGACTGCCACCCAGCGCACGAGGAACAAACCTTCATCATGTGCAAAGCCTCCCTAGGCATTGATCAAGGAAGACTGTCTGCCACCCAGCGTGCGAGGAACACAACTTCATCATGTGCAAAACCTCCCTAGGCATTGATCAAGGAAGACTGTCTGCCACCCAGCGGAGGAAGATCCCACCTTCATCATGTGCAGAACCTCCCTAGGCATTGATCAAGGAAGACTGTCTGCCACCGAGCGCGCGAGGAACACACCTTCATCATGTGCAAAACCTTCCTAGGCATTGATCAAGGAAGACTGTCTGCCACCCAGCGCGCGAGGAACACACCTTCATTATGTGCAGAACCTCCCTAGGCATTGTTCAAGGAAGACTGTCTGCCACCCAGTGCGCAAGGAGCACGACTTCATCATGTGCAAAACCTCCCTAGGCATTGATCAAGGAAGGCTGTCTGCCACCCAGCACGCGAGGAACACACCTCATGTGCAAAACCTCCGTAGGCATTGATAAAGTTGACTGTCTGCCACCCAGCGCGCGAGAAACAAACCTTCATCACGTGCAAAACCTCCCTAGGCATTGATCAAGGAAGACTGTCTGCCATCCAGTGTGTGAGGAACAGACCTTCATCATGTGCAAAACCTCCCTAGGCATTGATCAAGGAAGACTGTCTGCCACCCAGCGCGCGAGGAACACACCTTCATCATGTGAAAAACCTCCCTAGGCATTGATCAAGGAATACTGTATGCCATCCAGCATGCAAGGAACACACCTTCATCATGTGCAAAACCTCCCTAGGCATTGATCAAGGAAGGCGGTCTGCCACCCTGCACATGAGGAACACACCTTCATCATGTGCAAAACCTCCCTAGGCATTGATCAAGGAAGACTGTCTGCCACCCAGCGTACGAGGAACAAACCTTCATCATGTGCAAAACCTCCCTAGGCATTGATCAAGGAAGACTGTCTGCCAACCAGAATGCGAGGAACAAACCTTCATCAAGTGCAAAACCTCCCTAGGCATTGATCAAGGAAGACTGTCTGCCACCCAGCACGCGAGGAACAGACCTTCATCATGTGCAAATCCTCCCTAGGCAATGATCAAGGAAGACTGTCTGCCACCCAGCGCGCGAGGAACACACCTTCATCATGTGAAAAACCTCCCTAGGCATTGATCAAGGAATACTGTATGCCATCCAGCATGCAAGGAACACACCTTCATCATGTGCAAAACCTCCCTAGGCATTGATCAAGGAAGGCGGTCTGCCACCCTGCACATGAGGAACACACCTTCATCATGTGCAAAACCTCCCTAGGCATTGATCAAGGAAGACTGTCTGCCACCCAGCGTACGAGGAACAAACCTTCATCATGTGCAAAACCTCCCTAGGCATTGATCAAGGAAGACTGTCTGCCAACCAGAATGCGAGGAACAAACCTTCATCAAGTGCAAAACCTCCCTAGGCATTGATCAAGGAAGACTGTCTGCCACCCAGCACGCGAGGAACAGACCTTCATCATGTGCAAATCCTCCCTAGGCAATGATCAAGGAAGTCTGTCTGCCACCCAGCGCGCAAGGAACCCACCTTCATCATGTGCAAAACCTCTGTAGGCATTGATCAAGGAAGAATGTCTGCCATCCAGCATTCGAGGAACACACCTTCATCATGTGCAAAACCTCCCTAGGCATTGATCGAGGAAGACTGTCTGCTATCCAGCACGCGAGGAACACACCTTCATCATGTGCAAAGCCTCCCTAGGTATTGATCAAGGAAGAATGTTTGCCACCCTGAACACACCTTCATCATGCGCAAAGCCTCCCTAGGCATTGATCAAGGAAGACTGTGTGCCACCCATCGCGCAAAGAACAAACCTTCATCATGTGCAAAACCTCCCTGGGCATTGATCAAGGAAGACTGTCTGCCACCCAGCATGCGAGGAACAAACCTTCATCCAGTGCCAAACCTCCCTAGGCATTGATCAAGGAAGACTGTCTGCCATCCAGCATGCGAGGAACACACCTTCATCATGTGCAAAGCCTCCCAAGGCATTGATAAAGGAAGACTGCCACCCAGCGCGCGAGGAACACACCTTCATCATGTGGAAAACCTCCCTAGGCATTGATCAAGGAAGAATGTCTGCCACCCAGCACACGAGGAACACACCTTCATCATGTGCAAAACCTCCCTAGGCATTGATCAAGGAAGACTGTATGCCATCCAGCGCACGAGCAACACGCCTTCATCTTTTGCAAGATCTCCCTAGGCATTGATGAAGAAAGACTGTCTGCCACCCAGCGCGCGAGGAAGAAACCTTAATCATGTGCAGAACCTCCCTAGGCATTGATCAAGGAAGACTGTCTGCCACCCAGCATGCAAGGAACAAACCATCATCATGTGCAAAGCCTCCCTAGGCATTGATCAAGGAAGACTCTCTGCCACCCAGCGCGCGAGGAACAAACCTTAATCCTGTCTCAGGAGGATAGCTCAGCGGCAATGTGCCCGCCTTGGAAGCTAGACCTTACGGAGCAACACAGGTTCGATCCCCAGTTCCATGCTTAGAAACCTATTAAGCATGTTATAATAATAATAATTTAGCATTTATATAGCGCTATGAACCCTCAGGTATCTTAGCGCTGCTTATTATTACCCACGGTGTGTGGTATTCATTTATCAACCTCGGAAGGAGGAAATGCTGAGTTTGGCCCTGCCAGGATACGAACCTGAGTCAGCAGGCTCTGCACAGATGTCAAAGCGAGGGCTCTACTCATTGTGCTATCGGAACCGGTTGGGTAATAAATAACCTATCAAATCATGTGCAAAACCTCCCTAGGCATTGATCAAGGAAGACTGTCTGCCACCCAGTGTGCGAGGAACAAACCTTCATCATGTGCAAAACCTCCCTAGGCATTGATCAAGAAAGACTGTCTGCCATCCAGCACGCGAGGAACACACCTTCATCATGTGCAAAACCTCCCGATGCATTCTAGTAGTGACATGAAGGTTAAACCCTGATCATTGGAGGCTTGGTAACCCACACCGCATGGGTACATTCTCGGCTTGCAGTTCCAATCCCACAAGCTCCAGGTCCAGGTCCTGGGTGCAGGGCATCGGGCAAACTGTGGTCCCAGTCCAGAAGTATTGGGGCGTCCTCGGCTACTTAGTGATATAAGTACTGTAACGTGAGCACATACATTGTTTAGGGTAACTAATATTGGTGCCACGCTTCTGTGCTTTTGTGCAGCCACATTAAGTTATCCATGTTTGGCATGTTACAATTTCTCCACTGTTGATGGAACTGCGGCACGTGGAAGTGGGCTACACACCAGTGTCGGTTCGAGTCATTTATTGTTATTTGTACCTGGTCAGAAGTTGGTGACTACGGGGGCCCCCTTCCGGTCCCCCGAACACCAGGTAGGGACCAGGTGGGACCCTTTGTCGTTGGGGAAATGTGAGCGGTAGAGCCGTGACATGGAAAACCACCAGACAAGTACCCACTAACAGAGTCCCCCACCCCCAACTGGCACATGTCATTCCAAGCTATACCTCATGACAGCCAGTTGTATGCAGTTTAAGGGTTGGGCAGCCAGGTTTATCTCAAGAGGAGTAAATGTGAGTGTACAGCTGTGTCATGGAAAACCACCAATACAAGTAGTCAATAACACTTTCACTCAAGGTCTTGTTATAAATAAGTATTATGGGAGTTCTTGGTGCAGTCACCAGCAACGCTATAACAGAGATCAGAATCCCCCACATGTGAGGATCATTCCTGGCCAGAAGGAATTGTAGGTAGGAGCAAGAGAGGTGAAACACAAAGTAAAACGATAGTGAACGTACAGCAAAGCGATGGACTGTTAAGTAATGTGAAGTAAGGCAGGACAGTAGACTTAGCGGTGGGGTCCGCCTAATGGAGCGTCATGTAGTGGTCTATTATTGTACCCAAGCATATATTGTATAATTTATTTATAGCACGCCTATATACAAGTGTTGCAAGGCGCAACGAGGCACAGGTAGTGGACAAGGGGGAAACAAGACAATCTTACTAGGACCAGTGAAAATGAGATCGTGCAAGTCCAGGGAAGGGAAAGAAGGCGAGGCTGATAAGGCAGTGAGCAGGTTTGCCACCTCAGCCATCGCCCAAAACTCCAACATGGTGCTGTACTAACAAGGGAGTGTATCTCAGATGTGTGTGGCACAAGAAGATTGGCAAGTGGAATATTCACCCAAGAAGTATTGGTTCACACCCTTAGTTCATAGACCAAAGTCGGGTATGGTGCCACCCAGAAAATTGGAAATGGCATATGTAGAGGATCACCAAGTTTGTAGGCGCTCAGGTTTTAATTTGGGCACCCCTTTCTTTCCTTCCACAGTCAGACCCCGGTTTGCTCATATCTTTCATTTGATCAAATGTTAGAATAACCATGACTGTATCCTGGAATATTGCAATTGAGAGTGTATTGTAGATCCCCAATGGATGTTCAGGCTGGTACACTCATATTGTACTAGAGTGGGAAGGGGACAATGCCACCATGAGGATTCCTGGATGCTTGCCTAGTGCGGAACATCTCAGGACGATAACAGGGAGTGTAAACTCACATGTCTTGCCCAAGGAAGCGTAGGTAGAAGCAAGAGGGGTGGAACGGAAAGTAAAACGGTAGGGGACGTTCACCAGCAGAGTGCAACTAGAGTTAAAATTAATGTGTAAGCGATTAGTAAGCAATAGTAAGGGAAGTTAATTGTAGGGGAAGAGCTGGACCAAAATAAATACAAATAAATTAATAAATAAATGCATATACATGTGAAGTAAACCAGGACAGATGACTTAGCTGGAAGTGCAGCCCAACGTAGCATTGAGGTATTGCGGTGGAACTAACAGATAAGGCAGCGAGCAGGTTGGCCACCTCAGGCAACGTCAAGAACAGACAAGGTTTGGCAAACAATGTTTAAGGTAGGGCGCGCAAGTAGGATCCCCCTCTCCCTAAGGCAAGAAGTTGCAGGGGAGAGGGGTGCTCTGGCTGGCGTAACAAAAGGGGGGTATCAAGTAAAGTAAAAGTAAATCAAAAGAAAAGTGAAGAGTGAGGTTCCTGGATGATTGCCATTAACGAACAGAACAGCACGGCACTATAACAGTGATCCGGAATCTCCACATGTGAGAAACCCGCCTTTGGGATAGACGGGTATTAAACAGGTTGAGCAGCCGGGTCTATCTCAAGAAGGGTAAATGAGAGCTGTAGAGCGGTGGCTGTGAAACCCACCAATAAAAGTTCCAATAACAATTACACTCAAGCCATGTGTGTGTACGTAAAGTGATAAATTAAGCGAAAAGTGAAAGTAAAGCGAAAATGTAAAAATTTGAAAGAAAGCAAAATAAATTTAAAGTGAAAGTTAATGTAGGGCGCGCAAGTTGGATCCCCCTCTCCCTAAGGCAAGGTCTTGCCGGGGGAGAGGGGTGCTCTGGCTGGCTTAACGAGGGCAGGGTTGGCGGGGGAGTTCGCAGGGATATAGAAAGGGTGTAGCGTAGGGTGGTAGCTGACCGGTAAGGAAAGATGTTGAGAGGGTAGTGAACCAAAGTGGGGGGAGAAATGTGTAAGAGGTCATGAGACCTGGGAAATGTATAAGAGGTCAAGAGACCAGTGAAAAGCGCAAACAGGTCAAATGACCTGGGAAAGTGTGAGAGGTCACTCAACAAGACGGCGCCGGGGGCATAACCCCCGATGCGCCACGGGGCATGTGGAGGGTGGTGGGAGGAGGGATAATAAAGTAAAGGTAAAGTGAAAAGTAAAGTTTGAAATAAGTGAAACGTTATGTAACGTTTAAAGCTAAGGGAGGGCGGGCAAGTTGGATCCCCTCTCCCTAAAAGCAAGGAACTGAACTGTCTTAAGATGTCAAGAGAGGTGGCGGGATGGGTAAAACGTAGTAAAAGTAGTCTAGTCAACTGGGCACTGTCTAAGAGATCAAGTCAGCAGGTGGACCTGGATTTACACATTTCAACTACAAGAGACCAAACAAAAATGGGGTTTTGAGCCTGTCTCACTGCCACACAAAGAGCAGAAATAGACGGGCATGTCGGAGGCGTGGGAGGACCCAGGACCCACGCAGGTGCTTCCCCATCCTAAAGGATGAAGTGCACCAGACCCACCAATCAATACTTAGCTCACAACTCCTCCCACCGCCCCGTCTGCCTCACAAAATCCAACATTGAATGTATGAATCATCAAGGATCGGGGTTAGCGCACATAAGTAGAGTGCCAAACCACTAAAGGTTTTCAAATAAAACACATAGAAATATTCACTTTATGCTCTTCGCTTGCGACAGCATTCATTGATGTAGAGTAAAATAAAGCATCTCTTAATATTTATGTAACAAGTAGTGTCTATTCAGATGTCGCAATGGATTCTGGGTTTACGGATATCCGGGTAGAAATATTAACTCTATGCTGAATTGCTCAGAGCAGTGTTTGTTTATTTATTTCTATGGCACACCATACCCAGGGGCAGCAGGGCGCATATGCAAGGCTTACAATGTTACAGAAATATACAGTTGAGATACAGTTAAATACATTTGCAATTAAGGATTACAGGAAAAAGAATATCCAAATCTTCACACACAGAAATATAAATATCTATACAAAGGAGTGAAATATACAGATATGTACAGGGGCTGTTTATGGCGAGAGCAAAGGCCTCAAACAGAAAGTGTCCGTATCTATACAGAGGTGTAAAATGTATAATTAAATATGGGGGTTGTTGGAGTTCAAATGACTGATGAGATTCCTTCTAAAGTGCAAATAGGGTTGATCGGCTCTCAGGTTGTGTGGCAATGAATTCCAAAATGTAGCAGCTTTCACAGGGAAGCTGTTACCTCCAATGGTGGAGAGTTTAATTCTGGGAATTATCAGACAGTTGGAATTGATAGTTCTTGTTTGTCTGATGGATGACTTTCTCTTTACTTTGTCCATCAGATAGCTGGGGGCAGCATTGTTGAGGGCTTTATGGGTTAGGGAGGCCAACTTTAGTTTGATTTTATTGTCGGTGGAGAGCCAATTGTGTTGGTGTCTGGTAGTGGAGATGTGTTCTCTTTTACTGATGCCGAGGGCAGCTCTCAAGGCATTATTTTGTAGGATTTGTAGCCTATGGGTAATGGCTTTGTTAGCACCGCAATATAGGGTATAACAATAATCGAGCCTGGAGAGTATGAGTGCCCTTGTCAGGATCATACAGCTATCGTTGGACAGGAATGGTCTGCCTGCTCTTATTAATTTGCAGGTGTACGCAGTGGTGGATGCTAGTGAGTTGACCTATTTAGTGAATGACATAGTGGCATCCAGGTAAAAGCCGAGAGTTTTTACCTCCCTGGATACTTTGATAATGTAACCGTCTATGTTGAATTCGGCATATTCAAGGCCTAATTTGTTGATATTAGCGGGGGTACCCAGGATGATGAGCTCTGTCTTGTCATCATTCAGGCATAGGCCATGAGATGCCATCCATGCCTGAATGATGAGATACACTCTGTTCACCAACTCTCTGCCCTTGCTGTGATCCCCTGAAAGTGGGAGGAGAATCTGAGTGTCATCTGCGTAGTTGGTGTAGGTGACACCCAGATGATCCAGATCGTCGAACAGAGGTTTGGTGAAGATGTTGTATAATGTGGGGGAGATGCATGAGCCCTGCGGGACTCCGCAAGTAATAGGAGAGGGGTCTGCTGCTGCTGATGGGGAGAAGACTCTCACTGTTCACTCGCTCAGAAAGGATTCAATCCATCTGATAGCTTCTGGGGAGAAATGAGCAGCTGAGTCCAGGTGTCTGCAGAGGACCTTGTGGTCGACAAGGTCGAATGCCGCGGAGAGGTCAAGTAGGAGGAGGAGTGCTGTCTTTCCCTTGTCCCTCAGGTCATCAATTTGGGTTTTCAAGTCAATGAGGGCTGTTTCCGTGCCTTGTAGAGGGCGGAAACCTGATTGTCTGGAGCCTAGTAATTTGTGTAGTTCTAAGTATTTTTGGATCTGGACATAGGCCACTTTGTCCAAGATTTTCAGTAGAAAGGGTACCGTGGTGATGGGGCAGTAGTAAGTGGGGATGAGAGGATCAAGCGTCTGCATTTTAAGGAGGGGGAGCACTCAGGATTGTTTTAAGTTGGAGGGGATGCTACCTGAGGAGAAAGATGCGTTTATAAGTTTGGAAATTAAGGGCGATAGGTCTCTGGCTGCGTCCTTGATTATGTGTGCAGGGCAGATGTCGCCTTTGCAGTTTGAGGGTTTGAGAGAGAGTATGATTTTCTCGACCTCCAGGGTGGTAGTTTTAGAGAAGGAGAATGAATTAGTGTGTTTGATTGGTAAAACATTAGGCAGAGGTGTAGGATGGTTGGTGAGGTTTAAGGAGTCTTTTTTTAGTCGAATTTTATTTTGTAGGGTGTTTATTTTATTTGCTAAAGCCTGTTGGATGTCTGCGCACCTGGTCTGGTCCTTGGTGCAGGTGTCGGGTGTGGCAATGGGTGACTCAAGTTCCTTCAATATGGAGAAGAGCTCCTTCATACTTGAGTTGGAATTGGCAATGCGGTTGTTGTAGGAGTTCTGTTTAGTTAGGCAGATTTCAGCTTTGTATTGACGGGAAATCGTATCTAGAGTGGCTTTCATTTCACTAGAAGGGCATAGTTTCCAAGCAGATTCACATTTTCTCTTTTTTAGGTGGAGGGCTTTGAGTTCAGGTGTGTACCATTTATTTAGATGGGTTTTGGGCTTGCTGGTGCGAAGTTTAAGTGGGGCAATTTTGTCCATGGTATTTAACATAATTATGTTGTATTCGTGAACTAGTGCGTTGGGATCTAGATTGTCTGGCAGTGCGTTTAACGTTGGAAGGATGGCTGGGATGATTCTTTCTACTGTTATATTTTTCCTGTTTCTTGTTAGGCAGGGTGGTGCTAGTGACACAGTTGTGGTAGGTGGTCTGGAGGTCAGTAGATTAAATGAGACCAGGGAGTGGTCGGTCCAAGGTAGTGGTGTGGCAGAGGAGATGACCGCTGAGCAGTTAGCATCAGCAACCCAGTCTAGGGTTCTTCCCTTCAGGTGAGTGGGTAGGTTGACTTTTTGTGAGAGTCCGAGTGATGAGATAGTATTGGCTATTGTGGAGGCATGTATGTCTGCTGGATTGTTAAACCCTAGGTTGAAGTCACCTAGTAGCAGTAGTTGTGAGGCGGTTTTCGTGTTGTTAGTTAGTAGGCTATGCAAATCTTCCTCGAAAGTCCCGAGCGGACCAGGTGGTCTATAGATCAGATGGATGGTGAGGGATTGGGTGTTATTTATAGGGAGTTTGGCAGTGAGGGATTCGCATGATTGCAAGGTTTGAGTCGGGGCTAGTCTGAGAGCTAAACTTTCTTTGGATATGATGGCGATGCCGCCGCCACGGTTGCCCACCCGGTCCTGCCTGGATATGGTATAGCCATCTGGGATGGCCAGCATTAGAGACGGGCCTGCTGCATTGTGTAGCCAAGTTTCAGTTAGAGCAATAAAGTCTAATTTGTCTTTAATGATCAGGTCTGCTATATCAAGAGCATGTGCGGCCTGTGATCTTGTATTAAGGAGAGCTCCTTTATAGGAGTGTTTTTCCATTTTTACCGAGAAGTTTGTAAGAGAGATTAGTTTGGACTTAGTTCCGGGGGTGGTGGGGCTTTTGGTGGTATGTGGGGCAGACAGGTGGTTTGGGGCGATGGGTTTTCTAATATGGTAGCCTATGGTTTCGTATTTGGAATAAGAGAGGAGTCTTCGGGGCGGCTCATATAGTTTAGAGAGTCTAGCACGAAGTTTGTTGTTTCTTTCGGTGGTAGGGCAAGGCCGGGAGGCAAGGGTTGTTGGTCCTGACCTGCGATGATACCTTGGGCAGGAAGGGTCAGAATAATGGCTGGCTATGTAGGAATCATTAAGAGGACTGGTGACTAACTGAAAGGGGGGGGCTCCTGAATCGGTATCCTGAGTGGGAATATCAGGGGATGCGAGCGTGGCCATCGCACAGAAGGTGAGTAATACAGTTAGCATTTTCTGCAAATCAGCGCTGGCGTTGTGTACACTTCTCAGTGGATGCACGAGAGAAGTGTATCTATTTGAAAGTGCCTTTCCAAGCTGGAAGTGAAGCACATATCTTCAGTTATGAGGTGTAGTTTATGAGGTCTAGTTATACACAATGAAGCCGAGGCTGATGCAGTCATTATTTATTAAACAGCGATTTCGATTTTTGCCTCTTACACATTATTTGAACAAATGTGATAGCAATATTTCAGCCAAATGCCATCATTGCAAGACAGCTCTTGAATCTGAAAAGCACTTTCTGTCCATCTGCCCATTCCACCTGCACTTTAGGCAACTGTATTGGAGGCTCAGGTTCTTACCCTATGGAATGCAATCTGCTACTGAAGCCTGGCCACTGTGTAAATGTACTAAAGTTGACGCCACAGTTTCCGCTGTCACCAGCTTTGTATGCAGACAATGGCTCAGGACAGCAAAAGCATTGACGTTTCCGGGCTGAATTAATTAATTGATATCAACTTACTATTAAGTCTGGTCAGAAGTAAGTTGCATCACAATCAGTTATGTAATGTACGTTTTAAAGGTGTGTTTATTTTAATATGATCATATTGTGATATGATGCAATAGCAGGTAGGTTATGTCTTGGTCAAATGTATATTTATGTATATCTTTTGTGTGCAAAATGTATGTAACTGTATGTCTAGGGCATATATCGATTCAAAGCAAATAAACGAAAGCTGGCAATAACTGCAAAGAGGGTAAGACCGTCTGAACAAGGATCGGCGTCATGACTGCTTATCCTCCAGGATTGGCCTGGAGGCTCAGAGTCATCACTCTCTTCTCCGGGTCACATGACTGCTTATCCTCCAGGATTGGCCTGGAGGCTCAGAGTCATCACTCTCTTCTCTGGATCACATTGGCATGGAGGCTCAGAGTCATCACTCTCTTCTCCGAGTCACATGACTGCTTATCCTCCAGGATTGGCCTGGAGGCTCGGAGTCATCACTCTCTTCTCCGGGTCACATGACTGCTTATCCTCCAGGATTGGCCTGGAGGCTCGGAGTCATCACTCTCTTCTCCGGGTCACATGACTGCTTATCCTCAGGATTGGCCTGGAGGCTCAGAGTCATCACTCTCTTCTCCGGGTCACATGACTGCTTATCCCCAGGATTGGCCTGGAGGCTCAGAGTCATCACTCTCTTCTCCGGGTCACATGACTGCTTATCCTCCAGGATTGGCCTGGAGGCTCGGAGTCATCACTCTCTTCTCCGGGTCACATGACTGCTTATCCTCCAGGATTGGCCTGGAGGCTCGGAGTCATCACTCTCTTCTCCGGGTCACATGACTGCTTATCCTCCAGGATTGGCCTGGAGGCTCGGAGTCATCACTCTCTTCTCCGGGTCACATGACTGCATATCCTCCAGAATTGGCCTGGCGGCTCGGAGTCATCACTCTCTTCTCCGGGTCACATGACTGCTTATCCTCAGGATTGGCCTGGAGGCTCAGAGTCATCACTCTCTTCTCCGGGTCACATGACTGCTTATCCCCAGGATTGGCCTGGAGGCTCAGAGTCATCACTCTCTTCTCCGGGTCACATGACTGCTTATCCTCCAGGATTGGCCTGGAGGCTCAGAGTCATCACTCTCTTCTCCGGGTCACATGACTGCTTATCCCCAGGATTGGCCTGGAGGCTCGGAGTCATCACTCTCTTCTCCGGGTCACATGACTGCTTATCCTCCAGGATTGGCCTGGAGGCTCGGAGTCATCACTCTCTTCTCCGGGTCACATGACTGCATATCCTCCAGAATTGGCCTGGTGGCTCGGAGTCATCACTCTCTTCTCTGGGTCACATGACTGCTTATCCTCAGGCTTGGCCTGGAGGGTCAGAGTCATCACTCTCTTCTCCGGGTCACATGACTGCTTATCCTCCAGGATTGGCCTGGAGGCTCAGAGTCATCACTCTCTTCTCCGGGTCACATGACTGCTTATCCTCCAGGATTGGCCTGGAGGCTCAGAGTCATCACTCTCTTCTCCGGATCACATTGGCCTGGAGGCTCGGAGTCATCACTCTCGGCTCAGAGTCATCACTCTCTTCTCCGGGTCACATGACTGCTTATCCTCCAGGATTGACCTGGAGGCTCAGAGTCATCACTCTCTTCTCCGGGTCACATGACTGCTTATCCTCCAGGATTGGCCTGGAGGCTCAGAGTCATCACTCTCTTCTCCGGGTCACATGACTACTTATCCCCAGGATTGGCCTGGAGGCTCAGAGTCATCACTCTCTTCTCCGGGTCACATGACTGCTTATCCTCCAGGATTGGCCTGGAGGCTCAGAGTCATCACTCTCTTCTCCGGGTCACATGACTGCTTATCCTCCAGGATTGGCCTGGAGGCTCAGAGTCATCACTCTCTTCTCCGGGTCACATGACTGCTTATCCTCCAGGATTGGCCTGGAGGCTCAGAGTCATCACTCTCTTCTCCGGGTCACATGACTGCTTATCCTCCAGGATTGGCCTGGAGGCTCAGAGTCATCACTCTCTTCTCCGGGTCACATGACTGCTTATCCTCCAGGATTGGCCTGGAGGCTCAGAGTCATCACTCTCTTCTCCGGGTCACATGACTGCTTATCCCCAGGATTGGCCTGGAGGCTCAGAGTCATCACTCTCTTCTCTGGGTCACATGACTGCTTATCCTCCAGGATTGGCCTGGAGGCTCAGAGTCATCACTCTCTTCTCCGGGTCACATGACTGCTTATCCTCCAGGATTGGCCTGGAGGCTCGGAGTCATCACTCTCTTCTCCGGGTCACATGACTGCTTATCCTCCAGGATTGGCCTGGAGGCTCGGAGTCATCACTCTCTTCACCGGGTCACTTGACTGCTTATCCTCCAGGATTGGCCTGGAGGGTCGGAGTCATCACTCTCTTCTCCGGGTCACATGACTGCTTATCCTCAGGATTGGCCTGGAGGGTCGGAGTCATCACTCTCTTCTCCGGGTCACATGACTGCTTATCCTCCAGGATTGGCCTGGAGGCTCAGAGTCATCACTCTCTTCTCTGGATCACATTGGCATGGAGGCTCAGAGTCATCACTCTCTTCTCCGAGTCACATGACTGCTTATCCTCCAGGATTGGCCTGGAGGCTCAGAGTCATCACTCTCTTCTCCGGGTCACATGACTGCTTATCCTCCAGGATTGGCCTGGAGGCTCAGAGTCATCACTCTCTTCTCCGGGTCACATGACTGCTTATCCCCAGGATTGGCCTGGATGGAGGCTCAGAGTCATCACTCTCTTCTCCGGGTCACATGACTGCTTATCCCCAGGATTGGCCTGGAGGCTCAGAGTCCTCACTCTCTTCTCCGGGTCACATGACTGCTTATCCTCCAGGATTGGCCTGGAGGCTCAGAGTCATCACTCTCTTCTCCGGGTCACATGACTGCTTATCCTCCAGGATTGGCCTGGAGGCTCAGAGTCATCACTCTCTTCTCCGGGTCACATGACTGCTTATCCCCAGGATTGGCCTGGAGGCTCAGAGTCATCACTCTCTTCTCCGGGTCACATGACTGCTTATCCTCCAGGATTGGCCTGGAGGCTCAGAGTCATCACTCTCTTCTCCGGGTCACATGACTGCTTATCCCCAGGATTGGCCTGGAGGCTCAGAGTCATCACTCTCTTCTCCGGGTCACATGACTGCTTATCCCCAGGATTGGCCTGGAGGCTCAGAGTCATCACTCTCTTCTCCGGGTCACATGACTGCTTATCCTCCAGGATTGGCCTGGAGGCTCAGAGTCATCACTCTCTTCTCCGGGTCACATGACTGCTTATCCTCCAGGATTGGCCTGGAGGCTCAGAGTCATCACTCTCTTCTCCGGGTCACATGACTGCTTATCCTCCAGGATTGGCCTGGAGGCTCAGAGTCATCACTCTCTTCTCCGGGTCACATGACTGCTTATCCTCAGGATTGGCCTGGAGGCTCAGAGTCATCACTCTCTTCTCCGGGTCACATGACTGCTTATCCTCCAGGATTGGCCTGGAGGCTCAGAGTCCTCACTCTCTTCTCCGGGTCACATGACTGCTTATCCTCCAGGATTGGCCTGGAGGCTCAGAGTCATCACTCTCTTCTCCGGGTCACATGACTGCTTATCCTCCAGGATTGGCCTGGAGGCTCAGAGTCCTCACTCTCTTCTCCGGGTCACATGACTGCTTATCCTCCAGGATTGGCCTGGAGGCTCAGAGTCATCACTCTCTTCTCCGGGTCACTAGTCGGGAGAAGCTTGCATACTCCAGGATGGTCAGGGCATTAATAAATCCCATTGCTCTGTACTGTGGTGTCTGCGTTCACTCACCGCCCAAGCAGCAGACACCAGGGAAAGCCTGGGACACACAAGTACCGGACCGAGCTCTGCCTGCACATGTCACTTAACCTCCACTGGGGTGGCTATAAATACTTATGGCCCGATTCATAGAATTAGTTGCACGGGAAATGGGGAACTTGCACACCAAACTGCATGCGAAATCCCATTTGTCGATTCATGGAACCGAATGCGTGGGACTTTGCCAGGACTTGCATGTAGTTCACGCAGGCTTGGCATGTGTCTGCGAGCCGTCTAGCGCCTTGCGCGCAGCGTTGGACTAGGCCATAAAATTGTCTCGGGCACTAACGAAAAAGTGGCCCTCAGTTGCAAATGGAAATTCATTCATTTTGTGACACTGTTTGAATGGTACCCAAGAGGGAGATGTTTGATAAAATGTGATGCAAATTGTACATTTGAAAGAATATTTATTCAGCAACACTGGCCAAAACTATTAGCCTCATAGTGCGGCCCACATTGGCCAAAGCACTAGCCACTTTGAACCCAAAACAGGCCCAAACAAGCATTTTGCGTATTTTGGATCAGCCATGGGCCTACTGCCCTATAAGCCAGTCCTAGCCTGGTTGTGGGGCACTAGTTCCATCTGCCTGATGTTTATAATCTCTGCTGGGTTTAGCACCAGGAAACCACATTGCAGAGTTCTATAGTGACGCTGGACATGACAGCGCCCATTAACATAGACATTCAATCATAATACATTGCTACTGTAGAATGCAAACACTGCTGCAAGGTAACATTCACTTTGAAAATTACAAGAAATTAAGAAATGGCAAGTTTGAAAATCCAACAGCAGTTTCTCATGTAAACACCCAAGCACCATACATCCAGAGGGATAGCAATGTGTAGAGGGAGGCTCGTGAAGGCCTGTGCTACCAGAACTGATATATCAGCCAGGGAGCAGGAGTCTGTGAAGGAGGAGACCATGATCGAGGATAACGTGTGCCTGATATGGGAGGAGGCTAATCTGGAGACGATGACTGTGAAAGAGATGGCGAAAGCATCAGGGGGTGTCAAGTGCTTCCAAATACTGAGATCGGCTGCTCCAAAGGGTGGGTGGAAGACGGGGATCACTAATCAAGCCAGGGTGATGCAGGAATAACTCTATGAACGCACGTCTGGTGGCCTGCTGCTGCTGAGGGGATAGCGGACGGTGGTCCAGAGCAAGCTGGTGCCCAAGGTAATAGGGCTGGCTCATCATGAACATACGTCTGGTGGCTGCTGCTGCTGAGGGGACAGCGGACGGTGGTCCCAAGCAAGCTGGTGCCCAAGGTAATAGGGCTGGCTCATCATGAACGCACGTCTGGTGGCCTGCTGCTGCTGAGGGGATAGCGGACGGTGGTCCCAAGCAAGGTGGTGCCCAAGGTAATAGGGCTGGCTCATCAAGAACGCACGTATGGTGGCCTGCTGCTGCTGAGGGGATAGCGGAGGGTGGACCCGAGCAAGCTGGTGCCCAAGGTAATAGGGCTAGCTCATCATGAACACACGTCTGGTGGCTGCTGCTGCTGAGGGGATAGCGGAGGGTGGTCCCGAGCTAGCTGGGGCCCAAGGTAATAGGGCTAGCTCATCATGAACGCACGTCTGGTGGCTGCTGCTGCTGAGGGGACAGCGGACGGTGGTCCCGAGCAAGCTGGTGCCCAAGGTAATAGGGCTGGCTCATCATGAACGCACGTCTGGTGGCCTGCTGCTGCTGAGGGGATAGCGGACGGTGGTCCCAAGCAAGGTGGTGCCCAAGGTAATAGGGCTGGCTCATCAAGAACGCACGTATGGTGGCCTGCTGCTGCTGAGGGGATAGCGGAGGGTGGACCCGAGCAAGCTGGTGCCCAAGGTAATAGGGCTAGCTCATCATGAACACACGTCTGGTGGCTGCTGCTGCTGAGGGGATAGCGGAGGGTGGTCCCGAGCTAGCTGGGGCCCAAGGTAATAGGGCTAGCTCATCATGAACGCACGTCTGGTGGCTGCTGCTGCTGAGGGGATAGCAGACGGTGGTCCCGAGCAAGCTGGTGCCCAAGGTAATAGGGCTGGAGCATCATGAACGCACGTCTGGTGGCTGCTGAGGGGATAGCGGAGGGTGGTCCCGAGCAAGCTGGGGCCCAAGGTAATAGGGCTGGCTCATCATGAACGCACGTCTGGTGGCCGCTGCTGCTGAGGGGATAGCGGAGGGTGGTCCCGAGCAAGCTGGTGCCCAAGGTAATAGGGCTGGCTCATCATGAACGCACGTCTGGTGGCAGCTGCTGCTGAGGGGATAGCGGAGGGTGGTCCCGAGCAAGCTGGGGCCCAAGGTAATAGGGCTGGCTCATCATGAACGCACGTCTGGTGGCTGCTGCTGCTGAGGGGATAGCGGAGGGTGGTCCCGAGCAAGCTGGTGCCCAAGGTAATAGGGCTGGCTCATCATGAACGCACGTCTGGTGGCCTGCTGCTGCTGAGGGACTAGCGCAGGCTAACACAGTGTCCTTCTGGGCAGCAGCCCTTGTGAGATTTCTCCGCACATTTCCATGAATCGAGCTCTTAAGCTCTGCCTGGTGGCTCCAACCTGTGTCTCTGCATGACCATTCCTGCGCACACAATTGACCTGCAAAAGCAGGGATTGGTCTGGTGCCCCTTCTAGCAACCAATAGAAATCTGCAATCTTTTCAGTGCCCGCCTGCCAAAATGTGGACAAAAAAATGTCAGTTGTTCACTTGGAACCGGTAGGGCTCTAGATGTTTATTATCGCAGTGTGTAGTTGCTGCGTGACGAACTAAAAGCTGTGCAGGGATGCAGATTGTTAAAATGTGTTAATGTGGTGGCTGATGTGTGACACTTCGCAGGTCTGACAAACCCCCCACATACTGCTCCCTACACACACTTCCAGCCCCCACACAGCAACCAGCCATGTACTGCCCTAACAAACACACCCCACACACAGCCCCCACACATACTGACTACTCCGCACACTTTGCCCCACACTCGTTTTTACAAATACACAGACACATACACAAATGCATGCTCACACACACACACACACACATGATGTCCACACACACTAACACACTGACCCATCCATATTGCCCCTCACACACACACATGCACAAGTCCCTCAAATAATGCTCTGACACGCTGCTCCCATACCCACATACTTACCCTTGCACACTCATCCCACATATGCACGGGCCCCACACAATCTGCCAACCCATGCATCCTCATAAACACTATTACCCCACACACAGTCTGACCCCACTCACATTGCCACACACATTTAGGGCCTCATTATAACATGTGCGGAATGGGTTTACCGGCACCGGTAATGGTGCTGGCACCGTTAAACCCACTCCCCACTATTACGAGGTCCCCTCGCGGGACCCGCTCTGGACGTCTGGTTTTTTCAGACGTCCATAGCGGGTCCCGCGAGGGGACCAGGGAGCTAACAACGGGCCCATCTGTATTGGGCTCATTGTTAGCTCCCTCCCCATTGAGCCCTATGGGGGCTCGAATGGGAATGGGGAAGGACCGGGCCGGGTTCCCTGAAGGAGGAAATACCGGGCCCTCCATACTCGGAATGACGGGTATTTCCCCATTCAGGGAACCCAGACACGGACACGCTTTTGGAGGCAGCCATGCAACCTCCAAAGTCGTAATGAGGCCCTTAATGTCCCAGACACATACATTGCGCACTCACTGTAAACTACTTTCAGGCACATACTGCCCTTGCACAAATACACACACACTTCCACCACACATACTTCTCCACACACTCACTGCCCCCACACATAGTACCTTCTGCACACAGCCCCTGTACGGACACACTGCCCACGTACACTCTCCCACACAAATTGCCCCTCACACACATCCCCAACACACACACTGCCTACAAAGTGCCAACACTCACAAACTCTGGCCACAAAAACTCTAACTGCCCACACACACAGTGGCACTTCACTGAAACTGCCACTCCTCCTACAGACACTGCTACTCCCACACACAGCCACTGCCCACACATACTTCCACGCCACTCAAACTTCCATCACACATGCACTGCCTTACCACAAAGCGACCCACACACAACCTCTGTTTCCGCCACTTGGTCTGCCGGCATGCTCCAATTGGAGGAAACACTGGTAAATGCCCATTCCATGGTGGGATTTTCCGGTATTACCAGGTCAGTAATGCCAGCAGTTTTTGCAAATAAGGTGGACAGAGCTGGAGGTAAATCTGCCAACCTACCGGCAAACTTGGAGTGTGCTGTGCGGAAACATGTTGGTATGCGGTAATACCGGCACATTATTACCACACGGCACACTCATAATGAGGGCCTATGCCTCTGGAAGGGAGAATGAAAATATCTCTATACTTACCAACGGCCTTGCCTTTTCTTGTGATTGGATTTATGCTATTTAATCACAGGGATTTCCTCAAATTCGATTTCACTGTAGTTTTTCGACCCCATTTTAACTTGGGGAGACTCCCACACGTGCCCTTCTTTTGAAATAGCTAAACCCACCCTCCATTTACATATTTGCAGTAAAATGCAGTGAAATGGGATGCGAGGAACACGACCTGTGGTACAAAGGGTTAATTCTAAATGAGCTACAAAAATGACGTTCTGAGCCTCATCTGTATTTATTTTGTCGTTAATTTGCTGCAAATTAGTTGAAAGGATTCCATTACAATGAATGAAAAAACGCTGTCACAGTGCAGGCCATGGAGTTTAAACGGGGCGTTTCTTCTGTACATCAAATTCACTACTGAAGAGAATGTAACATTTATGTATACCATATGTATTTATTTTGACCGGTCGTACAAACAACTCGAGGAGGAGTGGAGTCACGGGCCGTCCTTCTGGTCAGGAGGGAATGACTGCAAATCCTCAGGAGTGGCCATCCTTGTAAAGGGAAGGCACTTCACAGCTGAATCAGTAACCGAGCAGGTGAACGGCAGAGTACTGTCCGTCGACGGCTCATGGGCAGGGGAACCTGTACAACTGATCAATGTGTATGCCCCCCCCCGACCAAGAATGAACGGTTAGAAGTCTTCAAAAACCTGAGGCTGCTGCTCGTTACCTCCAGGACCATCCTGATGGGGGGTGACTTCAACTGCACCATAGAGGAGGGTGGACGCACGGCCACGGCTCTGCAGGAATGGACGCAACGACCCAGTTGCTCCGGGAGATTGTCGGGGAGTCTTCCCTGAGGGATGTCATCGGAGGCATGGGGGCGAATGCCAGGAACTACTCCTGGAGTCGCCCCGATGGCTCTGTGCGCTCCAGGATCGATTTTGTCTTCACCTCCCAGACGGTAAGGCCGGTACAGAGCTCCATGGTTGCCGTACACTTCACCGACCACAGAGCAATCAGCTTCACAGGGGAACGTTCAGGGTAGTTCCAAGTGAACAATTGACATTTTTTTGTCCACATTTTGTCCACACTGGAAGCTAAATTGCACGCTGCTGGAAAGCGAGGAGACAAAGGAAAACCTCAGGGGTGCATACGCAGAGTGGAAGAGCATGAAGGACTGCTTTCAATCCACAGGGGAGTGGTGGGAGTGGGTCAAGACCCAGGTCCAGAGCTTCTTCCAGGGTGTCAGCAGGGCTGTGGCACGGGAAAAGAAGAGGATGTTGAGAGCCCTGCAATCACGGTTGCAGGGACTGTGCGAACTCGAGCTCAAAGGCTGGGACATGAAAGACGACCTAGAAGAGACGAGGAAGGGACTGGACAACCACTTCTAGGCGGAATCTAGGAAAGTCATGTTCCGTTTCAGGGTGGAGCAACTTGAGAAGGATGAAAAATGCAACGCATTTTTTGTCAAGAAGCTACTCTCCACTACCACACCCCTACTGGAGCTACAGGACCCAGAGGGAAACCTACAAGACGAGAAAGAACTGGTGATGAAGGTCGTCACGGACTTCTACAGCAGCCTCTACTCGCCTAAGGTGTCGAAGGGAGCCCAGGCAGACAAGTTTCTGGCTGGGATCTCGAAGACACTGGGACTGGAGGAAAGTGACGGCCTGAATGCACCCTTCACCCTGGGGGACCTGCACCAGGCGGTCACCTCCTTCAAACGCGGCAAGACCCCGGGCTGTGACGGGCTCTCAGTGGAACTCTACACCGAACTCTGGGTCCAGATCGGGCCGGACTTGCTCACGCTATACGAGGAGATGGCGGAGAAGGGCAGCATGCCACAGACTCTGAGGGAAGGCACGATTGCCCTCTTGTACAAACAAAAGGGAGAGACAGATGACCTCAAGAACTGGAGACCCATCTCGCTCCTAAATGTGGACAACATGATCCTCGCAAAAGTGATGGCAAATCGGCTCAAGAAGGTTATCGGGAAGCTAGTCCACCCAGACCAATCCTGCGAGATACCAGGGCGCCAGATAGCGGACAGCTTGGCCCTGATCAGAGACACGATCGAGTACGTCAGGGACTGCAGGGTCCGAGCGGCCCTGGTAAGCCTCGATCAGGAAAAGGCTTTCGATAGCGTGTCCCACAAGTTCATGGACCGTGCCCTGCAAGCGATGGGTCTGGGAGACTTCTTCTGTGACATGGTGCTGACCATGTACCGAGACATCTTCAGCAGCACAATGGTAAACGGGTGGAAGTCGGTGTCAGAAAGGGTTGCCCACTCTCACTCTTGCTGTTCGTCTGCGTCATCGAGCTCCTGGCGGAACACATCCGACAGAGCAGGGACATCCGAGGAGTAAAGGTGCCGGGGATCGAAGGCAAGGGGGAAGTGAAGTGCTCCCTGTACATGGACGACGTTGCCGTCTTCTGCACAGACGGGTGCTCAGTCAAGGCCCTCGTAAGGACCTGCGAGGACTTCGGCAAGGCATCAGGGGCCAAAATAAACTGCACCAAGTCTGAAGCCATGCTCTTCTGAGACTGGAACCCAACGTACGACCCTCTGCCCTTCCCCATCAGGGCGGTCCACATGAAGATCCTGGGTGTGTGGTTTGGCTACGAAGGGGCCGCGACAAGGTTGTGGGATGAGCGCGTGGCGAAAGCCAAGCAAAAGCTAGGGCTATGGAGCCTGCGGAGGCTGACCATAGAGGGGAAGACGCTCGCTCTGGCGAACAATGTGCTCCCGGTCCTACAGTACCTCGCACAGGTCTGGCCAGTGCCGAAGTCCACCGCAAAGACCATCACGAGGATGGTATTCTACTTCATCTGGAACTCCAAGATGGATAGAGTAAAGAGAGCAACCATGATAAAGACACACGACAAAGGCGGGAAGGGGGTGTCGGACATCCCCACCATGCTGAGGGGCTTCTTCACCTGCAACTGCGTGAGGCTCACGCTCAGGAGCAGTGATGAAAGTTATGTGGAATTCCTGATGGCCCGCTTCTTCCTACTCCCCGTATGGCGGAGGAAGGGATGGGTAGTGTGGGATGCCAGGATTCCATACAACTGGACAGCCCCCTGGTACTAAGCTGAAGCTGCGCCGGACCAGTGGAAGAATGGGGCCATTCACAAAAGCATTTGTGACAGGGTCGTTTGCGAGCAGATCAGGACCCTATCATCAGAGAACGCAGAACGCGTATGGGGCAACGTGGCATCGAAACGGCTCACGAACAAGCACAAAGACGTCGCCTGGATGGCCATCCAGGGGGGTCTGCCGGTGCGTGCGTTCATGCATGCCAGAGGTTGCAACCGCTTCAAAAACTGCCCCCGGGGCTGCACGGCGGACGAGACAGAATACCACCTCTTCTGGGATTGCCCCTATGCAAGAGACTTGATGCGGGACTTGGCCACGGAACTAGGGGGCACAATCCCGACAGTAAACATCACTGCCGACGCAGTGATGTACGGTTTGTTTCCGGCGACCCACGCACAGGAAGACATCCAGGCCTGCTGGAGAATTCTGTGCTGCGTAAAAGATGTGCTCGGGTATTAGGGAAGAAACAGACGACGACGGAATCCTGCCGACGGATGATCCACAGCCTCCTGAGGGACTACGCGATCATCGACGGGCCGGAGGACGACAGCGACGACAAAGAAGAGTGAGTAAACGTACATTTACATAACATGTTCTTGTGCTTTTTCTCAAACAGGACCCACCTCTGGGTGGAGAAAACGAGGGAATCATCGACCGCACTCGAGGCGGTAAAACGAGGATGCGTAAGTAATGTGGACCATAACCTAACATGACCTTTTTCCTTTTCGGCGAAAAAGGTTGACAAAGTCAGGCTTGTGCACATGTTGTCAAGACTACTCTTGAAGACTGATGAGTAAAAGGGTAATTCTGAAAGTGACGATCTCCCATATCTGAACGGATGATGACCCCGACAAAAAAAAAAAGAAAATGTATCTATTTTGGACATATTTACCTTGTCATGCTAATAAAATACTTTGCATTGCATTGTAGTGCACTACACTCTAATACATCTGAGTTTATATCTGCTTCCAGAGCGACCTCTAGTAACTGTCTATGGTACTACACTCTGTCTCCCAGCAGATTCCTGGCCAGAACAACATCCAATAGGACCACATGGTAATTAACCTGAGTTTCTCTCTTAAGGGGCTCCTGCACTACACCCTGATGAGCACCGACCAGATTCCTGTTCCCAGAGCGACCTCTAGTAACCGCTTCCGGTACTACACCCTGATAAGTCTGGTGTATGCCTGTTCCAGAGCGACCTCTAGTAACGGCCTCCGGTACTACACCATGATAAATCTGGTGAATGCATGTTCCAGAAAGTCTGGTGAATGCATGTTCCAGAGGGACCTCTAGTGGCTTCTGGTACTACACCCTGATAAGCACCGAGCAGATTCCTGTTTCCAAAGGGACCTCTAGTAATGGCCTCTGGTACTACACTCTGATAAGTCTGGTGTGTGCCTGTTCCAGAGGGACCTCTAGTGACAGCTTCCGGTACTACACCCTGATAAGTCTGGAGTATGCCTGTTTCCAGAGGGACCTCTAGTGACAGCTTCTGGTACTACACCCTGATAAGTCTGGTGCATGCCTGTTCCAGAGGGACCTCTAGTAACGGGGTCTCGTACTGATAAGTCTGGTGTATGCCTGTTCCAGAGGGACCTCTAGTAACAGCTTCCGGTACTACACCCTGATAAGTCTGGTGTATGCCTGTTCCAGAGGGACCTTTAGTAACAGCTTCCGGTACTACACGCTGATAAGTCTGGTGTATGCCTGTTCTAGAGGGACCTCTACTGCCGGCTTCTGGTACTACACCCTGATAAGTCTGGTTTATCCAGAGGGACCTCTAGTGACAGCCTCCGGTACTACACGCTGATAAGTCTGGTGTATGCCTGTTCTAGAGGGACCTCTACTGCCGGCTTCTGGTACTACACCCTGATAAGTCTGGTTTATCCAGAGGGACCTCTAGTGACAGCCTCCGGTACTACACGCTGATAAATCTGGTGTATGCCTGTTCTAGAGGGACCTCTACTGCCGGCTTCTGGTACTACACCCTGATAAGTCTGGTTTATCCAGAGGGACCTCTAGTGACAGCCTCTGGTACTACATGCTGATAGGTCTGGTGTCTGGTGCTACACCCCTGTTAATCCTTGAGCTCGTTCCTGTTCCACAGGGACCTCTAGTAGCAGCCTGCAGTACTACACCCTGGTAAATCCTGACCTGATTCCTGTTTCACAAAGGCTTCAGTAATGGCCTATTTTGCATAATTCTGGCAGCACAGTCCTTCACTAGCCTCCCTCTAAACATTGCTATCCCTATGGGTTTATGGTGCCTGGTTTTTACATGAGATTCTGCTGTTGGATATTCAAATTTACCATTTCTTCATTTCTGACATTTTTTTAATGTGTTTACAGTTTTCCTTTGAAAATTGAATTTTGCAGAAATGTTTTCATTCCGTAGTAGTAATGCATTAAGATTGAATGTGTATGTTAATGGGTGCTGTCATCTCTAGCGTCACTATTTCTATTTACATCCATGTGTAGAACTCACAGTTGCTGCAATGGGCCTCATTACGACCCTGGCGGAAAGTGACTGACCGGACCGCAACAGCGTAAATAGCGTTTCCGCCATTGCACGAAGGAGCAAAGTGCGGCCAATCACGACCCATCGGGCACGAGCATTACGCCATGGCGGAATCCGAAAGGCTGCGATGGCGGAAATGACCCCAAAACGGCCCTTACCGCCGCCGTACGCTGCACCAGGTGCAATACCGCCACCCATCTTAGCGGTCACCGTAATGAGCGGTCACCGTAACGAGCGTGCACCGCAAATTACGGCCACCGTAAATATACGGAAACGGAAGTAAAAGCATGTGGCCGGAACGGGAAACAGCACGCCGCACAACTATAAAATCCGAATCCCAACACAACCATAAAAAATCCGACCCTGACACACATCCCAACCCGTTAGCAACCCCAGTTAAAAAAATAAATATGGGAAAGGTAGCCAAGAAAGCGTGTGACCGCAAGCGGCAGGTACACTTCTCCCGAGAGGAACTGACCGTGCTCACCGAGACCCTCCAGGAAAATGCCGCCGTCGTCTTCTCCAGTCAAATGACCAGGACGGCCCTTGCCAACAAGAAGGCCATATGGGCCCTGGTGGCACAGCGCGTAAGTGCGGTGGGGACAACACCCCGCACGCCACAGCAATGTCGCAAGCGGTGGGACGACCTGCGGATCCGCGTACGCAGCATACTTTCTGCGAACAGGAACATCGCCACAGCTACCGGGGGGGGTTCAGAGTCGCCCATCAAGTTGACCCCCTGGGAGGAAATCTGCGCCTCCACCATAGGAATGGAGAGCATAGAGGGAGTCGGAGGGATGGAGAAAGGAGTGCCGACATCCGGAGAATCAGGTAGGTTGGCCAAGAGAAACAATGCGAAATCCACAAACCACGAACATGTGCAGTACCATGTGACCCCATAGTGCAATACATACTTTGCCCTGACAGCGCCCTCTAAAAGTCAGAATGAACAAACAAATCAATCAAGAAGCCATAAACAACCCCTACATGTGCAGCATGCACCCCCTAACTGCAGGCAGCCAAATGAATGCATCCTCAATCCACACGAAAATGAGACCACCTCCAAGGCCCAGTCCCAAATCAGCCTCATGTACCACCCCAATGCATTTGATACGTTGCCATTCCAAATCCGACAGACCCATAACTAACGCTCGCCCCTCTTTACTCCACCACAGGGTCCGATACCAACGACGAGCTGCAGGACACCCCTACCAGCACGCCTGCAAAGAGGGCCAGGACCAACGTCCCAAGAGCCTCCACCTCAGGTGCAAGGATCAAGACACGGCAGCAGCAGGAATCAAGTGGCAGCACACTGGAGGGGACTGCAACAGGCACCCCAGCAGCCAGCAAGTCCACAACCCCAGCACCACAGGTCCCCCCAAAGAACGTATCTGATGGCACTGCCTCTGGTGGTAGCAGCACCATAGGTGACACAGCTGTCATGCCAGCATGCTCCGACACGGAAAACAGTGCTGGCGACGTAGGTACCATCCATGACCTTTCCCAATCCCCCTGCATGTTCCATCCCCTACACCATGACGAAACCACGCAGGGGCACCCTGAAGACGACGACTGGCCAACCCCCACAAGTCCTGTGCCAAGGCAACATGTGTTGAGCAGCCCCCCTGTCACACCACCGCAAATGTCCATGGCCCAGCAGAGGCAACAGTCCCTCGACCTGCTGATCGAGCAACAGCAGGAAGCGTCCACGCTACTCAAGGACCATGCAAATGAATGCGGGGGTTCCAGGGCAGCCATGGAAACATCCACCGAGACACTCAGGGCACAAATAGAGAAAAGTAGTGAGAGCCTCAGGGGAGAAATGGAGAGAAGCACCGAGAGCCTGAGAGCACAAATGGAGAAAAGCACCGAGAGCCTGAGGGGGGAACTGCATGCGACGTCCAAAGACGTTTGTGCTGAACTTGCTGCTGTGCGCCGTGTGCTCTCGGAGCTCTCACAAACCCTCAGAGACATGCATGGACGCGAGCAGGCAGAGACATCATCCGTGGCAAGTTCCGTCCAGGGCAGCCCCCAACGCAGATCTGGCAGGAACCTGCGCTCCACGGGCAGGGGTGCCCCTGATACCCGTAGAGGGGGCTTGCAATAGCGTCTACCCACGGACAGCATGCATATTTGGACACTGGTGTTGGGGGGGGAGGTAGTAGGGTGGAGGGGGTGTGTTGGGCTTCACTGGGTGGCGGGTCCATAGGGTGTATAAATCAAATCACATTAACAATACAGCACCTCATTATCATCCAATGACATGTGTGGACATTGATATTTGCGTACGAGGCCTTCATAGGCGTACAGTCCACAATGTGCCTGTACTACACACACACAGTGCCACAGGTCCCCTTTCCGTGTAATAGGCACCATGCGTGGTTGCTAGAAGCATGCATCTATGATGCTCTGTCGGATTGCACGTACATCCTGTGCCTCATGGACTCCTTGAGGTGCCTCCACATCCCCACCCTCATCATCATCATCATCTTCAGGTGCATGCAGTACAGCGTCAGGGGGCATGGGCACATTCCTACGTATGCACATGTTGTGCAGCATGACACATGCCATGACCATCTTAGAAACCTTCTCATGGCTGTACATGAGTGCCCCGCCAGACCTGCTGAGGCTGCGGAAACGAGCCTTCAGTAGGCCGAATGCCTGTTCAATGACCACACGGGTACGTGAGTGGGCATGGTTGTAGTCCTCCTCATGCTCGTTCTGTGGGTTCCGGATTGGTGTAAGGAGCCATCTCTTCAGTGGATACCCGGCATCACCTGTATGAGACGAATAAAGGGTGTCAGTGGAATGATAGTGCTAAGTAGCCCCCCCCCCCCCCCTGCAAGGTCATTGACGCATCAAATGGGCCACGATGTCATGCATGGAATGAGACTCACCGAGTAGCCAGGATCTGTGCCCTGCGTGTCGCTCCATGTAGCGTGGTATTCTTGTGTTCCTCAGGACCATAGAATCATGGGTAGATCCTGGAAATCTGGCACAACAATGCGTAAATATCTTGTTGGAGTCACACACCATTTGCACATTGATTGAATGAAATTGTTTCCGGTTGCGGTACTGGACCTCCATGGCATGTGGGACAACCAATTCAACATGGGTGCAGTCGATGGCACCAATGCAACCCGGGATGCCGCCAAGTGCATGGAATCCCACTTTAGCGTTGGTAATCTCCTGGTACGTGCGTGGTAGTGTGATGTGGTCGTCGGCGTGCTTCAGGAGGGCATCGTGCACTTGGAAGAGTGTCCGTGAGAACAGTGGCTGTGAAATGCCATGCAACTGTCCCACTGTGTGCTGGTAGGTGCCTGTGGCCAGGAAGTGGAGTGCAGACACCACCTTCAGTAGGGGTGGGATGGCGGTTGGGCTATCTATCATGCTCACGAGGTCAGCATGTGTCATGTCCACAATGGCGATTATGGTGTCCCGGTCCAAACGGTAGAGGGTGTGGATCTGCTCAGCAGTGAGGTTGAACGGATCGGCTCGGAGGCGTGGGATTGCGGGCCGCCTGCGTGGTGGTAGTGGCAGTGCTTGTGGGCCTTGCTGACCCTGCCTTGCCCTCCTCCTCCTCCTTCTCCTCCGTCTCCCCTGTGCGCCCGGTTGTTGTACCTGTTGTTGTTCGTCGTCTTCTTGTAGTTGTAGCACTTGCAGTGCTATCTGGTACCCCAGGCCCAACATCGCTAGTCCTGCCGGTAGCATTTTGGAGTGGGAGTGGTTGTGGGAGGGGTTTGGGTCTGCAATATATGTGCTGTCGGCCTGTATGGCCTCCACCTGTGCTGATTGAATGAATCTGTGGCAGATGCAATCCCTTCTGGCCGAGCACGTCCCGCACGTAAGGCTGCATTTGGCCGCATGGCATCTTGGGATTTGAATCATGTATCAAATCCCGATGGCAGTGTGATGTACTTTGACTGATCTTCATGCTATGCTCCCATTGTTACACATGCTATGATTGCAGCCGCTTACATACCTGTGAAGAGTCAGTGGTATGTAGGGCTCGATCGATGGCCGACCCTCATGCAGCACAGTAACGTACTTCACCGACGGGCGTGGCGTGCCATTTGTGATTGCAGCCAGTTAGCATCATGACACACAGCCGCACTACATTGATGTAATTGTGAATGCAAGCGTTCACAGAAGCCTTTTCGACGTAATGTTGCAAGTGAGGAATTCGAAGGCCAGCATTTTGGGTTTTGAAGTAGCGGCGAGGATACGCCCACAGGTCTGGCTGGAAATGTAACGTTCTATTGTAGAATGTCCTTGGGACATGGCCCATAACGAGCAGGCAATGAATGATATGAATTGAATGGGATGCGCAATAGCGTAGTGGACGATAAGGCAGGACGTTCCCAAATCCATCTTGCTTCACAACACTACAGATCCGGCCAGGGGCACAGTGGTTTTTGCGGACTGCATTACGCACAGACGCGATGGAAGTTTCACATATTATGTGAGTGAATATTCATGCGTTTTCATTGCGGGATGAGGGAATGATGTGTGGATGCATGGACTGATGATTCCGTTTAGGGTCTGCCATGTACATGGGTTTTTTGATTCACTCCCCTTCCCCTGCGTTATGTGATGCAAGGCTGCCATAGTGGGACATACGTCTATCTGCCCTTGTCGGATCCTCCCTGTCTCGACGCGCCTTCATACACTTGTGTCTAGGCACGTTACTAATCCCATGTCATGGGTTCTATCTTGACGGACGCATGCACAGTAACCGACGTTGACAATGGTGTATTTAGCTCGATTGGTTTCGTTATGATTCGATACTGATTTAGGGGTGTGTATATTCCTTTGGAGTGGGCTAGCATGCATATGGGTGTGGATTTGGTGTGTTGAATGAAGATTGTAATGCATCATGAGTCCCGTAATGCAATCGGTTGATTTGTGTTTCTTTTGGGTGACAGGTATCTCCTGCCCTATTGCAGATGCCATCTCTACGCCACTCCTCCAGATGGTTTTTACTCTCGACTCCTGCAGCTTCGGGTGAATCAGTGGAGCACCATTTCGATCATATGGGACGATCGCCAATGGGCCACATGCCCTTACGCTGTACTGGTGGCTAGGTGCAACATTTCGGCCTTTCAGCTCGACTAGTGCCTGCCTCATGGGACGGACCTGCGGTTCTTGCCGCTTCCATGTTGCCTTTTGGAACGTTGATGTAGGCCCTGTGTGCCATGATGGTACAGGGCGTCACACAAGTGGAAGCCGGTCAATTATTGCAGATGCAGCCCTCGGTGATGATGGTTGTTTTGGTGGTATTTTGCAAATTGCTGTGGGGCCTTTGTCATTTGGATGTGCATTTAAATTGTATTCCGATATTTGTCGTGTTGCGTTGTTCTTTGCAGGTGATGTGGCGATTTTCGCTTTGTGGCGGTATGTATTGCGTGATGATCTGCATTGTGTTCCGCCTTCTGAGTTGAGTTGTGTGGTACAGTACTGGCCGCGTTTGCCTACGTAGCACAGTATGGTCACGGATAGGGGCTGCCATTGTGACTGTTTACATGATGTGCTGTTCAGGGGCGGGGGATTGGCTTTTGGCCGACTGGTGCCTGTCAGCCAGGTCGATTGGTGGAATGATGGGTTGTTCAGAATGTGGCTGGTCACAGGTGACTGTGTTTGCGTGCGTTTGTTGGAGGGGGACTGGGGTCATGTCCATTGGAATAGCTTCTGTATTGATGCCATCTGTGCCCTGCAGCTCCCATCGGCCCCTCTTGGGATGAGCCTGGCTGCTCAGTCACTCTGCCGACTTGTGTGGTACATGCTTCTGCTGATGGTTGGTTTGTTTACTGGCATGAGTACAGGGCTGGTGCAATCCCCCTCAGGATGCTGTTTTGGATGTTGCCTTGCGCTGGTGGCAAGCGATGGGGGACTACTGTTGTTTTGTGTCATGTGTTCTTGATTTTCATTTTGATGTATTGTACCTTCACATGCCTGTGCTGCGTCAGTACGGCTATGGTGACATGCCGTACATGGATGCCCACTCACGGGGCGCTTTGAGCCCCTGCATGCTTTTCTACGTTGGCATGCATGGGTGAATTGTGGATTTCACTGGTTGCATAGTGTGAGTACATTGCGCCTGCCAGGAGTTGTGCAATGAGGCCAGGGAGTGGAGTACAGGCACTCAGTGGGCCATTTACGGTTGGTTCGCGTTGCCGTATTTCTCGCCATGGCGGAATGGTACTTTACGACGTGCTTGATGGCGTTCAGTACATGTCCGCTAGGGTCAGAATTCGCGTACCGTTGCGCCATGGCGGTGATTCCGGTTTTGCAAGGCGCGCGTGCGCGTACTTGGTGCAGTTAGCGTTGCCGTTCACTGCGGTGTCGCTAATGGCATCGTACTTTACGGTGACGGGTCATGATCGCAACGAGCGGTGTTCGATGGCGGTATTGCATTTCCGCCATCATTTTTCCATTTCCGCAAGGGTCGTAATGAGGCCCAATGTGTTTTCCTGGTGCTAAACCCAGCAGAGATGAGATGCAGCAGGCAGGTCGAACTAGTGACACACAACATGAGGAGATCAGAATAACAGCAACAAGAACAGGAAATCAACTAACATCAGCTCCCTGAGTAAAGAGCCTTGCCTTGCGCGTGCAGTGGAATAAAGTGGCTTCCAGAGAGAGGGGGCCAGGAAGGAGACAGCACCGCCACCCTTACCAGAGAACTGGAATCTGGGAGCCACCAGACCAGGTTACCAAACCAGATAGTACTGGTGGCAAAGGAAGGGACGATTCTACAAGAGGGGAAAGAGTGAGCAGAACCAGCAAAGCAGCGAAACACAACATCAAGACTATTTACTCCTTAAGCAACAGTTACTAGTGAATTAAATTTGATGAGAAAAAGGGGAATGCGAGATGAGCGGCAGAGTCCAAATACAAGGCAGACGGCGGAATTTAACCGGATTTGTAAATGCTTTTGCTGAGCAGCAGTGAGGGAAAGGTTTGGAAGAGCGTGAGGGAAAGGTTTCGAAGAGCGTTTGGATAATGAAGACAAGACTGAATATTGGCTCAGGAGGCAGGAATACATGCAGATGCCTGGTGAAGCTGAGCACGACTGGCTCACTACTGCCTGTGCCAATGTTGCCGCCATGCCTGCAGAATGTGCCAGTGCAGCAGGTGGCACAAAGCAATGGCGCGTTAGTGACATGAAGCATGGATTGGTCACAGGAACCGCCTACTGTATGACTTCATTTCTGTCACATGTGAAACTCAGTGCAAGCAAATTCATATGTCCAGCAGCCATCACACCCTCCTGTGACTTGACCTTGGAAAAGGATATTATTCATAGAAACGTCATGGGGAAACCATGAAACAAGACTTGCATATTAGGCTCCTCACACTAAGTAATGGCATTCACCGAAATCCCACTCCACAGCATGGATCCAAAACATACCACGGCGCGTCATTTAAAATAAATATAGATTTATTTATTTATTCTTACTGTGCTATTGCATGTAAACAAACCTTTCACACAAATACAATAGAAATATAATAGAATATACAATACAGATAGAGAATTTCCTGCCACAGCAACGCTGTGGGGACATCACATGATCGCGGTAGCGCGGTCTCGTGAGATCTCGGCCCAACGTGATCTTGCAGACCCGCGCTCCGCGAGCGGGAACTCTTGGCGCCAGTAGGAGGCTGGTGGAGCGCCAGACAAGTCGGTCTGGACAGTGCTGCTCCTTATGAGGAGCCAATGTGATTGAAGGCCCAAGTCAATACCAGCTCACTTCCAGGGCATAAGTCCAATGCCATAGGAGGCCTCCTGGTGGCCCTGGAAGTACACAGCGTGCAGTCAATTGCACACCTCGCTTCCAGTGCGGTTAACTGGAAAGCCCAGCCAAGACTGTGAGTACCCGCCCTGTCCCATCTCCTGGACTATTGCTATCCGGCATTCTGTTGTTGAATAAAAGCAGTTGCAACTACCTTGGGCGTCGTGTCGTCCTTTGAGGCCACAACAAACGCCTCCTCCATCCATCCTGTGATGGCAAATCGCTCCTCCATCCGTCCTGTGACGGGAACACGATCCTACATCTGTCCTGCTACTGCAACTCGCTCCTCCATCCGTCCTGTGTTACCAGAGTTGAGCTGCTAAGTGCTCCCCTCTTTGCTTTCTCCCCCCCCTCTATGTAACGGGAGAACCATGGTGCACAGTGGGTAACACCAGCGCCACCCAGCTAACAAACAGCTCATGAATGCAGCGGGTGAGAATTACACACTAGTGTGTTAATGGCACTCTTATCACCTGCTGCGTATTAATGGCGCTCTTATCACCTGCTGTGCACATTGCTGTGTAATACGGGAGCACACACTGGTGTATTAATGGCGCTCTCATCACCTGCTGGGTACACTGCTTTGTGTAATACAGGAGCACACACTGGTGTATTAATGGCGCTCTTATCACCTGCTGGGTACACTGCTTTGTATAATACAGGAGCACACACTGGTGTATTAATGGCTCTCTTATCACCTGCTTTGTACATTGCTATGTAATACGGAAGCACACACTGGTGTATTAATGGCGCTCTTATCACCTGCTGTGTACATTGCTGTGTAATACAGGAGCACACACTGGTGTGTTAATGGCGCTCTTATCACCTATGTGTACATTGCTGTGTAATACGGGAGCACACACTGGTGTATTAATGGCGCTCTTATCACCGGCTGGGTACACTGCTTTGTGTAATACAGGAGCACACACTGGTGTATTAATGGCGCTCTTATCACCTGCTGTGCACATTGCTGTGTAATACGGGAGCACAAACTGGTGTATTAATGGCGCTCTTATCACCTGCTATGTACATTGCTGTGTAATACAGGAGCACACAATGGCGTGTTAATGGTGCTCCTATCACCCGCTGTGTACACTGCTGTGTAATACAGGAGCACACACTGGTGTGTTAATGGCGCTCTTATCACCTTGCTGTGTACACTGCTTTGTGTAATACAGGAGCTGCAGGCACAGGAAACAAAGCCTTGGGGAGGGGCGCAGTGCAACTCTTGTAATATAGGGCTAAAAATGCTTAATTTAGCATTTGCCGTTGTGGGGAAAAGGAGACAGATATTCTGGAGAGTTGGAATGGTTTTATTATTTCATTGCACCTAAAAAAAATAATTGCACTGGACACTTCGTGAAAAAAAAGTGCTTTTTGCAATCCAGGGCGCACGGACTGTGGCTCCAGCAGCATTTCTCATTCCCAACCCGGTATCCCAGTAGACATCTAGGGCCCGATTGATGGAAATCCACGCCCAGGTACTGCTCCCCGAGAACGACTATGCGCGCTCCGCGTATTCATGGAATTATTCCCGCAAAGTAGGCCTATCAGCAATTTGCGGCTGGAATGCCTCTGACACACCCCCACGCAAAGCAAAAACAGCCACATACACCTACCTTTGCACGCTCCCAGGGCGTGAGCACATGCCCCTATGAAAAGTGTGTGGGTCCCCCGCAACAAAGCCAGCATCTCGGCGACTAGGCGGGGTCCCCCATAGCTGTAACCCGGCACCACGTGAAAATGCGTAAGGTTTTCCGAAACTCGTGTACATTTTCAGTCAAACTGCATGTGAACTCATGTAAACCGTCCCTGCACCCCGCTACCGCTTCATATGCGCACTCCTAAGATGGTTGGGACCCCGTTGCATGAACGCACCCCTTAATCCGACATGTGAACCCACCTCTGTGTTGCAAATCCTCCATGCAAGTCTGTATGCCTGCTTGTGGTTGGCAGATATATTGAAGCCTTTGCATGGGCATTTCACAGGCGAGAAGTTGCCCGGACACTTCCATGAATACATTTTGTCATGCACATTTGTGGGCATGCTATGGACCGGATGAGGCCCGTCCCTCTTAACACCCACTTTTTGCATTGTTCTTCCTCATTCTGCGTGTTCCGCCACCACAAACTCTGGCCGTGCGGAGGCCATGCCCACCCCATGCATGGAGTCTCGCTCAAGGATCCCGGCCGTGTGCAGAGCCGTGCCGAGCCGTACAAAGTCCACTCAAAGTACTAAAAAGATTTACGCATGTGGTTTTGTGTGCAAAGTCCTCATTTGCCGCGCAAATAATTGGAAATAATTCCATGAATCAGGCCCCTGCTGTGCAACACATTTCTGTCATCCCTCTATTATGTACATGCATTTAAGTGTTTCTGTTGTAAAATGGCCATGGGAGTGAGGCTGAGTGTTTCTGCGCATGTGGATCGCACTACTACAAGCTATACTACTTTCAGAAGCGGAGTCTGTTTTCAGTTGCTACATCTGGGGAGAGGAGGAGTGAGTCTAGAAAATACCCTCCCATAGCATAGGCGATGTATTTTGTTGGCCGAAGACCAACCGCCTCATATATTCGGTATTAGTAATACAGATTCATAAGCATGACCAAAGTACGTCCATTTTGTTCGGAATAGAATTTGCAATTTTTTCTAATTTTCGCTTCTTGCTTTCTGTTCAAACTGCTTTGCTGTAAGCTTATTCTATTCCGTTATTTTATTTCTGCTCATGCATAGAGCAAGGCCACAAGATACATGTTGAAACACAACGCAGGCAATCCAGACAGCAATGCCCGGTCTCCTCCCTCACAAGTCCTTGGAAGGAAGCAACAAGGCAAGTAATCACTACCCAGGTGCCAGCTAGTCTCACTGATGCGGTAGGGATGGTAGGAACGAACAATTAATGGTTTGAATTATGCTCTCTTTTACGGCCCCCCTTCACTGAGCCCTGTAGAGCGAGTTGATCCCTAGCACAGAAATAGAAACTGGAAGATAGCAAGTCCTGGAATGTGTCTCTCCCCTGCACTTAGCTTGCTTGGAAGAACAAGAGCAGTGTGTTCCCTAAAACAAAGGATCATGTCTGCAAATCCGCAGATTGCAAACTGTTGCCAAATAAATGTCTGAAGGTGTCATATTTGTCACAATTGTCAATCATTGAATTCCTTTAAAAGGAAATACATTGTGGGCGGTATTGAACATGTCATTACTGATAGGGGGATGTTTGTTTTGTATATATGTAACTGTTGTACAATGTTCGCACTCTCGCGTCCTTCGGGGTCTGGAGACACACGTTGCGGGACGTGAGACCCAGTTGGTCAACTGAGACTATTTGCTTTGCAATAAACCCTAGCTTTTGGGGATTGAATCTTGTGTCTGGCGTATCAGTTTGTGTGTGGTGATTGTTCCTTGTTTCCATATGCGAGGGTTCCCTAGGGGCCCCATCAAAATGGCCCCGAATAGGGACCCTCCCCCACTTGTTCCATCGTGTGCGTTGTAATATAAGGAAGGCAAGAGGAGAAAACGAAGCGAGGACGAGACGGTCGAACCGGGCTCAAGAGGTGTTCAGGGCCCCCCTGTGAAAGTGATGAGAGACTCCTTTGCAGATCTGTACACAGCTGATCCCTGACCGACATGTCCGGCCAGAGAACAAGGAGGCAAGGGTCCCGAAACGAGGCAGAGTGAGACAAGATACACAGACACAACGATTTTTGGTTGCGTCAGTATACGGACGAATTGCGTCTTCAAAGACGAATTGGTTGATCAGGTGAATCGTGCCCCGATTCTAAATAATACTGATATTGGTTGAGAGTTGGTTTTGCAAAATCAAACGCCCAGGGTAAGGTTGAAATTAACCAAGGGTAAGGTTAAAACATGCCTGGGGTATTGTCTTCCTGCCTAGTGGGTTTTTTCCACTGCAGTAGACAATCTTTCGAATCTGGCCAGGTCTTGCCACCCGTGGGGTCGCCGGCGTATGAAATATATGTAAAGTATGATGTAGGGACGGTAATATTTTGTGAAATTTGGCAAAGGCAAACCCGGCACGAAGTAGATTTACAATGGCCAAAACACGGGAGTTATGAGATTGCGAGGATAGATTATTTGGAAAAAATATTGCTGGAAAAAAAACACGCCCTGCAGCATTTGACGTCATTAGAGATTGGAGGAAGGAAGCTATGCTTCATTGGAAAAACAGGGAGAAAAATGCACGCAGGCACAAGTCAAAAACAGAAAGAGTGAAAGAGAAGGATGAAAAGGAATGGGATGATAATTTGAGAAAGTCAGAGAGATGTGGTCAGTTAGGGGTAGACAAAATATACCCTCAACAAGAATTGCATTCATCAGATGAGTTAATAAATAAAATATTAACTGAGAAGAGGCAGGCGTGCCCAAAGAGGGAGACTAAGAGGATTGCTCCAGTGCCTATTGCTCAACCCCCCTCAGTTGCCCAGGCCCTCCCAGCTGCCCAGATCCCAGAGCAGCCGCAGATCATACAGCAAGCAGCGCCACAGCCCGCAGCGCCACAGCCCGCAGTGCCACAGCAGCCACTCCCCATCCCCGTTGTCCCATCCGCACCTCCCTCTCAAGACATTCCTCTTCCCCCTCCGCCCATTGAACTTGAATTCACTGTAATAAGAGAAGACGATAGAGGGAGAGAGGGGACGGCACAAAGTGAGTGCACTAGAGTAACCAATAGTGCGGTCAGCAAGGAGAGAAAACGAGAGTTGAAAGAACAGGCAGAGATGTATATAGACGGAAATGATGAAATATCAATGCTGGACTTGATGTATGACTTCAGGAAGAATGGTGAAAAACAGGTACTGTTGGAATGCATGGGAGAATATTTAATGGAAAGATGGAGGCAGTTAACTGGAATGGTACCGCTGCAGAAGTTGCGGGATTTGAATGCGTTGGCACGATGTAGAGAGAGAGAGATAGAAATGAAAGAACTTGTGGACAGGCTTTTTGAGTTTAAAAACTAACTTGATGATGCGTATTATGCTGAAATGTTTGCCACACCACTGTATAGGAATAAAGATTTAAGAAGGGATAGAAAGGAGGCGGTACCATATATGCAGCAGCGATTTCATCCGTCATCAAGACAGACTAGTCAAAAATTGAAAATATGTACACGAGAGGCGCAAAAATGGATTACAGATCCTAGTATTCCCACAATGGAAGTGCACGAGATATTTGATCAATACACATTGCTGATGAAGAGGAAGGCATTGCAGGTGATGGTTGAATATTTGCAGGACAGAGATATAGAGAATAAGCAAGCCAGCCCCCCCGAATTAATGGCAATATATAAGAGAGCTATTGAACGAGGAACAGGAGAAACAGCCCTATCACTTGATTTGGGGATAGTATTGCATAAGAGGGAGGGGGGGAGGAAGTGCAGTATTTCCTTTGAGGGAAGTCCCACCTACTTTTGTGCCAAAAGTAGAAATTCCCGGTGTTAATAGAGGCGCAGCGCAGGTAACGGAAGCACATTATATAGCGTACTATCTGCATGTCCCGTTCTCCAGACAAGAAGTGGATAATATATAAAACAAACGATTCCTGATTTGAGGAAGAATCCGGTGTGATTCTATCAGAAAATAGAGTCCTATTTGAGATCGTCCATTTTTACCATGAATGATATAGACTTAATATTTCCAGTAATTCTGCCAGCGGACATATGGAAGCAAATAAGGAAAGTAGATGATGATGATGATGATGCCTACGGCGCCACATGGGAAAATCTAGCAAAAGAGGATAAGGATAGAAAAGCAGGCGAGAAACCATCGCCCAATATGGTAGCGCTACCAGAACGAATAATACAAAAACTGAAAACAATTGTTCCTGAAAAAAGAATTGTCTGGGACAAATTAACTGCATGGGCCTCATTAGGACCCTGGCGGAGAGGGTTTTACGCCAGCGTAGTGCATGGCGTACCTCTCCGCCATACTACGAGTTCCCGTAGCGCCATGGCGGCCTTTTCCGCCTGGTTTTACCAGGCGGAGAAAACCATGGCGCTACGGGACCTCGTTGTTAATTACGCCACCGTATTTTACGGTGGCGTAATTAACTCCTTCCCCACTCCCATTATACCCTATGGGGCAAAAATGGGAATGGGGAAGGGCAGAATGGGGATTGGGGATTTACCGCCCCGCCAAGGTCGGAATGGGGCGGTAAATCCGCCAACCCCCATGGCGCTATCGGCGGCTTTCCGCCATGCTTCGCGGTGCATTTAGCACCGCGAAATCCGCCTGGGTCCTAATGAGGCCCCATGTGTTCAAAACAAAGATGAATTATCTACAGATTATTTTAATAGATTTGAGGAAGTGTTTATAGATTTTAGCGGACAGGATGTAAGCACGGAGGCAGGTAAAAGACTATGGGCCTCATTACAACTCAGGCGTTAAGGGTTAACGCCACCTTTAACCCTTAACGCCTGATTCCCACCTTAACGCCTGCTTTTTGCAGGCGTTAAGTTCCATGGTGCTAAGGCACCTTGGTGCTAATTACGGCACCGTAATTTACGGTGCCGTAATTAGCGCCTTCCCCACTCCCATTATGCCCTATGGGGCAAAAATGGGAATGGGGAAGGGAAAATGGGAAATGGGGATTTACCGCCCCACTCACCTTGTAATGGGGCGGTAAATCCGCCATCCACCATGGTGTAAACGGAGTTTACACCATGGTGGTAAAGTTGGTGCACTTAGCACCAAGGTTGTAATGAGGCCCAATGGCCCTCATTACGACCCTGGCGGAGATCCATGGTGCAATTTGCACCATGGACCATGGCGCAAAGCTGCCAACACCGCCATGGGGGTTGGCGGATTTACCGCCCCATTCCGACCTTGGCGGGGCGGTAAATCCCCAATCCCCATTTTGCCCTTCCCCATTCCCATTTTTGCCCCATAGGGTATAATGGGAGTGGGGAAGGCGTTAATTACGCCACCGTAAATTACGGTGGTGTAATTAACAACAAGGTCCCGTAGCGCCATGGATTTTTCCGCCCGGAAAAAGCAGGCGAAAAAGGCTCCATGGCGCTACGGAATCTCGTAGTAAGGCGGAAGGGTACGTCATGATTTACGCTGGCGTAAACCCTCTCCGCCAGGGTCGTAATGAGGGCCTATTTGTTGATAAGTACGTGAGTGGGTTAATTTAATACCTCCAATTCAAAACTTAATAATGACATCAGAAAGTGCATGGAAAGTGAAATCATTGAGTGAGGTATTGCAAATGGCCCAGTGTTATGAGAATAGGGTGAACACAGAGAAAGAGAAAGAGGAAAAGGACAGGGTACATTTGAAAACAAGGGTGTTACTTCAGCAGGTGACTGGACATAATAGAGGGAGAGGAAATGCGCAAGGGAGAAGTAATTCTAACATGCATGGGAGGCCTCTGGGATTAAATCAGTGTGCATATTGTAGGAAAGAGGGTCATTGGCGAGCACAATGTCCACACTTGTAAAATAAGAATGGGTTTGGTCAGAGAAGACCACACAGGGGAGACCCGGGAACAAATGGACAGAGTAGAACCAATAATATGCAGCAACATCAGAATAATCAAGGAAACGGCATTCAGAATCAGAGCCAAGAACAGAGTCAGGTTCCTTATAACCAGAATCAGAGTGGACAAAATAAAGGCAGAAGCAGAAACATTTTTGACTCACAACCCAATGCATATTATTGTGGCGACTACACATCGGATGATGTGTTGTTTCCCCAATAGGACAGCCCAAGGCAGGGGTCGGAACCAGTGTCTATTCCCGTGAATCAAAAAGGACCCAACGTAGAAATTAAAGTCGGGAATAAGGTGCACAACTTTCTCGTAGACACGGGAGCGCAAAAATGCTCAATAGACCACCACTTGGTTCCGGAAATACCACTGTCAGATATGATATGATATGATATGATATGGCATTTGTAACGCGCCTATACACAAGTGTTTCAAGGCGCGACGAGGCATGGAAGGGGGAACACGGGGAGACAGACAACGATCCTACTAGGCCAGGTGTCATTCAGATTGCGCAAGTGCATGGGTAGGGGGGGATGGTAAAAGTGCAAGGGGGAAAGGGAGAGGGGAAAGTGCAGTACAGGGTTAGTAATGAACAGGATAAATAATAAGGGCCAGCTGGTGGCAAGTGCAAGATAAGTGCAGACAAGTGCTGGGAAGGGGGGCTGTAGGGATACAGAGACAGTCCCGCAGTGCAGGGGTTGCCAGGAAAGCAGTGCAGGGGAGAGTGGCTGGGCCAAGGACCAAGATTGGTGAGTGGCCCAGTTGCTGATTCGGTACAGTTTCAGTGATTTAGCGGGGGAGAGGGAGAGAGAAAGCAGAAGCAAAGAGGAAGGTTTTGAGGTGCTTCCGGAACCGGGGATGGTTCTCCTCAAGTTTCAGGGAGGCAGGAAGGCTGTTCCAGAGGGAGGCCCCTGCTGCGGAGAGAGATATCCCCCCAACTCGTTGCTTGGAGAAGCGGCTGACCCTGAGGGAGTTGGAGGCGGAAGAGCGAAGTGCTCGAGAAGGAAGATATTTAGGAAGGGAGAGTTGAAGGTAATTTGGCCCCAGGCCCGAGAAGGCCATGTGGACAATGCAGAGGGCAAAATAATATTTCAGTAGGGTTCGCAGGTATGCCAGTAGTCAATCCAGTGTCTCAGCCAGTACCAGTAACATTAGGTCCATTTATTGAAAATTGTCCATTTCTCTTAACAGAAAATTGTGGGGAAAATCTTTTAGGATTAAATTTGTTGAAAAAACTGAGTGCAGTTATCTATTGCACTCCTGATGGGGTGTTCTTGACAATTTCGCCACAGAATATACCAGTGTCTGAATTCTTGTCCAAACCACTGCCGGGAGAGTTGAGTGAAGTACCAGCTTGCATATGGGCAATGAATGACAATGATGTGGGATGCCTGAAAATAGAGCCAGTAAAAATTGTTTTGAAGGAGGGAGTAACATTGCCACACATTCCACAATGCTAGATTTCAATGGAGGGAGAGAAAGCATTGAAAAGTATTGTTTCAGATTTGGTAAACCTAAAGGTGGTTGAGGAGATTACAGGCAGCATATGTAATAGCCCCATTCTCCCGGTGTATAAGAAAGGAGGTAATGAGATACTGTATCGTTTCATAATTGATCTGCGTGCATTGAACAAAGTGGTTGATCCTCAATTCCCATTGGTCCCAGACGTCACCACGATTCTGACAATGATACCCGCCTCGTCAGAATATTTTAGCGTGATAGACCTTAAAAATGCTTTTTTCAGCATTCCAGTACACAAGGATAGCAGATACTTGTTTGCTTTCACATTACGAGGGCGGTCATTTGCATTCATGCGCATTCCTCAAGGTCATACAGAGAGTCCGAGTATCTATAGCAGGGCATTGAATGAACAATTAGATATGTTAGAACACCCGCACAGGTTGTGTATTATTACAGTATATAGATGATCTGTTAATTGCTGCAGATACGGAGAAAATTTGTAAAGAAGTACTGTCTTGTTATTGTCACACTTAGCAGCACATGGCCATTAATCTAGTTTGAAGAAATTCCAGTATTGTCGAAAGGAGGTGGCTTATTTGGGATACCTACTTTCGAAAGAAGGGAGAAGACTGACACCAGAAAGAATAGAGAGTATCGCTGATATGCCTATTCCAAAAACAGAGAAAGGAGTCAGAGCCATAATAGGTATGGCTTCCTATTGCCGGCAGTGGATAATAAACTTTGCAATGATTTTGAAACCAATGGTGGCATTGACAAAAAAGGATGTTGTGATGCCTTTGCAATGGAATGAAGAATGCCAAAAAGCATTTGATCTGCTCAAAACTGCATTGTGCTCCACCCCAGTTTTGGGCACACCAAACTATGAAAACATTTTTTAGATTGTTTGTGCATGAGGATGAAGGCTGCGCGTTGGCTGTTTTGACGCAGGAACAAGGTGGAAGAAATAGACCATGTGGTTATTTTTCTTCCACGCTGGACCCTGTCGTTTGCACCTTACCACGTTGTTTGCGAGCTGTTGCAGCGACTGCTGTGTCAGTGAAACAAACAGAAGGAATTGTGCGGGGGCACACCTTAATTTTAATGGTGCCACATGCCATAGACGTTCTATTGAATAGAACGCAGACACAACACCTCACGTCCGCTAGATTGACTAGATATGAAATTGTCCTATTTGCACCACACATTCAAATTATGAGGTGTAGCGCTTTGAATCCTGCAAAATTAATGCCACTGCCCAATGAAGAATTAGGTGAGAATGAATCACCACCCCATGATTGTTTAATGGTTACTGAGGAAGAAACGAAAGGAAGAATTCATTTAACAGACAACCCACAGAAAGAGCCAGATGGAGAACTGTTTTGGACGGCTCCTGTTTCAAATTACCTGATGGCACATCAACTGTTGCCTATGCTATTACGACACAGAAAAATATTGTAGAAAGTAAAAGAATTCCCTACAACTCCGCACAGGCAGCGGAGATAATTGCATTAACCAGAGCATGTGAAATATCTGAAAATCTGAGTGTAAACATATATACTGACAGCCAATATGCCTTTGGGGTGGTACACAACTTTGGCCGACTCTGGGCGGAGAGGGGTTTCTTGACATCACATGGAACCAGAATTCAACATGGGCCTTTGATTGTACGATTGCTGTCTGCACTTACGTGTCCAAAGCGCCTAGCAATAGTGAAATGCGAGGCGCATAAAAAGGTAACATGTAAAGTGGGAGAGGGAAACGCATTTGCAGACAGGATTGCGAAGCAAACTGCCACTGATTTGAATACGAAGATGTTAACAGAACAGTCAGAGGAAGTGCCTGCATGATAGAGGATGGGATTGCCACTGCTAAAGAGATGCAGGCAGAAGCCACTGCTGATGAAATACGAAAATGGGCTGAGGGCTCCGTAGAACTAGATGTGGAAGGTTGCTGGGTGGACAAGAAAAGTAGAAATTGGATGCTGCCCAACTCCTATGTAACCGCGATGGTCACAATGGCTCACAGCCCCACATACTTTTGAGCAAAAAAGATAGTCCAGCACTTAGACACAGTATGGAAAAACACACACATAAAGAGAAATGCAGAAAGACTGGTACAGAATTGCATTATGTGTCTACAACACAATGGCCCTCATTACGACCCTGGCCCCTTGTCCGTTTACGCCATGGCGGATGGTGGACTTACCGCCCCATTCCGAGGTCGGCGGGGCGGTAAGTCCCCATTGACCCATTTACCCTTCCCCATTCCCATTTCGGCCCCATAGGGTATAATGGGAGTGGGAAAGGAGTTAATTACGCCACCGTAAATTACGGTGGCGTAATTAACACCAAGGTCCCATAGCGCCATGGATTTTTACGCCCGCAAAAAGCGGGCGGAAAAATGACCATGGCGCTATGGGAACTCGTAGTTGGCGGTAAGGGGTCGGCGCAGCTAACGCTGGCGCAAACCCCTTACCGCCAGGGTCCTAATGAGGCCCAATGTGGGGAAGGGGACAGTGACTCCAACAGTTACTTTTGGCACACCTTCTATGCCATTCAAGGTAATCCATTTTGATTTCATAGAAATGGAAGGGTGTCAAAACTTGAGATACATTCTAGTGGTTGCGTGTGCGTTCAGTAAGTGGGTGGAGGCATCTTCATTGAAGGACTGCACTGCCATGAGCACCGCAAAAGTGATGTTGAAGGAATACTTTTCGTGGTTTGGCCTGCCCCGAATCATATGGTCAGATAATGGGCCACATGTTGTGGGCGAAGTGGTACTACAGATTTGCTCAGGTCTCCAGATTGACAAACAATTCCATTGCGCCAGACATCCCATGAGTGGCGGTCTTGTTGTGTGCCAAAATTCCATACTGAAAGCCAAAATTAGCAAAGTTTGTGCAGGGAATAGGTCGCGTTGGACAGACGCATTGCCCCTAGTGTTATTGTGCATGCGCACATCTGTGCAAGCAAGGACTGGTCTCTCCCCTTACGAAATAGTGATGGGGAGGCCGGCGAATGTTTGGTGTGCACCACAGCCGAGGCGATTGAGAGAAGTCGAGTATCCTGTGTCCAGTACATATTGTAACCTGTTAATACAGAAATTGCATTTGATTCATCAGCAGGTGCAGGAGGCTCTTCCATCAGATATATTGGTGCAGGGCATTTGCTGCAGCCAGGCGACTGGATCCTGGTGAAAAATTTTGAAAGGAAGTCATCGCTTGCACCCAGATGACGTGGACCATACCAAGTACTTTTAGCAACACAAAAAGCAGTCCGCGTGGACGGTAGGAAGGCATGGATACATGCCACGCATACGAAGAAAGTTCCATCGTCCTTGAAAGAACTGCCCGATCCAGACGACCAGAAAGAGGCAGCTGTTTCTGAAACTAAGGAAATTGTTGCCAGTTCTTTGCCGCAAAATCTGTCTGATCCTGAAACAAAGCCTGGAAAGATTGCTATAAAAGAGGAAGGCTAAGAGTGCCCCAACATTGCCCAGCAGAATCTGCATCACTGCTGGCTCACACCAAGCCCGCATCGACACTTTGGCACCCATCACTTATCGTTGCGCCACAGGCTGACACTGAGCCTAAATCCGGAAGTGCACCTGCACTATTCATTGACCACACAGTACCAGGAGTAAGGCGGTTTAATTTACGGTCTCAAAGCAAGGAGTGATCAAATCTTCGTATTCTTGATCTTTGTTGCCTCTGTTTCCCATCACGGATGAAGTGGGAACCGGAGGCCTAGGGGACAGAGGTGTGGGAGTTGTGCAAATTCGACAGCTCAAGAACGCGGCTCCGCGGTGCTATCTTTGAAAAATCCATGTGTATATCACCCTTCACGGGCAAGAGGGGTTCATATGGTATGAAGGCAATTGATAACTGCTCTGGAGTTCTTTGAGCAATGTGCAGAAGCACAACAAATCTTGCCCAACGTATAGCAATCCAGGGTGCTGAGAACTGGCGAAACACTTTGTTGATATTCTTGAACTTACTGATATTCGAACGAGTGCAAGAGTAAGAGGTATTCACGGCAAACATTGTTGGAGAAGAAGAATCAAGAAAAATGCCTGCACCAGCTTCTGCCCCCTCCTGCACCACTGCTGATAATGAGTTAGCTATAGAACCTGTAAGGTTACAGAAAAAACACTGTTGGAAAAATTGTATGCTGATCCTAACAATAGTCATTTGCGTTATGAGAATATTACCACCGATAATGACAGTTTTGGTACTATGGTATTTAGAAGAAATGCATCCATTAGAAGTATTCTTACCTATTAGAAATATTTCTACCACTGAAAGGCCGGTCCATGTAATTACGTACACTCTGTCCCCAATCAAAGAGAGACACAGGGAAGGATATGGAAATAACACACTACTGCTAATAATGAACATGACACACTCAATTCTGAGAAAAAACAATTGTTGGGTGTGTGCTCACTTACCACAGCATGGTGGTAAGGTAATAGGTTGGTATGTGCAGCCACTGCCATTGAGTTCTGCATGCTACACTTCCTTAAGTGCATTGTATTATGGAAAATGGAACAAAAGTGAAACGGGTCAATTAGACAGAACGAACATGAATGAATTTGAGGAGATAATTATGAAACTTGTAGGTTGCTCTATATTTCATAAAACACGATTGATAACACCAGTAGTTATGCCACACGATAGATTGTTTGTGCCATATAAATCATCTGTAAACACGTTTCATATGAATCTAGAAGGAAATAAAGATACAGTACCCCCCTCCTATACAGTGAACTATAGTCCACGCTCTGTCCCCTTTTGCTTAAAGAAGAAGGGCTCCTATTCAGTGGGGACATTTACTAGATGCATGAATATAGCGTTCCTTGACAAAGAGGAAGAACCAGTGTATGTAGGTGACCCTGTTTATTTCATATGTGGAGAAAAAGCTTATCCCTGGTTACCTAGAAACTGGGGAGGTACTTGTTATTTGGGGATTCTGTTTCCAGGGGTGTTTCTTTCAAGAACAGCCGACATAGCCAAACTATCTAGATCAAGACCACGACGGGACGTGTTGGGTGTCCTGACCCAACTTTGAGCTATCATGCTGCAACATTTGGTGCTGTGGGCTTAGAAAATCCAAGATAGCCAAAAAGCCCACATGTGCGCCAGAATCCAGGAGAACCACGCAGTTTGTGCGCACACCAAAATGGTTGCCTAACTTGCCACCCACCAGTGCGAGCATGATGGGCCAGGGTGCCATGAGTGGAATGGGTGCCAAAGGTAAAACAGCAGTGCCTGTTAGCTAAAAAAAAAACGCTTTAAAATTACCTTTGGTTTCTCTGAATGCCAGCTCAAAATGCCTATTTTCAAACATTGCAACACATCCAAAAATCTCACTGAACACCAGCAGACATCTGGCAGAATGAAGTTTTGTGTGCCTACAAAATCTGGGAAGATGAAGAGCCCAAAATAATGTTGATAACAAGACTGGCTGAGTGCTAAACTGAACTGAAAGACACTAAAATCGAAATGTTTAGAATAAATGGGTGTCACATAGTCTGTCACTGTTGAAATGTCATAGTTTTGAACTTAGAATCAGCATTCTAGCTGCATGTGTAAAACTTGTAAGTTTGATTTAAACTGGGAACCCAAAATGACATGTAGCTAAAAACTGGCTTAAAGAGATTCCAATTCTGCCTGACATCTACCCCCACAGGAGTTGAAACTTGATCAGCAGGTTACCAGGCCTGGCTGCATTCTGTTGCCCCTGCCAAAAGGAGGTCACACACTCTCTGATTGAATTACCTGGGAACTGCAGGAAACTAAACAAAGGGCCCAGGCAGATGGTTTATTGGGGGGGTCGTAAATGGCTTCCTTTTGAACAAAGCCCTTCCTTGACTCAGGCAGATGGTTTATTGGGGGGGGGGTCATAAAGTGGCTTCCTCTTGGCAGAAACGGGGATGGGCAGCCCCCTCTGAGGACAGGCTGAGCTTAAAGAAAGTGGACAGACTGGTTTCTCCACCATGTGACCTGGGAAGACACTCCCCTGTTGGCCAGAATATGATTTTAAGAAAGATGTACAACTCATGGTGCGGACTTGTCAAAATTATCTAAATGATACCATAATTCTTGTGATTTTTCTGCCCACATTTTAAGAGGTTTTAGGACTGGGTGGTATGATCTGGGGGTTTTTACGAGCGAAAAAGAGGCTGTTACTCTAAATGTATGCATGTTAAAAATCTGACACTTCCTTATCTAAATGCCCACATGCCTTGCACACAATTGTATACATTTGGAGAAAAATCCGATATGGGGAAAGCTACTAAAAAGCGCAAAAAGTTGCCATTTCTTTACCCAAGCTCCTAGAAATGCCAGGGTCGGAACAGTGCCTCCCATCAGTAATGCATGATGTGTGTATGCAATGACAAACAACTGTGTATCTGTGGAATATGTATTTGGGTCAAATATAGATTTGTGTGCAATTTGACAGGGGAGTGTCCTTTCTGCAAGCCATAAAACAGCATCACCCTGACTCACATTTCCTTTCCCCTATCAAGGAAGAGAGAAAAGCTTGACCAATGATCAGTTGAGAGAGGGGTTGGCTTAGTGATGCTGCGCACACACCCACTTTCAAAAGACATAAAAAGAGCCACTGGAAGCTAGAGAGGACATTCAAATCCAGTTGCTGCGGAGCGTTTTGCCGGACCACACAACATCCAGAAGATACCAGTTCCAGACTGACTCCAGCTACATACTCTAGAACCTAGAACTTATACTTTAGAACCTAAATCAGAGGCCTAAAACCACAAGCTGAGTTCTCTGCAGCAGGCCTCAAATCATTGCAAGCTACTCACAGCCGGGCGAGCTGCTTGAATCCCTTGCCAAGAACTTTTGCCAGGACCAGTGCAGAGATCCAGGAGCCATGCAGAGACTGCTGTATCTGGACAGACCAGACCAGTGCCAGACCAGACCAGACCATGCAGAACCGCAGACCCAGAGACCAGATCACTGTGAAGTGCCGCTAGCCTGATTGATCAGATCCGTGACGAGGTCCAGTCCTTCCAAAATATATTGTGAGTACTTAGGTCAGATTGTGACAGAAATAAGCTCTTAGTTTAAAATAATCTAATCCAAACTATTTTAATCTAACCAGAACTGCCTCCTAGAAGTTGCCACTTGTCATTTTGTAAAGCTGCACCACTGTCACTTGTCACTTCTGCAGCTGCATAGCTGTCACTTGTCAATTTGAGTTACTTTAAATCCGAAAAACGACCCTTACAAAACCTTTCATATCTCTGGAACCGTTTGTCCTAGGAACTTGGTTTAACTTTCCTCTGAAAGCTTAGGATCTGAGCTTATACTTTGCCGTAATTGCGATTCACGCACTCGCGAATTTTACCACGATTTGCGATTTGGTTAAAAATCCAGCCACGTGTAACCATCAGCAGTCATTTCTTTCCTTGCTAAAAATTCGTTTGCCTCTTAATCACCATCTCTGAATCATTGCTAAAGTGAGCCTGAACTCATCCCAAGTATCTCTCACTCACCCTGAACCTCCTAAAGGAAATTAAAACCATTTTCAGCATATTTTTCACTTCCTTGCCACCACATTCAAAGCACTTGGGCCGGTGTTTTAAAACTCATACCTGATTTCTCTAAGTTGCTGGGGGGGGGGGGGTTGAACTGAATTATATTTGATTGCATTTCTAAGAACTGTGCTCTCCTCTTCATCTCCTTACATTGCATAAAGGGGGGTGGTGAATTGTCAAAGAAAAGTGATTGCTTGTTTTGTTGAAGTCATATCAAGTTATTTCTGTACTGCATTTATTCCACCTTGCATTTCCTTGAACCGTATAAAGCATTCTCTACCCCTTTATTCTTCTGTTCCTATTCACAAGTGTGCTACCTCATCCTCTATACTACTCCTGAGTAACCAAATCAGTTTACTAGTAGAACATTATTCATTGTTGATTACTGCTCATATTCTTAAGTGTGATATTAAATATTAATTTATTATAAGAGTGTGATAGAGATACCGTTATATTTCTCAAATAAACCTTTTAAACTTGCAAAACAGAACTACTTCTTGGCTCAGTGGTGTCAGGGGGATTCTAAGAGAGGGGTGTTATATAGGGGTAGTCGTCCAGAACTCATGAACTGGACATAAAGATATATCGATAAGGGTTTCCATTCAGTATCCCAGACTAGGCATTGACTTAGCTGTAGTGTTGAATTGAATCTTCTTACAGACGAGGAGGGAAGATTAATTGTGGAGGACATAGCAAAATCATTTATACCATTTTGGGGCCAAGCAATAAACTCCTATAATATAAGACTGTCCAGAATATTAGAGAAAACGATAAATGGGACAACAGACATATTATACAACATGACATTGGAGGAAAAAGGAATTAGATTGATGACACTCCAAAATAGGATGGCTCTTGACATAATTTTGGCTGATCGTGGGGGAGTTTTCAAAATCGTGGGATCATTGTGCTGCGTATTTCTAAGTGACTCATCGCCTACTATTTTTGAGGCCATAAAAAAGTTTTGAGATCCGACCTCCATCCTCCAGAAGGTAGTTGGGAATTAAACATAAGCTCCTGGTTTTGGGAAACATTACGCTCATGGGGATGGAAACTAGTAGCAATCCTAGTAGCAGTACTAGGAATATTTATGACATGTTGTTGTTGCATACACTGTTTAGCAATAATTTGCACTGAAATAAGTGAGGCGTGTCTACATACAGTAACAAAAAAAAAACACTCCTGGGTTGAATACTCAAATGAATCATGAAATGAAGACAGTGAAAGAATTCAAGTCAATAAATATCGATGACAATGATGACGATTATAGTAGTATGCAAAGTTCGGAATCAGATACTTGGTCAGAAGAGGATGCAATGAATGGATGAGGCATTTGGCTCAAGGCCAAGAGGAGGGTTTGTGAGTCTAGAAAATATCCTCCCATAGCATAGGCAATGTATTTTGTTGGCCGAAGACCAACCACCTCATATATTCGGTATTAGGAATACAGATTCAAAAGCATGACCAAAGTATGTCCATTTTGTTCGGAATAGAATTCGCCATTCTTTCTCGTTTTCGCTTCTTGCTTTCTGTTCTGCTTTGCTGTAAGCTTATTCTATTCCGTTATTTTATTTCTGCTCATGCATAGAGCAAGGCCACAAGATACATGTTGAAACACAACGCAGGCAATCCAGACAGCAATGCCCGGTCTCCTCCCCCACAAGTCCTTGGAAGGAAGCAACAAGGCATTTAATTACTACGCAGGTGCCAGCTAGTCTCACTGATGCAGTAGTGGTTTGAATTATGCTCTCTTTTACGACCCCCCTTCACTGAGCCCTGTAGAGCGAGTTGACCCCTAGCACACAAATAGAAACTGGAAGATAGCAAGGCCTGGAATGTGTCTCACCCATGCACGTAGCTTGCTTGGAAGAACAAGAGCAGTGTGTTCCCTAAAAGAAAGAATCATGTCTGCAAATCCGCAGATTGCAAACTGTTGCTAAATAAATGTCTGAATGTGTCATATTTGTCACAATTGTCAATCATCTAATTCATTTCAAAGGAAATACATTATGGGCTGTATTGAACATATCATTACTGATAGGGGGATGTTCGTTTTGTATATGTGTAACTATTGTACAATGTTGGTGCTCTTGTGTCCCTCGGTGTCTGGAGACACACGTCGCGGGACGTGAGACCCACTTGGCCAACTGAGACTATTTGCTTTGCAATGAACCCTAGCTTTTCGTGTCTGGCGTATCAGTTTGTGTGTGGTGATTGTGCCTTGTTTCCATACGCGAGGGTCCCCTAGGGGCCCCATCAGAGGCAGACCCTATTAATTCTCCTGGCCTGGTGGAGCCTCGGCAGAGTGTGGCTGAGTGTTTTGGTGTTTGGGTGTGCAGCTTGCCGGGGCTCACCTGTTTGCCATTGCCTTACCCTCTACGTTGAGGCGGTAAATACTTACTGTCTCCACGCCTTTTAAGGAATCTGCCATCTGAATCTGTGTGAATATGGACCTTTGTATTGTGTGATTACTTCTTGCCTCGCCTCCTTCTACTGCAACCTATGCCAAAACGCAGAGCACCCACTGCTGCCACTGCAGGTGTGGATAAACGTGCAATGGTGGGTAGGCGTTGGCTATTGTCTAATCCTCTGCCGTCTTCTTAATCACTTGTAGAGGTAACAATGACTTGGGGAAGGCCAATATGGAACTCCAACATAACCTGCCTCCTCCACTCGTTACCGATGGCTACCTCCACTTGGTGGCTTCTGAACCGTCATTTATTGAAACTCACAATAAAGGCCCAAAGAGGTCATCATGTCCCACACCAGGATGCCCCCAAGTACCATGGAGCTTGCTGACCAAACCGGGATTAATAAGCATGATAATAAAAACACTGACTACTATCAAGCTCAGGGACCTCTAAGTAAAGAAGTGGAGCTTGCTGACCAAACTGGGTTTAATAAGCATGAGAGGAAAAACACTGACTACTATCAAGCTCAGGGATCTCTATGTAAAGAAGTGGAGCTTGCTGACCAAACTGGGATTAATAAGCATGATAAGAAAAAACTGACTACTATCAAGCTCGGGGATCGCTAAATAAAGAAGCGGAGCTTGCTGACCAAACTGGGATTAATAAGCATGATAGGAAAAACCCTGACTACTATCAAGCTCAGGGATCTCTAAGTAAAGAAGTGGAGCTTGCTGACAAAATTGGGATGAATAAGCATGATAAGGAAAGTGCTGACTACTATCAAGCTTAGGGATCTCTAAGTAAATAAGTGGAGCTTGCTGACCAAACTGGGATCTCTAAGTAAAGAATTGGCCATCAACATTTGTGCTGATCTAGTGTAAGAGCTACAGCGGTGGTTCCCTTTTTAGGGTCATAAACGATTGAAACAGTGGTTAAGGCGCTGATCCCTCCAAACATAGATCAATTTGCTGATCTTTCAGAGGTGAATACTAGTTCAGCCATACTGAGTGCATCCCTTATGTTTTCCCAGGTTTTCCGGCTGCTACAGAGGCAGTGTTATCATCCACAGTGGATATCTCAGCCCATTCAGCAATGGCCATGCCGCAGGACTGTAAGAATACATCGATACAGGTGATTCGCAGCAATTGGCTTCCAGCCATTCTTTCCTGGAACTTCTTAGGCCAGACACATCTTTACAGCTGGTGACCTGCTGGAGGAAGAGAGCCATAATACTCAGGAGCATGTGGTTATTAACTCTTCAGCTGTCATGCTCTCTATCCAGGATACTTTACTAATGCAATTGACCACCAAGTCCGACGCCACTGCTGCTCAGCTAAATGCACTCTGTACCAACATTGAGAAGAGAGCCCATCCACTGTACAAGCTGTTGAAGACCTTTGATCCTTTGGACCGAGGCCACTGCTGCTCAGCTGCCACTGCTGATCTGCTAAACTCACGCTGCACCAATGTTGAGAAGAGAGCAGATCCATTGTACAAGCCGTTGAAGTCCTCTGATTCTTTGGTCAGAGGCATGGACATTATCAGCAGAAAAGTCAAGATAATCTCTGCTCTGACTCAGGTACACACGCAGAAGCAGAAGAACAGTAGGCATCATGCCAGTGCGCCCAAGACAGATGACATACCTGGCATGGACCCTGACACTACTACTTGGCATCAATGGAAAAGAAAGGATGCTGTGAGACAGGCTGTTATGTACGAGAACTTGTCAGACAGAAAATGGAAGTCAAGAAAGGTCCCTTACATGTTGCCCTCCTCAGTGTGGAAATCACACAGTGATAAATATAAAGAATTCCATGTCTGCGCATTTATGGAACTGTGCAGCGACTGCCCCTATTGGGATCAAGAGCTTTGGGGAAAAAGTGCTTGTTGGAGCACTTGCCCAACACAAGTTAAACAGGGCTCTTAAGGATCAGAATAAGTGTGTACCAGCAAAGCTGCAACAAAACACGAATAATGACATTCAAACGTGGCAAATAAGCTGTGGGATGGCAAGTAACCAACTAATCTCTGGCGGGCTGACGGCAACTGCTGAGGATCCTCTTTATAATCTTGAAGCTCTGTTTGCACACAAAGCAGCAGCTGCCCATGGGGAAGTGAATCGAGCGTCTCTGAACAACGTCATGACTCAGGTGGACTTGGGCTGCATTGGTGTCAAAGCAGCAGCTGCCTATGAGGAAGTGAATCGAGCATCTAGGAAGAGCGTTATGACTCAGGAGGACTTGGGCTGCAATGGCGTCAAAGCAGCAGCTGCCTATGAGGAAGTGAATTGAGCGTCTATGAACAGCGTTATGACTCAGGTGGTCTTGGGCTGCATTGGAGTAACAGCAGCAGCTGCCTATGGGGAAGTGAATCGAGCGTCTCTGAACAACGTGGTGACTCAGGTGGACATGGGCTGCATTGGCTTCAATGCTCCCACTGCTCATAGAGCCGTGGTCTCCTCAGATATCATTAAGGTTCTGCAGGTCCAGAGCCGTGGTCTCATCAGAAATTGTTAAGGTTCTGCAGGTCCATAGCCGTGGTCTCCTCAGATATCATTAAGGTTCTGCAGGTCCAGAGCCGTGGTCTCATCAGAAATTGTTAAGGTTCTGCAGGCCCAGAGCCGTGGTCTCCTCCGATATCGTTAAGGTTGTGCAAATCCAGAGCGATGGTCTCCTCAGATATTGTTAAGGTTCTGCAGGTCTCCAGAGCCGTGGTCTCCTCATATATCGTTATGGTTCTGCAGCTCCAGAGCCGTGGTCTCCTCAGATATCGTTATGGTTCTGCAAGTCCAGAGCCGTGGTCTCCTCAGATATCATTATGGTTCTTCAGGTCCAGAGCCGTGGTCTCTTCAGATATCGTTAAGGTTCTGCAAATCCAGAGCAATGGTCTCCTCAGATATTGTTAAGGTTCTGCAGGTCTCCAGAGCCGTGGTCTCCTCAGATATCTTCATGGTTCTGCAGGTCCAGAGCCGTGATCTCCTCAGATATCGTTATGGTTCTGCAGCTCCAGAGCCGTGGTCTCCTCAGATATCGTTATGGTTCTGCAAGTCCAGAGCCGTGGTCTCCTCAGATATCATTATGGTTCTGCAGGTCCAGAGCCGTGGTCTCCTCAGATATCGTTAAGGTTCTGCAGGTCCATAGCATATTCTGCTAGGGCAGCAGACTTTACTTAAATCGCTCTCACTTCCTTGATCTCTTACAAAATATTATTCCCCTACGTTACATCAGAAGCAGTGACATTAGGCTTGTGGATATATGTGAGAATACTACTGAAGCCACTATTTTTGACCATTTCTTTACAGATGACATCCTGTCGTATATGTAGGGACATCGGAAGGCAATATATAAACTGGGCTATGAATGCTCTGTCATTGAGCTTACAGGTTTTAATGGGCATAAATATTCGGATCTGTTAGTGGGGATAAGAGAGCTCTTAGGTGATCCAGTGGGATGACAATCGGATACAGCAACATGGAGACCTTTCTGTCACTAAAGGAGGCACCACTGCAACCCAAACAAGGCCTGTGTGTTCTGATCTTGTTGAAAATGCTTGTGAGACATAGGGGGATGAGTCCCACCGGGAATGGTTAGCGAATATGGTTGAGATGCGGGGGGCTGCTCATCCCTAACCCAGGATCAACATCACCATTCCTGCTATTAAATTGGAATACCAGGGGCACGTACATTTATTCAATCACGATTTTCTTCTGGATCCCACCGACAGCTTTAGTATAATTATGCTCCAGGAGACCTGGGTAACAAATCCCCTTGCGGTTCACGAGTGGAGCATCTTGATCTGACAGACAGTGCAGGGCCCCAGAGGACATCCCAAGGGGGGCCTAGCACTCTGGGTTAAGAACATCATGGGTCTTGTGGAAGTGCCTTCCTCTTCGGTTAACATTTGAATCGCGAAGTTTCTCTCCCCGATGAATCTGCTTCCACTGACCCTTGTGAGGTATTTCTAATAAACGTATACATACCCCCATATGAAGGGAGTTTTTCTCTTATGCACAGGGAATTGGAGGCAACCTTGAATGATCTAAATTTCGGGGGTCCGGTTTTTCTATGTGGGGATTGTCAACGCTAAAATTCCAATGTATTGTATTTCTCCCATGGGTGAAATGTTGGTTAATGAGGGGCCAATGCAGAGCTGGGGTTCTGCGCGGGCCGTCCGATGGGGTATGAGTTGGAGCTGTTTGTTGTCTTTGAATGGATTCCAATTGGTCAATGGTGCTTGTCCTTCCGATATCCGCTTAATTACGCGTGGTTAGAGAATGGTGGGAGTAGCATACTGGATTATATGTTCGTTGCTAATTCGGCCACCCTTGCAGTTGATATGTGTGTACATCAGTGTCTCAAGAGGGGCCAGTTTCCTCTTATAGCACCAGACCTACTGGTCACCCAAGAGTTAATTCCAGCAGAGACTGTATCATTTGGAGCAACCAGAATATACTCAAGGCCTCGATGGTAGCGCAGGATATCCTGATCACTTATATCCCAGCAAATGTCTTTTTCTGAGGAGTGTGCGCTTTCGGCAATTTGAAATATCTATGACAAGTATTCAAAAGTGCTCTCTGGCAAGCAAGCACTCCACAAGCAGGGTGGTACTTGTCTCAAAGAAACCTCAGCATCCTCAAAGAAACCTCAGCGCCACCCATATGACAAGGAAATTAGGAATAAAAGAGGGAGCTGAGTCGTGAACTACGCACTATAGCTAAATTCAAATTACATCCAGATGCATACAGCTGTAAACTGAAGGTTGCAAAACAAAATTACCATCAATGGTTAAAAAACCACAGGTATGCATCTGAATGTTCACGTTGGCCCGACTTGGTGCAGGCGTCCCTCTCTAATAATATTATTGAATTTTGGAGGATTGTAAATGGTAGGGATTCTGTTTTAGAGATATAAATGGAGTACATGAATTGGGCTGTATTTTGCATGCCCAGCAGGTGTTTAGGGTCACCCAGTGGATGCCTCCAGTCTGGATTATTGCCATTATTCACTTAATCCTGAGGAGATCCACAGGATCATTGGAGCTAGTAAATCCTCTAGGGCTCCTGGTCCCGATGAGATTTGCAGTACCATCATTAAATCGTATCCTGTAGTCTGGTCCCACACCCTACATCGGCTATTCCGTTGTATTGAGGTTTTGAAAAATATAACAGCCTCTTGGAGAGATAGCATAATTGTTCCGGTCTTAAAGAGGGTAACCTTGAGAATCCAAAAAACTATCGTCTCCTCACCATGCTGGAATTGCCTGTGAAGATCTTCACCCGGGTCCTCCTTCAAGAGCTCGAGGACTTGGCAGAATCTTCCAATATCATCCCTTATAACCAGACAGAGCTCTGGAAGAACTCTCACCATCATAAGAGTCCTTGCTATGACTACCATTATTCAACAAGCATGGATGATTAGGAACCTCCTGGTCTATGTGGAATACATCGATTACATCGACACTGTGGATTGTATAGGCTGTGGGGAAAGTTGCTTAATCTGAATACCCTCTGGTTTATTAAGGATGATCTTCCTTCTGCACACACAGACCAGGGTTAAGATCAGATTGAACCAGCATGGCGGGACTACCTCATGGATCCCAATTTATAAAGGCTTCAAACAAGGCTGCACATTAGCCCCTAAGCTATTTAACTTATATCTCTCGAATTTGAGTGCAGCTCTTAATAACTCTCTCGCTATTCCACCTAAACTAGGCTCCATCCCTATACAGTGGCTAGGCTATGTGGACGATCTGGTTATCATGGATCTTACACCCAGAGATTTGCAATCTTCCCTGAATAAACTGAAAGCGTATGCCAACGCTAATTCACTCGTCATACACATCTCTAAAACCAAAATTATGGTTAGTAAAAAAGTCAACAATGTGAGATGGGAGATGGCAGGGGCCAAACCTGAACTGGTCCCCTCATATAAATATCTGGGCATTGACCTTGATTGTAAACTAAGTGGTGTCCTACATCTGGATGAAGTCAAACTGAAGACCCATGTGACCATGGCTCGTATCCGCTCTTACGCCCAAAAGGCTGGGGGGTTTTCGACGGGTTCTATAGTACAACTTTATCAAGCTAGACTCGGTCCTACGTTCTGGAGCCCAAATATGGGCAACAGCACATTTTGAAGTGACGTGTAAACTTGAACGCTCTTTGTTGAAGAGCCCTTCACGTCTTCCATCTCGTACTGCCATTGAAATGGTTTGTCTGGAGTACAATTTCACAGCCATTTGTTGTAAAATACATCTGAGCTGTCTGACCTTATTATGGAATCTAGTTAATGCTCTGGAAAACTCCCTTCAGGGCTTAATTAATTACGCCTACACAGGGTCGGACTGCGGCATAACATTGTCTCGGGCACCAACAAAAAAGTGGCCCACAGTTGCAAATGGGAATTAATTCCTTTTGTGACGCAGTTTGAATAGTACCCAAGGGGGAGGGTTTGACAAAATGTGATTCAAACCGTACATTTTTTAATGTATATTTATTCAGCAACACTGGTCAAAACTATTAGCTGCATAGTGAAGTAACTCATCAGACTGGCCCACATTGGCCAAAAAAGTGCCCCACTTTGACCCAAAAAACTTGTCCACGCAAGCATTTTGGGTTTTTTGGTTCGGCCCTGGGCCTATTGCCCTATAAGCCAGGCCAAGCCTGTACCTAAAAGACCTGAGCCACCTTGATGCCATTTAGTAGCATTGTTAAACTTTGCACTAGGGCAAAGAATTGGCTTACAATCGCTCCTGGGAACCTACTGGGAACTCCATTTTTCAGTTATAAAACGTCCCTGAAAGACATTCTAGCTCGGCCATGGCAGGGAACAGGTGTTAGTCAATCTTGCCACATAAAATCACGCAGTGGAATTTGTCACCTATATACAGGATAGGCAGCTCACGCCTATTTATATCTAACCATATGTGGGTAACTATATGGTTTGGGATATAAGATTGAAATTGAACACTGTCAGAACGAGGGAAATTGAGGGGCCCTGTTACCACATGTCAAGGGAAAGTAGGGAATGTCGTTTATGTGGAGAGGCAGCGCTGGAGTCTGTGAGGCATCTATTGTGTGATTGTGTCTCTCTTCAGACATTAAGGGCGGGTGCACTACGAGCTGCAGGAATGACGAGGTCCATGCCCACTGACCATGTGTGGGAAGTGTTTATGGGTGGGAAACACCAAAGCAGTTTTTCAGTTTTAGGTCCGGCTACAAATGACTCTGAGAACTTCAAGTGAACTGTAAACTCTTTACCTGGTTTAGGCTTATTAGATACAGTTCTTAGAGTCAGGGAAGTCATGTGGAATATAGGACACCCACCGGCACCCTCTCCAGGGCTCACATCTTTACAACTGACAACCCAGGAACACTCACTCTTGGGTGCACATTCTCTGCTCTGCCTTCCATCTCAGCATTCCACTCACTGGCACCTGATGCAGGCAGAGCTCAGCACAACAGCTGTATTATTTACTTTACCATGTTGTGGAGGACATTTGTATTCAATTTTAGTATGAGTGTATGGACTCCTCTATTTTAATTTTGAATTGTCGGAATATACTATGGTACAACTGTATGTGAAAAGTTTAAGAAACTATAACACAATACAAAAGAAAACATGGCCATCTTAATAAACTGTGAAGCGATGATGACTTCAAAGCATATGTATTTATTTATTTTCACATTTATAGCAGCCCTCGGGCCTCTAGGCGCTAGTTGCGTTATCGGATAGAACATTTACATAACAGATACATTATCAATGCATATCAACTGCCTGTCTGTTCTGTGCGTGAGGAAATATTTCAAAATAACGCGGTTGTGACGTGTATGCTCATATGGATGGCTGCAGTGACACGCCTGTGACGTGTATGCTCATATGGATGGCTGCAGTGACACGCTTGTGACGTGTATGCTCATATGGATGGTTGCAGTGACACGCTTGTGACGTGTATGCTCATATGGATGGTTGCAGTGACACGCTTGTGACGTGTATGCTCATATGGCTGCAGTGACACGCTTGTGCCGTGTATGCTCATATGGCTGCAGTGACACGCTTGTGCCGTGTATGCTCATATGGCTGCAGTGACACGCTTGTGCCGTGTATGCTCATATGGTTGCAGTGACACGCCTGTGACATGTATGCTCATATGGATGGCTGCAGTGACACGCCTGTGACGTGTATGCTCATATGGTTGCAGTGACACGCCTGTGACGTGTATGCTCATGTGGATGGTTGCAGTGACACACTTGTGCCGTGTATGCTCATATGGCTGCAGTGACACGCTTGTGCCGTGTATGCTCATATGGCTGCAGTGACACGCTTGTGCCGTGTATGCTCATATGGTTGCAGTGACACGCCTGTGACGTGTATGCTCATATGGATGGCTGCAGTGACACGCCTGTGCCGTGTATGCTCATATGGCTGCAGTGACGCGCCTGTGATGTGTATGCTCATATGGATGGCTGCAGTGACATGCCTGTGCCGTGTATGCTCATATGGATGGTTGCAGTGACACGCTTGTGACGTGTATGCTCATATGGATGGTTGCAGTGACACGCCTGTGACGTGTATGCTCATATGGATGGTTGCAGTGACACGCTTGTGACGTGTATGCTCATATGGATGGTTGCAGTGACATGCTTGTGACGTGTATGCTCCTATGGATGGCTGCAGTGACACGCTTGTGACGTGTATGCTCATATGGCTGGTTGCAGTGACACGCCTGTGCCGTGTATGCTCATATGGATGGTTGCAGTGACACGCTTGTGCCGTGTATGCTCATATGGATGGTTGCAGTGACACGCTTGTGACGTGTATGCTCATATGGATGGCTGCAGTGACACGCCTGTGACGTGTATGCTCATATGGATGGCTGCAGTGACACGCCTGTGACGTGTATGCTCATATGGATGGTTGCAGTGACACGCTTGTGCCGTGTATGCTCATATGGATGGTTGCAGTGACACGCTTGTGACGTGTATGCTCATATGGATGGCTGCAGTGACACGCCTGTGACGTGTATGCTCATATGGATGGCTGCAGTGACACGCCTGTGACGTGTATGCTCATATGGATGGTTGCAGTGACACGCTTGTGACGTGTATGCTCATATGGGTGGCTGCAGTGACACGCCTGTGACGTGTATGCTCATATGGATGGTTGCAGTGACACGCCTGTGATGTGTATGCTCATATGGCTGCAGTGACACGCTTGTGACGTGTATGCTCATATGGTTGCAGTGACACGCCTGTGCCGTGTATGCTCATATGGATGGTTGCAGTGACACGCCTGTGACGTGTATGCTCATATGGATGGTTGCAGTGACACGCTTGTGACGTGTATGCTCATATGGATGGTTGCAGTGACACGCTTGTGACGTGTATGCTCCTATGGATGGCTGCAGTGACACGCTTGTGACGTGTATGCTCATATGGCTGGTTGCAGTGACACGCCTGTGCCATGTATGCTCATATGGATGGTTGCAGTGACACGCCTGTGACGTGTATGTTCCTATGGATGGTTGCAGTGACACGCTTGTGCCGTGTATGCTCATATGGATGGTTGCAGTGACACGCTTGTGACGTGTATGCTCATATGGATGGCTGCAGTGACACGCCTGTGACGTGTATGCTCATATGGATGGCTGCAGTGACACGCCTGTGACGTGTATGCTCATATGGATGGTTGCAGTGACACGCTTGTGACGTGTATGCTCATATGGGTGGCTGCAGTGACACGCCTGTGACGTGTATGCTTATATGGATGGTTGCAGTGACACGCCTGTGATGTGTATGCTCATATGGCTGCAGTGACACGCTTGTGACGTGTATGCTCATATGGTTGCAGTGACACGCCTGTGCCGTGTATGCTCATATGGATGGTTGCAGTGACACGCCTGTGACGTGTATGCTCATATGGATGGTTGCAGTGACACGCTTGTGACGTGTATGCTCATATGGATGGTTGCAGTGACACGCTTGTGACGTGTATGCTCATATGGATGGTTGCAGTGACACGCTTGTGACGTGTATGCTCATATGGATGGTTGCTGTGACACGCCTGTGACGTGTATGCTCATATGGATGGCTGCAGTGACACGCCTGTGACGTGTATGCTCATATGGATGGCTGCAGTGACACGCCTGTGACGTGTATGCTCATATGGATGGTTGCAGTGACACGCCTGTGACGTGTATGCTCATATGGATGGTTGCAGTGACACGCTTGTGACGTGTATGCTCATATGGCTGCAGTGACACGCTTGTGACGTGCATGCTCATATGGTTGCAGTGACACGCCTGTGACGTGTATGCTCATATGGATGGTTGCAGTGACACGCTTGTGACGTGTATGCTCATATGGATGGCTGCAGTGACACACTTGTGACGTGTATGCTCATATGGATGGCTGCCGTGACACGCCTGTGCCGTGTATGCTCCTATGGATGGTTGCAGTGACACGCTTGTGACGTGTATGCTCATATGGATGGTTGCAGTGACACGCTTGTGACGTGTATGCTCATATGGATGGCTGCCGTGACACGCCTGTGCCGTGTATGCTCCTATGGATGGTTGCAGTGACACGCTTGTGACGTGTATGCTCATATGGATGGTTGCAGTGACACGCTTGTGAGTGTATGCTCATATGGATGGTTGCAGTGACACGCCTGTGACGTGTATGCTCATATGGATGGTTGCAGTGACACGCTTGTGACGTGTATGCTCATATGGATGGTTGCAGTGACATGCTTGTGCCGTGTATGCTCATATGGTTGCAGTGACACGCCTGTGACGTGTATGCTCATATGGATGGTTGCAGTGACACGCTTGTGACGTGTATGCTCCTATGGATGGTTGCAGTGACACGCTTGTGACGTGTATGCTCATATGGATGGTTGCAGTGACACGCTTGTGACGTGTATGCTCATATGGATGGTTGCAGTGACACGCCTGTGACGTGTATGCTCCTATGGATGGTTGCAGTGACACGCTTGTGACGTGTATGCTCATATGGATGGTTGCAGTGACACGCTTGTGACGTGTATGCTCATATGGATGGTTGCAGTGACACGCTTGTGACGTGTATGCTCATATGGATGGTTGCAGTGACACGCTTGTGACGTGTATGCTCATATGGATGGTTGCAGTGACACGCCTGTAACGTGTATGCTCCTATGGATGGTTGCAGTGACACGCTTATGACGTGTATGCTCATATGGCTGCAGTGACACGCTTGTGACGTGTATACTCATATGGATGGTTGCAGTGACACGCTTGTGCCGTGTTTGCTCATATGGATGGTTGCAGTGACACGCCTGTGACGCGTATGCTCATATGGTTGCAGTGACACGCCTGTGACGTGTATGCTCATATGGATGGCTGCAGTGACACGCTTGTGACGTGTATGCTCATATGGATGGTTGCAGTGACACGCTTGTGACGTGTATGCTCATATGGATGGTTGCAGTGACACGCTTGTGCCGTGTATGCTCATATGGCTGCAGTGACACGCTTGTGCCGTGTATGCTCATATGGCTGCAGTGACACGCTTGTGCCGTGTATGCTCATATGGTTGCAGTGACACGCCTGTGACGTGTATGCTCATATGGATGGCTGCAGTGACACGCCTGTGACGTGTATGCTCATATGGTTGCAGTGACACGCCTGTGACGTGTATGCTCATGTGGATGGTTGCAGTGACACACTTGTGCCGTGTATGCTCATATGGCTGCAGTGACACGCTTGTGCCGTGTATGCTCATATGGCTGCAGTGACACGCTTGTGCCGTGTATGCTCATATGGTTGCAGTGACACGCCTGTGACGTGTATGCTCCTATGGATGGCTGCAGTGACACGCCTGTGCCGTGTATGCTCATATGGCTGCAGTGACGCGCCTGTGATGTGTATGCTCATATGGATGGCTGCAGTGACACGCCTGTGCCGTGTATGCTCATATGGATGGTTGCAGTGACACGCTTGTGACGTGTATGCTCATATGGATGGTTGCAGTGACACGCCTGTGACGTGTATGCTCATATGGATGGTTGCAGTGACACGCTTGTGACGTGTATGCTCATATGGATGGTTGCAGTGACATGCTTGTGACGTTTATGCTCCTATGGATGGCTGCAGTGACACGCTTGTGACGTGTATGCTCATATGGCTGGTTGCAGTGACACGCCTGTGCCGTGTATGCTCATATGGATGGTTGCAGTGACACGCCTGTGACGTGTATGTTCCTATGGTGGTTGCAGTGACACGCTGTGCCGTGTATGCTCATATGGATGGTTGCAGTGACACGCTTGTGACGTGTATGCTCATATGGATGGCTGCAGTGACACGCCTGTGACGTGTATGCTCATATGGATGGCTGCAGTGACACGCCTGTGACGTGTATGCTCATATGGATGGTTGCAGTGACACGCTTGTGACGTGTATGCTCATATGGGTGGCTGCAGTGACACGCCTGTGACGTGTATGCTCATATGGATGGTTGCAGTGACACGCCTGTGATGTGTATGCTCATATGGCTGCAGTGACACGCTTGTGACGTGTATGCTCATATGGTTGCAGTGACACGCCTGTGCCGTGTATGCTCATATGGATGGTTGCAGTGACACGCCTGTGACGTGTATGCTCATATGGATGGTTGCAGTGACACGCTTGTGACGTGTATGCTCATATGGATGGTTGCAGTGACACGCTTGTGACGTGTATGCTCATATGGATGGTTGCAGTGACACGCTTGTGACGTGTATGCTCATATGGATGGTTGCAGTGACACGCCTGTGACGTGTATGCTCATATGGATGGCTGCAGTGACACGCCTGTGAAGTGTATGCTCATATGGATGGCTGCAGTGACACGCCTGTGACGTGTATGCTCATATGGATGGTTGCAGTGACACGCCTGTGACGTGTATGCTCATATGGATGGTTGCAGTGACACGCTTGTGACGTGTATGCTCATATGGCTGCAGTGACACGCTTGTGACGTGCATGCTCATATGGTTGCAGTGACACGCCTGTGACGTGTATGCTCATATGGATGGTTGCAGTGACACGCTTGTGACGTGTATGCTCATATGGATGGCTGCAGTGACACACTTGTGACGTGTATGCTCATATGGATGGCTGCCGTGACACGCCTGTGCCGTGTTTGCTCCTATGGATGGTTGCAGTGACACGCTTGTGACGTGTATGCTCATATGGATGGTTGCAGTGACACGCTTGTGACGTGTATGCTCATATGGATGGCTGCCGTGACACGCCTGTGCCGTGTATGCTCCTATGGATGGTTGCAGTGACATGTGACGTGTATGCTCATATGGATGGTTGCAGTGACACGCTTGTGAGTGTATGCTCATATGGATGGTTGCAGTGACACGCCTGTGACGTGTATGCTCATATGGATGGTTGCAGTGACACGCTTGTGACGTGTATGCTCATATGGATGGTTGCAGTGACATGCTTGTGCCGTGTATGCGCATATGGTTGCAGTGACACGCCTGTGACGTGTATGCTCATATGGATGGTTGCAGTGACACGCTTGTGACGTGTATGCTCCTATGGATGGTTGCAGTGACACGCTTGTGACGTGTATGCTCATATGGATGGTTGCAGTGACACGCTTGTGACGTGTATGCTCATATGGATGGTTGCAGTGACACGCCTGTGACGTGTATGCTCCTATGGATGGTTGCAGTGACACGCTTGTGACGTGTATGCTCATATGGATGGTTGCAGTGACACGCTTGTGACGTGTATGCTCATATGGATGGTTGCAGTGACACGCTTGTGACGTGTATGCTCATATGGATGGTTGCAGTGACACGCTTGTGACGTGTATGCTCATATGGATGGTTGCAGTGACACGCCTGTAACGTGTATGCTCCTATGGATGGTTGCAGTGACACGCTTATGACGTGTATGCTCATATGGCTGCAGTGACACGCTTGTGACGTGTATGCTCATATGGATGGTTGCAGTGACACGCCTGTGACGTGTATGCTCCTATGGATGGTTGCAGTGACACGCTTGTGCCGTGTTTGCTCATATGGATGGTTGCAGTGACACGCCTGTGACGCGTATGCTCATATGGTTGCAGTGACACGCCTGTGACGTGTATGCTCATATGGATGGCTGCAGTGACACGCTTGTGACGTGTATGCTCATATGGATGGTTGCAGTGACACGCTTGTGACGTGTATGCTCATATGGATGGTTGCAGTGACACGCTTGTGACGTGTATGCTCATATGGCTGCAGTGACACGCTTGTGCCGTGTATGCTCATATGGCTGCAGTGACACGCTTGTGCCGTGTATGCTCATATGGCTGCAGTGACACGCTTGTGCCGTGTATGCTCATATGGTTGCAGTGACACGCCTGTGACGTGTATGCTCATATGGATGGCTGCAGTGACACGCCTGTGACGTGTATGCTCATATGGTTGCAGTGACACGCCTGTGACGTGTATGCTCATGTGGATGGTTGCAGTGACACACTTGTGCCGTGTATGCTCATATGGCTGCAGTGACACGCTTGTGCCGTGTATGCTCATATGGCTGCAGTGACACGCTTGTGCCGTGTATGCTCATATGGTTGCAGTGACACGCCTGTGACGTGTATGCTCATATGGATGGCTGCAGTGACACGCCTGTGCCGTGTATGCTCATATGGCTGCAGTGACACGCTTGTGCCGTGTATGCTCATATGGCTGCAGTGACACGCTTGTGCCGTGTATGCTCATATGGTTGCAGTGACACGCCTGTGACGTGTATGCTCCTATGGATGGCTGCAGTGACACGCCTGTGCCGTGTATGCTCATATGGCTGCAGTGACGCGCCTGTGATGTGTATGCTCATATGGATGGCTGCAGTGACACGCCTGTGCCGTGTATGCTCATATGGATGGTTGCAGTGACACGCTTGTGACGTGTATGCTCATATGGATGGTTGCAGTGACACGCCTGTGACGTGTATGCTCATATGGATGGTTGCAGTGACACGCTTGTGACGTGTATGCTCATATGGATGGTTGCAGTGACATGCTTGTGACGTTTATGCTCCTATGGATGGCTGCAGTGACACGCTTGTGACGTGTATGCTCATATGGCTGGTTGCAGTGACACGCCTGTGCCGTGTATGCTCATATGGATGGTTGCAGTGACACGCCTGTGACGTGTATGTTCCTATGGATGGTTGCAGTGACACGCTTGTGCCGTGTATGCTCATATGGATGGTTGCAGTGACACGCTTGTGACGTGTATGCTCATATGGATGGCTGCAGTGACACGCCTGTGACGTGTATGCTCATATGGATGGCTGCAGTGACACGCCTGTGACGTGTATGCTCATATGGATGGTTGCAGTGACACGCTTGTGACGTGTATGCTCATATGGGTGGCTGCAGTGACACGCCTGTGACATGTATGCTCATATGGATGGTTGCAGTGACACGCCTGTGATGTGTATGCTCATATGGCTGCAGTGACACGCTTGTGACGTGTATGCTCATATGGTTGCAGTGACACGCCTGTGCCGTGTATGCTCATATGGATGGTTGCAGTGACACGCCTGTGACGTGTATGCTCATATGGATGGTTGCAGTGACACGCTTGTGACGTGTATGCTCATATGGATGGTTGCTGTGACACGCTTGTGACGTGTATGCTCATATGGATGGTTGCAGTGACACGCTTGTGACGTGTATGCTCATATGGATGGTTGCAGTGACACGCCTGTGACGTGTATGCTCATATGGATGGCTGCAGTGACACGCCTGTGAAGTGTATGCTCATATGGATGGCTGCAGTGACACGCCTGTGACGTGTATGCTCATATGGATGGTTGCAGTGACACGCCTGTGACGTGTATGCTCATATGGATGGTTGCAGTGACACGCTTGTGACGTGTATGCTCATATGGCTGCAGTGACACGCTTGTGACGTGCATGCTCATATGGTTGCAGTGACACGCCTGTGACGTGTATGCTCATATGGATGGTTGCAGTGACACGCTTGTGACGTGTATGCTCATATGGATGGCTGCAGTGACACACTTGTGACGTGTATGCTCATATGGATGGCTGCCGTGACACGCCTGTGCCGTGTATGCTCCTATGGATGGTTGCAGTGACACGCTTGTGACGTGTATGCTCATATGGATGGTTGCAGTGACAAGCTTGTGACGTGTATGCTCATATGGATGGCTGCCGTGACACGCCTGTGCCGTGTATGCTCCTATGGATGGTTGCAGTGACATGTGACGTGTATGCTCATATGGATGGTTGCAGTGACACGCTTGTGAGTGTATGCTCATATGGATGGTTGCAGTGACACGCCTGTGACGTGTATGCTCATATGGATGGTTGCAGTGACACGCTTGTGACGTGTATGCTCATATGGATGGTTGCAGTGACATGCTTGTGCCGTGTATGCGCATATGGTTGCAGTGACACGCCTGTGACGTGTATGCTCATATGGATGGTTGCAGTGACACGCTTGTGACGTGTATGCTCCTATGGATGGTTGCAGTGACACGCTTGTGACGTGTATGCTCATATGGATGGTTGCAGTGACACGCTTGTGACGTGTATGCTCATATGGATGGTTGCAGTGACACGCCTGTGACGTGTATGCTCCTATGGATGGTTGCAGTGACACGCTTGTGACGTGTATGCTCATATGGATGGTTGCAGTGACACGCTTGTGACGTGTATGCTCATATGGATGGTTGCAGTGACACGCTTGTGACGTGTATGCTCATATGGATGGTTGCAGTGACACGCTTGTGACGTGTATGCTCATATGGATGGTTGCAGTGACACGCCTGTAACGTGTATGCTCCTATGGATGGTTGCAGTGACACGCTTATGACGTGTATGCTCATATGGCTGCAGTGACACGCTTGTGACGTGTATGCTCATATGGATGGTTGCAGTGACACGCCTGTGACGTGTATGCTCCTATGGATGGTTGCAGTGACACGCTTGTGCCGTGTTTGCTCATATGGATGGTTGCAGTGACACGCCTGTGACGCGTATGCTCATATGGTTGCAGTGACACGCCTGTGACGTGTATGCTCATATGGATGGCTGCAGTGACACGCTTGTGACGTGTATGCTCATATGGATGGTTGCAGTGACACGCTTGTGACGTGTATGCTCATATGGATGGTTGCAGTGACACGCTTGTGACGTGTATGCTCATATGGCTGCAGTGACACGCTTGTGCCGTGTATGCTCATATGGCTGCAGTGACACGCTTGTGCCGTGTATGCTCATATGGCTGCAGTGACACGCTTGTGCCGTGTATGCTCATATGGTTGCAGTGACACGCCTGTGACGTGTATGCTCATATGGATGGCTGCAGTGACACGCCTGTGACGTGTATGCTCATATGGTTGCAGTGACACGCCTGTGACGTGTATGCTCATGTGGATGGTTGCAGTGACACACTTGTGCCGTGTATGCTCATATGGCTGCAGTGACACGCTTGTGCCGTGTATGCTCATATGGCTGCAGTGACGCGCCTGTGATGTGTATGCTCATATGGATGGCTGCAGTGACACGCCTGTGCCGTGTATGCTCATATGGATGGTTGCAGTGACACGCTTGTGACGTGTATGCTCATATGGATGGTTGCAGTGACACGCCTGTGACGTGTATGTTCCTATGGATGGTTGCAGTGACACGCTTGTGCCGTGTATGCTCATATGGATGGTTGCAGTGACACGCTTGTGACGTGTATGCTCATATGGATGGCTGCAGTGACACGCCTGTGACGTGTATGCTCATATGGATGGCTGCAGTGACACGCCTGTGACGTGTATGCTCATATGGATGGTTGCAGTGACACGCCTGTGCCGTGTATGCTCATATGGCTGCAGTGACGCGCCTGTGATGTGTATGCTCATATGGATGGCTGCAGTGACACGCCTGTGCCGTGTATGCTCAAATGGATGGTTGCAGTGACACGCTTGTGACGTGTATGCTCATATGGATGGTTGCAGTGACACGCCTGTGACGTGTATGTTCCTATGGATGGTTGCAGTGACACGCTTGTGCCGTGTATGCTCATATGGATGGTTGCAGTGACACGCTTGTGACGTGTATGCTCATATGGATGGCTGCAGTGACACGCCTGTGACGTGTATGCTCATATGGATGGCTGCAGTGACACGCCTGTGACGTGTATGCTCATATGGATGGTTGCAGTGACACGCTTGTGACGTGTATGCTCATATGGGTGGCTGCAGTGACACGCCTGTGACGTGTATGCTCATATGGATGGTTGCAGTGACACGCCTGTGATGTGTATGCTCATATGGCTGCAGTGACACGCTTGTGACGTGTATGCTCATATGGTTGCAGTGACACGCCTGTGCCGTGTATGCTCATATGGTTGCAGTGACACGCCTGTGACGTGTATGCTCATATGGATGGCTGCAGTGACACGCCTGTGACGTGTATGCTCATATGGTTGCAGTGACACGCCTGTGACGTGTATGCTCATGTGGATGGTTGCAGTGACACACTTGTGCCGTGTATGCTCATATGGCTGCAGTGACACGCTTGTGCCGTGTATGCTCATATGGCTGCAGTGACACGCTTGTGCCGTGTATGCTCATATGGATGGCTGCAGTGACACGCCTGTGACGTGTATGCTCATATGGATGGTTGCAGTTACACGCCTGTGACGTGTATGCTCATATGGATGGTTGCAGTGACACGCTTGTGACGTGTATGCTCATATGGCTGCAGTGACACGCTTGTGACGTGCATGCTCATATGGTTGCAGTGACACGCCTGTGACGTGTATGCTCATATGGATGGTTGCAGTGACACGCTTGTGACGTGTATGCTCATATGGATGGCTGCAGTGACACACTTGTGACGTGTATGCTCATATGGATGGCTGCCGTGACACGCCTGTGCCGTGTATGCTCCTATGGATGGTTGCAGTGACACGCTTGTGACGTGTATGCTCATATGGATGGTTGCAGTGACACGCTTGTGAGTGTATGCTCATATGGATGGTTGCAGTGACACGCCTGTGACGTGTATGCTCATATGGATGGTTGCAGTGACACGCTTGTGACTTGTATGCTCATATGGATGGTTGCAGTGACACGCTTGTGAGTGTATGCTCATATGGATGGTTGCAGTGACACGCCTGTGACGTGTATGCTCATATGGATGGTTGCAGTGACACGCTTGTGACGTGTATGCTCATATGGATGGTTGCAGTGACATGCTTGTGCCGTGTATGCTCATATGGTTGCAGTGACACGCCTGTGACGTGTATGCTCATATGGATGGTTGCAGTGACACGCTTGTGACGTGTATGCTCCTATGGATGGTTGCAGTGACACGCTTGTGACGTGTATGCTCATATGGATGGTTGCAGTGACACGCTTGTGACGTGTATGCTCATATGGATGGTTGCAGTGACACGCCTGTGACGTGTATGCTCCTATGGATGGTTGCAGTGACACGCTTGTGACGTGTATGCTCATATGGATGGTTGCAGTGACACGCTTGTGACGTGTATGCTCATATGGATGGTTGCAGTGACACGCTTGTGACGTGTATGCTCATATGGATGGTTGCAGTGACACGCCTGTAACGTGTATGCTCCTATGGATGGTTGCAGTGACACGCTTATGACGTGTATGCTCATATGGCTGCAGTGACACGCTTGTGACGTGTATGCTCATATGGATGGTTGCAGTGACACGCCTGTGACGTGTATGCTCCTATGGATGGTTGCAGTGACACGCTTGTGCCGTGTTTGCTCATATGGATGGTTGCAGTGACACGCCTGTGACGCGTATGCTCATATGGTTGCAGTGACACGCCTGTGACGTGTATGCTCATATGGATGGCTGCAGTGACACGCTTGTGACGTGTATGCTCATATGGATGGTTGCAGTGACACGCTTGTGACGTGTATGCTCATATGGATGGTTGCAGTGACACGCTTGTGACGTGTATGCTCATATGGCTGCAGTGACACGCTTGTGCCGTGTATGCTCATATGGCTGCAGTGACACGCTTGTGCCGTGTATGCTCATATGGCTGCAGTGACACGCTTGTGCCGTGTATGCTCATATGGTTGCAGTGACACGCCTGTGACGTGTATGCTCATATGGATGGCTGCAGTGACACGCCTGTGACGTGTATGCTCATATGGTTGCAGTGACACGCCTGTGACGTGTATGCTCATGTGGATGGTTGCAGTGACACACTTGTGCCGTGTATGCTCATATGGCTGCAGTGACACGCTTGTGCCGTGTATGCTCATATGGTTGCAGTGACACGCCTGTGACGTGTATGCTCATATGGATGGCTGCAGTGACACGCCTGTGCCGTGTATGCTCATATGGCTGCAGTGACGCGCCTGTGATGTGTATGCTCATATGGATGGCTGCAGTGACACGCCTGTGCCGTGTATGCTCATATGGATGGTTGCAGTGACACGCTTGTGACGTGTATGCTCATATGGATGGTTGCAGTGACACGCCTGTGACGTGTATGCTCATATGGATGGTTGCAGTGACACGCTTGTGACGTGTATGCTCATATGGATGGTTGCAGTGACATGCTTGTGACGTGTATGCTCCTATGGATGGCTGCAGTGACACGCTTGTGACGTGTATGCTCATATGGCTGGTTGCAGTGACACGCCTGTGCCGTGTATGCTCATATGGATGGTTGCAGTGACACGCCTGTGACGTGTATGTTCCTATGGATGGTTGCAGTGACACGCTTGTGCCGTGTATGCTCATATGGATGGTTGCAGTGACACGCTTGTGACGTGTATGCTCATATGGATGGCTGCAGTGACACGCCTGTGACGTGTATGCTCATATGGATGGCTGCAGTGACACGCCTGTGACGTGTATGCTCATATGGATGGTTGCAGTGACACGCTTGTGACGTGTATGCTCATATGGGTGGCTGCAGTGACACGCCTGTGACGTGTATGCTCATATGGATGGTTGCAGTGACACGCCTGTGATGTGTATGCTCATATGGCTGCAGTGACACGCTTGTGCCGTGTATGCTCATATGGTTGCAGTGACACGCCTGTGCCGTGTATGCTCATATGGTTGCAGTGACACGCCTGTGACGTGTATGCTCATATGGATGGCTGCAGTGACACGCCTGTGACGTGTATGCTCATATGGTTGCAGTGACACGCCTGTGACGTGTATGCTCATGTGGATGGTTGCAGTGACACACTTGTGCCGTGTATGCTCATATGGCTGCAGTGACACGCTTGTGCCGTGTATGCTCATATGGCTGCAGTGACACGCTTGTGCCGTGTATGCTCATATGGATGGCTGCAGTGACACGCCTGTGATGTGTATGCTCATATGGATGGTTGCAGTGACACGCCTGTGACGTGTATGCTCATATGGATGGTTGCAGTGACACGCTTGTGACGTGTATGCTCATATGGCTGCAGTGACACGCTTGTGACGTGCATGCTCATATGGTTGCAGTGACACGCCTGTGACGTGTATGCTCATATGGATGGTTGCAGTGACACGCTTGTGACGTGTATGCTCATATGGATGGCTGCAGTGACACACTTGTGACGTGTATGCTCATATGGATGGCTGCCGTGACACGTCTGTGCCGTGTATGCTCCTATGGATGGTTGCAGTGACACGCTTGTGACGTGTATGCTCATATGGATGGTTGCAGTGACACGCTTGTGACGTGTATGCTCATATGGATGGCTGCCGTGACACGCCTGTGCCGTGTATGCTCCTATGGATGGTTGCAGTGACACGCTTGTGACGTGTATGCTCATATGGATGGTTGCAGTGACACGCTTGTGAGTGTATGCTCATATGGATGGTTGCAGTGACACGCCTGTGACGTGTATGCTCATATGGATGGTTGCAGTGACACGCTTGTGACGTGTATGCTCATATGGATGGTTGCAGTGACATGCTTGTGCCGTGTATGCTCATATGGTTGCAGTGACACGCCTGTGACGTGTATGCTCATATGGATGGTTGCAGTGACACGCTTGTGACGTGTATGCTCCTATGGATGGTTGCAGTGACACGCTTGTGACGTGTATGCTCATATGGATGGTTGCAGTGACACGCTTGTGACGTGTATGCTCATATGGATGGTTGCAGTGACACGCCTGTGACGTGTATGCTCCTATGGATGGTTGCAGTGACACGCTTGTGACGTGTATGCTCATATGGATGGTTGCAGTGACACGCTTGTGACGTGTATGCTCATATGGATGGTTGCAGTGCCACGCTTGTGACGTGTATGCTCATATGGATGGTTGCAGTGACACGCTTGTGACGTGTATGCTCATATGGATGGTTGCAGTGACACGCCTGTAACGTGTATGCTCCTATGGATGGTTGCAGTGACACGCTTATGACGTGTATGCTCATATGGCTGCAGTGACACGCTTGTGACGTGTATACTCATATGGATGGTTGCAGTGACACGCTTGTGCCGTGTTTGCTCATATGGATGGTTGCAGTGACACGCCTGTGACGTGTTTGCTCATATGGATGGTTGCAGTGACACGCCTGTGACGCGTATGCTCATATGGTTGCAGTGACACGCCTGTGACGTGTATGCTCATATGGATGGTTGCAGTGACACGCTTGTGACGTGTATGCTCATATGGATGGTTGCAGTGACACGCTTGTGACGTGTATGCTCATATGGATGGTTGCAGTGACACGCTTGTGACGTGTATGCTCATATGGTTGCAGTGACACGCTTGTGCCGTGTATGCTCATATGGATGGCTGCAGTGACACGCTTGTGACGTGTATGCTCATATGGTTGCAGTGACACGCCTGTGACGTGTATGCTCATATGGATGGTTGCAGTGACACGCCTGTGACGTGTATGCTCATATGGATGGCTGCAGTGACACGCTTGTGCCGTGTATGCTCATATGGCTGCAGTGACACGCTTGTGACGTGTATGCTCATATGGATGGTTGCAGTGACACGCTTGTGACGTGTATGCTCATATGGATGGTTGCAGTGACTCGCCTGTGACGTGTATGCTCATATGGATGGTTGCAGTGACACGCTTGTGACGTGTATGCTCATATGGATGGTTGCAGTGACACCCTTGTGACGTGTATGCTCATATGGCTGCAGTGACACGCCTGTGACGTGTATGCTCATATGGATGGTTGCAGTGACACGCTTGTGACGTGTATGCTCATATGGATGGTTGCAGTGACACGCCTGTGACGTGTATGCTCATATGGATGGTTGCAGTGACACGCTTGTGACGTGTATGCTCATACGGATGGCTGCAGTGACACGCTTGTGACGTGTATGCTCATATGGTTGCAGTGAGATAATATCAACAAGCTTTCCTTTCCTAGAGACACAGGAATGCAGTGACTGATGAACTCTGGCTCTGGGGAAATGTCTCTGTGTGATGCAGAGCAGGTTACTTCCTATGTGCCACGTGACCTTCCATTCAACAGATGATAGCTAGCTCAGTCCATTATAGTGCTCTCTAGGATTTGTCTCTCTGGATTTATAATGGGGAATCTAGGACTACAAGTCCCATAATTTATAAGATGAAACAGTTCTGAGGAAAGACACTGTACAGAGCACATCATGCCATGTAACTTTGAATGTTTAAAGGCAAACTAAATAGGAACACTAAGAAATATCACCCAAACAGGAAATGATCCCATAGATATTAAAACATGTATAAAGGCACATTTTGTAAAGTGTGTTATCAAGTTTAACTGCCGGTTTTTAAATTGGCCATGCCCTTTAGGCCACTCCCAGCATTCATGCCACCCACCCTTGCTAGAGACCCCCCCATTTCAATTTTTTTCATTCCAGTTTAAGCACTGGGCGGATGGTCACTAAAAATCAGTAGTGTACTACCTAAATCTGTTGGGTGGGAAGTGTGACATTACTGCCATCATCTCATCCCTCTTTCTTTAGTGAGGGCAATGCATACATACCAGCCCTCCCGATTTAGACAAAAGACCCTAAACCTTTGCAGCAAAAATGTTGCTATTTCTTAGTTTCTCCCTCCTAAAAGAATTCTAACACCAAAGCAATTCAATGGGCAATTCATTTCTCCTGATTTCGGTGAGATAATCTGTCTCCCAAGTGCTCAGAAACATTGGCATGTGTGGCAATGTACTCGACAAAGCAACTGTGGAAACAGCAAAAAGCAGCCACAGCTCAGAGGAGCTCAGTGTGTGCAAGCTCAAGACAGCTTAGCACCCGGATATCCACATACCCACCATCCTTTGCGGAAATTTGCATAGACGAAACATTAAAAATAACAATCCTGTGCATTCGTATAAAACTAGACATTGAGTCGTACCTTGAAGATCACAAACTAAATATAACTCGTTTATTTTAAAACCTGTACTGGTTCGACATTATAATTTTCAGCGTTGTGACCACCTGCATGAGCTCAAACCTTCCTTTAATACAGCTTGTGAGGCCTCTTCCGCGTTTAGAGACCCACCAAAAATTGGGTTTAGAGCCTGCGGTCACTGCCACACAGAGTGCAGTAACATGCGGGCTGCAGAATAACGCGAAGCATGCACGAGAGAGGCGCTATGAAATATCCAGGATGATCTGTACCTCGGAAGAATAGAGTGCTAAATATATTCAAAATAAATAAAGTAGGCCTAATTTCCTTATGCTATTCGTGCAGTGACTGTATGCATTGAATTACTTTCAAGTAAAGCGTCATCTCTAATTGTGGAACAAATTGATATATGCAAATGAAAATGGATTGTGGGTAGGCGGATATCCGTGTAGAGCCGAGCCGGTCTGTTGTCTGTTGATGAGCTGAACTATATAGAGCAGTAGCTGAGTTTAGTGCAGAGTTTGTGCTTATGCTACTTGTCCTAATAAAAAAACGCATATACTTGAAAGCATGTTTCACACGTTGGCAGTGGAATATATTACTTCGCATCTTCCTCGTCACAGTACTTACATCACCCTTCCCTCATGAATCTAGGGTCAGTCCCAGGGCCGGACTGGGAACCAAAAGTGGCCCTGGAAAATGTTTTCAAAGTGGCCCCATATTTCGCCCAATCCTTCAAAAAGGGGATTGCAAGTATCCCCCAAGAAAGTCTTGAATAAAATTAATCAAAATGAGTGCACTTAAAGCATGATTTAAACATGCACAGATTAAAAAGTAATGTTTTAAATAAGTTCATGATCTCCCAAAGTAGATCTTCAATGATAGAGGGACCTAGAACGTTCCATATTTTGCAGATGAGAAAAACGAATTCAGCCGTTTTTAAAGATGCCCAAACAACATGCATCCCTAATCCATTCCCTAATCTATTTCACCCTATCCCATGCTGGGAAGGGCACACAGATAAAAACATTCAGAAACGAGCATTGGCAATGCCAAGAGTTTTGGCTTTTGTGTAGGCATGGGAAAGGCATTTTTCCAGGCACTGCCACAGTGGTATTAACTGTCCATTGATGGTAGCAGCTGCAAAGTGGTGTGAGTACCTGGGTATACAAAGCAGTGCCTGCTGAATGCCTAATATTGATACACAAGCTTAAACTGTTGGCTTTGCCAATGCTTGTTTTTAACAGGACTTCAGTGAGGGACAGACATAGCGCTTATACATGAAATGCCTCCTGTCCTTCCACTGGACTCTTTCGCAACCTCTGCCAATCTCTATCTCTTTCTATTCACCTCTCTGGCCCAACTCACTCTGCAAGGGCACACTCTGGAAGTTCTAATCTCTTCAGACCTTCCCCTTTCGATCCCTCTCACCACTCCTCTCTCCTGGAGCGATCACTTTCTCCTTTCCTCCCAGCTACCCCTCAGGCCAAGCCAACTCCAGCACTTCCACCTACCTTCACGGTTATCGGACCCATGAAGCATGTGTCAGTTGAGGCTCTTGCCACCCCCCCCCCTTGCCTGACACAGCCTTTTCCATGTTCCACTCTGCTATACCTGATACTCTCGATGTTCTTGCCCCTGTCATGAGGATCCGCTTGAAGCCCAAAGCCAAGTGCAACTCTTGGTACGACTCAGACCTCGCCACCCTCAAACGCAAGTGCAGGGTACCTGGCCTAGTAAGATCGTTGTCTCTGTCTTCCCTCAGTTTCCCCTCCCTTGCTTCGGCGCGCCTTGAAACACTTGTGTATAGGCGTGTTATAAATGCCATATCATATCAAACCTGGTTGACATTTTTATTTCAGGAGTAGCGCATTTATAGTTCCATTTCAGTCATTAACTCTCAGAAGACTGCTTTGAGAAAAAACTGGCAGGCACTTAAAGCACACACTTTGATGCTAAGGCTTGATAAAGCTAACTCAAAAACATCCCAAGAGGACGTGTTTTGGGTGGAGAAGGGCAGAAAGCAGGTGGAAATTGCCATCGGGATTAACATGGCCATGGGCAGTCAATGGGTGGATAAATAACCAAGCAACATGTACACGCTTTGTGTCCCAAAAGACACCATAGGGTCAGAAAGTGAATGGTAGGATTCGGGGAGTTGATGCTGGGAGGACGAGAAGATCTGCCAGACAAGATCTGTGAATATAATTTAGAGGCGAGTACAATAAAAATATGAGAGATGCTGTGGTCCGTACACTGCACATCTGTATATGTATACAATGAGAACCACACAGTCCACAATGTAAATCTCAATAACAAATATCCATAGCATGACTCTCCCCGGGTCACCTCCCTCCATGATCCAGCTGTGTGTAACGCTCACCTGATTCCCACGGAGGCGCGGCTTCGGGTGCTGATGCTTCCTTAAGGTGGGGCGCCGGACTCCAAAGATGAACAGGATGGGCCCCTCAACTCTAGCTTCTCAAGCTCGCAGGAATATCCTCCTGTGCATGAAAAGGGAGTGTTACCCACTGACGGAATGGTGCTCAAGCCTCCCACTCCCTTCCAACCCTCCACGATACCACTTCCACGATTCCCCTGTGAAGCCTCACATTAGGATCTGGAAGGAAGAGCTCTCCATCCTGCTTCTGATGCAGGGGCGCGTTGAAACCCAGTTACTTCACTGGATTGAGGATTGGTGTTCAGGTAAGCTTGACTGTTCAGGTAAGACGCAGTATAAGTTCTGTCCAAAAGTTCAAGCCTTAATAATGTTCGTAGTCTTATTGCAGCAAGCGTTAATTCTTATGTCTTTTTCCCCATAGGGGCCGGGGTTCGGTATGCCGGAGATATGGCGCCGACCCGAAGTGAAACGTGCAGCTTCAGTAAATGACAGGTAAGGTTGGGATGAGCGCTCAGGTAATGTCTTTGCATTCGCTCATTCAATGTCTTAGCCTTTTTTCCCCTTAGGGGCCGGGGTCCGGAAGCGGCAGGACCCGAAATGAAGTGGAAAAACCCAACGGGTAAGTTCCTTATTCCTTTTCTCCCTCTCACCTTTGTTCTTGTCTTTTTTCCCCTAGGCGCCGGGACGTGGCGAAATCCGGATGATCGCCGCTGAAGATGGAGGCGCCTGGAAAAGGTGAGTAAAATGCAGCGCTGTAGCGATCGTAGTGAAATGCCTTTTAAAATGATGTCTTCCTTTTCAGGATCGCTGAAATGATTCCGGGATGCAGATTTAGCGGGTAAGGTCTTTCCTTCTCCAATTCTCCTCCTTTCTCCCTTTGCAGGTGATCCAGGGTGCTGGCAGGCGTGGCAGAAGTCAGGATGCAGGAGCAGACACGGTGAGCGTCCAACTGCTAGGTGCAGAACAACGCGAAGCACGTGTGGCTGTTCGGGTGGGGTTTAAATAGCTTTGGAAGAAGTTCCAGGTATGTATCCTTCCACCGATCAGGTATGTATCCTTCCCCGACCACACCCGGGTGGAAAGTAGTCCCACAGGTAAGGTAGTCCCATCCAGGCCTCAAGAGGGCCTGGATGAAGCAGCAAGGTCTGCATCAGGTAAGTGTGCACCCAAGCACTTACACATAAATCCTCCTTTATGAGCCTGGCCCTAAGGCGCCAGGACTGGGGTCCACTATGAGCCTGGCGCCCCTGGAGTGAATGATGTCTGCCTCTGGGGTTGCTGGGCCCGGCCTGGCTCCTTAGAGGTAGGCATCATGACAGTACCCTCCCTCAAGGCCCCTCCCAAGGTCTTTTCCTCCGGGGGTTTTGGTTTGTGCGGGAATCTCCGATGGAATCTTTGTATTAGTCGTGGTTCGTGAACAAAGTTACTGGGTTCCCAAGATCTTTCCTGTGGTCCATATCCTTTCCAGTCAACAAGATAGAAGAGTTTCGACCTCACTATCTTGGAATCTAAAATGTCCTTCACTTCGAATTCTAATTCTCCATCAATTTGGATAGGATCTGGAGGTTCAGACAGTCTGGTTCCAGGTTGTACCGGTTTCAGAAGAGATGCGTGAAAAACGGGATGAATCCGCATATTGGATGGTAAATCGAGTTTAAAGGCCACCGGGTTGATAATAGCCTTGATGGGGTAAGGTCCAATGAATCTGGGACTAAAAGTTCACGGGCCCCTGAGGGGTAAATGTTTAGTTGCAAGCCATACCTGATCTCCTACTTGGTAAGGAGGGGTTTTACTTCGGTGCACATCAGCGTTTTCTTCATACCTTTTCTTGGCTTGCTGTAAATGCGTTGTAGCTTCTATGAAGGCTCGGGTGATTGTGGAATGTAGGTGATTTACCGCGGGCATTTCCAGGGTCAGAGGTGGATCTAGGTCAGAGGTCCGAGGATGGTGACCATACAAGATATAAAAAGGAGTCTGTCCGGTTCCAGAATGCACTGAATTATTGTATGCATATTCTGCAATCCAAAGGATGTCTTTCCAATTTAACTCGGATTGGTGTAACATGCACCGAAGATATTGCTCGAGAGTCTGATTGGTTCTCTCAGTTTGTCCGTCGGTCTGGGGGTGGTGGCTGGTGGATAAGCGGACATCTATTTGTGCCAGTTGGCAACATTTCTTCCAAAAATGGGAGATGAATTGACTTCCACGATCTGAGACTAATATAGAAGGGAAACCATGTATGCGCACTATATTCTCCATAAATTCTTTGGCCAAGGTGGAAGCTGACGGCAATCCTCTTAAAGGGATGAAATGGGCCATCTTGGAGAACAGATCCACTATTACAAGGATAGTGTTGTAACCACCACAAGGAGGCAGGTCAGTTATAAAGTCCATTGACAAGGTGTGCCAAGGTGCTGGTGGAATGTCCAAAGGTTGAAGTAAACCGGCAGGCCTTTTCTTTTGACTCTTATTTTGGGCGCAAATTCCGCAAGATAACACAAAAGACTTTATGTCTTTTCTCCAAGAGGGCCACCAGAAGTGGCGTTTGATCTTTTCTTTTTTTTTTCCCGATACCAGGGTGTCCTTCCATTAATGATTCGTGATGACGGGTGATGACAAGTTCCTGCAATTCTTTACTTGGCAGAAACAACCGCTCCTGGAAGTAGGGTAAATCATCCTTGACGGTGAAGTGAGGACCCTTTTGACTCCATTCCAGTAAGGCTGAGGAGTCTAAAAGTTGTTTTACTTGAGTTTGGATGTCCTCAATAGTTTGCAATGAAATTAAGCCCAAAATTCTTTGTTCAGGTATGATTGGCACAGGTTCTATACTTGAATTGGGCTCCTCCATGCCAATCCGGGATAAGGCATCTGCTTTACCATTCTTGCAGCCAGGGCGATAGGTAATTACAAAATCGAATTCCGCAAAGAATAAGGCCCATCGGAGTTGTCGTGAAGATTGAGCTTTGGCCGTCTTTAAATATTGCAAATTTCTGTGGTCCGTAATGACGGTGATGGTGTGTCTAGCTCCAAGAAGATAGTGACGCTAGCCTTGAAGGCCGATTTAATAGCCAGTAGTTCTTTGTCGGTAATTGCGTAGTTGATCTCAGGTGGAGAGAATTTTCTGGACCAAAAGGCTACTGGGTGTAGTTGGTTAGTTTCTGGGTCTCTTTGTGACAGGACAGCTCCCATGGCCGAACTGGATGCATCGGTTTCCACGATGTAAGGGAGATCTGGGTGTGGGTGCTTCAAAACAGGTGCAGAGGTGAATTTGGTTTTGAGGTCCTGAAAGGCTTGTTTGTTGAAATGGCTCAAGAGTCCATTCGAAGCGTTTATTTTTCTTTAGGAGAGCTGTGATGGGTTGAACAGTTCGAGAAAACTCCGGGATGAACCTTCGATAGAAGTTGGCAAAGCCAAGCATGCTTTGTACTCCCTTCACAGAGCTTGGGGATGGCCATTTGAGAATGGCGTCCACTTTCCGCGAGTCCATTCGGATTCCTTGAGGTGTCAGGATGAATCCGAGAAACTCCACTTCTGTGGTATGAAAAACACACTTTTCGAGCTTGGCAAATAGTCTGTGCTGGCGCAATTTCTCAAGAACTGCCCTAACATGTTTTCTGTGATCGGATTCTGAGGAGGAGTACACCAGGATGTCGTCAATATAAACGATGACACAAACATCGATAAGTTCCCGTAGAACATCATTCATGAAGTACTGAAAGGCGGCAGGTGCGTTGCACAAACCAAAGGGCATTACTTGGTATTCGAAAAGCCCGAATTTGGTGCGGAATGCAGTCTTCCACTCGTCGCCCTCTTTTACACGCACCAGGTGGTAAGCTCCTCGGAGATCTAGCTTGGTGTACACACGAGCATCTTTTACTTGGTCGATGAGCTCAGGTATCAAGGGCAGAGGGTAACGATTCTTAATCGTTATCTGATTTAGGGCGCGGTAGTCAATACAGGTCCTAAGGTCTCCTTCCTTCTTAGGTACGAAGAACAAAGCTGAAGAGACTGGAGACTTTGACGGGCGAATGAAGCCATTGGCCAGATATTGATCCAGAAATTGACGCAAATGCAGGTTCTCAGGTTCAGTAAGAGCGTAAATCCTACTGCAAGGTAGTGGAGCATTGGGTACCAAGTCGATTTGGCAATCGTAAGATCGATGGGGAGGTAAGGTGTTAGCCTGCTCTTTCTGAAAAACGTCTTGGAATTCTTGGTATTCAGATGGTAGCTGTACAGGGGTGGAGGTTGCAGAGGCCAGACCCATAGCTGGATTTCTTGGATAACAAGTTGGTTCACAATCAGGAAAAGTGACATTCTTTGCTCGCCAGTCTATTCTTGGATTATGTGTTTCTAACCAAGGGATTCCAAGAAGTACTTGAAATTGTGGGGCCTTGATCACGTCAAACACGATTGCTTCCTGATGTCCATCCTGACCCACCAGTGTGATTTCAACAGTGAAATGCGTTACAGGCCCAGAGGCTATTTCGGTTCCATCAACTGTCGTAATTACATCTTGGGTTACTTTCGGGCGGAGAGGAAGCTTAATCCTGGAAGCCAATTCTCGGTCTATGTAATTTCCAATAGCTCCACTGTCGATGTATGCTTTTATAGCATGCAACTGCTGAGGCTGTTTTGGGTTCACAAGCACCATTGGCATGACAAAATGCGAGGTCAAAGAGTTTGTTTTCAAGCTCGGCAAGCGGACCCCTACGCTTGTCGGGCTTGGTCGTTTCCCGAACCAGGTGTCAATAACTCGTTATCAGTGGCTCCAACCACCTTCTTGGGTGGTTTAACCGGACAACTTCGAAGAAAGTGACCGGAAGTTCCGCAATACAAACAAAGTTGCATTTGTCGCCTTCTCTCTCGCTCCTTCTGCATTAAAGGTCCTTTAACACTGCCAATTTGCATAGGTTTGGAAATGTCACTACTCTTGGAGTTAACGTGGGTCTTGATGGGTACTCTGGTTTCGTACTTGAACCGATCTGCTTTTCTATTTTGAAGTCTGTGATCAAGTTGAACCACTAAATCAATGTAGTCTGCGCAGGCCTGGGGCGGATCTACTATCTGAGCTATAACATCCTTAAGCTCTCCGCGAAGGCCTCGATGAAACAATGTGATCCTTTTATCTTCAGGCCATCCGGTTTCCACAACCAGTCTATTAAAGGTGGCAATATAAGACAAAAGATCCTGATTACCTTGTCGTAAGGATAACAGTTCGTTGTCAAGGGCCTGTCCCTGCGCGTGTCGAGCGAACAATCTTTCCATGCTGGTCTGGAAGCCCTGGAAATCCCGGAGAATGGGATCATCCTGATTTACCAATGGAATCGACCAATCGGCAGCACAGCCACTGAGGTAAGATAGTACAAAGGCTACTTTGGTCTGGTCGTTGGGGAAGGCCCCGGGCCTGCATAAAAAGTGTAAACGGCATTGGTTCATAAAAACGGCATATTTCCTGGGATCCACCGCAAAACGTTCTGGCGGGGCCAAAGGCATGTGTCCAGGTAGATTGATTTGTACCGGGTTATTCGAACCCATTGATGTAGAAGTGCTTCCGGACTCAGGTAAAGGCGTGTGTCCTGCCTGGCCCTGCAATAACCTTTTGGCCAGATCATCAGTTCTCTCCTTGGATAGGATTAGTTCCCTTCTGAGAGCGTTAGTCTCCTGGCGGGCTGAGTGCACTTCTGCCCGTAATTCCCCTAAAAGCTGGGCCAGCTGATCTGTCTCGGAAGTCTCCATAGCGCCCGGGTGGGAGATTATTGTACGGCTTCGCGTTCTGTAACGCTCACCTGATTCCCACGGAGGCGCGGATTCGGGTGCTGATGCTTCCTTAAGGTGGGGCGCCGGACTCCAAAGATGAACAGGATGGGCCCCTCAACTCTAGCTTCTCAGGCTCGCAGGAATATCCTCCTGTGCGTGAAAAGGGAGTGTTACCCACTGACGGAATGGTGCTCAAGCCTCCCACTCCCTTCCAACCCTCCACGATACCACTTCCACGATTCCCCTGTGAAGCCTCACCTTAGGATCTGGAAGGAAGAGCTCCCCATCCTGCTTCTGATGCAGGGGCGCGTTGAAACCCAGTTACTTCACTGGATTGAGGATTGGTGTTCAGGTAAGCTTGACTGTTCAGGTAAGACGCAGTATAAGTTCTGTCCAAAAGTTCAAGCCTTAATAATGTTCGTAGTCTTATTGCAGCAAGCGTTAATTCTTATGTCTTTTTCCCCATAGGGGCCGGGGTTCGGTATGCCGGAGATATGCCACCGACACGAAGTGAAACGTGCAGCTTCAGTAAATGACAGGTAAGTTCGGGATGAGCGCTCAGGTAATGTCTTTGCATTCGCTCATTCAATGTCTTAGCCTTTTTTCCCCTTAGTGGCCGGGGTCCGGAAGCGGCAGGACCCGAAATGAAGTGGAAAAACCCAACGGGTAAGTTTTCAGGAAATTGAGCTTTCCTTATTCCTTTTCTCCCTCTCACCTTTGTTCTTGTCTTTTTTCCCCTAAGCGCCGGGACGTGGCGAAATCCGGATGATCGCCGCTGAAGATGGAGGCGCCTGGAAAAGGTGAGTAAAATGCAGCGCTGCAGTGATCGTAGTGAAATGCCTTTAAAATGATGTCTTCCTTTTCAGGATCGTCGGTGAAATGATTCCGGGATGCAGATTTAGCAGGTAAGGTCTTTCCTTTCCAATTCTCCTCCTTTCTCCCTTTGCAGGTGATCCAGGGTGCTGGCAGGCGTGGCAGAAGTCAGGATGCAGGAGCAGACACGGTGAGCGTCCAGCTGCTAGGTGCAGAACAACGCGAAGCACGTGTGGCTGTTCGGGTGGGGTTTAAATAGCTTTGGAAGAAGTTCCAGGTATGTATCCTTCCACCGATCAGGTATGTATCCTTCCCCGACCACACCCGGTGGAAAGTAGTCCCACAGGTAAAGTAGTCCCATCCAGGCCTCAAGAGGGCCTGGATGAAGCAGCAAGGTCTGCATCAGGTAAGTGTGCACCCAAGCACTTACACATAAATCCTCCTTTATGAGCCTGGCGCCTAAAGCGCCAGGACTGGGGTCCACTATGAGCCTGGCGCCTATGGCGCCAGGACTGAGTCCAAAGGGCCCCGACTTGGGCCCGCTGAGACTTCCCTGGAGTGAATGATGTCTGCCTCTGGGGTTGCTGGGCCCGGCCTGGCTCCTTAGAGGTAGGCATCATGACACTGTGTCTGCACGGATGTTTGGCCCCATGCTTTGCTGGGAAGTCTACATTTGAAGATGTACTTATGCAATGTCCTGGCCAGCACCACCCATCCCTGCTTCATGGTGATGGGATTTTTCAAAATGGAGGTAGGCAAAGAAACAGTGACAAAATACAAAATTTCAGGGGAAGAGAGACAAAACACATAAAGGAGCAAAAAAGAGGAGAACGTGTGAGAAAGGGGATGAAGGGAGGAGAGACAAATTCTAACAGAGAGGAGAAGTATAACAATAGAGAATGCTATATTGGAGAGATAAAATCAAAGAGAGCAGAGAAAAAGATTGTCAGGGAGAAGGAGGTGGATAAGAGATAAATGTTTAGAGAGAGGAGTGAGCATAAGAGGAGTGAGAGAATTCAAGAGAGAGGAAAGTGAGCAGGTGGAAGATAAAAACAATGTGCGAGAGAGAGAACAGGAAAGAGGAAAAGGGCTGACAATAAGGAGAATTGAAGCCTGCCTACTACACTAAGGAGGTTGTAGGTAGCCCAGAGAATTAAGCAATAAGGCGCGGGGTGGCCCCCAGCGTTCTACTTCTTGCAGGGATTGTTTGATGTGCTGCTGAATGTTCATTTCTCCTCCAGAGGCTCCTTTCTTCCTTCACAGCAACCTGCAGGCTAACCCACTGCTCCAGCTGCAGTGCCCTGGCAGCATGCCACTCTAAAAATGGGAGCAATAATATTTGCCCTTGACGTTAGTAATAGATCCACATCATTTAAGTGCTGACGTAATGCATTTAAGTGACAGGGATCTATTCATGTGTTGCTAGCAGTTGACGAATGGTGAGTTGTATCAGTTTTTTTCAAGGGTATGGCATGTCCACAGCACAATCACAAAGACCCAAAAGTGCTGCCATCAAATACTAGATGCAGCCTCATATGGCTAGGAACTGCCATCTTATGACAGGCTGAGCCTGGGTTGCCTGGGTGCTGCCAAGAACACAGCACTGTAAGCCAGGTATGTACATGAAACAGGGTGCAGCATCAGCGTGCACCAATAAGTACACTGCCACTAGCGCTAAGAGAGATATTGGGGAAATTGCAGTAATAATGGGGAGGGAGAAAAGTAATGTGTAGAGAAAATAGTCTGTTGGACAGGTTTCAGCCTCTTAATGGATTAGCAAAACCCTTACAAGTTTACTGTTTTTGCAGCAGGGAGGTGGCTGGGCAAATGTAGCTCGGAAGGTTGTTCCATAAGGCAGAGGCTGCCGCTGAGCACCCTATGCCTCCCCAGCACCCTATGCCTCCTCAGCACCCTATGCCTCCCCAGCACGGCTATTGGGAGAATTTAGGAACAGTGCATCAGTCAGATGGTACCCTGTTCCTAGGTGTTGCACATGCATGACAGATCGATTGCTTGTGCTTTGACAAAATGCTTATGTAGCTTTTTCAGGCTGCCATGTGTTAATATACTGGGTGGGGCAATCAAGGCTATGCCAGGTGTTGCACTCCAGCTATTATGGCAAGTATTGAAACGCAGCCTTTATACCAGCTAAGGATCAAGTCCTGCATAACTGCACTCATAGGCAAACACTCCAGCTTCTGGGGGGCATCTAAAGTGCAGCTAGTGTGGCATAGGTGATCTTTAATAGGGGAACTAAATATATCCTATTACTTTGTATGATTATGATGAGCTGCCCGTTGCCTTCAGACCAGGTGTGTGAGTAGACCATCCGTGCAGAACTACAAGTCCCACAATGCAATGCTAACAACATACAGACCTGTGTGAACCATGTGCGTCTCATTGTGGTGCAGCACGGAGCAGTAAAAAAAGAAAAAAAAAGACAGACACATGAACATTCCTGCTGAAAGACAGAGAATGACGATTCTGCATAAGGATAGCTGTCATTATGCTGTGCAATTTCATACCATATGTACACATGACTGTGTGAAGGCGGATGAGAGTCACTCAGGCTTGTTGAGCACCCTCATGAGGGCCGGCGCCAGCGTGCGCAGTCCTCTTCAAACACATGTGAGAGGCGCTGGCTTGGCCCCCTTTTCGCGCCGCTAATTCACCTCACCGTGAATGCTCTGGGCAGAGAGCGGCCTTCCTTCATTCACACCAAGTGCCCAAGCCTGCTCCATCGGCAGGAGCCCATTGCAGGCAGGCAAACAGATACAGAGGTTTGCTGCTGCCTTATGTAGACCCCCGGATTACATGATGCAGCTGCTTGATCCATGTTACATGTTAAATGTATCATGCAGCTGCATCATGAAGTACAGGTCTAAGGGCAGATATTCGTATTGGCACACATTTAAAGACGAATCGCACCTGAATTGTCAGCACCTGGACTCAGTTGTCAAGCACTCAGCAGCACTGAGGTGGACACTGGCAGCCCAGGGTGTGCAGCCTGCACTGTCTCCCACCACCAAGTCAGCTGCTCCCTCAATTATCTCGTTTTCACCTACCTTAGTGGTTGTGGCGTTGAGTCGTTGGAAGGCACAAGCAGCAGGCAGCTGCCTGGCTGTGGCCTGTGGCTGACTGGCTGGCTGCTGCCCTGCCAGTGCACTTTAGCTGCCCAGCTGCAATCTGTGTGTAGCAGCAGGCAGGGCATGTGCAGTTCCCAGGAGCTCATCATCCTGCGCAGATACAAGCTTCTGGGGAAGAAAATAAATGTGGCAGCACCACGTGCCTCGGTCGGTGGTGGCAGTAGCCAATTCAATGTGAATCATCCAAGCGGATCACGCGATGCATGTGATCGTTGCTCCTCTAATGCAGTACCTTCCGCACCTTGCCAAAGAGGCCCTATGCCAGAGGCCCACCGGGGGATGTCCCGGTGTCCCGGTGGGGCAGTCCAGACCTCACGGGGACGCTTCCGCCTGCCTTCGTGTGGCGGACACATTAACGCCTATGAGAGTCTTTTGCTGTGCGCGGGTTTCCCATATTCAAATCCATGAATATGGGTTGTTTGCATGCGTGTGGGCGTTCCGTGCATTTCCCTGCAGTACTTCCCCAGTTACGCCTTCTTTTTCACGCGTTGTTCCCCATTCTGCGTGTTACGCCCACTGTTCCGCCCACTTTTGTTGTGTGCGCCGCGCTATGTGCGCTTTTGCTGTGCGCGTAGTGCACGCCGTTTGATGATGTGTGCGCACGCATGCGCCACGCACGGATTTGGCACACAACCAGTGGAAAACACACGCAGCGCCTTCCTTGAATCACATGCGTGGGAGTGCGCTTGCTTTCTCACGCGTGCGCCACCTTGAGCCAGCTTACGCTGGGATTTTCGGCACATGTTTGTTCCATGAATCGGCCCCTCAGGGAGGTGCATCATATTTGTTGGTTTTTGTTTTCAATAGATCTTCTCTGTTTTGAGTGGCTATACGTGTTTCTGCTGCGGTTACTTCTTCTTTCGTATTTCCACGGTCCAAAAACTTGGACCGTGGCTAGAACACGCGGCTAGATTGCCGTAAGCGTTCTAACACGGAATAGAGCAACGGAAGCCCTTGCGGCTGGATACACATTACAGAAACAGCTAATTGAATGCTGCGATCAGGTAGGATATACTTTAGCTCCTGACAATACATGCACATATAGTTAATAACGTTGAAACTAAAAGATAATTTTTGTTTTTCATTTCTCTGGCTCAACTATTGAATATTCGTGGGACAACATTAATGGTATGTGTTTATTTATGAATGTATTGAAAAATAACATGAAATGCATTGGTATTGACAATGATTATATACATAATATAACCCTGAGTAGCTTGATGATGTAATCAAGAGCCTATGTACAGCCCTGATGAAGGTTCTTAGCGAAATGCATTGGCAAATTGTATATTGATGGCACAGGATGATCGGCCAACAAAGTATATTGAACATAATTACTATTACAAAAATGGGAATGTGAATAAAACATTCCTGGCTAAAACTACATGGTTATAACTGATGCTTGAATTAACCAGTAAAGTGGGGTATATAAATTCTGCAGAAATATCCATCTTTGAAATTTTTCAGCCCTTAGGATTTGGGGCCAACTGAGATGCGTCACTTATAATAAGGCAAGGTTGTCTTGTTTTTTTATTTTGTGATAAGGTAAACAAAAAACATTATCACACAGTTTTACATCATATCAAAAGGGCTTGCTCTTAAAAAGGCCTTTTGGTACTGAAGTGTATAGAGAAGAGATATCTTGTGAACCCACAGGTCAGTGACCACACTTTATTGGTCAGTTTCGTTGATCAATTAATTATGAAGATTTAATATTTTTTGACACAACTTTACCAATATTCATCACAGAATACCATCAACGTCCTATACCTGATGAAGGGCATGAATGCCCGAAACATGTTGTATTTACCCGGGAAGATGCACTTTGTGCATACCATCTACCCTTAGTGCCCCCTCTTTTTCTTCTCTAAAAAGGAGCCATAGTTTGCTTTAGTAGCAACAATGGGTAAATTAATCACCTTGATGAATGTATTGTATTAACCAATTTTCGTCTTGTTATTGAATTGAAACACACATGCTTGTGTACTAATTGTGTAGTGATGTATTATTATTTTCTTTTTTTATTGATGTGGTTTTTTTCACTCACCCTCCACCCTCCTCCAGCATGGAACTTTTGTTTTGAACCAGATCGGGGTAGTCTGAATTTTTTATTTTTTCCCCTTGTTCGGGATTGACATATTGTTCGGATTTCTTTATACCTCAGTCCACGATGGACACATGTACTTTATGTTTTCCTCTGACCGGAAGGGACTATTTTTCTTTTTTCCCTACCTTCAGACATGTGATGTTACGCTCTCGACGTATGATGTTGTCTCCTCAGAAGTATTATTCCTTTTCTCACTTTCTCCCCAGAGCTCTGGTCCTCTCTAGGCTGGACTACTGCAACAGCCTCTTTCTAAATCTGCCTGCCTCTACTCTTCGACCTTTACAAATTATCCAGAACAGGACTGCGAGACTTGTCCTTGGCCTCAAGCCCAGGCATCGTATCTCTCCAGCTCTGAAATCTTTTCCCCTGCTCCCTGTGGCTGCAAAGATCACGTTCAAGACCCTCTACATCATCCAGAAGGCTTTCTGAGGCCTGGGACGGCTCTACCTCCTTCTCAAGCTCTCCGCTCATCCACCTCCAACTATCGCAGGGTCAGACGCTTCTCCAAGCAGAGAGTTGGGGGCAGATCTCTATCCTCGGCTGCGGCCTCCCTCTAGACCAGCCTCCATGTCTCTTCCAAACTTGAGCAGAACCACCTCTGGTTCCGGAATCAATTCAAGACATTTCTCTTCGCTTCCGCTTTCTCTCTTCCTCTACCCTGCAGATGTGTCCTCATAGGTCTCCAGGCCTCCCACACTCTGCACCTGCTCACTGTTGATGAGTTGACTTTTAGACTCTTCAATTGGAGTCAGCTGATCCTCCTCTGCTGGCTCCCCTCCAGGGGCCAGTGCAGAGGCCAGGTTGTCACTGAGCTTCTGCTTGGTCCTTCGTGTGAGATCATTCATCCACTTCTGGACCTGTTCAACAGTGCGCCTCTCCACACCACATACGTTGATGAGTCCTGTGACATGCTGCCAATGCACCAATTGTTGTGCAGGTTTATGGCTGCTTCCCACAAACTGTCACATCTCATGACAGTGATCCGTCACATAGTCTATGAGGATCTGAAGCTCTACATCAGTGAAGCACTTCTTCCTCTGCAGACTCTTTTCCTGTTGTGTATCTTGGGGTGGAACCCCTCCCTGCTCTGCAGGGCATCCCCTCTTGCACCTATTGGCCCTAGGATGTGCTGGATCACCTGTCTGCTTCCGATCATGTCCACATGGGTAACCTGTGGGCTGGGGCACACCACGTCCTCCTGGGGCTGAGGTTCATGTGTCCTCACCACATCCTCATCTTCTCACTTTCCCTTTTGGGTCCTTACCACTCATGGTGCAGGAATAAGGGATGAATGGAATGCACACCAATATATAGTTCTGGGTAGTATGAGGAAGGGAATAGTCTACGTGATGTACTATATAGATGCGTGGTTCAGCAAGGCTCTGATGCACCCCAAAAGCAAAAATATGCGGTACACGATACGCAGCGTTACCCCAATCTAAAATCTTGTGTACGTGATACCCGGAAAACTCTCAGAAACGAAAAGAGCAGTACGGGATACGCAGTGGCACCCCAAGAGCCAAAAAGTGCATGTGCGATACACAGAAATTATTTGAAAGGGGATAAAATATAGAAAGAAGGGGTACAGAATGCGCAGAGGCACCCCAAAACAAAAATATTGCATTCGCGAAACACCCGTAGGCCCCAATATGGAAGAAAAATACATGCGCATATGCAAACACCCTGATTCAAAATACCCTTTGCACCGCTCTGTGAATCAGGGTGTTTGTTAGCAGTGCAAAGTCACTCTGCAGCACACTAAAAATTCCATGAATCAGGCCCTAAGAGTCACACTCTTCTGTTGCACAGGTACAATCACCTGATCACCTATTTGGGCATGATCCATAGAAAAGATTTACCGCCAATATTACCACTACACCAAATTATGAGTTTGTGTTTTGAGGGAGGCTTTACCTCTAGCAAAACCCTGGAGGTAAATCTTCCCACGCAACAGTGACAAATCGGCAAAATTGGCGGAATTACCACAGCAGTAATTCAGCAAAAAAAGCCCCATTGGGTTCAAAGGACCCAAAATAAATGGGGAATTACACTGCCACTATCACTTGTAATCAGACAGTAATTCCTCAGGGCTATTTTTCAGAGGATTTACCTCCGATCTTCCGTCTAACTCGTAATGAGGCTGATTGATCCCACAAATTCTGCACACAGTAAATGACTGTGCGCGTCAATGCGCGCATACAATTTTGTGCGCGCTCAGTGTTTTCATTCAATTTCGTCCGAAAAAGTAACCCTATGCACAAGTAGCGAACGTAGTTCTCACGACACGCCCCCATGCATCGAAAATCCAGCCACGTCTACCCTCTTCGTCTATGAAGTAATGCACCCTAGCAATACTGTATGTGAACCCCCACAACCAAGACAGCACCCCGGCAACACTGCGTCGGGTCTCCCATTACTATCTACAGCACCACGGCAATATGTGTACCATGTTTCATAACTGCAGGCAGTCCCTGGTAAATATGCATGCAAACCCCCATACACTATGGCTGCACCATGCTACCGCGTACACTTGCACCCCTAACTGCAATACGGACTTCTGCTGCATAGCATTTGCCTCTACTTTACCGCTTATTGATTCCTATGCGATCGGAACTTTGCTCATGCCGTCATGTGGCAGTGAGATTGCGGGTTTTGAATGCTGATTTCCCCAAAGTGATGTTGCATGGTCAGATCCATGAAAACACTTGGTTTGCGAGGTCCCGAGCGTGAGATTTCCACGCGGAGGCCATCTCTCGACATGCCCACATTGTACCTTCTTCTTTCCCATTCTTCCCCATTCTGCGCGAAGCATACAGAATTTGCATGTTCCACCTACACTGTAAAGCTCTGCACAGGCCTGAAACACATTCGGTGTGGAGTCTCATGCAACGCGCTCCATTACACGCAGAAATGTGCCGTATCTGCACGATGGCCACCCAGTGTCCCAAAAAGGCCTGCAAAGTCGATTCCCTTAATCGACAAAGGTGATTTTGCACACTGAATGGTGCACAAAGCCACCGTTCGGCCCTCAAAAAATTCCATGAATCAGGCCCTTAATGAGGTAAATAATTTTGAACTTGATGGAGTTGAAAAGACTGATTCATCCAAAGCCACATTTTATTTGCCAGCTCTAGTCGAGCTGAAGAGTAGGTACAGCAGATTTTGCCTCTTGCTTATAAGCTTATAATGTACACTTTTTTTTCTTGGCTCTAAGCTACATGCCAGTTTCTGCTCTTCACAGTTTACTACAGCTCAGTAACATTACTGCCAGATGTTTCCTTAGTGCTGTGCAATAACTGACTGCAAGCTGTGCTTGCCTGACCTAGTCTGTGCAATTTGATCTCTCAGCATTTGCAGTCACATGTGGGCCACAACAGCACATTTGCAGCAACAGTGCTCCTACCTGATTGCTTTGCCTGAAAAGCCCTGGTTTTTCCTGGCCTCGCTCACTGAAGTATGAATGCATTGGGCCTCATCACGACCCTAGCGGTACGGGGTAAACGGTGCTGTAAAAGGTGCTGGTGCCGTTTACCCCGTACCGCCTCATTACGTGGTCCCCTCACGGGATGCAGGAAGCAACGCCTGGTCAAACCAGGCATGCTTACCGGGTCCCGTGAAAGGAAGAGGGAGCAAACAACGGGCCAACTCGTAATGGCCCTATGGGGGCTGAAATGGGAATGGGGAAGGACCGGGTCCGGGTCCTTGGAGGGAGGAATTACCGGTCCTTCCGAATGGCCCGGTTATTGCTCATTCTGAGGACCAGGACCTGGACGCGATTTCGGCAGCAGCCATGCTGCCAATAGCAGCATGGCTACCGCCAAACTCGTAATGAGGGCCATTGTCTGCTATTGTGTGCTTGCATATCTTTATTTGTAAGTTGTTGTGCAGGTTTTATTGTGTGTACATTCTCCTCAAGGCTTTCTATGCAAACTGTATGAATTAACGCATACACACATTTATTTTCATGCCTGGCAGTCATACGCCCAGTTACTCGCACCATTTTGAAGCTGTAACCATCAATAGGCAGTTAACACTATTATGGTAGTGCCCAGCAAATGCTTTTCCCAGGCCTACACAAAAGCCAAAACTATTGGCATTGCAATGCCTGTTATTGGATGCAGCCTGAGTACTGCTTGTTCCTTGTTACAACTTCCACCACTGCACACAATGCTGGTGGCAAGTGTGCTGGGCAAGTTATGTCAGTGCATGAGGCACATTTTATTTCAGAAAGAGTTATCATTTAAGCAAGACGATTACACGTGATCACGCCTATTGCTGAAAATAGTCCAGCATGGATGAAATCGCTGGCAGCAATTAAAAGACAGAAGCATTTTGATTAGAGTCAAAAATGGTAATGATAAGAATAGAATGAGAGGGGGACCTTGAAAAGAAGGTTCGTTTGGGACATTGTGTAACCTGGTACTGAAACTGTTATGTGTTTGGTGATGACACACGCCAACTGGGTATATACTATTGTAACTGACTGACAAATTCCTCTATAAATCCTTAACCTATTGGCATTGCCAATGCTTGTTTAGTGAAAAGAGTCTACTCTTTGCTGGGAAGGACAAAGCAGGGAAGGACAAAGCAAAGTACTGGAATTTTGACTCCAGTCTCAACAGAGAGGACTCAGATTAAAAATAAATGTTGCACTCTCACACCCGTACTTAGGCCACACCCTCTAACTAGCTCCCCTCTCGCAAACCCCACCCACCCCCTTGCCCATTGAAGCCCCCTCCCCTCCCCTTTTTCTTATCCCACTAAAAGCACTGGTGTGGGTGGGTTAGAGTGTTAGTAAATATGGCGGGTGAACATGGGGGTGGGGGCCTGTGGGGGATCAGCCCGCATATACCTGCAGCAAAATGGGATTCAAGAAAAAGAACATCGGTATTTAGGGCTTCTGTGTTTTTTTTTGGGTGTCAGTATTTTTTTTTCGAAGTAATCACATGGAGCTGGTGCATTATGATAATTGACTGAAAAAGTCCCCTATACAATCCACAACTATTGGCATTGCCAATGCTTGTTTAGTGAAAACAGTGTCCTATTAACAGGCAAAGACAAAGCAAAGTACTGTGACCCTTGACTCAAGTCTCAGCAGAGAGGACTCAGATGAACAATACATGTGGTGACCGCACATCGTGGCAACTAGCGACATACAAAATCCTTGACGCTTTAACAGAAAAACTCACTGCGAAACGAAATGAAAACTAAGACTCTCCTTGTAAAGCGACCAGAAATTCTAACCTACAGAATCAAATGATTAAGATGTCCAAATTTGGACAAAAGAAAGAGAAAAGAAACGATGTTGTAAAAATCAAATTTTTGATTAAATACTCAAAAAAAGAAATATACATTATCACTGAATTTATGACACAGCAAGAATAAGCCACAGCCACTCCGAGCAGCTCTGTTCATTTGTACCCGGATATCCGCCTACCCAGAGTGCTCTGTAAAATCTACATGCAGATTGTTTGTCACTGAATTATATGAACGCTTTTATTGTATTGCATTCAAAAAGGTCTGGCGTTGGAAGAACGTAAACTGATTGAAAATATTTGGTTGTTGCTAGTAAGATTGAAGTGTCTGCTCCCTGTGGAGGACAAGGAGTGTAACCCAGCAGGGATGGAGTGGGATCAGGGACACTAGGCTCTGCTGGGGGGTCTTAGGCTTATTCTCTTAGACGCCGTATAATTTTTATTTTTTCTGACGTCTTCTGTCTACTTAAAGCCCAAAACACCCGTTAATTTCCAGGTTTCTATAACGTGAGGGTGGATATTGCGTTCATTCCAATGGAAGACGTTGAACTAATTTACAGTAATTGCACCCAAAGACATTAAATACACTCCTCTGATGACACTTAACGTGTAATGGGCCTCATTACGACCCAGGCGGTAAGGGGTTTACGGCAGCGTTAACAGCGCCGACCCTTACCGCCTGAGTACGAGGTCCCTTAGCGTCATGGGGCCTCATTACGACCCTGGCGGTAAGGGGTTTACGGCAGCGTTAACAGCGCCGACCCTTACCGCCTGAGTACGAGGTCCCTTAGCGTCATGGGGCCTCATTACGACCCTGGCGGTAAGGGGTTTACGCCAGCGTTAGCTGCGCCGACCCCTTACCGCCAATTACGAGGTCCCTTAGCGCCATGGCGCTTTTAACACCTGCTTTTAGCAGGTGTTAAAATCCATGGCGCTAAGGGACCATGGAGTTAATTACGCCACCGTAATTTACGGTGGCGTAATTAACGCCTTCCCCACTCCCATTATGCCCTATGGGGCGAAAATGGGAATGGGGAAGGGTAAATGGGGATTGGGGACTTACCACCCCCGCCAACCTCGGAATGGGGCGGTAAGTCCGCCAACCACCATGGCGTAAACGTAGTTTACGCCATGGTGGTAAAGTCACGGCCCAGGCGGTAACTTACCGCCTGGGTCGTAATGAGGCCCAATGTGTGTGGGCCAGCTGATAAGGCGAGGTGGCAGGTGAGTACAGAGGCGTCTCTATGTTGCATTTCGGAGCCGGAGGGTCCTCGCTTCCACTCCTTCTACAGCGTCACTCCCGCACACTCCTGCTCCCGCGCAACGGTGCTGCCTTCTCTGGACCCATCACATGGCTGAGAAATGGGCTTTCAGCAGCAACATATATGATGGGAGGTGTCATGTATGTGGGGAGGCTGGCCAGTGCTTCTTTCACCTTTGAGAATACGGTGACCTGCACATTTCTAAAATGAACGCAATGGAAGCAAGCATTGGCAAAGCCAAGAGTTGTGGCATTTGTAGTTGTTTATTGCATTGTACATTTAGCATGGAAGAAGGGGTGGAGAATGACAGCACAGGGAGGAGGAAATGACATCATGGGTGAATGAACGGCAACACGCGGGGGGGGGGAGAAAGCAGAGTGGGGGAGGAATAAGGAATACATGACAACATGAGGGAGAACAAAAAAATCCAATAGATGAAAGCCAGGCCAGCAGCAGTCCATCATTTGAAGGAGTGAATGACAGCGCAAAGGGCAGGAAGGAATGAAAGCACAATGGGGAAGGAATGAATGTGCAACTAGACATGAATGATAGCAAAGGGGAGAAGGTATAACAGGCCAAAGAGTCTAGGGAATGACAGAGGAAGGGTCAAAGGATTGACAGTTCAAGGGTTAAGGAATGACAACACTGGGGTTGGAATGAGGGCACGAGGGGAGAAATAAGAGTGTGAGGGGAAGGAACTACGGTGCAAGGGGAAGGTTTTGACAGCACTAGAGGGAAAGTTTGACAGCGTAAGGAGTGAGGATTGATAGCACTGGGGATGGAATGACAGCACAAGGGGGACGAAATAAGAGTGCATGGGAGTAAAAATGACAATCCAAGGAGGGAGATGTGACAGTGCAAGGGGGAAGAAATGCAAATGCAAGGAGCAGGACTGATAGCACTATGGGGAATGAATGAGTGTGCAATGGGACACGAATGATAGCCCAATGGGGGAAGGTACAACAGGTTAAGGGGTGTAGGGAATAACAGAACATGGGGGAAGGATTGATGTGCAAGGGGTACGGACTGACAGCACTGGGGGATGGAATGACGGCACAAAAGGGAGAAGTAAGAGTGCAAGGGGAAGGAATATCAGCGCAACAGGGAGGTAATAACAGAAGAAAGGGAAGGAGTGCCAGGGCAAGGGGAGGAAGGAATGACAGTGCAAGGGGTGAAGGAATGACAGTGCAGGGGAGGAGTGTACAGAAGGAACAATGCAAACAGAAAACTACATACTGTTCAGTTTTATTTGTGCAATTTGGAATCACAAAGATTGAAAATAAAATACTGGACTGTCGATATAGACAACAAAATAAAGACTATAGGCGTTTAATTGGTTGTTGTCCTGTATTGTACTGTTGATCTCAAAGTTATTTCTTATTGGGCACCTGCATGTTGTCACTTCCCATTGGTTCCTATGGCAGCTTTTCCACCAGCATGGAGTCCATGGCTTCTAAATGAATGGACAGCAGCTACCTCACTTTTTGCCCTCATAAAGTATGGAAGGGTGGCCCTCTAGTTTCATTATTAGAACTCTGTGTGTTGATCTCAGTGTGATTTCTATTGAGGACATCTCTATGCTGTCATCGTACTGCACATCTCCAATTAAATACCCTCCCTGTTGTATTTACAATTACCGCCTTCGATCCTTTTCCTATTTAGTTGTTTTGATCAGAGTGATTTAGTCTAAGGACATCTGTAGGTTGTTGGTGGTACTGCACCTTTCCAATGACATACAACCTACAGGCATCCTCACCACGCATCTCTTTGAAGAGGTGCAGTACCGCTGACAACCTACAGATGTCCTCATAAGAAATCATTACAAGATCAACACTACAATATAGGACAACATGGAACAAAGGCTGCAATTATACTCACAGCCTACACATGTCCTCACAATTATAATTATTTTAATGTTTTGTTATTGTATACGGTTTACAGAGAATCCTTTACAGCTTTAATAGGCAATAAATTACATAAGGTAAACAAAAAACATGAGGTGATCGAACAACCTGGCTCCTGGCAACAGTAAAAATCCCTGAACAGACAATTATTTCTTTAACTTGATTGTGGCCCCGCCCTGCTAAGTCTCGTCGTACACAAATGCGGCTGTTGTAAAATTTCAAATTTGAAATATATATTAAAAAAAAAATAAGGTGTACAAAAAACATTATTACACAGTTTTACATCATAGCAAAAGGGCTTGCTCTTAAAAAGGCCCTTTGGTACTGAAGTGTTTACGTCCATCTCAAATCATCACAGTTAGCCTGGTTAGTTGCAGTTCATAAATGTTATCAATTTAAAGAAACCTAAATACAAAATGAGGTCAATGTTTCAGCTCATCATAGCTAGCCCTCTTTCATAGAGTTAACAACCTAGACATATGACATCTATTTAGCAATATCAGTCTACATAATACAATCTACATTAATAAAAAACAAATATTAGAACCATTAACTTCCTCCTATTTAATCAGACACACAAGCAAAAGGATCAGAGCGAAAGTTAGCGGCACTATTTCTTCCTCAAATACATTTCCCAGCTGCATTATTGCCTGCAGTTCCCGATTAGAGGTGAGTGATGGGGTATCACACTACACTATGTCCTGGTACAGATTCAGGGATTCCCTAAAGGACGCAATCAGCAAGCCCTTTGAGGTGTTCTGGGTGTTAATACACCAGGACCATACATAGCTGCCACTCCCCCCGCAACTCCCCATCTTACAAACATGGCCATATGGATAGAGCTTTTATCATGAAAGCAGTAGGTGCTTCACAGTTTCAATGTCCTCTTCCTTCTCCCAAAATCAGCAGAGGAGTCTTCCAAGCCTATCCTTTTCCTGCGTAATAATACTTCTTTCAGCAGAGGGAGTCTTCCAAGCCTATCCTTTTTCTGCGTAATAATACTTCCTTCAGCAGATGGAGTCTTCCAAGCCTATCCTTTTCCTGCGTAATAATACTTCCTTCAGCAGAGGGAGTCTTCCAAGCCTATCCTTTTCCTGCGTAATAATACTTCCTTCAGCAGAGGGAGTCTTCCAAGCCTATCCTTTTCCTGCGTAATAATACTTCCTTCAGCAGAGGGAGTCTTCCAAGCCTAACCTTTTTCTGCGTAATAATACTTCCTTGAGCAGAGGAGTCTTCCAAGCCTATCCTTTTCCTGCGTAATAATACTTCCTTCAGCAGAGGGAGTCTTCCAAGCCTAACCTTTTTCTGCGTAATAATACTTCCTTCAGCAGAAGAGTCTTCCAAGCCTATCCTTTTCCTGCGTAATAATACTTCCTTCAGCAGAGGGAGTCTTCCAAGCCTATCCTTTTCCTAATACTTCCTTCAGCAGAGGTGTCTTCCAAGCCTATCCTTTTCCTGCGTAATAATACTTCCTTCAGCAGAGGAGTCTTCCAAGCCTATCCTTTTCCTGCGTAATAATACTTCCTTCAGCAGAGGGAGTCTTCCAAGCCTATCCTTTTCCTAATACTTCCTTCAGCAGAGGAGTCTTCCAAGCCTATCCTTTTCCTGGGTAATAATACTTCCTTCAGCAGAGGAGTCTTCCAAGCCTATCCTTTTCCTGCGTAATAATACTTCCCGGGTAGTTTTAAGAGAATCATCCGATAATATCGGTTTGGGAACTAGAAGAGAAGGCGAGAGATAATTGTGAAAAGGGATGAACATAGATTGGGGTCTCAGCTGTCCCCTTTAGCTGTCTAGACCCTTAGGTGACAGTAACATGTATATCATGTGTAATGCTTTAACCACTAACATATCAAATCCATTGGACTTTTACCAGTCATTCAGTCAATGGAACTACATTGCCATCCAGATGCGGCGCATTGCGGCTCTAAATCACTCCACATGAAGCTCCCTTTTTTTATATTTGCGAGGTTCGTCAGTAGAGGGCGTTCCTTTGACCTTGTGACTTTTATTAACTTCAGCAGAGGACAGAGGTCTCATATCTACACATACAGACGAGGCATTAATCATGTCAACATGGGCTCTGCTTCACAAGCGCGTGCGTCTCGGTTGCCAGGACAACTGCATCACTACTCGTGCACGGAAGCCTTGCAGCCACGTGGCCATCACTGTCCACCTTGGACAGTCAATGCAAGGTCAGAAATGTATTGCACAACTATCGCTATCACTGCAGTTAGGATATGTGTACACAAACATTATGGCCTACGTATCCTTCAATATGCGCACACCAGCATTTCTGTCCTTACAGGACTTTATAGACGCGGAAAGTTACCCGAAGCACTATCCGCACACAGAAGAGATCTGGGGAGCTTCACCGGCCATTCTTCATTCCGATCGACCCCCACAGGGTGTTTGCTGATCCATAGTAATCCACTGGTAACATTCTTACTCACCTAACTTGGTTAGTAAACAATTTAAAACATCGCTTTGTTAACTATTTGGATTTCAATGGCTAAAGGGTGGGACCCGGCGCTAAACTGTAGGACTCGTCCCATGCTTGGCCACTCATTAGCACACTCATGATACGTTTTTCACAAATACTGTATACATTATATTTCTAGTGCCCTCTGGCTTCGGTGACTGGCATTAAGCGATTAATCAGACTTCATATTCAACAACAAACTCATGAGAGAAGAGATATCTCGTGAAGCCACAGGTCCGTGGCCACTTTATTGATCAGTTTGGTTGGACAATTAATTAAGAAGATTTAATATTTTTTGACACAACTTTAACTATATTCATTACAGAATACCATAAACATCCTATACCTGATGAAGGGCATGAATGCCCGAAACACGTCGTATTGACCCAGGAAGATGCACTTAGTGCATACCATCTAGCCTTAGTGCCCCCTCTTTTTCTTCTCTAAAAAGGATCTGTAGTTTACTTTAGTAGCAACAAAGGGGTAAATGAATCACCCTGATGAATGTATTCTATGAACCAATGTTCGTCTTGGTATTAAATTGAAACACACATGCTTGTATACTAAACATGTAAAACACATTCTAATTGTTTATATATATGTTTTCAACCTACAATCACTAAGTGATGTTATATAAAATGTTTTTCTCCACTTATTACATTTGTATATACTATTGAAATTGCTTTAGGCATTTTTGTGCCCTACAGTGTGCCCTGATTTTGTCCCACAAACATTGAGGAGAGTGATAATCCTGTGTCTCTTAAGATCCCACTGTAAATGACTCAAAGAAGGATAGGAGTCGACTCTATCTATGGTTGTAATCAAGTCTCTCTCGTATAACAATCTTTTCACCCAATCACGATTTGTTACCAGCATCTCTCTATCCATATCAAGATCGCACAATGATTGATCGTAGTTATCTCTGCTTACACCCAGAAATTTATTAGAGTCAAACCAAACTGCACCAACAGGCACCAATTTACCCAGATCAACATAGAGCCTATTCAGGAGTGGGACAATCAAACTACGAAATAGGGAAAACAATCTCCATCTCACCCGGGCCTCCAGCGGTGCTATTCCCAATTTGTATCTGATAGTTGCCATTAGAATATTGTTAGGAATCCTAAACGTCCATCTCCACAGCCTTCCCTCCATCATTTCCCAAAATATCACTAGCTCACAATAGTGTAGCCTCACCCCATATATCAATTTTGGCACCACTTTGCCCTCAAAAAAAGGATTGAGAATTTGATGGAAAAATGTCCACATTTATTATCCAATTTGACCATTTGATTGGTTAGGGCTAAATATTTCTGTTTCAGGGAAGAACGAAGTCCACATCTTGAGTGCTGGGCCATTAGGCAGAATCTCAAATAGAGAACATTCGATATACACTCTATAGGTGCACCCGGCATGCTCCAACCCTGCCTTTTCCTTCTCTGTCCCCTCTCAGGTCCTCCTAGGATGATCAATTAATCCATTTTCAGACGCAAACTTTGCAAATGTATTGATAAAGCATTGAGAGCCTACTTTGGTGCAATCAAGAAGCAGGAAATCGTCAGCATCCGCCAGCCAAGGAAGAGGCAGTTCTCCCAATTTCGGGATTACCAAGCCTACTTCTGCTAAATAATCTCCATTGTCGGATAGATATAGATTAAAGAGACAGGGGGCAAGGGGAGACCCCTGTCTCAGGCCTACCTGGGTTTGGATATATAGGGAAATTCCCCTCCAGTTTAAGTCTCACACGGATTCCTGCATTGTCATAAAGGGCCATAATTAGCCTCAATAGGCCTCCTGGGAGAACCAATTTGCCAATTTAGCCCACAGGCAGCTTCGAAAAAACACGGTTGAAAGCTGTTGACAAAGTCAATCGACGCCACTTAAATTTCTCCACCATATTTTCCCCAAGCTGTTTTCTGGCGTGCCTTCATTACCAATCCATTCAAATTCGTGATGTGACCTACTCTAAAACCCGTCCATAGTTTATTTAATCGATGTAAGGTAGACATCCACTCATTCAAGTGTGATAACAAAATGGAGGCAAACATGCTATGGGTCGATCATTTCTAGCCTGATTTCTCTCCATACATTTAAAAATGGAGACTACATAGGTGGTGTGCCAAGTGCTCGGAATAGCATAATTGTTCGTAATATTCTTAGAGAGCATGGTGAGGATCTGTGCCCAAACCATGGAATGGCCCTTAAAGGTGTTATTGGTCAGGCCGTTCAGTCCTGCCACCCGGAACGATTTAGCATTTATTATGAGCCTTAACACCACCTCATACTCAATAATAGGCTGCCATTCTCTGTCACCATATAAGTTTAAGTCACTAAGGTCCTCAATCAGACCCCCAGGGAATTCCCCATAAAGATCAGAGAAAAAATCGACCCCTTGAGATTCAGAAACTGTGTTCAATTGGCTGACAATAGTGATGAGTTCTTGATCATGGATAAGTGCCCAAAACGCTCTCAAAACTCTTTTCACTAGAGTACGCAACATAATTTCGGCGTCCTTTTGCAGCATTACTGCCTTTCTAGAGCTGCAATCATTTGTATACCTTTGTTTCACCAATTTGATTCTGGTATTTATTTAAGTTGATCCCAGCCAGAGCAGCGAATCGATCTGAGATTTCGATGCATGAAGGCTTTCACACAGGCTAACTGATGATTAAAGATGTGTCTGTGTTTATGACTAGGGGTGCCTAACCTCAGATTGGGAGTGGCCCAGGAAATATTCCAATTCAGTGGGGGTGAAAACATGCAGTTTCCATTCCAGGGAGCTGGTACTCACAAGGCTGTCTCATTCATTACTGAGGATCCCTATATTGCAGGAAGCTAGTACTCATAAGGCTGGTTAATTAATTACTGAGGATCCCTATATTCCAGGCAGCTGGTACTCACAAGGCCAGTTCATTCATTTTTGAGGATCCCTATATTCCAGGGAGCTGGTACTCATAAGGCCGGTTCATTCATTGCTGAGGATCCCGATATTCCAGGGAGCTGGTACTCACAAGGATGGCTCATTAATTATTTATTTATTTTTTTATTTGACTTATATTCAGGAAAAAGCCTGTAATTCTGTCAAAGAGTGTGGCACAGTTTTGTCCTGCAATTTGTTCCTCTTGGTTTCATCGAAAATGATTTCCTCTGGAATGGCTTTCCACAGATCCGACTTGTTAGAGTGCTTGTGGGAGACCTCCGAAGTCATCTGACTAATGGTCCCCTAGCCATGCTCTGCCGCAGTAGGTTCCGTGGGCAGGGCCTCGTTTATCTGTTTGAAAGCCATTTCGAGTAAATTTGTCATGGCCATTGTCCACCTAGTGGCTTCACCGGCGATGAGTCTGTTCCACAAAGTTTCTTCTTGAATCATCCAATGATTCGTGATCAGCGGTGATAGGTAGGTGATTCTATTTTGTTTCGTGCAGGGGCAGTTTAGAATTAAATGTCTGATCGTTTCCACAGTGTCTGAGTTTTTACATAGTCGACATACTTGGTTTTCCGCTATATTTCGAATGGCGAGTATTTGTTTAGTTTGTAGTAAATTTAGTCTTGCTTTCATAAACAAATATCTTTTTTTCTTGTCCGGGAATTTGCTCACGTATTTCATTGGAACCTTTGGTTTGTTGAACGTTGGTGGGAGATGTTGTAATAGTTTGTTTTCTGTTGCTGCCTCTATTGTTTTAATCCAATCCCTTTCTTCGAGGTTCCGTTTGATTTTATCTGGATTTTCTTTTAGGTCTGTTTCCGTGCACAGTATTTCAGACAACCTTCCCTTTCTAAATTCTGCCCACTTCTTGAATAAGATGCAGTTTCCATTGTCAAGTTCTTCTTTAATCAATGCGTAGATTGGCAGGGAGTCGGCAAGGATGATTTTTCTGAATAGTCTCATTGCGCTGACGTCGACTATCGAGGCCAAGGATATTAACCCAAGCTCCCTTCTGATAGCCGTTATTGCGGTTGATTTGGGAAGCCCCAGAACGGTTCTCCAAACCATCACTTCTATTTTGTTCCAGATGTTCTCCGGGATGCACAGTGATGCTTCCGTTCCACATGTCAGCGAGGGCACCAATTTCATTTTATAGAAATGTATTGCCGGGGTTAGCGTAAATTTACCAAATTTCTTATCCAACGTTCTCATTTGCGCTGTCAGTCTCTTCGCTTTATCCCAGAGCGCTACTTGCATTGCTTTATCTGTTGGTGTGTTATCTAGTTCAAATCCCAGGTGTCTGATGTTGTTTACTTTTTCAATGTTTGTATCGTCTAAGAACCATGACTCCATTGTTGTAGTAGTTTTCCGTTGTTTCTCAAGTGTCATGATTTTTGTTTTGTTTTTGTTTATCTCCAAGTGATTTTCCAGATTTGTCAATTTCCCCTGCAGGCCCACTTTAGTCTGGTCGATCAGAATCACGTCGTCTGCGTATAGGAGACGAGGAATTGTGGTTTTTCCTAATTTAGGTGGAAACGTTCTGATCTTGTTTTCTGAGTACTGCAGGTCCCCCAGAAAGTCGATAAAGAGTGCGGGAGCAAGTGGGCAACCCTGTTTTACACCCCTTTCAACTTGTATTTCTTTTGATAAGGTTCCCTGTTGGTTAAGCTTTACTCTCACTGTTGTGTTTGAGTGGAGCGCAATTAGTGGGTTGAGTAGTGATCTGGGGCATTTCCAGGCTTCCAATTTTTTCCATAGCATGTTTCTGTCCACTTTATCGAATGCTTTTGACAGATCTACAAACGCTAAGTAGATTTTTGGCGCCCTTTCTTTGACTTTTGCTTTAAAGATGTTTATTATCAAGATGTTAATTGCTATTGTTCCATTTTTTTGGAAGCCCGTTTGCAAGATGTCTTTGCACTCTGCCGATTTTTCCCATATCCTCAGATGGTCCAAGATGAGAGAGGAAAAGATCTTTCCTAGGATATCTAGCAACGCGATCGGTCTGTAGTTCACGGGGTCCTCCCGGCAGCCCCTTTTATAGATCGGGACGATGATTGCTTTAGACCAAGACTCCGGAATTTCGTGGGTTTGTTCACAAATGCTAAATATCATTCCAATTAGTTCTGACCATTCCTTCGGGAATTGCTTTAGCGTTATATTTGTGAGTCCATCGGGACCTGGTGCTCTAGATGTTTTGAGGTTTCTTATTTTTGCTTCAATGTCTTCTGCGTTCGATGTCGTCACCCATGTTGTGTTTTTTGTTATTTCCAGGGGCGCTACCGATTTCTGTGGTTTGTCAAACTCTCTCGATAGGTATTCCATCCATTTTTCTTCTGAGACTGCATTTGTCGGTGCTAGATTGGATGCCCAATTGCGCTCTTTGATTAGGGACCAGAAGCACTGGATTTATTGGTTGATAATTTTCTCATCATTTCTTCTGCGTCCAACTGGTATTGTGTTGCTTTAGATTGTTTTCGCCAGGTTGTATATCTTTTTTTTTCACATTTCCAATTTGCCCAGTCTTGTTCAGCTTTTGATTTCCTTGCCTTCCTTTTTAGTTGTCGGCCTAATTTCCTTTGTTCAACCAGCTCTTTGTTGTATGCATGGCTGGGTTGAGAGGCCGCTGGGTTTCTAGTTCCTATTGGTTTTTGGTAGGGTGCAAGGAGAGGACGGTAGTTTGGTTTCTCGCTTAATTTAGAACGATGGTTTGCTGTTACTTTTTCTTCCCAAGCTGATTTTATTTGTTGGATATTGGCTTCCGTTATTCGTAACCGAGTTTGTTGAACGTTAGTTTCAACCCTGGTTTTGTATACAAGTTTCGTTGGTCTCCGACCACCCCACGTACACGTGAGTAAGTTATGATCACTGTTGGTCATTTTTACAACTTTAAAGCTGACTATGTTTGCTGCCAAGGCGGACGAGATGAAAATGTAATCTAAGGTTGCTTTTGATGCTCCCCTTCCCAAGTAGGTAAATTCTGTTGACTTGGAAACAAAGTCGCTATATTTTGTAGGTTTCTGGAGCTGATTACTTCCAACCAGGCTTTTCCGCGTTCCAGTGTTGAGGTCTTCCACGTTCTCTCGGTTACTTTATTACAGTTGGCGTCGAAGTCGCCGCATATCATAATCTCAATTTCGTCAAACTCTTCATAAAGCTGATCAATGGTTGCACTCATTGAGGAACAGAAGACTTTTGCTGGCGTACGCTGCGGGTTCCAATAGCAATTTATGATTGCCAAGGTGTTCCTTTTGGCCCTCATGCTTTTCCCCGTGGCTGGGGACCATGTGGACAGGGTCACCAGCATTTTGTATGATTCTCTCCATTTCTTTGGTGGGTCTAGACCAAGGCCGTTTTTGATGGCTGTTAACAGGCCAGATGATGGTCTTCCTAAAGGACCCCTAGTTGCAGCAGAGATTTCCAAACAAAATCCATCCAGCATTGGTTTCTCCAGTAACCATGTCTCTTGCAGACATAGAATATCAAAGGCCCCCAGATTCACATCTCCAGGCGTTGTTAAGTGGTTGTGTCCTCTGGTGTTCCAGGATCCTACAATATACTGGTCTTTGTCGGGCGGTTTCTCAGAGGGCGTCGCTGCATTCTCTCCCTCGAGGCTCGGCTCTTTTTGTTGCTATTTGACAGCTTTCTTTGACAAGGTAGATGTGAACCAGTCCCACGGGCCTCTCATTGGACGAGTGTCCTTTGTTTTGTCAGCGGAATTCCTCTCTGGTGTTTCTACACTGTCAAACCTGTTTGATTTTGATGGTTCAACCTTTTTCCCACTGTTTCTGTTTGATCTCGTTTCGTACGGTCGCTTGGTATATTCCGAGGCCCTTCGTGGGTGCGAACTTGGTCTCTCGCACTTCAAGGTTCCTTCCAGGTCAAACGGTGCAGGTCTTCGGCGGTGTTTCAGGTCGTCTCGAGAATTCTCATCCTCCTTCTTCTATTCCACCGATTCTGAAAATACCGTTTTTCTGTTATGGAATGGTAATGTAATCTGTGTTTGTTGACTGTTGTTGTTTTTTGGACTTGCTCCTCCTGCTGCGGCTTTGTTAGTTCGGTCAGCCGAAATCCCATCGATGAGAGGTCTTCGAACACCGATTTGTCCATGTGTGTGATACTCTCAGCTTTTACGTGTAAGTAAGATTTCGCAATCTTGCCCTTATGGTATGGTTCGACCAATACCAGGTCTTTTGTTCTCACGCCCTTGAGAGTCTTAGATTTTTTCAAGATCTGCAAGATGGTTGGCCGGTTTAGGATTAGATTGATTTTTTTGAAGTCTTGTTGCTCTAGCTTAAATAGGCGAGTTGCGCCCTTTTCTGCTGGTTCCGTTTTCTCTGTTGCTCTTGTGGGCAATTGTTTTCTCGGGCTGCTTCTACTTCTTGAGGTTTGGCTCTGCGGCGTGTATTTGTTGTCCTTCTGAGTTTTACTGGTTCGCACGTTGGCTACTCCTTTGTTGGATTAGTTCTCTCTACCTTTTACTACTTCCCATTTATCCTCTTCGTCGCTCAGAGCTCTTATTTCTACTATGTTGCTTTTTTTCTTCCCTCCTTATTTTGGTTACCGGCAAGGCGGTAGCCACCTGTAATCTACTGGCTGTTTGAGTTTGTTCCTCGTGCAATGAGGCGTTCATCAACGACGAGTCCAACAAAAAATCTTCTGCCGTCCTCGGTGACCTCTGAGCGGGGGACTTTGACGAGTACAGACCGTCCCAGGTTAAGCACTCATCTTTCTTCACCTCTGCTTTTTGTTTTAAGGTTGGCACCCGAGGTCCCAGTTGCACGTTGCTATCCCAGGAAAGTGTGCGTGGTGCACTCGATGTTGCTAATTTGTTTTTGATCAATGGCTGATTTGCCGTGTTCTTTTCTGTATTGGCCACCTGCGTATTTAGTCCTATACACAGGTTCTGTGGTTTGACTGTCGCGTGCTTACCCGCTGCTAAATCTTGGGTTACTACGGAGACGATGTTTTGTTTCTCCAAGTGTTCTATTTTTCTTTCCAGAATCTCGATTTTGTTTTCCCAGAGCGTTTCCTGAATACCTTTTTGTGCTTCTACTGCTGTTATGTAACTTTCCACATGTGACAGTTTTGCTATCATGTTGGTAAGGATTGCTGTGTTGTCCTGCAACTCTTCTTTTAGTGCTTCATATAGTTTACAGAAGGGCGCTAAGACAATGGACATTGCCGACATAATTGTTACCATATCAGGATTCTTGTTTGAAGAGTCTTTGTGAATTGCCATGGCAATGTCGCTTAGCCGACGTTTTTTTGATGATAATTGGGCTTTTTCCGTCCTTTTTGATGTGCCTGGGGTTTGGAGGCCTGGGTAGTCCATTATGGAACTATTGTCCTGGTCTATTAGCTGTCGACCCATCCTGGTATCACTCGGAGTGCGTGTCGGCTCTTCGTTCCTTGTTATTAATTCCGCCGTGTTTTGCAGACCCTTAGTCAGGTGCGGTTTCGTCCATGTTAACCGCTGATCTTTATCATTCATTGCTTCGAATGGTCTTTGTGTTGCCTTCGAAAACGGGCTTGAGGTACGGTTTTCTTTTGTCATCACTGCCTCACCCCCCTTGTTGACTTCCGAGGATGGTTGCGGCTTGTTATTTTGTTCCGAGCTGGTCTTATCAGGGTCCCATGTGGGTTTCGTGTGCATTGACTCTATGTCTCTGATCTGAGGTTGGTTCTCCCCCAGATCGTAATCTGCGTTTCATTAGCTCTCTCGTTGCTGTTTTTTGCATTTTCTAAGGATTTCAGTTGAGGTTCTGGCCTCACGGTCTTTGAGGGGTTTTCATCTGTTTTCCTTAGGTTCGACCCTGACGTCGAGTCTTGCATCACTTCCAGCATCTCTGCATCTGATACCTCTGAGTCCACTGTCAGTTTTCATTTGTGTTGCTGGGTGAAGAACGCTTTTAAAGGGCAGGATAATGCAGGTAAGGATAGCTTAGTGGTAGAAAGTCTTTTTTTTTGGATGGTCTTTCTTTCCTCTATGATTCTGTGATTTACGTCTTTCGTATTTTTTTTGTTTATTTGCGGTACAGGTATCTTCCTAGGGGTTTGGTTTTTCTTGGATTTCACTTTTTTCTTTCTTTGTTGAGTTCGACCTGTCTTTGTTTGCTCGTCTTCTGTTTCCTTGGTAGAATCCTCCTGTTCACTTAGACTAGGCGATTCTTCTGATGTATAGCACTCTACGAAGACTTCGTCACTCTCCCTATCTGAGGGTGATTCACCGGAGTTAATCTCAATAGGTCTCTTATTGATATTTGTTGAAGAACGGCCCGGTTGTGTCGATTTTGATCCATTGGGCTTGATGTTCTGGTCAGTGTCCTGAACTGTATTTGAAGAATGTATCATTGCTTTGATGATAGAAGACGTCTGCATAGTATCCGTTTTGGGTACTAAGTCCAAAGGTGCGGATGATAAATTTGCTTTGCTTTGGTCCATAGTAGTCTGATTTTGAAGGTTGCTTGCCTGTAGTGGTTCCGCATGTTGGCTGCAGTGTTTATGTAGTCCTTGCAACACCGGGGGATTAGATCCCAGCGAGATCTTCCTTTTGCTCGTTGAGGTTGGGCCTCTCTCGTCTTGGGTGCTGAGACTTGTTACGGCTCCCTTTTGTATCGGGACCCTGTGTTCCACTGGTCTCTTCAACACCTCCAGTTCCTCGAATCCGGGCTCTGATTGTTTTGCGCCACTTTCCCGCGGGACTGTCCCGCACGCGGTTACACTGCCTCCGTCCTCCCCCACACACCGACCCCCCCCGCCCCGCAGTTTGGGCCCCGTGAAGGGTCCGCCGCTGGCCGTCCTCCGACAGCTTCAGCGTCTTCCCCGCTCGTCACCAAGACGGTACGCGTGCCCTTTGTTGCGGCGCAGTCGGGCGGGGCGGGCGCGGCTGCTGCTTTCATCGCACCGCACGCGTCCGTCCCTCGGACTCGCTGGACCGTGGCTCCTCCTCCCTCGCTGGCCGGACTTCCCGGGCTCCACTCTTGCCCACCATGGCGCCAGGTGGATCAGAGGACTTCTGGGTTACGACCGGGGAAGATGACTTCGTCACCCACGTAGTAGGTACGCCTGTTTGTAAAAGTTTCTGCTGTATTTTTAGTAGAGGCTTACCTCTGGGGTTTCTTGGCTTTGCTGGACGTACGTCCTCTGATGTCTGAAGCCATCAATGCCTTTTCTTTGGTGGTCCGAATTAACGGCAACAGTTCTTCCACCTCTGGCGTTTCCGGTTGGCCCCCTGATACCCCTGATACCGGGGCTGTTCCGGAGGTTTCTGTAATCATTAAGAGCGGCCGCACTTCTGTCTCCATTGCACGCTTGCTACGCGTCTGAGGCGGACTGCTGCAGACTGGCTCCACCTCGGCTCACAACTCCGCTCACCGTTCCGCGGTGTACTGGCTGTGATAAGGACTTCCTTGCACAACGATGTGGTCGGTATGCACGACTGCTGCAGACTGGCTCCACCTCGGCTCACAACTCCGCTCACCGCTCCGCGGTGTACTGGCTGTGATAAGGACTTCCTTGCACAACGATGTGGTCGGTATGCACGACTGCTGCAGACTGGCTCCACCTCGGCTCACAACTCCGCTCACCGCTCCGCGGTGTACTGGCTGTGATAAGGACTTCCTTGCACAACGATGTGGTCGGTATGCACGACTGCTGCAGACTGGCTCCACCTCGGCTCACAACTCCGCTCACCACTCCGCGGTGTACTGGCTGTGATAAGGACTTCCTTGCACAACGATGTGGTCGGTATGCACAACTGCTGCAGACTGGCTCCACCTCGGCTCACAACTCCCAACTCAAGGCTGGCTCATTCATTACTGAGGATCCCTATATTCCAGGGAGCTAGTACGAGGATCCCTATATTCCAGGGAGCTAGTACTCATAAGGCTGGCTCATTCATTGCTGAGGATCCCTATATTCCAGGGAGCTGGTACTCACAAGGCTGGCTCATTCATTACTGAGGATCCCTATATTCCAGGGAGCTGGTACTCACAAGGCTGGTTCATTCATTGCTGAGGATCCCTATATTCCAGGGAGCTGGTACTCACAAGGCTGGCTCATTCATTGCTGAGGATCCCTATATTCCAGGGAGCTAGTACTCACAAGGCTGGTTCATTCATTGCTGAGGATCCCTATATTCCAGGGAGCTGGTACTCACAAGGCTGGTTAATTCATTGCTGAGGGTCCCTATATTCCAGGGAGCTAGTACTCACAAGGCTGGTTCATTCATTGCTGAGGATCCCATCTCTTTACATTGCCTATTGGGGGGTTGAGGGGCGTTGCAGGGGGAACCTCTAACCATAGTGCTATCTGATCTGAACCAACACAAAAGTATTCTTTTCTGAGCTGCATATGTTTTTGGTGCTCATTACTTGATTCATAGTGCATTAAAGATACTATTCTGTGTTCTGTCACCCCATTGGTGATTGTTGTTTATCTATTAAAACAAATTTTGATTACATTTTAAATACATAAATAAATATTTACCTTTGCAAACTAGCCTGATTCCTGGTTCAGTGTGACCGGGGTGGGGAGGGGGAGGTCTCAGGAGAAGGGTGTGATATGAGTGGTATATCATTCAGAATATTGAACTTATAAAAAATAAATAAGGGTTTCAGTCGTGCACTACATGCTGGGCTTTGACTTGGGTGTGTGCCGGATTGAAATCACTTACACCTTGGGGCTCGTCGAGGGATCCTGAATTAGACATACCACTCATGACAGTCTAACACAGCGTGCTAGCTGACGGGGTTCATACACCTTATTTGGGTCACCATACTGTGCTACACACCCCAAAATTGAAATACTCAAAGGAGTTGGGCCTGTTTGCAAAAGTAAAGTAACCCTAAAATATGCCAAAAGGAAATTAATATTTCCGGAATGGTGACCTCAGTGGAAATCAATATTGCAAGGGAACATCTACTGCACAAATTGTTTGTCAGGGGTGAATGGCTAGAACAGGGCGAAAGGTATGGCTTCAGGGAATAAAACAAGAAATTACTGAAATCAACCTTAACATCTGGCAGGACATGGGTCCATTACATCAAGCACTCGGTGAGCTGTACATGACCCCTAAAAGAAAAGAGGAGCAATGCAAAATTGCCAAAATAGCGGCATACCTGTACCTCCACATAGGAGACATACAGGAAAAGTAGGCAGACCATGTAGATTTCACAAAGAGGCAAGGGGAAGCACTGCAGAAAGTCCAGAACAATCTGGCCTCTGCTGAGCAAAGGCTCAGGATAGCAAGGAATCTGAAACAGAGGCTAGGCAGTATGCCACCAAACTCCAAGAGGATCTGGCTCTCTTACTGAAAAAGAATGCAGAGCAAGATGCCCAGGTACAGACACTGCAAAAAGACTGTCAGGAAAGGTTGTACTCTCTACAACAGAGTCAACAAAAGCTGGAGCAGCAATTAACTTTTAACAGAGTCTGTGCAGAACAGGTAGTTATCCTACAAGACCGCATAGACAAACTGAAAGAGGAAAATAATAAATTAATTATTAAAGACCTAGAATCCCAAACAGAGTTTGATGAGGAGCGCCAGAAAGCTGGTGCCCTTAAAAAACAGAGGGACGACCTGGCTGCACAGAGGGGCACTCGAAGTCAGGAGAGGGACGCCTTAGGACAGGAAGTCTGTCATTTAAAAACAAAGTTAGAAGAAAATCACCTGGCCCTTCAGGAATTTGGTGAAATCAAAAATGATTACAAAAAGCTGTTAGAGCACACCAGGCGGGTGGAAGATGCTCTGGCAAAGGACAAACAGACTAGCAAGGACTAAACTCAGGAGGTGAGTCTCATGCAGCAAAAATTGGCACAATACTCCCAATTCAGGCAAGAAGCACAGAGATACAATGAGGCCCTCTGTGAAAAGAATGACAGGCTCCATAGACAGATAGCCATGTAAAAACAACTCATAGAGACCAGTAAGGCCTTAATAGAGGAGCAAAAAGGTCAAATATTGGCATATCATCAGGAAATAGGGGCTGAAAAAGATGAGGTAAGATGGGAGAGAGAAACCCCTGAGCATAACCTCAGGAACCCTGGTATCAGGGACTTTAATCCCTTCAATTCCATGGACTCTGCCAACCCCATGTCCACTGGCTCGTATGAGCCAAGGGCCACAGGATGGTAGACTTCAACACAATGGGAAATATGTGACTGATAGATCAACGCCCCCCAGAAATGGATGGGCGGGCATCTATGTACAGGTTCCCTAATATTGGGGCCAGCCTTTCTGATCAGGGAGACTCCAGTGAGGGGAGAATCAGAGAACTGGATCCTCAGAAATACCACCTACCAAGGGATCAGTCAGTCAAATTCGGTGGGGAATTCCATGAAAATAAGCCCACTAAGAGCATCCTAAAAACCTCTTCCCAGCTAGGACAGTGTGGGTGGGGGGGGTTACTCAGCCAATCCTGGGAGCAAGGGAGAGTCAGAAGACTTTTCTGAGCACCACAGGTCTCAAGAGACTAGGCCCCCACATTCTGCCAGCCATTCCCAAGCCCGCAGAATCAGGGAGAGCCTAGAGGATCAGACAGCCACCTCCGGTAGCAGTGCCTCTGAGTCAGAGGATGAGTGGACCAGGGTGACCAAAACTAAAAAGGCCAACAAAGTTAAGAGAGCTTTACTGAAAGATCCCCTGAAGCAAATCAAGGCTATTAGGAGCGTCATCATGCCCTACCATAAAAATGCTAAATATTCAGTTTGGGAGCACAAACTTCCCTCCTCACTTTCCCCAGGAGGGCAGTATTGCCTCAAATGCCGGGTTGAGTTACTTTCCCCGGCACCCACCAAACACCAACTCCCAAAACAACCCTTCATTCTTTCCCCACTTTCCTGAGCCCAGACAGCCCAATCCGGGAGAGGGGAGGCCAAGGGTGGAGGGGTACCAAAACTATCCTAACCAGGGGTATTATGGGAGAAGGGACAGTTACCCTTCCAGTGATCAACCAAGGGTAGACCAGAGGACCCCGTACCAGCCAGAGCGGGTATCCCAACTGGAGTGTCAGGGCCAGAACATGGCACAGGATCTGGGTCGCATGTTGAGGGCGCAGCAAAACCCTCCAATGAACATGGCGACTCAGAACTCCTCAAATCAAGGGTTTGGTGCTCCAGAACAATGACGGGGAAGAACCCCAACAACCCACCGGTTCCCAGGGAGGAGGCACAGGGGGAAGGGGGGTGTTAAGCCTTAGAGGAAGCTTCCTTCCCCATTTGTGGAAAGCCCCTGGAAACCCAGGACACGCAACCAAAATCTCCTACCCTCGAAAATCTGCAACCTAAGAAACAGAGGGCGGGTAGGAGAAATAAAGAGCCTAGAAAGACCCATTTTGTGGAGGAGGTGCGAATCTTCCAATTTGAAGGAGAGGGGTCCTCAGAGGATTCTGGGAAAAGGATCCTCTCCTTCAGGGATGGGGGAACTCCTCCCAAAGAAAAATGGGTCCCAGGAGATCCTGTTCAAGACTGGGTAGATGTGGGGACCGAGTTAAAACCGCCCATCATCAAAACCCAGAATGATCAGCAAGAAAATCTCCTTGTTCAAACCAATTCTGGAGACTGCTTCCAAAAAGGAGGGGCAGTCCAGAATCAGAACCAGTGGAGCCCAAAACTCCCCCCCCCCATATCCAATTGCCACCTTTTTCATACAGGTTCCCAAGATCCCAAACAAAATCCTGCCCAAATCACCCCTCTGCCAGTATCCAAAGCAAGGAAATTAACCCACCAATTGGCCACAAATATGCATTATCTTTGCCCCCTTGAGGAAAAGGAGGGAAGATTTTATGCCCCGGTCCAAATACAGGGCCAATGTACAATTTTGGCACTGGTGGACACTGGATCCCAAGCCATCCTTCTGTCAAAAAGGGCCTTTGATCAGCTGAATTCATGAAGGGGGGAGAAATACCAAATCCCTCTCACTCCTCTTCCTGGAAAACTTCAGAACTTCGATGGGAATGAAATTCCTGTCGAGGGGACTGCGGATTTAATATTAAAATTGGGTGACACAAGGTGAAGCACCCGGTCATAGTTGTGACTCCAGAGGGCACACCATGTTTACTAGGGAATGACATCCTGTGTAGATTGTCTCCCCTCATAGATCATGTAAACAAGGTCCTCTGGGTCTAAACTAACCGACCAATAAAATTGAAACATAGGCCCTCATTACGAGTTCGGCGGCAGCCATGCCGCTATTGGCGGCATGGCTGCCGCCGAAATCTCGTCCGGGTCTGGGTCCTCAGAATGAGGAATTACCGGGCCATTCTGAGTTCGGAAGGCAATGTAATTCCTCCCTCCAAGGACCCGGACCCGGTCCTTCCCCAATCCCATTTCAGCCCCCATAGGACTGAATGGGAATGGGAGAGGGAGCAAACAACGGGCCATTACGAGTTGGCCCGTTGTTTGCTCCCTCTTCCCCTCGCGGGACCCGGTAAGCACGCCTGGTTTTTCCAGGAGTGCTTACCGTGTCCCGCGAGGGGACCTTGTAATGTGGCGGAACAGGGTTAATGGCGCCGGCACCTTTTACGGCGCCGTTAACCCTGTTCCGCTAGGGTCGTAATGAGGCCCATAGTGTCAACCATGTTAGTTTAAATGGCACATGCCACATGGTGTGACAGAAACCTGACTAAATTGAATTCCACTTCCAGAACAACCAAATGCCAGACGTGACAGTAATTGCAGTAGGACAACAAACTGGTGATGGGTAGTCCTCACTATTTCTGAAAATCAACCTTCCTTCCAGTCTAAGGTGGCATTCCACACTGGAAGGGAACACCCTGAAATGCTATACAAATTCACTATCAGAAAATCCTACTCCTATAGTCCACAATTAGGAGAAATCAGCTCAATGCTTGGCTGATATTCAGAAAATTGGAGAACAGCTGTTCATCCCAATTCATTAAAATGAAGGGAAGGACTCTGTTCTCGCCTGAGTATGCGTGAACAACGGTAAGAGCTTCATCAGCGAGACCATGTTCCGCAAAACTCCCAAAAGATCCAGCCATTCCCACATTTAAACTGTTAGACAAATGGGAAATGCACCTGGAAACACCCAATTCCAAACATCTCCTGCCTAGCAGGTGTATGCTCAAAATTTCCATAGGCAGCAAAAGCATAGTCCATTATTGTTGGGTCGTGCGAGATGTCCCTGCTACATTTTATTTAGGCAGTGGTATCCTCAATCGCTTTGCCATTAGTTTGGACCTAATAAACTTCAAAGCCTGGTCCCGATTAGTGGGTAATCCCATGGGCTTTGATGACCCATAAAAAGTATTTCGGTCAGCTCAACCGCTGCCATATGCAGTAGAAATTCTGATCAGAGAGGAAGTCACAATCCCAGAACGGACCCGACAATTCTCACTGGAGGTAAAAATTAAAAGAGGACAGAAACTGAAAAATCCTGATGCCTATGTTCATCTCAATGCTCATTTCCAACAGCAAGGGTTGGGGGTAAATCCAACACCACTAGTCAATATAGAACACGACACCATTCCAATAGAGGTGGATAACAGTGACCTAAAGAGCATCACTCTGGGCGCAGGCACCATTATTGGAATGGCGGTTGATGACCGACATTTTTCCATAGATTTAGGTAACGAACTGTTAGGACCAATCCCCAAGGACTGTTTTGACAGTGATAGTGACAATGACACAACACCAGACAGGATCTTCACCCGGCATGGGGAGAATTTCTTGGTGTGCTCTGCCTGCCCTTATGGTAAGGAAGATGTGACCCTTGACTTCAGAAGGGATGAGGTGATCTTTCAAGTCCACAAGGACTGCCTTCCCCACCTGAAGCCATCAGTCCAAATCAGTACTTTGACCAGGGACTTCTCCACCCAGCTGGAGGAGGCTGCTGAGATAGCCAAACCAGAAGTCTTTCGGGCCTTCAGGCAGATGGTTGAAGAGAGAGTCAACCTAGCTGATGCCTGTGAGACTCTGGAGCAAAAGCAAAAATTGAAACAAGTTTTCTTAGATTTTCAAGATCTCTTTGCGGTGGACTCATATGACTGTGGTCGCACCGACATCCACACAACAACAATTGCCACGGACCCTGCCATGACTCCAGTGTTTGTCAAGCAATATTGCTTGCCTCTCGCATCAATGGAGTCCCTTACTGAAATAATTAAGAACCTCGAGTTCCGTGGGATAATTCGTCCAGTCCACAGCACCTTCAATAATCCGGTGCTGGGGATTGTAAAACCAAACGTCCAGTGGAGCCTCTGTGCTGACCTAAGGGAGCTCAACAAACGGGTCCATACTTCCCGATGGCCTCTTCCCTACATTGACCAAGGGCTGGCCCAGATCCAGGTGTCAAAGGTATACACTGCCATTGACCTGACCAATGGGTACTGGACTGTACCTGTCAGTAGGGAGGACCAATACAAGCTGGCCTTTACATTCGGCGGGCAGCAGTACACTTGGACCCAGACTCCCTTTGGATACATCAACTCCGGCAATTAATTTAATATCTTTCTGCATAAGGCAATGCCCGACCTGGGTGAAAGGAGCAACCATGCCTATGCAGATGATGTTTTAATCAAAAGCTCAACCGTGGAGGAACACATAGCGGAGATCGGTTATGTTCTGACACAGTTGAGGGTTGCCGGAGCAAAACTCTCTTTCCAAAAGGCACAGTGGTGCAGAACCGTATCAATTTCTTGGGGCATGATATGATATGATATGCTATGGCATTTATAACGTGCCTATACACAAGTGTTTCATGGCGTGACGAGGCAAGGGAGGGGGAAACAGGGGAAGACAGACAACGATCCTCCAGGTGACATTCAGATCGCGTAAGTGCAAGGGAGGGGAAGGAGGAGAAGTGCGGGGGGAAGTGGGAGAGGAAAGTACAATACATGGGATAAGAACAATAAATAAATAAACAATATATAAACAATAAAAAATAGTGCGGCCAGCAGGTGGCAAGTGAAAGGGTAAGTGCAGACGTCAGGTGTCAAGTGCAGGAAGTGGGACCGTAGGGATAAAGAAAACAGTCACCAAGTGCAGGGGTTGTCAGGGCCCGACTGGCGGGAGAGTGGATCTGGGCCCGAGATCAGAGGGTGGCCAGGTAACCAGTGCAGTTTCCGTGTCAGCCAGGAATCAGCAAGGGAAAACAGGAGAGAAAGCGGACGAGAAAAGATACGTTTTGAGGTGCTTACAGAACTGAAGATGATTCTCCTCAAGTTTCAGGGAGGCAGGGAGGCTGTTCCAGAGGGAGGCCCCAGCCGAAGCGAGAGATCTACCACCAGCTCGTTGCTTGGAGAAGCGACTGACCCTGAGGGAATTGGAGGCAGATGAGCGAAGAGCTCGAGAAGGAAGGTATTTAGTAAGAGAGAGTTGAAGGTATTGAGGCCCCAGGCCCCAGAAGGCCTTGTGGACGATGCAGAGGGTTTTGAACTTAATCCTCGCAGTCACTGGGAGCCAGTGCATGAGATAACTCCTGAGGGTCTCTGTCCCCAGGAAACGAAAGTAGAGGCACTCCAGAAAATAAAAGACCCCACAACTCTGCAGGAACTATGGAGCCTCCTTGGACTAACTAATTACAGCAGAAAGTTCATTGAGGACTAAGCAGCGATCACAAAACCCCTGATCCATCTGTTTAAGTGGGGGGTCAAGTGGGAGTAGGGTCCAGAACAAGCCGAGGCAGTAAGACAACTCAAAAGAAGCCTCTCACAAGCGCCTTGCCTAGCTTACCCTGTCTGTTATTCTTGGAGACAGGGTTCTCAAATACATGCTTGACTGCAGTATTATATCAAAAGCATGACAAGGTCAATAAAGTAATCTCCTATGCGAGTAAGAATTTATCCTCTGTGGAGGAAAAATTCAACGATTGTGAGAAGGCACTCCTGGCAACGGTGTGGGCATTGAAGAATTATCGCACGTTTATCCAGGGGGAAATGTCATAGTGGAGACTCCACACCAACCTTTGCAATGTCTTCAAAGTGACAGAATCCGGGCCGGAAATGTGAGTAATATCCAAATTTCTTCCTGGATTCTGTCAATGCAAGGCTTGCCTGTGGAGGTCAGAAATGGCCAAAACAAGAAGAGTCCCCTCGCGCAAGGTTAAGCTGACTTGCATGATTGTGCAAGAGAAAACTGTCTCGAGGACGAAAGTCTTAAAATCAAGGACAACATGGAGGCATACCTTAATTCCCCACACAAAGTCTATGAAGAAGACAAGTGTGATGGAATGCCCACTGTCTAAGTGGATGAGTGCTGTTACCATGTTGACAACAATGGGGAAAAGGAACTTGAGGCCGGCGTAGGGAATGCATGGGTGAATGATGCCCCAGAACCCTCCGCTGGGTACAAAATCGGTTCCCGAAGTAGTCAAGTGGCAGAGCTGATGGCTGTGCATCAAGCCATCCTCACTGCTGTCCAACACCAACTCCATGAACTGGTCATAATCACTGATTCAGATTATGAACGGGTTCGTGCAGCACCTGGTTAACTGGAAAACCTGAGGCATGCTGTGTGCTAACAATAAACCTTTAAAACATGGAAAATTAACACAAAATATTGATAATCTGGTCACCTCGAATGGGATGACCATCTACTGGAAAAAGATCAACGGTCATTTTAAAGTAGAGGGACCAGACAAAACTGGAAATTATCTAGCTGATCAACTGGCCAAAACCAGAGCCATCCAAGGGGATCTACGTGAGATTGAGTCCCTGTTGGGGGAAATCCAGGTCACTGCTATCACTAGGTCCCAGACAAATGCTCACAATGAACTCTCAACTGCACAATAGAGTAAGGAGACCCCAGATGCTGATTTGATTACGGCTCAAAAGGGGATCCAATAATTGGTAGGTTTTATCAACACATTGAGGTCCCTGAGAACTTTCCCTGACGGATACCGATTACATTGGGAAAGAAGACCTCAAAGTGTTGATGAAATGCCCAAAAGTGTTCTGAATCCAAGACAGTTTGCTGGTAAGGAGATCCATATCTGGCCATGACCAGTGGGTGGTCCCTACCTCATTCCGAAGCCTAATGCTAAGTCACACCCATGATGCGGCTACAGCCGGTCATCGGGGGTTTCATATGACATTAGAAATCTTGCGAGAGGTTGCATACTGGCCACACATGGGGCAGGACCTCGACCAATACTTGAAGGGGTGTCTTGTGTGTGCACAATTTCAGCCAACATCACTCACGTACCGTGCTCCCCTCCAAAAGAGGGGGATGACACTGCCTTGGTCAGATTTGCAAGTTAATTTTATTGGGCCCGTGATTCGCTCCTCTAGGGGGAACAAGTACATGTTGACCGTAACATGCTTGTTTACTAAATGGGTGGAATGTCTCCCGGCCCCAAATTGCAAGGCAGAAACAGCAGCTGCCCTGATGATCAATCACATCTTCTCCCGTTTTGGACTACCCCAAAGGATTGAGCCAGACCGAGGTAGCCACTTCACTAGCGAAGTGATGACAAATATGTGGGAGATCCTTTGGGTCAAAAGGAAACTACACATTGCCTACCGGCAGTCCTCTACTGGTGGAGTTGATAGAGGGACAATAAAACTACTGTGAGCATATTAAAAAAGTCTGTGGCAGATTCTGTGCCAAGTTGGTACATTCGATTACCCCTTGTCCTGATGGCCATCAGATCTACCCCTTCTTCTGCAACAAAAATGTCTCCATTTGAGCTGATGACTGGATGAAGGATGGTGCTACCCCAGCATCTGCTCTACAGAACCCAAGAGCAGACCTTGATAAATGCCTACACAACTCATGAGTATGTTGAGAATCTGAGAAAACACCTTCAACATGCTTTTGCCTATGCTCAGTGGAATATAGTGAGGTCTGCAGACAGTATGAAGACCCACTATGATCTCAAGACAACTAAAAAGGAATACCAAGTAGGAGACCAGATCTACTTGTACAATTTCCAAAGGAACCAAGCCAAAGAGCCCAAATTCCTCCCAACTTGGCAGGGCCCTTTTGAAATTGTGGACAGAATCTCACCAGTCGCCTACAGAATCCACATCCCCAAGGGCAGTTTGACAGAAGGAGAAAACAACTGGGTCCACATAAACCAGCTGAAGAGTTGCCATCCCAGGCATACTTTGCGGCAAATAGAGGGGCCGACCGGAAACCCAGAGGGGGAAAATCCAGAAACATAGAAGAATCACTAAGTGTTCACCATGTATGTGCATGAAGAGTGTTAAGACCAGTAGTAAACAGAGATGGGGAATATTGCCAAGTATAACCAATGCAAGTGTCTTTCCCACTGTTGACATCCCCAGATGACGTGTGGACACAGTAGTGGGATAATATCCATGACCACGTTGTGTTCTGTCTTCTAGCATCTGGACTAAGAATCATCCAAAGGATCACCAAGGAGGACCACTCGGGGACCGGGAGGAAAGACCCAAGGAGCCCGGAGTGCTGCTCCATACTCCCAAGCAGAACCAGCAACACTCCTGACCAGAACCGGCGAGGAGAGCGGGTCGCCTCCAGCACTGACGGGAGAAGCAGCTGAATTTCTCCACATGGACAAAAGAAAAGAACATCCCAATCTCCCGACTTCCCCTTGACGGACAGTCAAAACCAATTGGGGGGGCTCTGTGGGATGTATTGACCCACTCTGCTATGCTATGCGGCATCACCATGCCAGTTATGGGGAAAGAAACAGCAACAATGGCGGCAAAACCCTTGTGCGTGCTAAAAACCTACAAAAATCGTGTGCCTCAGGACACAAAAAGAGGGATGCACAACCAGCCACCCATGGTACATGTGCAGTGGAATAGAGCACACTCTGCAGAAATGTGCAAGTGGACTCCATGACCAGAAAACAGAGTGCAGAGAGAAAGCAGCACTTTGCAAGCGAAACCCCAAAATGTGCCTACAAATCACATGTGCTTTGTTTCCAAAAAACTCCAAAATGTCCATAAAACAACATTTTTCAACATTCACAATCTTGCCTAGTCCTAAAAATTCATTTATCAAATGAAGCATTGTGAAACATACAAAGTCTGTGAACTGACAGCATAGGACAACATCTGGGTGCAGTAGCCGGAGATACCTGAATGACAATTGTCAGATGAGTACTGATGATACTTTAAAAGTGAGCTAAAACTAAAATGTCTGCTGGATTAGCAAACATAAACAGGATTGTTGCCAAAAAGGAATACAGATTTTAGTTCTGTTTTTTCCCAAAGATTTTAAGGCCAAGAAAGAAATGTATTTATGTTGGATGTAACAAATGTGGGTTTTGCTGGATTTAAGAAGTTAATTAGCCTGGCTGAAGCTACAAGAACTGGAAAAGTAGGTTTTTCTCCCAGAAGGAGGGCCTTCCTCTCAGCAGAAACTCACTGGGAGATGTTAATTGCGCAGTTAGAACAGACTCTTGTCTACAGAGAGTGAAGGAACAATGAAAAGCCTTTCAGACCAGGAAGCGGAGGTGTGAAGGCAGTGGTAAACTTTCTTGGAAGGAGCTTCCCCCAAGGAGGGGGATGCACTGGACTCCCAGGAGAGACAAAGGGGTGGAGCCAAGTGTCCATCTTCTGTTAAGAATGAACAATGAACAATTTTTAAAAGACTCATAACTTGTTATTCAAAGAGGTGAAAAATATAAAAAGGACAGAGTTGTTCATTTAATTTTTGGCGGCACGTGTGAAGAGGCGGTAGAACTGTGTGACATGTTCTGGACAGGAATGGCAGCATATTTGGTTTTATGCAAAATGTATTAATGTTAGAATTGTGACAATTTACATGCACATTCCTATGTGAAACACACGCATTTGTGGAAAGTTGCCTAAAATTTGGAAGTTGTGCTCATAGCGAAAAGGACAAAATTCTTAGAAAGTTGAGACAAGATCCCAGCTACAGGGTTTTGAGGAAAAGCTGCTGCATAAAATATGGCATCTTTGTGTGTGATTTGTATAAAGGTGACCAATGTAGAAATGTACATTAAGTATCAAATCTGATTTTGAGACCAGTGGCTAAAGGGAGGTCTCTGAGGATTGTAAAGCAAATCATAAAATGTGACGTCATCCGGCCTTGATCCAATCAATCAAATTGCAAGGTGGAGATGAAGTGTGGTCCTATCCCAGCTCACAAGGGCAACCTTAGCTAAGCCGGCCCATACACCCCCTTTGTTTAATGCATAAATAGAGACAGCTGACAAAACATAGGGACTCACAGATCCACTCACTTTCCTGATTCCGGGGAAGCACTCTGATCCAGCATCCTACATCCAGCTGTAATATTCTTCCAGATCCAGATGCCAAAACTCTTGCCAGCAATAGAGAGCTATTGATTTCCAGAAAGGCCCAAATCCTCAAATGTATTCTCTCTACCCAGTAAAGCGCTGGGTGGTGGGAAAGGCTTTTTGAACCAATATCCTGAAATCCTCTGGCTTTCCACCACTGGGCTTGCATGAGGAACTCACCATCCAGCTGATTCAAATACCCACAGACTAGGAGGGCAAATCCTGTGCCAATCTGGCGACCGGCCTAGATGACCTGTCTTTCCGAGACCATACCCAACCCAGTGACCAGAGCTGAAGGTCCCATTTAAAAACTCTAATATCTCTGCATAGTTTTATCCCAATCTCAATCCATCCTATCTGCAAATTCAGAATCATAGTATTCTCAGTACCTTTCCTGCGCTGATTTTTCTCATTTGTTTGATAAAATCATAAGTCATTAGTCGTTTTGAGTAAGAAAAGTAGATCCCAGAACAGAAACTAGAGTATCACACAGGTAGGGTTACGCTGGCTACATAACTGGAATCGAAGTGGATCGAAATTCCTGTGTGACATTCTCTTTTTCATAGTCATAATCTTCAAACATTTTTGGCCTGGGCCCCCCTGAGCAGAATTTGGGCAGGCCGGCCCCCCCCAAATGTGCCAGATTAACCTTTGCGCGCCATCACCTCACTATACTCCCAATACAGACCCTGGCCTCTCCCCACCCTGCTCCCACCACTGTCCCAGTGCTCCCGCCCATCCTGCTCCCACCACAGTCCCATAACAAATTCATACACGCATCCATACACATATTTAAATAAAAAATAAATCACCATAAACGTACCTTCTGCACCGGCCTGCGCGTGGTTGCTAAAATGCCCCGCTCCAGTTTGCTCTGCCTGTATGTGCGAGGAGGCGCAGGAGCACCCACTCGCACATACATACATGCAGTGCCCCAGCCAACATTTCCAATGAGCTATGCAAGGCTGGTGAAGCAAAACGCCCCCAGCGTTGCATGGCTCAGTGATCATGTGTGGCTGGGTAACTGAACTGTCAAATGCAAACAGTGTTTCCCTTTGACAGTTCAGCCAGCCCAGGAACACTCCTTCAGATAGGAAAAGCAGCTGAGGGAGTGCTCAGTGTTTCACTGGGCTGGCTCCTCGGCTCCTTCCTAATGGGTGAGGGGGCCAGTGGGTGGACGTCCCCTCACCCATTATGGATGAGCCGCTAGACTTGGACTGGCCTATAGGGCAACAGGGTGATGACTGTACCAAAAATACAAAATGCTAGTGTAGGCCAGTCAAAATGGGCCACTTTTTTGGCCAATGTGGGCCAGTTTGAGGAGTTACTTCACTATGCAGCTAGTAGTTTTGACCATTATTGCTGAATAAACATTCTTTAAATATCACAATTTGTTTACATTTTAACAAAAAACACCCCCTTGGGTACTATTCAAACAGTCAGTAAGTAACTAAAGGACTGAATATCCATTTGCAATAGCTGGCCACTTTTTCATTGGTGCCTAAGGCCGTTATATGGACCAGTCTGACCATGTGAGCTGCCCGTGCCCATTTCCTCCAATCTAAAAAAAGATTTTTTTTAAATAAAAAATAAAATATATATATATATTTTTTTGCACATTTCATGCTGGGCTCTTACGCGCCCCACAGTTTGAAGACCTCTGATCTAGTGTAAGCAAACCCATCTTTCATTTTCTAAGTGCATTTCTGTTTTCCATTCTCGCGCCTATTTTACAAAAACGACCTTCACTAAATCCTCTATAACTCCCTCAGATTTTGATGATAGAAACGAAACTCCTAATTATACCCAACATCCATAGCTATCCATAGAACCCAAGACCGCATTGCAAAACAGTGTGATTCTCCCGTTATAGCAAATATCGCGCAAGAAAATGTTTGCTGCGATTTTAAAAATCTGAAAGGTTTACACGTGTAATATAGATTTAAACTGCTTCCGACTTGGACCTTAAGATTTCAAATGTTTTCTGCTGACTTGTGATTGTTTGCACCTATTCAAAGCAGCTCCCATAAGAATTTAGAATAATTTAAGTATTTTTGACCATATTTGGTGTTTTTGCCCAGTAAATTCTAAAGACAATTGTAAAAGCCATACTGACAGCTGAAAAGTCAATTCCTTTTTCTCTTGTGTTTGAAGGGGGAAGTGGGACTGATATTCTGTTTGATTTGTACTATTCCTGAATACCTGCTCTCTCCTCCTATCTCTTTAAATTGCCTATTGGGGGGTTGAGGGGTATTGTAGGGGGAACCTATGACCATAGTGCTATCTGATCTGAACCAACACAAGAGTATTGTTTTCTGTGCTGCATTCGTATTGCTCATTACTTATTTCTAGTGTATTAAAGATATTATTCTGTGTTCTGTCACCCCATTCGTGATTATTGTTTATCTATTAAAACATATTGTGATTACATTTTAAAAACATAAATAAATATTTACCTTTGCAAACTAGCCTGATTTCTGGTTCAGTGTGACCGGGGGAGTTCCAGGAGAAGGGTGTGATATGAGTGGTATATTGTTCAGAATATTGAACTTATAGACAAAAATATATAAGGGTTTCAGTTGTGCACTACATGCTGGGCTTTGACTTGGGTGTGTGCCGGATTGAAATCACTTACACTTCCCAGTACCTTAAGAGGTTTAGGACCCTCAAAAAGCATGATGGTACTCCTTGGGCTACCTGGGTATGTGAATGTTTGAAAAACCTAGATGGTTGGTGTTAGGAAAGATTTCATAATTGTATGTAATTTTCCCTCCATGTGTCAACCCCCAAACTTTTTGCTGCTGTTTTACACCCTGATCTAGACTTTGCCAGAGAAGCACAGCCCTCAGCTGCGCTCCTCTGGGCTTTCGCTCACTTTTGATGGGGAAACTGACATGCCATTAAGACAGTCAGTACTGGGAGACTTTGTTTCCCTTAGTCCTTTCCTCATGTTGCAGCTTTTGTGCAACATGTAACAAGAGTGCAATATAACTTACTTTACAGCACCCTTGGGTCTCTAGTCATTCCAAAGGCCCTTGCTGGACTTTTTAAGAACTGTGCAGATGTTTCATAGACAGGACTGGTGGCAGCTATCGTTTTCATGTATTTTTAACCCTTTCTTGCCGTATTAAATGCACTTACCGCGCCTGGCACAAATAGGTGGCCTGGCTTCAAAATGGCCATGCTACGAGGTTCTTTGTCGTGTTGCTTGTGATGTATTGGTTTACTTTAGTATTACTGTGATTCTGTGCTATGGTCTATGTTACAAAGGCCTTGTAATAAATGTGTCTGTATTTTTAATATAACACCTGTCTGGAGTAATTTGTAATTGTCCTTGCTATGTGTGCTCATTGAGGTCTTTCAGTCACCCTCACCCCTCCTGAGACTTAGTCTTGACCGCCTGCCATAGCTACCCTGATTGGTCTGGCTTGTCCAGAGGTTATCCTGTTCCAAGAAACTAGGTTCGCCTTCTGAACCTCTGCCCCTCCTGGTCAGAGTTCAGAAATCCTTCTTAACAGTTGGATTAAGGGTTACAGAGTAAACACTTATGAAGGAATGAGAAATATTATTATGTTGGAGTCTATTTTTGATGTCTGCTCTCCTGAACTCAGACAGCACTTGGCTGATTCTAAGGAGATAGATCCAAAGAAGCTAGCTAAGGCTGCTGACTTGTGGGTTGCCAACAGGGCTACTCACGAGGATTCTGGGGCTTCTCAGAAAAAGGATGAGGGGAAACAGCCAAAGAAAGATAACAAAGAGAATTCTAATACCTCCAATCCAAAAGAAGGCCATAAAAAACAACATAATGGTAAACCACAAGGGAAACCACATCAGGCTAGCGCACCATCTGGACCCAAACCAGATGGAGGTCAGAACAAACTGCCATTCATCAAAACATTTGGGAAACGTTATGTTTGTGGGTCAACTGACCATGTGAAAGGGGATCCCAGATGCAAGGGTAAACCTTCAGGGGTCCACACTGGTTCCTTAGCCTTCTCCCCAAAGGAAGAAGTACCTATGGCAAGTGCAAACTTTCACCTTCGGGCTGATGAACCCATGAGAGTCTCAGCTAGTGTTTCTTTAGTGTCCCTGGGCTTGTAGGAACAACAGAATTTAGATGTCTATAATACATCCCAGATAATACTAAAGAGTATAATAAAGATAGTGTTCTTGTGAATGGTCAGGAAACCCCTGCCACCAGAGACACTGGAGACAGCATAAATGTGGTGTATGAATCATTTTTCAAGGTGGAGGATGTTGCTAAGGCACCCAATCACCTCACCAAGTTAGCTGGAGGCCCTGTGCAAATGCTTCTCCAGTTACCAGCTCTCATCCAGTGTAATGATATGACTGTCAAAATACCTGTTAGTGTGCAGAGTGAAGTGCCTGCGAGAGTCCTGTTGGGTAATGACCTGAAAACTCTTGGAGTTGTGTCATGCACCCCCAGGCCTCCCAGTAAGAGGAAACAGGAGCTCACTAGGTCTGCAAGGGAGAGAACCTTGAAAGGCTCTCCAGAGGAGTTGATAAAGGAAACTATCACTCCCACTCCACAGGAGTTGCTCACTGCTATTTCTAAGAAAACAGACACAAAGGGGAAACCCAAGACCTCCAGGAAAAAGTCAGACAGAACCCCTGTGCTACCAACAAGGGCATCCCCAACATTGTCCAAAGTCACACCTATGACTCCTACACCTGCTGAGGCAGAGTGTGAGGTGCAACCTTGTGAGGTTGAGCCAGTATCTGAAGAATCAGATCTGGAGGAAGACACTGTCTTAGTTGGAGATCATGACCCTGTTGACCATCCTGAGCTGCAGTCTTTACTGGCAGAAGGTGGACCCAACAGGGCAGACATCAGCAAAGGACAGAGAGAGTGTCCTACTCTTGAAGGTCTTCGACAACAGGCTGCTAACCAACTTGTGGGCAAGAAGTTGGGAAGCACAGGTTGAACTGGGAATATGGCCTTTTCTACAGTGAACCAACTGAGTCTATCCCTGGGGACTGCAAAAGAATTGTAGTGCCCCTTGCCAACAGACTCTAGTTCCTACAGTTAGCCCACGAGATACCTTTGGCTGGTCACTTGAGTTTCAAGAAGATCAAGGAAAGGCTCTCTCTCTACTTCTACTGGCCTAAGATGGGTCCAGAAGTTGACCAATTCTGAAGGAGCTGTCACACTTGCCAAATCTCTGGAAGGAGTGGAGCCAAGAATGTTGCACCCCTGGTGCCTCTCCCAGTGGTGGAAGTTGCTTTTGAGAGGGTGGATTGACATTGTTGGTCCCCTTGACCCTCCCACATCTTCAGGGAACAGGTTTATCCTGGTTGTAGTAGACCATGCTACACGGTACCCAGAAGCCATACCTATGAGAACTGTTACGGCTCAGTCTGTGGCTTAGGCTCTACTTGGTATTTTTACTAGAGTAGGGTTTCCTAAGCAAGTGATATCTGACAGGGGATCCAATTTTATGTCCCACTACATGCAGGCCATGTGGAAAAACTGTGGTGTCACTTACAAGTTCTCTATAGCCTACCATCCACAGACAAATGGACTGGTAGAGAGGTTTCATCGTACTATGAAGCGAATGATAGGTGCTTTAGAAGAACCCCTTAAGAAATAGTGGGACCTTCTTCTGCCATGCCTTCTCTTTGCATATAGCGAAGTCCCTCAGGAGGGAGTTGGTTACAGTCCCTTTGAACTTCCCTATGGCCATCCAGTCAGAGGTCCATTGGCCCTGATCAAGGAGAGGTTGGAGAGTGCTCCTTCCCCTAAGCCAGTCAGAGTGACTGACTATGTGATAGGTCTCCGGAGGAGAATGCCACACATGATGGCAGAAGCAAGTGATAAATTGAAAGCAGGTCAGGCTCTGGTCAAACATTGGCATGACCAGAAGGCCAGCATGTTTACTCAAGACCAGCTTGTACTAGTTATGGTGCCAACAAGGCAGAGGGCCTTGCAGGACAAATGGATAGGACCCTTCAAGGTTGTGGGCAAACCTGGAGAGATGAACTATTTGGTGGACTTAGGCAGACCTAAGGAGGCTCCCAGAGTCTTTCACACCGACCGTTTAAAGGCTTATGTCTCGAGACCAGAGGTAGGAGCTTTGCTTCTAGCTTCAGCACAAGAGGAAGAGGAGGGTGAACCTCTGCCTGACCTCCTCAGAGGCCAACCTTTAGATGAAAAATAGAAGGAGTAAATCTCTCTTCTTAGCTGCCTTCTGAACAACAGGAGGAGTGCAAAGTTAGGTTGAATCAGTTTGCCTCCCTGTTTTCACTATCACCAGGCTTGACCCCTTGGGGCCAGCATGATAATCTCACTGGTGACTGTTTAGCTGTAAAAAGCAGGGGTTACAGAATGTCAGAACATGTCAGATCCCACATCAAAGGAGAGGTCAACAAGATGCTTGATCTGGGAGCAATGGAGCCATCTACACGTCCATGGTCTAGTCCAGTTTTTCTAGTACCAAAGGCAGGATCCAAGGAGTTGACATTCTGTGTGGACTATAGAGCTCTAAATGCAGTCACTAAGACTTATGCTCATCCTTTGCCAAGGACAGATGAACTGGTGGATAGACCTGGTTCAGCCAAGTGCCTCAGTATATTTGATCTAACCTCAGGCTATTGGCAAATAGCACAGACAGACCATGCCAAGGAGAAAACTGCATTCTCCACCCCAGCAGGCCTCTACCTTTTTAAGGTCATGCCTTTTGGACCAAAGAATGCACCTGCTACATTCCAAAGGATGGTCAATCAAGTTCTGAATGGGATGGAGGACATCTGCATGGCATACTTGCATGACATTGCCGTGTTCAGCCCTACATGGAAATAACATATTGACCACCTGGGATATGTTTTGCAGGCTCTTGAGCAGGCCCATCTGACCATAAAGGCAAGTCAATGTCAAATTGGTCAGAGCAAAGTGGTCTACCTTGGTCATGAGGTAGGAGGAGGTGAGATAAGGCCATTGCCCAGCAAAGTACAAGCTGTGCAAAACTGGGCCACCCCTACTACTGAAAGCCAAGTGAGAGATTTCCTAGGCTTCACTGGGTACTACAGGAATTTCATAGAGAACTATGAGGCCATAGTTCCTCCCTTGAATGTGACCTCCTCTCCAAAATTCCCTAAAAAGGTTAGATGGAATGAGGAGTGCACTCAAGCCTTTGAAAACCTGAAGAAAGCCCTTTGTCAAGCTCCAGTCCTATGAGCTCCTGATTACCACCAACCCTTCATTGTGCAGACAGATGCCTCCAATATAGGTATAGGTGCAGTCCTTAGTCAGCTTGATGAGAAAGGTAGGGAACACCCCATTTGCTTTATCAGTAGGAAACTGAAGGAACCAGAAACAATATGGGCAACCATAGAGCGTGAATGTTTTCCATTGTGTGGGCTCTGAAGAGGTTTAGACCATACTTGTATGGATCTACATTTGAGATTCAGAAAGACCACCAACCCTTGAGATGGTTAATGCAAATAAAAACAGAGAACCCAAAACTTCTAAGATGGTCAATATGCCTGCAAGGGTTTGATTTCACCATTGAGCACAGAGCAGGATGTCACCACCAAAATGCTGATAGTCTCTCTAGGATGTTTTTAACCGACTAGAGGTAGAGATTCATCCAGTAGTGGATTAAATCCTCCTGTCCCTTAGTCTGGGGAGGGGGGGGCGAGTGTTAGGGAGAATTCTCATAAATGGCTGATTTCCCTTACCTAATGAGTCCCTCAGCAGCTTTGCTGGATTTCAAGGGTTTATTTCTTTCACCTGGTAAGAGTGTGAGTCTTTTTCCCACTCTTACATGTGTTTTGCTGTGTGTGTTTTTACTTTTTGTGTGGTCTTGGGCACTGGAGCCTCACCAACTCCATGGCCTCATATTTTTCATGTGTGTTACACAGCACCTTCAGTGCAGTGACACAGGGTTGTCTTTGAGACTTCCCACTGACTCCATTTTCTGGGGCTGACTACTGTCCCCCAGAAAAGGTAAAGTTGCCATTAACTTTATTTTAGTCACTTTAAACCACAAACCCAGTAGACCCCATCTTACATGGAGTATTGGAAAAGGTTAATTCTTATCCATTTTTGTCTGTGTCACTTGGAGCATTGTTTCGCTCCCTTTACCTCAAGACTTGGCTGGTGGCAGTGGTATCTACCCTATTTTGTATACCGCGGTTATCTTAAATAAACATGGTATTGTTTTAGGTTATTATATTAGCCTCAAACATAATCCCTCTTGACGATATATATTTTATTACGGTTCCGGCTGGGTTTATTCGCCATTTCTTTTTGTAAATGTCTTTCTTGTGTTTTACTCTGCGCGCCAAACCAGGTTTGGTCCCTTTGTTCGCCATCTTTTAGTAGAAGCCCTCCTTAAGGCGCCTGAAAGTCTGAGTAGGCAGGATGTGAGGGAGGGGTCTTCGGACCCCTGCCATGGGATCCCAAGACGTACTCGTGTTTGATTGGCTGGGTGACTGTCCTTGCCAGGACAGCCACCCTGCTGCGTGATTGACAGCCAGGCTGTATGAATGGGGGAAAACTGCATAAAAAGCAGGTCTCTGGGACTGGGAAGGCAGAGTCGCCACTGGACCCAAAACACCAACTGATGGAAGAGGACCCCTACAACGACTGAACCGCCCAGTGAAGCCCTGCTGCAGGTCCAAATCTTCAGAATACGACGACAGAGAAGGTCCTCCAGGAAACTTCTTCCCTTGAGCTGGTGGGACCAACCAGTTCGCCCAAACTGCAAGCCAGGACCCCCCCTCTGATCGAATTCGCTGTACAGAGCAACAGTGGGCCGGATAGCCAGGAAGGTCGGACCCTGCTTGGGTTTTAAGGAGCGCACCTTTTATTTGTTGCTTTGCTCTGCTGCTTGTTTCTTCCCAGGTTAGTGCAGGACCCTCCAGTCTTCCTACTTCTTGTCAGTCCGACAGATGCTCCAGGAACCGTGAGCCGCAAGAACTACCTGGAACGTCTGCCTCAGCTCAGCTTCCTCTCCGTTTTAAGGTACTGTGCAAATCCGGTTGTTCGCTTCGTTCAGCCGCAGTGAAAGTGTTTGAAATCTTTCTCCAAACCGAGGGCTTGTCCTTCTCTTCTCTTTGAACTAACTTTTCTGCCAACCAACCTCGTCCGGAATCCGTGGCACAAACTTTACAGCGAACTACCCTGAACTGTGTGATCTTGAGCAAAAGACTTTTGACCCATTGACTTTGGCCCTAAGCCTTTTCTACCTGATTCTATCACTGTAGTTCCTATTGCTCAATTGCCCTGAGTACTTACCTGTTGGTGTGGTTCAATTTCTATTAACTTTGTTTTCCCTCCCTTTTTAAATTGCTACAGTGCCGTTTTGTTCCCACTTCATTTTGTGAGCTTAACTTGTCTGGAACTTATTGGGAGTGGTGTGGTGTATTAAGAGTGTGATTTTTAAACTGCTTACAATAGTGTAATGTTATACAACTGAAGAGTGAAATAAATATATATTCTTTTACTTAGAAACCTTGAGTCAGTGTTTGCCTGAATCATAGTAATTGCTGTACTTTGTGTAACTATTTGATACTGCTCACTTACTCTTTAGATAAGTCTGTACCAAAGGTGAATTTGTACTGTCACTTGTAGTCTTAATTGTGTGTGGTGTTCCCAAAGGCTACTGCATATAATTCTGCCTAACACTGACAGCCACCCACAAACAAGCGACACCCCGGCGTCACGGCATGGATTCGATTGCACAACCTCTCAGCCGGGAAATGGCCACGGAAGTCCTTCATACCATCCACCACCCAAAGGCAGGCGTAAGTACACTTGCACATAAGAATTTCAGTGTGAAGGTAGGTTTGCATGTCGGATTTCGGGGTGCGTGTATTCAACAGGGGTCCCAATCCAACCTAAAGGTGCAGGAACACGGGGTATCGCGGTGCAGGGACGAGTGACGGGTGTTGGCACGCAGATCTTTAGAGATTACAACGATTTATGATTTTTCATACTCATATTGTTGGGTGCCAGAAACAGTTGTGGGGACTTTGTGCATGGTCCCTGAGATGCAGGCCTGCTAGCAGGGCACCCCACGCACTGTGTGAAGGATCCCTTCAAACAGTGTGTATTCGCAAACGGTGGAGCATGCAAAGGTATCTGTCATGGCGGTTTTTGCTTTGCGTGGCGGCGTGTCTGGGGCGTTCCGAGCGCGACTTGTGAATGCAGTTACTTTGTGTGGTAAATTCAGTGAATACGCAGGGAGTGCATATTTTTATCAATGTTCAGCCTCAGGCAGTGTCCTTTTCTGCGCACATTTCCATGAATCGTGCCCTTAGTCAGCAGTTTTGGCTTGTGTATAGGTAATAGGCATATGTCAGGCACCCATGCCACATGCCTAGGTAATCACAGCCATGTTGCTCTCTTGGACCGGAAATACCGTTATGTCAGTGCCTGCCAACTGCCCATCCCATTCCTAAACAGAAGCCAAAGCTGCTGTCTCTGCTAATGCTTGTATTCAATTGACGAGACTTCAGCCGTATCATTACTGGCAATTGCAAAATGTATTGAATTTAAAGTAGGGGTAGTGGCCTGCCTGAAGTACTTGAATTTTGTTTGACTCAATTACTGCTTTTTATACATACAAGTATTTGTTATGAGAACAGGATACAGTAATAATTTAAAATGAACATCACAGCGTCGCCTGTCATAGCTGGATTGACTGCCTGTACTATTAATGTAGGAACATTACATGTGTACCTGCTGACTGTGATTAATGCCAATCACCACATGTTGAAGCTATATTTATAATTGTGAGTTGTAGTGTAAATGATGATCCAAAGATCACGCCAATGCACATGTTGTAGAGAGCTTTGTGTCAAATTGTACCCTGCTTAATTTGCATGCACAGCTGGATCAAAGATTGAATGTATTGTTTTGATATTTGTTGGGGACGTTTCTAGTGCCATTAGTTTTCACTATTCTAGGCAATGTCTGGTGTAGCCGCAAAGCAACAAGAGCCACTGCAGATGACAAACCAAAGGTCCAGTCCTGTCCGACCCGCCCTGTCACTCCCCACCTCTCCCCAAAGTGTCCTGGGACCCCCTCTGACACTCACCACCTCTCCCCAGAGTGTGCTGGGACCTGCCATGACACTCCCGCCCTGACACTCCCTACCTCTCTCCAGAGTGTGCTGGGACGCGCCCTGACACTCCCGGCCTGACACTCCCACCCTGACACTCTCCACTTCTCCCCAGAGTGTGCTGGGACCCGCCCTGACACTCCCACCCTGACACTCCCCACCTCTCCCCAAAGTATGCTGGGACCCGGCCTGACACTCCCCACCTCTCCCCAGAGTGTGCTGGGACCTGGCCTGACACTCCCCACCTCTCCCCAAGGTAAGCTGGGACCTGCCTTGACACTCCCCATCTCTCCCCTGAGTGTGCTGGGACATGCTCTGACACTCCCCACCTCTCTCCAGAGTGTGCTGGGACCCGCCCTGACACTCACCACATCTCCCCGGAGTGTGCTGGGACCCACCCTGACACTCCCGCCCTGACACTCCCCACCTCTCCCCAGAGTGTGCTGGGACCCACCCTGACACTCCCACTCTGACACTCCCCACCTCTCCCCAAAGTATGTTGGGGCCTGCTCTGCCACTCACAATCTCTCCCCTGAGTGTGCTGGGACCCGCCCTGACACTCCCCGCATATGTCTGGAGTGTGCTGGGACCCGCCCTGACACTCCCCTCCTCTCCCCTGAGTGTGCTGGGACATGCTCTGACACTCCCCACCTCTCTCCAGAGTGTGCTGGGACCCGCTCTGGCACTCCCCGCATATGTCTGGAGTGTGCTGGGACCCGCCCTGACACTCCCCTCCTCTCCCCTGAGTGTGCTGGGACATGCTCTGACACTCCCCACCTCTCTCCAGAGTGTGCTGGGACCCGCCCTGACACTCCCGCCCTGACACTCCCCACCTTTCGCCAGAGTGTGCTGGGACCCGCCTTGGCACTCACCACCTCTCCCCGGAGTGTGCTGGGACCAGCCCTGACACTCTCACCCTGACACTCCCCACCTCTCCCGGAATGTGCTGGGACCTGCCCGACACTCCCCACCTCTCGCCAGAGTGTGCTGGGACCCGCCTTGGCACTCACCACCTCTCCCCGGAGTGTGCTCGGACCCGCCCTGACACTCACCATATCTCCCCTGAATGTGCTGGGACCAGCCCTGACACTCCCATCCTGACACTCCCCACCTCTCCCGGAATGTGCTGGGACCTGCCCGACACTCCTCACCTCTCCCATGAGTGTGCTGGGACCCACCCTAACACTCACCATCTCTCCCCTGAGTGTGCTGTGACCCGCCCTGACACTCCCTACCTCTCCCCAGAGTGTGCTGGGACCCGCCCTGACACTCTCGCTCTGGCACTCCCTGCCTCTTCCTGGAGTGTGCTGAGACCCGCCCTGACACTCCCTACTTCTCCCCAGAGTGTGCTGGGACCCGCCCTGACACTCTCGCTCTGGCACTCCCCGCCTCTTCCTGGAGTGTGCTGAGACCCGCCCTGACACTCCCTACCTCTCCCCAGAGTGTGCTGGGACCCACCCTGTCACTCCCGCCCTGACACTCCCCACCTCTCTTCGGAGTGTGATGGGAAGTTATGTCAGTGCATGAGGCACATTATTTTACCACAGTCACCATTTAAGCAAGAAGATTACACGTGGTCATGTTTATTTTTGAAAATACTCCAGCATGTATGAAATCACTGGCAGCAATTAAAAGACAGAATAATTTTGATTAGAGTAAAACATTGCAATAATAAGGATTACATTAAGGTGTCAGTCGGAAAATATGGTTAATTTGGGACCTTGTGTACCCTGGTATTGAAAGCGGTATGTTATGTCGATGACACACCAAAGTGTGTGTACCTGAGTATTTTATATTAAATAACGGGAGTAAGTGACTGACAAATTCCTCAGTAAAATCCAAAAACCTAATGGCATGGCCAATGCTTGTTTAGTGAAAACAGTGTCCCTTTAACGGGCAAGGACTAAGCAAAGTGCTGGGAACCTTGACTCCAGTGTCAGCAGAGAGGACTCAGGTTGATAATAAATGATGCACTATCACTGAATTGCTGACAAGGCAAGAATGAACTGCCTTGAGCTGTTAGTTGCCAGACCTCTCTGCGCCTGGATAGTCGCCTACCCATAATGCTTTGCCAAATCTACATGTAAACAGTTTGTCAAACAATCATAATATACCCTTTAATTTTAGGTTAAGAAAATACATTGCAGCCGGAAGAGCGGATAATATAGACTTAGAACTATTTGATTGTCGTTCGTTAATGTTTAGTCACTGTATCTTCCCAAGGAATGTATGTCAATAAGTGAGTAAAAGAATGTACCATTTCTCATAGAATCAAAAACATAATCACTGTATCCGGTATGTTTCCTGCACATCGTGTGGCAGTGACTTCCGGCTTTAAACCCAATCTTTGGAAGCCTCTTATTAGTGTAAGAGGCATCAAAAGTAGTATAAAGTAGGCTTTGAAGCGCTCGCTGATACTGTGTGGAACATGTTCATTTCCAAGTATTGATAAGTTGAGGCTGCATATTGGGTTCATTCGAATGCAAGACTGAACTAATTTACAGTATATTGCACCCTAACGCATTAAATACACTCCTGTGATGAGGCTTAAACCCGCCCAATTATAAAACATAATAACATGTAAACATTAAACATGATCCTTTATCCTTTCCATAATTATAGCCCATACAATTTAAAGTGCATTTACTGATGAAAGTGATCTACCTTAAATACAAAACTCCCCAAATTGATCTATGCCTAAATGTGAATAATTAGAGACATATTGACCAGTCGTATGTAGATAGCCAGGCACAAGGTTGGGGCTTTGCATCAGTAAATGTGTGGTTTCCAAGGCTGCTTGTAAGGCACAACCTGTACAAATGCTATATTCTTTTAAAGTCGCTGGATGGGCACCCACTGTCATCATTGACGGTACAAGATTAAATGCATTAACATTACAAACCTGCATAGAATGTGCATTCTTCCTATTATGACGTTTAGCCTCTATGTGTTGCTCATTGGCTGACCAGGCCCGGAGCTGTGCCCTGTGTCTGAGTTGTTGCATTAGAGTAATTTGATCCAAGTGACCAATCGGGGGTCCAGACAATTTTGTGATAAGATTCATGGCAAATCTTTATAAAGGAAGATAGCGGTTTTGCCATTCCCTGGAGTAGGTCTCCAAATAAACCTAGTATGAGTCTTCGTGAGTTAGCAACATCTTAATGTACAAGAAACAGTGTCTCAGTTCAGCTCCAGTGCTTAAAGAAAATTATTCCTGCTCTGTACAGATAGTGTTGTATAGTCATCTCAATATGTAGTGCATAGATATTCTGTTTAACAGAATCTTATGCTGAGAAAGTTCCCATTTGGAATGTTATTGATTGAGTTGAAGAATGCAATGAAAAGGAATGGGATTGGATGGTGGAGACAGTTAAGACCTAGAGTTATGAGAGGGAGGTTGTACTGAAGTCGGTGTAGTATCTTACCAGTTCAATGAGTTGCTGTTCATCAAGAGAGCTTCCATCTTCATTATACTGGTGACAAGTGCCCAGTACTCTTCCAGGCAACTGCGGTGAAGTACCGAATTGTAAGACCAAATACTGGTAACTGCAAATAAGGTAAGACCATCAGACGCAGAGTGTAAAGAACAAACAATAGCTTTTAATTCGCTTAAGCGGACCCAGGTTCACGAACAATCATAGTCGTAGTGAAGTGAGCAATTTACAGACAGGAAAGCTTGGCTATTATACATGTTAGCTTGCTGATATCGTCATTTCCCAGACAGTTTATGGCTTCCTGTTACGTATAGATTTTCTGAGAAAGCATACATTTGTCAGCATTTCCGTGCTTACACATTGTAACCTTACAAGATAACAGACCGTTCACAAAGCGAGGAGACATTCCCACTGCCCTTATCATTGTTTGCATGACGGAGGTTACCCTGCATTTGCAGTTTATTTAGAATAGCCCTTTCCTGGTATGTACAGAACGTCTCCTGTGTCATCCATCATTAGCACATACATTGTGAGACCCACGCAATTAGCAGAACGGAAGGCAGCATTATATCTTATATTCCACCTTGAACTACATATATGTTTCGGATGCACTTCACTTAAGAGTGAATACACTACAAGTTCTTGACAAATCTGAAAGTGATCACAATCTGGTCAAGTTAACCATGTCTGGCACCTTGAATGAAACAAGTTATTATTTGAAACATGAAACAAAAGTGGAATCAAGTCGAATCAGGCTAAGGCTGACTCAAGAGGCAGAACTGATTTATACCGTCTATCAAAATGAGCACTGTCCTCTGGAATACATGCATCTTTTTGAAAACTTCAAGGAAAAGAAAAAAGGTTTGAAAAACTGCGCGTTCAGAAATATCCACGCATTCGACCTTGAAATTCAGAAAAGAAAATGCAAAATGCGTAGTGAGATTCGAGCGGTTGGCAAAATTACTGTAAGTAAAGACATGGGAAAAGTCAGAGCCATAAAACAGTCCTATAAAAACTGGATTAAAGTACATAGGAATACGATGCTGCAAAAAGATTGTGGGATGCTTCATCCCACACATCCAAGCCCTGCAACATCACCGTGCATTACTGGCAGCGGAAACATCATAATGGCCGCCGGAAAGCGTGCTGCCGGACAGAAATCCTCCAAAAGTGCACAGGGGAAACATGAAAAATAGGCTGCCTTCCATTTTTGCCTATGTCAGTGAGCACAGGAGATCACAGCCTAAAACCACAATTGGGCTACACACACAGTAGCCTGGAACCACTTGGAAATAGCAATACTGATTGCCAAAAGCAACCCAGAGCTGTTTGGGAATTCATTTTCTTGATGTCAAAAATTGCTAAAATCATGGCTCACCAAAACCACTAAAAAGATCCCACCTCCTTGTTGGGGGGTCAACATCATTTTCCCGCAAGAATCTACATGAATCTGAGGTCCACAGAAGTGCATCTATATGTGAACAAAGTATATTTTGAGGATTGCTTACTGGTAAGGCAGCTGTCAAGAATGGGTGCAATACGGGTGCTTGACACTGACTGGCGCTAGCGATCTAAATTCTGACTGGAGACCTGTATTTCAGAAGCTAAACAGTAACCTGTGTTAGCTGAGACTTCAAAGGCTGGCTGTCCATGGGAAGCCTTCACACCTAGTCTTCTCAGCAACAGTACAGGAAATCACATGGTCCTGTTGATTAAAAGGGAGGGGATTTTCCCTGCAGCCTGGAGAAAGGAACAATAGACTCTTTCAATTGAATAGAATATGCTGCTTCGAGGTGCCTCAACAACACTGCTCTGGGGAAGGCAAGACATGTGACCATTCTGACTCACCAAGCTTCTGGGGGGCAGAGACAAACCATTGTGGACTCAGGTAGCCCAGCAAATATATGTTTTATTAGAATACTAATAACTAATTATATCAAGCGGACAAAAACGTACAAATTGGAGATTCTTAATATGAAAAATGCACCCACAATTTGAGACTAAGCTGGACGCTGTGGGATGTTCTGAGGCCATGCCCCGCAATTATTACTATTGTAGCTGCAGTATTTATGCTAGAAAAATGACAATTTACAGTAATATGCACAGAGAGGGTGTGTACCTTCGTGTCAGATTTGGTGCAAAACCAATATTGCGAGAGCTAACAAAATCGTGAATAAGTTGTCATTTCTGAACCCAAGCTATTAGAAATATCAAGGTTGAACCAAGACCTGTCTTAATTAATTTGTGATGTACACATGTAATTTTAACAACTTTTGTATCTGGGAAGCATGTTTGGTTATGAAAAATTGTTTTCTAAGGAAATGCAAGGGGAAGTGTTCTTTCCTTCAGCCATAAAAATGACACCTGATGACTCACTCTGACTCACTACTCTGTTCTCCAATCAGGTCACAGGGAATCCTCTAACCTATCAAATCCTTAGTGGGTTGGGCATAGAAAGTCAGCCTTCACACCCCCTTTCAAAAGACATAAAAAGGACTGCTGAGACCCAGATAGGGACATTCACTTTCCACTTCAAACTGATTTCTTGCAAAGCACTTTGCCAGGAAACTCCAGAATCCAGACAATATCCAGAGACTTAGAATCCAGACTCCAGAACTTAAAGCAGAGGGGCCTGAACCACAAGCTGAATCCTTTTCAGCAGGCCTCAAAATCTTTTGCAACCTGATTCTCAACAGCCGGGCTGTGCTGTTCTATTCTCGCTTAGAACCGCAGTGCCAGATCCAGTTCAAGAGGCCGACCAGACCACTGTCCAGTGCCAGACCCAGACCAGAGGCCGTGCTGTGAGCAGAACCTAGAGGGCCTGAGACCGTCCGTGGCGAGTGAAGCCCAAACCTGACCAGATCTGTGACGAGGCCCTTTCCAGTCCAAAACTAAGAGTGAGTATCCAGCCAGAACTGTGCAGAACCAATCTCTTAGTTTAAAATAATCTTATTCAAACCATTTCAACCTGTCCAGAACTGCATAGAAATCGTATGTCCATTCTGTGATTTCAAAACCTGAAAAGGCGCTATTTGTCATTCTGAATCTTTACTTTATTTCTGAAAATCTACCTGCACAAAAACGTTCTAGAAGCGAGATTTAACTGTCATTTTAAAGCTAAGATCCTCAGCTTTCCAACAAACCCCAAATGACATTCCAACAACTCCTTATAGTTCTTCCGTAATCGCGATCGACGCACTCGGAAAAAGTGCCGCGAAATGAAAACTAGCTCAATTTCACCACATGTCAAAATTGCTGTCTTTTGCTTGCAACTGCTGAATTTTCGTTTTCAACCTGATAATCACTCATGAATCATTGCTAGTGTTGACCTGAACTAATCCAAAGTAACTAGCAACTACCCTGGATCTCCTTTAGTGAATTAAAATCATTTTTAGCATAAATTTCCACTTCATTGCGATCACATTTAAAAGTATTTTGCCTGTTTAAAAGCATACCGTTTTTCTCTAAGCTTGCTGGGGGAACTGGAATTTGAACTGCATTTGATTGTAATCCTGAAAACTGTGTGCTCTTCTTTCCATCTCTTTATATTGCATAAAGGGGGGAGTGAGTTGTCACAAGGGAAAAAGTGATCATATTATTTCTTGTTGAAACCATACCAAGTTTATTTCTGTGCTGCATTCTTTCCCATCTTGCATTTCCTTGAAACCATAAAAGTATTTTCTGCTACCTTATCCTTTCTATACCAACTCCTCACTGATTGAGTGTGCTCTTGTAATCTTACCCATTGTTGATCACTCTTATATTCATAAGTGTGTAGCAAATATTAATTTATTCATAAAAGTGATATATATATATATATATATATATATATATATATATATATATATATATATATATATATAGTTTAATTTTTCCTCTTGGCTCAGTGAGGTCAGGGGGATTCGAAGAGAGGGGCATTATAAAAGGGTTCATCATCCAGATTTAAGAACTTGACATAAAAATCTTTAAATAAAGGTTTCCATTGGGCATCCCAGACTAGGCATTGACTTAGTTGGATTGCTGGATTGAAGTCACTTACAAGATGCAGCATCAATGATGGCTAAGATGAAGAACAACAAAGCTCATGAGTTTTGGAGCCTCATCAATTAACAGTCTGGCACTCAAGCGGCTCTTCAATTAAATATGGTCACAGAGTCTGACTGGGTAGCTCATTACAACCAGCTATATGTGAAAAAATACTCTGCCCCAGATTCTGCCGTTCCTTCCCTAGACCATTGGGAATTGACACTTGATAGAGGGGACATCCTTGACATAATCAATAGAGTAAGCACATCGCGGGCAGCGGTCCCAGGTGGCCTAACTAACTTTACAATCAAAGAAAATCCCCAAGTTTGGGCAGAGTTCTGTTATTCATTGTTCAAGGAAATCTCACTTAAATGTGCAAATGTGTCCTGGAAAAGTGCAATTGTTATACCGGTTTTTAAGAAGGGCAATCAGGCAAACCCGAAAGACTACCGCGCTATTGAACTATTGGACATGCTGAGTAAGTGTATGCAACACCACTGCAACAGAAGCTGGCAGCCTGGATTAAGTCGTCCAATCATATAGACCAAAGACAGACGGGGTTCGTAAAAGGTGTTGGGTGTAGCCTAAACCTTATGATTGTCAACATCTTAAAATGGAAGCCATAAGAACGAGGAGTAAGATATACCTTGCAATAATTGACTTATCACACACGTTTAACAGCATTGATCGAGAGCTGTTATGGTCCAAACTGATCAAGTGGAACTGCCCTATGAGTCTTCTGTTGGTCATAAAAGAGCTCCAAACGAATTCTGAAATTAGGGTCTGTTTGGACCACTCGAGCAGGCTCTCGGCTCTGAAACAAACTCAGTGTGGTGTCAAGCAAGGTTGTCCACTGGCAGCCGTCATCTTTAATTTGTTTATGTCTGATATACATGAGACTATTGAAAGTGCTCTATAATTTTCCCCGACGACTTAATTCTGTTGGACTTGACTCCGATAGGTCTACATAGGAAAATAAACGCAATGGAAACATATGTCAAAGTGAATGGCTTGTGCATTAACACATCCAAGACAGAGATCCTCGAGCTCGAAGACCTATGAGGAGCGAAGCCACACCAACAAACGATGTTCCGTTGGCACATAAAAACAATTCCTCTAAACACAACAATACAGACGTGGTACCTGGGGATGCAGATTAATTCCAACATAATAGACGCTCCCTGGGTGGAAGGGACTAAACTAAAATCTCATCAACTGACGATACAAGCAGTAGTCTTAAACACAACATTTGGCAAATATTCAATGCTTCCAGTTTTGGCTTTTTTTCAAACAAAAAGTTGTGTCAGCTCTAACGTTTGGAGCAGAATGTGCCTTAGGTTGTCCACATCATCTATGGAACACACTCGAAAATAAGTTTTGGTCTAGGGTCCTAAGACTACCGAGGGTAACCCCGACAGCTTGCATCCGATATGAACTCAGCTTAATCTCAATCAATGCTAGGGTATGTTGGAACACGCTGTCTTTGTATCGTAAAATGTCCATAAAAGATGTCTTACCTCAGTTCAAGATCATGCAAAATCCTGGAAGTGATAACAAAGAAGGCGTTCTGGCTCTTTGGGTGGAGCGGTGCAAAAAGATACTATTGGACTTAGACATTGGTATTGACATTCTACACCAATACCCAGATTATGTAAAAAAAATTTATGGAGATTGGTGTGCGACATGCGATATAAGAGCCGCTCACACCTCCATGAAAAATGTACCAAGTGAAAAAATAGGTGCCAATAAAATTCACAGCTCCGGGAAAATATTCCCTGACTTGGACCGAAGAAGATTGTATATGAAGTTCTGCATGAATCTCTACACGACGAAAGAAAGAGAAAGCATATGGACATTAGGTCCAAATAACATCGGTCAATGCAGACTATGCATCTCAGTGGAAGAAACGTTGAAACACCTTACGCTTCACTGTGCAGCCCTTCGTCAAGAACGAACAACCCATTTTAGCGTCTTTATAGGGGTGAGAGAAACCTTATGTGCTGAAGATTGGTGACAGCTTATGTTTGATGGAAATGACCAAAAACTGATCATAGCACTAACATTCTTCTTGGAAGTAATGGTTGCTCGCTTTGAAACCCAAACATAAATGTGTTCCTTTTTAAATTTGCAAATGAAAGGCATCACTCTATTCGCTACAAGGACAAAGTAGAACCTACATGAGATATATGGAATGTCTACACGTACCTTCGCGAGGTGACATTATAGGCTCGGCGGTAGATGAACTGGTCGAGCTCATTCGTTGTTTTCATTTTATCCCTCTCTTTCGTGTTTTCTTTTTAAATGTTTGTGTAGGATGTGTTTAATTATGAGATCATTGACTACTGACTGCGCTCAAGGATTCCTTGTACTTTTTCCCTTTTTTCTTTGGCCTTGTTTTAAAGGTTTGTAATACACCAAATAAAATAAAACATTTTTTTTAAAAAAATGTAATATTATATCTTATCTTACTTGAAGCTTGCTGTTCAAGGCCCGAGGCTGAACATACAGTGAACTAACCATTCTCTGCAACAATATGCATTTCTATAAAACTCAGCAGGTTTATGCCAGAAACATATTTCTTAGAGCTCTAAATAGGAGATCACAATAAAGAGTCTGTTTCTTATACAAAATGGAGGAGCTTAAGGCTTACCTGAATAGATGCAATTTCACAGAAGAGAACTGCATGAGGATCTCTGGTCTGGATGGGACTGGGCCCAACTGGAGAAGTAGTCCTTCTGACGTGTGGCATTGTATGCTTGTAAGTACCCAGCAAGGGCTGAAGAATCAGCGTTGCCCAGAAACCCGCAGATCATTTGCTTTTTTTTTTTTTCAAATCATATCACACATGAGCATCATCAAATCTTGTTTCTTTCCTCTGTCTTCTGCTCTATGCACACCATTATATGGCCACTATGAAGCAGTTAAAAACAAACATAGCTCAGTGAGTTGAGTGTCAGTGCTGAAACCTGTGATCTGAATTTCTGTCAGCAGTGCCATTCCAGTTGTTTAATCTGTAAAAGTAATGAATATCAGTGATGTGTGTGTGTTCAATAGAAGGGAATACAATTGTCAGTATATAAAATGTGTTACAAAACGTGTGAGAGTCATAAGATTATTCTATTATGGTTCTGCACTGTGCAGTCAGCTCGCTTGGGAATACCAGACTCTGGGGTGGATTTCAGCTGCCTGTCTGTGTGGAAGACTTTCGCAGCTATAGAGGCGCTGCAAGCACTTTATCTGGAGAGACAGGTGCATTGCTATAACCCCTCCTGCCTCTCCTTTTGTTTCTAAACTGTGGTTCTGACCCTCCAGCAAGCAGCCCGTTGACCATGCAGACACAGCGGTCATATCCTCCTCAACCCTGGCCCACACAATATATGATGTCTAGGTCACACTCCAGGAAGCACTCTCTCCCATGCACAGGGGAAATCGCACCATCTCGGCTATCGTGTGATTCAGGGGAGATTAAAGGAGGCATTTGGGTCTGAACCCTATTGAGTATTTAAAAGTGTGTTAAACGCAGAGCTCAAAGTCTCAAATAAATCATTGTTAGACCTACATTAGTTCAAAGGTTTGTGAAAAGCCTACCAGACACATTTCCTCTTTCGGCCATTAGGTGACGGTGCCACCTACAAGCCAAAACTATTGCACTGGAGCACAACTAGGGAGAAATGGCTTGTGAAGAGAGACATCAAGCTTGAAGGTGTTTGCTTATTTGCTCACCCATGGACTGCCCATGGCCATTCTAATACCTACGGCCATTCCCACCCACTTTATTCTCATCCCAATACACCTCCTCATGTGAACTCTCTGAGCTTGCTTTAATGAAACATTGCCATCAAGACTTCTGCACGGAATGCCTGTAATTGTTTTTTTTTCTTCAAATCCGGTCTCTGTAGTGTTAATGACTTCATTGTAGCTGTAAACACACTCTGGTGTAATAAAAATATCTTAACCAGGTCTGCCTTCAGCCATTCGATTTATAAGCAGTATGCGTACCATTCACTGAAGTCCTATTAAAAATAAGCATTGGCAAAGACAACTATTTGGTTTGTGTAAATGTATTAGGCATTTGCCAGGCACTGCGATTAGATGCCCAGGTACTTGCACCATTTTGCACCAGCTACCATCAATGGCCAGTTGACACCACTATGGCAGTGCCTGGGAAGTGTCTTTCCCATCCCTACACAGAAGCCCAAACTGTTGGCATTGCCAATGCTTGTTTTCTGCTGAATCAAATGTACAATCAGCTGGGCTTGGTGGATTAAGCACTGCCCATTTCCCAGTCATAGGCCACACACCTGAATCCCCCACCTCCCCAGACACGCAGGCAGCGTCCGTGCCTCTGCCGCCAGCTCCTTAACCAACTTGCCAGACGTTTCATTTCTTATCAGAGGGAGAGTGTTTCTTATGCATGATGGGAAATTCCCAACTGAGAGACCCCTCATAGCACCTGTCACATTGCAAACCTGTGACAGCCACAGCCAGCAACACAGTAAAGCTCCTTTAGAAAGATGTGTTTATTTCCCGCATGCAAAAGAATAAAGTTGTCTTTAATGTGGATAGTTGAATGTTCTGAAAATCCTGCATAGCAATGAGCTGGAAGTGTTTGGCAAAGGCCTAATTCACAGAAGCGCTTTATAGGCAAAACCCCCTTGGGAAATGCTCTGCCAATTAGGGCCAAAGAATCTCCACATCTGAGTTTATTACACAACTTATTTTATTGCGTGTCTTACAGCACAGGCAATTTACTGGCTAAATAGATATGTCGGGTTTGCATTATTGTGTATTCCAGGACTTATCATTTCCATTTAGAATGTGGAAAATTAAGACACAATGGGCCTCATTACGACCCAGGCGGACTTCGCGGTGCTAAATGCACCGCGAAGCATGGCGGAAAGCCGCCGATAGCGCCATGGGGGTTGGCGGATTTACCGCCCCATTCCGACCTCGGCGGAGCGGTAAATCCCCAATCCCCATTCTGCCCTTCCCCATTCCCATTTTTGCCCCATAGGGTATAATGGGAGTGGGGAAGGAGTTAATTACGCCACCGTAAAATACGGTGGCGTAATTAACAACGAGGTCCCGTAGCGCCATGGTTTTCTCCGGCTGGTAAAACCAGGCGGAGAAAACCTCCATGGCGCTACGGGAACTCGTAGTATGGCGGAGAGGTACGCCATGCACTACGCTGGCGTAATACCCTCTCCGCCAGGGTCCTAATGAGGCCCAATGGCTTAAAATGCTGTCATGCAGTTTACATGTCATGTTGCATTCCTGTGCAGTTTGTGTATTTTGCAAGTAAACTCTTTAATATGGTATTATTGTAGTCCTTGACATCCAAAACTTAGATATTTGCACCAAGTAAAGCCTGGAAGGTATGTGGTCAAGTGCCTACATTGTAAATAGGGTAAACATCTCTGTTTCACTTTTCAGCCAAAGTGTGTGACCCAGGGCAAATAATTTAAACTCACTCTGGCTTAACTTCACAAATTGAATTGTTTATTAGACACAAAGGGCCAGATTTATAGAATAAGCGCACAGACCCCACAAAACACTCTGCGCGTTACACCACTTTGCACGTACCTGCGCACCAAAGCATGTTATGTGCTATCCGCGTATTCATGGAATTGTATGCGCAAAGTAACCCGTAGCCGCAAGTAGTGGCCGGACCGCCCACGACACGCTCCCACGCAAAGCAGATCTAGTCACATATACCAACCTATGCGCCCTCCCCGTCCGCAAAGTCATGCATCCTGGCAATACTATGTGCCGTCTCCCAGAAACCAAGGCAGCACCCATGTGACACTTCGTAGGGTCCCTCGTAGCCCATAGCTGCCCTCCGACAATGGGCCTGATTCATGGATTTGTTTGCACAGTGCAAAGTGACTTTTCGCTGGTGCAAAGTGACTTTGCACTGCTAAAAAAAACCCTGATTCATGGAATGGTGCAAAGTGTATCTTTACTGTGCAAAGTCACTTTTACACTACAAAATGCACTTTGCGCTCCTCCACCCTTATTCATGGAGCAGTGCAAAGTGTTTTTTTGCAGTGCAAAGTGCGTTTGCACAGCAAAAAGACATGTTGTACTGTTTCATGAATCAGTGTGTTTGTTGTTAGTGCAAAGTCACCAGTGCGGTGCTGCGAGCCTGAGGTACGAGCCAGTCTGCAGCAGTCCACATCGTTGTGTTGAAGGTGCAGGAAGTACCTATTTCTACCCTGTGACACCGCAGAGCGGTGAGCGGAGCTGAGCCTGAGGTACGAGCCAGTCTGCAGCAGTCCACATCGTTGTGTTGAAGGTGCAGGAAGTACCTATTTCTACCCTGTGACACCGCGGAGCGGTGAGCAGAGCTGCGAGCCTGATGTACGAGCCAGTCTGCAAAAGTACACATCGTTGTGTTGAAGGTGCAGGAAGTACCTATTTCTACCCTGTGACACCGCGGAGCAGTGAGCGAAGCTGCGAGCCTGAGGTACGAGCCAGTCTGCAGCAGTATTTGTATTTGTATTTAGTTTATTTATAAAGCGCAGCCAGGCCCTGGGGCATATGGGCGCGTAAGGTAGAACTGGTTACAGGGGAGCAGTTAAACAAAGTTACGTTACAGTTACAGTTGCAGGAAGGTTACAGTTACATAAGTGTGCAATCAAAACAATACGGTCGGCCAGGTTCCAAAATGGTTACAGGTGGGAACTGGCATAATAAGCAAGTGCATGTGCAGAAGTTAAGCTGTCAGGAGTCCGTGTTATGGAGCCAACACTTCGTGCTATGTTTGAACCGGTTGAATGAGGGTTCTGCGCGTAGATGTGGGGGGATGGTGTTCCATAGTTTGGAAGCTTGTACTGGGAAGCTAGCTCCACCCGAGTTGAGGAGTTTAAATCTTGGTATGGTCAAGGTGTTAGTTTGGGCTGCTCTAAGAGGTCTCAAGGCGGAGTGTGGTGTGAAGTGGTTAGTGAGGTATGCTGGAGCAAGGTTAGCCCTGACTTTGTGTGTGAGGGCAAGCGTTTTCAGTGATATTCTGTGCTTGACAGGGAGCCAGCGTAGGTTATGTCTAGTCTCAGATATGTGTGCTTTTTTGGGGATGTTCAGGGCAGCTCTGATTGCATTGTTTTGGACTACTTGTAGTTTATTCATATTTTTATGGCTGGTGCCCAAGTAAAGGGCGTTGCAGTAGTCTATTTTGGAGAGGACTAGAGCTCTCGCTAGAGTGATACAGTTAGGTGCGGAGATGAATGGTCTGCATGCAGTGATAAGCTTGCAGGTGTAGGCAGCTGATGACGCTACTGCGTTAGTTTGTTTAGAGAGGGATAAGGTAGCATCGATGTAAATACCAAGAGTTTTAGTGTTATTAGAGACTGAGATGAGATTGCCATCTATGGTAAATGCTTTGAATGAAGGATTGAGGTTTTTAAGTTTGGCATGAGTGCCCAGGATAATCAGCTCGGTTTTATCGTCATTAAGACACAAGCCATGGTGTGCCATCCATGCTTGTATAACGGAGTAGATTTCATTGAGGGTCGTGCTGTCTATTTCGTAGTCACCCGTGATAGGAAAGAGTATCTGGGTGTCGTCCGCGTAGTTGGTATACGTGACACCCAGATAGTCTAGGATATCGAAAAGGGGTTTCGTGAATATATTATAAAGTGTCGGGGACACGCATGAGCCTTGCGGGACACCACAAGGTACTTGGGCCGGCTCGGCGGAATCTGTGGGAGAGAAGACCCTCATAGTTCTGTTCGCCAGGAAGGAGCTGATCCATGCCGTGGCTGCATCTGAAAAGTGGGCTGCAGATTTCAGGTGTTGGCAAAGTGTTTGATGGTTAACCAAATCAAACGCTGCTGACAGGTCAAGCAATAAAAGGAGTGCAAGTTTGCCATGGTCTTTCAAGGTTTGGATCTGAGTGGTAAGGTCAATAAGTGCAGTTTCCGTACCGTGTCTTGGTCGGAAGCCTGATTGCCTGAGCCCTAGGAGATTGTTGGTTTCTAGATAAGCCTGTATTTGTAGGTAGGCTGCTCTGTCCAGTATTTTTAATAGGAAAGGTACCGTCGTTATTGGTCTGTAATTAGACGGGTTAGCTGGGTCAAGCGTAGGTTTTTTAAGGAGTGGAATGACCCAAGCGTCTTTAAGATTGTCAGGAACTATTCCAGATTTGAAAGAGGCATTGATGAGAGTGGTAATGAATGGCGCCAGATCGTGTGCAGCTGCTTTAACAATCGGGGCAGGGCAGGCATCGCCTTGGCAATTTGAAGGTTTCAGTTTCCTGATGATGTTTTCTACTTCCCACGTTGAGAGGGGTGAGAAGCTGAAAGGTTTGCAAGTCGTTTGGAAGGTTGGAGGTATGTTAGGCAGTTGTTTGTGGTTAGGGTCTGCAGATAGCACAGATTTTTTTGCGTTAATTTTGGATTGTAGATAAGCTATTTTATCTAATAAGGCTTTCTGGATGTTGCTACACCATAGTGCGTCAGTAATACCTTTGTCAGTCGGGGCAATAGGGGATTCTAATTCTTTGAGTATTTTGAAGAGTTCTTTAGTATTGGATTCCGCTTGTGTAATCCTTTTGTTATAGGAGTCTTTTTTGGCTAGGAGTATGGCTTCTTTGTAGCTAGAGGATACTAAGGTTAGTTCAGATTTGTTCGGAACTGAGGGATGTTTTTTCCAGAGTGCCTCAGCGGTTCTTTTGGCTTTACGTAGTTCTCTTAACTGTGGCGTGAACCATGTGTTGAGGTGACGCTGTGGTTTCGGTTTCCGCAGTTTTAGCGGGGCAATGGAGTCCAGAGCTTTAAGTATAGCCTGGTTGTAGGTGTCCACTACAGCTGTAGGGTCTGCATCTGAATCAATATTGTTCAATATGGGGAGTAGAATAGGTAGGAGTTTGTCGGGAGTAATGTCTTTCTTGTTTCTCGTGCAGATGGCAGGGGCGATGGTAGGTGCTAAGTGAGTAATGTTCGCTTTGATAGTAAAGGTTAGTTTGTGGTGGTCTGACCAGATGCATGGGTCATTAGATAGGAGGTCAATAGAGCAATTGATGTGTGAAAGCCAGTCTAGAGTTCTACCTTTGATATGGGTAGATTCGTGGATGATGTGCGTGTGACCTAAATCAGATAATGTATTGGCTAAGTCAAGGGCATTGGTGTCTTTAGGATCGTTGAGACCGAGGTTAAAGTCCCCAAGTAAGATGGTTTGCGAGTTAGGTTTGGTGTTTATGGATATAAGTGATGCAATGTCCTCTGTGAAAGAGGCGATGGGTCCTGGTGGTCGATAAATGAGGTGCACGGTGGCCGTGTGGTTAGGTGAGAGGGGTAGCTTAATTGACAAGGATTCGGCAGACGGGATTTGCGCATCTTGGATGATTTTGATGTCGAAGGTATTTCTGTATATGAAGGCAAGTCCGCCTCCCTTTGTTTGAGTGGTGTTTCTGTCAGATCTTATAATGGCATAATCATTAGGTATTGCGAGGGCCAGAGATGGGGCCAGTCCGCAGCAGACGCGAAGCCGTAGCAGAATGGAGCCAGAGGTACGTCCTCCGAAAGCTCAGAAAAGTGTAAAAACCCTCCCGAAGGATTTACAGTCAACCAAAACACCAAGGTCGGGGGGAAAATGAGCCCGGGTGAAAGAGGGAGGAGTACGTCTGACTCGACACAAAGGCCGATTGCGACCCCCTCTATCCTTGAACTGTTATCATCAACACCCAAAATCCCAGAGCCAACACATGTACAAGTCCAACCACACGGACCTGCGAACGAAGCAGGCAATATTGACTTACCTGAACCACGAGACCAAGTTTTCCGTCCGCTGACGCCATTCCAGCCAATCCCTATGAGCGGGTCTTTGAGAGAGGACCGATCAGATGAGCAGCGGCAGTTGACGTTTCGGAAAGACCGAGGGCCGGTAGAGCCGAGCACGCTCCCGCTGAGGGCGCAGGGGCTCAGAACAAGTCCGGTACCACAATTCGGAACGCAGCTGGGCGCAGCTGGCGAGCGGAGTCCACCTGGCGCTGACCGGCAGTTGGCCAGAGGGAACGATAAAAACCCGGACCCGGCATGAAAAACGGACCGACCGAATGTCTCTCCCCACATAAACCAGAAACAGATACTAAAGTTCTGCGGAGCGGCCCCAGAAATCCCACGCATACCAACAGGGATGTACGGGGGGTACAGGTGATTGAAGAGGGAGTTATTTCAAGGGAACCTGCCGAAACAATCAAAATATCCCCTCTCCGAATACCAACTGAGGGGGAGAAGAAAACTACTGGCACAGAAAGAGAAGCGCCGACAAACCCGCGATTCCTGATAGAAAAGGGCGATGGTGTGCCGAAGGTGATCTGCATTCAAGCCATGTTCAATGAGTCAGATCGTAATAGCGGGAAACCCACGCAAGACGTAAGAAAATCTTTGGCTAGGGACCCTAAGTTTTTGGGAGTTCCCAATGAAAGAGTGATAGTAACTGACCCCGAACAAGACGCCGAATCAGACGAAGAGGGGCTATAGAGCGACAATCAAATGGAAGAAGAGCTAGAGGACTCGAACAAGGAAACGGACGGTGAGCAATTGAAAATGGGAGCTGGGGCCAAAAGGAAAAAGAGAAACAAAACCAATACCCCGGCAAAAGCAAGGAGCCAAGGTTTAAAAAAGACGGTGAATATGAGATCAAAAAAGAATCCCATACTGGGGGAACAAAAAGCAAGAAAAGGCATCAAAAGAGGCGGCCAAATGGCTAAAGGGCTGCCCAACCCCTTGCTATCATGCTCACTAAAGGCGTTCTTCACGCAACAAGATAAAAGAAAACAGAGCATTGAGATGGAGATTTCAGACGCTGAAATGCTAGAAATAGCAAGTGAAACACAGCTCAAAAACAGAGGAGAACTGACCGACCGTCAGCAGGTAATGAGTAAAAGGGACTGTGCGATGTCTCACCAAGAGGAAAAAGCTGCGATCCTTACAAATGATCCACATAAGAATATCGAAAAACCAAAGGTGGCTGAGAGCCCAGCATCCGGCCAATTGAAACCCAACGGCCATCCTAGGACTAGATTCGAGAGTTCCCATGCGCAAAGCGCCCCCAATGGGGTTCCTTTCTACATAGAGGAGATAGTTGATTTGGAAGACGACCGAGAGGAAGAGGGGCCAAAGGGGGTCCAATCGGAGGGGGACCCAAATCGATCGGCGCAGGTACTGCAGCCCAGAGAAGACCGTCTGGCCTGGACAAAGCCCCATTTGTCCAGGGGGCAATCCACGGTCATGACCCTGTTTGAAGGGGACCAGTCAAAACTGTATAAGGAAAACCTGCATTCGAAAATTGAATCACCAAGAAGGGCCGTGAATATTGACAGAAATTCAAGATCCATAGAGGAATGCCCGGCACTGGACTCATCAGCCACATTGAGAAGATCGGATAAAATCCAAGCCTCTCCAAAAAAGAGACGACTCAGTGAAATTGCGGTGGCGCTACAAAACGAATCGCCAAATAAAACAAACAGAAATGATCGCTATCATGTCAGCAATGACCATTGTGTTAGCACCATTCTGTAAACTGTACAAATCAATCAAAGAAAACGTACAAGATAACGCAGCAATTCTATCAAATATGATGGAGAAATTGTGCCCAGATGGAGAGCCTCTCACCAGCAAATACTGAAAACGCGCCTGTACAGAAAACACAGTGGGAAAGGAAAATCAAAGCTGTAGAGAAAAAGATCATGAATATAGAAACCATGACCAGGACCCTACTAGTAAGATCAATTGAGCCGGAAGGGTCCCAGACCAATACTATTGAGAAAACCGACTGGGAAAGAAAAATAGAAGCGTTGGAAAAAAAGATTAAAACCCTGGAAACTCTGAACAGAAAGGCTCTTACAAAGATATCAGTCTGCGAAGAACCAAGGGATGAGCCCGGAGAACAAACAAATGGAAAAAAGAAAACCTTTTTGTTATTGCCACAAGAAAAAACGGAAGAGGCAAAAACGTCTACAGGACAAAAGACGCAGCCACCCACAATTGACCTGACGGAAAGGAAGTCTAACCTCATAAAGATTACCTCAGTACCGGCAAAATCTAATGTGAGGGGTCTCGGCCTGGGCGAACCACAAGCCAATAATAATCGACAAAAGCCAAGCTCACGATAAGAGGAAACCGCCATCTCGAGATCGCCGAGAACAGTAGTTGAATTCTTAGGATGTACAGACCTAATGGACATCTCAACATACTCGGAAAAGGGCTCGAAGGAGTCAAGCCCCCCTGTTATAGAAGGCGAGGTAAAAAAGCGCAGTCCTGAACAGGTTGTGGATCAAACAGCAAAGGCCAAGATGGACAAGGAGGGTCCAATCCAGATGGATAGTAACGAAACAAATCCGAGGGCCGTACAGAGAGTTTCGGTTCAAGCGCCTGAGGTTAATGAAAAGATATACAGCCATGCACCCAGACAAAGAAGAGGCCTATCCAAACTCCGAGACGCTCAACAAGCAGACGACAACCGAAGAAGTCCGCGAAAGTATCAGGCAGAAAAAAGTAAATTGGAAAACAAAAAAAAGCAAATGAAGAGATACGAGTTTTCAAGCTTGAACAAATGGAAGTAGACAAAAACTTCCTAATTTTAAACCGACCGACAGTACTCCAAATAACGAATAGAATGAAATCTTTGAAAAAGATCAGAACGGATGACCTGGTGCTGGTGGAACCCTATCATAGGGAAAAGAAGGCGAAAGCATTTCTCCAATTAAAATCAGCTGCCATCCGACATATGGATGAGTCAGCCTATGAAGAATCTATGACGAAGTATGGATGAGTCAGCCTATGACGAAATGGGCTTTCGTTTGACGGAGCAAAAAAGGAAGATGAGCAGGCAAGAGCTGGGTGAAGAAAAGCTGGATAACTCAAAAACCCATTATCACTACATATCCAAAACAGAGGACCTATACCGCCAAGGCCGAGGGTACAAGCCCCGGGAGGGGCATGAAACGTATAGACGAGCACAATATCAACGTAGGGGTGGCAAAGGGACCACTGAAATGATGGAGAGAGGTGACTCAATCTCAACGCCACAGCGAGGCGCAAAGGACCAGGTGGTCTGGGCTCGGACCCAAACGAGAAACAACAGAGAAGAACAAATTCAACCCGTCGCTTGCAGCAATCCAGAGCGAAAACAGCCAGATGACAGGAAAAAGAACCATGCAACCCATCAGGCAAAAATGGAAGATGAAAGACAACCTAAAGGGCCATGGAAGTGGCTAATGTCGAGCTGGAATAAAAATAATGGTAAATAGCAGCGACCAGGGTCGGATTGCTTCGACGACAACACCTGCGAAAAAAGTAGCGATCGACCCATAAAGGAAACGTGATTTCTGAGCTCATGGAACACAAGAGGCCATTCGCACCTGACGATACCGGGAGATGTCTATCTTGGTCTATACGACATCTTATGCCTACAAGAAACCTGGCTTGTCAACCAACCAACACTGGACAGTTTCTCAGTGGTGACCTCTCCGGCAGTCAAAGGCTTGCTTGGGAGACCGTCGTCGGGTCTTTTGACTGGCATAAAAACAGGAACGGGTCTGAGTGAAGCACGAAAGTGGAAACAGTCATTTGCTGGTCACGCTGACCTTGCAAATCCAGGGCAAAGCAAAGATGGAAAACGGCTGGCAGAGGCAGGTGGCCATTCTGAACTGCTACTGGAATCCTCAGCGAATGTCAATAAAAACCTTTTGCGACAACATGTCAGAAACAATTGACCAGCTATATGCGGAATTCGATAATATCGAGCTCATCATCTGTGGCGACTTGAATGCAAAGTGTATGGAGGCCCATGCAGCACACCAATGCTCCAGCACGAAACTGGGAAGTGTTGACTCCACCATAGTGAGAGGAAAGGCCTGGAACGTACTAATCAGCTCAAGAAGCATCCAGAATGTGGCCTCTTTGTTCCCCAATCAAACGAATATTCCAACGTGGGAACGCAATGGGTCTAAAGTCACGCTGGACTACATCTTTGTTTCAAATGGTCTCACTAAAGGTTTGACGGGTTTCAAGGTCCAAAAAACCATCCACAGTGACCACAACCTACTTCACTGTACGTGGCATACCACAAGCCTGAACTTAAGAACGTATGATTAGGCGATCGAGACAAATGCTCAACAGACTCGTCTACGGTAACCGAACAAGACATTGTGAAAATCAAATGAACTTGGGAAAAGAGAGCCATCGAGCATGCCCGGAAGGACAGGAAAGAAAGACCAAACTACCTACCCTTATTACTATCCTTCCATGTAAAGGGCTCAAAGAAAGCGAGGAAACCTGTCTACACGAACCATACTTATGACAAGGATTTGGTGGTAAAAAGAAGAGTGGGCCGCAGACTGCTAAGAATAGCAAAGAAATCAAACGCCGTAGAGGACTGGACAAATTGGCGCCTAGAAGCTAAAAGCTACAAAAACTGGCGTAAACAGCACAGAGCCATACAATGTCAAAATGACGCTGAAGTCATGATGCAGAAATTACAAACTAAAAAATCGAGCAAATTCTGGAACTTGATAAAAAGTCCAACTCCACTCAGACTGGCCCGCTGTCTAATGCAGTAGCCGAAGAAAGGTGGATCCAATATTTCACCACAGAATTTGAAGGTACTACTATGGACACCCAATGGACAAAGCAGATGTCGGCCACACCATGGGTTGATCTCTCCAATGCTGAAGACATCGAAGCATCCATACGGAAATTGAAAACATCAAGAGCCCCGGGTCCTGACGGACTAACAAACATGGACTCAAAAATGTGCCCAGGTAAATGGGCAGATTTCAGCAGTAAGATATTCTCCAAATGCGGCAGAACGAATATGGTGCCGGAAACCTGGCTGCAAGCGGTGATAGTCTCTATATAAAAAAACGGCCCGAGACACGAACCCGCGAGCTACAGGCCGATTGCTCTGCTAGACATATTGGGCAAATTATACGCAACTCGCCTGCTGGAGCATTTTCGTATATGCCAAAAGACAGTCAGTCCAAAGACCATCTCCAAACGGGCTTTCAAAAAAACGGATCCACCTCCATCAATCTAATGGTACTGAACATCTTGAAAGCAAAAGTCAAACAGGGCGCGCCAAAGGTGTATTTGGCCTTCGTGGACCTCTCAAAGGCGTTTGATAAGATAGACTGACCCAGTCTATGGTCAAAGCTACAAGGGTGGAAGTGTCCATCGGAAATACTGGACCCCATAATAGCTCTCCACACCCATACAAAAATCAGAGTCAAGCTAAATCACCAGGGTGCCTTGTCAGAGGAGATAAGTGTGAACTGAGGAGTTAAGCAGGGCTGCCCCCTAGCGCCGGCTCTGTTTACAGCATTTCTTGGTGACTAACAACTCTCAGAATCCAAAATTCGCTCTTTTCCACCAAAAATAGGGAAAATGGAGATTCCACGCCTACTGTTTGCAGACGATGTCATCTTGATCGACCAAACGAAAGTGGGCCTTCAAAGAAAACTACACAATCTGGAGTCCTATATTGTTGAAAACCATCTCGAACTGAATAAATCGAAGACAAAAATCATGATCTTTGAAAAAGTCCCCAGCAAAACAACGAACAAAATAGAACTGTTCCTCGAAAACACCAAAATTGAAATAGTTAACAGCTTCAAATACTTGGGGATGCAAATGGATAGCTCAAGATCAGAAAAGAGTCTCCAAAACCAACTATGGGAAAAAGCGAAATGCCTGACTGTCCAAATAAGAGCAGTCGATCGGAAGTTCGGAAAATTCTCTCTGGTACCGGCAATAACATTCTATAAAGCCAAAGTTGTCCCGGCATTGACATATGGCGTGGAGGCCTCTCTATACTTCCCGCGTAACATCTGGAGCAAACTTGAAGGCCATGTTTGGAAAACGGTACTAGGCCTACCGAAATCTACTGCCATGCCGGCTATCAGAAGAGAGTTGGGGTTGGTGTCCTTAGCGTCAATGGTAGATCAAAGTGCCATGCGCCTGCCTGTACAGAAGAATTATCATGTCAAACACCCTCCCCATCTTCAACATCATACGTGTGGAAACTGAAACAGGCAAATGTGAGGCCCTTAAAAACTGGGTCAAAGCCAGAAAGGATGACCTGGCAAAAATCGAATGCAGCAAAAAAGACCTGAAAGAAAATCCTGATCGAATTAAAAGAAAAACTGAAGACCTAGACTGGATTCTGACAATGGAGAAAGCAGTAGGGAACAAATGTCTAAAACACCTACCTCCTACATTCAATAAGGTGAAAAAACCACTGAAATACTGTGCCAAGTTTCCAGATAAGAAGCTGAGAAATTCGATCATGAGAGAAATCATAACAATCGGAGGAGCTGGCGCCGAGAAGCGATGTCGATTATGTAAAAAGGAATTATCCATCGAGACTTTGAAGCACCTTGTGATAGAATGTCCGAACACGAATGAAAACAGAAACATATACCTCCCTTCGGATCCCACTGTGATCCTTCAAGGAAATAGGCCCTCCGGCGAGTTAGAAGAGCTGGCCAGCAAGTAGAGGAAGCGCTCGAACGTCCCTTTCTGAACTGCTTCTGTAGATAGGGAAGGTCTTTGACAAAACTTAGTTGTTACTGAGTAAAGTTCAAATAAATAAAAATAAAAAATAAAAAAAATGTCTCTTTGCACTGTGCAAACAATTCTATGAATAAGGCCCAGTATGCATTGCATGACTCGAAACTCATGTTGGCCCCCAGAAGATCTGTGTGTGAAACCCCATAAACTATGGCTGTACCCTGCTAATCTGCATAAGTGCACCCCTAACTACATTCAGCACCCCATCTGCATGCCTGCACCACTATAGGCCCGATCAGACCATACCTCCACCCATTGATTCCTATGCGATTGGGAATATACACATGATTATAAGTGTTCTTTTATAACATTATTAATACCAACGAGTGGTTTTGAGATTCAAACTTTTGTTGGGCTGCGTTATCTTACTTCCATGACAAGCACGTTGTCCGAGAGCTATCCTTCCTCCCCACATAACTTTATGTGGCGGTGCGATCGCACGTTTTGTATGCTGATTTCCCTGATGTGATGTTGCATGGTCAGAACCATGAATACGTTTGGTTTTGAGCAGTTCTGGGCGTGCAATTTCATCACGTTGGCCATCCCTCAACATGCCCACGTAATGGCTTCTTCTTCCTTGTTCTGCGTGGGCAATGGGCAGCATACATGTTCCACCCCTATTTATTTCCTTGCGTAGACCCATCCCACAGAGCGATCGACTGCATGCAAAGAAGTGACGGGCCTGCGCGAAGTCCCAAAAAAGGACAGGGAAAGCACCTAAAGATGGTTCCATGAATTGACAAAAGGAATGTTGCACGCTGATTAGTGTGCAAAGCCACTATTCCGTGTGCATACAATTCTGTAAATCAGGCCCTAAAAGTACACACCCTTATAATGGGAGAGACTTAATGAATTTATGGGCAAAAATAGTGTACCCTGGTGCTCCTCTGTTAGCGACCCCCAAGGGTGACACCTAGAATTGCGCACTCCTCAACCTCGACCGTGAAGTAATGCCCCCCCAGCAATACCACATGCGAAACTCTACATCCAAGGCAGCACCCCGGCGACACTGCGTAGGGTCCCCCATAACTATTCCAAGCACCCCCTCAACATGCTTACCATGTATCGTAAAGGTAGTAATTTCCGGGTAAATATGCATGCACACCCCTGTAAACATTGTCTGCACCCTGCTACACTGCTTAGGCACATCCCTAACTTTGATCGGAACCCTGACTACGTGCACGCACCCCTAAATCCAAGTTCTGATCTTACCTTTGCATTGCGATTCCTATGCGCATGGGTCTTTATGCCTGCTTTCAGGTGGCTGCTGGCTCGCAATCTTTGTGTGGTGATTTCCCCAATGTGAGGTTGCGCGGTCACATCCACGAATACGCTTGGTTCAGTGCAGTTGTGGGTGTGCGATTGACTCGTGCATGCCATCCCTCAACAAACCTAAAATGTGCCTTGTTCTTCCTCATTCTGCATGTTCTGCCCCTACTTTGAACTCTTTGTAGGGCCAATCCACCCTCTGCGTGGAGTCTCTCGCAACGTGCTTGACTGCATGCAGGGATGTGCAAGTGTTAGGGAGAATTCTCTGTTTAGGCTGAATTTCCTAACCTAGTGAGTCCCCCAGCAGCTTTGCTGGATTTCTGGAGTTTGTTTTTCCCATCCTGCCATGAGTGTGACCCTTTTCCTCTCACTCTTGGACATGTATGTGTGTAATTCCTTTGAGATGTCAATGTGTTCGATGGGCTATGGGGTCTTTTACTCCATAGGGTCTCATAAGTTTTTCTATGTGTGTCACTCTGCACCCTACGTGTCGTGACACGGGGGCGCCCTAGCGGGTCCCCCCACCATAGACTCCATACCCGGGGACTGACTACTGTCTCCCCGGGCATGTAAAGTCACCATTGGCTTTACTAGACCTAAATTTGCTAACAGAACTAGTACCAACCATCTTATTGGGGACGTGCTAGTAGGGGTAATACGATTACTCCTGGATCTGTTACTCGAGGGGGCACTGTCCCGTCCCTCCTCGTCGAGTTTTGGCTGGTGGCAGTGGAAACTACTTGTTATGTTCGACCCCGAGCATAACCCTATGGGATCCCTCCCATTGTTGAAGATTGATACTGTTTTTCGTTAATCTCCAACGTACCACCGATCTACTTATCTTAAATAGGTTTATCGAGTGGTATTTTCTGCCAGAACTCGGGTTGTAAAATGGCGTCTGTGTTTTTCTCTGTGACTCCTAAACCAAAGGTTGAGCCCTTTGTTCCACTTTTGGCGGGCCTCTGGACAGAGACCCGCGAAGGTGGCGCCATTCTGTCTGGGTTACCTCAGGGGTGTGGGAGGGGGTTTAGACACCCTGGACCGAGTTGCCTTGCCAACTCAGGTCGCACTCTGAAGTGATTGGCCCAGGTGGTGAGCCTTCCCGCTCACCACTTAGCATGTGTTGATTGACAAGCTAGGCTGAATGAATGGGGGACGTCTGCATAAAAGCAGGGCCTTTGGGACTGGATCTTCAGGAAGTCGCCACTGGACCTAAAGAATCCGACGAGGGTGACGCTGAATCGACCTGCACGACGACACCTCCGGTGGAGCCCTGCGGAATCGTCTCACAATCTCCCGACGACAGAAGAGATCTCCCTGCCGGAGAGGCTCTTTCCCTGGCTGGTGGGAACAACCAGTCTTCTTCTTCTTTGTGCTTTTTGGTCGCCCAGGACGCAGTGGTCGAATTGCCCGTGCAGAGCACCCGGCAACCGGATAGCCACTACTCCTGCACCGTGATCGAAAGGTGGTGCCTTGTGACGGAGCACTCCGCGGCTGGTTTCTTCCCTGGTGGTGCACCGGACATCTTCTCTTCGACGACGAGAGCATCTCTTCTCTTGGCCAAGACCCGTCGTGCATCCACCACCAGGAACAACTGCCCCGTCGGAGCTGTCTTCCACAACAAGGTACCGTAACCGCCTGGCTTCCCTTTTCGATCGGTTCGTGTGAGGTATCTGATTCCTCTCCGTTCCGTTGGGTTGCCTCCAAGCTTTATTCACTCTTTGTTCTGAACTGGTTCAACCTGTCGCTAACCAATTTGCTAAACGAGACTTGAATGCATCACCCGTAGAGACTTTCCAGGACATCGTGCCTTGCCTCTCACCGAGTGGGCCTGGCCGCCGAACTGTATGATCTAGTGTGATTAATGCTTTCTTGCCTTGCATTTTTACCCGCTTCAGTACGAACCGTGTTGACTTCATTACCTGCCTTTCTCTTCTCTCCCTTCCTCACTAAATATTCGAGTGTCATCTGGGTTGAGGTATACACCTCTGTCTGAAAATAAGTGGTGCCGTAGAAACCTAGAGTTGTCGATATTGTGTTTCGGGGGATTGAGCTTTATTCCATTCTGCAGAGTAATTGTATTTTGAGTTATTTGCCGTGATTCGCTTTAGTATTTTTCGTAGACGTTCTGTTATCAATAAATAACTTACTATCTTTATACTAAAGCCTGGTTGCGTGTTTACTCGTTTTGCTGCGAAGAATTACCCTATATTGTATGCTCCCTATACTGACCAACTTTTCTTGAGAGAAGGCTGACTGCTCAGCCACAGCTACCAATTGAATCTGTGTGGTACAGACTGCTACCAAGTGGGTTAATCGCAACACCTGTAGTCATAAATCTTTTGCAGTGGTCCCAGAGGGAACTGCACAGGTTTCCGCCTAACACTGGTGTACAGCGGTGGGATTAGTATCGAGTATACAGTTTAGAGTGTTTTTCGACGCTGTAAAACGACTAACCACAAAACGTTACAAAAGCAACTTTCAAAAAACATGTCTACAATGGAAATTTACAGCCAAGAGTCTTTGTCGGATAAAAATACTGAGAGTCTGCGAGCTCTCTGTAGACAAGAGAATCTTCCTGTAAAAGGCAAGAAGTTAGAACTGATAGAGAGATTGCTGGCGAACCAAAGTCTGGGTACTGGTTCAGAGGAACCAAACTCTCCAGCAACTGTAGATAACAGTAATGGTGTTGATCATAGAGAACTATGGGACCATAGCTTCTCCACTGAATGTCATCTCCTCGCCCAAATTCCCTAAAAAGGTTAGATGGAACGAGGAGTGCAATCAGGCTTTTGAAAACCTGAAAAAGGCTCTTTGCCAAACCCCAGTACTCAGAGCTCCTGATTACCGCCAACACTTCATTGTGCAGACAGACGCTTCCAATGTAGGGATAGGTGCCGTACTCAGTCAACTGGATGGGAAAGGTAGGGAGCACCCCGTTTGCTACATCAGCCGCAAGCTGAAGGATCCTGAAACAAGGTGGGCAACAATCGAAAGAGAACGCTTTGCTATCGTGTGGGCTCTGAAGAAGTTTAGACCGTACTTGTATGGTTCTACTTTTGTTATTCAGACTGACCACCAACCCTTGAGATGGTTAATGCAAATGAAAGGGGAAAACCCAAAACTACTGAGATGGTCGATCTGCCTGCAAGGGTTCGATTTCACCATTGAGCACAGGTCAGGGTGTCACCACCAAAATGCTGATGGTCTCTCTAGGATGTATATCATCGACTAGAGGTATGAGATTCATCCAGGAGTGGATTAAATCCTCCTGTCCCTTAGTCTGGGGGGGCGAGTGTTAGGGAGAATTCTCTGTTTAGGCTGAATTTCCTAACCTAGTGAGTCCCCCAGCAGCTTTGCTGGATTTCTGGAGTTTGTTTTTCCCATCCTGCCAAGAGTGTGACCCTTTTCCTCTCACTCTTGGACATGTATGTGTGTAATTCCTTTGAGATGTCAATGTGTTCGATGGGCTATGGGGTCTTTTACTCCATAGGGTCTCATAAGTTTTTCTATGTGTGTCACTCTGCACCCTACGTGTCGTGACACGGGGCGCCCTAGCGGGTCCCCCCACCATAGACTCCACACCCGGGGACTGACTACTGTCTCCCCGGGCATGTAAAGTCACCATTGGCTTTACTAGACCTAAATTTGCTAACAGAACTAGTACCAACCATCTTATTGGGGACGTGCTAGTAGGGGTAATACGATTACTCCTGGATCTGTTACTCGAGGGGGCACTGTCCCGTCCCTCCTCGTCGAGTTTTGGCTGGTGGCAGTGGAAACTACTTGTTATGTTCGACCCCGAGCATAACCCTATGGGATCCGTCCCATTGTTGAAGATTGATACTGTTTTTCGTTAATCTCCAACGTACCACCGATCTACTTATCTTAAATAGGTTTATCGAGTGGTATTTTCTGCCAGAACTCGGGTTGTAAAATGGCGTCTGTGTTTTTCTCTGTGACTCCTAAACCAAAGGTTGAGCCCTTTGTTCCACTTTTGGCGGGCCTCTGGATAGAGACCCGCGAAGGTGGCGCCATTCTGTCTGGGTTACCTCAGGGGTGTGGGAGGGGGTTTAGACACCCTGGACCGAGTTGCCTTGCCAACTCAGGTCGCACTCTGAAGTGATTGGCCCAGGTGGTGAGCCTTCCCGCTCACCACTTAGCATGTGTTGATTGACAAGCTAGGCTGAATGAATGGGGGACGTCTGCATAAAAGCAGGGCCTTTGGGACTGGATCTTCAGGAAGTCGCCACTGGACCTAAAGAATCCGACGAGGGTGACGCTGAATCGACCTGCACGACGACACCTCCGGTGGAGCCCTGCGGAATCGTCTCACAATCTCCCGACGACAGAAGAGATCTCCCTGCCGGAGAGGCTCTTTCCCTGGCTGGTGGGAACAACCAGTCTTCTTCTTCTTTGTGCTTTTTGGTCGCCCAGGACGCAGTGGTCGAATTGCCCGTGCAGAGCACCCGGCAACCGGATAGCCACTACTCCTGCACCGTGATCGAAAGGTGGTGCCTTGTGACGGAGCACTCCGCGGCTGGTTTCTTCCCTGGTGGTGCACCGGACATCTTCTCTTCGACGACGAGAGCATCTCTTCTCTTGGCCAAGACCCGTCGTGCATCCACCACCAGGAACAACTGCCCCCGTCGGAGCTGTCTTCCACAACAAGGTACCGTAACCGCCTGGCTTCCCTTTTCGATCGGTTCGTGTGAGGTAACTGATTCCTCTCCGTTCCGTTGGGTTGCCTCCAAGCTTTATTCACTCTTTGTTCTGAACTGGTTCAACCTGTCGCTAACCAATTTGCTAAACGAGACTTGAATGCATCACCCGTAGAGACTTTCCAGGACATCGTGCCTTGCCTCTCACCGAGTGGGCCTGGCCGCCGAACTGTATGATCTAGTGTGATTAATGCTTTCTTGCCTTGCATTTTTACCCGCTTCAGTACGAACCGTGTTGACTTCATTACCTGCCTTTCTCTTCTCTCCCTTCCTCACTAAATATTCGAGTGTCATCTGGGTTGAGGTATACACCTCTGTCTGAAAATAAGTGGTGCCGTAGAAACCTAGAGTTGTCGATATTGTGTTTCGGGGGATTGAGCTTTATTCCATTCTGCAGAGTAATTGTATTTTGAGTTATTTGCCGTGATTCGCTTTAGTATTTTTCGTAGACGTTCTGTTATCAATAAATAACTTACTATCTTTATACTAAAGCCTGGTTGCGTGTTTACTCGTTTTGCTGCGAAGAATTACCCTATATTGTATGCTCCCTATTCTGACCAACTTTTCTTGAGAGAAGTCTGACTGCTCAGCCACAGCTACCAATTGAATCTGTGTGGTACAGACTGCTACCAAGTGGGTTCATCGCAACACCTGTAGTCCTAAATCTTTTGCAGTGGTCCCAGAGGGAACTGCACAGGTTTCCGCCTAACAGCAGGAACTGCACGAGGGACCCTCAGTGTACAGATTTTTCACACAAACTCGATTCCATGAATCAACAAAGGGTAATTTGCGCACTGAATGGCCGCAAAGTCCAGATTTACCCTGCAAAGAATTCGATGAATCAGTCCCATGATTGCACCAGAGATTCTGGTATAGTGGACTAACTGCTGCAGTACCAACCTGACATTTTCTCCCCTGTTGCATTCAGACACTGAAGTTGCTTAGTCCAGCCAGCGTAATGCACCACGGGAGAATGAGTGGAACGCTTTGCTATGACCTGTTCTGCTAGGTTATAGCATCTTTTATTGCACAGCATCTGCCATTCTCATCATGTCTAGGAGCTTCAGGATCTGCAAGGGGGCTCAGCAGTGCTTAATTTGTGGGGGTGGTTGCCAGTGCCCAACACCAGCACTCTTTTTTGGGCACCGGAACTCATGCGGGGCCAGTGCACATGCAATTGCTTTGTTTGTTCTTCCACTTCGTTTTGCTTCGATTATAAATCATTGGGATTTGTCATTCTGATCTTGATCTCTCTCGTGCTTGCAGGTTGCAGGCCATGGCTGGCTGGTCCTGGGAGGGGACAGCAATAGCAATGAACAACAAACTGTTACAAACAACAGCCAATGAAAACTACCATTCTGTTGTTACTATGCAGTATTTGATACATTCTGTATAGTAACACAGAATGTGCAGTTTTCATTGGCTGTTCTTCTGAGCCAGTGAAATTACATGGTGCCGTGTTGTTGTTGCCAAAGAAAGCAGCGAGGTGCCACCTTCATTTCACGAGTTACTGTGAAGTGAAGGTGTCGAGGTGTGGCGTCGTGGATCCTGACTTGTGAGAGAGACAGCCTGCCCTGCTGCACTGTGTGGTGCGGCCTAGTTGCTTCCTGGGGCCAAGTCCCAGCCGGCAAAGCAGGTAAGTCACTTGTTGTTGCGTGCGGTGCAGCCTGAGCCTGTCACAGTCAAGTGATCAGGGAAGGAAGGCCCAGGTCGGGGCCCAGGTGGCGGCACCGTCCCCTGGTGGTGTCCTGGCTGCCAAGGAGTCAGGACCCCACCAGGGGCCCGTCCGCGCCCGGGCTTCTGTCTGTGTGACCTGTGTGCAGTGTGCTGCTGACTGCAGTCAGTGCCAGTGCATTTCTGTGACGAGGGGTTGGCGGCTGCCACAGACTTAGTCGGATGACTCTGCCGCGGGCGGCCGGGCCCATGGATTGTGCCCAAAAGTATGTTTTTTACTTTTTTCTTTGAAAATCGGACCTTCCGTGTGGCTGGTGGCCGGGGCCCCACCCCACGGAAGGTAGGTTTTAAAAGAAATAAATTATTTTGAGTGGCGGCTGTGGCCCATCACTTCGAAAGTGATGGGCCCCAGCTGCCCAAATATACATTTTTTTCTTTTACAATCTTACCTTGCGTTGGGCCGCTGCACCGCGCAACTATTTTTGTCATCAGGCTCAGCATGGCAGTGGCGGTGGTGGCCCCATGGAAGGTAGCCTAAGTGATTGAGGCAAGACAGGGCAAAGCCCAGGATTGGGCGGGGCACAGGCTCTACGTGCTCCCACTAGTGTCTGTCACAAAAGGAATGAATTGTCATTTGCAACTTTGGCCACTTTTTCATTGGTGCCGAGCCCGACTCGAGACAATTGTATGCCCCAGTCCGACCCTGGATAGCATTCATCTAAGCGAAACATGAACTGTGAATTTCTGCCTGGGTCTTTCCATTCTTCCTTTTAATGTTATCGGCCTCATTAGTTCACAAACAAGCTTCAGCGAGGGGACCTGGAATGGTGCACGTATTGGGCCGAAACCGAACCGGCTGTACTTCGCGAGAAAATCCCATGCAAAGACGACCTTCTGAAATGCCATTTCAGGCTTAAAGATATATACATGGAATCTAGACGGGGATAAACATGGTGCACGTGCCCACTAATCTGTCGTCATAAATAAAACCACTAGTTGAGAATTCGTGTATAATTCTCAACCGTCTTTTGCTGATTTTTCATATAATTCCAGCGCATGTTTTCTATCCTGATGTGTGGTTTATACACCAGATGTGGCCCCTTAACCTGGGTACAGTACGCTCTGAGCATGTGCTCTAAATGAGAGCACATGCAATCCTCAGATAGGAATCCTCAGATAGGAATCCTCAGATAGGGAGGTGGGTGTCTGTTACACCCCGCAGTTTAGTGAAGTATGTCAAGAACATGTCAGTGGGAAGGACGTATCCAAATATGCATTCTCCTCTGGAATATTGGGTGACAAAACATATTTAGTTTTTTAATATGTGTTAAGGTGGAAAGAGACCCTAAAGCAGAAGTAGCAGATTTCACAACAATGGGCCTCATTACGAGGCTTGCGCTCCCGTAATGAAGGGTGCCGGTACGGGACCTGCACCCTTCACGACGGGATGCGCAATTACGAATTTCCCTTTGCAGGACCCGGACCAGACGTCTTTTCCGGGTCCTGCGAGGGGTAGAGGGAGGTAACAACAGGACACTTGTAATGTGCCCGTTGTTACCTCCCTCCCCATTCCCATTGAGCCCTATGGGGGCTCAAATGGGAATGGGGAATGGTTCCTGCAAGGAGGAATTACTGGGTCCTCCTATGTCGGAATGACCCGGTAAGTCCCCATTGCAGGAACCCAGTAACTAGCCTGTGCTAACAGCACCATGGCTGCCTCCAAACTCGTAATGAGGCCCAATGTCTTGCAGAAATGACTTTTTCCAAGTTATACAACACCATGAAGGAATGGAGAAGGGGGATGCATTTATGAGATGTGGTGACTGATAAGGGCTTGAGAGTAAATTGATCACACAAAACACCTGAATGAGGTGACTGAAGAACGGGGTGCTATTCCTGGAGGTAACCGATTAACAATACTTGGTGTACGTTAACAGACTGTCAGATGGGGCAGAAGGGGTAGAGACAAATAAAGCGCAACAGTGACTGAAACAGAATGCTTTTTTATTTATTTGCATTTTTAAAGCGCTCACACAGCCGGGGGCATCGAGGCGCAGTTACAGGAGGAGCATGTCTTAGTTGCATATTTACTACTAGCCTGTGCCAGCAGTTGCTGCAGCGCCAGCCAAACATGTGACATGGAGCAGCAGCAGTGTGATGAGCTGGTGGTGGGCCGATCTAGGTAGGTCTAGCAGTGAACTGGCGTGGCCGGCGAGCCTGCGGTGAGGGTGGAGCTGCGCCCGTGCCGAGGGCGGCGCCGTGCCCGCACTGCGGGCGGTGCCACACCCGGCATTATGGAGCCAATATTTTTTGGGCACTGGCACTTATTTTTTTACAAATTAAGCACTGGGGCTCAGGATCTGCAAGAGATAGAGTAGGGGGCTCAAGATCTGCAAGAGATAGAGTAGGGGGCTCAGGATCTACAAGAGATATGGTAGGGGGCTGATGCAGTAGCAAGGGGATCAGGGGCAAGAGATAGGGTAAGGGGCTAGTGCAGAAGCAGGGGGATCAGGGCGTGGCTGCTTTATCTCAACATTAATGTGAGCAAATCTGAAAAGATAGGGCTCTCTGTTCAGTGTAAGGTGTAGATGTATTGTGAGCTTTCTGGAGCAGTGGTTAATGTGCGCTCCAGGTTTATATGGTACGTGTTTGTGATTCTCTGTGAGTCTGTCAGAGACCAGTTTAAGGAGTGTGGGGCAAAGTGCTGGAGAAGGTGTGGTGGGTAAGGGTTAGTTGGGTATTTAGGGAAATCTAGTGCAGAAAGGAGCCTTTGGATGGTGTATGTTCAATGTTGTAATCTGTGTTGTTTCGTTGGATGTATTGTGTGCCAGGATGTGTTGTCTGTTAGGGTGGGAATTAGAATGATCTTTGAAGAGGTTATTGTTACTATCTCTTCCTCCAATCAATGCAGAGTTTGATTGCATGAACACTCCATGCAAGAGTGGGAATTTGGGCTTTCAGACTGTACAGCAACAGCACACCTAAAATAAAAGCAGTTTGCTTCTTGTTCTTTTCACGGGTGACACAGGAGGGATTCAAAGCCCAAAGGATTGACTGGTCAGAGGAGAATCTCAGAAGGGAACAGGGACCAGAGGAAAGTGACTCACCAGAGTGACTCACCAGAGCGGGCAAGGAGCCGAGGGGTGACGCACCAGAACAGCCCAGGATCAGAAGAGAGTGACTCACCAGAGCAGCCTAGGAGCTGAGGGGTGATGCACCAGAACATCCTAGGACCAGAGGAGAGTAACTCACCAGAGCAGCCAAGGAGCTGAGGGGTGACACACCAGAACATCCTAGGACCAGGGGAGAGTGACTCACAAGAGCAGACAAGGAGCTGAGGGGTTACGCACCAGAACATCCTAGAACCAGGGGAGAGTGACTCACCAGAGCAGCCTAGGAGCTGAGGGGTGACGACCAGAACAGCCTAGGACCAAAGGAGAGCGACTCACCAGAGCAGCCTAGTGTTAGGAAAGATTTCGTAATTGTAGGTAATTTTCCTTCCATGTGGCAACCCCTAAACTTTTTGCTGTTGTTTTTCACCTTGTTCTTGACTTTGCCAGAAAAGTGCAGCCTTCTGCCGCACTTCTCTGGGCTTTCGCTCCTTTCTTACGGGGAAACTGACATGCCCTTAAGACAGTCAGTACCGGGGAACGCTGTTTCCCGTAGTTTCTTTTATCATGTTGCGGCTTTCGTGCAACATGACACAAGAGGGCACTGTAAGCTAAGTTACAGCTCTCTTGGGTCTCTAGCCTTCTACAGGCCCTAGATACTCGTTTAGGATTGTATCTGATCGGTGCAAGTGATTCAGGGACGGGAATGGTGGCGGCGATCGTTTCTTGTGTTTTGAGCTCCTTTTGGCATTCTAAGCGCGTTTCTGGCGCTTATCCCAAAATGGTGGCCTGGCTCCCAAAATGGCCAGACCACGAGGCTCCTTTGTCCTGTCCGCTGACCGTCTTGCTCCCTTCACCTTCCCCAGGTCGAGCCGACCCGGGGCCTTCCTTATTTGGGCATGTACTTTCCCGCAAAACACGGATGCTTTCGCGGGCTTCTACATGTCTTGTGTGTGCCTCCAGGATGTGGGCTGGGATGTCTGGTCCCAATACACATCCTGGGTGCCAGAGAGTCTAGGGTGGTGTGAATGCCTGGGACCACCGTGGTCCGTGATTGGTCCACGAATGGTGTGAGTGTTGATGAGCGGATCTCCCATTGGGTCCCCTCCGTTTTGGCGCGAAGGGAACCGTGGATAAGAGGGGGCTGGAAACACCACTACCATGTCGATCTCCTGAGTTCTCATGAACGAAGGAATACAGGAGCCAAGTATCCTGCAACCAAGAGGCTGGACCGAGGAATCGCTGGTGACCCGCTGAAGGACTTCTCCTCTGCACTGCTGTCGCCTCGTGAAACCCTTTTCACCTTTGATCGAACCAGAAGGCCTGTACTGGTACTTCGACCCTTGGAATAGCGGGAACAGCTATTCTCGGCATCTTCACCATCTCCTGCCAGTAAGCCTTCGGAAGCGTCTCTGGGCCATCCAGCTGACTGACCAGCTTACACGGGAGTCTTGCTCTGTAACCGCCGCCAGGTTGTGTAGTATTTCGAGTCCTTGTCACTCTCACACGCTTCGTACACTTGGCGTTCCCAGGTCTGAAGTGAGTAGTGTACATTTGGCTCAGATACACACGGCCGCTCCGTTGCCCTGTTGTAGTAACAAACTGTGCGGGTTTCTTCGATTGGGACGTCTTTTTACTCAACACGACGACGAGGCGTTCCCTGCTCTTCTGAACCTGCCAGCTGCTGAAACTGACGCGGAGAAGCCTGGGTCTGCTTGCATCGGGGACCGGTGAGTAGCATAGCTAGGATCTGGTCGCCCTCCTGCAGGAGCCCATTGCTTTTCCCCACTGTGTCAAACAGCACCCTTTTCCGTACTCGCGCTCTGCTTCTGCCCACTGTGGAGGCTGCGCTTGAGTCGCAGAACTTGTTCTTCTTCTTTTGTGCACTAAACTGAACTGCCTGATTTCCCTCGAAGAGCTTCTCCTTTTGCCCGTTGGCACCAGCGCGTGCAGGTACTTTTGAGCACAAGGCTCCACTCTTCGCAGGGCTCGGACTTCCATTTAGTTAGGTGCCTCTGAAGGCGAACTGGGTCTAAGCGTTATTGCGCACTGCCTGTTTTCCCTCCCTTTTAGGTGGACTACACATTTCGTGCATATAACGCTTGAGACTGGTTGTATTTGTATATATATTGTGTTGATATGATATGTGTTTGTTTACTATCGTTATATTGTGATTTTCTCGCTACGGTCATTGTTTTAAAGGCCTTGAAATAAATGTGTATATATTTTTAATATAACAACTGTTTGGAGTAGTTTGTAAGTGTTCTTGCTTTGTGTGCTCATTGCGGGCTTTCAGTCACCCTAACCCCTCTTGAGACCTAGTCTTGACCGCCGCGATCGCTACCTTGATTGGTCTGGCTCGTCCAGAGGTTACCCTGTTCCAAGTAATTAGGTTGGCCTTCTGAACTTCTGCGCCACCAGGACAGAGTTCAGAAATCCGTCTTAACAAATTGGTGTACAGCGGTGGGATACGACTGAAGGTATCCAGTGTTGCGCACAAACTAAGGCATTTCAGGTTATTCCAACTAGGACACGTAGTGAATTGTTGTAGTATAACTTTAAAAAGGCCATAGTCCTATCTAACAGTATGGAAACAAATACCTTCTTAACTTTAAATGCTTCCAAATCAGAAACATTGAAAAAGATGTGTGCGGAGAGAGGTGTTTCCTCTCAAGGCACGAAATTGGAAATGATCCAAAGAATCGTGGCGTGGCAAGAAGCGCAGCTTGACGCTATAACTTCTGAGGACAGTGCGGAAGGAGGTGGGGCTGCTCTCACTGGTAGAACCGACGGTTCTGCCGCTGCACTGATCCATCGCGACCACGAGGACAGGGAGGACGAGATGTCTAATGTTTCCTCTGCCAGTGCTGATGGGGAGGCTATGCTTGAATCCAAGAAGCAAGAGCTGCGGTTTAGGCAGCAGGAGCTTGAATTCAACATAGCCAAACTAAAAATCGAACAGGCAGAAAAACAAAAAGACAGGGATCACCAGTTGGAACTGGCCAAGCTTCAGGTTGCAAATGGGTCCAAGGGTCCTGGACATGGGTCTGGGGCCTCCTCTCATCCACGGTTTCCGAAAGATCTGCTCAGTGTGTATGAGGAAAGGAATGACATTATGGACTGGCTGAATGCGTTTGAGTATGCATGTGAAGTTCAACAAGTTGACAATGCTGATAAGATTGCCTGGTTACTCAGCAGACTGCCCCATTCTGGCTGTAGTGCCATTATGGAAATGTCGAAGGCTGAGCGAGCTGATTTCGCAATGTTAAAGTAAACTCTCATTTTAAAGTTTGGGAAGACTCCGGCCCAATATTTGAAATGTTTCAGAGAGTATAAGAAAAAGGAAGGTGGTACTTGGGTATCTTATGTCACTGAATCCTTGAAAAACTTAACTGGCTGGGTCGAAGTTTATAAGGTTTCTACCTTCGAAGGCATGATAAATCTTGTCATGCTGGAACACATTTTTGCATCTTCTTCCCCGGAGCTTAAGCAGCATTTGGCCGATTCGAAGGAGATAGATCCTAAGAAGCTGGCCATTGCAGCAGACTTATGGGTGTCACATCGAGTGTCCCATAAGGACAAAACTCATCCTGGTAAGCAGGAAGAAGGGGAAAAGTCCAAAGATATGGAGGGTGGAGCATCTGATAAATCTTCTTCTCATAAGGGCCACAAAAAGAAAAATAAGGGTAAAACACAAGAGAACTCACAGGGTAGTGGAGGTCAGCCTCCGAAACAGAACTCTGGTTACAATAAGCCTCCCTATGTAAACAGACCCAATGGATCTTGTTTTGCTTGTGGAGCAACTGACCACGTGAAGGGGGATCCCCGGTGTAAGGTTAGACCTTTGGGGGTCCACTCCGCTAATCTGGCCTTCTCCTCCTACGAGGAAGAAGAGATTACAGGATCATCCTTCTCCTCAGACTCATTTCCCAGCGGGATAGAGGCTGAGGTAGTTTTATTTTCCCTGGGTTCCTGGGAGCCTAAAGTCGCAGAGGCTTATGCTAGGATTCCGGATAATACCAAGCACTACTTTAAAGACAGTGGGCCTCATTACGACCCAGGCGGTAAGTTACCGCCTGGGCCGTGACTTTACCACCATGGCGTAAACTACGTTTACGCCATGGTGGTTGGCGGACTTACCGCCCCATTCCGACCTTGGCGGGGCGGTAAGTCCCCAATCCCCATTTACCCTTCCCCATTCCCATTTTTGCCCCATAGGGCATAATGGGAGTGGGGAAGGCGTTAATTACGCCACCGTAAATTACGGTGGCGTAATTAACTCCATGGTCCCTTAGCGCCATGGATTTTAACACCTGCTAAAAGCAGGTGTTAAAAGCGCCATGGCGCTAAGGGACCTCGTACTCAGGCGGTAAGGGTCGGCCCTGTTAACGCTGCCGTTAACCCCTTACCGCCTGGGTCGTAATGAGGCCCAGTGTGCTGATCAATGGAGTAGATACTCCAGCTCTTAGGGATAGTGGGTGCAGTCGCACTGTAGTGGATTCTACCTTGGTAGACTCAGAGGAAGTTGCCAGAGCTACTCTGATGCCCACTAAGTTGGCTGACGGCCCACTCCGTATGTTCCCAGTAATACCTGTAAATCTTACTTTAAATGGTACAGCAGTCAGCATTCCAGTGAGCATTCAGAGAAACGTCCCGGGAAAGGTCTTGTTAGGTAATGATCTCAGAGCTTTAGGGCTCGTAGGAGACACTGCCGAATGACCCTACACACGGTCTCAAGCACGGGCAGCATTGGCCAAGACCAATACGCTGCCCCAGCCGAAGGGGAAACCCAAGGCGAAAGGAGTCGACAAGTCAAGACGAGGGAAAGAGAATATTCCCCCGAGCTCGCCTACCACTGCGGTGGAGGAAGTTGGTCAATCGCCCGGGCCTGACGAGGAGGTGGCGATGCCTGAAGTATTTGACCCCAACGATCATCCTGAACTAAAAGACTTGTTAGTTGAAGGAGATCCTGATAGGGACGAATTCAGTAAAGGCCAACGTGAGTGCCCATCTCTGGAAGGCCTAAGGAGACAGGCCTGCTCCCAGCTTGAGGGTGAACCTCCTGGGACGCATAGGATTTATTGGGAAGGTGGACTCCTGTATAGTGAGCCCACAGAGTCTACAGAAGGAGACCATAGGAGTTTGGTGGTTCCCCTTGCTGTTAGGCCCTTCCTCCTGCAGTTGGCGCATGAAGTTCCCCTTGCTGGTCACCTTGGTATGAAGAGGACCAAGCAAAGGTTATCCATGCACTTCTACGGGCCCAAGATGGGGGTGCAAGTATAAAGTCACTGCAGGAGTTGTGCCTCCTGCCAGTTGTCTGATAAGGTTGGCGCGACAATCCAAGCTCCGTTGGTACCGCTCCCAGTTGTGGGGGTACCATTTGAAAGGGTAGGGATCGACATCGTTGGTCCCCTTGACCCGCAAACATCCTCGGGCAATAGGTTTATCCTGGTGCTGGTCGACCATGCAACCAGATATCCTGAGGCCATCCCATTGAAAACTGTAACTGCCAAGTCAGTTGCAAAAGTTTTACTTGGCATATTTACTAGGGTTGGCTTCCCTAAAGAAGTTGTGTCGGATCGTGGCAGCAACTTTATGTCGAAGTATATGCAGGCTATGTGGAAAGAATGTGGGGTCACCTACAAGTTCTCTTCTACATACCACCCCCAGACCAATGGTTTGGTGGAACGTTTCAACAGAACATTAAAAAGCATGATTGGGGCTCTGGAGGAACCTCAGAGAAGAAAATGGGATCTCTTTTACCATGCTTACTGTTTGCCTACCGAGAGGTACCACAGGAGGGTGTTGGCTTCAGCCCCTTCGAACTTCTGTTTGGTCATCCCGTACGGGGACCCTTAGCCATCGTCAAAGAGGGATAGGAGATGCCCACTCCCCCTGTTACTACCAACGTAGTTGATTATGTGCTAGGGCTCAGAAAACGGATGGTACTTCTGATGGGCTTGGCTAGTGATAAATTGAAGGCAGGACAAGCGCTGGTGAAACATTGGTACGACCAGAAAGCTTCCCTCATCAACTTTACACCTGGTCAGCAAGTCCTGATCATGAATCCCATAAGGCCTCGAGCTTTACAGGACAAATGGTCCGGCCCTTACACAGTGGTGGAGCCCCTGGGTGAGGTAACTATTTAGTGGACCTTGGGAGGCCTGGACAGGCTCCAAGAGTGTTTCACATGAATAGGCTGAAGGCTTTCCTCCCAAGAGTCGAAATCGCAGCACTGCTACTGGCTTCAGATGTTGAGGAAGAGGAGTCTGAACCTCTCCCCGACCTGTTCCAAAGCGGTCCTTCAGATAGCTCTTTTGAGGGTGTCCGAGTGGCCCCTCACCAGATTGGACAAGGCTCAGTGGTTTACCTTGGACATGAAGTAGGTGGAGGGAGGATACAGCCTCTTCCCAGTAAAGTACAAGCAGTACAAGACTGGCCTACCCCCACTACGCAAACCCAAGTGAGAGCCTTCTTAGGACTCACGGGGTATTACCGCAATTTTGTGGCAGACTATGGCACCATAGCTGCCCCTCTGACTGCCCTCACATCTCCGAAGAAACCCAAGAAGGTAACTTGGACCGACGAGTGTGAGAAGGCCTTCAACGGCTTAAAAGACTCCTTGTGCCAGGCCCCTGTCCTCAGGGCCCCTGATTATCAAAGACCTTTTATCGTGCAGACGGACGCCTCTGACACTGGGATAGGAGCTGTACTATCACAAGTAGATGAGAAGGGTAAGGAACACCCTATTGGTTTTATTAGCCGCCAGCTTAAGGACAGAGAGCTCAGATGGTCCACGGTAGAGAAAAAATGTTTCTCTGTTGTGTGGGCCCTAAGGAAGCTGAGGCCCTACCTCTATGGGACCCACTTCACTGTGCAAACTGACCATAAGCCCTTAAAGTGGCTAATGACCATGAAGGGGGAGAATCCAAAGTTTCTTAGGTGGTCCATAAGTCTACAAGGCTTCGACTTCACTATTGAGCATAGGCCAGGTGTCCAACATAGCAATGCTGATGGGTTGTCCAGAATGTTTAACCGACCTGAACAAGAGACTCATCCAGGGGTGGATTAGTTCCCCCTGTCCATAGTCTGGGAGGGGCGAGTGTTAGGAAAGATTTCGTAATTGTAGGTAATTTTCCTTCCATGTGGCAACCCCTAAACTTTTTGCTGTTGTTTTTCACCTTGTTCTTGACTTTGCCAGAGAAGTGCAGCCTTCTGCCGCACTCCTCTGGGCTTTCGCTCCTTTTCTTACGGGGAAACTGACATGCCCTTAAGACAGTCAGTACCGGGGAACGCTGTTTCCCGTAGTTTCTTTTATCATGTTGCGGCTTTCGTGCAACATGACACAAGAGGGCACTGTAAGCAAAGTTACAGCTCTCTTGTGTCTCTAGCCTTCTACAGGCCCTAGATACTCGTTTAGGATTGTATCTGATCGGTGCAAGTGATTCAGGGACGGGAATGGTGGCAGCGATCGTTTCTTGTGTTTTGAGCTCCTTTTGGCGTTCTAAGCGCGTTTCTCGCGCTTACCCCAAAATGGTGGCCTGGCTCCCATAATGGCCAGACCACGAGGCTCCTTTGTCCTGTCCGCTGACCGTCTTGCTCCCTTCACCTTCCCCAGGTCGAGCCGACCCGGGGCCTTCCTTATTTGGGCATGTACTTTCCCGCGAAACACGGATGCTTTCGCGGGCTTCTACATATCTTGTGTGTGCCTCCAGGATGTGGGCTGGGATGTCTGGTCCCAATACACATCCTGGGTGCCAGAGAGTCTAGGGTGGTATGAATGCCTGGGACCACCGTGGTCCGTGATTGGTCCACGAATGGTGTGAGTGTTGATGAGCGGATCTCCCATTGGGTCCCCTCCGTTTTGGCGCGAAGGGAACCGTGGATAAGAGGGGGCTGGAAACACCACTACCATGTCGATCTCATGAGTTCTCACGAACGAAGGAATACAGGAGCCAAGTATCCTGCAACCAAGAGGCTGGACCGAGGAATCGCTGGTGACCCGCTGAAGGACTCCTCCTCTGCACTGCTGTCGCCTTGTGAAACCCTTTTCACCTTTGATCGAACCAGAAGGCCTGTACTGGTCGTTCGACCCTTGGAATAGCGGGAACAGCTATTCTCGGCATCTTCACCATCTCCTGCCAGTAAGCCTTCGGAAGCGTCTCTGGGCCATCCAGCTGACTGACCAGCCTACACGGGAGTCTTGCTCTGTAACCGCCGCCAGGTTGTGTAGTATTTAGAGTCCTTGTCACTCTCACACGCTTCGTACACTTGGCGTTCCCAGGTCTGAAGTGAGTAGTGTACATTTGGCTCAGATACACACGGCCGCTCCGTTGCCCTGCTGTGGTAACAAACTGTGCGGGTTTCTTCGATTGGGACGTCTTTTTACTCAACACGACGACGAGGCGTTCCCTGCTCTTCTGAACCTGCCAGCTGCTGAAACTGACGCGGAGAAGCCTGGGTCTGCTTGCATCGGGGACCGGTGAGTAGCATAGCTAGGATCTGGTCGCCCTCCTGCAGGAGCCCATTGCTTTTCCCCGCTGTGTCAAACAGCACCCTTTTCCGTACTCGCGCTCTGCTTCTGCCCACTGTGGAGGCTGCGCTTGAGTCGCGGAACTTGTTCTTCTTCTTTTGTGCACTAAACTGAACTGCCTGATTTCCCTCGAAGAGCTTCTCCTTTTGCCCATTGGCACCAGCGCGTGCAGGTACTTTTGAGCACAAGGCTCCACTCTTCGCAGGGCTCGGACTTCCATTTAGTTAGGTGCCTCTGAAGGCGAACTGGGTCTAAGCATTATTGCGCACTGCCTGTTTTCCCTCCCTTTTAGGTGGACTACACATTTTGTGCACATAACGCTTGAGACTGGTTGTATTTGTATATATATTGTGTTGATATGGTATGTGTTGGTTTACTATCGTTATATTGTGATTTTCTCGCTACGGTCATTGTTTTAAAGGCCTTGAAATAAATGTGTGTATATTTTTAATATAACAACTGTTTGGAGTAGTTTGTAAGTGTTCTTGCTTTGTGTGCTCATTGCGGGCTTTCAGTCACCCTCACCCCTCTTGAGACCTAGTCTTGACCGCCGCGATCGCTACCTTGATTGGTCTGGCTCGTCCAGAGGTTACCCTGTTCCAAGTAATTAGGTTGGCCTTCTGAACTTCTGCGCCACCAGGACAGAGTTCAGAAATCCGTCTTAACTAATTGGTGTACAGCGGTGGGATACGACTGAAGGTATCCAGTGTTGCGCACGAACTAAGGCATTTCAGGTTATTCCAACCAGGACACGTAGTGAATTGTTGTAGTATAACTTTAAAAAGGCCATAGTCCTATCTAACAGTATGGAAACAAATACCTTCTTAACTTTAAATGCTTCCAAATCAGAAACATTGAAAAAGATGTGTGCGGAGAGAGGTGTTTCCTCTCAAGGCACGAAATTGGAAATGATCCAAAGAATCGTGGCGTGGCAAGAAGCGCAGCTTGACGCTACAACTTCTGAGGACAGTGCGGAAGGAGGTGGGGCTGCTCCCACTGGTAGAACCGACGGTTCTGCCGCTGCACTGATCCATCGCGACCACGAGGACAGGGAGGACGAGATGTCTAATGTTTCCTCTGCCAGTGCTGATGGGGAGGCTATGGTTGAATTCAAGAAGCAAGAGCTGCGGTTTAGGCAGCAGGAGCTTGAATTCAACATAGCCAAACTAAAAATCGAACAGGCAGAAAAACAAAAAGACAGGGATCACCAGTTGGAACTGGCCAAGCTTCAGGTTGCAAATGGGTCCAAGGGTCCTGGACATGGGTCTGGGGCCTCCTCTCATTAACGGTTTCCAAAAGATCTGCTCAGTGTGTATGAGGAAAGGAATGACATTATGGACTGGCGGAATGCGTTTGAGTACGCATGTGAAGTTCAACAAGTTGACAATGCTGATAAGATTGCCTGGTTACTCAGCAGACTGCCCCATTCTGGCTGTAGTGCCATTATGGAAATGTCGAAGGCTGAGAGAGCTGATTTCGCAATGTTAAAGCAAACTCTCATTTTAAAGTTTGGGAAGACTCCGGCCCTATATTTGAAACGTTTCAGAGAGTATAAGAAAAAGGAAGGTGGTACTTGGGTATCTTATGTCACTGAATCCTTGAAAAACTTAACTGGCTGGGTCGAAGGTTATAAGGTTTCTACCTTCGAAGGCATGATAAATCTTGTCATGCTGGAACACATTTTTGCATCTTCTTCCCCGGAGCTTAAGCAGCATTTGGCCGATTCGAAGGAGATAGATCCTAAGAAGCTGGCCATTGCAGCAGACTTATGGGTGTCACATCGAGTGTCCCATAAGGACAAAACTCATGCTGGTAAGCAGGAGGAAGGGAAAAAGTCCAAAGATATGGCGGGTGGATCATCTGATAAATCTTCTTCTCATAAGGGCCACAAAAAGAAAAATAAGGGTAAGACACAAGAGAACTCACAGGGTAGTGGAGGTCAGCCTCCGAAACAGAACTCTGGTTACAATAAGCCTCCCTATGTAAACAGACCCAATGGATCTTGTTTTGCTTGTGGAGCAACTGACCACGTGAAGGGGGATCCCCGAAGTAAGGTTAGACCTTTGGGGGGTCCACTCCGCTAATCTGGCCTTCTCCTCCTACGAGGAAGAAGAGATTACAGGAGCATCCTTCTCCTCAGACTCATTTCCCAGCGGGATAGAGGCTGAGGTAGTTTTAGTTTCCCTGGGTTCCTGGGAGCCTAAAGTCTCAGAGGCTTATGCTAGGATTCCGGATAATACCAAGCACTACTTTAAAGACAGTGTGCTGATCAATGGAGTAGATACTCCAGCTCTTAGGGATAGTGGGTGCAGTCGCACTGTAGTGGATTCTACCTTGGTAGACTCAGAGGAAGTTGCCAGAGCTACTCTGATGCCCACTAAGTTGGCTGACGGCCCACTCCGTATGTTCCCAGTAATACCTGTAAATCTTACTTTAAATGGTACAGCAGTCAAGATTCCAGTGAGTATTCAGAGAAACGTCCCGGGAAAGGTCTTGTTAGGTAATGATCTCAGAGCTTTAGGGCTTGTAGGAGACACTGCCGAAAGACCCTACACACGGTCTCAAGCACGGGCAGCATTGGCCAAGACCAATACGCTGCCCCAGCCAAAGGGGAAACCCAAGGCGAAAGGAGTCGACAAGTCAAGACGAGGGAAAGAGAATATTCCCCCGAGCTCGCCTACCACTGCGGTGGAGGAAGTTGGTCAATCGCCTGGGCCTGACGAGGAGGTGGCGATGCCTGAAGTATTTGACCCCAACGATCATCCTGAACTAAAAGACTTGTTAGTTGAAGGAGGTCCTGATAGGGACGAATTCAGTAAAGGCCAACGTGAGTGCCCATCTCTGAAAGGCCTAAGGAGACAGGCCTGCTCCCAGCTTGAGGGTGAACCTCCTGGGACGCATAGGATTTATTGGGAAGGTGGACTCCTGTATAGTGAGCCCACAGAGTCTACAGAAGGAGACCATAGGAGGTTGGTGGTTCCCCTTGCTGTTAGGCCCTTCCTCCTGCAGTTGGCGCATGAAGTTCCCCTTGCTGGTCACCTTGGTATGAAGAGGACCAAGCAAAGGTTATCCATGCACTTCTACTGGCCCAAGATGGGGGTGCAAGTAGAAAGTCACTGCAGGAGTTGTGCCTCCTGCCAGTTGTCTGATAAGGTTGGCGCGACAATCCAAGCTCCATTGGTACCGCTCCCAGTTGTGGGGGTACCATTTGAAAGGGTAGGGATCGACATCGTTGGTCCCCTTGACCCGCAAACATCCTCGGGCAATAGGTTTATCCTGGTGCTGGTCGACCATGCAACCAGATATCCTGAGGCCATCCCATTGAAAACTGTAACTGCCAAGTCAGTTGCAAAAGCTTTACTTGGCATATTTACTAGGGTTGGCTTCCCTAAAGAAGTTGTGTCGGATCGTGGCAGCAACTTTATGTCGAAGTATATGCAGGCTATGTGGAAAGAATGTGGGGTCACCTACAAGTTCTCTTCTGCATACCACCCCCAGACCAATGGTCTGGTGGAACGTTTCAACAGAACGTTATAAAGCATGATTGGGGCTCTGGAGGAACCTCAGAGAAGAAAATGGGATCTTCTTTTACCATGCTTACTGTTTGTCTACCGAGAGGTACCACAGGAGGGTGTTGGCTTCAGCCCCTTCGAACTTCTGTTCGGTCATCCCGTACGGGGACCCTTAGCCATCGTCAAAGAGGGATGGGAGATGCCCACTCCCCCTGTTACTACCAACGTAGTTGATTATGTGCTAGGGCTCAGAAAACGGATGGTACTTCTGATGGGCTTGGCTAGTGATAAATTGAAGGCAGGACAAGCGCTGGTGAAACATTGGTACGACCAGAAAGCTTCCCTCATCAACTTTACACCTGGTCAGCAAGTCCTGATCATGAATCCCATAAGGCCTTGAGCTTTACAGGACAAATGGTCAGGCCCTTACACAGTGGTGGAGCCCCTGGGTGAGGTTAACTATTTAGTGGACCTTGGGAGGCCTGGACAGGCTCCAAAAGTGTTTCACGTGAATAGGCTGAAGGCTTTCGTCCCAAGAGTCGAAATCGCAGCACTGCTACTGGCTTCAGATGTTGAGGAAGAGGAGTCTGAACCTCTCCCCGACCTGTTACAAAGCGGTCCTTCAGATAGCTCTTTTGAGGGTGTCCGAGTGGCCCCTCACCAGATTGGACAAGGCTCAGTGGTTTACCTTGGACATGAAGTAGGTGGAGGGAGGATACAGCCTCTTCCCAGTAAAGTACAAGCAGTACAAGACTGGCCTACCCCCACTACGCAAACCCAAGTGAGAGCCTTCTTAGGACTCACGGGGTATTACCGCAATTTTGTGGCAGACTATGGCACCATAGCTGCCCCTCTGACTGCCCTCACAACTCCGAAGAAACCCAAGAAGGTAACTTGGACCGACGAGTGTGAGAAGGCCTTCAATGGCTTAAAAGACTCCTTGTGCCAGGCCCCTGTCCTCAGGGCCCCTGATTATCAAAGACCTTTTATCGTGCAGACGGACGCCTCTGACACTGGGATAGGAGCTGTACTATAACAAGTAGATGAGAAGGGTAAGGAACACCCTATTGGTTTTATTAGCCGCCAGCTTAAGGACAGAGAGCTCACATGGTCCACGGTAGAGAAAGAATGTTTCTCTGTTGTGTGGGCCCTAAGGAAGCTGAGGCCCTACCTCTATGGGACCCACTTCACTGTGCAAACTGACCATAAGCCCTTAAAGTGGCTAATGAACATGAAGGGGGAGAATCCAAAGTTTCTTAGGTGGTCCATAAATCTACAAGGCTTCGACTTCACTATTGAGCATAGGCCAGGTGTCCAACATAGCAATGCTGATGGGTTGTCCAGAATGTTTAACCGACCTGAACAAGAGACTCATCCAGGGGTGGATTAGTTCCCCCTGTCCATAGTCTGGGAGGGGCGAGTGTTAGGAAAGATTTAGTAATTGTAGGTAATTTTCCTTCCATGTGGCAACCCCTAAACTTTTTGCTGTTGTTTTTCACCTTGTTCTTGACTTTGCCAGAGAAGTGCAGCCTTCTGCCGCACTCCTCTGGGCTTTCGCTCCTTTCTTACGGGGAAACTGACATGCCCTTAAGACAGTCAGTACCGGGGAACGCTGTTTCCCGTAGTTTCTTTTATCATGTTGCGGCTTTCGTGCAACATGACACAAGAGGGCACTGTAAGCTAAGTTACAGCTCTCTTGGGTCTCTAGCCTTCTACAGGCCCCAGATACTCATTTAGGATTGTATCTGATCGGTGCAAGTGATTCAGGGACGGGAATGGTGGCATCGATCGTTTCTTGTGTTTTGAGCTCCTTTTGGCTTTCTAAGCGCGTTTCTCGCGCTTAACCCAAAATGGTGGCCTGGCTCCCAAAATGGCCAGACCACGAGGCTCCTCTGTCCTGTCCGCTGACCGTCTTGCTCCTTTCACCTTCCCCAGGTCGAGCCGACCCGGGGCCTTCCTTATTTGGGCATGTACTTTCCCGCGAAACACGGATGCTTTCGCGGGCTTCTACATGTCTTGTGTGTGCCTCCAGGATGTGGGCTGGGATGTCTGGTCCCAATACACATCCTGGGTGCCAGAGAGTCTAGGGTGGTGTGAATGCCTGGGACCACCGTGGTCCGTGATTGGTCCACGAATGGTGTGAGTGTTGATGAGCGGATCTCCCATTGGGTCCCCTCCGTTTTGGCGCGAAGGGAACCGTGGATAAGAGGGGGCTGGAAACACCACTACCATGTCGATCTCCTGAGTTCTCACGAACGAAGGAATACAGGAGCCAAGTATCCTGCAACCAAGAGGCTGGACCGAGGAATCGCTGGTGACCCGCTGAAGGACTTCTCCTCTGCACTGCTGTCGCCTTGTGAAACCCTTTTCACCTTTGATCGAACAAGAAGGCCTGTACTGGTACTTCGACCCTTGGAATAGCGGGAACAGCTATTCTCGGCATCTTCACCATCTCCTGCAAGTAAGCCTTCGGAAGCGTCTCTGGGCCATCCAGCTGACTGACCAGCTTACACGGGAGTCTTGCTCTGTAACCGCCGCCAGGTTGTGTAGTATTTCGAGTTCTTGTCACTCTCACACGCTTCGTACACTTGGCGTTCCCAGGTCTGAAGTGAGTAGTGTACATTTGGCTCAGATACACACGGCCGCTCCGTTGCCCTGCTGTGGTAACAAACTGTGCGGGTTTCTTCGATTGGGACCTCTTTTTACTCAACACGACGACGAGGCGTTCCCTGCTCTTCTGAACCTGCCAGCTGCTGAAACTGACGCGGAGAAGCCTGGGTCTGCTTGCATCGGGGACCGGTGAGTAGCATAGCTAGGATCTGGTCGCCCTCCTGCAGGAGCCCATTGCTTTTCCCCGCTGTGTCAAACAGCACCCTTTTCCGTACTCGCGCTCTGCTTCTGCCCACTGTGGAGGCTGCGCTTGAGTCGCGGAACTTGTTCTTCTTCTTTTGTGCACTAAACTGAACTGCCTGATTTCCCTCGAAGAGCTTCTCCTTTTGCCCGTTGGCACCAGCGCGTGCAGGTACTTTTGAGCACAAGGCTCCACTCTTCGCAGGGCTCGGACTTCCATTTAGTTAGGTGCCTCTGAAGGCGAACTGGGTCTAAGCATTATTGCGCACTGCCTGTTTTCCCTCCCTTTTAGGTGGACTACACATTTCGTGCACATAACGCTTGAGACTGGTTGTATTTGTATATATATTGTGTTGATATGGTATGTGTTGGTTTACTATCGTTATATTGTGATTTTCTCGCTACGGTCATTGTTTTAAATGCCTTGAAATAAATGTGTATATATTTTTAATATAACAACTGTTTGGAGTAGTTTGTAAGTGTTCTTGCTTTGTGTGCTCATTTCGGGCTTTCAGTCACCCTCACCCCTCTTGAGACCTAGGCCCTCATTACAACTCAGGCGTTAAGGGTTAACGCCACCGTTAACCCTTAACGCCTGATTCTGATTTTAACGCCTGCTTTTAGCAGGCGTTAAAATCCATGGCGCTAATCCGCCATGATGCTAATTACGCCACCGTAATTTACGGTTGCGTAATTAGCGCCTTCCCCACTCCCATTATGCCCTATGGGGCAAAAATGGGAATGGGGAAGGGAAAATGGGAAATGTGGATTTACCGCCCCACTCACCTTGGAATGGGGTGGTAAATCCGCCATCCACCATGGTGTAAACATTGTGTTGAGAGACACGAGGGGTCGGCTTTATCTATGCCTGTCGTTCCCTCCACTCCAACACTTACAATATCCAATAATAACCTAGTTGCCTTTAACGATATTCCTGAGGAAACTCAAACACTGATTGGCTGGTCTAGTAATCCCCTAATTAATGGCATGGCACCTATTAACCGCTCCTTCTTGATGAATACGTTGTATAAAATTCCCTCATTACGCAACCTTATTTCACAAGATGTTGATTGGATAAAGCTGCCTCTGACTAACAACAATCGGATGCTCTGCAAAGTCTTTTCTCCGATTGTTGCAAAACTTATTTGGGAACACAAAAATGACTTGCTATTCTTGGGATTGGATTTGCAGGCTTTCTCTGCTCTGGAAAAGGCGACGCAGTTTTTAGAATTTATTCCTCCCCGGCTGGAAAAAAATTCTAATATTTCGAAAGTTTCTTGTTCTGACACATCAGAAAATGCCAACATTTTAACACAATTGGCTGCTCTGACTTCTGCTTTAAATGTTTTTTTAGGGACCTTACCTACTTCACTTCCTCTTAATATACCGGCACCATCTACCTCTTCTGCAGCTACAAACTTATAATGTAAAAGTTTCATCTTTCAGTCTTGGAATTGTTGTGGCTTTAAGAACCTTTTAAATTGGTTTCAAAATAAGGCTGCAAATTTACTCCCCACTATTATGTTTTTACAGGAAACTATGTGTTCCAATAATTTTTCTTTGGATGGCTTTACAGCATTTCATCATGTAGCAACTCAACCATCAATAGGGCGACCAGTGGGAGGCATTTCCATACTACTCAACAATGAGTTACGATTTACAATTAATAACCAAATTGCTAATCCCTTGTTTCTGATGGTTGATGTCAATATTAATATTTATGGGATAAAGAGAGTGGTGCTTATATCACTTTATTGGAATCCCTCCACTCTCCCCATTGTTGATGCGCTTGCCTTGCTTAACGAGGCGCTCATGGATATCCATCATTGTCATCCTCCTGCTGAGATTTTAATTGGTGGTGACTTCAATGCACACTTATATGCAGCCTTTTCTGATATTCCTTTACATGCTGTCTCACAGCATGCCAAAAACTCCTATGTAAATGGTGTTAAATGGACCAACTTTCTTGCGGACTGGGACCTCTGTGTAATTAAAACACATTGTTCAAGCTCCCCATGTACCTGGCATAGGGAGAATGCTAATTCTATTATTGACTACATAATTACTTCGAAGTTTTTGTCAGGTCTACTTTCACCAATCATTCCCTTTTTTCCACAGTATGGTGATCATGCTATCTTAGTGAGCACTTTTTCGGCCCAAACTGACTCATTTATTAAATCACCTGTTTTGGCTTTAGTCCAAAATGATAGGCCCTTTCTTTCAATATGCTGGAATCATTCCACATGTCGACGACTGACCTTTTTAGTCAATCGTGATTGGTGGTCGGATCCGCATAATGATGTAAGTTCCTCTCAAGCATTATTATCATGGAATACTCAAATGATACAGAACCACCTTAGAGATATAGCGGAATCTTCTTTTAAGCATTCTAACACTGCTAATCAAACGCCAAATTTAGCTTCTAACCTTGCTAATATAAAAAAGGAAAAAAACTTTGCACTTCGTCTTCTTGGGAAAAATCTGTTGAATATGAGCTCTTCTTGCTATACAAAAGCTAAAAACATTCTTCAAAGAAATTTTAAAATGCAAATTAAATATGCCCGTGCCAATTCTCATTTAATTGGCAATCAAAACATGATTCGCCTAATCTGCAAAAAAAACACCAGGGACATTTGGAAAATTCTTAGAGCCTCGTCCAAATTGGACCATCCTCACATGGAATCAGCAATTGACGGCGTCTCTTGGTTCAATTTCTTCTAACACAAATATTCATTGCCCATGCGCTTTCATAAAGTAAATTTATCAGATCTAACTAAATACATACCAGAGATCTGTCCATGGGATATAGATGATATTCTTCTAGCAATTGCAAAGTTAAAATCCTCAAGGTGTGCAGGCCCTGATGGTCTGCCGCCTTGTGTGATAAAAGATGATCCTCTATTCTGGGCCAATGTACTTTTGCAAGCATTTCAATTAGTATTTAAATCAAAAAGTATTCCCCCGTCCTGGACCTGCTCCATTATTATTCCTTTGCATAAATCAGGTCCCTTAAATAATCCACTTAACTTTAGGCCAATTGCGCTTATTGATGTGGCCGCAAAGAACTTCGCCTTATTGCTTCTAAAAGATATTGAAAAATATATCTTAGAAAGGAAGATCCTCAATAAAGTACAAACTGGCTTCAGAAAATATATGGGGACCCAATTAAATGCCACTATTCTTGCACATTTGATTGCTAAATCCCATGAACCTGCAAATGGACCAATCTTTATTGCTTCTCTGGATTTATCATCTGCTTTTGACTTTGTAATTCGTAGCAGACTATGGGCTAAAATGTTGCTTCTCGACTTTCCCCCTGATTTAGTAGCACTTATTGCTCTATTACATCATAATACCTCATTCCGGGTTCGGATTGCAAATAATGGCCTTTTGACTCATTCTATTCCCACAGCTACTGGTGTCAAGCAGGGCTGCAATCTTGCAGCTGTCCTATTCAACTTATACTTGACGGACTTTGAGGGTATCTGGGATTTCTCCAAATCTAATTCGGTCCGTCTTGGCAAGCTTCAACTATCTTGGCTTGCCTATGCTGATGATGTACTTCTATTTGATAGCACACATTCTGGGCTTCAAAGCAAACTAGATACCTTCTCCTCCTTTTGTAGAGAAAACAATCTCTCCATTAATGCTGTTAAATCAAACATTCTCATTTTATGCTCTAAAAAAAAAATTCGTAAATTTAAGTGGCAAATCGATTCTAGATACCTTCAAATCGTTAATCATGTGACTTATCTTGGTTACAACCTGGCAAATAACGCTTCCGCCAATTTTTGGAAAAGAGCAATAGTTGAAAAAATCCTACCATTGCAAAATCAAATGCGCATAATTTATCGTAAATACTGCAAGTTTACTTTAACGCCCTTGTTCGAGTTCTATTCCAAAAAGGTGGAGGCCGTTATACTATATGGCTTGGATACATGTTTGGTAGACCTGTCGATCTTCTTAAATAAAATACAAGCAAATCTGTGGAAAGTGACTTTGTGTCTCCCTACCTTTCTGCCAAATGCACTTGTACGCCATGAATTAGGTCTAAATTCTTTGGCATCTCGACATCAATGGCGGCTTTTGAAACTTTACCACAAAATGAACTTCCCTCTGGAAAATTCGCTTTATGAAGATTTCCACATCATGTTGAGAGAATCGCAGCCTAGATCGATTACACACTTTCGACAGCGAATATTTAACATCCTAGCTGGGATCAATATTCCTGCGGAGATTTAGAGTTCAAATTGAATATTGCCTATAAAAGGCTATTCAACAACGACTGGGCGGCAACTTGCCTACAGATATCTCAATTTGTATCATTTGTGGAATATGCATCGTACAGACATGCACAGGTTCCTCGGCTATCCTATCTCATGCTGTGTCCTAGTGCTGAGACTCGTGAAATCTACATGCGATTTCGATTTGACCTTATTCACACTAAATCAAGAACTCAATTTTGGTCCTACAATAAACACATTTCTGCTGACATTACTTGCAGATTTTGTAAACTTGCAGAACATAGCGAGACTTTAAAACATCTCTTTATGATTTGTCCAGTTTTTGAAGATGATAGACAAAAAATCATTTCTGCTTTTAGTTTTAGTAATACTCAATTTGGAAGAGATCTAATTTGGTCGCGCTGTATGTGGGGTGCTTCAAAGGCAATAATTTTGGCAACGGTACGTTTGATAAAAATCATCGATGCAGCAATTTCTCTACAGCCAGAGATTTCAAACTCATAAAAAAAAACTAGAGGTTTTGCTGGGAGATAGGATAGGCAGGCCAGAGCATCCTTGGATCAAATGAAGTTCTTAGGCAACGGGAGCATGGCGGCTCTGGTCGGCGATGGCGGTCATCGACGGTGGCGGAAAACAGTTTGGGCGCTTCTCTTCGGGACCTAGGCAGAGATGGGCACTGCAAGTCACTATGTTTTAGCACAGGCTGGGACCTAGGCAGTGGTGGGCACTGCAAGTCACTATGATTTAGAACACGCTGGGACCTAGGCAGTGGTGGGCACTGTAAGTCACTATGATTTAGCAAACACTGGGACCTAGTCAGTGGTGGGCACTGCAAGTCACTATGATTTAGCAAGTGATGGTACCTAGGCAGAGGTAAGCACTGCAAGTCACTATGATTTCGCAAATGCTGGGACCTAGGCTGAGGTGGACACTGCAAGTCACTATGTTTTAGCAAACATTGGGACCTAGGCAGTGGTGGGCACTGCAAGTCACTATGATTTAGCACATGCTGGGAGATAGGTGGGAGGTGGGCAATGAAAGTCACTATGATTTAGCAAACACTGGGACCTAGGCAGACATGGACACTGCAGGTCACTATGATTTAGCAAACACTGGGACCTAGGCAGAGATGGGCACTGCAAGTCACTATTGTAAAGAATGGACCGAGGCAGAGGTGGCCACTGCAAGTCCCTATGTTTTAGTACACGCTTGGATCTAGGCAGTGGTGGGTGACTGTGTATTGCATTGAACTTGTGTTTCGTTAATGCATATATCTTTTAGACTGTGGAAAGGCTTATTCATGAATAACTGCTCGCCTAATTGTATGATTTTGCTTGCACTTGGTCATGAATTATGTAGTCTGCCTAATTGTGAAAGTTGTTTGTGCATTGTGAATATTCGATAAAAGTGAACGCGCATATACTTGTTATGTCCCTACTGCTTTGCTGTCTAGTAACCATGTTTTATTTTTTTATTTTTAAAATTGTAGTAAATTTGCTGTAAAAAGTTTTATTGTATTTTTTGAATGTGATCTAAATTTGTAATGATGCGTAAGCATCAAAAAATTTTTTTTTAAAAAAAAAAAAGTTGGTGTACTTAGCACCAAGGTTTTAATGACCTTGGGCCTCATTACGACCCAGGCGTTAAGGGTTAACGCCGTCGTTAACCCTTAACGCCTATTCTTATTTTAACTGCTGCTCTTAGCAGCCGTTAAAATCCATAGCGCTAACCTGCCATGATGCTAATTACGCCACCGTAATTTACGGTGGCGTAATTAGCGCCTTCCCCACTCCCATTATGCCCTATGGGGCAAAAATCGGAATGGGGAAGGGAAAATGGGAAATGGAGATTTACCGCCCCACTCACCTTGGAATGGGGCGGTAAATCCGCCATCCACCATGGTGTAAACGTAGTTTACACCATGGTGGTAAAGTTGGCGCAATTAGCGCCTGGGTCGTAATGACCCCCCTAGTCTTGACCGCCGCGATCGCTACCTTGATTGGTCTGGCTCGTCCAGAGGTTACCCTGTTCCAAGTAATTAGGTTGGCCTTCTGAACTTCTGCGCCACCAGGACAGAGTTCAGAAATCCGTCTTAACACCTAGGAGCTGAGGGGTGATGCACCAGAACATCCTAGGATCAGAGGAGAGTGACTCACCAGAGCAGCCTAGGAGCTGAGGGGTGATGCACCAGAACAGCCTAGGACCAAAGGAGAGCGACTCACCAGAGCAGCCAACGAGCTGAGGGGCGACAGATCAGAGCAGCCTTAGTTTTACATCAGTCTATTTTTAGTTTTGGCTATAAACTAGAGTATAGCTTCAAAGCAGATGACATGTGTGGAGGGACATAGAACCTGAGGGTGTTGTTTAGTTATTTGCCAACCCATTGACTTCACCTCGTCATGTTAATCTCTTTGTCCATTCCCACCCACTACATGCCCCTCCCTGCCCAGACTCCACCCTCCAAAGATATCTTTGAGCTGGCCCTATCAAGCAGAGACATCAAACATTGGCCTTTGTAAGTAGTCTGCAGAGGGTTAATGGCTTCATTAGAGCTGTATATGCACTACTGATGTAACTAATGTCTTAACCATGTGTGTCATTAACTAGCTGATGTATATTTTTAAAGTTTATTTTGATTTACATTTTGGCTTATTACAATCATTTAGCAAAGTTTTAATCCATGAGCCTTCACATGTAAAATTCATCCAAAAGAGATTATTAAAACAAGTATAGAAATGTAAATCCATCCTCTAATTCATCTTCATTTGTCACAAAAGAATCATCAATGAAACATAATAAAACCATCACCCCACATTCAAGATATCACCCTGGATTTCTTATCAAATACAATGGGCCTCATAACGAGGCTGGCGGCCGAGGAATGAATGGCCGCCACATTACGAGTTTGCTTGCGGGTGGCGCTATGCACGTCTGGGCCAGACCAGACGTGCATACCTCGCGGGTGGCACTATGCACGTCTGGGCCAGACCAGACGTGCATACCGCCACCTGCGAGTAGACCAGGATACTAACAACGGACCCGTCATTAACGGGTCCGTTGTTAGCATCCTCCCCATTTCCATTGAGCCCTAAGGGGGCTCGAATGGGAATGGGGATGTACCAGGTCCGGGTCCCAAAAAAAGGGAATTACCGGGCCCGCAAAAGTCAGAATGGCCCCATAATTCCCTTTTTTCGGGACCCAGACCCGGGCACGAGTTTGGAGGCAGCCATGCCGCTAAGAACGGCATGGTTACCTCCAAACTCGTAATGAAGCCCAATGTCTGAAAATGATACTGCTGCTAAAACCAATGATGTCACTTCACCACTCAATAAAAGGTTCCACCAGTCAGCAGGTGTTAAAGTGCCTAGATTGTTTAAGAAGATCTGAAAGTGCTTGATTCTCAAAGCTGCTAACGACGTGCAAAACAGTAATAAATGGTTTAGGTTTTCAACCGTTCCCAATTCATAACAAAAGCTACATTGCACATCTCTAGGTCCTATGCAAGTTCTACCAAATACACCTGTTTAGTTGGGAATAGTTTCAGACGTATCCTCATTAACTGAGACCTATAGAAACTGTTAGGGGAATTTGGTCAGATATTTTTGGATAGTGCCAAAACCCCATGATTCATACTTTAGATGGTAAACTGATTTAAACGCTTTTGCTTCTTCCAATGTCACTATCCAGTCTGCTCTCCAAAGATTCGATTTTACCTTATTCGGGTTTGTTCCTAAAACATCTTCACAGGACGATGCCCTTCCAAGTAGGTCTCTACAATATAAGTCCCATTTTCTAAGAGTTTCATCAGGACCCAAAGTCCATAAATTTTTTTAATAGAACAAAAAGAGGTGAAGTAATTTCCAAAATACATTCCTGTATAAGGCCAACGTCTTCCATTCATCTGTATTGGGGTGGATCTCGGCAATCCCACTGCCCTTCTCCAAAACATTCCTTCAACTACTGACCATATAGAGTGATGAAGGAAAAACAATGATTTCAAACCATACGTCAATACCACCGTGGTTTTTAATGTATACAATTCCAACAGCAGTAAAATCTAAAATCAATAGAATTGTTTGTTAAGAATACTTGCCTGGTTAGCCAGCATGTTTGCCTCATTTCTGATCTTACTCTTGATTGTACAGACTCCCAGGTATTTGAATGACTCAACCAGTTTGATCCGTGATGGACCCAAACGCCAGTGGAACTGCAATCTAGCCCTTTTCTGCTGTGTTCCCAAGATCTGCTTGACTAAAATGTGCAGAAAGTGGGCCCATGTCTCTGGTTCCTGTTTTAACATGCGAGGTAATTCATGGAAAATTGTGCGCCGAAATGTGTGGCGCAAGCGTGAAAAAGCCAGCGCACGTGTACATTTCGCACGTAAGCGATTCATGGAAGGCTCTGCGTTTGGCTTTCCCGGGAGCTGTGCCAAATCCGCGCTTACCCTACACGTCACTGTGACTATCCAAACGCTGTGCGCGACCGGTACAGTGAAAGCGCACAACTCCTAGCGCACACACCTAAAAAGGGGGCGGAACACACAGAATGGGGAACAACGTATGAAAATGTGGCCGTAACGGGGGAAGTACCGCTGGGAAATACACGCAACGCTCACACGCTCGCAAACAACACATATTCATGGAATCGAATAGGGAAAACGTGCGCACTCCAAAAGACACATGTAAATATGTCTGCCACACAAAAGCAGACAGAAGCGCACCGCGCAGTATAAAAGTGCGCGCAAACAACAAACAAGCATATACAGCTTCGATGAGGGCCCTTTTCTCGCAGCGGTGATCCTGGGACACCGCAGGAGGAAGAGAATAACCAGGCTCCACATATTTTTGCCCAGGACCAGCCTTTTTGGGATGCCTGATGACCAAGTTTATGGCAGGTATAGGTTTCCATCTGATATCATCCTAGACCTGGTCACTGAGTGGGAGGATAACTTCACATCACCCACCTTGTGCTCCCAAGCACTGAGCCCCTTTGAAAACGTGCTCAATGTCCTGCATTTTTTGTCCACTGGGTCATTTCAGCGGACAACTGCTATAGTTGGGGGCGTCTCACAGCCCACGCAGTCACGCTGCCTACACCAGGTGTTGGCAATCATGACTGCGTGCCCCTCAGTCCGGAGGCACATATACATGCCCAGAACACCTGCAGAAAGGCAGGCCGTGGTCCAGGAGTTCTACAGGGTGGCACACTTCCCCAAAGTGATCAGTGCCATAGATTGCACCCATGTGGCCCTACTTCCACCTAGGGCCACTGAGAACATCTACCACAACCGCAAGAACTGGCATTCCATCAACATCCAGGTTGTATGCGATGCCAATGGAATCATCATCTCTGTCTATGCAAACTATCCTGGGTCTACCCATGACAGTTTCATATACAGAATATCCGGCCTGAGCCGGGACCTGGAAGCTGGGAAGCATGGCGACACATGGCTCATTGGTGAGTACAAATGCCTGTGCACATGCATGCATGTCACACACAGACAAATACACCAAGCCAACTAATGACAACCATTATCACCTCCCCAGGACCCAGTTGCTCACCCACACCTGCCTCGGAGGTTGCCATGTCTGATACAACAAAATCTGGCACCAGTGGCAATCCCCAGGCAGAGAGGCAGAGGGCTGCCAGCTTCAGTGCAAATTAAGTTGGCATCCTGGTGGAGCAAGTCCTGGGGCATTATGATGCCCTCTTCACACCATCGCGCTGACAAGAAAGGACGGCGGAGGATCTGGGAGGACATCGTGGGTGCCATCAACACAGAGGGGGTGGCACCACGTGACTTGAAACACATCCTGAAGCGCTGGGAGCACTACAAGTCCAGGACCCTTAAGAAGGGCCGGCGCCTCTTGGATGCAGAAGATGCAGTGGGGCGCCAGGGCCAGTTTATCATCCAGGGAATGAGGGTCCAGGAGCGCATTTGCCCAGTGCTTCACCACCAGGTCCTCGAGATGCAGACCTGTCTGGAGTCGAGCGGTAAGTGCCCATGCATTCTCGTGCAACACAGTGCATGTTGCAGTGTGGGAGGAGTTAGTAACTTGGCTGTTTGTGTGACACGGGCCATGTATGGATGTGTGTGTGCATGGACATTATGGTGCTGCATGTGAGTCCAGTCTGGCGTGTTCTACATGGATGGTGTAGGTGTTGCAATGCATAATGTGCAGCAGCATGTGAGAATTCACACATGTTTGCATGCCTGTGTCTGTACTTGGCCATGTTTGGGGTGTGAGCCATTGAAGCTGCTGTCACCGTCATGGTCATGCATGGTGAACATGTGCGTGTGTCTGAGTAGTGTGTGTGTGTCTGGGAAACGCCATGGATGCATGACACATGGTGTGAGATGGTATGTGATCCAAACCATTGAAGCAAAAGCAAGAGGAGGTGACCGAGATCTAGCACTAAAACAACTAGAGCAGAAATGGATACACCGTTTCGATACATTGAAGAATGGGTTGAATGTGGCCATAGAATGTAACCTCTTTTTATGATTTCTGTTAAAGAATGTCCAATGAATACCTGTATTAAACCCCGGTTTGTTCAAGAAACATAAATGTGTTGAACAATCTTCACGTCATGTGATGACCTTGTATGACAATGGCAGGTTCTGTGTTGATGTATCCAAATATATGATGAAAATGGTGATCAGCAATACAACAAATAGATGATGATGTAGAAATACGAAAAAATGTAAGAAATTGATGTAATATTACGTGTTAACATACTGAGATGCCACTGTGTTTTCATGCGACATCTGAGCGCTCATACAATACCCGTTCACATAGAAAAGAATACAAACCAAGCTATCCTGTGTAGTAGGCATTAGCCCTTAACCCACACACACTAGCCATGCCCGCGACAGAGCCACTACTCCCCATGACAGTGAGGTAATACACCACCTACTCGCGCATGCGCGGCCACAATCAAGGCGCGCTAACACAAGCGAGATCCGATAAAGCAGAGCCTACGCATGCGCGTAACTGTAGACGCCGCAGAAGTTTTCAGCGAGCTACAGTTACGGGATGTGCAGGTAGGCAAACAGAACAGTTCTAGAGCGGTTTGCCCGCCCGCAATGAACGAGTGCACATTTACCATGAGAGGGAGCACTTTTTCTTAAATGAATTGAGGTCCCTCACGGTGAGCACGGTGAGCACACGGCCATCCACCAGACAATGAGGAATAGCCACCCACGTAACACCAGGCTTAGACACGTAGCTGGCACTAAACCTGAGAATGATTCTGAAGTAGAAGTATCAACATGCCGTTTATTGTAAATCTACCATCACAGCCTTAGGCTTTTTACAATACGAGCAACATAAGCGCAGTACAGCGCTTCATTGACTAGATATTTATTTATTTATCTTTTCGATTAGCACATCCTAGAAGCACAGGATCAAACAAACCCAGCGCACAGACGGCACTGCAAGCAATGAACTCTCATCAGATTCAACGCTAACCTGTCACACCAAACAAGAACAGCACAGGTAGGACAATGTCCAAGCGCACGAGTACAGGGTTTTCCTGTAGAGACACACCCATCACTGACCCCCTCTTTTACTTACCTATATTTTAGATGTCCAAACCAATGTGACAGCACAAGTCCACTGAAGCCAGACACAACAATAACAGCTGAATGCCAGAAACACCATTTAAGTGTCGACCAGATAGATGTGAAGTCAACTAGACCACATTTGAAGTCACAAACTTTACTAACCCACACTATGAAACAGTGAAAGTAAAGAACCAATGTATCAGTTTTTTTTTACAATGCCTTAAATGCTGAAACCATCCACGATTATTTAGGCAAAGCAAAAAGGGATTTTGTCAATAGCAGTGTGATGCAACTTGTTTTAAAATTCGAATACAAATAAATGTAATTGTTCTGCATACAGTTTGGGTGTTCTCATATGTGCATATTAACCAATAGAGATCTGTTAAGTGTGTGCTGGACCCAGAACCGGCCAGTGTGAAACAGGTGGGGTAGCCAAAGTTCTTTTTCCTTGTTTAACTGCAATACCCCTCATAATTTAGGCCCCCCTGATCAAAAAGAGGGACACACTACACCTTTATTTATAATAACATGCATGACACATGACCATCACGATGTGTGAATTCACTAATACTGCCTAGTTGTACATGAATGCACTGTGTCAGGAGGTAGACATGGTCAGATGCATGACTGGCCGGTGGTGTGTGTGCATGTGATAAGCATGTCCCTTGAGGCATGTGAGGTTCAGCCCCCCATCGGATGTTCCAACGGTGCCTTGGACATGGATACAAATGTTTTTTGCATGTGCCATGCCTGTTTCTGCATGTGTGTTGCTTGCACTGACCCATGTGTTGTGGAGGGTGATGATGGAAGTGACGTTTGACAGTGCCACTCATGTGCAATTGCTTTGTGTCTAGGAGACTATAGTTTAGTACCCTGATGCTTGTGTTCAATCTCTCCCTGTCTACAGCGGCGACTGAGGAAGAGGGCGGAGACAGCGCTGTGGAGCAGAGTGGCGGGATGTCTCCACCAGGTGAGGACGCATGGCCCAGTCACCCTCCCAGGACATGTCATCTTCCGGGAGCGAGGGGACTGGTGCCGCGTCCCATGCCGGGCCGGTAGGGGCGGGTGAGCCCACAAAGGGGCTTTCCATAGCGGAACACGGTGCTGAGGCATCCGGGTTGATGGTGGGTGAGGAGGAGGCCGCATCAGACCCACACATGGGGTCTGGTTGTGGTGGTTACACTGGTGCAAGTGGTGCAGTCCAGGGACAGGAGGCAGTACAGGTCGCCGCGGAGGGGCCTGTGCATGTTCCTGTCCCTGATACTGAGACTGCATCACCATGCACCAGCAGGGAAGCCCCGTCCCAGGCCCTACTGCAGGTAGGGGGGAGGTCCACGTCAACTGGCACTCCTCTACCTGCGGAAGTGGCAATCGGTGACAGAGTTGTGCCCGTCCTAATCGGTATCGCGTTGCGCACACGTGACATTTGTGATGATGTGCATGCTTCTTGGGGGGACCACGCACATCATCACGAACAAATGTGTGCCAACGTGAGCTGGCTGGGAGGGCTCATGGTCAGGGGTGTATGGGGGTCCCCTGTGGAGCCGGCTGCCTGTGTGGCATGGTCATGGGTACAGGGGGGGTCCCATGTGGTGTGGGCTGCCTGCAGGCCATGGTCAGGGGTCTAGGGGATGTCCTGTGGTGTGGGCTGCCTGCGGGCCATGGTCAGAGGTGTAGGGGGGTCCCCTGTGGTGTGGGCTGCATGCAGGGGGTGCATTTGGCTCCTCACCATGCGGTGCGCGAATCAGGGGGTACGCGAGTGCACTTTCCACGTGATTTGGCCAGCGCAAGCGGGGTACGTGTATTACAGGGTACGTGAGTGCGCTTTCCACGCCATTTGGCCGGCGCGAGCGGGGTACGTGTATTCCTCGATACGCGAGTGTGCTTTCCATGCGCTTTGGCCGGCACGAGCGGGGTACGTGTATTCCGGGGTACGCGAGTGCGCTTTCCATGCGTTTTGGCCAGCGTGAACGGGATACATTTATTCCCGGGGTCCCGGGGTACGCGAGTGCCCTTTCCACGCCATTTGGCCAGCGTGAGCGGGGTACGTGTATTTCAGGGTACGCGAGGAATGCAAACACCACTCGTGCAAGCCAAATCGCGTGCAAAACTTGTCACGCACCCCTCGGAATACGCGTATCCTGCTCGCACCAGCCATATCGTGTGTAAAACTCATCACACACCCCTCGAAATACGCGTACCCCGCTCGCACCAGCCAAATTGCGTGTTGAAATTCCTTGCGCACCCCTCGGAATATGCATACCCGTATTTCGAGGGGTGCGCAAGGAGTTTTACATGTGATTTGGCTGGCACGAGCGGGGTACGCAAGCGTCTTTAGCGCAATTTCGTTGTTGGGGGGCTGTATGCTGGTCCACTGGCCTTTGCGCCATATTGGGGATTTGTGCGGCTGTTTTTGCCGTAAGGGGCGGTGTTAGGGGCGTAACTGGCGCTGCTGGATGGTCGCTGCGCCACATCTGGATATGGAAGTGGAAATCCATGAATACGCAGTGCATGGAAATGAGATTTAGCGCACGCGGCTGGCGCACGCTACGCTACTTCTGCGCGGGAATCTATGAATTACCCCCATGGTGTTTGTTAGGCCATCAGGACCAGGTGCACATGAGGCACTTGTTTTCTTAATTAATGCCAGTATTTCTTCACCGTTATTTGGAACATGGCATTTACCTGAATTCTTGTTTCCTTCTACATTCACTAGTTTAGTTTCTGCAGAGAACAGGATTCTGAAATGGTCCATCCAAGTGGACTCTGAACCCCGGTTTACTTGGAAGGCATTCTGAGGGGTGTCATTGCTCTTAATTAAGCCCCAGACATCACCTGGGCTTTTTTACTGATAGTCCTCAACATGTACTCTGCATTGTTTTGTAACATGGCGGCTTTATGTCCTCAGAGCCAATATTTATAAATGTTTTTCAACCTATTAGTGCCAGCGGTTAGTGCCTCAAGGTTTAGCGTTTCCAACCTTCTCAAAGCTCTTCTTTATTCCCTTCTTTTCCCTACGAGGATATTATCATAAGTCTGATGATGTTAAGTGAACCGCTCAAATGACAAAGGCCCTCATTACGACCCTGGCGGAAAGTAACTGACCCGACCGCCATAGCGTAAATAGCGTTTCCGCCATTGCACGATGGAGTAAAGTGCGGCCAATTATGACCCATCGGGCACGAGCATTACGCCATGGCGGAAGTGCAAAGTCCGCGATGGCGGAAATGTCCCCAAAACGCCCCTCTCCGCCGTCGTACGGCGCCCTTGGTGCAATTCCGCCACCCATCATAGCGGTCACCGTAATGTGCGCCAATCGCAAAATACGGTGACCGTAAATATACGGAAACGGAAGTAAAAACATGGGGCCGGAACGGGAAACAGCACGCCGTACACCTATAAAATCAGAATCCCAACACAACCATTAAAAATCCGACCCTGAAACACATCCCAACCCGACAGCCACCCTAGTTATAACAAACAAAATGGGAAAAGTAGCAAAAAAAGCGTGCGCCGCAAGCGGCAGGTCCACTTCTCCCATGAGGAACTCACCGTGCTCACAGAGACCCTCCAGGAGAATGCTGCCGTCGTCTTCTCGACGCAAATGACCAGGACGGCACTTGCGAACAAGAAGGCCATATGGGCCCTGGTGGCACAGCGGGTAAGTGCGGTGGGGACCGCACCCCGCAACCCACAGCAATGCAGAAAGCGATGGGACGACTTGCGGATACGCGTACGGAGCATACTATCAGCCAACTGTAACATTGCCACAGCTACCGGGGGAGGATCGGAATCACCCATCAAGTTGACCCCCTGGGAAGAAATCTGTGCCTCCACCATTGGAATGGAGAGCATAGAGGGAGTCGGAGGGATGGAGAAAGGAGTGCAGACATCCGAAGAATCAGGTAGGTGGGCCAAATAAAACAATGCTAAATCCACAATGTCCAATCATGTGAAGTACCATGTGGCCACATAGTGCAACAGAAACACATGTCCAGGAGAACGGCCATATACATTGGCCTGATAGCGCACTTTAAAAGTCACATTAAATACATAAATAATTAAAAATCCTAAAAACACCCTCTACACGTGCAGCATGCACACCCTAACTGCAGGCTGCAAAACAACTGCATCCTCAATCCACACAGAAATGAAACCACCTCCAAGGCCCTGACCCAAATCACCCTCAGGTACCACCCCAATGCATGTGATACATTGCCATTCCAATTTCCACAGACCCATTAATAACGCTCGCCCTCCTTTACTCCACCACAGGGTCCGAGTCAAACGACGAGCTGCTTGACACCCCTACCAGCACACCTGCAAAGAGGGCCAAGACCAACGGCCAAAGACCCTCCACCTCAGCTGCACGGATCAAGACACGGCAGCAGCCCAAATCAAGTGGCAGCACACAGGAGGGGACTTCAACAGGCACCCCAGCAGCCAGCATGCCCACAACAGCAGCACCACAGGTCCCCCCAATGGATGCCACAGAAGGCACTGCTTCTGATGGCAGCAGCACCATAGGTGACACTGCATTAATGCCAGCATGCTCCGACACAGACAACGGTGCTGTCGATGTAGGACCCATCCATGACCTGTCTCAATCCCCCTGTTTGTTTCATCCCCTACACCATGAGGATACCACGCAGGGGCACCTACAAGACGACGACTGGCCATCCCCCACAAGCCCTGTGGCAAGGCAACAGGAGTTGATCAGCCCCTCTGTGACCCCACCGCAAATGGCCATGGCCCAGCAGAGGCAACAGTCCCTCGACCAGGTGATCGTGCAACAGCAGCAACTGGCCACGCTCCTCAAGGAGCATGCTGATGAATGTGGGGCTTCTAAGGCAGCCATAGAAACATCTACTGAGACACTTAGGGCACAAATGGAGCGAAGTACAGAGACACTTAGGGCACAAATGGAGCGTAGTACAGAGACACTAAGGGTACAAATGGAGAGAAGCACCGAGAGCCTGAGGGGGGAACTGCATGCAACGTCCAAAGACGTATGTGGTGAACTTGCCGCTGTGCGCCGTGTGCTCACTGAGCTCTCACAAACTCTTAGGGACATGCATGGACGTGCGCAGGCAGAGACATCATCCGTTGCAAGTTCCGTCCAGGGCAGCCCCCAACGTAGATCTGGGAGGAACCTGCGCTCCACAGGCAGGGGTGCCCCTGATACCCGGAGAGGGGGCTTGCAATAGCGTCTGCCCACTGACAATGAGCATCTTTGGACACTGGTGTTCGGGGGGGAGGTAGGAGGGTGGAGGGGGGGTGTTGGGCTTTCTTGGGTGGCGGGTCGATGGGGTGTGTAACATGACTTCACATATTCTATGAACATTACATAATCATCCAATGAGATGTGTGGACATTGTTCCTTGTGTATGAGTCCTTTATAGGCGTACAGTCCACATTGTGCATGTTCCCGACACACACAGTGCCACAAGTGCCGTGTCCATGCATCAGCCAACAGGCGTGAGTGCTAGAAGCATGAATCTATGATACTCTGACGAATTTCACGGGCCTCCTGTGCCTCGCGGACTCCCTGAGGTGCTGCCACATCCCCAGCCTCATCATGACCATCTTCAGGTGCTTGCAGTTCTGCGTCAGGGGGCATGGGCACATTTCTACGTACGCACATGTTGTGTAGCATGACACATGCCATGACTATCTTTGCAACCTTCTCATGGCGGTACAGGAGTGCCCCGCCAGACCTGCTGAGGCAGCGGAAACGAGCCTTCAGTAGGCCGAATGCCTGTTCTATGACTACACGGGTACGTGAGTGGGCATGGTTGTAGTCCTCCTCATGCTGGTCCTGTGGGTTCCGGAGTGGTGTAAGGAGCCATCTCTTCAGTGGATACCCGGCATCACCTGTATGTGGACAAGATAGGATGTTTGTGGGATGACATTGCTACGTACGCATCCCCCCCCCTTCCTGCCAGGTCATTGCCGCATCACATACCCCACATTATCATGCATGGATTGAGACTCACCGAGTAGCCAGGATCTGTTCCCTGCGTGTCGCTCCATGTAGCGTGGTATTGTAGAGTTCCTCAAGACCATAGAATCATGGGTTGATCCAGGAAATCGGGCACAACAATGTGTAAAGATCCTGTTGGAGTCACACACCATTTGTACATTAAGAGAATGATAATGTTTCCGGTTGCGGTACTGGACCTCCATGGCATGTGGGACAACCAATTCCACATGGGTGCAGTCGATGGCACCAATGCAACCCGGTATGCCGGCAAGTGCATGGAATCCCACTTTTGTGTTTGTAATCTCCAGCTCCGAGCGTGGTAATGAGATGTAGTCGTCTGCGTGCTTCAGGAGGGCATCGAGCACTTGCAATAGTGTCCGTGAGAACAGTGGCTGTGAAATGCCATGCAACTGTCCGACTGTGTGCTGGTAGGTGCCTGTGGCCAGGAAGTGGAGTACAGACACCACCTTCAGTAGGGGTGGGATGGCGGTTGGGCTATCTATCATGCTGACAAGGTCAGCGTGTGTCATGACCACAATGGAGATTATGGTGTCCCGGTCCAAACAGTAGAGGGTGTGGATCTGCTCAGCAGTGAGGTTGAACGGATGAGCTCGGAGGCGTGGGATTGCGGGCTGCCTGCGTGGTGGTTGTGGCTGTGCTGGTGGGCCTTGCTGGCCCTGCCTTGCCCTCCTCCTCCTCCTGCGTCTCCTCTGTGCGGCCGGTTGTTGTAGTAGTTGGTGTTCGTCTTCTTCTTGAAGTTGGAGTACTTGCAGTGCTATCAGGTCCCCCAGGGCCAACATCGCTAGTCCTGCCGGTAGCATTTTGGAGTGGGTGTGGATGTGGGAGGGGGTTGGGTGTGCAATTTATGTGTTTTCAGGCTGTATAGCCTCCACCTGTGGTGATTCATTCCACCTGTGCCAGCTGCAATCCCCTTTGGGTGAGCACTGTACCGAGGTTCACCGACGGGCGGGGAGTCCCATTTGTGAGTGAAGCCAGTTGCCATTTTCACACACCGCCGCACTACATGGATGAATTTGTGATTTCGAGCGGTCACGGATGCCTTTTCGACGTGATGTTGCAAATGAGGAATTCGAAGGACAGCGCTTTCGGTTTTCAGCTAGCGGCGAGGAGACGCCCACAGGTCTGACTGCAAATATAACGTTCTATTGTTTAATGTCCTTGGGATAGGGGCCATGGCGAGAATGCAATGATTGATATGAATAGTATGGGATGCGAAATAGCGTAGTGGACGAATAGGCAGGACGTTCCCACATACATGTTACTTCACAACACTATTATTCCGGCCTGGGGCACAGTGGATTTTGCAGACTGCATTACGCACAGACTCAATGGAGATTTCAAATGTTATGTGAGTAAATAATCATGCGTTTTTATACCGGGATGAGGGAATGATGTATGGATGCATGGACAGATGATTTAATTGAGAGTTTGCCATGTACATGGCTTATTGGAATCTATCCCCTTCCCCTGCGCTATGTGATGCAGAGCTGCCATAGTGGGACCATCGTCTATCTGCCCTTGTTGAACCCTCCCTGTCTCGACGCGCCTTCCAACACTTGTGTCTATGCACGTTACTAATCCCATCTAATGGATTCTGTTTTAACAGACGCATGCACACGAACACTCGTTTGTAATAGTGTTTTCACCTCGATTTATATTGTTATGATTGGCAAGTGAATCATGGGTGGAAATAATCCTTTTGAGTGGGCTAGCATGCATATGGCTGTAGATTTAGTGTGATCATTGAAGTGAGTAATACTAATGAAGTTCTGATGGCCATACTATTCTTTTTCATTTCATTTGGGTGACAGGTATCTCCTCCCCTTTTGCCGCTGCCATCTGTATGCCACTCCTGCAGATGGCTTTTACTCCCGACACCTGCTGCTTCGAGTTCATCAGTGGAGCACCATTACGATCTTATGGGACGATCGCCAATGGGCCACATGCCCTTACGCAGTACTAGTGGCTAGGAGCAACATATCAAACTTTCAGCTGGACTAGTGCCTACCTAATGGGACGGGCCTGCGGTTCTGGGCGCTTCCATGTTGCCTTTATGAACGTGAATGTAGCCCCTGTGTACCATGAAGGAACAGGGCGTCACACAAGGAGTAGCTGGTCATTTATTGCGGATGCAGCCCACAGTAATGTAGATATTTCGGGGTTTATGACCTAATAGCTGTATGGGCTTGGTGAATTTGATGTGCATTAAAATTTTAGTCTGATGTTAACCGTGTAGCGTTATTCTTTGGAAGTAATGTAGCATATTCCTATTTGTGGAGCGATGTATTGTGAGTAGATCTGCATTGGGTTCCGGCTTCTGAGTATAGTTGCGTGGTACTGTACTGGCCGCGTTTGCCTACGAAGCCCAGTAAGGTCAGGGATAGGGGCTGCCATCATGGCTGTTTTAATGATGTCATGCTTAGGGGCGGGGGATTAGCTTTTGTGTAACTGATGCCGGTCAGCCAGGTGGATTGGTGGAATGATGTGATTATCAGGAAATTGCTGGTCACAGGTGCCTGTGTTTGCGTGCGTTTCTTGGAGGGAGACTGAGGTCATGTCCATTGGAATAGCTTCTGTATTCGTGCCATCTGTGCCCTGCAGCTCCCATTGGCCCTTCTTGAGATGAGCCTGGCTGCTCAGTCACTCTGCCAACTTGTGTGGTACATGCTTATGCTGATGGTTGGTTTGTTTACTGGCATGTGTACAGGGCTGGTGCAGTCTCCCTCAGGATACTGCTTTGAATGTTGCCTTGCACTGGTGTCAGGCGATGGGGGCCTGTTGTTGTTTTGTCTCATCTTTCAGTTCATTTTGCTGTACTTGAACCTTCGCATGCCTGTGCTGCATCAGTACGGCAATGGTGACATGCCAAATATGGATGGCCACTCACAAGGCACTTGGAGCCCCTACATTCATTTGTTCATTGGCATGCGTGGGTGACTTGTGCATTTCACTGGTTGCATTGTGTGACTTCATTGCACCTACGAGGAGTTGTGCAATGTGGCCAGGGTGTGGTGTACAGGCACTCAGTAGGGCCATTTACGGTTGGTTCACGATGCCGTATTTCTCACCATGGCGGAATGGTACTTTCCGCCATGCTTGATGGCGTTATGTAAATGTCCGCTAGGGTCAGAATTCGCGTACCGTTGCGCCATGGTGGTAATTACGGTTTTGCATGGCGCGCGTGCGCGTACTTGGTGCAGTTAGCGTTGGCGTTCACTACGGTGTCGCTAATGGCATCGTACTGTACGGTGACGGGTCATAGTCGCAACGAGCGGTATTCGATGGCGGTATTGCATTTCCGCCATCGTTTTTCGATTTCCGCCAGGGTCGTAATGAGGGCCAAAGTCTTTTGACCATAAAATATGGCTAAATCGGGGCTTAATCTCAGATCCTGCCTGGTATGCTGGCCATTCTCTTATGAGTCAGCAGACACATTTAACCATGGTGGTCTCCTTATTTGGGCCACACAGCAATTTTCAACACGTTCTGGACCCTCATGTTTTAGGTCCTCACTGCGCATGTGTTGCTTGACCATCAACTGAGATTGATCACTTGTTCCACCATTGTTGTTGGTTGTCCCACAGCTGATTTCAGTTAATAATGTCCAATCAATGCCCAATAGTCAAAGGCTCCCACTGGCTTCCAGCAAAGTATATTTTACGATTTTTTTTTTTTTTAATTTGATTTAGCTGTAAAAAACAGCCTTTCAAAAAAGGAACATACAATAAAATATACATCATAAAAGTTGAAACGTTGCACATGATGGAACATAACAAAGAAATCAATCATTACATATGAGTTTGTTACATTCTTAGAATAAAAATTGCAACATAAACCTTGATGAATATTAAAATTTCATTTGATTTTAAACTGCCTGATTTACATGCTACCTGTAGTTATCACACTAAATTCTGCATGTTAGGAGATCTCTGCCATATTTCACCTTACCCGTTATCATCTCAAGATCTCGTCCATGAATTTATTAGATGTCTGGAAATATGTTTTAAACCATCTTTTCCTACACAGTTACACATTTTCCAGCAGACATATGTTAGTACCATCTTTCAGCTTTAGTGCCTCCACAAACATTAATATAGCTAAGTTTATTTTGACCAATTGGCTATGATATAATTTATCCCATAACACCTCATGGTCAGTGATAACCTGGTTCTCAAACAAATGTTTAAAGAAAGTACATCTCTTTCCAATAAGTGAAGGACATACAGCAATTAGATGTTTTAAGGATTCAACTTGTCCCGACTCCTTGCAAAATCTGCAATCCCAATTAGTAGTCAACTTTCGCATAAGTCGTATTTCATTTGAAGGAAAAACATTCAATCTTATTCTCAGATAATTAAATCTGCTTTTGGGATTGGGAAATTTGATGAGGTATTGCTCTATTTTATGTACTTCTTTCACAGCAAATGAATGACATCTGAAGGTTTTTAATTTGGCACATGCATTTCTAGTCTCAATCCAATCCCACATCCATAGTTTTTTCTTTGCTCTTTCTGGATTATTTACCAATAGCTCATCATCAATACCTGCCTCTGTCATAGCCAAAAGACACCACTTGCGCCACTTGGCGGTGTTCATATTATCAGTATTCAGCATGTGTTTTCCCATCAAGTACATCACACCATCATCTTCAGAGGCCATCACATATTTACGATACAGACTCAATATTTTCCAGAGATAGATTGCATTTAGTGAAACCAGGCCCAATTCATGTCTTATCAGACACACTGAAGCTGAGGTAGGAAGGCCACATATTGACTTCCAGAATTCGCCTTCCATTTTAACCCATATAGATTTTTTCATAACTGCTTTGGTTTCTGATGCATACGTCACTATGGGTACAACTTTTTGTTTGTAAAAAATTACAGCAGGCATCAAGGAAAATTTGCCATATTTGGCTTGTATTATCTTAGATTGATTTATTCCCGTTTTAAGTTTTTCTTTCAACACTCTGTAATATGGGTTATCAGCTGGATCATTATTGAATTGGATGCCTAGATATTTGTACTCTGTAACTATTTCTATCTCTATGTCTTGTATTGCCCATCGATATTTTGCATGGGGGTTTTTTCTCTTAGAGCTTTGTATCATGATTTTACATTTCTTTTGATTTATTGTTAATAAGTTTGCGTCTACGTATCTGCTCAAAGAATCAAGAAGGTTGTGCAATCCCACAGGAGTTTTGGCCAAAAGTACCAGATCATCCGCATAGAATAACCAAGGTATTGGGTGATCACCAATTCGCGGAGCATCAGCTCTGCAGTTCAAAAATTCATGCCGGACGGCTGCCATGAAAAAGTTAAAAAGGGTGCTGGCCAAAATACAGCCCTGCTTAAGACCTCTGTGAGTCAGAATGGGGTTGGATAAAGTTCCATCTGAGGCCAATCTGATTTGCACCGTGGTGTTCGTGTGCAATTCTTTAATCCAGAATACAATATATTCAGGACAATTTGCCTCACAAAGTTTTTTCACCAGCAATTTCCTACACACAGAATCAAAAGCCGCTTGGAAGTCAATGAAGGCCAGATAGATGGATTGACCTTTTATCTGTTCTTGTTTTTTTATGACTTCTAATATGTGCAGGTTAATTGCCGTTCCCATACCCGGCCTAAATCCCGTTTGATGTGGGTCTCTCAACTGTACCTCATTCAGCCATACATTCAGGTCTCTCAGCAGCAGTCTTGCAAAAATTTTCTTGGAATAGCTAATAAAGAAATGGGCCTGTAATTGACAGGTTTTTCATGATCCCCTTTTTTATAAATAGGTATGGTTATTGCTTTTTTCCAAGAGCAAGGTAAAATTCGCGTTCTTATTATTTTCAAGAAAATAGTTAGAAAAATTTTGGCCCAAGCCATAGGATGTTGCTTTATCATAAAGGTCGACAAACCATCTGGCCCTGGCGCACGAGAGATTGACAGTTTAGAGATCTGAAACAGAATGTCATCGATGTCAAAGGAGAGGTCCTTAACGCGAGACTTAGCAGGTCCCGCGATTTCCCCTTTTAAATTTGTGTCAGCATACAGAGATTTATAGAAGGACGCCCATACTTCCTGAGGTATGGGATTTAATTGATGTATAAATTGCTGTTTACACTGCTTATAATTCAATAAGGACCAGATTCTGGATGAGTTCTTAGATTTTAATTTGTCTAGCATGTTTTCCGCATCCTTCTGATATAAAATCGCATGTTTCGATCTCAGCCAGTTTTTATATTTACATTTTAAAGCTCTGAGTATATTACTCCTATCACAATGGTTTAAATTCATCACGTGCCTTCTATCTTTTCTATATTGTGCCTTCCGAATTGCAACTTCATAATCATATGTGTGCATAAACTTGATACCATTTGTTTTTGAATTATTTCTTTTAACAGCAAAAATTTGCATTTCTTCCACATAAGACTGAGTATCAGTTTGACAATTCTTCACTCTCTTCAACTCGCTCGTGATCAAGTTATGATTTAGCATGTGTAAGGATTTTGGACACCATTTAAATCTATTCATCCCATAATTCAAGGACATATTCGTTGCCAGGGATTTTTCATAGTGTTTCTCAAGGACGGACCATGACCAACTCATGCATTGAATATCGTGATCACTAACATGTTGGGGGAAAATAGAGAAATTCGTTATGCTCTTGAACAATTGCTCATCTACAAATGTATAATTGATCATGGCTGATTGCGCCCCTCGGTGCCAGGTGATGTGTTGGGGAATATCCCCCCTTATGGCACCGTTTAGCTTGCATAAGAGACGTTCTTCCATTAATGCATTCCATTTTTGGGCAGCTGTGGATATGCATTTCCCCCCTCGCGCATGACATGTTATGTTAAGATCTCCCGTTACAATAACATGATCACAAGTAGGATCTAGATAGATTACATTCAAAAGATTCTCAAGGGCCGTGAAAAATTCATAATCAGTGATGGCTGCATGGTTCCAGTAAATGTTTATCAAACCTATAACCTTGGAATCAATTATTATCCTCACCAACTGCAAAAAGCTATTGGGGGAAACCCATGATTCTAATTGAGTGTACGGAGTGGTTTTTATTGCTACCATTAGACCAGCCATGGGTCTACCCTTGGCAGGCACAATTGCTGGAATCAAGGTTATAATGTGATTATCCCAGATTGGCGCATATTCTAGCCATATCTCTTGGAAAGCCAAGATGTCAAATTTTTCCAATATGCTGTCATTGCTTTTTATCAAATGATTGAACCCTCTCGTGTTCCATGATGATAGAGAGAGAGAGATTGATTGCTGGCATAGTTAGTTTCTACATGGTCTCTCCTCTCTATCATTTTGTACTCTTTCATTATCAAAGACTGTCTCTGATTGACGATTTCTAGAATGATATTGCACATCTACAACGGATTTGGATTGATATTGATTTCTGATTGCAGATATTTGTGGAGGATCAGTCAAGGTGTTATTTAGCAGAATGAAACCCAATTCATATACATCCATTCTTGCTTGCCATAATGCGTTTTTTATAAAGCCTGACTTCATCCACAGCTTTACGACAGAAAGATCAGTTGGATGTAGAAACTCTATTTGCTCGAAATCTGCCGAACATATACCTTCTAGAGCCGGTACATCTGCAAGGATATTCATGACTGATTGTCTATTAAGATTGAATGCATGGAACGGATGCGAGCGGCACTGCAAGATTAAGTGGTGTGCTGTCACAGTTTTTATTGGAGTTCTCAAGGCCCCTTTTATAAGTGAATTCGACTTAAGATCTTTTTGATTTGCTTGTTTATTGGGATAGGCAGAAGCACCCATTGTGTTCAACATGTTTTTTTCCATAGAGACCTTAGTATTTGTGTTATTTACCATGGAAACAATTCTTTGAATCGATTTCTCTATGTCTTCTTTCCATTCTTTCAATACTACTGTGTCCACACTCTTCAATTTTGCAGGCTCTACTGGCAAGGGTTCTCCGCAAAATTTCATTTCTACAGACTTTGGTTTGGTTGTCGAGTCATCCTCTTGGGAGTCTATATCATTCACCAAAGGAGCTGAAGCCACTGATTTCTGCATAGAGACATTTTTATTGACCTGTTCGCTCATCAAAACCAGACTGTCCAAAGGTTCGTACATCAAGGACGCTGTTTTGGCCAGTTTGGATTGACTAGCTTTAAACAGTAACATGTCACGATATTTGTTAGCGATATTTTTTTGAGCCAAAGTGATTGCAGAGTTTGGTTTAGATAATGACTGTATGAATTGTCTAGTTCCAGTGATCTTGGAATTAGGAATGGATTTAACGTTTTTAGATTTTTTTATAGCATTTGGTATCAGAATGTGTGCTTTTTTAGGTTGTTTTTCAAATATAGGATAAGTCGACCCCTTACTATCTGAATCAGGGTCTTTTACAATTTCAGCATCTTTAAGTGGTTGGCAGACCTCACTAGAGGAAGGAGGTAGAGTATTAGTATACTTCAATTTTGCCTTGCTTTTCTTAGAACATCTCAGTCCAACAATACATTTCTCCTTTTTATTGCTTCCCGACACAAAACTGGGTTTGGACATCTCACAATTATTCTCTGTCACTTTTATATCAGTTTTTTCCACCATTCCATTAGATTGTACAGGTATTTTTGCTTTCCCTGTCTGGTGTTGTAATACAATTTGTTGATTCTGTGAACAATCAATTAAAAGTACATCGGAAGTTTGTACATTTTCAACATACTTTTTGCCCCCTATCTTTTCACACATTTCATTCACACATGGATCGCACTCAAGTTTGTTTTTAAGACAGCCACATAGAGGTTCAGTATTTTTTGTTTGATTCTGTAATAATTTAGCTAGTAGCACCTGTTGCTCATTCATTTTTGAATCTAGAGAATCATATAAGCGTGTTAAAGAAAATAAGGCTGCGTTCATCGTTTATAGAGAAGTCTCTACACCTACGATGAACGTCCCTTGGGAGGGATGATTGTTTAAATTTAAGGCATTTTGCTTGCGCCGTGGAGTAGGGTTCATAAAAGAGCAAGACAACACAGACGACTCTTTAGGCGACGGAGAAAACATCATTGGGGATTTGGATAGGTTGTGGAAACTCTCTCTAGTTCCAGTCACCAAATCAACCACTTCATCGTGATCAGAAGGAATACACTCGCCGCACTCATCAGAATTGAGTCTTCCTCATTTAATGTTGCTAATTCCCAAGCTGCATCGTTGGATGCTATTTCTCTTCTAGGTTCAACCTGCTCATCTAATGTCAGGGATGATTTTGAAGGAATTGTAATTAATTCACCTTCACTCACCTCACCTCTTAATTCCAGCGGCCACTAAGGAATCAAGGGGTGTATCTCTCAGATCAACTACCTCCCCGTTTATTTCCTTTTCTTTAACATTGTTGGAGCATAACCCCTTGTTAGATAGGGAGGCTTGCAATTTTTCAACCTCCCCACCCATTTTAGTGCCCCATTCACAGAAATTACGTATATCCGCTATGGGGGTACAGGACCTTATGTTAGAAGCAGATTTAGACGCGCGTACTAGCTGAATGCAACGTGTAGAAGATTTCGGGGTTTGGAAGGCCGCAGCAACACAAGCTTTAATTTTGTCCTGGGGCGGCATTCCAGTTTTCAAGGTTAATACCATTTTGCTAGAAAGCAACAGGGGCACTAGAAAAATATATAGAAAAAGGAGGGGGATTACACTCACCAAAGTTTGTCTTTTCTAAAGTTTTTCCCCTATGTCACAAGGCAATAATATATTCTCGCTCTCAGTACATGAACATCAGAACAGCAAACAGTCAACAGTACTTCCGTTGTTAAAGATGGATGTTCGTGGGGCAGCGCGCGCAAGGCAGGGATCAAAGAGGATAACCACCGCAGTCTCCCAGCCAGTCACGCCACCAAACAGCCACACAACAGCTATAGGGCTTAACTCCAGAGGGCTTTACGCTGCGAGGGTGGCTGTAGTCCGGAAAAAAGCTCAAGCCGAGTCACGTGAGCAGTCACGTGCTCTTGACAGGACCAGCCCCCTCCAGGAACCAAGTCCCGGCACAGCAAGAGCGTCCCTCGCTCGCAGTGCAGTGCTGCTCGGATGTAAGCTTCCACAGGTTAGCAGCGTGTAAAAGCACAATTCACAATTCAACAAGTTCGTTTCACAAGGGTCACTGGATTCGCCGCTCAGGCGGCTGTAGTCCGGAAAAAAGCTCGAGCCGAGTCACGTGAGCAGTCACGTGCTCTTGACAGGACCAGCCCCCTCCAGGAACCAAGTCCCGGCACAGCAAGAGCGTCCCTCGCTCGCAGTGCAGTGCTGCTCGGATGTAAGCTTCCACAGGTTAGCAGCGTGTAAAAGCACAATTCACAATTCAACAAGTTCGTTTCACAAGGGTCACTGGATTCGCCGCTCGGGCGGCTGTAGTCCGGAAAAAAGCTCGAGCCGAGTCACGTGAGCAGTCACGTGCTCTTGACAGGACCAGCCCCCTCCAGGAACCAAATCCCGGCACAGCAAGAGCGTCCCTCGTTCGCAGTGCAGTGCTGCTCGGATGTAAGCTTCCACAGGTTAGCAGCGTGTAAAAGCACAATTCACAATTCAACAAGTTCGTTTCAAAAGGGTCACTGGATTCGCCGCTCGGGCGGCTGTAGTCCGGAAAAAAGCTCGAGCCGAGTCACGTGAGCAGTCACGTGCTCTTGACAGGACCAGCCCCCTCCAGGAACCAAGTCCTGGCACAGCAAGAGCGTCCCTCGCTCGCAGTGCAGTGCTGCTCGGATGTAAGCTTCCACAGGTTAGCAGCGTGTAAAAGCACAATTCACAATTCAACAAGTTCGTTTCACAAGGGTCACTGGATTTTACAATTGGAGAAGGGATATGAAAAAAAACGACATCCAAATGCACCTCATCCACAAATTCCACCGCAGGCAAGTCATGCGCGCGTATCTAAGGTTCGGAAGGCAAGTCATGCGCGCGTATCTAAGGTTTGGAAGGCAAGTCGTGCGCGCGTTTCTAAGGTTCGGAAGGCAAGTCGTGCGCGCGTATCTAAGGTTCGGAAGGCAAGTCGTGCGCGCGTATCTAAGGTTCGGAAGGCAAGTCGTGCGCGCGTATCTAAGGTTCGGAAGGCAAGTCGTGCGCGCGTATCTAAGGTTCGGAAGGCAAGTCGTGCGCGCGTATCTAAGGTTCGGAAGGCAAGTCATGCGCGCGTATCTAAGGTTCGGAAGAGGGCCAGGACATGTCCTCTGTTCAGGATCCAGGTTTCTTTCCCGCCTACCAGACATTCTAAACGCAGGCGCCAAAACTCACCTTTATTTTTATTTTTCGTTATCACCCCTCCCCCAAATGTATTAGTAATGTGTCGGTTCTTGAGCCCATCCAACTTTTAACTGTTATTTCTTGGAACAATGTTCTGCTAGTAATCTCTTTCGAGCCAATGTTAAAAACAGATCTTTATTTAGCCCAGGGCTGAGCTCAGTTGCAGCCCCTGCCTCTCTGCCATTCTGTGTAGTTGGGTTTTTTACTTGTATTTTAAAATTACTCAAATCTGTATGAGTTCCATGTGGGGCTTGGGAGGCCTTGTTTACTATACTTATTTTTCTGGCTCAACAAGAATCTAGTGTCTGCCTCCAATCGTTTTTTCGGCTAAGGTTTGAACCCTTGCTTCTTGTTCCTCAGCCACCCCTCTTTGACCTGTGGCCTGTGTGTCTGCACTTTCAGCCCCAGGGTTTATACAATCATGTTCTTGTTCCTGGATCAGCTCCTCATTTCCAATTGAGAAACAGACCAATTTATTTTGGAGCTTGGGGCTGCAAACCCCATTTCACTTTCTACCCTATCCTCCTCCATCAAAGGCTCCGGGCCCTGCCTGTTCATATCCACTGTATTATTATTGTTAACCTTCTTTGAGCTTTTTGTGATCAATGGAGGGTTTGACAAGTTTCTCAAAAATGATCTTGAATCGTTTGACCTTAATAAAGGTTGTGATATTTGTTTCTTCAACTTCACAGCCTGCATGATTATTCCTACCTTTTTTCTTCGTCTCCACCTGAAGATGGGATGGGGGGGGTCTAGATATGTCCAGTATCACTACCCCCCATCATTCTCTGTCTCAATTAAGTGTATGCTATGTGAATCTGGCATGGTATTTGTAGGGACCACTGGCCACCACGGGGTAGCTAAGACTGGTACTTGGTCATCGGACACTACCTCCCGACGCACCACTTGCAAATGTTCCATTCTTCCTGGGCCACTATATTCAGGTGACCTTATTGTTGGCGAACTAAACAGTTCTGAATTTGTCTTTTCTCTCGCTGTGATTGAGTGATTCCTTCACACAAGGTGGTTGGCCAATCTTGCTGGTATTTATTTTTCATCGGGAAAAAACAATGTTATTTTCCCCCTATCCTGATTAGTGGCCTGTGCAGAATCATGGAATTTGTGCACGGTTCAAAGTGACTTTGCGCTGCAGAAAAGTGTCCTTGCACTGCCGACACAAAGGTCTCAATTCATGAAAATCTGCGCAGAAACCCCACAGGGGCTGCACAAACGGAAGGACACTGTGCGAGCCTGTGCGCAAATTAGAAAATGTATGGCCTGCATATTCATGGAAATTACTGCGCAATGTAACCGTATTCACAAGTCGCGTCTGGAACGCTCCCGACACGCCCACATGCAAAGCAAAAACAGCCAGGAAAGCTACCGTTGTGTGCTCCCCTGGGCGCGAAAACACTCACTTTTCAAACAGTGCATGGTGTCCCCCGCACGCAGACCTGCATCTCGAGGACCCTGCACAGTGTGATGCTGGATATGCATTGGAGGGACAGGGCCTCCCTGTCCTTGTCCTGTAGTCCTTTTTCATTTGTGTTCTGTATTGTTTTCTGCTCAGGAGTCCATGTGGGACTCCTGGCAGTGCAGCTCTTCCTGTTTTTGGTTTGGTGTACAGACCCATGGGATACCCTTATGGCACCCATGGGTGGTGGTGCAACCCTGTGCCCCTAGTGTATGCTTTTGGACACCTGTGTGTGGCCCACAGAGCAGGGTATGGCCTGGTGGCAGTTCCATGCTGAATTTGACAGGTGCTCTGAGTATCCTCCATTTTGGGATACCCAGGCCCTGCCATTGGAATCAGTTGATTCCCGATAGGAAACAAGATGGCCCCTGTGGCCTCCTGCTTTCCATTGCCTGTTACCTTGTTTTCCCAAAGTCCTGGGAAGCCCTGACTCTGTCCCTTCCCCCTGACCGGCTGTTGGGTGGAAGTTCCATATATGGTGTTGTTGAGAATTCCAGGCCAGACTGGCTTGAGCCTTCCCAGTGACTGTATGTTGTGGGTACACCCTGTGGGTGGGACATGGGTGAATGAAGTGTGTGACCAATATGCACTTCGTGTTGTGTATGTCTGGTTTCTGGTGTTTGACACAATGACTGAGACAGCCCTGCCCGAAACTGATATGAATGCAGTGTGTAGTGTTGAATGGCTGGGTACTCGTCCCAATACACATTCCTTGTTGTGAGTGTCTGAGAGGGAGGAGTATGGCCTGAATGCACTGTATGCCTGATTGGCTGACTAACTGCATGAATGCCCTTCTGACCGATTGGTTGCCTGAGTGTGACCCAGCAGAATGAATGGGAGATCAACTAGTATATCTGGGGGCCTCTCACTGCTAGAATTCGTGTTCAGAAGCTGAAGAGAAACTGGAGTTGAAACTGAAGCTTAACCTTGAAGACCTGCTGGAAGAGACGTCTTGCTGCTGCTCTACTTCTTCGATCTGAAAGCTGCTGTGTCTCCAAGGACTGAACCAGAGAGGACCTGGTTAGTCGCCCTCTTCCCGGGCTATGAGGGACCATCGTGCACCAGCTGATCTTTGCCAAAGCTCCCTGGTAGACAGACCTACGAAAGGCTGACGACGGGAGACAGGGACCGCCGCGGAATCACAAGGAGAAGCGCCCGGACACTGTTGTCCATCACCGTCGACGACCGCCGTCGACGACCGGAGCCCGCCATGCTCCCTTTGCCTAAGTAACATTTGATCCAAGGATGCTCTCGTCTGCACCATCTACCGCTTTGTCCCGCCGGAGAAAGTCGAGGCCGCTGACCTGCTGAGGAGCAGCAGCCAGTGGGTTTCCCGCCACCTAAAGACCACAGAGACACCGATGACTCGATGCCCCTGCTGGGCCACAGTTCTTCAAACTCTTTGTGGTCCTGAACTATCGTCACCGAGGTGCCCCGCACGCCTCTTCCTCGCAGGACGCCAACTTTCCGTCGTCAACGAGCACCGCTAGGAATGAAGCTGCCACATCCCCGTCGTCGTTCAACCCTTTTCCTCGTGGGATCTCGATGATCCGTGGCTCCTGCCTTAAAGGGAGCTGCTCACGAAGGATCCGTCGACGGCCTGACGAGGAACTCTGCAATTTCAGGTACATTGGGGTTGTAGAAATATTTTAGAAGGAACTAAGACTTCTAGAACAATATATGGACTGGGCTTGTGATATATCTTTACTTTACAGGTTGCCCAGGTGGGGGGATCTCCACACAGAACTGTGTTTAACGTTAGAGGCCAGTATTCTGCCAATTGTTCTAACCATCTGCTTTCCTCCTATGTCTCTTGTTGGTTGCCTTTATTAAGTGATCTGTATGACATTTAACCAGAGTACAGTTGATGCACTTTAATGAGATCAGATAATAATTGTGGTACCACTTTAGAACTGTATATATTTGCCAATATAGATCAACTAAGCACAAAGTGAGTTATTGGGATTGTATACAACCTTGAACTTAATTATATAAAGACTGTGTTTTAACTAATACAGTGTGTGGATATTCCTTTGTGGGTTGCTTGGTGACTACACTGTACTTAAGAACCAGCCTGCATCACCTCCTGAAAGCTAGGCCTTGATTGCTCATCCATTGCTACCAACAATAGAGAATCTTGGCTGGGGTCCTCTGTGCCTCTCCTCTACCATATAGAGAGCAGATGTACAGACCCCCCCCTCCAGTCTTAATAGTGTGTTCTTCTTCCCCAGAGCCCAAAGACTGCTGGACTGCCTGGTGCATCTTCTTGCTCAGGAGTTGGCCCCAACCTGGGACTTTCTTCAGGCTCAAGGGTACATGCAATCTGTTGGTGGGGTTCAAGCTTTGACCGCCCTCTCTGATCACCACGGAAGCCAGCCTGGTGGGGTGTGAGGCGGTGGCCCTGGGTCGGGATCTGCAGGAGAAGAGGTCCCGGGCGGACGCAGACAGATCCTTCAACTGGAGGGAGCTTTTAGCGGCCTTCAAGGCCCTGAATTCCTTTTGCCCGGTCTTGGTGGGGCAGGCTGTTCTCCTCTACTCGGACAATACTACCACTGTGGTGTGTATCAACCGCCAGGGGAGCTCTCCGTCTCGGTCTTTAGGGCCTCTTGCTCTTCTCCTCTGTACTTGGGCAGAGTCTCATCTTCTGTCGCTGCTTGTTTGTCACATAAGGGGCTGGGACAATGTGGTGGCGATCGCCTCAGCCATATGTTCCCTTCGGGGAAGTGGGTGCTGCCGTAGGTGGTATTTCAGAGGGTCTGCAGGGTTCTGGGGACTCCTTGGGTGGATTTGTTTGCCTCTCCCCTGTCTGCGAAGGTCCCCCGTTTTTTCTGCTGTTTCCCCTCTCAGCGGGTGTATGCTCTGACCTCCCCGTGGCCGCCGGGGCTCTTGTATGCCTTTCCGTCCCTCCCTCTCATTTCGAAGGTGTTGCTACGCATCCGGGACTCTCGGGCGATGGTGATCTTTGTTGCTTCGCTTTGGCCTCGCAGGTACTGGTTTCCTCTTCTCCTGGACTTGGCTATCTCTCCCATGTTGCCTCTAGCTGGGAATCTGGATCTGGGCCCCTTAGGGGTGGAGGGTCCCAAAAACTTTGTCTAGGGGGCTTGGAAACTGAAAGGGTGCACCTAGTTTCTGGGGAGCTCTCTGACAAAGTGGTTTCTCAAATTCAGTGGGACCGGCATCCTTCTACCTTGAGGGCCTACGAGAGGCACTGGGGGCACTTCGTGTCCTGGTGTCTGTGTCATGGTGGTTCCTCCTCCTTCGGTGCTGGGGCTCCTATGCTGCAGTTTCTTCAGGATGGGTCTAACTTGGGTCACTCTGTGTCCACCCTGAGGGCTCAGTGGGCTGCGATTCATGCCTTTGGGGGTCCGGCTGTGGGTGGTCAGTCCTTAGTGGGTCGCCTTCTCCAGAGTTTTTTCTTCCCCCGCCTGTGCTTGTTTCTGGGTTGCCCTCCTGGGATCTCCCGCTGGTCCTTCGGGCTCTGCTGTCTTCTCCTTTTGAGCCTTTGCCTAAGGTTTGCCTTCGGGCCTCACATTGAAAGTGGTTTTCCTGGAGGCTATCACTTCGGCGTGGCAGTTGGGGGAGCTTGGTGTCCTCTTCTGTGAGGCTCACTACTTGGTGGGTCCCCCTTTGTGTTGTTACTTAAGTGCCACCCGTCCTGTCTTCTTAAGGTGGTTCTCTAAGTTTCATCTTGCCCAGGAGATTGTTCTTCCATCCTTATTCCCCTCTCCCTCCTCCCTGGAGGAGGTTCGTTGGATCGTTCTTGATGTGCGGTGGGTGGTTCTGCTCTATTTGGAACACACAAGGGCTTTTCGTTCCTCCCCTAGCCTCTTTCTTACCTTTGGGAGGGTGTGGGGGTGGTCCATGGGCGGAAGGCGTCTGTACCCACCAGCAGCTGTTGGCTCCGGGAATGCTATCGCTTTGGCTTACTCATCTGTGGGGTCTCCCCTTCCATCTGGTGTGCAGGGCTGGTCCACAAGGCAGCATCCTGGGACGAGACCTGCAGTGTTCCTATCCAGGACATTTGCCACGCCACCACCTGGTCTGATCCACACACTTTCATTACCCACTATCGTTTGAATCTTCGCCATCGGGAGGCGGGGGCCTTTGGGGCGGGTGAGATAAGTGTGGCGCTCTTGTGAAATAATTTGTTGCTACTGTATTGAGAGTGGAGCTTTTGTGGAATCCCTTGTTGCTTCTGTCTGGATATGTGTATTTCAATCCATTTGCCTTTTGATGTTTCTCTTTGCGCTCAGCCCTTTCTCTCTGGAGTTGGCACGCCTCATTAATAAGTGCTGGGTCGTGGAAGAGTGGACGTGGAGGTAATGCTCAGATTACTTACCGGTAATCTTCATTACTCATAGTCCTTCTCTACCTCGTCCCAGCACCTGTTTCCCGTCTCACCCTTCCCTGTGTTGAATGGGCCTGTTTGGCAGTGTTACATACTGTTGGGTCTTGGAGAAGGCGAGATGTTATGCTGGAGGCGGGAGGTGGAGGGGCCAGAGGAAATTAGAAGTAGAAAGAGGGTTCCTGTATGGAGGTGGGACACCTCATTGATAAGTGCTGGGACGAGGAAGAGAAGGACTAGGAGTAAACAAGATTACTGGTGAGGAATCTGAGCATTCTACACTAGCTGTGACTCTTCTCTATTCAGGGGTCACTGGGTCAGTCAGGGAAGCGCTCACTCTGGTTTTCGGTCAATGAGCTGGAGCTTGAGAATCCCTCACTGTGGAAACATCAAAAAGCTGCCACCACCCAGATATCCACCTACCTACAATCCTTTGAGGAAATTGTATAGGGAGAACATGTACAATAATGATAGCAGAAGCGTTATATTTTTAATTTTTTTATTACTTGTATTTAATCAGGTTTAATTTTTACAAGATTGATTTCATAGCGATTCAAGTCGGAATGAAGTTAAAACCCTGACGGCCCTGGGGAGTCGTCACAACGTCCGACACTTCATGTCGAAGCGTTATATTCGATTTGTGTAAAACAATACATCGAGTCGCACCTTGAAGATCGCAAACTAAATATAACTAGTTTATTCATTTTAAATCCTGTACTGGTTTGACACTGTAATTTTCAGTCCCAGTAGAGAGATGATAAATTACCTCCACATCCACTATTCCTCGTCCCAGTACTTACTTCATGAGTCACCTGCCTCCGACACAGGACCTTCTTCTATTTCTTTAAATCCCTATAACTCCTCCCCCACATCCACGTCACTCAGTTTAATTTTTCCTGCCTCTGGCAGGTTGGACTTTTTCTTTCCAGTGCGGGGCACTGGGGAGCACCGATTGCTGGCCCCCTGGGGGGGGGGGGGGCTGTGTGGCAGGGCCCTCAGCTCCCTCAGGTGCGGCGCTGCTCCTGGGCCACCTGCGGGGCTTGGGGTCACAGTAGAGCGGGATTGCCTCGCTCGGTTCTTTGCTGGGCTCCGGACCGCAGCGTGAGCATTGTGTCCCGGGTCCTCCATGGGAAGGTGAGGAGAGGGGAGGACTGAGCTTGATGTTTTCCCCTCTCCTCCTGTTTTGGCCATCTTCATTCGACAGGCTTTTTCCTTGTGCTCTGTGTACACATCTTTATTGGAAATGATGGCAAGCACTTGGCAGTATGGGCTAGCCTTCCCATTTGTTGCGTGGCCTCTCTGCTTCTTGTCGTGGGGTGACAGTGGCAGAGAGTCTTTGAAAGTGCGGGGGCTCTGTTCTGTCACAGGGATGTCACATACCACCCGCTCCTCAGACACACACAACACAGGATGCACCGGATTTTAGCTGCTTTCTCTGGGGGAAGGTAAGGAGAGGGGAGGACTGTGCTTGATATTTTTCCCCTCTCCTGCTGGCATGGCCATCTTGACTCCTTCAACATGCCGTTTCCCCGTGCTTTGTGTACACATCTTTATTGGAAATGATGGCAAGCACTTGGCAGTATGGGCTAAGTCTTCCCTTTTGTTGTGAGACCTCTCTGCTTCTTGTCATGGGGTGCTGTGGCAGAGAGTATTTGAAAGTGCGGGGGCTCTGTTCTGTCACAGGCATGTCACATACCACCCGCTCCTCAGACACACGCAGCCCAGGATGCACCGGATGTTGGCTGCATTCTTTGCGTGCAGCCTGTGAAAACGGCGCGGATTTGGACACATCTGCAAGCGGCCGGAAGGGTACTGGCCTGGCATAGTCTCCACTTCGGGTTCGAGTCTCTGCGGTGCTGACTCGGTCCTTCATCCTTCCTAGACCGATGCATTGGAACGATTTAGATCATGGGGCTACCAGCTAATGGATACAGGGCTCAAGACACCTCTCAGTCATGTGGCGAGTTAGTTGTGTGTTTGGGTCTATGCTAGCTATGGATGCAGACTCCTTATCCTGTGCTCTTCCTCTGAACTGCGCGAGGGAAGGTCAAAGGAGTTAATTTCTTTTCCCTTGTCCGGCAAGGAATTATGGAAAATGCATCATGGAAGTAATGGCCATGCAGGGGTTTCCCAGTTCTCTTCTTTTAGGGCCTAGGTCCTCCGGTGCCGACATGTTGCTTTCACGCCTCCTCTCAGACTTGTGGGAAGTGATGGGGCACATGGTGGCATATGTCTGTGCTTAGAGGGGTTCTCAGAGCCCCTGGTGCCGGTGGAGGGGAATGTCACTTCAGTGGGTTTTTCCAGTATAGGCATACCCCAGGTAGGGGGTTGCCTTTGATGTCTGCTATCCGGTATGGATTGCTTTGCCACGCTTTGTGACAGTACTCTGCCCTTTTGACGCCAGCCTGGTAGCTCCTCTGTCGGCTGAGGGGGCCATGGTCTGCTGGACTTCTGGGCCGTCCTGTATCTTCCTTTTTGATAGGTCGGATCTTTTTGTGGGCTGACAAGCATGCTGTTATATTGTGGCGCAGGCCTGCTTCAACGTCCTGTGAATTTCCTCTGGTGCAAGTGCAGTGGCTGGCGGTTTTTCCCTGACTCCTCGTCTCTATCTTCTCGGAGGTGTATGGGACCGGTGGGGTTCAGCTTCCTGGGTAATGGGCTCCTTCCGGAGGGGGTATCAGTTGCCGTTATTGTCTCCGCCTGTCCAGGTTTGCATGGTTAGGACTTTGGTACCCAGCTCAAGTAGTTGGCCATGGGATCTGTTGTCTCCGAATGGTTGTTGTGGGTTACCGTCTGTTCCTTTCCCTTTTCACTCTGCCTTCTAGGATGTGTCACCTGCTTATGGGTCTCAAGACCCTGCACTGCTTGTCCGGACGTCTGGGGAGAGCGTACTCTGGATGTTGTGCAGGGGGGCGCTTGCTGGCTGTTCTGGGCTGGGTTCTCAGAAGGCGGTATGTCTCGGCTCGCCTGTTGCTGAAGTTACGGGGCACGTGGCGTCTTGCGTGTTTTTCTGGTTCCTTGAGCCTGTCTTCGGTTAAATCCCCTGGTGTCTTATACTCTCTCCCACTGGCTCCCGACATCTCGGCTTTCGTAGTTTTGTTTTCAGTGTTCCCAGCGCTGCGAGTCTCCCTGCTATGGTGGCGGGTGGTTTCAGGTCTACAGGCTGAGGTGTGCATGGTCCTTCCTCCTGTGGCCTCTCTTACTACCAACGCCAGCGGAAAGGGTCTACATTGGGGGTCCTCTCAGCCCAAGGGTTGTGAGATCTGGGGAGAGCCGGCGATCATCCAATTGCCAAGAGTTGTGCCATTGTCCATGCTCTGGTGTACTACGAGGAGTTGCTGGACGGTCGGTGGTTTTGATCCGATCGGACAATACGACGGTCTTGGCATATGTCAACTGCAAAAGGGGTTCTGGCCGCTCCTTGAATGCTCTGGCAGCGCTGATAGGCACCTGGGAGGAATCTCATCTGGTGTCTCTAGTGGCCTCACGTATCAGAAGGGTGGACAATGTTCAAGCGGATCTTCTCAGATGCCGGTTTTCACTCCTCTGCGGAACTGGTCCTATTGGCCCAGGTCTTTGCGCTGACCTGTGTCAGATTAGGGTGCCTGGTTCTAGACCTGTTTACATCCCCGGCCTCAGCAGAAGTTCCCCTCTTCTGCTCTCGGTTTCAGGCCGAGGGGAATGGGGGATGGATGCTCTCTCTGGACAGTGGCCTTGGGGTTTTCCTTTTGCCTTTTCGCCTATTCCCCTTCTGCCCCGGGTGGTTTGGCGCATCAGATTGTCCAGGGTGACTGTGTTGTTGTTAGCTCCGTTCTGGTCCCACCGGAGATGGCTCCCCCCTCTGTTGGAGCTTCGGTTCTAGGAACCTTTGCTGGTTCTGAGGTGGCTGTGTCCCCTTCAAAGAGATCTGCGGTTGGAAGTCCACCGGATGCAATGAGCAGTGTGGCTATTGCTCAGTCTGGGTTGATATCTCAGGGGTTCTCAGATCCTGTAGTTGAGTCCATAATGGATGCTCTTAGACCCTCCACTCTGAAGGTGTCCGGCAGACATTGGGGCCATATCCGAGACTGGTATGGGCGGTCTGGGATCCCTCCCCTGCGTTCTGGCCTCCCTGCTATCCTTCGGTTTCTCTAGGAGGGGTTTTGACAGGGGCCTGGCAGTTTTTTTCCAGGCTTCACTCTCAGTGGGCCTCCATGAAATTCCTTTTGGGGGACTCTGATGGTCATTTGGATGGGGAGGTGGTGGTGGGGAAGTTGATCCAGGGTTTTTCTTCTTCCCGTCCTTGTGCTGATAAAGGGCTTCCCCCTTGGGATCTCCCTCTTGTATTACGGTTCCTTCACGGGCCTCCTTTTGAGCCCATTTCTGAGATTCATATCAAACATCGTACACTGAAATCTGCTTTTCTTATTGCACTCACTTCTGCCCGTAGGCTTGGGGAGATTGGGGCTCTCTTGTGTCACGCTCCTTTCCTGAGGGTGCTGCCAGACTCGGTGGTGCTGGGGTGTGGTCCGAAGTTTCTCCCTTAAGTTGTCTCTCGGTTTTCACACCTCTCAGGGTCTGGTTCTCCCTGACTTCTTTCATGATCCAAGACGCCTGAGGAGGTGGCTCGGCTTAACATTGATGTCCGGCGGGACGTGTTGGAGCATTTGGCTTGGTTTGCTTTTTCCACCAATCTGATAGTCTTCTGATTGCTTGTGGTCCAGCTGGGGCTGGGCATAACGCATCTGTGGTTTCCATTTTCCGGTGGTTTCCGGGTTGTGATCTCCAAGGCGTATGTGGCTTCTGGCCTGCCTGTGCCTGCGCACGATCAGGGGTGGTCCGCCAGGGGTTTGGCGTCTTCCTGGACCGATGCAAGGAGGGGTTTTCTCTGCAAGAGAATTGTATGGCTTCCACCTTGGCTGGTCTAGGCATTTTCATCAACCGCTATGGGTTGAGTTTCTCCCACTCGGGGGGGTTGGTTCCTTTGTGGTTGGAGTTTTGTCTGTGGGGATGTGAATTAAGAGTTATTGTGGGTGTGTTTTGCTGCACTGTTTTTGGCTCTGTGTCTCATTGGGACCTTTTCCCCGTTGCTGCTTTGGTATACCCCATGAAGTAAGTACTGGGACGAGGAAGAGTGGACGTGGAGGTAATGCTCTGATTACTTACCAGTAGTCTTCATTACTCCTAGTCCTACTCTTCCTCGTCACAGTACTGACGACCCTCCTCACCCTCCCTGCTGGGAAGGTCCCATGCTCCGGCTTGGTAATATGAAACTGAGTGATGTGGATGTGGGGGAGGAGTTATAGGGATTTAAAGAAATAGAAGAAGGTCCTGTGTCGGAGGCAGGTGCCTCATGAAGTAAGTACCATGACGAGGAAGAGTGGGACTGGGAGTAATGAAGATTACCGTTAAGTAAACAGGGCATTTAACACCATCAGTCGCTTGTCGCCGGGTCAGGGAAGATCTCACTCTGTTCAGGGGTCAATGAACTGGAGCTTGAGAATACCTCAGTGCAGAAACAGCAAAAAGCAGCCACAGCTCAGAGCAGCTCATGAGTAGAATGCAATACAGCAGTGCACTCAGATATCCACATACACACAATCCTTTGCAGAAATTTGCATAGACAAAACCTTTACAATAATGATAGTAGAAGCTGTATATTCATGTAAAACAATGCATGGAGTCGCACCTTGAAGATCACAACCTGAATATTACTAGTTTCTTTATTTCAAATCCTGCACTGGTTTGACACTGTAATTTTCAGTCTCTGCAGAGAGATAATACATTCTACACCATCAGTCGCTTCAGGAGCTTTTCTCTGTGCAGAGGTCGCCGGGTCAGGGAAGAGCTCACTCTGGTCAGGGGGGTCAATGAACTGGAGCTTGAGAATCCCTCAGTGCGGAAACAGCAAAAAGCAGCCACTGCTCAGAGCAGCTCAATGAGTAAAAGCTCGAGTCAGCTGTGCACCCGGATATCCATGTACCCACAATCCTTTGCGGAAATGTGCATAGACACAACATATACAATAATGATAACATAAGCTTTATATTCGTATAAAACAATGCATAAAGTCGCACCTTGAAGATCACAAACTAAATATAACTAGTTCTTTTCTTTTAAATACTGAACCGGTCTGGCACTGTACTTTTGAGCGGTGCGTATAATAGTAGCTACAGCAAAAACAACAGAGATTTTAGTGAAAAGTTTGGGATCCATTGTCTAGCCGGCATGTTGCTGCACTTTGTGTGGCAGTGACAGCCGGCTTTAAACCCGATTTTTGGAAGGTCACTGTTCAGAACAGAGACCTCAAAAGCGTTACTAAAGAAAGATTGAAATAAACCGAGCAGTGAATGAATGCATCGCTTGTGCTGCTGAGTTACTTTCGCTCATAGCCTCTTATTAGAGCACTGGGGGATCCTCGGTTACACTGTGAGGGTATTCTGGAGTGCAGGGAGAAAAAGGCAGTGCTCTGTTCTGTTTCCAGAGCTCACATATGTTCAATGGGTCTTCATCTCCTAACAGCACCTTCACCACTGCTGCGGTCCCCAGGCGCAGTGGCAGATCTGAAAATGAGGGTGTGAAAAAAGGGGTGGAAGGGACGGTGGTTAGTAGGGTGTAGTGGGAGAGTTGTGATGTCCTGTTGGCAGCTTCAGTTCGGTTTGCACCGTTCGCTGAGCTTAAGTGCGGTTTTCGGTCGGTGTCGAAATTTCCATGTGCTGTTGTGTCGGGTTATGTGTTGTTAGTCTGTTGTTGCAAAGTGGTGAAGTGCGTAAAGACTGCTGTGCAGAGAGGTGGTTGTGTGAGTTTCTGTATGGTGAGTATGTGGAAAGTTGACATTTTTAAGGTGCATTTATAATGTTTTTTAAGCATTTTGTCGAGGTTTTACCAATATGTCTTTGCAATTCTGCGCCCAACCTCTATGGTTATCCTGTGTGTTTGGTACTGTAGTTTCACTGCCTAATTGACAGGCATGTTGCAGAGTGTGAGCCCTCTTTTGTGTGGCCCCCGTGGCTTGTGTATCTAGCTCATTTCCGCTACTTCCCCTGCCCTGCAGCAGGTGTAGTTTTGGTCACAGGACTTGTCCCTCATTGCCAATCCTGTTGGTTTACCCCACCTATCCAAGTACCCTTTAGGATTGGTGGCGTGTGGGTCTGGGTGGGTGGTGCACACCCAGCCTTGCTTTGATAATGGAGCGGCAGGTTATGGACCATGGTTTCCTGCCTGGGGATTCACAGTTCCCTTGTGGTCCTTTCTTCCTAGTCGATTGCTCCTGTGCAGTGCAGTGCAGCACACAGGTGGATGCACCACACATCACAATGTAACTGCTTCCGTCTGGCTCAACATTATCCACTGTGACGGCATCATTTGATGGTTACATGATTCTGGTCTTAAATACTAATACAATACTTGTGTGATCATTTTACCCTCTTTGCATTAATCTGCTGCTGAGGATACATATTAAACGTGCAGCCAGTGAGCAGAGGGTGAGCAGCAGCCATTTACTGCATCCTTTGCAGTGTTCTCCATTACGAGGACCTCTATTGGCTTTTAGGTGAACTGCAGCCTTCATTCTCTATTTGATCCTTGTGGGCACATTTTACCCTCTTTACAGGAGTCAGCTGACAGATGTGGCAGCTGATGACTTTGACCATCACCCTCCTGTTACACTGCTATTCAGCAGAGCGAAAAAGAGAGTGCTGAATGCAAAGGTAGGGAGAGGCTGTGTAGCCAACTAAACACCTAGAGACAGCCTAGGTGAGAAGTGGGAGAGTGGAGGCAGAGTCCATGTTCTGCTTCCAGGACTCAGGCTCATTCAGTGCTCTTATCTCCTAACAGAACAGTGCAGGGGGAGCCTTGGGATCAGTGGCAATTATTGTGAGGTCATCTATTGCCAGTTAAGTGAGCTGCAGCCTTCAATCTTCGCTTAAACCTTGCGTGCACGTTTTCCACACTCTGCAAGTTTACCTTCTCTGCATGAAGGAGCTGCCAGGCAGAGCAGCTGTAAGGCATACTCTACCATTACAAGATGGAGCCATGGAAATACCTCTTTAGTTGAATGTTCTTCATGGCGTATGACCAGCTGATTGGCCCCAGGGTAACAATAGTTATCTGCACGAGATCGGGCCTACAGCTAAAGCTCTTTCTTCCAGACCTAAAAAGGACTGGCTGATCCACACCCAGCTAACATTTATCTATTTGAGAGTAACGAGCAGGCAAGTGCTTATTTAAAAGAAAATCAGTCATATGCTTATTATATCGATGCTGGCGAATAGCTTTCCAGTAAAGTATCGGACGGAACACAGAGAATGAGGAAGAACGAGCCAAAAGTGAGCATCCCATAAGACGGGCCGCAGGCATTCCATAGCACGCCCACAAATGTGCACGACAAAGCGTATTCATGTTAGTGACTGTGCAACCTCTCAACTGCGAAATGCCCACGCAAAGCCCTTGATCTATCCGCCCCCCAGAGCAGGCATACAGACATGACAGGATTTGCAATGCAGAGGAGGGTTTGCATTTCAGATTTAGGGGTGCGTACACACATCCTGGGTCCTGATCGGACCTAGGGTTGCGCGTACATAGCATAGCGGGGTCCAGGGACGGTTTATGAGGGTTCACACACAGTTTCACTGGTAATTTACATGAGCTTCGGAAAACCTTATGCACGTTCTTGGGATGCCAGTTACAGCTACAGGGGACCCGGTGCAGTGTCGCCATGGGGATGGCCTGGTTGTGGGGGTCCCCACGCACTTTTCGCGGGGTGCATGTGCCCACGCGCTGGAAGCCTGCAAAGGTAGGTGTATGTGGATGTTTTTACTTTATGTGTGTTTTGGAGACATTACAGTCCCGACTTGCGGAGAGGCCTACTTTGTGGGAACAATTCCATGAATATGCAGAGCGCCCGTATTTCCATATGCGCGCAGGCTCGCGCAGATCCATTGTCAGCGTGCAGGCTTTTCAGGATCTATGTGCCAATTTCCATGAATCGGGCCCAAAGTGTGTTGTGTTTATGGCTACATAACGAGCATAGTATGTACTTGCCAGTGTGTGCAAGTCTGTGTGTACACATCTGGTCACAGAAAGTGTCCTGTGTTTGCGGCTGCAGAACGAGTATAGTTGAGATCTGCAGGTCTCTTCTCTGATGTGAAGATAGCTGCACTTATCACCTTGTATGAAACATGTACTGTGCATGCTATATTTGGCCCAGGTGTATGTGAATGTTGGGAAGAGGACTAAGGGCCTTCTTACGAATTTGGTGGAAATTTGGCAGTAAATCTGCTGCCCTACAATCCAGCTCTCTTACCGTTACTGCAAGTTGGTCCTGCTGATTTACCGAGAGGTTACAAGTGGTGGTCGGGCAATGTTAATCCCCATTTTGGACACCAAAAGACTCTAGGGGAATTTGGCAGAATGACCACCGGCATTAACTGCAGCGATATTGGGCAGAAATGTGGCGGATTTACCTCCACCTTTTGCGGGAGATAAATCCTCCTTTTTACCACCAAACTTGTTGTATGGTGGTGCTGTAACGCAGTGGTAATGGAATTACCACCATTTCCACTCACAAGGCCATACTTGTAATGAGCCCCTGTGTTTCTGCATTCTTGGTTTTCAAGGGCTGGGTTGGAGCCAGGGCTACCTTAGTGGATCCCATCTAAAACTATGCCCGTAAGGTCCTGAAAAGCGCCAATAGGCGTAGGCACTGTGTGGGGCAATGTTTTGCTGTGCCTATAATCATGGAATACCCAGGGTAACGTACATCTCTCTTCCAACCCGCTGTGCCTGGACAATCTGAGATTAGCCAACGGTATATGTTTACAAGAAACATGGCTGACCTCCACACCTACCTTGGATGGCTACAAGATATTTTCCCAATCGGCTAAAGAAAGTGCGGGCGGGAGACCCTCAGGGGGTCTGCTTATCGCAATGGAAAACTCCTTGGGCTTGAGTAATGGGCTAATTATTGATTACTTGCCATTTGTTGTACTGGATTTTACCTCTGGTGATGTCATGGTAAAAATCTTGATCATCAACATATATTGGCATAAGGGTATCACACAGGTGGATGCTTTCATAGAGAAAGTGTGTCATACCCTCAGCCTCTCCCCCACACTCACTGCCACTGCTACATTGCAGGGCTATCCCACGTGGAGTGTCCATTTTGCAGCACGAGTGGCGTACCGAAATTAAGATGGCCGCCGCATGTTGATTCAATACACCTGATCCATAGCTCTCAACCATTTGTGTCATAAAGGCGGGTGAAAAGACCCGAATTTATTTTTGGCGGGTGAAAGGCCCATTGAAACGAATGGGCATGCAGGAGGCTTGGCGGGTGAGTCAGATGTTTACAAGGCGGGTGACACCTCAAAAGCGTGTGAGTTGAGAGCTATGCCTGATCTGTGTTGCTCTGGTTGCCTAGCAGGTTCACCATATAGCCAATCCGGGCTAACCAGAGGCAGAAGCCAGCCTCCTACAACAAAGGCCTACTAACAAAGGTCATCTACCTGTCTGTGCCTGTCCTTGCCTGCGGTGCCAAGGTACCATCCATGCTGCCTGTTTACCTACTGCCTTAGCCTACGGTAAGATACCTTTAATGACTGCCATTGTGGCCGCTCCAGCCTGTAGCGTCCTGTAGGTGGACCTCCTCACACTCTTTACCACTCTCTCTCTTTAATCAGAGACTGACACGGGAGCTGGGGTGCAACACGTCTTCTCTTTATTTAATATCAACACCAACTGCCGCTCCACGCGGTAACCCCTCCCTTTCCTGTCACGTGGGGCGCAGCCCACTCAAACAGTCAATAACAGAGAGAGAGGACTGTTCCTCTCTTTGATGCTTTGGTGACGACACCACACAGCCCTTCTAGAGGCCTCCTATAAGCCGGCGACCTACTTACACTATTTGTCAACACAACGCCGGTGCCTTACTATGCTCTGAACGTCGCATAGTTGCGTGCACATGTGATTACCGTTACCAGTGTTGTCTTACAATGCACTGCCTTTAAAGCCAGTATGCCTATTAGCAAAACCCCTCTGCAAGCTCTCCAAGTCTGCACATTCGTACACGCCACGGGCACGAGCATGCCCTAGCCGCCTTTACTTTCCTGTATCCCCTACCTCGCACTCCCTGAGCCACACAAAGGTATTCTATCAGAATGGGTCCAGAGCACCACATGCGCTTACTATCCCCCCAGCAAGGTACTAGCGCAACAGCTGGTGTCTCCCTCGCGATACTGGCAAATGCAGCATAGCCTCCTTACCATGCTCAATGCCCACGAGTGAATGCTGCCATCCCCATACTTCATAATACATTGGTATTGTATTCACCCTAGTATGTGCAATTCGAACTAGCCTATTACAGCAACTGCATTGTACTCATATTGAACTGAACTATCACGCTAACTGTACTGAACTGCATTATCCTGTACTGAACTGTATCCACCCCATTGCAAATCGAACTAGCCTACTGCATTGTACTTATATTGAACAGTTTTTTTTTTAAATTTGTTTTTGGTTCATTACAAACCTTTACAAAACAGTAAAAGGAAAAAACTTTTGTTTCCATTCTTTTACAATGTTCTTAACATAAACATCTTAATATCAACACATTTATATTCCATAAACTACATAAGCACTAAAAATTCATTTTTCACTTATATTGAACTGTACTATCACACCATCATCCTCGCCTGTTTGTTTGCATCTTCCAGCAGGTGAGTGCTGCATTCGTCTTGGTGTGCCCTTTCCGCCCGCATTCTGTTAAAAAGTAAAATCTTTGAGCCCCCAGGCCCGGTTTCCACCCACTTTTGCCCACATTTGTTATAAAAAAAGTTAAACATCTGAGCTCCCAAGCCCCCGTTTCCATCCACTTTGTATGCTTTTTTGTGCAACAAAAGTTAAACTTCTGAGCCCCCAGCGCCCCGTTTTCATTCACTTGGCACGCTTTTTTGTTTGCTAAAAACACCCCTGCCCCATCTGCCCACATCCCCCGGCTCCCCGCTTCCTGATCACACCTAATCCCGCCTCCCCGGCCCGGCCAGCGACCTGATTGGCCCATCAACGAGGGCCTTACTGACCAGTGCAGGGCAGCCCCCTCGGCTAAGAGCTTCAAGGCAAAGAGCGGTTCCTACAGAGACAGCTCCAGAAAGTGTCTGCAGGTATCAGCAGGGAAAGCCAGCAGAGAACAGACATCAACAAAACTGTAATTGTGGCATGGGTGAGGTGTAGAGCAATTACTCTACTCCAGAAAGTTTCTGCCACTCTACCTTACCTTCCAATAACGTAAACTGCCAAAGATGTACACCATGCACACCTAGAGAGATCCGAGCACCAACCTAATCCAATGCTGAACTCTTAGGGGCCGATTCATGGCACCAACGTGCGCCAAAAAAAGTAGCGCAAGCTGGCGTAAGTAGGCGCAAGCATGAAAAAGGAAGCGCACGCCGCACGCGTGCGATTCATGGAAGTCCCTGCGCGTGTTTTTTCTCCGGATGTGCGCCAAACCCGTGTGTGGCGCACACGTCACTGCAACATCCCGAACTGTGAGCGCAATGCGCACAGTGAAAGCGCACAACCTCGGCGCACACACCAAAAAGGGGGCGGAAAACGGGGCGTAACGCGCGGAATGGGGATCAACGTGTGAAAATAAGGGCGTAACTGGGGATGTACTACTGGGAAGCAGACGGAACGACCACACGCACGCGAACCACACGTATTCATGGAATCAAATAGGGCAAAGCTGCGCACGAGCAAAGACACGCACAGGCCTAAACACGTCTGCCACACGAAGGCAGGTGGTAGCATCCCTGCACATTACAAAAGTGCCAATATACAGCAATGATGAATGTCCCATACTGTGGCCCCCTAGGAGAAATGACGTGCACGCAACACACAGGCACCCCATAAAAGGAAGAAAAAGAGACAAGCCCCCCAGTAGCCCACGTGCGTGCAAAAATGACACACGCAGTACGCTGTGGCAGCCAGGAGCCCAAAAAAACGATTAGTGTGCGTGTATTTCGGGGGTGCGTGTGAAGTTTTACACGCGATTGGGCGGGGTACGTATATTTCGGGGGTGCGCGGGAAGTTTTACACGCGATTGAGCGGGTTACCTGTATTTCGGGGGTGCGCGGGAAGTTTTACACGCGATTGAGCAGGGTACGTATATTTCGGGGGTGCGTGGGAAGTATTACACGCGATTTGGCCTGTGCGAGCGGGGTACGTGTATTTCGGGGGTGCGCGGGAAGTTTTACACGCGATTGGGCCTGTGCGAGCAGGGTACCACTCACTGTCTGCCTTGCATGTAGAGGAAGAACGCGTAGCGTCCCGGGAGGATAGCTCAGCGGCAGCGTGCGCGTCTTGGATGCAAGACGACACGAAGCAACAACAGGTTCGATCCCCGGGTCCGCGCTTAGAAACCTCTGGGTGTTTAAGCGCGTTATAAATACGTAACTAAGACAAAAAAAAATACGCAACTAAGAAAAACAAACAATTCCTGTAACAGCGCCTCGATGCCTGCGGGCTGTGTGAGCGCTTTATAAATGTAAAATAAAATAAAATAAATAAAGTAGCCAACACCCACCTGCTGTGAAATAATAGCGTGTGAACCCCAACGCCTGGAAAACAAATGCACCGCACCCCATGAAAAGCAGGTACAGAGCAATGGAAACCCACATGGGATCTTCAACCCGTGCAAGGGCAACGCCCGTGTGCGATACGTCACAGACGCGCTTTCGCGCTAAGGGCCTTTAGTCCAATGGAATCCCATACGTGTGCTGACGCGCTCACGCGCTAAGGGCCTTTCCTCGAATTACACACTGACGTGCTATTTTTTCACTTGCCAAATCACTCTGTATCAAGCTCGCCACGCGAAAACACACAGAAGACCACGCTCCTGCCCTAAAGGCCATTTTCCTGCCCCCAAGAGCCCCGAGCACGCTCCCACCTGCCATCTGCTGCTGCCTGCCTGCCTGCTGCCCACGTGCCCTGCCATTTGGTGCCACGTCAGCCATCTGCAGGGGTTCAGTTGCTGTGTCCACCCCTGCTGGAACAGAAGACTCCCGACTGCGATACATCACTCCACAGCCCAGCCCCAGGACCCAGTTGCCCACCCACGCCTGCCTCGGGGGTCGCCATGTCGGGGCAAACACCATCTGAGACCACTGGCGATCCCCAGCCAGAGAGGCAGAGGGCCACCAGCTTCAGTGCGAATGAAGTTGGTGTCCTGGTGGAGCATGTCCTGGGGCATTATGATGCCCTCTTCGGAACATCACACGCCAACAAGGAAGGACGGGATAGGATCTGGGATGACGTAGTGGTTGCGATCAATGTGGAGGGGGTGGCAACCCGCAACATCAACACATCAAGAAGCGCTGGGAGGACTTGAGGTCCAGGACCCTCAACAAGCCCCGGCGCCTCGCGGAGGGGGGCCGGGGCCGCATGAGTAACATCCAGACGAGGGTCCTGGAATGCGTATCCCCAGCGCTCCAAGCTCAGATCCTTCGGAGGCAGTCCAGTCTGGAGTTCAGCGGTAAGTGGCCAAGCATTTGAGTGTGAGACAGGGCATGTTGCAGTGTGCTGGTAGTCTGATACTTGCCTGTATGTGTGACATGGGCCATGTATGGATGTGTGTGTGCAGGGACGTGATGGTCATGCATGTGGGACCAGTAATGTGTGAACCACATGGTTGGTGCATGTTTTCCAATGCAACATGGGGAGCTGTATGTGGAATGCACACATGAAAGCATGCCAGTCTCTGTTCTTGGACATGGAGGGGGTGAGAGGGATGGGTGCTGCTGTCATGTACATGTATGGTGCACATGTGTGTGTGTCCGAGGAGTGTGTGTGTGACTTAGAAACGCCATGGATGCATGACACATGTCTGTGATGATGTGTAGATTCACTCATGCAGTGCCGTCACCGCTGTATCCACTGTGTCTATCCACTGTATCTGTGGTGTACAAGCCATGATGCATGACCCTCCGGTGATGTGTGTGCATGGGATCAGTGTGAGCCATGATGCATGTGAGTTTGAAGTCAACATTTTGGTTAAGAGAGGCCCTTGTACATGGATGTTGATGTTGATTGCATGCGCCGGGACTGTTTCTGCATGTGTGTTGCATGCATTCACCCATGTGTTGTGGAAGGACAGGATGGAAGTGACATTTGACAGTGCCACTCATGTGTTATTGCTTTTTGTACTGTACCCTGATGCTTGTGTTCTATGTCTCCCTCTACGAAGCGTCAAGTGAAGAAGAGGGCGGAGACGGCGCTGTGGAGCCAAGCGGCGGGGATGCCTCCACTGGGCGGCGACGCAAGGCCCAGCCACCCTCCCAGGAATTACCATCATCCGGGAGCGAGGGGACTGGTGCCGCGTCTGCCACAACGGCTTTAGCGGAAGGGCCAGGTGAGCCCCCACAGGGGCTTCCAATGGCGGAAGACGGTGCAGAGACATCCAGGTTGGTGGTCTCCACAGAGGAGGAGGTGCCCGCTACTGAGCCGCACATGGGGCCTGGTGGGGGTAGTACCACTGGTGCAAGTGGTGTAGTCCAGGGCCAGGGTCAGGAGGCAGCACAGGTCACCGCGGACTGGCCTGTGCATGTCGCTGTCCTTGACCCTGTGACTGCACCACCATGCACCAGCTGGGAGGCCCCGTCCCAGGCCCGTCCGCAGGTAGGGGAGAGTGCCATGTCATCTGCCTCTCCACTACCTGCGGGCGAGGGGTCCCGCGACCGTATGGGCTCCGTGGATGTCGCGTTGCGCACGTGTGTCATTCGTGATGACTTGCGTTCTTCCTGGGTGGAGAACGCACGCCATCACAAAGAGCAGCGTCGTGACGTGGCACTGCTGGGAGGGGCCCTAGTCGGTGGGTTCCTACATGTGTCGCGCACTCTGGCGGACCTCTCCTCCTCTGTGGAGACTATGCGCCGGTCGTTCTCGCCACCGTCTTCCAGCCCAGATTCCACCAGGGCCCCCTGTGGGCCTGACCTGACCAACACAGCCAGCTTGGTGGAGATTCCATCCCTGCCACAGTTGGGAGTCGGCGGTCCAGCAGGGGTGACACCACAACTGGAGACCAGCTGATGGAGGATGTGCAGGCACCATCGGACAGGGCACATGGACAGCAGCAGCAGCAAGAGAAGGCTCTAGGTGGGGGCAATGATGGCTTGGGGCCATAAACATCGGAGGGGCAGGCATCGGCCAGAGGGCAGGCGGACCCTGGAATGGGTGCGTCTTCCGTGTGGCTGCGGTTGGGCCAGCTTATAGATACCGAGCGGCGACAGGCGGTAGAGGCCGGCTCACCATGGTCAGGGCGGAGATCTCCATGCGTCAGGCGTTGAGGTGGCTGAGTACCTGGAGGCAACTCGCAGGGAGTTGGAACAGGCCATGAGTGCATCCCTGTGAGTCCTTGGGGCCAGGGCAGAGGCCCGCCTCCGGGACATCAACATGGAGTTCGATGATGCCCTGGCCCGGGACAGCACAGAGTGAGCCGCAGGACTTTCCCGCCGCCATTGTATATAGTTAAATAGTGTTAGGTTTCCTTTCTGTTTTTCTTTATTTTGGGGCGACTGGACAATGCTCCACGTTTTTTGTATATAGTTCTTTATTAGGTAGTCTTTTTTGTAGGCTTCATTTATATCGTTGGGCTCATGGGCCCTGGATTGGTTATTTGTATATAGTTCACCAGTGGATTTGTGTTTTTTTTTTTTTCACCATGGAGTAATGGATTTCACTTATTTCTTTCCGTTGGATTTGCTTTGTTGGACTGTGACTTTGGACACTTTTTCATTTGGATTTGTTTGGATTCTGATTTCATATTTTTTATTCTTTTCCGGACATGCTGCGTTTCATTTTTTATTCCCATTATTGTGTGTTTTCTTTTGATTCCATTCATTTTGTCTTCAATACATTTTTGTTTCATACTTCGATGTGTGGTATTCTCTCATTGGTTTCATGCATGTCATGATGTGGATTTTCACATTCACTTGCACCCATTGTGTGTGTGTGACGGACATGTGTTCACGTACATACTTGCCATTTGGGTTGTATCATGTAATGGCCATTTCAATGTGGGTGGATGCAATACTTGGTTGGGTCTTTGGACTGGGGTGGCGTGGGGTGTGATGTGGGTGGCCATAAGGCCCATGATTGAGGATCGTCATGACGTGGGGGCAGGGAGACATGAGTGTGGCCCTTACCCTCACTGCTGGGGGGGTGGAGGTGCTGAGGGACATGAGTGGGACATGAGTGGGGGCCTGCTGGCAGGTGCCCCTCACTGCTGGGTGGGTGGGGGTGCTGGGGGACATGAGTGGGGGCCTGCTGGCCATTGCCCCTCACTGGTGGGGGTGTGGGGGTGCTGGGGGACATGAGGGGGACATGAGTGGGGGCCTGCTGGCAGGTGCCCCTCACTGCTGGGTGGTGAGGGTACAGGGGGACATGGGTTGGTGATCACTAGTGCAAGGTGACATGTGGCCTGGCTGGGGGGCATACCCATGGTGGATGGACTGCCTGCGGGACATGACCAGAGGTGCAGGGTAGTTCCCTGTGGTGTGGGCTGCCTGCAGGGTCCGTGGAGAGATTAGAGGGCACACCTGGGAGGACCTACACTGCCAATTCACGCGTGGGACTCCCCGCGCACCACAGAAATACACGTACCCCGCTCGCACAGGCCCAATCGCATGTAAAACTTCCCGCGCACCCCCGAAATACACGTACCCCGCTCGCACAGGGCCTACCGCGTGTGAAAAACCCCACGAACCCCAGTAATACACGTACCCCGCTCGGCCAAGGCCTATCGTGTGTGAAAATCCCCGCGAACCCAAGTAATACACGTACCCCGCTCGGCCAAGGCCTATCGCGTGTGAAAATCCCTGCGAACCCAAGTAATACACGTACCCCGCTCGGCCAAGGCCTATCGCGTGTGAAAATCCCCGCGAACCCCAGTATTACACGTAACCCGCTCGGCCAAGGCCTATCACGTGTAAAAATCCCCGCGAACCCCCGTAATACACGTACCCCGCTCGGCCAAGGCCTATCGCGTGTGAAAATCCACATGAACCCCAGTAATACACGTACCCCGCTCGGCCAAGGCCTATCGCGTGTGAAAATCCCTGCGAACCCCAGTAATACACGTAACCCGCTCGCACAGGGCCTATCGCGTGTGAAAAACCCAGCAAACCCCAATAATACACATACCCCGCTCGCACAGGCCCAATCGCGTGTAAAACTTCCCGCTCACCCCCGAAATACACATAGCCCGCTCGCACAGGCCCAATCGCGTGTAAAACCTCCTGCACACCCCCGAAATACACGTACCCCACTCGCACAGGCCCAATCGCGTGTAAAACGTCCCGTGCACCCCAGAAATACACGTACCCCGCTCGCACAGGCCCAATCATGTGTAAAACATCCCGCGCTCCCCCGAAATACACGTACCCCGCTCGCACAGGGCCTACCGTGTGTGAAAATCCCTGCGAACCCCAGTAATACACGTACCCCGCTCGCACAGGGCCAACCGCGTGTGAAAATCCCCACGAACCCCAGTAATACACGCTCCCCGCTCTGCGTTTGCTGCAGCCCTTTGCGCTGGATTGGTGATTTTGATGGCTTTTCCTTGCGCTAGGGGCGTTCTTGGGGGCGTAACTGGCGCTGCTGCAGTGTCGCTGCGCCACTCTGCGCCACGGCTGGTAATGGATGTTTAAATCCATGAATACGCTGTGCACGGAAATGGATTTTAGCGCACGCGCCTGGCGCAGACTCTCTCACGCGCACACTGTGCAGCAGCCGCGTGCGCCACTTGTGCGCTGAATTCTATGAACTGCCCCCTAAATGATGTCCTGAATAACATTTCAACATACTTGCATTACTAACTAGTGCCACTCCAAGAGACAATATTGAAAAGTAGCAAGCCTCACATTGACGGGTGTAACAATTGTTAGCGTGTCCCACTCTTAGCTTGAACTGTGAATAATAGCATGCTTCACACTTAGATGCAATTGTAAAGGTAGCACGTGCAACACCTAGGTGAAACTACTAATGATGGCATGTTCCTCTACTAGATAGAATTATGACTGATAGCATAACCCCCACGTAGGTGCATTGTGAATGATAGCATGTCCCACTCTTAGTTGAATTGTGAATGTTAGCTTGTGCCATGCTCGGACGGAATTGTGAAAATCAGCATGCATCACATTTATACGGAATTCTGAATGTTAGCATGTACCATATTTTAGACACAATTGTGATAAACTGCATGTGCCTAAACCGTCACTTTGTTAATGCTGAATCTAGAAAGTGCACCCTAATAGCGTCACTGTGTTAAAATTGTACTTGGAAAGTGTGCCGAAAGCGTCACTGTGTTAAAGTTAAACCTAGAAACTATGCCCTAATAGCGTCACTGTCCTAAAGCTGAACTTAGAAAGCGTACCCTAATAGCGTCACTGTGTTAAAGTTAAACCTAGAAACTGTGCCGAAAGCGTCACTGTGTTAAAGTTGAACTGAGAAAGTGTGCCGAAAGCGTCAATGTGTTAAAGATGAACTTAGAAAGTGGGCTCCAATAGCATCACTGTGTTAAAGTTGAACTTAGAAAGTGTGCTCTAATAGCGTCACTGTGCTAAAGTTGAACTTAGAAAGTGTCCCCTAATAGCATCACTGTGTTAAAGCTGAACTTAGAAAGCGTGCCCTAATAGCGTCACTATGTAAAAGCTGAACTTAGAAAGCATGCCTAATAGCATCACTGTGCTAATTGTTGAATCTAGACGGTATTCCCAACATCATTGAGTCTGCCAATAGCGTCACTGTGTTAAAGTTGAACTTTGAAGTATGCCCTAATAGCATACTTCTCCTCAGCTATGGACTGACCATTACCTCCTAACCTTCTCAGTTGAGGCCTTAACACAGACCCCCCCCCACACAACCTGCTGGCCTCTGCCATTCCCACTAGAAACAAAAGAAACATCACAGCCGAAAAACATGTCCCTCTCATTCCACCGACACTGAACTCACTAACAGAGTCCACTGATCGCTTCACACTTGTTGATGAATATAACAAATCAATGACGCAGCCCTAGACTCCATCGCCCCACTCAAATTAAGAAAGAGCTAACCTAAAAGGCATCTGAACACCTGGTTCTCCTTGTACCTCAAATCACTCAGACTTGAAAAAAAAAGTGACCAGATATGGAGACAATCACCCTCAGATGACAATAAGGCCAACCTCAGCAATATAACCTCCCACTACAAGAAAGAAATTCTACTCGCTAAACAAGACTCCCACAACCAGAGAATTTCTCAAGCGAATTCAAGCATAAAAGAACTGTTCACAATCCTTAAAGAACTGGAAACTCCTATCCCAGCCCCAGACATTTGCGTGAAGGATAAAATCGGGTGCACCAGCATCCAAAAAGCCCTCTCCAACAAAGTAGCGTCCCCTCAGATTGCCAATAAAAAAGAAGTCCTTCACCACTCAACCCCTCTAGTCAGTACATCCATGTCTATCCCCACACATCAAGCCATAAAAAACCCCTCACACCGCTTCTACCTCTCCAAAGTATCCATCTTAGGGGTTGAAAGAGTCATTCTCACCCTTAAACCGTCAAACTGCCAAGGCGACCCATGCCTATCCCAAATTATCAAAGATGCGGCCAGAGACCTATCACCCATTATCTTGAAGCTCATTAACGCATGCTTCTCCACTGGCACTATCCCCTGCAACCTTAAGGAGTCTTGGGTCCTCCCACTACTCAAAGAACAATCACTGGACCCCACTATACCCGCTAATTATAGACCCATCACCACAGTTCCCTTCCTTCCCAAGATCCTAGACAGGGTAGCATACCCCCAAATACAGAAATACCTAGAACATAACCACCTCTTAGTAGTCTGCCAGTCTGGCTTCAGACCCCAACACGGGACTGAAACAGCACTGATAGACCTTAAGGCACAAATTGACACACTTAGAGACAATGGTAAAACCACCCTGTTACTACTCCTTGACCTATCAGCAGTGTTTGACTTAGTAGACTACAAAATCCTATGCAACCACCTGGATTTGGCTGCACACATCTCGCAAGAAGCGATAGGCTGGATACAATCATTTCTAAATAACAGGACCATGCGTGTCTTCTCACCCTCAGCATCTGCAGACTCCATCCCCATTACTTGTGGGGTGCCCCAGGGATCATGTGTCTCTCCCACCTTGTACAACATATTCACGAAGCTCCTTTTCGATGACCTTGAAGGTCTTGGTATCACCTACACTAACTATGCTGATGATACCCAGATCCTCATACCGCTGACGGGAGATGACGACAAGGATTTGGCCTTGGTGAAGAGAGTGTACCTCATCATCCAGGCATGGATGGCCTCTCATGGCCTATGCCTCAATGATGACAAGACTGAGTTTATAATCCTTGGCACCACCTCCAACATCAACAAACTTGGCTCCAACTACACAAGCTTTATCATAGATGGCAACACCATCAAAGTAGCCAAAAAAGTCAAAACCTTAGGCTTCTACCTAGACACCACCCTCTCCTTCAACAGACAGGTCAATCTATGGCTTCTTCTACCGCCTACACATGTAAACTTATTAGAGCAGCCAAGCCCTTGCTTTCCACCAATAGCAGCCCCACCTTGTCAAGAGCCTTAATTTTGTCAAAACTGGATTATTGTAACGCCCTTTATCTGGGAACTAACAAATATATCACCAACAAAATCCAGATCCTACAAAACAATGCTCTCAGAGTAGCACTGAGCATTCCCAGAAAAGACCATAGGGCAGCGAACAATTGGCTCACCACAAAGGACAAAATCTCACTTAAAGCAGCCTCTCTCACACACAAGTGCCTCAATAACGCCACCCCACGCTACCTCATAGACAGATTCAAGAGAGCTTCCTCTAACCGCCCTACAAGAACTGCCAACTCCAATCTCCTCACAGTGCCGAGGTTCGAACTACCCAAAACTGAAGGAAGCCATTTCCTGGTGAAAGCCGCCCAGCTGTGGAACTCCCTTCCGCCTTAAGGGTAGACCAGACTTCCCCACACTTCAGGCACTACGTCATTCACTGGATTAAGGAAAATGACCGCTAACACTTCGTTTGCCCCACTCCGACACCTCCTTACCTTTTATGGCTGCCTCTCCTTGCCTGTATGTACTCTCCTATCGTGTTGTCCTAGTTTGCGACTATTTGCCTTTCTGTACCTGCTATGCTTATGCCCTGCGTATGTAATCTGTATATATCTGTATATAACTGTACGGCACTGTAAAAACCAAAGCTGAAAATCTTCTTGCTGCCTTCTGCGCCATGATACCCTCGGGTCTGGTGCACATTATAAATAATAAAACAAACAAAGAAACACACTATTGATGACTGGACTAGGAGGTTTCTGAATGGGTGAATTGTAGTGGTGGGTGACCTGAATGCAGATGTGAATTTCAGTATTCCCTTTGGGATCTTGTTGGGATGCTTGTGGGCCGTTCATGGAAGCGACAGTTGGGGTGAATTTGGCACGTGGGTCTGGGGGGACAGGACTTTCAGCCTTTTGTGGGGAGGAAGTCCGAACACCTTAAGGAAACTGATTTGCATACATGGCATAGGGGGAACGGTTCCTCCCTCCTGAATTGTATCTACCTAGACACTTTCCTAATTAATCATTGTGTGTCATTTGATGTGTCGATAAATGACTGGAGTGATCACTCTATTCTAACGGCAATCTTCAACCTGATATTGAATGTCAGGGAATTTCGGCTTCAGCTCCGGGTAGTTGCCAATGTGGCTGGTAATGCAGTAAGATGGACAGACATTAACATCTCTCATCTGAATCAGAAACGAAGGGATGCACTCAATCTATCCACTCTCGAGTGGAAACTAAATAACTTCAATGCGACTGAGTTTCAAAGGTCTATTGGCTTTCTTGTCTCTGGGCTCTCCCCTAGGACTAGTATTCGGGAGAAAGTTCCTGCCAGACACACTCACTGCTATAATGGGCAGCTGGCTGGAGCAAAAAACACTTTGAGGAGGGAATTGAGACTCATTCATCGAACAAACTTGGATGAGTGTACTCGTTCTGAGCTGGTAAGGAAAACCAAGCAGTCCTACAAAAATGATTGCAAGACATTAAAATACAATCTACTGAAACATGATGCTGAGATTATGTTGGGTCCTGATTCATGCACCAAAGTCAGCGCTTTCTGGCATCTTGTTAATGGACAGGATCCAAACTATGTAGTTTCCCAACTCAACTGTATTTCTGAGCAAGAATGGGTCGAGTTTTTCAAGAGACGGTTCGGGCCACCAACGATCGATCCCATGGCGATAGCTAGCTTGCCGGACGGCTCTATTTGGGATCCCCCCCTTAGATGTTAATGCCATTAACTCACTGGTTTCCAAATCTAAAAGATCTAGAGCCCCGGGCCCTAATGGCCTAACTAACAACACATTTAAGGAAGATCAAAACATCTAGGTGAACCTACTATATTTAGAAATTAAGGACATAATTTCTACTGGGGTAATGCCTGAATCCTGGAGGGCGACTCATGTAATCCCTATCTTCGAGTATGAGAGCAGGTCGGATACAAGCAACTTTCGGCCTATTTCGCTCATTGATGCCAACTGCAAGTTCTTATCAGCATTTTTGCTCTCACCTCTAGAAGAATGGGTTGAGATGGCCCATCCTCTTGATCAATTTCAGACCGGCTTTAGGAAGGGCCATTCTACTAATATCAATGGTCTTGTCATCAAATGCCTGCAGGAAGACGCCTGGAGCTGTCCATATTTGGCCTCAGTCAACTTATCGGCCGCAATTATGGACCAAACTAGCTAAATGGGGCATGACGGGGGACTTCTGAGGCTTGTCAGTGGGGTTTATGAGATTTGTGAGATCCAAGTCCGTCCGATTACTGTGCTCAATTCAAATGTTTACATGTAATGTCATATTGTTATGTAACCACTGCCTCTAAGATATGCGCCCGGTAGGCTCCGGGCCTGGTTTTGCGCTATACAAATAAATAAAATACAAAATACAAAAATACAAATAAGTCAACAGGTGGATTTCTCTAGGAGAATTCAATCTTACAGGGGGTCAGGCAGGGCTCTGTCCTGGACGCCTGGCCGCCTGGCTGTTTAATCAATACATGTCGGATGCTGCGCTCTCCCTTGCGAAGGAAGGGTTAATTGCTCCCAAGGTGGGCCAGGCGAAATAAATCATATGGCTTGCATATGTACACGACCTCCTGATCTTTGATCTAACAAGGGTCGATCTGCAGAGGCTACTAAATAAACTTGCGAGCTACTCTAAAGAAAATGGGCTCACTATTAACCCTAAAAAAACGAAAGTCCTTGCATTTAGCAAAGCGAGGGCGAAGAGCATTTGGCATGTTGTTTTTTTTGGAGGTACGCCCTTGAAACTATCGGAAAGTGTCAGGTACCTGGGTTTCAATATTGCTGCATATAAAGGGTCTAAAATAGCTACATCAGGCCCTATTACATAAGGCCAAGCTTCGGGAAACTCAGATTGTTAAAAGCAACCGTAAGTTTGGTAGATTCTCCCTTAAACCAGCCCTAATGTTTTTTGAGGGTAGATTGTACCAAAACTGATCAACGGTCTGGAATGAAAATCTGAAAAAGTGCACAAAACCTTGGCCAAAATTGAGGGCAGAATATGGAGGAGAATCCTCGGCGTCCCTAATGCAGTGCCGCTATCAGCTCTCATATTTGAACTAGGTACCGCTTCTCTCTGGGCATGGGTACAATGGGCCTGTTTGACTTTATTTGTGAAAATCATGGCTCCCATTTCTGACTCCTTATACCAACTGATGGGTGGAGATGTGAATTACTCTCCTGTGTTAACGTCCCTAGGAGAAAGATCAGAGCTTATCCTTCATGACATTGGTCTTAATTTAGAAACCCTGGTCTGTAACCCCATGAAGGTCAAAAGGGCTCTACTTGATTTTGACTGGATCCAGACAACAGACGCCTTCCACTCTTATCCATCTCTGGGTCATTTGGCACATGAACATAGGTGCCGATGTCCTCCAACCAATATTCTGGCCCAAATCCCGAACAGATTCTACTGTGGTATCTTACTTAGGGCAGGATGGAATCTTTTATCTAGCAAGGAAATTCAACTAAGGAGGCTGCAGATAATGAAAGAGGCAGCTGGCGGTCGGTTCTGTATGGGGAAATATCTGGCACCATTGGATGTGACCCTTTTACTTGGTGATGAGGATCTGGCCTGGAAGCGCTGTCTCAGTATTCAAAGTATACATGAGGGTCTGGCTCTATCGGGCTTTATTAAAAGTTTGAAATTGTAGTTCCAGTGAATGTGAGGGCTGCTGCGAAGGCCTAATTGATCATCTGGATGTTAGGCCTGGGGCCTTGGATTCCTAATTAATACTTCATTGTCTTCCACAGTATATGTGTGTATGGACTCCAAAACCTTCACAGGATGTTTAAATTCTAACTATTGTTATATTGCCTCTTTCTCCCTGTTTAGCTGTGCTAGGGGCTGTGCTAGGGGCTGTCCTAGGGGCTGTGCTAGGGGCTCTGCTAGGGGCTGTGCTAGGGGCTGTCCTAGGGGCAGTGCTAGGGGCTGTCCTAGGGGCTGTGCTAGGGGTTGTGCTAGGGGCTTTGCTAGGGGCTGTCCTAGGGGCTGTCCTTGGGGCTGTGCTAGGGGCTGTGCTAGGGGCTGTCCTAGGGGCTGTGCTAGGGGCTGTGCTAGGGGCTGTCCTAGGGGCTGTGCTAGGGGTTGTGCTAGGGGCTGTGCTAGGGGCTGTGCTAGGGGCTGTGCTAGGGGCTGTCCTAGGGGCTGTGCTAGGGGCTGTTCTAGGGGCTGTGCTAGGGGCTGTCCTAGGGGCTGTGCTAGGGGCTGTGCTAGGGGCTGTGCTAGGGGCTGTCCTAGGGGCTGTGCTAGGGGCTGTGCTAGGGGCTGTCCTAGGGGCTGTGCTAGGGGCTGTGCTAGGGGCTGTGCTACTCATATTCATCTGTATTGTCTCCTGAGATGCTCTGAATTCACCGACTGATTCTACTGTTGATTTGTATTTTATTATTGTCTCACTGCCTCGGATTCAGTATTCATCTTTATTTTCCTTATTTTACCCACGATGGCTATGCGAGTTTTTATCATGATTGGGTTCTTTTACTGTTTTTACTACTTTTGTATTTGTGAAGGTTAATTAAACCAATTGCAATAAAAAATTCTAATTTAAAAGAGAATTGTGCATGCTATATTTGGTCCAGGTGAATGTGAGTGTTGGGAAGAGGACTAAGGGCCTTATTACAAATTTGTTGGAAATTTGGCAGTAAACCCGCTGAATTACCATCAAGCTCTCTTACCGTTACCACCACTTGGTCCTGCTGATTTACCGAGAGGTGACAAGTGGTGGTAGGGCAGTGTTAATCCCTGTTTCTGGACACCAAAGGACTCTAGGGGAATGAGGCAGAATGACCACCAGCAGTAACTGCAGCAATGTATGTCAGAAATGTGGAGGATTTACCTCCACCTTTTGCTGGAGATAAATCCTCCTTTTTACCACCAAGCTTGTAGTATGGCGGTGCTGTAATGCACCGGTAACAGAATTACTACAATTTTTACCCACAAGGCCATCCTTGTAATGCAACCCTGTGCTTCTGCAATCTTGGTTTTCAAGGGACGGGTTGGTACCAGGGCTACCTTAGTGGATCCCATCTAAAGGAATCCCCTGGATTCATCTGTGAGATTAAGACTAGGCTTTCTTGAAGGCGTGAGAAACCCTGGACACATGCAACATGGCTGTCCCAGGCATGGTTGGCATTCCCATGACCCCGAACAGCGAGTGCAGAGGGTTCATTAAGCTCGGACAGGCTGTGACATGCCCCTGACATCACCTGTGTCTTCCTGTAATTCTGGAGCCTGGTCCACAAATCTAGCCAAGAGGGGGAATATTTCTCATTCACTCGCTTTGCACTCAAGGCCAGTGTGGTGGGCGAGGGAGAAGGCACTAGTTAGTGGTTCAATCCATGAACTCTCAGCAGAGCCACGGGATTATCTCAGAGTCACACAGAGGAACTTGGACAGAACAACACTGTCCAATGACTATGAAATAAGCCCCAAATTACGGCAGCCCATGAAGGGGCCCAGGTTTCTACATTCAGGTTTACTACAGGTTTTCCTAACATGGGTAGATTTTTAAAGGGTCAGTGGGTCCTGTTTGCACAATGTGTGAATCCCGACCCAAGTTTGGGGAACTCTGTGTGGGCGACCAGGGGATCCTCCCTATGCAGCCCAAAGTTCCACCAGTCACGAGCTCAGAGTTGGCTCAGGTTGGCGGTGTCGGAGCATCTAGGATTGGCTGAGGTTTGGTTTATTGTATCCTTGCATGGGTTTCTGATCTGTGAAAGTTAGATGTGATTTGCAGGAAGAGGAAGACAAGGGGGGAAGCATCTGAGTGGACAGTGTTTAATAACGCATACCGTCCTCATGGGCCCTGTGTAAATGCTGTAGCAGGATAACTGTGTTGAGTTTTAACTGTCACTCAATAGTCATGAAGGGAGATTATTGTAATTAGTCCCCAAGTGAAAATGGTGTATTGGGTGTGTGAGGGTCCCGAGATGTGCTCAAGCAGACCATGAAGGTAAGAAAGCCCAATTCTCCTGGATATCTCCTAAATGTTCCAAAAGTTTAAACTCCAGAATCTTACTTCTGGGACTGCAGAACCTGAGGACTAGGGAAGGTGTATCCAGAATAGAATGCCGGGAAGAGATTGTGAAGGAAAGTAGAGAGAGATCCAGTGCTTGTGCATGTGATAATGTCTGCAATATGGTGCCCAGGGCAAACAACTAAAATGTACCCTGCATGGGTGCAGCTTACACCCATACCACAATCTCTACCCCAGCATCTAAAACATCGACCCAACATTATCCCCAACACCAGTGTGCCCTTAAACCCCTAATACCTGCAGACATAAACACAGCATGAAGCACGAAGCAGGTGGATTTTCTACAGCCATATGTTCAAAGACCTGTGGGTTGGGATTGATAGAATCAAGTGTGGATGCAGACTTCCCACTCAGTCAAGGGCCAGGCCCCAGACAGACACACACACTCAGCTTGTTCTGCAGTATATCCTTCCTCTCACCATTTCACTGGGTAAGGACAAGGGCACAAAAGTAATGATGCCACAAATGAGCCACCGCTCACACACAACCAGTTATCCAAACTAACTCTCCCAGGTTCCCTCTCACTATGGGGTCTCATTTTCTCACTTATATCTGGGACTTTTTGTTACCCAGTCTCCTTTACACCCCAACACCTCTGTCCTTGTCACACCTCTATCTCCCAGAAGGCCTCTCATCCTGTTCAGCCCTCTGTGCACTTGTCTCTTTGATCTCTGCAATCAATTCTCACCTTTGCCTCTCTTCTACTCTCACCTTTCTCTCTCCCAGTCGGTCTCTCCTCCCACTTGTATCTTTCCAGGTCTTTTATCTGTTTCCCTCTGATCCCATCTCACACATTTTCGACTCTCTTGTGCATTCCTCTCTTCTTCAGTTTTACACCTCCATCTCGCCCTGCTTCTCACTCACCCCCTTTATCCTCTCATTCTCTCATCATATTCTCTCAGTTGTACTTACACCTCTATCGGCCTGTTTTCCTCCTCGTTTTGTCAAGTTACTGAATCTTTCCCCACTTGTCATCTTCTTTACTGCATGAATGCCCAACTCCCTGTCTCTCCCTTGATTATTCCTTCTTCCATTTAATTTTTTAAGCCATCGCTCATTCCATATATTTTTGTTTTCTTCTATACCACTCTTTCCACCCTCCTCGTACCCTCCTTGCTGTATATATGCCCTCCCTTTCATTCCTCCCTTTTTCATCATCTACTGCCTTCTCTTTTCTGGTTAACTTTTAATGCACTTTCTTATATTCTGCTAGTTATCATTATCTCTTTCCATTTTATTTATTTTTCCTTTATTCCACTATCCAATACTTGTGATTCACACTTTCCTTTGCTGTAGTCCCAGTCTCCTTCTTGCTTTCTTATGCAACGCTGGTTCTTTCCACCCCTTTTCTGTCTTTATTTTCCCATTAGTTGTAATTAATGTTTGCATTCCTCTTCACTTTCTTTCTATGTTCTCTCGTTTCTGTCCTTTCTTTCCTTTTCCCCTTCCTTCTTCCAGTACTTACCGAATCCTATCATTCTTTCCCAATGCTCCTTTCACTCTGCTTTTCTCTGAATCCTACCTTTCTTTCCCTCTCTCCCACACTAGCCTCCTGCTGCACTTCAACCACACCTGTCCCCTTTGCTCCTTTCACTCTGCTTTTCTCTTAAGTCCTATTTTTCTTTTGCTTTCATTGTCTTGTTATCATAAACCCCCTCTGTAGTTACCTCTCAGGTGGATCTCTCTTGTCCGGGAGAGGGGTGGGTAATCATGGTGGCTGAGGGCTGATGATCACACCTTGAAGGAGACAGCAGGGCCCAATTGAAGTTGACTCCATATAAGCTGACAAAGACCTGCTAACATGTGTTTCAGAGAGTAGGAAAGTACACACCGTAAGCAGCAGCAGGATTATGTGTCTGCCCACTGTCAATGTGAGCTGATGAGTCTTTTATTATTTTCCCTCATGCTGTGCATCACCCCCTTCTACGCCCCATGTATCCACTCACTTCAGCCACCTCTGTAAACAACACTGCATCATAGATCTAAAGGGATCGAATGAATATCCTTAATTACTTGCTATACTAGGTTCTGGTCTCGCTTCCTTACTGTGTTCCCTCCGTATGCACTGCGTGTAGGTGGTACTTCCAGGATTATTATATCTTTTGGCTATAAATGGACGTTTATCCCAACTGGAGAATTAATGTGGAACCCTAGAGTTTAGTCAAGTTTATAGAGGGACGATTTGATGTTTATCCCATCCAAGCTTTTTTTGTCAGACATCTATGGGGACTTTCCAAACACATAATTTTAGATCATTTAATATCAGAAAAACTGCCTGTATATCTAATGTGTACTCTATAGTTCTCTATAGGACTTGTTAGGTTTCTACTCAGAATTGTCAAGTGGCAAGGTTGTAAAGGCGTTCACGCCATAATTTATCATATTAATGTTGATCTTATCTCATTTTATCTTTAATTTATCTTATCTCATCTTATCCCATCAGTAATGTATCTTAGCCTATCCATCTATAATTTATTTTATCTATGTTTATCTTATCTCACATCATCTATCTATAGTTTATCTTGTCTATGTTTATCTTATCTCATCTATCTATAATGGTTATCTATATTTCTATTGTCATTTCTAACCATCATTTATCTTATCTATTTTATCTTATCTCACCTTTTCTCATCTTTCTATAATGTTTCTTACCTATGTTTATCTTATCTCATCTATCTATAATTATTCTTATCTATATTTATTTTATGTCATTTTTTAATCATTTTTGTTATCTATATTTACCTTTCCATATCTATCTATAATTTATCTTATCTATTTTTATCTTATCTCATCTGTCTATAAGGTATCTTTTCCATGTTTATCATATCTCTTATCTTCTATATCTATCATTTTTCTTATCTATTTTTATCTTATCTCATCCGTCTATAATGTATCTTTTCCATGTTTATCTCTTATCTTCTATATCTATGTTTCTTATCTATCGTCATCTTATCTCATCTGTCTATAATTTCTTATCTGCTATACAGATATTTATTTAGCACTTATATGTTTTACTAACCTAGACTCCAGTGTGCCAACCATAAAAGGGGTTATGCAGAACAAGGCAGAGTCTCGTGGGCAATTTACATACATTAATGGCTGGCATGGGATAATCCAACCCTGCCATCCTTTATGTTACGTTATTCAGAAAGTTGTGAACGTCTCGCAATGCCACTTTCCAGGAGTCCTGCCATACAACCAAACTCTTCTGATAGTGAGGTGAGACTGGTGAACCTTCAAAATGTCACCCTATTGAGGTATGTGTGCTGTTTAGGTTATAGTTTATCACGGTACCTAGCTTTTAATGTGAATGTTGTACATCACCCAATACCACTTTTAAGGTCACATTCCACACTGCTGTACTCCACCGCTCATGTAAGGTTCTACCTTTGGACCTTTTAAAATGTCATTGTATAGAGTTTTCTGGGTTGTTTATGTTATGTTACATTTCTTGGCTTTTCAGGCACACAGAATAGCTCCATACAGTGTCTTTGCTTACTGATAGACAGTACTTGCAGACCCTTAAAATCTTATATTATAGAGTTGTATGTGCTTTTCATGTTATGGGTGTCACAATATGTCTGCCAAGTCTTTACTAGACTTCTGGATGATGTCATAGTTGTATTTATGCAACCTGACACCCCAGCCATTGTTCCGTGGTGGCACTGTTTCCTTGGCTTTCCATATTGGGAAAGGATTGCTTGATGATTTGTGATCAACATGAAGAGATTCTCTATAACGAAAGGATGGAAGTGCTCACAGGGACATACAGCTTATACATACTGTTTTTCCAGCTGTGAGGATGCGGTTTTAATTGGACACAAGGCTCGGCTTGCATAGGCGACAACATGTTTAAGACTGGAGATCTGTTCATCATACTAGGTCAGTATGGCTCCTAACTGATGGGACTGGCCTCTCATTTCACTTCTGTATTGCATGGTCGGTTGTAGTATACTAAGAGCTCTGTTTCAGAGACGATCCCTTAAATTACATTAAATGATTGTTCACATGTAGGGGACCATGTGAATGACAGGCACTACTTTAATATATGAAGGAGTGGGATATAAGGGTGGCGTACTGGGGTATGTATTGGGCAAAGAAGCCTGTCATTTCCATACATGGTAGGATCTAAGCTATTAGGTGGGGGTGTGGTAGATATTTGATTGTTTGGCTCTTCATGGAATCTGGAGTCATTGCTGTTTTGCCCTTGTGGTTCAGGAGGCTCTTGAGCTGACCCAGGCTTGGCACTGGATGACTGGCACCCCATTGCAAATGTAAGCCAGAGATGGGCTCAGCTGAAATGTCGAGGTGAGTTTCTGAAAGTGTTTTGCACCCATTGTGGTCACAGTGGCTCCTGTGTTGATAGGAAATGAAGTGTTAAGGTGTCACTCAAAGACTCTTGGTTGAGTCTGTGGCCCTGTCATGAGTTATACATTTTCCTCTGTACAGGGGCCTTGAGTTACTCGCCAGACCAAATGAGTGAAGATGTCAGTACATTCACAGATACAACCATCACCTACCACCTTATTGAACTCTGCAAAATCATACGTCCATTCAGACCACCGTTGACTCTGGTCATGGTGAAGGGCAACTCAAATGGAGCTGGCTTGCCTGCAAAGATGCCCCGTGGAGGCATAAATGTGAGGTTGGTTGAGGCGGAGCATGATTTCCTTCTGCCATGTTGAGTCCCATCGGAGCAGTGCAGGAGATGGGGTGCCTGAGCTGTAGGCTGTCAAGGGGAGCAGTGCAGGAGATGGGATGCCTGAGCTGTAGGCTGTCAAGGGGAGCAGTGCAGGAGATGGGATGCCTGAGCTGTAGGCTGTCAAGGGGAGCAGTGCAGGAGATGGGATGCCTAAGCTGTAGGCTGTCAAGGGGAGCAGTGCAGGAGATGGGATGCCTGAGCTGTAGGCTGTCAAGGGGAGCAGTGCAGGAGATAGGGTGCCTAAGCTGTAGGCTGTCAAGGGGAGCAGTGCAGGAGATGGGGTGCATGAGCTGTAGGCTGTCAAGGGGAGCAGTGCAGGAGATGGGGTGCATGAGCTGTAGGCTGTCAAGGGGAGCAGTGCAGGAGATGGGATGCCTGAGCTGTAGGCTGTCAAGGGGAGCAGTGCAGGAGATGGGATGCCTGAGCTGTAGGCTGTCAAGGGGAGCAGTGCAGGAGATGGGATGCCTGAGCTGTAGGCTGTCAAGGGGAGCAGTGCAGGAGATGGGATGCCTGAGCTGTAGGCTGTCAAGGGGAGCAGTGCAGGAGATGGGGTGCATGAGCTGTAGGCTGTCTAGGATGTCCATTGGCACAAGTGATGAGATGCACTAGTGCAGAACAAGTAGCAGCTCAATCCACAAAGGGCATCTGAATGAGCACATCTTAGATACCCTTTTTCCCTCTTTGCACATTTGTGCAAATAAGGGGTGTTTCTGGGTGTTTTAAACACATCCTGAGTTCACAAATAGGATGTGTTTTAAAAGACCCAGAAATGAGGGTAAAGTCATGACAGGTCATTTGTGACCCTGTCATCATTTATTTGTGAAGGGTGGCAGCTGCAGGTTAAACCACGCTGTCACACTAGCATTTCCATCCTCCAGGCACGGGCAGAAATGCTTTTTTTAATGTAATTTCATCAAGATGGGTCCTTCATCAGCCTGTGTTGGGAAATGTATGCAAGGGGGCCAGGCAGCACATCTCTGGGCTACAGTTCAGCCTCCCCAGAAAGGCCGAGGTCACCTTTGTAACTAAGCATTTCTGAAATCAGTGCAAATGGAACAAGTGCATTCTCTGGGCGCCTTTCCTTTGCGCTGCTTTTTGAGAATCGGTCGAAAAGTGCACACAAGGACTAAATGGAGGTTGAAGGCTGCAGTTCACCTATTCACCAGCAGATGCTCTGTTCTGTTATTCAGTATGTATACTGCACCCGTCACCACCGTAGGGGTTTTACGATGCCTGCCCTTTTTCCGAGGAGTAGCGCATTGTGACCGCGCCAGGGTTTGGTCAGACATTGGTCTGTAGAAATGGAAGAAGAAGGTTTGGGGCAGAGGAGGAGATAGAAAAGAGGCTTAGGCAGTGGACAAACTACTCAGGGGGGAAACACAAGACAGAGTGATGAGGAGGCATCATGGGTGTGTTAGCTGGGATGCATGCTTATTAGCTGTGATTAGTTATTGGTAAGCATGAGAGATAAGGAACGTGTAGTCCATTTTACAAGAACTACTTACATGTGATGGCAGCATCTAGACCAGATCATACCGGGTGTTAAATCTGGTTGGCTTATGGCTGCGTGATGGTCTGGAGAGGTGCTCAAGTGGGCCCTAGTAATGTGGAGGTTTTAATCAGCTTAGTTTGTGAGAAACACTCCCTGTACCAAGGGAGAGAACTGGGGTTTCCAAGCCAGCTGACCGAAGTGTCAGCGCCTGGAGTTGGACGTGTACAGGTGAAAGCGTGGGAAAAACAAGAGGATAGAGAGGGGGTCCCCTGCTACAAATATAGGGTCCTTAGTGGCTACTGGCTCCCACAGGAGTAGATGGCTCAGCAATCTGCTGAACTAGACGAGGGTCTACAGGCCACACTGGTCCCTCCAACAAGCCCTCTGGAAGTAGTCCAGGCCCTAAGGCTCTGAGATTCTTCTATCTGGCGGCCTCTTGGGCCCTCGATCTCGTAGCCGCCGTGACTATCTCGGGATCAGGAAGATCATTACACAACAGACATGGGACAGAGATGGAGTCTTTCACCGCTACGCGATGCTGGGTAGTTTCACCTCGCCAACTGTACGCTACTATCACCAAGGGGCACTTACTCTTTCCATCAAACCTACTGATGCGACAATCAGGCCCATCAATATACTGGCATGTCTGTACCCACTGCCAGGTGACAGCAGTGAGGCTAGCCACGGTGTCTTGGACCGCAGGAGTTTTGTGTTCATTGATATACACAAGTGCTAGAGTTCAGTAGTATAGGGCACTGGGATCTCTTCTGGAGACCCGGTACCGTTCCCACACAGTGTAATCAATCCACATTCTGCCACTCCTTGGCCTCGTGGGAAGCCCTCCTCTAGGAGGTCGACACTAATGATGGCTTCTGCCACAAGTGTAACATTCACTATGGCTTGCTTGGGTAAGCCCTTGCAAGCAGGATCCCCTTTCCTATGGCCCAGCCACTTACTCACTTGGGGTGGTGAGAACATAGGTATCCCAGTGTTAATGGTGCCTGCACTGTTCTTTTTGGTGTGTTTGGCTGAATTCAAGTTTTGGGATGCCCCTTCTGTGTTTTGGAGACCTGAGTTCGAAGAGGAGTGGGTTGGACCTTGGTCCTTCCCATCCTTGTTAACTTTTTTGTCTGAAGATTTCTGGTTTAGATGTGCTCGCCTGAAACTTTTTCTGTACTCGATTACTTACAAACCTGTTGGAAGCCTTTGCAAGCTCCATAGGGTGTGTAATAGTCTTGTCCACAAGATGCTGGTATAGGTCAACCTCACAATTCTTCTATACATGTTCACATGCAATCAAATTTGACATCCCTTTAAATGTGTCAACTTTGTTAGCAGACACCAAACAACTCAGATATTTCAATGACAAGTGTGTGAACGCTTCAAATGTCTGCCCACTTTTCTTTCCAAGTTTTCTGAATCTCCTGAGATACTGTTCTGGGATTTTACAGTACTTCCTGCAGAGGGCCGCCTTCATGCCTCATAAACGGCCCTTTCCTCTGAAGTTAACTGAAGAATTGCATCAGTCCCTGGTGTCGGTAAGCAACTCATCAGGACTGCACCCCACAGTACCTCATCCACCCCCTTTTGCTGAAAAGCATGCACAAGCACTTCAAAAACCAGTCAAAAATATCCTCCCCCACCTTGTAAGTCTGCACTCAGTCTTTGTGGATGAGGGGCCGGGGTTTACCCCAGGCACCCTGGTTTGAGCCACTACCGCTGCTTTTGCTAGAGGTGGATCTGTTGGCCTCCTTTCTTCTCGTTGAGTGCCAGTCAGCGCAGCTCTATGGTGGCCCGGTCCTGCTTCATTGTGACCTTGTCCCACTGTTTTTGTTCCTCCAGCGCTAGTCTCCTCTCCTCCAACTGGATCTTTCTAGCTGCTACATCGTTAACAGCCTGGACAATATGGCCCCTTGTGACATTTTACGACCCGTTGCTCCCTTTGTGTTGAAACAAAGTATCCTTCAAATATTGTGATTAATTACTTTACCATCTACCCTCCTGTCAGTATCAAGACTGCATCCCTTTTCCCTTCTTAGAAACTGTCTGTCCTCTGCATTCCTTTACAGGGTGGGTTGTATTTGTAGTGTGCTAGAACTGTCAGTTGTGATGATAATAAAGTAGATATTATGTACAACCTTGACTGGGCAGTCCCTTTTATCATTGGGTCATAATTGTATTTTTGCTGTGTTTTAACTAACCAACGATCCACAACCTTGCAGAGATAAGCCTGCTGTGCTGTCTCAATATTGGACAAGGTGGTTTATAATTTGCTTGTGTTTGTCTTGACATTTGGTTATTTATACCGTGCTTAATACCCAGAGGTTTCTAAGCGCGGACCCAGGGATCAAACCTGTGTTGCTCCGTGTCAACTTGCTTCCAAGGTCAGCTTGTTGCCCTTGAGCTATCCTCCCACTCTGTTCACATCTCTTCTGGTGTACTAGAGGTGTGGGGCTGATTGATGGTTTAGAAACCGATATTCATCACTGGACCACTGGTACCCCGAAGAAGTTGATGTAGTGTACATCTACTCCTCCGTTAGGGAGTTTGTAGCCCTAGGGACCGGGCCTCCTTTGCCTATGATGGATTGTCTGGATGACAGCATGTATTTCGTTTTTGAGTACTGCTCAGTAGTTTACATCTACTCCTCTGGTAGGGGGTTTGTAGTGCTAGGTATGGGGCCTATTTTGCCGACCGCAGATTGTCTGGATGACGGCATTTATTGAGCAATGCTCAGTAGTTTACATCTAGTCCTCTGTTAGGGAGTTTGTAGCCCTAGGTAGCGGGCCTCCTCTGCCTACATAGGTTGTCTGGGTGATGGCTTGTATTTCTTCCTTGAGCACTGCTCAGTAGTTTACATCTACTTCTCAGTTACAGGGTTTGTAGCCCTAGGTATCGGGCCTCGTCTGCCTTCGGCAGATTGTCTGGATGACGGCTTGTATTTCTTCCTCGAGCACTGCTCAGTAGTTTACATCTACTCCTCAGTTAGTTGATTTGTAGCCTTAGGGATTGGACCTCATCTGCCAAAGGCAGATTGTCTGGATGACAGCTTGTATTTCTTCCTCGGGCACTGCTCAGTTGTTTGCTGTGGTTTTGTGGGGCCACTTTGTTGCTGCTTGATGGATTCTGACAGAGGAGTACCGGGAGGATTGAGTAACCAAAGGCACAGTTAATTATCCCTTGATTTACAGTGGTATCCGATCAGTTCCCCGATGAGGGATAATGCAATGGTTACATTGTTAATTAGTTCACTATCTACGATAAGCTGTGACCAGTCCTTCCACATGGGTATGTGTAGTTATCACCTTTTGGTATTTAGCTGTTACAGGTGGATGCAATGTGATACCAAGCTTGTAGATCGAGGCCTTGACTGAGGGAGGATATGAACCATTTGGTGTGACACAGTGAGACCACTGATTTAGAGCAGCGCAATATCACTTTCATAAAACATTACGTTTGCCATACACATCGCACTTGCCTTTGAAAGTCCACCTCGTTATTTAACAGATTGAGTGATGCAGGGATAGACTGTACTCCAGAAATCATATCACACATTTAGGGACACATGCACAGGTTTTGTGAGCCAAGACGGTTGCTATTGTTAATGGAATGCATAGAAACGCCCTGATTCATGCTAAATGGAGACATTGCGTGCCAAATTGTACACGTTACCCCCTTCAACGATTCATGAAATCCACTGCGCAGGACTTTTTCGTACTTTGCGGGGACATTTATCAGGCTCGGCACGTCTCTGCGTGTGACCGAGTGCCTTGCACAAGACACCTCGCGGAGCGTGGATGTGGCCTGTCCATAGACCAGAGTAGGGAGAGGTACACGCAAAATGGGGAAGAACACGGATAAATGTGGGTGTTACGAGGGACGGCCCACAGGCATCCATCGCATGCCCACAAATGTGCATAACCGGGGGTATTAATGGTAGGTACGCGCAAACTCTCGTCAAGGAAATGACCACGCTATACACCGGACATATCCGCCACCCGAAGGGAGGCGTACAGAAACTTGTGCATGGGCATCTCAGCGCAGAGTTAAGAATGGGTGTCCGATTTAGGGGTGCTTGCACTTTTCCCTGATATATTGGTGAAAGAAAAAGTAAAGTGTGCGAAAGAGCAAGTAGGTTGGTTGAACACAGAGCCAGGCTCGGACTGGCGTATAGGCCCATGGCCGAACCAAAAACACAAAATTACTTGTGGCGGCCAATTTTTTGGGTCAAAGTGGGGTCTTTTTTGAACAATGTGGGCCAGTTTGATGAGTTACTTCACTATGAGGCTAATAGTTTTGACCAGTGTTGCTGAATAAATATTCTTTCAAATTTACAATTTTCATCACATTTGGTTAAAAACCTCCCACTTGGGTAGTATGCAAACACTGTCACAAAATTAATTAATTCCCATTTGGAACTGTAGGCCACTTTTTCATTGGTGCCCGAGGCAATTATATGCCCCAGTCTGACCCTGGACAGAAGGCCTACACTTCCAGAGCAAGGGCAAGATACTAATATGTGGAGACATGAATGCACAGGCAGAAGCCCTCCACTTCCAGAGCAAGGGCAAGATACTAATATGAGGACAGATGAATGCACAGACAGAATCCATCCACTTCCAGAGCAAGGGCAAGATACTAATATGTGGAGACATGAATGCACAGACAGAAGCCCTCCCCTTCCACTGCAAGGGCAAGATACTAATATGTGGAGACATGAATGCACAGACAGAAGCCCTTCACTTCCAGAGCAAAGGCAAGATACTAATATGCAGAGACATGAATGCAATGGCAGAAGCCCTCCACTTCCAGAGCAAGGGCAAGATACTAATATGTGGAGACATGAATTCAGAGACAGCAGAAGCCCTCCACTTCCAGAGCAAGCGCAAGATACTAATATGTGGAGACATGAATGTGCAGACAGAAGCCCTCCACTTCTAGAGAAAGGGCAAGATACTAATATGTGGAGACATGAATGCAATGGCAGAAGCCCTCCACATCCATAGCAAAGGGCAGGATACTAATATGCAGAGACATGAATGCACAGACAGAAGCCCTCCACTTCCAGAGCAAGGGCAGGATACTAATATGCAGGGCATGAATGCACAGACAGAAGCCCTCCATTTCCAGAGCAAGGGCAAGATACTAATATGTGGAGACATGAATTCAGAGACAGCAGAAGCCCTCCACTTCCAGAGCAAGGGCAAGATACTAATATGTGGAGACATGAATACACAGACAGAAGCCCTCCACTTCCACAGCAAGGGCAAGATACTAATATGTGGACAGATGAATGCACAGACAGCGAGAGAAGTAGACTTGAGCCCCACAGATGGAGACAAGTGCAAAAGAAGAGACAACAATCTGTGCACAACCCCAGCAGGAAAACAGACGCAGATCTATGACCTCAAAGTCCATAGCTGTGGTACAACACTCCTCCCTATGTGGAAGTCATTGGACCTCCCCATTATACCTGTAAGGGCACGAGATCCATCTGCACTCAATAACCCACTCAGGAGCCATGAGAAGCAGCATCACAGACATGCACTCACATACGATCAAAGCATTTATAGTCAAACCCCAAAGTTATCTGTGCAACCACGACCTGCCAGTACTATATCTACAATTATATCTACAATTCAAATAAAGAGGATAACACATCACCACAAGCAATAGACAGGCTTCTCTCGAGATACAAATGCACACAACAGAAGGAAGCGCTGCATGAGAACAGCCTCCAGAGCAAAGATACCCCCAACATTCTGCTCTAAGAATCATAACAGGAAATAAAGATGGACCAGGCCAAGCAGTCAATGACCTCAGAAATATATCTAAAAACAAAGGGGGATATATCCGAGAGCACTGGACCTGGCCAAACAGTCAATGACCTCAGAAATATATCTAAAAACAAAAGGGGCAATATCCGAGAGCACTGGACCAGGCCCAGCAGTCAATGACCTCAGAAATATATCTAAAAACAAAAGGAGGAATGTCAGAGAGCACTGGACCAGGCCAAGCAGCCAATGACCTCAGCAATATATCTAAAAACAAAAGGGGGAATATCCGAGAGCACTGGACCAGGCCAAGCAGTCAATGACCTCAGCAATATATCTAAAAACAAAAGGGGGAATATCCGAGAGCACTGGACCAGGCCAAGCAGCCGATGACCTCAGAAATATATCTAAAAACAAAAGTGGGAACATCCGAGAGCACTGGACCAGGCCAAGCAGTCAATGACCTCAGAAATATATCTAAAAACAAAAGGGGGAACATCCGAGAGCACTGGACCAGTCCAAGCAGTCAATGACCTCAGAAATATATCTAAAAACAAAAGGGGGAACATCCAAGATCACTGGACCAGGCCAAGCAGTCAATGACCTCAGAAATATATCTAAAAACAAAAGGGGGAATATCCGAGAGCACTGGACCAGTCCAAGCAGTCAATGACCTCAGAAATATATCTAAAAACAAAAGGGGGAATATCCGAGAGCACTGGACCAGTCCAAGCAGTCAATGACCTCAGAAATATATCTAAAAACAAAATAGGGAATATCCGAGAGCACTGGACCAGGTCAAGCAGTCAATGACCTCAGAAATATATCTAAAAACAAAAGTGTGAATATCCGAGATCACTGGACCAGGCCAAGCAGTCAATTACCTCAGAAATATATCTAAAAACAAAAGGGGGAATATCCGACATCACTGGACAGATCCTAAGAGGATTAAGACCCGAAGCAAACAAGTCTCAGAAGTAGAAGAATCATTAGAAACAATTGCATCTGGGAAAAATGTCAGGAATTAAAGAAGTAATGAACTAAACCTAAATAATGGTAAAACCTGGAAAAAAACCTTTCAGGCCTTCTTTACTGACACGACAGGAGAACTGAACACAAAACAAACTGTAACTGAGGACAAACTCCCGCCCCTAGAAAGAGTCTACCAACAAGATTGACAAGACCAAGAAACAACACAAAGAACAACAATAAAACACCCCAGACACTAACAACAGGGCAGTGCAGCAGCACAGACACAATAGTACGGGGAGAGGTTAAAAGCAAGCACAGGAAAGATGCAACAAGACCGGACAAAACAACAGCACGTCCTGTATAGTGGACACTTTCCTTCAGCAGAGAATGAGCTGCAACACTCACATATACTACAGCGGTGACAGCCTCGACACAAATAACTACTGAGGCACAACAGGGGCACTCTACTGTAGCTCCCTGAATGAGAGAGTAGAGGCACCTCTCCTAGAGAGAGACATTCTACATGCAAGCCAAGAGGATTCCAGCCCAGACTCGGAGCAGAGCACCACACATACAATGCACACACACTAGTGGATAACTATCTGCACAACACAATGAAAGGTATGCTGTATTTTCTGTAGATTTCCAGAAAGCTTCTCACTCTTTCTAGCATGTGTGAGTGCTGCTAAAACGTCTAAAAAATAGCTTCAGAGCAAAGACCTATGATGGGATTATGGACATGGGTTCTACGTGTTCTTACAGCAAAGGCCTATGATGGGTTTATGGACATGGGTTCTACGTGTTCTTATAGCAAAGGCCCATGATGGGATTATGGACATGGGTTCTACGTGTCCTTATAGCAAAGGCCCATGATGGGATTATGGACATGGGCTCTACGTGTTTTTATAGCAAAGGCCCATGATGGGATTATGGACATGGGTTCTACGTGTTCTTATAGCAAAGGCCTATGATGGGATTATGGACATGGGTCTACGTGTTCTTATAGCAAAGGCCCATGATGGGATTATGGACATGGGTTCTACGTGTTCTTATAGCAAAGGCCAATGATGGGATTATGGACATGGGTTCTACGTGTTTTTATAGCAAAGGCCCATGATGGGATTATGGACATGGGTTCTACGTGTTCTTATAGCAAAGGCCCATGATGGGATTATGGACATGGGTTCTACGTGTTCTTATAGCAAAGGCCTATGATGGGATCATGGACATGGGCTCTACGTGTTCTTTTAGCAAAGGCCTATGATGGGATCATGGACATGGGCTCTTTGTGTTCTAATAGCAAAGGCCTATGATGGGATCATGGATAATGGGTTCTACGTGTTCTTATAGCAAAAGCCCATGATGGGATTATGGTCATGGGTTCTACGTGTTCTTATAGCAAAGGCCTATGATGGGATTATGGACATGGGTTCTACGTGTTCTTATAGCAAAGGCCCATGATGGGATTATGGACATGGGTTCTACGTGTTCTTATAGCAAAGGCCCATGATGGGATTATGGACATGGGTTCTACGTGTTCTTATAGCAAAGGCCCATGGTGGGATCATGGACATGGGCTCTACGTGTTCTTATAGCAAAGGCCTATGGTGGGATCATGGACATGGGCTCAACGTGTTCTTATAGCAAAGGCCCATGATGGGATCATGGACATGGGTTCTACGTGTTCTTATAGCAAAGGCCTATGATGGGATCATGGACATGGGCTCTACGTGTTCTTATAGCAAAGGCCCATGATGGGATCATGGACATGGGTTCTACGTGTTCTTATAGCAAAGGCCCATGATGGGATCATGGACATGGGCTCTACGTGTTCTTATAGCAAAGGCCCATGATGGGATCATGGGCATGGGTTCTACGTGTTCTTATAGCAAAGGCCTATGATGGGATCATGGACATGGGCTCTACGTGTTCTTATAGCAAAGGCCTATGATGGGATCATGGACATGGGTTCTACGTGTTCTCATAGCCAACTTTTTAAATATGTGCACTTCATGCACCTTTGGTCCTCATAAATTCAACCTGTTTATTTTTTTTAAGTAGGGTGTTGCCCCCATACCCCAAGCTCATCAGCATCCAACCACACACCCCCAACCTCATTACCATCCACCCCCACATCCACCCACCTCGCACCCTGGATGCAATTGATCAATTGCAACCAAAAGTGCCTGAACAAAGGGCACACTTTTAAAAAGACGACAATGCAAACACATATTACAGTGGAAATGTACTTGTACACAAAATACAGCATCAAAGTGAACAGGATGAAACCAGAATCCTTCACAGAGGAAAGGGAAGTGCAGCGGGGAGGCTGCCAAAGCCCCATCCTCTTCCACTTATACGTACGTGACTTACCCATCACTCTGGAGTAATCATCCCCCAGACCATCTACTGGAGGGTGGGTAAAGATGAACTGCCTACTCCATGCTGATGATCCAGTTCCACTATCCCCTACACAAGGAGGCTTGCAGGAAAGCCTGGGCAGCCTATCACAGCCCACGGTCCTTAATGATAAACAAAAGAAAACCAAGTTATGAAAGTGCAAAATAGTGAAACTTCAGTAGACAATTGGACTTGTATCTTGAAGGTGTAACACTAGGACACCACGACTTACACCTGCTGAGGAAGAATGTTCAGTGAATCAGGAAGCTTTCCAGTGGCCAGGAAAAGCTTCCCAGAAGGAAGAGATGGGGCAGAGTGTCACAGTGCGCTATATAATTCTAACAGACTCATATGAAGGGTTCTGTAAACATCTGGCTAACACTATTCACCTCTGTAGTTAAACAAAGCTGTCAATCCTCTAGTAACAGCCTTTGGTCCTGTACTCTTATATTTCCAAGTGTAGTAGCTGCTTCAGGGACCGCTAGTAGCAGTCTCTGGTACTTCACCCCTGAATTTTTAAGTGTTGTGTCTGCTTCAGGGGCCTCTAGTAACAGCCTCTGGTACTGCACCCCTGTATTTTCAAGTCTTGTGTCTGCATCAGGGGCTTCTAGTAATAGCCTCTGGTACTGCACCCCTGTATTTCCAAGTCTAGTGTTTGATTCAGGGGCCTGTACTAACAGCCTCTGGTGCTGCAACTGCATATTGCCATGTTTTCTGCCTGCTACTTTTTATTGCACTCGGAAGGATAAAGGGATCAGTTGGTCTTGCCAGGATACAAACCTGCAACCTGCAGATCTCACACAGTAAGCGCACAACCTGCTGAGCTAGCTTATCTGCATTAATAACAGCCTTTGGTACTACATCATTCTATTTTCAAGGTCAGTGTCTGTCATTATGACTTCCAAATGTTTAGGTTCCATACCAATATTGTCCATACCAATGATTAAGTCAATCTATAAAAAGCCTTTGGTTTGTTTTAGTAAAACATTTCTTGCCTTGGGCATGTGGATCTAGATTCTGCTGAAACTGCTGCAGCCTGTGGTAGATCTTGTGAAGGTTAAAACCAAGAGACATTACAAGAACAGAAAGAAGAGAACGACACAGGCTGGATACAGGCTGGACACAGGCCCGGGTTAACTCCTCTAGCAGAATGTCATGCAGAAGAGAGGAGGATACAGGCTGGATACAGGCCCGGGTGAACTCCTCTACCAGAATGTAATGCAGAAGAGCGGAGGGCACAGGCTGGATACAGGCCTGAGTGAACTCCGCTAGCAGAATGTAATGCAGAAGAGAGGAGGGCACAGGCTGGATACAAGCCCGGGTGAACTCATCTAGCAGAATGTAATGCAGAAGAGAGGAGGACACAGGCTGGATACAGGCCCGGGTGAACTCCTCTACCAGAATGTAATGCAGAAGAGAGGAGGACACCGGCTGGATACAGGCCCGGGTGAACTCCTCTAGCAGAATGTAATGGTAAAACCTGGAAAAAAACCTTTCAGGCCTTCTTTACTGACACGACAGGAGAACTGAACACAAAACAAACTGTAACTGAGGACAAACTCCCGCCCCTAGAAAGAGTCTACCAACAAGATTGACAAGACCAAGAAACAACACAAAGAACAACAATAAAACACCCCAGACACTAACAACAGGGCAGTGCAGCAGCACAGACACAATAGTACGGGGAGAGGTTAAAAGCAAGCACAGGAAAGATGCAACAAGACCGGACAAAACAACAGCACGTCCTGTATAGTGGACACTTTCCTTCAGCAGAGAATGAGCTGCAACACTCACATATACTACAGCGGTGACAGCCTCGACACAAATAACTACTGAGGCACAACAGGGGCACTCTACTGTAGCTCCCTGAATGAGAGAGTAGAGGCACCTCTCCTAGAGAGAGACATTCTACATGCAAGCCAAGAGGATTCCAGCCCAGACTCGGAGCAGAGCACCACACATACAATGCACACACACTAGTGGATAACTATCTGCACAACACAATGAAAGGTATGCTGTATTTTCTGTAGATTTCCAGAAAGCTTCTCACTCTTTCTAGCATGTGTGAGTGCTGCTAAAACGTCTAAAAAATAGCTTCAGAGCAAAGACCTATGATGGGATTATGGACATGGGTTCTACGTGTTCTTACAGCAAAGGCCTATGATGGGTTTATGGACATGGGTTCTACGTGTTCTTATAGCAAAGGCCCATGATGGGATTATGGACATGGGTTCTACGTGTCCTTATAGCAAAGGCCCATGATGGGATTATGGACATGGGCTCTACGTGTTTTTATAGCAAAGGCCCATGATGGGATTATGGACATGGGTTCTACGTGTTCTTATAGCAAAGGCCTATGATGGGATTATGGACATGGGTCTACGTGTTCTTATAGCAAAGGCCCATGATGGGATTATGGACATGGGTTCTACGTGTTCTTATAGCAAAGGCCAATGATGGGATTATGGACATGGGTTCTACGTGTTCTTATAGCAAAGGCCCATGATGGGATTATGGACATGGGTTCTACGTGTTCTTATAGCAAAGGCCCATGATGGGATTATGGACATGGGTTCTACGTGTTCTTATAGCAAAGGCCTATGATGGGATCATGGACATGGGCTCTACGTGTTCTTTTAGCAAAGGCCTATGATGGGATCATGGACATGGGCTCTTTGTGTTCTAATAGCAAAGGCCTATGATGGGATCATGGATAATGGGTTCTACGTGTTCTTATAGCAAAAGCCCATGATGGGATTATGGTCATGGGTTCTACGTGTTCTTATAGCAAAGGCCTATGATGGGATTATGGACATGGGTTCTACGTGTTCTTATAGCAAAGGCCCATGATGGGATTATGGACATGGGTTCTACGTGTTCTTATAGCAAAGGCCCATGATGGGATTATGGACATGGGTTCTACGTGTTCTTATAGCAAAGGCCCATGGTGGGATCATGGACATGGGCTCTACGTGTTCTTATAGCAAAGGCCTATGGTGGGATCATGGACATGGGCTCAACGTGTTCTTATAGCAAAGGCCCATGATGGGATCATGGACATGGGTTCTACGTGTTCTTATAGCAAAGGCCTATGATGGGATCATGGACATGGGCTCTACGTGTTCTTATAGCAAAGGCCCATGATGGGATCATGGACATGGGTTCTACGTGTTCTTATAGCAAAGGCCCATGATGGGATCATGGACATGGGCTCTACGTGTTCTTATAGCAAAGGCCCATGATGGGATCATGGGCATGGGTTCTACGTGTTCTTATAGCAAAGGCCTATGATGGGATCATGGACATGGGCTCTACGTGTTGTTATAGCAAAGGCCTATGATGGGATCATGGACATGGGTTCTACGTGTTCTCATAGCCAACTTTTTAAATATGTGCACTTCATGCACCTTTGGTCCTCATAAATTCAACCTGTTTATTTTTTTTAAGTAGGGTGTTGCCCCCATACCCCAAGCTCATCAGCATCCAACCACACACCCCCAACCTCATTACCATCCACCCCCACATCCACCCACCTCGCACCCTGGATGCAATTGATCAATTGCAACCAAAAGTGCCTGAACAAAGGGCACACTTTTAAAAAGACGACAATGCAAACACATATTACAGTGGAAATGTACTTGTACACAAAATACAGCATCAAAGTGAACAGGATGAAACCAGAATCCTTCACAGAGGAAAGGGAAGTGCAGCGGGGAGGCTGCCAAAGCCCCATCCTCTTCCACTTATACGTACGTGACTTACCCATCACTCTGGAGTAATCATCCCCCAGACCATCTACTGGAGGGTGGGTAAAGATGAACTGCCTACTCCATGCTGATGATCCAGTTCCACTATCCCCTACACAAGGAGGCTTGCAGGAAAGCCTGGGCAGCCTATCACAGCCCACGGTCCTTAATGATAAACAAAAGAAAACCAAGTTATGAAAGTGCAAAATAGTGAAACTTCAGTAGACAATTGGACTTGTATCTTGAAGGTGTAACACTAGGACACCACGACTTACACCTGCTGAGGAAGAATGTTCAGTGAATCAGGAAGCTTTCCAGTGGCCAGGAAAAGCTTCCCAGAAGGAAGAGATGGGGCAGAGTGTCACAGTGCGCTATATAATTCTAACAGACTCATATGAAGGGTTCTGTAAACATCTGGCTAACACTATTCACCTCTGTAGTTAAACAAAGCTGTCAATCCTCTAGTAACAGCCTTTGGTCCTGTACTCTTATATTTCCAAGTGTAGTAGCTGCTTCAGGGACCGCTAGTAGCAGTCTCTGGTACTTCACCCCTGAATTTTTAAGTGTTGTGTCTGCTTCAGGGGCCTCTAGTAACAGCCTCTGGTACTGCACCCCAGTATTTTCAAGTCTTGTGTCTGCATCAGGGGCTTCTAGTAATAGCCTCTGGTACTGCACCCCTGTATTTCCAAGTCTAGTGTTTGATTCAGGGGCCTGTACTAACAGCCTCTGGTGCTGCAACTGCATATTGCCATGTTTTCTGCCTGCTACTTTTTATTGCACTCGGAAGGATAAAGGGATCAGTTGGTCTTGCCAGGATACAAACCTGCAACCTGCAGATCTCACACAGTAAGCGCACAACCTGCTGAGCTAGCTTATCTGCATTAATAACAGCCTTTGGTACTACATCATTCTATTTTCAAGGTCAGTGTCTGTCATTATGACTTCCAAATGTTTAGGTTCCATACCAATATTGTCCATACCAATGATTAAGTCAATCTATAAAAAGCCTTTGGTTTGTTTTAGTAAAACATTTCTTGCCTTGGGCATGTGGATCTAGATTCTGCTGAAACTGCTGCAGCCTGTGGTAGATCTTGTGAAGGTTAAAACCAAGAGACATTACAAGAACAGAAAGAAGAGAACGACACAGGCTGGATACAGGCTGGACACAGGCCCGGGTTAACTCCTCTAGCAGAATGTCATGCAGAAGAGAGGAGGATACAGGCTGGATACAGGCCCGGGTGAACTCCTCTACCAGAATGTAATGCAGAAGAGCGGAGGGCACAGGCTGGATACAGGCCTGAGTGAACTCCGCTAGCAGAATGTAATGCAGAAGAGAGGAGGGCACAGGCTGGATACAAGCCCGGGTGAACTCATCTAGCAGAATGTAATGCAGAAGAGAGGAGGACACAGGCTGGATACAGGCCCGGGTGAACTCCTCTACCAGAATGTAATGCAGAAGAGAGGAGGACACCGGCTGGATACAGGCCCGGGTGAACTCCTCTAGCAGAATGTAATGCAGAAGAGAGGAGGACACCGACTGGATACAGGCCCGGGTGAACTCCTCTAGCAGGCCCGGGTTAACTCCTCTAGCAGAATGTCATGCAGAAGAGAGGAGGATACAGGCTGGATACAGGCCCGGGTGAACTCCTCTACCAGAATCTAATGCAGAAGAGCGGAGGGCACAGGCTGGATACAGGCCTGGGTGAACTCCGCTAGCAGAATGTAATGCAGAAGAGCGGAGGGCACAGGCTGGATACAAGCCCGGGTGAACTCATCTAGCAGAATGTAATGCAGAAGAGAGGAGGACACAGGCTGGATACGGGCCCGGGTGAACTCCTCTACCAGAATGTAATGCAGAAGAGAGGAGGACACCGGCTGGATACAGGCCCGGGTGAACTCCTCTAGCAGAATGTAATGCAGAAGAGAGGAGGACACCGGCTGGATACAGGCCCGGGTGAACTCCTCTAGCAGAATGTAATGCAGAAGAGAGGAGGACACCGGCTGGATACAGGCCCGGGTGAACTCCTCTAGCAGGCCCGGGTTAACTCCTCTAGCAGAATGTCATGCAGAAGAGAGGAGGATACAGGCTGGATACAGGCCCGGGTGAACTCCTCTACCAGAATCTAATGCAGAAGAGCGGAGGGCACAGGCTGGATACAGGCCTGGGTGAACTCCGCTAGCAGAATGTAATGCAGAAGAGCGGAGGGCACAGGCTGGATACAAGCCCGGGTGAACTCATCTAGCAGAATGTAATGCAGAAGAGAGGAGGACACAGGCTGGATACGGGCCCGGGTGAACTCCTCTACCAGAATGTAATGCAGAAGAGAGGAGGACACCGGCTGGATACAGGCCCGGGTGAACTCCTCTAGCAGAATGTAATGCAGAAGAGAGGAGGACACCGGCTGGATACAGGCCCGGGTGAACTCCTCTAGCAGAATGTAATGCAGAAGAGAGGAGGACACCGGCTGGATACAGGCCCGGGTGAACTCCTCTAGCAGAATGTAATGCAGAAGAGAGGAGCGGCACTCCAGCTATGGACCCTCTGCTGCCTCAGCCCCGCCACTCCAGTGCAGGCGCAGGGCCTTCGTGTGCACGCCATGACATCACCCTCATGCCCAGAATATGTGGTAAAATACTTACAGTGAAATGGGATGCAATGAAAATGGCCTGTGATAGAAAGTTGTAAATTCCATTTGATCTCCAAAAATGACGTTTTGAGCCTCATATGACACTTTTCCAGCCACCAGATTGGCTGAGTGTTCTTCCCCAAGCATGAACGATTTTTAACATACATTGGATATGTTAAACTTTGGATATTATAGTGTAAAAAAATGTATTCGAAAAATATGTGCAGTTTACTTGAGGTCTTGCCCACCTGTAGCATTTGTCATAAAATCCCTATCATAACCTGTGTTTGTGTTTTTTTAATTTTATATGTTTAAATTTGATATAAACCATATAATATTTATAATAACAAAAAAAGACATATGCACTGGAAAATCAGAATGTGCCACTTTAGAGGGATTACTATTAGTATTGCTTTTCTGATTGTGCACATACATTTCTTGACGCGAAACCTCATAACGTATGTTTGTCTATGTTGCCATGTAAGGAACTGTGGCAGCCTACACATGCTTTAAAAATGCACCATTCTGTTCATAAGTAACTGCACCTGGACGGAGAACTTACAAAGTAAGCCATTTTTGCCAGTAGAACACCTAAGGTATGGCTAGGCATAGTGGGGTCCAAACCCCCAATCCGAAATTCCTAGCTCTGTCCCTGATTCAGTTACTGGAAATGTTGCTCCACTGGCCCACCCTCCACCTGCACCAGCCCTGGATCATGTTCTTTCTTCTCACCCTCCCCCTGCACCAGCCCTGGATCATGTTCTTTCTTCTCGCCCTCCCCCTGCACCAGCCCTGGATCATGTTCTTTCTTCTCGCCCTCCACCTGCACCAGCCCTGGATCATGTTCTTTCTTCTCGCCCTCCCCCTGCACCAGCCCTGGATCATGTTCTTTCTTCTCGCCCTCCACCTGCACCAGCCCTGGATCATGTTCTTTCTTCTCGCCCTCCCCCTGCACCAGCCCTGGATCATGTTCTTTCTTCTCACCCTCCCCCTGCACCAGCCCTGGATCATGTTCTTTCTTCTCGCCCTCCCCCTGCACCAGCCCTGGATCATGTTCTTTCTTCTCGCCCTCCACCTGCACCAGCCCTGGATCATGTTCTTTCTTCTCACCCTCCACCTGCACCAGCCCTGGATCATGTTCTTTCTTCTCACCCTCCACCTGCACCAGCCCTGGATCATGTTCTTTCTTCTCACCCTCCACCTGCACCAGCCCTGGATCATGTTCTTTCTTCTCACCCTCCCCCTGCACCAGCCCTGGATCATGTTCTTTCTTCTCACCCTCCACCTGCACCAGCCCTGGATCATGTTCTTTCTTCTCACCCTCCACCTGCACCAGCCCTGGATCATGTTCTTTCTTCTCACCCTCCCCCTGCACCAGCCCTGGATCATGTTCTTTCTTCTCACCCTCCACCTGCACCAGCCCTGGATCATGTTCTTTCTTCTCACCCTCCACCTGCACCAGCCCTGGATCATGTTCTTTCTTCTCACCCTCCCCCTGCACCAGCCCTGGATCATGTTCTTTCTTCTCACCCTCCCCCTGCACCAGCCCTGGATCATGTTCTTTCTTCTCACCCTCCCCCTGCACCAGCCCTGGATCATGTTCGTTCTTCTCACCCTCCCCCTGCACCAGCCCTGGATCATGTTCTTTCTTCTCACCCTCCACCTGCACCAGCCCTGGATCATGTTCTTTCTTCTCACCCTCCACCTGCACCAGCCCTGGATCATGTTCTTTCTTCTCACCCTCCCCCTGCACCAGCCCTGGATCATGTTCGTTCTTCTCGCCCTCCCCCTGCACCAGCCCTGGATCATGTTCTTTCTTCTCGCCCTCCCCCTGCACCAGCCCTGGATCATGTTCTTTCTTCTCGCCCTCCACCTGCACCAGCCCTGGATCATGTTCTTTCTTCTCGCCCTCCCCCTGCACCAGCCCTGGATCATGTTCTTTCTTCTCGCCCTCCCCCTGCACCAGCCCTGGATCATGTTCTTTCTTCTCGCCCTCCACCTGCACCAGCCCTGGATCATGTTCTTTCTTCTCGCCCTCCACCTGCACCAGCCCTGGATCATGTTCTTTCTTCTCGCCCTCCCCCTGCACCAGCCCTGGATCATGTTCTTTCTTCTCGCCCTCCACCTGCACCAGCCCTGGATCATGTTCTTTCTTCTCACCCTCCACCTGCACCAGCCCTGGATCATGTTCTTTCTTCTCACCCTCCCCCTGCACCAGCCCTGGATCATGTTCTTTCTTCTCACCCTCCCCCTGCACCAGCCCTGGATCATGTTCTTTCTTCTCACCCTCCACCTGCACCAGCCCTGGATCATGTTCTTTCTTCTCACCCTCCCCCTGCACCAGCCCTGGATCATGTTCTTTCTTCTCACCCTCCACCTGCACCAGCCCTGGATCATGTTCTTTCTTCTCACCCTCCACCTGCACCAGCCCTGGATCATGTTCTTTCTTCTCACACTCCCCCTGCACCAGCCCTGGATCATGTTCTTTCTTCTCACCCTCCACCTGCACCAGCCCTGGATCATGTTCTTTCTTCTCACCCTCCACCTGCACCAGCCCTGGATCATGTTCTTTCTTCTCACACTCCCCCTGCACCAGCCCTGGATCATGTTCTTTCTTCTCACCCTCCACCTGCACCAGCCCTGGATCATGTTCTTTCTTCTCACCCTCCACTTGCACCAGCCCTGGATCATGTTCTTTCTTCTCACCCTCCCCCTGCACCAGCCCTGGATCATGTTCTTTCTTCTCACCCTCCCCCTGCACCAGCCCTGGATCATGTTCTTTCTTCTCACCCTCCCCCTGCACCAGCCCTGGATCATGTTCTTTCTTTCTTCTCACCCTCCACCTGCACCAGCCCTGGATCATGTTCTTTCTTCTCACCCTCCACCTGCACCAGCCCTGGATCATGTTCGTTCTTCTCACCCTCCACCTGCACCAGCCCTGGATCATGTTCGTTCTTCTCACCCTCCACCTGCACCAGCCCTGGATCACGTTCTTTCTTCTCACCCTCCCCCTGCACCAGCCCTGGATCATGTTCTTTCTTCTCACCCTCCCCCTGCACCAGCCCTGGATCATGTTCTTTCTTTCTTCTCACCCTCCCCCTGCACCAGCCCTGGATCATGTTCTTTCTTCTCACCCTCCCCCTGCACCAGCCCTGGATCATGTTCTTTCTTCTCACCCTCCCCCTGCACCAGCCCTGGATCATGTTCTTTCTTCTCACCCTCCCCCTGCACCAGCCCTGGATCATGTTCTTTCTTCTCCCCCTCCCCCTGCACCAGCCCTGGATCATGTTCTTTCTTCTCACCCTCCCCCTGCACCAGCCCTGGATCATGTTCTTTCTTCTCACCCTCTACCTGCACCAGCCCTGGATCATGTTCTTTCTTCTCACCCTCCACCTGCACCAGCCCTGGATCATGTTCTTTCTTCTCCCCCTCCCCCTGCACCAGCCCTGGATCATGTTCTTTCTTCTCACCCTCCCCCTGCACCAGCCCTGGATCATGTTCTTTCTTTCTTCTCACCCTCCCCCTGCACCAGCCCTGGATCATGTTCTTTCTTCTCACCCTCCCCCTGCACCAGCCCTGGATCATGTTCTTTCTTCTCACCCTCCACCTGCACCAGCCCTGGATCATGTTCTTTCTTTCTTCTCACCCTCCCCCTGCACCAGCCCTGGATCATGTTCTTTCTTCTCACCCTCCCCCTGCACCAGCCCTGGATCATGTTCTTTCTTCTCACCCTCCACCTGCACCAGCCCTGGATCATGTTCTTTCTTCTCACCCTCCACCTGCACCAGCCCTGGATCATGTTCTTTCTTTCTTCTCACCCTCCCCCTGCACCAGCCCTGGATCATGTTCTTTCTTCTCACCCTCCCCCTGCACCAGCCCTGGATCATGTTCTTTCTTCTCACCCTCCACCTGCACCAGCCCTGGATCATGTTCTTTCTTCTCACCCTCCCCCTGCACCAGCCCTGGATCATGTTCTTTCTTCTCACCCTCCCCCTGCACCAGCCCTGGATCATGTTCTTTCTTCTCACCCTCCCCCTGCACCAGCCCTGGATCATGTTCTTTCTTCTCACCCTCCCCCTGCACCAGCCCTGGATCATGTTCTTTCTTCTCACCCTCCACCTGCACCAGCCCTGGATCATGTTCTTTCTTCTCACCCTCCCCCTGCACCAGCCCTGGATCATGTTCTTTCTTCTCCATATACATGTCACCCACCCCATTGACTTCTACTGTCCTGCTCATCACGTCTTTTGTCCCCTACTAAGCAGATAAGCAGTGCTTTAAGTGGGCTGGGGCAATCTCCAAAAGGTGGGGCTGAGCCGGGGCCCTGCCGGGGCCCCCGTCCCACCGCTTGCAACATTGGCGGGATGCATTATCCCGTCGCGGCCGCAGCAGCCATGAAGTCAGGCGATCTGACAGAAGTGGCAGCCAACCACAGCAATGCTGTGCCTGGCTGCCACTTCTATGACAAATACATAAGTCCATTATCTTTATTGTAACTGTTTGACAACCCAACGCAACCCCAAATGTCTGTCACTGTGTGTGCTCTGCTCTGCTGTAAATACATACAGCTGGTAGCTAAACTGCAAACGTCGCCCGAGTTTCCAATCAGAATTCTGAGGCAGGTTAGTAAATGACTTTGTAAGTTTGTTTAATGACACCAGGGCAGGGACGGCATCAGGGCCTTTCCACTTTTCAGTTCAGCAACTGCCCCATGGGATCCAAGAGCAGGCGTGCTTCCTGTTTCAAAGTATCACAGATTGTAATGTGGCCACAAGCTTCTGGCTCTCTATGCTTGCTGTTCTCGCCCTTTCTTTACCACATACTGATGCACACTCACCCTCAAACTAACTTCTGTGGGTGGGGAGGTGGCAAGATGGATCGACCCCTATGTATGGCAGAGCCGGTTTTACAACTTTGATCTCTTCAGCTAGCAAGCAGCAAGCAAACAAATGGGCATTCAGCTATATTTTGTCTTTTCCCTGGAGACAGTTTCCAAAAATAGCGCAGTTCGAGGTCCGGTGGCAGTTTGCTGTAGTGCTGGGTTTCCATGATGTACCTGCCTTTTGCTACAAGTATCATTAAATAGCAGGTTTATTAACTCAGGGATAGCTGCCAAATGTCATTCACAACACATTAGCTTCAGCAATATTGCGCCTGTGCCACGCCTAAAAAGAAACATTCTTTGAATGACCTGCAGTGGGGTATTTTCTAATTCCAACACATTCTGACGCATTAGCAGACAGTGCTTGGGTTGCGCGCGGGACTGAATGACATGCAGCGGCCGATACTCAGGCAGAGCCTGCTCTTCTCACTGAGGATAACTGTCAGGCTGACAACTCTGGGTAAATCTAGAGAAACCTCCGAACAAAAGCACCACGATGGCTGGTTTGGCTTGAAAAAGAACGCGTATCTCCCCTTTCTGGTATATTTTGGCAAGAAAATATGGTAAATTATTGGTTACTTTTTAAGTTTGTTTAATAACCACAATGTCAAGGGTGGGACAGCATCAGTGCCTTTCCACCTTTTCAGTTGCAAGGGGCCATGCATGAACCTCAGGAGGGCCCCAGCCACTGCCCCATGTTGCCAGTAAGCAGTCTTAAAACACAAATTCAAGTGACATCACTTCCTGTGATGTCGTCATTATGCTCATTACTATTTTTGAAACTTTAAGATTCCTACAGATTTTTTTTGGTCACAAAATGTTGTTAAGTATGTGATCGGCACAGGCTATGATGCGCCTCGAGGATGAACAGCGACCACGTGTTATTTGTGTGTTTCTGGGATAGTCACACAGGCTGGAGCATTAGAAGCGAGTGTGTTTCCGGGATTGTCACATGGGCTGGAGCATTAGAAGGGAGTGTGTTCCGGGGAGTGTCACACGGGCAGGTGCATTAGAAAAGAGTGTGTTTTCGGGGATTGTCATACGGGCTGGCGCATTAGAAGCAAGTTTGTTTCCGGGATTGTCACACAGGCTGGAGCATTAGAAGCAAGTGTGTTTGCAGGATTGTCACACGGGCTGGCCCATTAGAAGCGAGTGTGTTTCCGGGATTGTCACACGGGCTGGTGCATTAGAAGCGGGTGTGTTTCCAGGATTGTCACACAGTCTGGTGGATTAGACGCAAGTGTGTTTCCGGGATTGTCACATGGCTGGCGCATTAGAAGCAAGTGTGTTTCCGGGATTGTCACACGGACTGGTGCGTTAGAAGCGAGTGTGTTTCCGGGATTGTCACACGGGCTGGTGCGTTAGAAGCGAGTGTGTTTCTGGGATTGTCACAAGGGCTGGAGCATTAGAAGCAAGTGTGTTTCCTGGATTGTCACACAGGCTGGTGCATTAAAAGTGAGTGTGTTTCCGGGATTGTCAGATGGTGTGGTGCATTAGAAGCGAGTGTGTTTCTGGGATTGTCACACGGGCTGGAGCATTAGAAGCAAGTGTGTTTCCGGGATTGTCACATGGGCTGGAGCATTAGAAGCGAGTTTTTTTTCAGGATCGTCACACAAGCTGGAGCATTAGAAGCGAGTGTCCGGAATTGTCACCCAGGCTGGCGCATTAGAAGCAAATGTGTTTCCGGGATTGTCACACGGGATGGTGCATTAGAAGCGAGTGTGTTTCCGGGATTGTCACACTGGCTGGAGCATTAGAAGTAAGTGTGTTTCCGGGATTGTTACACGGGCTGATCACATGGGCTGGAGCACTAGAAGCAAGTGTGTTTCCAGGAATGTCACACAGGCTCGAGCATTGGAAACAAGTGTGTTTTCTGGATTGTCACACGGGCTGGAGCATTGGAAGCGAGTGTGTTCCCGGGATTTTCACACGGGCTGGCACATTAGAAGCAAGTGTGTTTCCGGGATTGTCACACGGGCTGGCACATTAGAAGCAAGTGTGTTTCCGGGATTGTCACACGGGCTGGCGCATTAGAAGCGAGTGTGTTTCTAGGATTGTCACACGGGCTGGAGCATTAGAAGCAAGTGTGTTTCCGGGATTGTCACATGGGCTGGAGCATTAGAAGCAAGTGTGTTTCCGGGATTGTCACACGGGCTGGCGCATTAGAAGCGAGTGTGTTTCCGGGATTGTCACACGGGCTGGCACATTAGAAGCAAGTGTGTTTCCGGGATTGTCACACGGGCTGGCGCATTAGAAGCGAGTGTGTTTCTAGGATTGTCACACGGGCTGGAGCATTAGAAGCTAGTGTGTTTCCGGGATTGTCACACGGGCTGGCACATTAGAAGCAAGTGTGTTTCCGGGATTGTCACACGGGCTGGCGCATTAGAAGCGAGTGTGTTTCCGGGATTGTCACATGGGCTGGAGCATTAGAAGCAAATTTGTTTCCGGGATTGTCACACGGGCTGGTGCATTAGAAGCAAGTGTGTTTCCTGGATTGTCACACAGGCTCGAGCATTGGAAACAAGTGTCTTTTCTGGATTGTCACACGGGCTGGAGCATTGGAAGCGAGTGTGTTCCCGGGATTTTCACACGGGCTGGCACATTAGAAGCAAGTGTGTTTCCGGGATTGTCACACGGGCTGGCGCATTAGAAGCAAGTGTGTTTCCGGGATTGTCACACGGGCTGGTGCATTAGAAGCGAGTGTGTTTCTAGGATTGTCACACGGGCTGGAGCATTAGAAGCAAGTGTGTTTCCGGGATTGTCACATGGGCTGGAGCATTAGAAGCAAGTGTGTTTCCTGGATTGTCACACGGGCTAGACCATTAGAACCAAGTGTTTCCTGGATTGTCACGTGGGCTGGCGCATTAGAAGCTAGTGCGTTTCCTGGATTGTCACGCGGGCTGGAGCATTAGAAGCTAGTGTATTTCCGGGATTGACACACGGGCTGGAGCATTAGAAGCGAGTGTGTTTCTAGGATTGTCACACGGGCTGGAGCATTAGAAGCAAGTGTGTTTCCGGGATTGTCACACGGGCTGGAGCATTAGAAGAGAGTGTGTTTCCTGGATTGTATCACGGGCTGGCGCATTAGAAGCAAGTGTTTCCTGGATTGTCACACGGGCTAGACCATTAGAACCAAGTGTTTCCTGGATTGTCACGCGGGCTGGCGCATTAGAAGCTAGTGCGTTTCCGGGATTGTCACGCGGGCTGGAGCATTAGAAGCTAGTGTATTTCCGGGATTGACACATGGGTTGGAGCATTAGAAGCGAGTGTGTTTCCAGGATTTTCACACGGGCTGGCGCATTAGAAGCTAGTGTGTTTCCGGGATTGTCACACGGGCTGGTGCATTAGAAGAGAGTGCGTTTCCTGGATTGTATCACGGGCTGGCGCATTAGAAGCAAGTGTGTTTCCGTGATTGCCACACGGGCTGGAGCATTAGAAGCAAGTGTTTCCTGGATTGTCACACGGGCTGGTGCATTAGAAGCTAGTCTGATTCCGGGATTGTCACACGGGCTGGTGCATTAGAAGACAGTGTGTTTCCGGGATTGACACACGGGCTGGAGCATTAGAAGCGAAGAAGAGGAAGAGCGCGGCAGAGGGTTTAGATGGAGCAACTCTGACATAAAGGCGTGTTTGAGGGGCCAGGGTGTGCATTGTTGGGGTGTTAGACCTCCAGTAGAGCAGATGTTAGATGAAGCTGCTGTTTCATTGCAAAGGCGAATGGTTGGTCTCATAGCTTTGCTGTGGAGATGGATAGGACGTGTGAAGCCCTCGAGTGTCTGTGGTGTACGTGTTTCTGTGAGTGGTAGGGCGGCCAACTGTCACGGATTTCGCGGTATTGTCCCGCAATTAGAGACTCTGTCCCGCAGTTTGCAGAGTGGCAGTGCGGGACCTCCAGCACAGCCACTCTGCAAACTGAAGTGGCCATGTGCACAGCATGGCGCTGCCGCATGGCGCTGCCGCCTGCTGCTTTCTTTCTCCTGGAGGCTCTGCAGCCCTGGCTCTTTTGAGCCTGCAGGTCGAGCTGTAATGCTCGGACATCTGGCTTAATTCAAATGCTATTGCTTTGTTCCTGGGGTTGGGATGGTCATGTTTGCAGTTAAAAAACGTGACCATCACCTTGTGTAACCTCCATGCGAGGTTTCTCGCAGAGCGCAGGCCGTGTTGCAATGTTACGCGGAAGCCAGGGATGCAATGTAACCTTTATTTATTAAACATTGGCGGCAACTGCCGCAACCCAGCCCCGTCCCTCCCCTTCCCCTGACGTCACATCCTGGACGTCCTGCGTTACGACCGCAACGGCGGCCGCCCCCACACAACGATGTGGGTAGGCTGACATCTCCCCCTTTTTTAACATGAGAAACCCTCCTTTCCTCTTACCCCATTTCTTCTATGAGGCGGAGCGGTTTGATGCGGCTCCTCTGAGGACGTCTCAGTCTGCTCTGGGTCACCCGGTCCATGATGGGTGTTCCATTGCAACTTTCAGCTTCCAACTCCTCACTGTCTCCGTGGTACGGTTCCTTCTACGGGTGGACTTCTTCTCTGTCTCTGTCCCATTCCCACCGATCTCCGTGGTGAGGCATTACCCGTTTGAACTGCGAGCTGTTTCGGGTTACTGACGTGCAGTCGCTTCTCTGTGCTGTGACCATCGTCCCTTTCTTGTGGGTGACGACGAGAGGGGTGGGTGCGAACGTGGCTTCTTCTTTTCTGTTCTTGGGTTGTCTGAGCCATACTTCATCACCAGGCTGCATGAGATTTTCGCGAGCCCTTCTCTTCCTGTCCATTACTTCCTTCATTTGGGCCTTGCTCTTTTCATCGTTGACTCTTGCTTCTTGTTTGAGATTAGTTGGTTCCTTCGGTCTGGGGTCCTCTGGTAGTCTTGTGGTGACCGGCCTCCAGAATAGCAGATCTGCCCGGCATATCCCGGTCGTGCTGTGGGGTGTATGTCGGTACTCTCTGGGCAGCTGATTGAGGGCCTGCGCAAATGGTTTGTTTTGGATGTGGGCGATCTGTAGGGTTCTCTTGACATTGGCCATGAATCTTTCGACCATGTCGCTTGCCTGTGGCCATCGAGGTGTTATCCGTTGGTGTTGGAATCCCATGTATTTTGCACATTTTTGAAACTCATGACTTATGAAAGTGGGACCGTTGTCCGACTTTATGACTTTGGGGATCCTGTATGCTGACAGCATTCGGTCGAGTGCGGGGATGACGCTTGAGGTTGCACTCCTTTCCACGATCTGTGCGTCGGGGTATCGTGAGTGTTCGTCCATGAGTACCACTTCATGTGTGCCATCGCTCAGTGGTCCGAATAAATCTACTGCAAGCTCCTCCCACACTTTATTGGGAAGTGGTGACATTTGTAGCGGATTTGGGTGCGGAGGTGGAGCTACCTGTGCGCAGATGTGGCAGCCCCCTACGAAGGTTTCTACAAGGCAGTCAAGCTGTGGGAACCACACCTTTTGCCGGAGGAGTCGTTTCGTGGCTGCTACCCCTCGGTGCCCTTCGTGGGCCACGTGTACCGTCCTCTCCCGTAGAGTCCTTGGAATAACGACTTTGCAGCCTTTCAGCAGTACCTTGTCTTCCACCACCGTCAGTTCGTCTCAGACGAGATGAAGCCATTTGACGTCTTCCCTGATTGCGTCCGTTTCCGCCTTTGCTTGCTGCCTCATGAAGGCCTTCTTGTTTGTCTGCAGACAGTGTCTTGTTATGCGCAGTGCCGGGTCTGATTCCGACTAAGCTGCTATTTCTGCCCACCCTACTGGCAGCGGTGGTAGGTGGTGTATGACATAGTCAATGTATGCGTCTGCGATGGAGGGTTGGGACGCGGTAGATGTCGTGGGGTGACAGGAAAGATAGTCGGCAGGATTATCCTCTTTCCCGGGCTGATGTTTTACTATGAACTGGTAGTCTTGCAGCCTCAGACCCCATCTGGCTATCCTCGACGGCATAGTGGCTTTGGGATTTTGTAGATGGTCAGTAGAGCCTGGTGATCTGTGACTATCATGAATTTCTTGCGGAACAGGAAGAAATGAAAATACTTGCAGGCCCATACTACTGCCAGACTCTCCTTTTTCGCCTGCGAGCATGCCTGCTCTGTGATTGTCAGACTCCTGCTGGCGTAGCCTGCTATGTGAACGTTGTGTGGTTCCTCTGGATCCTTTTGCATCAGTATGGCGCCGAGGCCTACCGGGCTGGCCTCTACAATTACTTCAGTGTCTCGGCCGGCCGGCATCGAAGTATGCCATGTCCTCTGCCTGCGATATGGCACTCCGGATGGCTACAAATGCCTCTTGGCACTCTATCGACCAGACGAACGGTGTGTCTTTGCGTGTGAGCAGTCGAAGTGGGTTGCTCACGGTGGCATAGTCCTTCACATATCTGGAGCAATAGCTAGCCAGGCCCAAGAATGAGCGCAGATCCATCGTATTCACGGGGGGGCAGGGGGGTTGTCAGAGTTCAGCGCTTCCACTTTTTCTGGGTCCTGCCTCATGCCCTTTTCCGAGAAGATATGACCAAAAAATCTCAGAGATCCCTTAGAAAATTCGCACTTTGCTTTGTTTAGTGTTAGGCCTGCTTCTTCCATCGCCTGACACACTCTGTGGAGTGCTCTGTCATGTTCTTCCTGTATTTTGCCATATACCAGGACGTCGTCCGAATAGTTTCCAGGACACGTCCCAAGCAGGCAGTTTGGGACGTGTCGAATCACCTTGTGAATCTCTTCTTGGAAGATTTCAGCGGCGGATGAAATGCCGAAACTGAGTCTTTTGTATTGAAATAACCCAAGATGAGTAACGAATGTGGTGATTTATCGGGATTCAGCTGCAATTTCAATCTGGTGATAACCTTTTGTCAAGTCTAGTTTTGAGAAAACTCTTGATCCGTGGAGAAGATGGATCATGTCTGTGATCCTGGGCGCCTGGTGTCACTCTCGCACTATGGCAGTGTTTGCTCTGCGCATGTCGACGCATAGACGGAGGACCCATCTGGTGACTTCTTGGGGACAGGGACGATGGGTGAAACCCAGGGGGTGGGCCCTGACATGGGTTCGATGACGTCCATTTTGATCAGCTTGTCAAGTTCTTCTTCCATTTGTCTTTGAATGTTAAACGGGATTCTCAGTAGTGTTGGGCTACCGGTTTGACGAGTGGGTTTATGTGCAGGTGTACCTTCCTGTGCTTTAGCTTTCCTAGACTGTTGAATAGTTTTGGGAACGTTTGTTCAATCGCTTCGGGTTTGGCGAAATATTTATGGGCCCTCAGCTAGATGGAGATAGAGGATGTGTACCAGGCCCATTTCCACTGCTGTCCTGAAACTTAGAATACAGCCGCTGTTTGCTTCCGTTTTGAGGATATGTAGCGGGATTCTTGCGGAGTGTTCTTTATGGGTGCACCATGCCGTGATCGTGCCTTTGCATGGTAGAGGGGTCGTGGATCCATATGGGTATATGTCCACCTCAACTTTCTTGATTTTGGGTGGGGGTGCCAGCGACTCATATGCCTGTTCATTGATGATATTAACGGTGGCCCCGGTATCTATAAGGAACTTCACCGGTGTGTTATTGACGTGAGTATGGGGCTGTGTTGCGTAGCCGCCGTGTTGTCGTTGATAGCCCATACATATCCCTTCTTCCTTTGGTCTTCTTCCGAGGACGGGGTGTCGCTGCTGGTGGGGGATTATGTTTCTATGTATCTTACAAAGCGTCTTCTGTGGGAGCGTCTCGTGTCCTCCGACGAGCGTCTGTCATCTCGAGTGTAGTGGCTTTTCCGACTGCTATCTTCTCTTTTTGTGGGTTTCCGGTCGCTCTCACCTCTGGATCTGGGTGGGCTTTGCCGAATGTATCTGCGCCTCTCTTGTGGTCGGGTTCTGCCCTGTGCATGTACTCAGGCGTTCTTGCACATGGCCCGATAGTGATCCATGCCGCCGCACGCCACGCATTGTTGTCCCAGGGCTGGGCATTCCCCCGCATGTGGATATTCGTATCCACACTTGTAGCGGGTGACTTCTGAACACTTCCCTCCTTGAGCGGGGTTCGCGTGGAGTTTGTTGACCGTTTCCGTGTGCTCTCCTTGTTGTTGTATGGAGACTTTCCCTAAATTGTCCAGTTGCGAGTCTACAGCGACCTCCATGTGGGCTAGTGCTAGAATTTCTTCGAGTGATCTTTGTTTTTGTAGGAGTTGTTTGCGAAATGGTTGTGATAGGCATCCCGAGATCACCTGCGACCTGAGTGCTTCTTCATTCGAGTATTTGTGGAACTCGCAGTTTTTCAACTTTATGCGCAGGCGCATGACGAAATTGTCTATGGACTCGCCCCTTTCTTGTCTGGTTGTGTGGAATATATGATGTTCATAGTCGACATTCGTGTGCGGAGCGAAGTAGTCTGACAATTTGGCATGGAGTTCGCCATACGTGATTGTGTCAACATTGAGCAATTCTCCTGCAATGTCCCTTACCGCTGGCCTAACAGCCATAAACAACGTGTTCTTCAGTCTTGCGTCATCCGTTAAGCCTATGGCTCCTGCATAGAACTTGAAATCTCTGAGCCATATGGCCCAACGGGGTCCTAGGTTTGAAGTATCTCTTATTTCGAAAGGATTTGGCATATGCATCACTTGTGCTGCTCCGCCTTCCGTTTGTGTGGGCGGGTTGTTACCTTGATTGACATCTGCCCCTCCTGAAGGGGCTGCTGTAGTGCCTGCCCCTCCCGAAGATGAGGCTATTGTGCTTGCTGAGTCTGACATCTTGCGTGTCGTGCTCGACCACCGTCTTCAGGTGGTGAGTTTGTTTCCCGTTCAGGGTCCTTGTGTGCGGGTGTACGTGCTTGGTGAAGTTCGCTGGGGGCGGTGCCTGCCCATGTGATACGCTCCCCTGGAGCATCGCTGTGAGGCCTGTTCAGCTGGTTACGCGCTTCCTTGAACTGAGCCCCCCAGCCGCGGTGAACCGCCGTGTGAGGTGGGTGCTGGCACGTCGTCCAGCAGAGCGGGTGCTTATCCCCCGCGCCTCTCCTTTCCAGCGTTAGCCGGCATCTTGTACGCTGCGCCGTGGATCGGGTGCTGGCCTGCAGACCAGGAGGGCTCGCGTCCTTCTTCCGAGCCCTTCCTTACCAGCTTCAGTCGGCGGATGTCGTTCCGCGTAGTCTCGCTGGTGTCAGGTAACGAGTGGCTCCCAGTTGCTGATATGTCCGAGGCGCGCCGACGCGCTGTACTGCTCGGCTCCAGACCTCGACACAGCACTGAGGGTCGTTCACCTGTTCGTCGCCATTGTATAACCTCCGTGTGAGGTTTCTCGCAGAGAGCAGGCCGCGTTGCAATGATACGCGGGAGCCAGGGATGTAATACAACCTTTCTTTATTAAACATTGGCGGCAACTGCCGCAACCCAATCCGTCCCTCCCCTTTCTCTGACGTCACGTCCTGGACGTCCTGCGTTACGGCCACTACGGCGGCCGGCCCCCACACAACGATGTGGGTAGGCTGACACACCTCCCAAGGACAAACCATTTGCATTTCAATTAAGCCATGAATTAAGAGCCATTAAAAAAAAATTACATTAAAAAAGGGGCCGTCCAAATGTGAACGACGTTGTGACGTCATTACCACCTTGCGGGCAAGTGTAGCGTGACAGACTATCAAAGAGTTGTCCACCCTAATCAGCGGTGTTTATTTCTACTTAACTCATTCTAGAAGAATACGCACTGCACATAGACCAGGCACCAGACAACTATTAGCTGCTCATTGTCGGCGAGAAGGTAGTTCTGTGCTTTTGTTTTACTGAAATGATCAGCCCCAGACAGACGCTGGAGGCCTTCAAAAATTGGTACAGCCGGATATCACAACCACACAGAGTGCTGTGAATCACCAGCTAACCGAAGAAACCTACTCATTCAATAAAGTAAACAAGCGGCAGGCTGGCGTGCAAACAGAACACATCTAAAACATATGAGGACTTTTGTACTTGGTATTGCACCCCCACAAAAACATACTTAAGAAGTCTCTGTATATAAAAGGTGACAGCATTCATTTACTTCGAGGAAAATAAAGCTTCTATGATTCAGTGACAAACTGTAGTTATGCAAAGGTCCGCAATGGATTGTGGGTGTAAGGCTATCCGGAAAGAAAGACCGTGCATAAGCCCCATTGATTGGTTAGTCCCACAGGCACCGCCCCTAGGTTCTCTTACTGGGTATTTCAGCATCTCAGAGCAGGGTAATCAGGGCGCAGTTCAGGAGTGAGGGGGGGCAGGAAGGGGTGGGCATTACTCTGGGGAGAGGGGGGAGGGGCAGTGCTCTGGGGAAGGGAGAGGGGAGGAGAGATGAGAGGGGGAGGGGCAGTGGTCTGGGGAAGATGGAGGGGGAGGGGCAGTGCTCTGGGGAGGGGGCAGGGGAAAGGGGCAGGGAACAGTGTTCTGGGGAGAGTGGGGAGGGTCAGTGCTCTGGGGAGGGGGCAGGAGAGAGAGGCTGTCCTCTGGGAAGAGGGGGGGCTGTGCTCTGGGGAGGAGGGGGGGCAGTGCTCTGGGGAGAAGGGAGGGGGAGGGGCAGTGCTTTGGGGAGAGGAGAGAGAGGGAAGGGGAGGAGAGATGGGAGAGGGGGAACGGCCAGTCCTCTGGGGAATGGGGAGGGGCAGTGTTCTGGGGAGGGGAGAGGGGGAGTGGGAGAGGCAGTGCTCTGGGGAATGAAGGGGGAGATGAGGTAGGGGCAGTGCTTTGGGAAGGGGGAGTGAGTGAGGCAGTGCTCAGGGGAGGGGAGGAGAGATGGGAGGGGGGGCAGTCCTCTGTTCTGTTTCCAGAGCTTCATATATATTCAATGAGGCTTTATCTCCTAACAGTTAATGTTAATGTTCAAGGTATTTGTACTGACACCATCATGTGGATGTGGGCCTGTGTGGACAGTGCACACCCACATCTGCTTTGATAATGGAGGGGTAGGTTAGAGATTATGATTTCTTTTTGGGGTGGGGGGGATTCATGGTCCCCTTGCAGTCCTTTCTTCCTAGTCGATTCCTCCTGTGCAGTGCAGCACAGGGGTGCAGGTACCACACATCACTATGAACTGCTTCTGCCTGGCTCAACATTATCCACTGTGACTGCATCTTTTGATGGTTACGTGGATTCTGGCCTTAAATCTTAATACAATCCTTGTGTGAAATTTTTACCCTCTTTGCATTAATCTGCTGCTGGGGATAAATATGAAACGTGCAGCATGTGAGCAGAGGGTAAGCAGTAGCCATTTTACTGCATCCTTTGCAGTGGTCTCCATTGTGAGGACCTCTATTGGTTTTTAGGTGAACTGCAGCCTTCATTCTCTATTTTATCCTTGTGTACACATTTCACCCTCTTTACAGGAGTCAGCTGACAGATGTAGCAGCTGATGACCTTGGCCATTACCCTACTGTTACTCTACTATCCAGCAGCGAGAAAAAGAGAGGCTGAATGCAAAGGTAGGGAGAGTCTGTGTAGCCCACTAAACAGCTAGAGACAGCCCAGGTGAGGAGTGGGGGAGTGGAGGCAGAGTCTACCTCTTTAGTTGAATGTTCTTCATGGCGTATGAGCAGTTCATTGGCCCCAGGGTAACAATAATTATCTGCACGAGATCGGGCATACAGCTAAAATTCTTTCTATCCAGACCTAAAAAGGACTGGTTGATCCACACCCAGCTAACATTTATCTATTTGGGAGTAATGAGCAGACAAGTGCTTATTTTAAAGAAAATCATATGCTTTGTAAGAAGATTCAATTCAACACTACAGCTAAGTCAATGCCTAATCTGGGATACTGAATGGAGACCCTTATTGATATATCTTTAGGTCCAGTTCATGAGTTCTGGATGACTACCCCTATATAACACCCCTCTCTTAGAATCCCCCTGACCCCACTGAGCCAAGAAGTAGTTCTGTTTTGCAAGTTTAAAAGGTTTATTTGAGAATTTAAACAATATATATATATATATATATATCACACTTTATAATAAATTAATATCTGATAGTACACTTAGACATTTGATGTTGATCAACAATGGGTAATCTGGCACTAGCACACTTCTTTACAATCAATGAGGAGTTGGTATAGGATGGATCAAGTAGCAAAAATACTTTTATGATTTCAAATGGATGCAATGTTCAATGAAAATGCAGTACAGAACTAACTAATATGGTTTCACAAGATATCATATGTTCACTTTTCCCCTGGTGGCAATTCACCCCCCTCCCCTATGCAATGTAAGACATGGAAGTAGATGGAAAGAGGAGCACACAGTTCTCAGGAATGCACTCAAATATAATTCAGTTCAATTTCCCCTCTTCCCCCCCCAGCAACTTAGAGAAATCAGGTATGAGTTTTAAAACACCGGCCCAAGTGCTTTGAATGTGGTGGCAAGGAAGTGAAAAATATGCTGAAAATGCTTTTAATTCCCTTTAGGAGGTTCAGGGTGAGTGAGAGATACTTGGGATGAGTTCAGGCTCACTGTAGCAATGATTCAGAGATGGTGATTAAGAGGCAAACGAATTTTAGCAGTTCAGGCAAAAGCAGCTATCTTTTTACAAGTAAAGAAATCGGGTCAAATCGCAAATCGGGGCAAAATTCGCGATTGCGTGAATCGTGTTTACGGCAAAAATAAAGGAGAAGCAAGTCTAGGCTTGTTGAAAAGCTGAGATTCTAAGCTTTCAGAGGAAAGTTAAACCAAGTTTCTAGCCCAAACGGTTCCAGAGATATGGACGATTAAATAAAGGTAGTATTTCGGATTTAAAGTAAACTCAAAATGACAGGTGACAGCTTGCAGCTTCAGAATTGACAAGTGACAGTGGTGCAGCTTTACAAAATGACAAGTGACAACTTCTAGGAGGCAGTTCTGGTTAGAATAAAATAGTTTGGATTAGATTATTTTAATTAAGAGATTGGTTCTGCACAGTTCTGCTAGGTACTCACAATATATTTTTGAAATAGGCCTCGGAACGGAACTGGTCAGGTTTTGGACTGGACTCCGGTTCTGGTCTCGGCACTTCACAGTGATCTGGGTCAGCTCTCTGGTTCTGCTCACAGCGGTCTGGGTCACTCTGGATCTCTGGCCTCTGGTTCTGGATACTGCTCTGCTTTCTCTGGGTACAGCACTGCTTCTGGATCTTTCTGGCGCAGGGTTTCAGGCCAGAATCAACAGCTCAGCCCGGCTGTGAATAGTCTGCAAATGATTTTGGGCCTGCTGACAAATACTTTTGTTTGCAGTGGGCCTTCTTGGTTCAAAGTTCTGTAGTCTCTGTTTAGCTTGGAAGTCTAAGTGAAGGATCTCTGGATGTGAAGTCGTCGGTCAGCATGCTCCGCAGCAAATGGAATTGAATGTCTCTACCTGTCCCAGCAGTCTTTTTTTATGTGTTTTGAAATGGGTGTGTGCCTGGGCCTAGCTAAGCCTGCCCCTCTCTACTTGTCATTGGCCCAATTCTCCCCTCTCCCATGATTGGGGGAAGGAAATGTGAGTCAGAGTGATGCTGTAGGTTTTATGGGTCAGAGGATCCTCCCCTGGTCAGTTTGCCCACAAATCTATATTTTATTCAAATACATATTGCACAGAAACACAGTTGTTTAAAATTACATGCACCCATCACATATCACATTGGGTATACTCTGTTCAAACTCTGCTCTTCCTGGGGCTTGCATTCAGAAATGGCAACATTTTGCACTTTTTACTGGTTTTGCAATATCGGACATTTACCCAAATTTACACACATGTGCGCAAGGAGTGTGGACATTAATTGATGAAGTGTCATATTTTTAACATGCAGTCATTTGGAGTGAAACCCTATTTTCCGCTAGCAACCCCCCAGATCATACCACCGGGTCCTAAAACCTCTTAAAATGTGGGCAGAAAAATCACAAGAATTCTGGTATCATTTAGCTAATTTTGACAAGTCCGCACCATGAGTTATACATCTTTCTTAAAATCATATTCTGGCCAACAGGGGTGTGTCTTCCCAGGTCACATGGTGGAGAAACCAGTCTATCCACTTTCTTTACGCTCAGCCTGTCCTCAGAGGGGGCTGTCCCTCCCCGTTTCTGCCAAGAGGAAGCCACTTTTACGACGCCCCCAATATAACTTCTGCCTGAGTCAAGGAAGGGCTTTGTTCAAAAGGAAGCCATTTACGATCCCCCCAATAAACCATCTGCCTGGGCCCAGGACAGGCCTTTGTTCAACTCCCTGTAGCTGCTCCGCCCCTAATCTAATCAGAGAGGTGACAACTCCTTTTGGCAAGGGGAAGAGTGGCTGAGCAGGTTTTAACTCCTGTGGGGGTAGATGTCAGGCAGAATTCAGTTTCATTAAGCCAGGTTTCAGCTAAATGTCACTTTTTGTCCCCCAGTTTAAGTCTATTACGATTTTTACATACACATTAAATAATTACTTCCTTCAAGTCATTTCAGAGTATAGTTTTACATTGTATCCACCTCTTAGCAAGTCTTTCCTTGGTCTGGTTTTGTTTCAATTGTTCAGTTTTACACAAAAGTCTGGTGGTTTTAAAACGCCGGCTTTCTGATAGTGGTGAGTACTGGTAATGCAACCATTTTTGGGATTTAAGAAAATGAATTCCCCACAGTTCTAGGTTGCTTTTGGCAATCAGCATTGCCATTCCCAATGGTTTCAGGCTACTGTGTGGGTAGCCCAATGGTGGTTTTAGGCAGTGCCCTCCTGTGCTCACAACCTAGGCAAAAATGGGTGGCAGCCTATTCTTCATGCATTTCCCTGTGCATTTTCTGGGAAGTTCTGGCCATCATGATGTTTTCCATGCCAGTACTGCACAGTTTTCCTATTCTGGCGTACATGTGGGCTTTTTGGCCATCTTGGATTTTCTAAGACCACAGCACCAAATGTTGCAGCATGATAGCTCAAACGTGGGTCAGGACACCCAACAGCTTATCATATTTATGCTGGTGAATAGCTTTTGAGTAAAGTATCAGACAGAGCACAGAGAATTAGGAAGAACGAGGCAAAAAGTGGGCATCCCGTAGGATGGGCCGGAGGCAGTCCATAGCACTCCCACAAATGTGCGCGACATAGCATGTTCATGTAAGAGACAGCACAACCTCTCACCTGCGAAATGCACACGCAAAGCCCTTGATCTGTCCGCCACCTGAAAGCAGACATACAGACATGACAGGGTTTGCAATGCAGAGGTGGGTTTGCATGTCAGATTTAGGGGAGCGTACACGCATCCTGGGTCCCGATCGGACTTTGAGGTGCACGTATATAGCATAGTGGGGTGCAGGGATGGTGTTTGAGGGTTCGCATGCAGTTTCATCAGTAATTTACATGAGCTTCGGTAAAATCTTATGCATGTTCTTGCGGTGCTGGTTACAGCTACAGGGGACCCGGTTTAGTGTTGCGTGGTGCTGGCCTGGGTGTGGGGGTCCCCACGCGCTTTTCATGGGGTGCGTGTGGTCACACCCTGGGAGCCTGCAAAGGTAGGTGTATGTGGCTGTTTTTGCTTTGCGTGGGGGCGTGTTAGAAACGTTTCAGCCGCAACTTGCGGATAGGCCTACTTTGTGGGAACAATTCCATGAATAGGCAGAGTGCCCATATTTCCTTATGCGCGCAGGCTAGTGCAGAGTCGTTTTCGGCACGCAGGCTTTGCAGAATCTATGTGCCAATTTCCATGAATCGGCCCAAAGTGTGTTGTGTTAGTGGCTGCATAACGAGCATAGTATGTACATGCCAGCGTGTGCAAGTGGTCACAGAAAGTGTCATGTGTTTGCGGCTGCAGAACGAGCATAGTTGAGATCTGCAGGTCTCTTCTCTGCGGGCCGGGCTATGATGTGAAGATAGCTGTACTTATCATCTTGTATGAAACATGTACTGTGCATGCTATATTTGGTCAGGTGAATGTGAGCATTGGGAAGAGGACTAAGGGCCTTATTACGAATTTATTGGAAATTTGGCAGTAAATCTGCAGAATTACCATCAAGCTCCTTTACCGTTACCGCCACTTGGTCCTGCTGATTTACTGAGTGGTGGCAAATGGTGGTAGGGCAGTGTTAATCCCCATTTCTGGACAGCAAAGGGCTCCAGGGGAATTTAGCAGAATGACCACCGGCAGTAACTGCAGCGATGTTTGGCAGAAATGTGCAGGATTTACCTCCACCTTTTGCTGGAGATAAATCCTCCTTTTTACCAGCAAACCTGTAGTATTGTGGTGTTGTGATGCAGCGGTAACAGAATTACCACAATTTTTACCCACAAGGCTATACTTGTAATGCGTCCATGTGCTTCTGCAATCTTGGTTTTCAAGGGGCGGGTTGATGCCAGGGCTACCTTAGTGGATCCCATCTAAAGGTATCCCCTGGATTCAAGCTGTGGGATTAAGAATAGGCTTTCTTGAAGGTGTGAGAAGCCCTGGACACATGCAACATGGCTGTCCCAGGCATGTTTGGCATTCCCATGGCTCCGAGCAGCGAGGGCAGAGGGTTCATTAAGCTCTGGCAGGCTGTGACATGCCCTTGACATCAGCTGCGTCCTCTTGTAATTCTGGAGCCTGGTCCACAAATCGAGCCAAGCTGGGGGGATATTTCTCATTCACTCGCTTTGCACTCCAGCCCAGTGTGGTGGGCGAGGGAGAAGGCACTAGTTAGTGGTTCGATTCATGAACTCTCAGCAGAGCCACGGGATTCTCTCAGAGTGTCACAGAGGAACCAGGACAGAACAAAACTGTCCAATGAGTGTGAGCCCCAAATTACGGCAGCCCATGAAAGGGCCCAAGTTTCTATATACATTCAGGTTTCCTACAGCTTTTCCTAACATGGGTAGATTTTTAAAGGGACAGAGGGTCCTGTTTGCACAATGTGTGAATCCTGTCCCAAGTTTGGGGAACTCTGTGTGAGTCGAACAGGGGAACCTCCATTTGCAGCCCAAAGATCCACCAGCCACGAGCTCAGAGTTGGCTCAGGTTGGCGGTGTCGGAGCATCTAGGATTGTCTGAGGTTTGGTTTATTATATCCTTGCATGGGGTTCTGATCTGTGAAAGACAGAGGTGATTTGCAGGAAGAGGAAGGCAAGGGGGGGGCATCTGGGTGGATAGTGTTTAATAACGCATACTTATCCTCATAGGCCCTGTGTAAATGTTGTAGCAGGATAACTATGTTGTGTTTTAAGTGTCAATCAATAGTCATGAAGGGAGATTATTGTAATTAGCCCACAAGTGAAAATGGTGTATTGGGTGTGTGAGGGTCCCGAGATGTGCTTAAGCAGACCATGAGGGTAAGAAAGCCCAATTCTCCTGGATATCTCCAAAATGTTCCAAAAGGGTAAACTCCAGAATCTTACTTCTGGGACTGCAGAACCTTAGGACTAGGGAAGGTGTATCCAGAATAGAATGCCTGGGAAGAGATTGTGGAGGAATGTAGAGAGAGATCCAGTGCATGTGCACGTGATAATTTCTGCAATATGGTGCCCAGGGCAAACAACTAAAATGTGCCCTGCATGGGTGCGGCTTACACCCATACCACAATCTCTACCCCAGCATCTAAAAAATCGACCCAACATTATCCCGACACCAGTGTGCCCCTAAACCCCTAATGCCTGCAGACATAAACACAGCATGAAGCATGAAGCAGGTGGATTTTCCACAGCCTTGCGCTCAAAGGCTTGTGGGTTGGGAGCGATAGAATCAAGTGTGGATGTGGACTTCACACTCGGTCAAGGGCCAGGCCCCAGACAGACAGGCACAAACACTTCGCCAGCTCTGCAGTATATCATTCCTCTCACCATTCCACTGGGTAAGGACAAGGGCACAAAAGTAACGATGCCACAAATGAGCCACCACTCACACACAACTCCCAGATTTACAGGGTAATTCATAGAATTTCGCAGAAAAGTGTCGCAAGCGGCTGGCGCAGAGTGTCCGCGTGCGATTGTGTGCGCCAGGCACGTGCGCTAAAACCGATTTCCGCGCACAGCGTATTCATGGATTCCATGCTCCCAAACCGGCCGTGGCGCAGAGAATCGCAGCGACCCTGCAGCAGCGCCAGTAACGCCCCCAAGAACGCCCTCGTGCAAGGAAAAGCCATCAACATCGCTAAATCATCGCAAAGGGCTGCGCTAACCCTGGACCAGTTTACAGGGCTGCCAAACAAGGAACGCAAAGCGGGCAACCTTCATATCAGGAGTACGTGGGAAGTTTTACACGCGATTAGCCAGGGTACGTGTATTACAGGGGTACGCGGGAAGTTCAACACGCGATTGTCCAGGGAACGTGTATTACAGGGGTACGCGGGAAGTTCAACACGCGATTGTCCAGGGAACGTGTATTACAGGGGTACGCGGGAAGTCTTACATGCGATTAGCCAGGGCACGTGTAATACAGGGGTACGCGGGAATTATCACACGCGATTTGGCAGGGTACGTGAATTACAGGGGTGCGTGGGAATTATCACACGCCATTTTGCTGGGTACGTGTATTACAGGGGTGCGTGGGAATTATCACACGCGATTAGGCTGGGTGGGTCCTCACAGGTGTTCCCTGTACACCCTCCACGGCCCCTGCAGGCAGCCCACAAAACAGGGCACTACCCTGCACACCTGCTCATGTCCCCCTGCACCCCCACCCCCCAGCCACCAGGGGCACCCACCACCAGGCCCCCACCCATGTCTCCTACCACCCCCACCCCCCAGCAGTGCAGGGGCAGCCTCCACCAGGCCCCCACTCATGTCTCCCACCACCCCCACCCCCCAGCAGTGCAGGGGCATCCTCCACCAGGCCCCCACCCATGTCTCCTACCACCCCCACCCCCCAGCAGTGCAGGGGCAGTCTCCACCAGGCCCCCACTCATGTCTCCCACCACCCCCACCCCCCAGCCACCAGGGGCAGCCTCCACCAGGCCCCCACCCATGTCTCCCACCACCCCCACCCCCCAGCACTGTGGGGCACCTGCCAGCAGGCCCCCACCCATGTCACCCACCACCCCCACCCCCCAGCAGTGCAGGGGCAGCCTCCACCAGGCCCCCACCCATGTCTCCCACCACCCCCACCCCCCAGCACTGTGGGGCACCTGCCAGCAGGCCCCCACCCATGTCTCCCACCACCCCCACCCCCCAGCAGTGCAGGGGCAGCCTCCACCAGGCCCCCACCCATGTCTCCCACCACCCCCACCCCCCAGCACTGTGGGGCACCTGCCAGCAGGCCCCCACCCATGTCTCCCACCACCCCCACCCCCCAGCAGTGCAGGGGCAGCCTCCACCAGGCCCCCACTCATGTCTCCCACCACCCCCACCCCCCAGCAGTGCAGGGGCATCCTCCACCAGGCCCACACCCATGTCTCCCACCACCCCCACCCCCCAGCCACCAGGGGCATCCTCCACCAGGCCCCCACCCATGTCTCCTACCACCCCCACCCCCCAGCCACCAGGGGCACCCTCCACCAGGCCCCCACTCATGCCCGACTCATGTCTCCCACCACCCCCACCCCCCAGCCACCAGGGGCATCCTCCACCAGGCCCCCACCCATGTCTCCCACCACCCCCACCCCCCAGCCACCAGGGGCACCCTCCACCAGGCCCCCACCCATGTCTCCCACCACCCCCACCCCCCAGCCACCAGGGGCAGCCTCCACCAGGCCCCCACCCATGTCTCCCACCACCCCCACCCCCCAGCAGTGCAGGGGCATCCTCCACCAGGCCCCCACCCATGTCTCCCACCACCTCCACCCCCACCCCCCAGCAGTGCAGGGGCAGCCTCCACCAGGCCCCCACCCATGTCACCCACCACCACCACCGCCCAGCAGTGCAGGGGCAGCCTCCACCAGGCCCACACTCATGTCCCCTATCACCCCCACCCCCAACGCCACCAGGGGCACCCTCAACCAGGCCCCCACTCATGTCTCCCAGCGTGCTACGTGTATTTCAGGGGTGCGCGGGAAGTTCCACATGCGAATAGCCTGGGCGCGTGTATTTCAGGGGTGCGCGGGAAGTTCCACACGCGAATAGCCTGGGTGCATGCATTTCAGGGGTGCGCGGGAAGTTTTAGACGCGATTTCAGCAGGGTACGTGTATTTCAGGGGTGCGCGGGAATTCTCACACGCGATTTGGCTTGGTACGTGTATTACAGGGGTGCGTGGGAAGTTACACACGCGATTAGGCTGGGTGGGTCCTCACAGGTGTTCCCTGTACACCCTCCACGGCCCCTGCAGGCAGCCCACAAAACAGGGGACTACCCTGCACACCTGCTCATGTCCCCCTGCACCCCCACCCCCCAGCAGTGCAGGGGCAGCCTCCACCAGGCCCCCACCCATGTCTCCCACCACCCCCACCCCCCAGCAGTGCAGGGGCAGCCTCCACCAGACCCCCACCCATGTCTCCCACCACCCCCACCCCCCAGCAGTGCAGGGGCATCCTCCACCAGGCCCCCACCCATGTCTCCCACCACCCCCACCCCCCAGCAGTGCAGGGGCAGCCTCCACCAGGCCCCCACTCATGTCTCCCACCACCCCCACCCCCCAGCCACAAGGGGCAGCCTCCACCAGGCCCCCACCCATGTCTCCAACCACCCCCACCCCCCAGCACTGTGGGGCACCCTCCACCAGGCCCCCACCCATGTCTCCCACAACCCCCACGCACTGTGGGGCACCTGCCAGCAGGCCCCCACCCATGTCACCCACCACCCCCACCCCCCAGCAGTGCAGGGGCAGCCTCCACCAGGCCCCCATCCATGTCTCCCACCACCCCCACCCCCCAGCAGTGCAGGGGCAGCCTCCACCAGGCCCCCACTCATGTCTCCCACCACCCCCACCCCCCAGCAGTGCAGGGGCATCCTCCACCAGGCCCACACCCATGTCTCCCACCACCCCCACCCCCCAGCAGTGCAGGGGCAGCCTCCACCAGGCCCCCACTCATGTCTCCCACCACCCCCACCCCCCAGCAATGCAGGGGCATCCTCCACCAGGCCCACACCCATGTCTCCCACCACCCCCACCCCCCAGCCACCAGGGGCATCCTCCACCAGGCCCCCACCCATGTCTCCCACCACCCCCACCCCCCAGCAGTGCAGGGGCACCCTCCACCAGGCCCCCACCCATGTCTCCCACCACCCCCACGCACTGTGGGGCACCTGCCAGCAGGCCCCCACCCATGTCACCCACCACCCCCACCCCCCAGCAGTGCAGGGGCAGCCTCCACCAGGCCCACACTCATGTCCCCTATCACCCCCACCCCCCCCGCCACCAGGGGCACCCTCCACCAGGCCCCCACCCATGTCTCCCACCACCCCCACGCACTGTGGGGCACCTGCCAGCAGGCCCCCACCCATGTCACCCACCACCCCCACCCCCCCAGCAGTGCAGGGGCAGCCTCCACCAGGCCCACACCCATGTCTCCCACCACCCCCATCCCCCAGCAGTGCAGTGGCAGCAGGCAGTCAGGCAGCAGCAGGTGGGAGCGTGCTCGGGGCTCTGGGGGGCAGTAGTTCGGCCTTCCGGGCAGGAGCGTGGTATTCCGTGTGCGTACGCGTGGCCAGCTTGGTACGGAGTGATTTGGCACGTGAAAAGCCTGCACGTCAGCGTGAAAACCGAGGAAAGGCCCTCAGCGCGTAAGCGCGTCTGTGACGTGACCCGCACAGGTGTTTCCCACACAGCACGTGATGACAGAGCACACGTGGAAAGACTGCACGTCAGAGTGTAATCGTGTGTGATTGGTGGAAATGGCCCTACACGCACAAGTGACAAAGAGTGTGATTGGTGGAAATGGCCCTACACGCAGAAGTGACAAAGCGTGTAATTGGTGGAAATGGCCCTACACGCAGAAGTGACAAAGCATGTAATTGGTGGAAATGGCCCTAGCGCGTACACGCCGCGTAAGTGACGCTGGACGTGTGGGCCTGTATAAAAGGTACGTGTAGAACACGTTTTCCTTGTACGTGCTTTTCGTGGAGAGCGAGTGGGTGAATTCTGTACTTCTTGTCGTTTCACACGCGATTTACTTCACGGCGTTTCAAGTTCGTATTCCCTGTTACCTCTGACAGCTTTTTCTCTTTTTTCTCTTTTACTGGTTTACCTGGGCCTGTTCCCTCAAACAGTGTTCCCTTCTACTGTTGTCCTGTCTCCTCAGACAGCGTACAAATCTTCTTTTGGCGGGGGTGTTGCCAACCAAACGTGCTCCTTTTACACGCTCGTTTACCAGAAAGACGGTGAGTCACGCACGTATCTAACATCTGTGCTTGCCCCGTGTGTAGCCTACCCCTTCAGAGGTCATTCTAGGCTGCGTGTGACACGCATACGTTCATTCTTGTGTTACTGGGTGCCACAGCGTAGTGCAGGTTTTTCTTTCTGCACACGTGGTCTAGGAGGGGTTGCGTGCACATCATCTCCCTTTTTTGGGCCTCCTGTGTGTTGCGTGACCCGTCATCTTTCCCCAGGGGTTACATTCAGCCTTGCTAGAGCACTAGGGTACAATTACCATCTGGTACCCAACCCCTTTGACCCCCAATTGCCCAGGACAATAGTCTACATCCACTCCCATACGCACATTAACATCAGTGCCATGGCTGGGAGGCGAGGATTCCGTAAGGGTGGCAAAGGTGGAAGAGCCACAAGTGGTGCCCGTGGTGGATCCGGTAGGGGACGTGGTCGTAACTTGCAGGGTGAGCCTGTCCCCCCATGTGTGGAGGACCAGTCACGGGCACCCATAATCCCCCCCCCCGTTGAGGCTGATGTGGCTGACACCATCCATGCTCAGCCCTTGTTGGACCAGCCCATTGTGGCACCAGACCTGGCTGACTCCATGGCTGACTTCCAGGTCAGCAGGGCTACGACACGTGCGCTGGTGCACGTTGATGCCATCATGCCACGTGGATCTGGGGCAGCAAGGTCATCTGCTGCACCAAGGAGGCAGGGCGGAGAGGCTGCAGGGGCAGCTGCGGCTCCATCCACCCCAGCCCTCACACACCCAGCCAGGACAGTGTCGGTCCTAGTCCATGCTGCTGACATTCCCCCTGACACCATCACACTAGAGCCAATGCCTGCACCAACTCCCATGCTGAGTGTGCAATCCCACACTCCTGATACAGAGTCCACCAGGGCTCCTGCCCCTAGTGTCCAGAGCGGCGCAGGACACTCAGGATCACCACCACCTTCCAAGCGGAAGAGGAAGAGTGCTCGTCTGGCACAGGCTGATGCCCCAGACACGGCTACACAGTCCGGCCCGTCCAGGAAGCCCAGCTTCACGGATGACGAACTGAATGCACTTGTCGAGTATGTGTCCGGACACGACAACGAGATGGTCATTGTTGCAGGATCCAAGACCACACCTGCACAACGCCAGGCACACTGGCAGACCGTTGCGGACATCGTAAGTGCCCTTGGAATCGTGAGGCGCACAGCCAATGATTGCTATAAGCGCTGGAATGACCTAAAGCGCAGGGCAAAGAGTAAGCTGGCCTCAAGTCATGCCGCAACTCTAGTGACTGGAGGTGGGTCTCCAGTAGTAGACATGGAACTCACTCCACATGAGTCAGTCACTGGGACCTACGTCACGGAGGAACAGATCCAAGGCGTGGGAGATCTGGCTGATTACGAGGCATTGTCCGGTGAGTGCACATGCATGTGTGTGTCATCCATGTGCATGGTGTGTGTGTGAGGGCTTCTGTTTGTGTGCCAGGTGAGAGTGTGTGCGCCTAAGTGTATGGGTCAGCCATGTGCTTCATGCAATACTTCCTGCGCAGCTGCATTTGGCCATAGCAGTATCCCTTCTGCCAACAGTAGACATCTAGCCCAACTGCACGCCAGTTGCCCTTGAAGTGTCACCTTGCCACAACATTGTTGCTTATTTTTCACTGTTCATTCAGTCAGATTGTTTGCATTCCCCCACTTTTACTAGCCATGTCGCTGTCCACTAGTCACATGTCTGACATGGCTATGGTAAAGTGGAGTGACTTTGTTACCTGGATATCATTTGTACACACATGTCCCTGTGCAATTGGACCATTTCAGACTGGCAGCTCCAGGTGAAAAATCTGACCTGTTAGAATTAGAAAAGCAATTACATGCGGGAACTGGACTGAATGAATAGGTGCTGCCCTCCTCTCCATCTTCACTCAATAGCAATGGTACATGCCATCTGTGTGATGGCATGTGTGTTTCACCTGGAAATCACAGGCCAATGTGTGATGCCACTGCCAGGCAGCATGCAGAAAATGTGTTCATTTTCCATCTTGGTGTCATCAGTGTGTGCCATTTGCCTGCACTTCATACGCAGTGAGGGTGCATGCATGGGAGGGTTTTAGTCATGTGGGACATGTGTCAATCAAGTACTGGTTCTCTTGCTTCTCAGCCCTCATTGTGTGCCATGGTGCTAATGCCTGTTTCCATTTCTTTGTTTTTATGTCTTTGCAGGAGAAGACGCACCTGATACTGCTGGGGTTGTGGAGATGGTGCAGACCCAGGAGGGGTCCGAGGGCCAACCAACCACCAGTGAGGGACGTGGTGTGGTGGTGGGGGAGAACCCACAAGTGCTGCAGGTCGTGCTCTCAAGGGGTGTCTCTGGCTGCACCTCCCCCGAGCTGTACTCAGGTGTTGATTCGGATGAGACCTACGTGCCGTCGCAGGTGAGTGTTCCAGGGAGGGATTCTGTTCTGTCTCACCCACCTGCACCAGGGTCAGAACCCTCCATGGGGATGTCAGTGTTGGCAGCTACGCCTTTGGTGGTTACGGATGCAGGGTCACACTCTGCGACATCTGATCCTGTTCCTGGGCCAGCAGATCAGAGGGGGAATGCAGTCCTGCAGCCTCAGGCAGTGCCGGCACAGCAAGGCGCAGTTCGCCTTGCCCCAGACAGGTGTGGTGCCTGCCGACGTGGTGGCCGTACACCACCTGGCAATACCGCATGGGAGCAATCCATTTACGGTATGGCAACCCAACAGGCTGCATCATCCGAGATGATGGCTCAGGCCATGGATAGGGTGGCCACTTCCATTGTCCCCCCAGAAAGGCTGATGGAGCGACTAGAGCAGGCAACCGACTCCATCTGCCAGTCACACAGGGAGGACATGTTGGGGTCCAACAGGGACAGGCGGGCGGCACTGGCGACTCTGCAGGAGGCCATCTCCATTGAGTCCCAGGGCCACAGGGAAGCCCTGAGGCAGGAGCTCCTTCACCTCAGGACGACTCTTGTTGAGCTTGAGGCTTCAACACACCAAAGGACAGAACAGCAGCTGGAGCGTCTCACCCGTACGCTCTCAGCTGAGATGCAGGCAACGAGGGCGGAGGTCCGGGCATCCCGTGAGTTGTTGCATGGGGACCTCCGCACACTCATCCTCCAGAACCAGACCTACTACACCCGCATGCTTGCAGCCATGGAGGAGCAGACTAGGGCCTTGCGTGGGCTGCCTCCCATAGTGCAACCACCTCCGGATGCAGCTGCACAGGGTGATAATAGCGACAGCAGTGATACTTCCACAACAGGGTAGCCGTGTGGGCCATGAGCCCATGGAGGTGTTTTATTTTCCCAGGATCCACGCAGGTGGGTTCTGGTGTGCATCCTGTCCTCGGACCTCCTGGGTGGCCTCCCCAACCCCCCCGGGCCCATCAATGGCCATTTCTGATTGTTTCTTATTTTTATTTTTATTTTTATTTATTTTATTCCCTATTTTTTTGGGACGATCTGTTGGCTTCCGTGGTTCCTGTGGGCATACGCTGCATTGTGGCTGGGCACATGCAGGCTTGTAATGTATTTGGTTCAGATGCTTGGGTTTGAGTCACACACACCCCTCCTGCTTCCCGTTTCCATGGGCTTGCAAAGGGTGTGCCCAAGTGACAGTGAATTACACAGTGACGTTGGACTCCCATGAGCTGTGTGGGCAGTCTGTAGTCAATACTGTGTATACATTCCTAGTGCATATTGCTGTTGTGTTGTACACTGCATGTTGCATTGATGTGTAACTCATCTTCTGTGTCTACCTCCCAATTTGCAGGTCCCTTCCTCATGTCTACACAAGGACCTCTAGTCTGGAGATGGGGTCCATGTTGGCAGCAGTGCACCTACAACTCTACATGGCGCCAACACTGCACAGTTGGTGGTGGTGGGAGTGCAGGCATTTCCAGGTGGTGAGACTACTAATATGTAAAATTTGTGATGTCATGTTAATGGTAGTACGTGCTCAAGTATGTTGTTGGTCCGGCATTGCTGTGAGCATTTCAGGTGTTGCAGGTTTCTAATAGGGACACTGTACATAGTGACACTAGTGTCATGTTCTGGGGATTACTTTGTTTACCTGCAAATAGCATGACATGGCACGGTGTGTCGTGTGGCGGTGCTGGGGTTGGGTTGGCTGACATGGCACTGTCCTCTTGTTGCATTTTGCAAGTGGGTATTCTTTTTAGCTGCTTGAATATGTAACTCCACAAAACTGCATTGGTGGTGTCTGTGTGGGTAGGGATGCACACATTGTGACACTTCCAGGTGAACAATCTCAGGCTGATATGGTATTCACGGTTCATTCTCCAGACATTCAGGATCAGTGTCAGGTTGAGTCATCATTGATTGTCAGATGGAATGTGCCAGGGCAGTGTGCACTCCACAGGGGTGTGATTTCTATGTGAAGTAATTAGCCACTAGCTGTGTACGGGCTGCCTCCCCACGTGCCCTTTCCCCTCCCATGCGCAGCGGCTGTGCATGTGGTTGGGGATGTGGGGCCACCACCATGTCCACGGCCAGGCCCTGGCGTGTTGCAACGTTGTGCAGGACACATGCTGCCACTATGATCCTGCACACTACTGGGGGAGCGTATAACAGCTGGCCGCCAGAACGGTCAAGGGAGCGAAAGCGTGACTTTAGCACTCCGAATGTGCGCTCCACTATGCCCCGGGTCGTAATGTGGGCTGTGTTATATCTTACCTCGGGTGGCGTGGTGGGGTTCCGAATTGGCGTCATCATGTGGGGGCTGAGAGGGTAGGCACTGTCCCCTGTGGAGGTGGTGATTGGTATCATTGGTGGGGTTGTGACCTTGCTCAGTATCCAACATGCATGCATGTGCAGTGGCATACATACTCACCAAGCAGCCATGTATCGCCATGCCGCCCAGCTTCTAGGTCCCGGCTTAGGGTGGACATTCGGTAAATGAAGCTGTCGTGGGTGGACCCGGGATAGTTGGCATATACTGAGGTGATGATTCCCTTGGCATTACATGCTACCTGCACGTTGATGGAATGCCAGTGCTTGCGGTTCCTATAGATGTGCTCAGATGCCCTGGGGGGACGTAGAGCCACATGGGTGCAGTCGATGGCACCTAGCACTTTGGGGAATCGTGCCACACCGTAAAAATCCAGGGCGGCAGCATGCCTTTCTGCAGGGGTCCTGGGCAGGTATATGTCCCTGCGGACTGATGGGCGTGCAGTGATGATGTTCAAGACCTGGTGTAGGCAGCGTGACTGGGTGGCCTGTGACACCCCACCCACTATGGCACTTGTCCGCTGAAATGATCCAGTGGCTAAGAAGTGCAGTACATTGAGGACCTTCTCCAGGGGGCTGAGTGCTTGGGAGCACAGGGTGGGTGATGTGAGGTCATCCTCCCACTCACTCACCAGGTCCAGTATGATGTGTGGTGGAAACCTGTACCTCCCATACACCTGGTCATCAGGCATCCCGAAAAGGTTGGTTCTGGGTGTGAATATTCTGGCCCTGACTATCCTCCTCCTCCTCCTTTGGTAGCCCACTGCCACTGCTGCTAGGAACGGTATGTTCATCCTGGCGTCTGAGCTTGTTATTGTCAAAGTGCGCAAATTTATGCTTTGCGCGTGTTCTAGGCGAGCGTGTGACCCGCGCACCCCTGGAATCCAGTTCCCAGTCCAATAGCGTGTGGAAATTCCCACGCACCACGGGATACAGGTGCGCTGACGTACTTGCGTGTGTAAGTGCCCGCGCACCCATGAAATACACGTACATAGGCCAATAGCGTGTACGCGCACTTTTGTCCAATTACACGCTGACGTGCAGTATTTCCACGTGTGCTCCGTCATCACGTGCTGAGTGGGGAACACCCGTGCGGGTCACGTCACAGACGCGCTTACGCGCTGAGGGACTCTGGTCCAATAGAATCGCGTATGCGTGCTGACGCGCTTACGCGCTAAGGGCCTTTCCTCGGATTTCACGCTGACGTGCAGGATTTTCACGTGCCAAATCACTCCGTATCAAGCTGGCCACGCGAAAACACACATAAGACCACGCTCCTGCCCAGAAGGCCGAGTTACTGCCCCCCCAGTGCCCCGAGCAGCCTCCCACGTGCCATCTGCTGCTGCCTGCCTGCCTGCCTGCCTGCTGCCACCGTGCCCTGCCATTTGGTGCCTGCACATCAGCCATCTGCAGGGGTCCAGTTGCTGTGTCCACCCCTGCTGGAACTGAAGACTCCCGACTGGGATAACATCGCTCCACAGCCCAGCCCCAGGACCCAGTTGCCCACCCACACCTGCCTCTGGGGTTGCCATGTCGGGCACTTCCACATCTGGCACCAGTGGCAACCCCAGGCCAGAGGGGCAGAGGGGCACCAGCTTCACAGCCACCGAAGTTGGGGTCCTGGTGGAGCATGTCCTGGGGCAGTATGATGCCCTCTTTGGATCGTCCCGCGCCAGCAAGGAAGGGCGGGAGAGGATCTGGGCCGACTGTGTGGTTGCCATCAACGCGGAGGGGGTGGCAACCCGCAACGTCCTGAAGATCAAGAAGCGCTGGGAGGACTTGAGGTCCAGGACCCTTGTGAAGGCCCGGCGCCTCGTGGAGGGGGGCCAGGGCCGCATGAGTTCCATCCAGATGAGGGTCCTGGAACGCGTACGCCCAGCGCTCCACGCCCAGATCCTTGAGAGGGAGGCCCGTCTGGAGTTGAGCGGTAAGTGTCCAAGCATTATTGTGTGAGACAGGGCATGTTGCGGTGTGCTGGTTCTATGATACTTTCCTGTATGTGTGCCATAGGCCATGTATGCATGTATGTGTGCAGGGACATCATAGTAATGCATGTGCGACCAGTGATGTGTGACCCACATGGTTGTTGCATGTGTTCAAATGTCGCATGGGGAGCCCTATGCAGATCTTGAACATGAGAGCATGCCAGTCTCTGTACCTGGACATGGGTGGGGGTGAGGGATGGGTGCTGATGCCAGGTACATATATGGTAGCCATGTCTGTGTGCCTGACCTGCGTGTCTGTGACTTGTGCATGCCATGGATGCATGACACATGTGTGTGACAATGCACAGATTCAGTGAAGCAGCCAAATTACCCTTGTATCCGCTGTGTTTGGTGTGTTTGGGGCCAGATGGATGTGACTGAGGTGAAGTGTGTGCATGTGATCGGCATGAGCCATGATGCATGTGAGTTCCATATCATTGAATGTTTCAAGAGTCCATTGGACATGCATGGAAATGTCCATGGCATGCACCATGCCTGTTACTGTGTGTGTTTTGCCAGGACTGACCCATGTGTTGTGGAGGGACATGATGGAAGTGTACTTTGACAGTGGTGCTCATCTGCTATTGCTTCCTGTCTAGGGGACCATTGTACAGTACCCTGATGCTTGTGTTCTTTGTCTCCCTCTACGCAGCGGCTAGTGAAGAAGAGGGCGGAGACGGCGCTGTGGAGCAAGGCGGCGGGGATGCCCCCACGGCTGCAGCGGAAGGGGTGGGTGAGCCCCCACAGGGGCCTGCTACGGTGGGAGACGGTGAGGAGCCATCCAGGTTGGTGGTTTGCACAGAGGAGGAGGAGGCCGCCACTGGGGCACACATGGGGCCTGGTGGGGGCATCCCTGCTGGTGCAAGTGGTGCAGTCCAGGGCCAGGGGCAGGAGGCAGCACAGGTCACCGTGGAGGGGCCTGTGCATGTCGCTGTCCCTGACCCTGTGAGTGCACCACCATGCACCAGCAGGGATGCCCCGTCCCAGGCCCGTCCGCAGGTAGAGGCGATGTCCATGTCACCTGACTCCCCTCCACCTGCGGACGTGGGAACCCCTGGCCGTGCGGAGAAGGTCCTGATTGGGGTCGCGATGCGCACGGTTGTGATTCGTGATGCCGTGCATGCTTCCCGGGAGGAGCATGCACGTCATCACGAAGTGCACCGTGCCGACGTGGCCCAATTGGGATCGGCCATGTTCGGGGGTTTGCTGCATGTGTTGGCGAATCTGGCTGCCCTCTCCTCCTCTGTGCAGGCTATACACCAGTCATTCTCCTTGCCTTCTTCCGGCCCAGATGCCACCAGGGCCCCCTGTGGACCTGCCCCGACCAATGCAGCCAGCTCGGTGGGGATCCCATCCCTGCCACAGTTGGGAGTCGGAGGTCCAGCAGGGGTGGACAACACAGCAACTGGACCCCAGCAGATGGAAGATGTGACAGCATCATCGGGCAGGGCACGTGCACGACGGCGTCGGTGGTTTCCATCAGCCTGGATGCCGTCGTGCTGGCAGAGGCAGTGGCGTCGGAGGCAGCAGCAGGCTCGACGTGGGAGGCATCATGGCTCGGGGCCATCAAGATCAGAGGGGCAGGCATCGGCCGGAGGGCAGGGCAACCCTGGGATGGTGGTGTCTTCCGTGTGGGAGCAGTTGGTCCAGCGGATAGGTGCGGAGCGGCAGCGGGCGGAAGAGGAGCGGCTCACCATGGTCAGGGCGGAGTTCTCCATGCGTCGGGCGTTGAGGCGGGCTGAGTGCCTCGAGGAAGCTCGCAGGGAGTTTGAGCTGAACATGGGGTTATCCCTGCGAGACCTCGGGGCCAGGACAGAGTCCCGCCTCCAGGACATCGACATGGAGTTCGATGATGCCCTGGCCAGTAACATCACCGAGTGAGCCGCAGGACTTGCCCGCTGCCTTTGTATATAGTTATTTAGTTAGTTAGTGTTAGGTTTCCTTTCTTTATTTTTATTTTTTTGGACCGCTCGGACAATGGCCACTTTTTTGTATATATTTTTTTCATTAGGTAGTAGTAGGTTTCATTTATGGTGTTGGGCTCATGGACCCTGGAACATTCGTGTATATAGTTTGCTTTTTGAAGAAACATTTTTTTTATTGATTATTGTGTTCACCTTGAGGAAATGGTTTTTCATTATTTTCCTTACACATGACATTGCTTTGGACGACATTTGTTTTTGGATTACTTTGTTTTTTTTATTTTTACATTTGTTCTCGGACATGGACCATTTATTTAGTTATCCCCATTGTTGTATGTTTGATTTGTTTACTTATTTTTCATCTTTAATACATGTTTTTTTAACTTTCACTTGTGGTATTTTCTCATTGGTTCCAACATGTCACGATATGGGTTTTGACATTCACTTACACCCTTTGTGTATGTGTGTGTGACGGACATGTGTTCATTTACATACTTGCCATTGGGGTTGTATCATGTAATTGCATTCACTATGTGGGTGGATGCAATCCTTGCCTGGGTGTTTGTGCTGGGTATGCTGCCCATTACTGCCATGATTGAGTATCGTCAGGACCTGGGGGCAGGGGGACATGTGTGGGGGCCTGGTGGAGGGTGCCCCTGGTGACTGGGGGGTGTGGGGGTGGTGGGAGACATGAGTGGGGGCCTGGTGGAGGCTGCCCCTGCACTGCTGGGGGGTGGGGGTGGTGGGAGACATGAGTGGGGGCCTGGTGGAGGGTGCCCCTGGTGACTGGGGGGGGTGGGGGTGGTGGGAGACATGAGTGGGGGCCTGGTGGAGGGTGCCCCTGGTGACTGGGGGGGTGGGGGTGGTGGGAGACATGGATGGGGGCCTGGTGGAGGGTGCCCCTGGGGGCTGGGGGTGGGGGTGATAGGGGACATGGGTGGGTGCCTGGTGGAGGGTGCCCCTGCACTGCTGGGGGGTGGGGGTGGTGGGAGACATGAGTGGGGGCCTGGTGGAGGGTGCCCCTGGTGACTGGGGGGGTGGGGGTGGTGGGAGACATGAGTGGGGGCCTGGTGGAGGGTGCCCCTGGTGACTGGGGGGGGTGGAGGTGGTGGGAGACATGAGTGGGGGCCTGGTGGAGGGTGCCCATGGTGGCAGGGGGGTGGGGGTGGTGGGAGACATGGGTGGGGGCCTGGTGGGGGCTGCCCCTGCACTGCTGGGGGGTGGTGGGAGACATGAGTGGGGGCCTGGTGGAGGATGCCCATGGTGGCAGGGGGGTGGGGGTGGTGGGAGACATGAGTGGGGGCCTGGTGGAGGGTGCCCCTGCACTGCTGGGGGGTGGGGGTGGTGGGAGACATGAGTGGGGGCCTGGTGGAGGGTGCCCCTGGTGACTGGGGGGGTGGGGGTGGTGGGAGACATGAGTGGGGGCCTGGTGGGGGCTGCCCCTGCACTGCTGGGGGGTGGTGGTGGTGGGAGACATGAGTGGGGGCCTGGTGGGGGCTGCCCCTGCACTGCTGGGGGGTGGGGGTGGTGGGAGACATGAGTGGGGGCCTGGTGGAGGGTGCCCATGGTGGCAGGGGGGTGGGGGTGGTGGGAGACATGGGTGGGGGCCTGGTGGAGGGTGCCCCTGCACTGCTGGGGGGTGGGGGTGGTGGGAGACATGAGTGGGGGCCTGGTGGAGGGTGCCCCTGGTGACTGGGGGGGTGGGGGCAGTGGGAGACATGAGTGGGGGCCTGGTGGAGGGTGCCCCTGGTGACTGGGGGGGTGGGGGTGGTGGGAGACATGAGTGGGGGCCTGGTGGAGGCTGCCCCTGCACTGCTGGGGGGTGGGGGTGGTGGGAGACATGAGTGGGGGCCTGGTGGAGGGTGGCCCTGGTGACTGGGGGGATGGGGGTGGTGGGAGACATGAGTGGGGGCCTGGTGGAGGGTGCCCCTGGTTACTGGGGGGTGGGGGTGGTGGGAGACATGAGTGGGGGCCTGGTGGAGCGTGCCCCTGGTGACTGGGGGGGTGGGGGTGGTGGGAGACATGGATGGGGGCCTGGTGGAGGGTGCCCCTGGTGGCTGGGGGGTGGGGGTGATAGGGGACATGGGTGGGTGCCTGGTGGAGGGTGCCCCTGCACTGCTGGGGGGTGGGGGTGGTGGGAGACATGAGTGGGGGCCTGGTGGAGGGTGCCCCTGGTGACTGGGGGGGTGGGGGTGGTGGGAGACATGAGTGGGGGCCTGGTGGAGGGTGCCCCTGGTGACTGGGGGGGGTGGGGTGGTGGGAGACATGAGTGGGGGCCTGGTGGAGGGTGCCCATGGTGGCTGGGGGGTGGGGGTGGTGGGAGACATGAGTGGGGGCCTGGTGGAGGGTGCCCCTGCACTGCTGGGGGGTGGGGGTGGAGGGAGACATGAGTGGGGGCCTGGTGGAGGGTGCCCCTGGTGACTGGGGGGTCGGGGGTGGTGGGAGACATGAGTGGGGGCCTGGTGGAGGGTGCCCATGGTGGCAGGGGGGTGGGGGTGGTGGGAGACATGAGTGGGGGCCTGGTGGAGGGTGCCCCTGCACTGCTGGGGGGTGGGGGTGGTGGGAGACATGAGTGGGGGCCTGGTGGAGGGTGCCCCTGGTGACTGGGGGGGTGGGGGTGGTGGGAGACATGAGTGGGGGCCTGGTGGGGGCTGCCCCTGCACTGCTGGGGGGTGGTGGTGGTGGGAGACATGAGTGGGGGCCTGGTGGAGGGTGCCCATGGTGGCAGGGGGGTGGGGGTGGTGAGAGACATGAGTGGGGGCCTGGTGGGGGCTGCCCCTGCACTGCTGGGGGGTGGGGGTGGTGGGAGACATGAGTGGGGGCCTGGTGGAGGGTGCCCATGGTGGCAGGGGGGTGTGGGTGGTGGGAGACATGGGTGGGGGCCTGGTGGGGGCTGCCCCTGCACTGCTGGGGGGTGGGGGTGGTGGGAGACATGAGTGGGGGCCTGGTGGAGGGTGCCATGGTGGCAGGGGGGTGAGGGTGGTGGGAGACATGGGTGGGGGCCTGGTGGAGGGTGCCCCTGCACTGCTGGGGGGTGGGGGTGGTGGGAGACATGAGTGGGGGCCTGGTGGAGGGTGCCCCTGGTGACTGGGGGGGTGGGGGTGGTGGGAGACATGAGTTGGGGCCTGGTGGAGGGTGCCCCTGGTGACTGGGGGGGTGGGGGTGGTGGGAGACATGGGTGGGGGCCTGGTGGAGGGTGCCCCTGCACTGCTGGGGGGTGGGGGTGGGGGGAGACATGAGTGGGGGCCTGGTGGAGGGTGCCCCTGGTGACTGGGGGGGTGGGGGTGGTGGGAGACATGAGTGGGGGCCTGGTGGAGGGTGCCCATGGTGACTGGGGGGGTGGGGGTGGTGGGAGACATGAGTGGGGGCCTGGTGGAGGGTGCCCATGGTGGCAGGGGGGTGGGGGTGTTGGCGAGACATGAGCGGGGGCCTGGTGGACGGTGCCCCCGGTGACTTGGGGGGTTGGGGTGGTGGGAGACATGGGTGGGGGCCTGGTGGAGGGTGCCCCTGGTGACTGTGGGGTGGGGGTGGTGGGAGACATGATTGGGGGCCTGGTGGAGGGTGCCCCTGGTGACTGGGGGGGTGGGGGTGGTGGGAGACATGGATGGGGGCCTGGTGGCTGGGGGGTGGGGGTCATAGGGGACATGGGTGGGTGCCTGGTGGAGGGTACCCCTGCACTGCTGGGGGGTGGGGGTGGTGGGAGACATGAGTGGGGGCCTGGTGGAGGGTGCCCCTGGTGACTGGGGGGGTGGGGGTGGTGGGAGACATGAGTGGGGGCCTGGTGGAGGGTGCCCCTGGTGACTGGGGGGGTGGGGGTGGTGGGAGACATGAGTGGGGGCCTGGTGGAGGGTGCCCATGGTGGCAGGGGGGTGGGGGTGGTGGGAGACATGAGTGGGGGCCAGGTGGAGGGTGCCCCTGCACTGCTGGGGGGTGGGGGTGGTGGGAGACATGAGTGGGGGCCTGGTGGAGGGTGCCCCTGGTGACTGGGCGGGTGGGGGTGGTGGGAGACATGAGTGGGGGCCTGGTGGAGGGTGCCCATGGTGGCAGGGGGGTGGGGGTGGTGGGAGACATGAGTGGGGGCCTGGTGGAGGGTGCCCCTGCACTGCTGGGGGGTGGGGGTGGTGGGAGACATGAGTGGGGGCCTGGTGGAGGGTGCCCCTGGTGACTGGGGGGGTGGGGGTGGTGGGAGACATGAGTGGGGGCCTGGTGGGGGCTGCCCCTGCACTGCTGGGGGGTGGTGGTGGTGGGAGACATGAGTGGGGGCCTGGTGGAGGGTGCCCATGGTGGCAGGGGGGTGGGGGTGGTGGGAGACATGAGTGGGGGCCTGGTGGGGGCTGCCCCTGCACTGCTGGGGGGTGGGGGTGGTGGGAGACATAAGTGGGGCCTGGTGGAGGGTGCCCATGGTGGCAGGGGGGTGGGGGTGGTGGGAGACATGAGTGGAGGCCTGGTGGAGGCTGCCCCTGGATGGTGGGGGGTGGGGGTGGTGGGAGACATGAGTGGGGGCCTTGTGGAGGGTGCCCCTGGTGACTGGGGGGGTGGGGGTGGTGGGAGACATGAGTGGGGGCCTGGTGGGGGCTGTCCCTGCACTGCTGGGGGGTGCTTGTGGTGGGAGACATGAGTGGGGGCCTGGTGGAGGGTGCCCATGGTGGCAGGGGGGTGGGGGTGGTGGGAGACATGAGTGGGGGCCTGGTGGAGGGTGCCCCTGCACTGCTGGGGGGTGGGGGTGGTGGGAGACATGAGTGGGGGCCTGGTGGAGGGTGCCCCTGGTGACTGGGGGGGTGGGGGTGGTGGGAGACATGAGTGGGGGCCTGGTGGGGGCTGCCCCTGCACTGCTGGGGGGTGGTGGTGGTGGGAGACATGAGTGGGGGCCTGGTGGAGGGTGCCCATGGTGGCAGGGGGGTGGGGGTGGTGGGAGACATGAGTGGGGGCCTGGTGGAGGGTGCCCCTGGTGACTGGGGGGGTGGGGGTGGTGGGAGACATGAGTGGGGGCCTGGTGGAGGGTGCCCCTGGTGACTGGGGGGGTGGGGGTGGTGGGAGACATGAGTGGGGGCCTGGTGGGGGCTGCCCCTGCACTGCTGGGGGGTGGTGGTGGTGGGAGACATGAGTGGGGGCCTGGTGGAGGGTGCCCATGGTGGCAGGGGGGTGGGGGTGGTGGGAGACATGAGTGGGGGCCTGGTGGGGGCTGCCCCTGCACTGCTGGGGGGTGGGGGTGGTGGGAGACATGAGTGGGGGCCTGGTGGAGGGTGCCCGTGGTGGCAGGGGGGTGGGGGTGGTGGGAGACATGGGCGGGGGCCTGGTGGGGGCTGCCCCTGCACTGCTGGGGGGTGGGGGTGGTGGGAGACATGAGTGGGGGCCTGGTGGAGGGTGCCCCTGGATGGTGGGGGGTGGGGGTGGTGGGAGACATGAGCAGGTGTGCAGGGTAGTCCCCTGTTTTGTGGGCTGCCTGCAGGGGCCGTGGAGGGTGTACAGGGAACACCTGTGAGGACCCACCCAGCCTAATCGCGTGTGTAACTTCCCACGCACTCCTGTAATACACGTACCAAGCCAAATCGCGTGTGATAATTCCCGCGCACCCCTGAAATACACGCGCCCAGGCTATTCGCGTGTGGAAATTCCCGCGCACCCCTGAAATACACGTACCCTGCTGAAATCGCGTGTTAAACTTCTCGCGCACCCCTGAAATACACGCGCCCAGGCTATTCGCGTGTGGAACTTCCCGCGCACCCCTGAAATACACGCGCACAGGCTATTCGCGTGTGGAACTTCCCGCGCACCCCTGAAATACACGCGCCCAGGCTATTTGCGTGTGGAACTTCCCGCGCACCGCTGAAATACACGCGCCCAGGCTATTCGCGTGTGGAACTTCCCGCGCACCCCTGAAATACACGTACCCTGCTGTAATCGCGTGTGGGACTTCCCGCGCACCCCTGAAATACACGCGCCCAGGCTATTCGCGTGTGGAACTTCCCGCGCACCCCTGAAATACACGCGCCCAGGCTATTCGCGTGTGGAACTTCCCGCGCACCCCTGAAATACACGTACCCTGCTGTAATCGCGTGTGGAACTTCCCGCGCACCCCTGAAATACACGCGCCCAGGCTATTCGCGTGTGTAACTTCCCACGCACCCCTGAAATACACGAGCCCAGGCTATTCGCGTGTGGAACTTCCCGCGCACCCCTGAAAAACACGCGCCCAGGCTATTCGCGTGTGGAACTTCCCGCGCACCCCTGAAATACACGCGCCCTGCTGTAATCGCATGTGGGACTTCCCGCGCACCCCTGAAATACACGTACCCTGATGGAATCGCATGTGGGACTTCCCGCGCACCCCTGAAATACACGTACCCTGATGGAATCGCATGTGGAACTTCCCGCGCACCCCTGAAATACACGCGCCCTGCTGTAATCGCGTGTGGGACTTCCCGCGCACCCCTGAAATACACGTACCCTGATGGAATCGCGTGTGGGACTTCCCGCGCACCCCTGAAATACACGTACCCTGATGGAATCGCGTGTGGAACTTCCCGCGCACCCCTGAAATACACGCGCCCTGCTGTAATCGCGTGTGGGACTTCCCGCGCACCCCTGAAATACACGTACCCTGATGGAATCACGTGTGGGACTTCCCGCGCACCCCTGAAATACACGTACCCTGATGGAATCGCGTGTGGAACTTCCCGCGCACCCCTGAAATACACCTACCCGGCCAAATCGCGTGTGAGACTTCCCGCGCACCAAGGTATACACGCACACGTATTTTTTGTCAGCGTGTCCGTGTTTGTGGGTACCCCTTTGCACGTCATTTGTCCTGGAGGGCCACAGTATAGGACATTCATCATGGCAGTATATGGGTGCTATTTGTTGGCGCACCTTTTGGCGCACATTTCTGACGGCCGCAGAGACGCTACCGCCTGCTTTCTTGTGGCGGTCGTGTTTGTGCCTGTGCGCTGGTTTGAGCGTGCGCTTTTTTGCCCTATTCTATTCCATGAATACGTGTTGTAGGCGAGCGTGTGGGCGTTCCGCGCACTTGTGCCCTGTACTTCCCCCGTGACGCCCACGTTTTTGCAAGTTGTTCCCGATTCCGAGTGTTACGCCAGTGTTCCGCCTACTTTTGTTGCGTGCGCCGCGCTATGTGCGAATTTCGCTGTGGCCTGTGCGATTTTCGCTGTGACCTGGCGCACGCTGTTAGATGGCCTGTGCACCAACGTGCGCGGCGCACTTTTTATCGCACATCCGCTGGTTTTCTCGCGCACGGACTTCCATGAATCGACGTGCGCTGCTTTTCGTGCGATTTTCGCACTTGCACTGCGTTTTTCGCTATTCCACTGCGATACGCACGTTTTTGCCCACTTGCGCCGCGCTAATTATTCCATGAATCGGCCTGTTAAGCTCTCCAAAATTGGCGGCAACAGTTTTCCTGTACAAGCGGCCAAAATGTTGAACTCTTTACCCCACGAGTTTAGAGCAGACCAAACCTATACACACCTCAGAAAGAATGGCATTAAGTGGCTCAATTCAACTGACTACTGACATCCACTATAGTATGCACCAAGGGCCCCCGCTGACGCCCTCTTTGGCCAGTGTCCAAAGAACACAATCTGGCTCAAACTTGTACATTTGCTGCTTTATTGTGACAACCTGACCTTTGTCTTATCCATTTGTAACATGTTGTAACTTACCTTTGTGCTGTAAATATATTTTATATTGTACTTGATTGCAACCATTCTGCAACCTTGTAAGCTTTGCACCTTCTTATTGCTGCGCCCTCTTACCCACGGGTCTGGTGCGCATTAGAAATAAATAAGCAAACAAACTACTCTCACACAACTTGCAACCAGTTATCCAAACTATCTCTCCCAGTTCCCCCCTCACTATGGGCTTTCATTTTCTTACTTCCATCTGGGACATTTTCCCACCCAGTCTCCTTTACACCCCCAACACCTCTGTCCTTATCACACCTCTACATCCCAGAATGCCTCTTATCCCTTTCAGCCCTCTGTGCACCTTTCTCTTTGATCTCTGCAATCTATTCTCACCTTTGCATCTGTTCTACTCTCACCTTTCTCTCTCCCAGTCGGTCCCTCCTCCCACTTGTATCTTTCCAGGTCTTTTATCTGTTTCCCTCTGATCCCATCTCACACATTTTCGACTCTCTTGTGCCTTCCTCTCTTCTTCAGTTTTACACCTCCATCTCTCCCTGTTTCTCACTCACCCCCTTTATCCCCTCATGCTCTCACCATATTCTCTTAGTTTTCCTTACTCCGCTACCCCATCTCTCCCTTGATTTTCTTTCTTCCATTTAATCTACCAACCCATTGCTGATTCCATATCTCCTTGTTTTCTTCTATACCACTCCTTCCACCTGCCTTGTACCCTCCTTGCTGTATATATGCCCTTCCTTTCATTTCTCCCCTTTTCATGATCTACTGCTTGCTCTTTTCTGGTTCACCTCTACTGGACTTTTTTATATTCTGCTAGCTATATTTTCCTCTTTCCATCTTAATTAATGTTCCTTTATTCCACTATTCAATACTTGTGATTCACACTTTCCTTTGCTGTGATCCATGTCTCTTGCTTGCTTTCTTATGCAACACTGTATCTTTCCACCCCTTTTCTGTCTTTATGTTCCCTTTAGTTTTACTTAATGCGTGCATTCTTCTGCACTTTCCTTCTATGTTCTCTGCTTTCTGTCCATTCATTCCTGTTTTATTTCCTTTTGCCTTCTTTCTTCCGGTACTTACTGAATCCTACCTTTCTTTCCCTCTTTCACACACTAGCCTCCTCCTGCACGTCAACCACCCCTCCCCCAATGATCCTTTCATTCTGATTTTCTCTTAAATCCTATCTTTCTTTCCTTCTTTCCCTCACTAGCCTCCTCCTGCACTTCAACCATCCCTTCATCAATGCTCCTTTCACTCTGCTTTTCTCTTAAGTCCTATCTTTCTTCCCTCGTTCCCTCACTAGCCTTCTCCTGCATTTCAACCACCCCTTCCCCAAGGCTCCTTTAACTCTGCTCTTCTCTTAAAGGGATAGTGCGCTTAAAAATAGTATTGTCCCGATCGTTTGGGCATGTGATTTTCAGCATACAGTGATCGATCGTAAAAAACTTTCCTATGCATCTAAGCTTGGTTTTCCTCACTTTTACACATGCAAAAACAAGGAGTTTGGCACGGCCTTCTTGTGCTAATCTTATCCATTGCCGCATCGCACTAAGGTCGAGTGCCCCTGCAGCACTAAATCACATCCCCCACCCCTGAAGCTGACATCACTATTCCAAACAGTACACTCCACCTATTTTCATGACGTGAGTGGGCAGCGTAGCCAAACGCGCCCAGTCATCACCCACGTAATAACTTCAGTTGACGCAGAACACGGAAGATCAACACACTCTCACAGCGCGTCCCAAATCGAATTTGCTACCAATAATTTTACAGAAAACTATCATTAATCAGCAATTTCGCAAGTGCTTTTATTTATCAAAGAACACTCCAAAAACCACATTGAGATCCACTGATTGCGATGCATCACCAATAGATGTGTGTCCTTAGGCTCGAGTGGCAAAAGTTTAAAATGATGTGCATGGTGTTCCTTTTGGGAGAAGATGTGGATTCGACACATCAGATTCTTGCGACACCGTAAACGAGGACAGGTTGCTCCTTATCGCTGGTACTGCCAAAGGGCATATCGATCATGGTCTATCGTCCCACAGGATGGTGATCCTGAACGATGCAGTTAGGCGTATCTGCCATTGCTGGTTGAAAAAGCCATCCCACGGCAGCTGGATCCTGTGGCATTCCCAGAACGGTACAATATACCTGTGTAGATAAAAGAATAAAAATATATTTTAGCATTCATTCTTTATACTAATTTATGTTTTAATTCTGCACAGGATGAAACAAAATAACGAACACAACCCACACACAGTGAACACACACAGACAATGTGGGGGACTATTTTGGACTATGATGTGGATGAAAGGTTAACACTGAGAAGTCGGGATAGCTTCCAAAGGTATGGATAACATGACTCAGAAATGGGACAACAGACATATGGCGTTGTAACGGAACTGGGAATATTATCTATAGAAAAGCAAACCAATTACCCTTGCAAAATGTACTGACCCCAGCCCTTTCAATAATGCAACCTTGATTGCACACCCTGACATTTTATGGGACGAAGTGGTTTAGATATCACTAGTCTGCATACAGGTTGTGCTTTTGTCTCATCTATGAGTAATCGTCACAATATGCTCCAACGAACAACCCATAACAATAATCAATAATCAATACAGGCCAAAAATCCCAATCTTTACTCACCCCGACTTAACCAAAACACCAATAACAATTCTTAGTAGACTTGTAAATAAACCATGAATTACGCACTCAGTAATTTAAATATGGCACAGTATACGGAACAACGTATTCTGTCCACTCTTTACGTCAAAATGCCATTTTAGCACATCGCTAAATTTTCCAATAAAGAAAAAGAACAATTTCCCAATTTTTCATCGCAAAAACATTATGTATAGTTCAAATTACATTACTTTTGGTTGTCCATTCGCTTGGCGTAACGCGCCATGTTCGTTCTGAACAACGGTTTGCATAAATTGAAACTAACGGTTCCAATGTCCACTTTCATAATAGTAAATGTTATCATTTTTGCGGGTATTCCACAGCTTCTGCCCTCCTAGCCTGGCGATTGCTCGCTTCGGTCCATGTGACATAACAATTGAAGCTTGTTTTCAGCATTCATGTTTGATGGGTTTTGTTTTTGAGAATGAATGCCACAATATTAAAACATACCGGAGAAGATGCTGCAGCGCGAACGGATAAATGTCTTCTTTCACCACATACATCATCCCACGAAGTGACCTTCACTACATGGAGCACTGAGCACAGCAGGTGCACATGGCATTCGAAAAACACAAGAGAAATGAACAAATTGTTGGCATCCACCAATGCCGCGCTATCTTGAATACTGTCTCACCCATCACTAGTGCAGGTTATGAACCTATATGTGATGTCATTCACGACGCTGTGGCCTTTCCATAGGAAAAAGCATTAGCGAACAGCAACTAACTTTGTTGATTATTATTTAATTTCAGAATAAAGTTAACCTTGTGAAATCCTGCAACCTATCTCTTTGCTTCTTTCACAAGAGGTTTGTATTCATTAGGTTCTGAGCATAACATAGGACAGCCGTTCACACTATCTATCCCACCTGAGGCAGCCCTGTCTAGGTTCAAGCGAGACAGGTCACATTGCTTGCCCATACCCGGTTAGTTGTATTTATGATCTGACTATGCCTTGTCTCAATCGGCAGTAAGCGTGCATAGGTTAAGCGTGGATAAGCGTTAGCCAATTCTTCAGATTCTTTTTCCTGGTTTTCAAATGCTGACCTGAGAAGTCTGTAGCCTTGTGCTAAACATTGCAGTAGAGCGTGAAGTCACGCAATCTTGACGGTCAAGCGAAGAGCTTATCTTCTTGGGAAAGCCGTAGCAAGTCAGGAAGGGGCGATGAAGAATTGGTTCCCACTATTGCAGCAGGGTGAGCCCTTGGCGGCAGATCAATTTTTTAAATCTGTAAACGGCCGGTGAGCGCAGGCCAAACCAGCCAACATACATTTCTTTGCTAGACTCTATCCTTTGTACCGTGAATCTCAGTAAGAAATCACATAGTCTATAATAGGCACGGTATAGAACTATGAATTGCTATATAACTATGAATTGTATTCTGTATAACTGTCCTTCGAGGAGAGTTGGACTTTGGGGCGTAATATTTATTGATAGTTGCTTTTCGTTTCACAGAGCAGGGGAAGCCATGACTTCAAATTCGTTTTTTGACCACAGTTACACTGAAGGTAAGTAAAACCGTTAATACAAGGCACAGAAAGCCTTGTGTAACCTAGGATTCATTTTGTGTCTGTACGAAATAGACCAGACGACTATATCAGATGATAATATGATGTGGCATTTATAATACACATATACACAAGTAAACATTAATGATGACCTTGCACAGAGGGGAAGGAGGCCATGAGGGCCTCCCGCCGGGTGCCACCATTAATGTGAGAAGAAGAGAAAGGAGAGATGACAGAGACCATATATAGAGTCCATAGGTGTGGCGAGGGAACGACAAAGAGGATGTTGCCGAGGGTTTGCCTGGATGTGTCACAGGTATAGGCATCAGCGATAGGGATGCCGGGGTTGCAGACCAAGGAGTCCTTCATAAACTTCTTCCTACCAGATTTAGTCAGGAGAGCAGGGTAGACGATAGAGAAACAGTTACAAAAGATAGGAGAGACAGAGAGCACCAGGGAGTTGGTAGGCAGAAGGAAGAAGAGGAATGGTGTTGGAGGGGGCTCTGAAAAACACAAAGGAAGGACACGAGGATGGGTGCATGCAAAGCCAAACACGGAGTCATACTGTATGGAAACCCATCAACATCAGGCACTAATTGCCAAAATGTTGACAAAGATGATACTTTTTTTGAAAATGATATTTAGAGCTATGGAGAAACCCAAAATACTCACACATGAAAATATTGAAATAGTATCGGAGAGAGTCAAAATTGGCCTTATCGCAGAGGTGTTTAAAAAAATATAAAAAACTGCTAAGGCAGAACATACTGGAAGTAATGGGGTTGACACAGGTCAGTCGATTGATCATTGCTATGAAAATCTTACCCCCCATAGGCTTTCAGTGCCAGTGCCAAGCACTGCATATGTGTATGTGGTTTGGTCAAGAATTAAATTAAGGGTTTGACAGACACGAAGGGCCTCATTACAAGGGTGGCGCTCCCGTAAAGAAGGGTGCCGGTACGGGACCGGCACCCTTCATTATGGGACCACCGGTTACGAGGTTCCCTTTGCAGGACCCATACCAGACGTCTGGTAAAATCAGACGTCTTCTCCGGGTCCCGCGAGGGGAAGAGGGAGGTAATAACGGGTGATTCACAATGTGCCCGTTATTACCTCCCTCCCCATTCCCATTGAGCCCTATGGGGGCTCAAATGGGAAAGGGAAATGGTTCCTTCAAGGAGGAATTACCGGGTCCTCCAATGTTGGAATGACCCAGTTATTCCTCATTGAAGGAACCCGGTAATGGAGCCCGGTTTGGAGGCAGCCATGGTGCTAATAGCACCATGGCTGCCTCCAAACTCGTAATGAGGCCCCAAGTCTCAGTGGGGTTCATTAGGTGTTTGCCGGTCTGGGAACTACAGTACCGGTAAACTTGACGGTACCATAGTTCCTCGACCGTCAAACTACGAGTTCTGCCCGCGGGTGCTTTCATGGCCATCAGGTCTAACCTGGCAGCCGTAAAGGCACCCGCGAGCCGATTGGGAATGGGGAGCATCTTTATTCTGGTGCCTGCGGATGGGCAATTACTAGGCCTGGCAGGGTCGTAATGACCCAGTAATTGGCCATTCAGGGGTGCCGGAATATCTCACAAGTTTGCTGGCAGCCTTGCCGGTTTGACCAGCAAGGCTACCGCCAAACTTATAATGAGGCCCACTTTGACTGATGGCTAATATCCAATTTGCCCAATACTATCTTGTAGCAATGGAAACCCTACTAAGACACTTTTGAAGTAAATATACATGGAAAGCTCAAATCCGTTCATAAAGTTACCATTTCTGTAACCTACCAGATTTAGATAGAGAGATCATTGATAGAACTTATTTATGCAGCCCATCGTCTAACATAACAACAAACGCAGCTAATTCATCAGGCAGGAATCACCGGAGGCAGCATGTGCAAACATTCGGTTGGAATTGCATGTGGAAGCAATTTACAATGAATTTGGGGTCAATGCATTTTAGTGTACTCAGATTGGTCGTACATATCATTGGTAAAGTGCCAGCTGCAGATGCAGAATCGATTGGCCCTCACATCCGTCAAGACAGCCTGGGTTCTACATTCAGTCTCGTCCACTGAAAACCACAGTATTTAACCCATTCTCTTATTAAATCAATATGCTTCGGGAATGTACGCAGGACCCTGAACAGACTTTTGTAATGGCACTTCCAAGGGCAACCGAGTACCATACAGGCCGGCATTCTTCAATTGTCTCTTAGACCTCTATAGAAATATAGAACTAATTCAAACAAATTAACTTATGGCAGTGATTGATGTGATTGTATTACAGCTTTCTATGCAATATTAGGTTTTTTTCAAAGAGGGAAAACATGTTTAGCGTTGGCGAATGAACACGGTGGTGACAATCTTACAGATATGATTGGTAACGTGTTACTCATCCGTTGCATGCACTTTCATGCATCAAAAGGTCACATGCTTTCAAACATGTCCCATGAAATATTCGATTCTATTGCAATGGACAAAGATGCAATGTGCTATTTTTAGGGATGAAAATACTTGAAACATTAGAAATGGTGAAGTCATTGAGCTAAATGAACATTACAATGGCAGGTACAATTGGTGGAAATATTCAAACAGATTGAGATCAGCAGTCGATTAATATAGAGAAGGATATTCAGTGACCTACCACCCTTACCTGGTTGAACAAACAAGCCGATTCAGCAAGCAGGGGAGCAACTATCCGGGGAACAAGTTGCACGACGAACAGATACCTTACTGAGCACAGAGATGTTCTCCTGTTAAATGTCAAGGTTTTTTTTATAAAGGATTAGAAAAGAGGGTGTGTATGTGAATGTGTGACGTGTTTGTTGCAGGGTCTTGCAGAGGGAAGTCTTAAGACACTGGGTCTGGGGAGGACATGAGAACAATGGTCTCGTGCAGAAGATCCCTTTTGAAGTGTACATGGCGTTTGGCACATTGGCCGTTCACAGCCACCCAGCCCCCTTGCTTGCGCATGACCACAGGTACGAAATGCCATTGATACTGGAGGGGGGAAGGATGGGCATGGGGTGAGCGGAAAAGGCCCTGAACACCGCAGAAGGGAGACACACTTATGTGGATTGCCAGGGCGTGGTCTTGAAGAGGGGAGCTTGGAGACACTTGAGACACTGGGTCTGGGGAGGCCATGAGAACAAAGGTCACCGTTGTTGGTAAGGAGACATTCCTTTCCCCCCACCCTTGCGTCGCTCTAGAAACATACCATAGGTAATAACCAAGGGTGGCGGTCTAGCCACCCCGCAGCATTTTGTTGCACCACAGCCCATAGAACATAAGCCATGCTTTATAACCCCCAGCTCAGCCATAAGAAACCATTTGTGAACTAGTCTCAGCGCCATCTTTTCTACCAGGCCCGAAAAACAATCTCTATGTAGAAATGCAGCTCTCATCCATCATCCGCAGCACCTGGCACAGCCAGCCCATACCATCACCTCCCCCTTGCTAGCTCTGCTCGAGCCCTGTTCTCACGGAAGCCAGTCATTTCCTGTTACAATCCTGTGGTATGATTTCACTCTAGACACATTGCAAGAGTGAATACCCATTCAATCCATAACGGTTTGGGTCACAGAGAAATATTGTTTCTTAGTTGAATGTGAAAGACACGTACTATGAACACTCTGATTTCCCAAAAGCGCGAGAAATATATTCAATTTGCAGACTACATTTATTTGTATGTGATAGATCAAGTAAAGAGAATATAGGAGACAAACATGAAATGCTAGTCGTCTCTGTGGTCAAAATGACATCACATATAGAGCACACTAACTCGTTACTGGGATTCTGATGGTGAACTGTTGTGCAAAGTACGTGCATAAGCACCATCATAATCCTCACCACGGACCTTGTGAGGCAGACGGCCCTGAAGTCATGCAGCTTGGTAACGCATTGCGGTGGTGTGCCTTCTTCTGATATGTAGGCCAAGCATCCAGAATTTTCTTGGCACCAGCAGTTCCCCACCTCGGTTGGCATTACCTCACAGTGATAGCAGGTACACCAGGTGGAAACGTCTTCCATGCGACGAGGCTCAGGCTCATGCTCCAGTGATTCATCTTCCCAACTATCGTTCGATTCCCCATTGTTTCTGCACCTTTCTCTTTCAGTTACTTCCTTTTCGGAATACTCAGACACATACTGGTAGGGCTGTATTGCTGCAATTGAACATCACATTTTGAAATAAAACACAAGTAAAGATTGAATTCAATAGTAATGCTAGTCCAAGTATCTGTTTGCATGGGCTTTGTGCTAAGAAAGTAGCTGAACAGAGCAGAAACGAGTCACTGGCAATAAAAAAAAAAGACAGTGAAACGATTGAGAAAGCAACTCTGATGTTGTCTGACGAGAAGGAATCTGTTTATGCTTGTCGAGGAAAGAGGCGTCCGGCCATTTCCATGGAGACACGTCAATAGCTTGCGCACAGAAAACCTTGATTCGAGACGAGCATTGGCTTTGTGAAAAGGGGCGTAAGCGTCGAGTGATGTCAGCTTCAGGGGCGAGGGATATGATTTAGTGCTGCTGGGGCACTCAACCTTAGTGCGATACGGCAACGGATAAGATTAGCACAAGATGGCCGTGCTCGAATCCTTGTTTCCGCATGTGTAAAAGTGAGGAAAACCAAGGTAAGAGCATAGAAACGTTTTTTTACGATCGATCAAAGTATGCTGAAAAACACATGCCCAAACGATCGGGACAATTATATTTTTGAGCGCACTATCCCTTTAAGTCCTATTTTTCTTCTCCATTCATTGTCTGGCTATCGTAAGCCTCCTCTGTATCACCTCTCAGGTGGCTCTCTCCTGCCTGGGTGAGGGGTGGGTACTCATGGTGGGCTGGTGATCACACCTTGAGGATGACAACAGGGCCCCATTGAAGTTGAGACCATGTAGGCTGCCAAAGATAAACAAACATGTAGGATAGTTGACAAGACCCTACAGAACAATGTCTATAATACATGTGATATAATACATGACATGTGGCTTGCAGTGTCTACCAAAGTAGACACTGCAAGCCACAGCATGCTTTTGCATCTGCCCAGTGTCAATGTGAACCAATGAGTCTTTTTCTATTTTCCCTCATGCTGGGCGCTCCCCGCCTTCTGTGCATCGTGCAGCTGCCTGCATCGCCCGGCCCTGGAAACAACACTGCGCCATGGAACTAAAGGCAGCAAATTGATATCCTTAAAAATGTGCTACTTAAGGATCCAGTCTTCCATCCTTACTGTATTCCTGCCGTATGCGCTGCGTGTAGGTGGTACCTCCGAGATTATCATATCTGTTGGCTATCAATGGATTTTACCCCAATTGAAGAATTGCTGTTCAACCCCAGAGTTTAGTCAAGTTTATAAAGTGACGATTTGATGTTTATCCCATCCAAGCTTTTTTTGAGACATCTGTGGGGACTTTCCATATACTCAATATACATTTTCATAGACGCAGGTCTCGAGATATCCTTCCTGATGCTACTCTGTTACTCTTTATCCGACTGCTCTGAGATCAGCCTTCTCCGATTGATTGCTCAACCCCTACTTTTCCAGCAATGCCACTCCTTCTGAGAACCAGCAATATTTGCCCTCCATGGTGCAACCTCTCATCTTCATCAGGGCATTCTTTATATTAGGGTTCATCTCCATCAGGGCATTCTTTATATTAGGGTTCATGGTGCAACCTCTCATCTCCATCAGGGCATTCTTTATATTAGGGTTCATGGTATAACCTCTCATCTCCATCAGGGCATTCTTTATATTAGGGTTCATGGTGCAGCCTCTCATCTCCATCAGGGCATTCTTTATATTAGGGGTCATGGGGCAACCTCTCATCTCCATCGGGGCATTCTTTATATTAGGGTTCATGGTGCAACCTCTCATCTCCATCAGGGCATTCTTTAGGGCGTTCATGGGGGAATCTAACTGGGTTTTCAGAACGAAGTGCGCAAAGCTTCCCAAACTTTGAATCCCCAGCTCACTCCTTAGTGCACCTCCTGCAGCGGCTGGGGTCAGACCCACAGCCTCCTCAGAAAGACGTACTGTATGGTTCCACTTTTGGGCAGGGGGTAAAACCCCAGTGCTCACTTCCATCCAAGGTTGCCGTGTTTAGCTTCACATTCAGCACTTCAATGCATGTATCTCATCTTTTTCCCCTATACATATGATAACATCTCAGGATTCCCCTTGAACTTGTTTCCATCTGCTTAGCTGTTTGTTTGACATGGTCAGTCCAATGCCCTTCCATCGAGAATACTATGCCAAGATATCTATACGTAGTAACCACCTCTATTCTTTCTCCACCTGCCCAGAGGTTTGCCTCTTCCAAAGACCATACTCTTTGTTTGGATAGGTTCAATGACATTTTATGATTCCTAAGGAAAGCAAAAAATCGAAACCGTGCATCGCTACACAGTGGCCCAGTTATGCACTCCTAAGGGGACAACTTTCAACAGTTTCAGCATGCTCAAAGTCACATTAAATCATATATCATAAACATTTACATCAATAAAAATTCCTTATTGTGGTTTAAAAAGAAAATCACATTTATTGTTGTTCCGACATAAGAATCAAACCAAAAAGTCTGCGTCGGAACCCTTCTTTTTCTATATCAAATTATAGTCAGAGAAAATCATAGAAATCACGAACCATCGTCCTTAGTCACATATAGGTGTGATAGTGATTAACACTTGAAAGTGGTCAACTTAATTCACAGATCAACAAAGTGTGTACTGGAGTTCCAGTGTTTACAACATTCACACTTGGACTTTTACACATGTCATATAATATACATAATAACACCAAAATAGTTCCTTATCGATGTCTCTATGACCAACTCATTTCGGATTCAAAATCCATCTTCAGGGTGAGAGCTATATGGTCCTATTCGGTATACTTCTTGTGTAGGACCCTACAGGGTTGCAAAAAATGAAAATTCAGTGTCAAAAATATTTAAATACTATTCTAGCTTGATGCAACAATTTAAAGTGAGATTGTACTAACCACCATGTTCCTTCAAAAGAGACCAAGCCTCCTACCTGTAGAGGTCAACGTGTATCGTAAGTATTGTCTACCAGTAAATATCTCTACTATTCCAATAACTGCTGTTATAAGGGCAAAGACAGAAGCAACTCACTCAATCTTGTGGATGAGGTCGAGAAATGCTTGGCAATGGTAGTAGTGCAGTCAAGAGGGTGATCTCTATACTGATGACAAAAGGTAAAGGACGTAGGGATTAGTCTGGGCAGACCAACACAACGGCATGACACTAGTAGGTGTGTCAAGTTTGAAATCAATTGGTGCTAGAACAGTGCTATATCAAACGTGGGCTACAAACTCCACATAACATAGACAAACCAGGTCCCTCATTCTCAATATGTTGATACCTAAAAGGTGGAAAGATGGCTACCAATCTATATGCGAAAACTCCCAGATGGCTATACGCAGTTACATAGGATGCATCTCATAAAATACCACACTCCCCAACTGCCGAGGCCGACTGTACAGTGGTGCGCGTTACAGTATGTGCAGCATTTACCAAGCCAACAAGTGAATCAAGGAGTTCCCCCGTACCAGTGAGAAGGATGCTAGATTCAACATATGAATACTTCTGGGTCTCCTTAGCTCTCTTTGCTGTATTCGCTGTGGACAGCGATATTTAAAACAATTGGGGGAGTATAGTGTCATAAACCTCCATATGCGGACACTCGCAACCCCAGCCCGCTGGTGCAGTGACAATCATACGTATTACAAGGATAACTCACACGGAGCACTGCTGCTCACCATTGTGGTTTAGATCATACCTTGCAGTGTAGAGGCCGAGCCAACCGCCTACTCGCGAGCGGCTCGGAACAGGCACTGTTCGTCCGACATGGCTCACACGCGCACGCGGGCAGCCATGAGAACAGTCTGCCATCTTGGTGTGGGCCCCAGCTGCGCATTGTCATCGGGACAACCGTTGCTAGGCACGCCCTGGAAAGATAGTGTCCGTAGGATAATGCTGTTACATTCCCAAATTAAGGAGGCCTGGAAGCCACGCAGACATGGAGGGAACCAGCCCTCTAGACGAGCGTAGCAAAGTACGCCGTATACATGTACTAAGATGTCAGATGCGCTAGTAGAGACTCGGGGTACAGCCCAAGCATGGAAAGAAAACCGTTGTACTGAAAGCAACCAGCGGATAAATTGCCTCGCAACAGTCCTTGGGACTGCTAAGAATGTTAAATGGGGCGGAAGACAGCTAAATTGCAGCTGCTAATCACCATTTCGGGTTCACTCAAGGTGTGATTTGGAAACATAGGGCCTCATTACAAGTCAGGCGTTAAGGGTTTTATGACGCCGTAAACGGCGCCGACCCTTAACGCCTGATTACAAGGTCCCTTTGCGGGATGGTGATTTTAACTCCTGCTTTTTGCAGGCGTTAAAAACCATGCCGCAAAGGGACCTTGGTGCTAAGTACGGTGCCGCAATTTGCAGCACCGTACTTAGCGCCTTCCCCATTCCCATTATGCCCTATGGGGCAAAAATGGGAATGGGGAAGGGCCATGGCGGAAGGGGGAATTACCACTCCGCCAACCTCGGAATGGGGTGGTAATTCCCCATTCCGCCATGGTGGAGTCGGAAGGTTACCGGCATGGACCATGGTGCTATTAGCCAGGGTCGTAATGAGGCCCATAGAGTGGCATTGTGTTGCCATCCATTGGGACCAGGGGCCCATCATATTACAGTACGGGGGAAGGTGTGGGCACTGGGGCACTACTGCAGACAAGGATATCTGCGGTGTGCCCCCATGACATATCGTTCTTCACCGGGTGCAAGTGTACAAAGATAGGGATCGGCTGCAGGCTACCAAGGTTGCAAATGGTAGCCAAAGGTATCCTCCGAAGAGGGTATGCGTGGCATAAGTCAAACCTATCTAGCATGTTTATCACATGCTTCCCAGAGGAAAGGGTCAGTGATAGGACAATTTCAATGTCTGGACATTACTCAAAATCCTAGTGAACTTGCACCCTTTCTATCATCACCTGTCTGTTGACATGTGTTCACTGTACAATTACATCATTAGTAGGGCACTTCATCATCATTGAAGGCATAGCTATACAGAATCGATAGACATATACGCATTGTCATGGTACACTGAGTATCCACACATGCCAACAGGAAAGTTCCCATGGACTTCATGGGGGACATGCTCCATTTACTAACAAATGCATGGTGATTTGTAAAGGACACAGTCACTTGATAGATAGGCAGTTACACATTTTTATGGTACACTGAGTATCCACACATATCAACAGGAAACTTCCCATGGACTTCTAATAAATGTGTGGCAATTTGTAAAAGATACAGTCAGTACACATAACCCCTCAGGCAAAGCACATCAAATCAAAGTCGTTATTCATGCCCCTAGGGCTCAGCAAATCTTACACAGATCCACCCACAGAATCTCTCTTTTTAATAGTTTGCGCTGAATGTCACCACCCTTGCTTCCCATCGCCACCTGCTCTAAGATCACACATTTGAGTTGTGCTATAGTGTACCGGGCTTCTAGGAAATGCATGGCCACTGGACATTTCTGGTCTTTGGTCCGGATGTTAGACTTCTGTCCATCTTGTCTTGGCCTTCCTGGTGGTCATACCCACATGGGCACTTCAATGAATTGATCACATTACTCGAATCACAGGTGCAAGAATGCTTCAACAGAATTGGTTTCCCTGAATGTGGATGTGTAATACTGTTTCCCAAGACGATGTTCCCACTGGAGATTTCTGGTTGCGAGTGTCCGCCTATGGCGGTTTATGACACTCTACTCCCCCCGTGAATCCTTGGTCTATTGTGGGAATATAGACTGCCGAGAGGATTCTCTGATAATAGTACTGATGTTTATAGTAGAATGTGGGATCATAGATTTGAATTGCCATGGCATTGCACGATTCTAGCAGACTGCTGTTGTGAAGTATGCCAGAAGGGCACAGTTTGCTTACTGAATAGAAATGCGAATGCAGGACACAGAAGAGGTCATTACAACCCTGGCGTTAAGGGTTAACGACGGCGTTAACCCTTAACGCCGGATTAGCACTTTAACGCCTGCTTTAGTTTACGCCATGGTGGTAAAGGTACGACCCAGGCGGTAACTTACCGCCTGGGTCGTAATGAGGCCCATTACCTCCTAGGGGCCACACACACGGTCACGGTTATCGTAACTTGCAATATCTGAGGTCTGCCAAGGCACAATCATCCTGCCAGCTGAGATAAGCTCTGTTTTTCGCAGAGTACGACTACGTTATCACCTATCACCCGGGAACGCGCAACAGCAAAGCGGACGCCCTATCTCATCTGGGGGAAGGGGAAGATGCGGACACAGTCCCAGAACCAATCGCCATCATACCTGAAAATAAACTCCTGGGAGTTACAACAATATCCCCTTTGGATGAACTAAAGGCTGACGTACGGCGCCAGATGAGTACTCGAAATGTACGAAATGCAAACTCAAGGATGGATTACCATTCGACATGGGCTGCCTCTATCTTCTGACTGCAGAGCAACAAGAACAGATCCTCGGCAATTACCATGAGACATTGTTGGAAGGACACTCTGGATTGACAAAGACAATGGCCAGGATCACGCACGGCTACTGGTGGCCAAACTGGCAAAAAGATATCGCCCAATATGTATTAGCATGTGGGATTTGCACGCAGAACAAGGCTGACAAACAGAAACCTGCAGGACTCTTGCATCCACTAGCAATTCCTCCCGTACCATGTCATATGATAACCCTGGACTTCATCACCGACCTTTCCCCCTGTAATGTTTATGACACAATCCTGGTTGCAGTGGACACATTCTCTAAAATGGCTCAATGGCTCACTTTATACCCCTGAAAGGACTACCCACCGCATCCACCTGGGCGAAAGTATTCTTAGAGCAAATTGTCCGGCTACATGGTTTCCCATCGGTCCCGGTGTCGTATCGCGGGAGCCAGTTTGTTTCCACGTTTTGGAAAAAACGTTGTGAGTTAGCACAAGTCGACGTACGTCTATCCACCAGCCATCATCCTCAAATAGATGGCCAGACTCAGCGAACCAACCAGACACTTGAACAATACTTAAGATGTTTGCTCCACCAATCAGAAGGTACATGGAAAGATATGTTATGGGTTGCGGAATAAGCTTATAACAACTCACATCATGCCACGATCGGACAAATCCTATTTTACACCTTGTATGGCCGACACCCGTGGACTTCCGTTTTTGACTTGCCAGAAGAATTGGAGATGCCCGCTGTAAGAACTTTACACACCAAAATCACCCAAAGTCTCAAGGAAGCCACTGAACAATTGACACAGGCCAAGGAAAGGCATAAAAGATTCGCAGATCAACATCAGAAAGAGGCCCCCACTTATAAAATTGGCGACGCAGTATGGTTAGCTTCCAAAAATGTGCCCAATAAAGGTCCCAAGGCCTTCTTCCCCAGGTACTTAGGCCCATACACCATCGAAGCAATAATTAACCCAGTCAGTATGAAGTTATCCTTGCCTTCTAACATGCGTATCCACCCGGTGTTCCACGTATCACTTTTAAAACCTGTCCAACCAAATACCCGAGTGAAGGCACCCCCGGTTCCTGTAATCATAAATGACAAACCTGAATATGAAGTTAAAGAGGTACTAGATTCAATAGTAACAAGGTCCAAGCTGTATTACCTCATTGAGTGGAAGGGCTATGGGCCACAAGACAGGTCCTGGGAACCCAGTGAACATATGCTTGCTCCTCGGCTAATTAAAATATTCCATGGCGAGTAAACCCAGGCCCGGAGTGCCGGGAACTACCTTGAGAGGGGCCTTAGGGGGGAGTGCTGTCACGACCACTGGCCCTACCAATACTGGCCTTGCCCCTTGCACCTACCCTAGTGTAGTAGTAGGCACATATGCACACAGCTCAGAGTTTCCAAGGCACTACTGGGGTTCTTGGACCAGGTTGAGAAAGAACAAAAAGAGTTGGGCCCAAGCTTGGCATGCCTGGCGGCACATCTCTTATTCATGAGGTGACTATGCCCTGCCACTTCTTATTCCTCCAACATGGAGTCAGAATAAACGAAGCAGCACTTAAAATGCTGCAGGACTGCCTTTGGGTGTGATGGCTCTGCCTTTTGGGTGGGGCTGGGCATGCTTAGTCATTGGGTGTGTCTGGATGTGGTTGGCTATTTAAACCACACCCAGGCAAGGGTTCCCTGCTTCACGTCATTCTGCCACTGCAGCGTGACGCTTACTGGCCTTGCTCTGGCACTCCGGTCCTGAAAGAAGAAAGAAACAGCTGCTAGACAGAGCTCCGCTCTACGGACCCGATCTCCGATCTTCGGCAGCCCTTACCTGGTTATCCTTGTGCGAGTTCTTGGCAGCAACGCTTCTTGGCATCTCGGCTTTTTGACTCCTTCGTTGCCGCTCCTGCTGGAAAGAGAAAAGGAACAAGACAACAGTTAGTAAGTGGAATTACCGCACAAGGTAGCAGCGTTATGAACAGTATTAACATTGCGCATACCATTAAGGCAGCAATTGAAGTAGGTGAAAGCAGCATTGTGCTTGGGGAAAGCGGCACTTCAGAAAGCACCAGCATAGCGCCTTCAACGCCGGCACCATCCACAACATAATAGTTGATGCTAGCCAACGTCCACTCAGCTATCACCCGTGCATCAGACATCGCCAACCTCATCACTACACACAAACTTAGCACCATCTTCATTACAGGGCATCCACACCATCACCAGGCAACACCAACATCACTGACATTGCCCCTCCTCTAAGGCATGGACACCGCAATGGAGCAACCTCACGACATCAGCCTCAAGCCCATCACCTTTAGTTTTTGCTGCATTATCTATAAAGCAGTCGTCCTCTAGTCTCCCAGGTACCTCGCAGAGAAACTCAGCATTTCGGGTAGACAGCGCACCACCAGTAGCCAGGACACAGGCAGACTTGATATCCGCTGCTGCAAAAACGAAAGAACCAGAGAACAAGACTTATCTGCGTACGCCCCCAAGATTGTGGAACCTCCTCCATGTCAGCACCAGACACACCCCCACGCTCCTACAATTCAGAAAAGAACAAGACCCACCTCTTCAAGGACTCTCTCCTCAACACCTAGGCCACCACGTTGCCTCCCCATTCCAAGGTTGGCGGGGCGGTAATTCCCCATTCACCATGGGCCCTTCCCCATTCCCATTTTTGCCCCATAGGGCTTAATGGGAATGGGGAAGGCGCTAAGTACGGTGCTGCAAATTGCGGCACCGTACTTAGCACCAAGGTCCCTTTGCGGCACCCTACTTTAACGGCTAGTAAAACCAGCCGTTAAGGTCGGGTCCCACAAAGGGACCTCGTAATTAGGCGCTAAGTGTTTAACGGCGCTGCCGCCTTTTACGGCGCCGTTAAACACTTACCACCTGGGTCATAATGAGGCCCATTATATCCTAAGTTAAAATCACCAAGAATGATATTTTGTGCTGATGGTTAAGAGTTCTCGGCTATTAGAGAGGTGATGTCTTCCTCAAAGGTTCCAGGAGGACCTGGGGGTCTATATATTAAGTGAATGGTAATCGTACTCTTGGGGGTGGTTTGAAGTTTGATAGTGAGGTGCTCGCATGATTTAAGTGGAGGGGAGGTAACTGATCTAAGGTCTAATGAGGATTTGAATATGATAGCTACACCTCCTCCGCGAGCATTGGGTCTGTCAGCTCTGAGGATGGAATATTTGTCAGGAACAGCAAGGGTTAGGTAGGGTCCTGCTGCCTCATGTAACCAAGTTTCTGTTATAGCAAGGAAGTCGAGATCTTCTGATAGGATGATGTCAGCGACTTCTGTGGGATGAGCAATAAGGGATCTGACATTAAGTAGAGCTCCTTTTAAGGGGGGGGGACTTGTGTTTATTAGCGGCAGTGTCCTTGTTGTTAGCCTTAGTTTTGGGAGTTGCAGATGGCCTACTAGACGTGACGTGGAGTCTAGTGCCTAGTCTGCTATTGCGGGTAGTGCAGTTAGGGTTGACTGAGGGAGGGTAATCTGGTAGTGTGTTGTGTTTAAAGAGATTAGGATTGATGTTGGTGCAGTCGTCCTCTATCAAGTGCGGAGCATTGGGTCTGTGTTGGCTAAGTGGTCTGTTAGGGATGGTGTTGGCTAGGGTGTCAACTGAGCGGTCACTATTTTTGGAGGTTTGGTATGAGTGGCAACTGAGAGGGAAAGGGGCAGGGTGGGCAGGAAAGGTGTGGGGCAGGGGATGGGGTAGTGTCTTGGGCAGCCGAGTTAGGCTAATCCATTGCTGAAAGAGATGTAATTATTACCACTACATCGTACGTTATTGTGCGTGACACAGTAAGGGAACATGATGAGCGTGAGCCAAGTGAGCATAGCTATAGCTACTAGGTGAGCTAAATTGTAGAGCTGAGTTAGTCAAAAGCAATTTAGGCTGTGATGAATGCTCCAGCCTTTCCCATAGATCACCAATTTTTCAGAAGTTGTATTATCTGCCCACCAGGCCAGAATTGATTACAGGTTCCCTACTATCACACACACATGTCTATAGGGAAGGTCCCCTAATTACCTTAAATCATTAACTAAAGGCTCTCTCCTCAGTAGATCTTTAGATCATCTTATCCTGTCCTCATTGAGGTCACAGGACACACTCTCATGTCTGCCAGAGGGTTACATTTGCGACCAATAATGCATGTCATTTGGAATAATCTACCAGATGCCCATCCAGATCAAGTCAACTCACATCTATTGAAAGAAGCAATTGAACACATACCTGTTTCAGGGGTAATTTAATATCTAGTTATTTGCAGAAGTTGCTGGTGCATTCCTCAAGCTCTGCAGGGCTTTGAGGGCCTCCTAGTGCTCTAATGCCTATGTTCCCTTAGTGCATTATAAGAGCATTTAAAATGCCATAAAGCTGTACTCGGTACTCAGTGCTGCATGCTCCTTGCATCTTCCACTCCCCCCTGAGTTCCCTCACTCTCATCCAAGACCAGCCACTGCCCTCAGTCCACAACCAGAGTTACCAGCCCAGTGAAGTGTTCCTCCGGATATATCCTCACAAGTATCTTACTGAATACCACCGAAACACATCTCATAGCACCACCTGTGAATCTCAGTGACTTAAAGGAGCTAGGATACCCCTCTCCCACGCACGCAAGGCTCCAATCTGGACACAAATGCCTCTATGTTCTCATCCCATGATACCAAGAAACAGACATACTCAAGACTCTGGGGCACATCCGGTCTGCACGCATCAACTCCACAGAACAGGTACCGTGGAATTTCTCTCCATCTACTCTAACCACTCCCTTCTCTTTCAGATCTGCCAGGAGACCATGAGAGGGCAGTGGCACAGGTTACACACCGCAATAACAAGACCTCCAGCAGCTGACTCACAGAAAGGGAGCAGGGGAATACCAGGATGGCCTGCAGTTCACTAAACAGCCAGCAGATACCCTCCCAGCGGTTAATGTCAGTACCATCGGATGCCTTGGGCTGCCTCATTCACACGCACACGTACTCACACTGAAGAATACACAGAGACACGTCTGGTGCTGATGAGGTCCCGGCGGCAACTGCCTTTCAGGACGCGTTTATGCAAAACGCGCATGCGTGAGCCCAAACGAGGCTCGCACATGTGTACATGTAACTCCCACTGCAACATCCCTCCTTTTCTTTAAACAGAAACAATTAACCAAATGTAACTTAACCAAGACTCAACGTGAGTCGCTCAATTCAGTGTGCTACCGGCTCAGTCTCCTGAGTCAATTATGTAGTCCTTGAATCGCACTGGGGGTTGTCGCCCCTGACTCGTCGGGTACCGACTGCTGCTCCCGTAGGTCGGCAGTGATGCGACTTCATCTGTCAGCCTCTGGGATTCCTCCACTTGCTTCTGGCGCTGATGTCTTTTCCGGTGACCTCTCCATGGGGTTCAAGTCCACTTTCTTGAAGAAGGATTTGTTTCAGGTTACTGTTCCTCTTTCATTGGCCGCTGTTACCATCGCTCCTTTTACATGAGTGTCTGTCCAGGGTTGTGGCTCATATGTGAGCGATAGTTTCCTTTCTGGGTGGCGGTTCTTGACCAAAACAGTGTCACCCACCGTTACCTCTTTTTCCTGTAGGCCTCTCCTCTCTCTCTCTCCTTCTCATTCCTGGTCACTCATTCCTGCCGGACTGGCGCTCGTCTCTCCATTTCAGGGATTAGTCCTCTTGGGCAGCGTCCAAACAGGGCTTCAGCTGGGGAAACTCCCGTCGATTGGTGGGGAGTGGTTCTATACTTGCGCAATAATTGTAACAGGTTTCTTCTCAGTTTGCCCCCTCCATTCGCTGAGATGCGAAATATTTTGTTCAATGTCCTGCTAAATCTTTCTGCTTTCCCGTTCACCCTGGGCCATAGTGGTGTTACCTTCCTGTGTTGTATCGCCCTCGCCAACAAGTACTTTGCAAACTGATTCCCCATGAACGGGGGCCCATTGTCTGAGCACAGGATGGTCGGGAACCCGTGGATTGCAAACATTTTCTCGAGGGCCAAAATGATGTGATCGCACGCGGTGGAGTCTACCAGCTCTACTTCGGGGTACCTCGACCACTGGTCCACAACCGCCAACAAATACATCCCTCTGCCTGTTGAGCCAAAGTCCGCGTTTACTGTCCCCCAGGGGAGTCCATAGATTTTATAGGAGGTGCCCTTTCTGCCGGGCTTGCAGCCTGACACGGTAAACATCTCCGTACATGCCCTTCCACCCGGTCTTCCAGGTCGGGAAACCACACCTTTGGCCTCAGTCTCGCCTTTGTTTTCGCGGATCCCTGATGACCTGTATGCGCCAGTTCAAGTACTCTGGGTACCAGTGCACGGGGAATCACTATCTGTCTGCCTCGCAAGAGTGGGCCTTCTTCTGAGATAGAGAGTTCATCTCTCACCTTCCACAGCGCCTTCAGATCTCTCTGCACTCTCGCCTCCCGTCTTGCGTTGTTGTGCAGGACCTCCTTCCACTCTCCACTCCGGATGGCCGACTGGATTACTTTAAAAATGTCATCTTCATTGGACGCCGTGGCGATGACCTCTCTTGACAGCCCCATGGGCATGGCCACTTTCACGATTTTATGGATAATCTCCTGACATGCCACAATTTCCCCTTGGCCTTGCTCCCATTTGCTATTTGGGTGGCTGGACAGGTAGTCTGTAGGGTTGTTAGTCCCTGGCCTGTACAGTAGTTTCACCCCATGTTCTATGAGTGACAGCATCCAGCGTTCAATGCGTGGTGGAGGCTTCGATGATGCCCCGGCCATAATAGGGATCAGTGGTTTATGGTCGGTGACCACGACCACCAGCTTCCCAAGGATGTAGAGGTGGAATTGCCGGCAGCCCCACAAGATTGCAAGCGCCTCTCTCTCGATTTGGGAATATCTTCTTTCCATCTCTGACAGTGCCTTGCTTGCATACGCAATTGGACGCATACTTCCTTGTCCACCCACCTGCATCAGTACGGCTCCCAACCCTACGGGGCTGGCATCCACTACAATTTCAGACTCAACCGTGGGATCGAAGTAGGCCATGGTGTCCTGATCAGATAGCGCCTTCTTAATGTCTTGGAACGCTTCTTGTTCCTTTTTGTCCCACGTCCACGGCACATCATTCTTTGTAAGAGCTCGGAGGGGTTCCGAGAGTGATGCAAGTCCTTTTATGAAGCGGCCGCAGTAGTTCACCATTCCGAGGAAGCTGCGTGCTTCTGTGAAAGGTACAGTGAGCAAAAAGCGTGTGCTGCAAACTCTCATCTCAGAACAGGTTATCATGCCATGTTCTTTCTGGAGAGGAGCGCCTGCTACCTTTTTTTGACATATTTGTAAGGAACTTGGGTTGGTCACCCTAAGTTACCTGGGGGCAACCAGACGTGGACTCCCTGCTCACTGTGCTCAGAGAGGTGCAGCTTCACCTCACTGATGATGCCCAACAAGGCTGAAACACGTGTATGGGGTTGCTGGTGGTACTCTTGTTCAGAGAGGAATTGCCATAGCATTTTGGTGCTGGACTGCCCATGTGGGTGGGACAAAGACTGATATGCAAATGGATATTTCCCATCTGTGAAAGGTACAGTGAGCAAAAAGCGTGTGCTGCAAACTCTCCTCTCAGAACAGGTTATCATGCCATGTTCTTTCTGGAGAGGAGCGCCTGCTACCTTTTTTTGACACTTCTGCCAGCGACTCGGGTGCAGCGGCCTAGCGAATGTCGCAAACTTTTCCGGGTCGGGCGAGATCCCCCCCCTGCATGAAAGATGAATCCGAAAAATTCTATGCGTTCCCTAAAGAACTCGCACTTGCTGCGGTGCAGTGTCAGACCTAGCTCGTTCAGTCTCTGCAGTGTCAGTTCCAGCCGCTTCATATGTTCCATTTCTGAAGACGCGAACACCAAAATGTCTTTGCTCATGTTGAGCACTCCACGTAAGCCCGCCAGCGCACCCCTTATCGTGTTCTGAAACACTTCAGCAGCAGAGGACATGCCGAAACTAAGTTGTTTGAATTGATAGTGCCCTTCGTGGGTGATGAAAGTAGTTATGTACCGCGATTCCGGTTGAAGCTCAAGCTGATGGTATCCGGACCGTAGGTCTAACTTTGAAAAAACCTTGGCCCCCTGCAACTCACTAACTATATCGTCCAACGTTGGGGTAATGTGGCACTCTCTTTTTATTGCCGCATTGGGCAGCTGCATGTCCACACAGATGCGGACAGCACATGGTTTCTTTGGTTTGGGCGCTACTACAATTGGTGATACCCAGGGCGTGGGCCCTTCAACTTTCTCGATGATGTCCATCTCAATTAAAGTCTGCAGTTCTTTTTCCACTTGCGGTCTGAGGTGAAAGGGTATCCTCCTGTGCTTAAGTGCGGTAGGTCGTATAGTCTCGTCGATGTGTAGGTGAACCGGTGCCGCTTTGAGTTTGCCCACCCCTTGGAGAATGTTCTAAAACCTGCTCAGGGGCTGTTCAATGTCCGCCTGATACACTGACAGCATAAAGTTGATGATGTTGAGGGCCTCTGATGCTGCGCAGCTCAAAAGAGAGTGGGGACTGACGTCGGTTACATAAAAACAAGCCCTGATTGCATTGGCCGTGGGTAACCGGTGCGACAAATACTTCTTGGATTGGCAGGGGCGTGTCGCCTCCGAACGTGTAAATTCTCGCTTTTGACTGGTCCAGCTGCGGTGGGCCCGGGAGGGCCTTGTAGTGCTCCGTGGCCAGAACACACACAGATGCTCCTGTGTCAATGAGAACCGGTATGGGGGTGCTCTTAATGTCCACTACACAGGGGGGTTGCCTCCTTTTCTTGGCTCCCGTGGCAATGTTAGATATGAAGAAAATGTCTTCGTCATCTTCTTCCTCCTCAGCAATATTTAGTCTCTGTGTGTCTTGTTCTAGTGTGGCTATGCTCCGCGGCCTCCTGAAGTTACTCCCACTCGCCCTCGCAGGAACTCTGTGTGTCGTCAATGGAGCTGCAGCTCGGCACATTCTTGCGTAGTGACCTGGTGTGTTGCACCTCCCACATACCCTTGACTTTGCGGGGCAGTCCTCGGCGTATGGTAGAACGTACCTGCAATATTGGCATACAACTGGGGATCCCTGGGCGGGTGACGTATCCTGGCACTTTTGGCTACAGTGGGATTTCGACGGGATGGACTTACCTAGGGCGAATGCCTCCTCCCCTTTGCTTGGGCGTACGGCAGCGTCCATTTTCGCTCCCCTGCTTTCTGCTAGTTCGTATATCCTTCCCCAGTCGCTCTGAAGAACATGTACAGCTTCTTAATCGATACGAGCCACTTGGGCCCTAACTTTGAGGGTGGGCCTGAAGTGTCGAACTCAGGCATGGGTGCCAAAGTGCCATGCTGCCGACGTGCCCCTCGCGCAGGTGCTGTAGTCTCCTCATATGGGTCACTCATTTTTGCAGGTCGCACAGGCACCTCACCCACGTGACAGAGGCCGCAAATCTGTTCTTCTGGGTTGCCCCTTCATTGATGACCACTGACCTGGACGTCTTGTCAGTGTGGTATGCAGGCTCCTCCTTCAGTGCCCCTCTCGAGCTGGGCCTTCAGGCATGGGTTGTTGGCTCTTCATAACTGTTCTGAAGAAATGAGCCCCTCAGGCCAAAATCGTGGCTCCCCTACTTGGAGATCCATGAAAGTTCCAAAAATTATTGATTTATCACCCCGTGGGCAGCGCACAAGCACCCTCGCTGGCCGCAACTGCACCACGAGCTGATTCAAAATAGCCGACTACCGTCTCAGCGTCGGATTCGGGCTGCGTCAGAGAAAGGATTGATGTTGATTGATCCTCCCACAAGCAGCCGTCCTCGTCGCCAATGTTAGTACCATCGGATGCCTCGGGCCGCCTCATTCACACGCACACGCACTCACACTGAAGAATACACGGAGACGCGTCTGGTGCTGATGAGGTCCCGGCGGCAACTGCCGCTCAGGACGCGTTTATTCAAAACGTGCATGCGTGATCCCAAACGAGGCTCACGCATGCGTACATGTAACTCTCACTGCAACATCTAACATAGAGCCAAGGGAAGATGGTAAAATTGTGATGTAGACTCCAGCAAACAGCCAACATACCTACAACACAATTGAAGCAGTGGTTTGGTTATGGCGTGTGAGATACAGTACTTTTAAAAGTGTATACATTATTAAAATATATCCCTTCCACTCTGAGGCAGTAAAATGCCTCGTGGGTTCACAAATATTGGCACGTGGAACATTATGCCTCCCACTCCTCCTCCTCCAAGCCTTCAATCACTGATACGTGAAGATTATTAATAATAGCCCCCAGAGATACGGAAGCCAGAGATGGCAGCTTATGTAGCAGCCAATGAGCGTCTTCCAAAGAGATGACGTGAAATTAAGCACAAAACCAATAGGCGCTCTTACAGGAAATCACCATGAGATAAGCAAAAGCAAGCTCGGATACCCTTAGAAAGAAAGATAAAACAACGTAGTAGGAAGGGGAAACGTGAAATCTAATTAGATATATAGCCTGCTATCACTGCCAGACGAAGTGCAGCGAACTACCAGCTAACAATTGATAATAAAACGGTTTTTTTATATTTTTGCAATACAAAATCAGTGTAATAGCATTATTGCGTATGTTTTAGATTAATCTAAAACCGAGGATGATATAACTGGAAATATTTTTTTATACAGCAGTAAAAAAGCTGCAATATTTGGACTATTTGCTAAATATGTGAATTAATTTATTGCCATAAAAATACATTTTCTGTAATTGTACGATAAATCGCCTGTATGCAGATTTACAGAGATTGTGGGTATAAGGATATCCGGCTGGAGGGCGGTCCAGAGCTGCTGAATGGTGAGTGCTGGGTATTCGAGGGAGGACCATTGGTGGGGTACTAGGAGATGGGAACCTGATGTAGCAGGATTTCTAACCCTTTACTCCCATGTAACATTCTACCTGAGATCTAAGGAATAAAGTATATGTAAATACCTGACTGTCTGGTTCCTGAGTGCTGGCTGGCATCACAGAGGTTCCCAGATGAGACTGTGAGGGAGGTTGGTAGCTCAGGGATATGATATGATATGATATGATATGATAGGTTATTAATAACACGCTTAATACCCAGCGGTCAAACCTGTATTGCTCCGTCGTCTGGCTTCCAAGGTGTGCACGTTGCCCCTGTGCTATCCTCCCTAGAAGTGGGAACTAGGAAGTAAATAGCCACACAGAGACAGGGACGGGAGGGCGGACCAAGAAGTGAGCACCAGGCAGAAAGCGGACACAAAATGACTGGGACGAGGGTGAGTAGGTCAGGGAGTGTTAACCAGGGAAGAAGCAGGTACACACAGTCCAGGGCAAGGGTAAGTATGCCAAGCAGTGTAGACAGGGTGCCTGGTTTGAAGTGAATCTGCAAGTTTCCACCCTTTGGCCCGAACTTGCACTAATCATCTGTACACTGCTACTGCACTAACTGAGAGTGTGACTCTGTCCCACTGTGTGACTTGTGTTCTGCAGCTGGGCAATGGCGCAAGCACACATCAAATGACAGCACTGCATGGTACCGGAGCACACATCAAATGACAGCACTGCATGCTACCAGAACACACAGCAAATGACAGCACTGCATTGTACCAGAACACACAGCAAATGATAGCACTGCATGATACCAGAGCACACATCAATTGACAGCACTGCATGGTACCAGAACACACAGCAAATGACAACACTGCATGGTACCAGAGCACACAACCAATGACAGCACTGCATGGTACCAGAACACACAGCAAATGACAGCACTGCATGGTACCAGAGCACACAGCAAATGACAGCACTGCATGGTACCAGAGCACACAGCAAATGACAGCACTGCATGGTACCAGAACACACAGCAAATGACAGCACTGCATGGTACCAGAGCACATAGCAAATGACAGCACTGCATGGTACCAGAGCACACTGCAAATGGCAGCACTGCATGGTACCAGAACGCACATCAAATGACAGCACTGCATGGTACCAGGGGAGAATCTTTTGCATGGTCCAGCATTAAAAATCACCCATTCACTGCATACAACATGCAAAATATGGTTTTAAATGCACCCCTTGAACACGCCGAAAAGGTAATACTACAGAGAAGGGACGACCCCTCCAAAACCTCTATATGTATGTGTTTATGTGTAGCATTTATAAGGTCCCGGGCCTGATTCATAGAAGCGTTTATTGTGGCACAATCCCATTGCAGAACGCTCTGTGAATCAGGCCCCAAGTTGCGAAGCAATCTACCTCTGTGTAAAGGGTGGATGGACTAACATTCTAGGTGACACATACATATGAGTTGCCACAGACGTGCCTGATAAGAATATGATAACTTTAAAATGACCCTGTGCCCCTTTTCAATGTTCAATGTACAATGGCATGCTTGCCATATTGAAAGTTGGTGGAATGGCTACCATTTCACGTATGAGATGCTATAAGATTTAATCAATGACATACATTTCAAAGTAACATGTTGCTGACCGAATTGGTGCATTTCTCAACTTTTTGGAATAACCTCCACCGACCTGAGGGCCTGGCTCCAGTACCTCTGGTACTGCACCCTGGTGTTACATCCATTCCTATTGCATGACAAGAAAGGACCTCTAGTGACATTCTCTGGTACTACCTCCCTATGATATATCCAGTCCCCGACCATGACAGCAAGCGTGTTCTAGTAACAACCTCTGGTACATCGCCCTTGTATTTTATCCAGTGTTAGTGCCTGACTACAAGGGACACCTCGTCACAGCCTCTGGTTCAGCACCCTGGTATTACAGGGGACTCCAGTAACAGCATTTGATATTGCATCCTGGTATTACATCCAGTGCTGGTCGCTGGTTACTTGGGACCTCTAGTAACAGCATTTGCTACTGCAACCTGGTATTACATCCAGTGCTGGTCCCTGCTTACTTGGGACCTCTAGTAACAGCATTTGATATTGCATCCTGGTATTACATCCAGTGCTGGTCCCTGGTTACTTGGGACCTCTAGTAACAGCATTTGATATTGCATCCTGGTATTACATCCAGTGCTGGTGCCTGGTTACCTGGGACCTCAGGTAACAGCCTTTGGTAATGCACCCTGGTATAACATCCAGTGCTGGTGCCTAGTTACTTGGGACCTCTAGTAACAGCATTTGATATTGCATCCTGGTATTACATCCAGTGCTGGTGCCTGGTTACCTGGGACCTCTAGTAACAGCATTTGGTATTGCACCCTGGTATTACATCCAGTGCTGGTGCCTGGTTACTTGGGACCTCTAGTAACAGCATTTGGTACTGCAACCTGGTATTACATCCAGTGCTGGTGCCTGGTTACTTGGGACCTCTAGTAACAGCATTTGGTATTGCACCCTGGTATTACATCCAGTGCTGGTCCCTGGTTACTTGGGACCTCTAGTAACAGCATTTGGTATTGCACCCTGGTATTACATCCAGTGCTGGTGCCTGGTTACCTGGGACCTCAGGTAACAGCCTTTGGTAATGCACCCTGGTATAACATCCAGTGCTGGTGCCTAGTTACTTGGGACCTCTAGTTACAGCTTTTGGTACTGCAACCTGGTATTACATCCAGTGCTGGTTTCAAGATACAAGGGACTTATAGGCCTTCATTAAAAGTCAGGCGGTGGACCATGGTGGATGGCGGAATTACCGCCCCATTCCAAGGTGAGTGGGGCGGTAATTCCCCATTCACCATTTGCCCTTCCCCATTCCCATTTTTGCCCCATAGGGCATAATGGGGAAGGGGAAGGCGCTAATTACAGCACTGTAAATTACGGTGCCGTAATTAGCACCAAGGTCGCTTAGCGCCTTGGACTTTAACGCCTGCAAAAAGCAGGCGTTAAAGTGTGAATCAGGCGTTAAGGGTTAATGGCGCTGACGGCGCCGTTAAACCCTTAACGCCTGACTTGTAATGAGGGCCACAGTATCGAATTCTGGTACTGTACAATAGTAAATGTCTTCATTTTATTACATCACTGTATTGCACTTAATTTACATGGACAGATTTGCCTGGATTGTTAAAAGACACAGGGGCCGATTCAACACTGGAACCGAGCCAAGAAGGAACAGGACTGGCACTGGAGACAAGTGGAAAAGGATGCATTCAGAGCCACAAAGGAAGTGCTAGTGGCAGATACCACTATGGCGCACTTTGACCACAGAGCTAGTCGTGGATGTCAGCCCAGTGGGCCTGGTGCAGTACTACTGCAAGTCAATAGCCAGGGAGCAAGGCAGCCTCTGGCCTTTATGAGCAAAGCACTGGCACCCACAGATTGCAGCTATTCCAAGATCGGGAGGGAAGCCCTGGCTGTCTTGTGGGTCTGCAAACACTTCCATATATACATTCATGGACATACAGTGATCGTGTTCACTGATCACAAGCCACTAATTCCGATCATGGCAGGATCGGTCCCCCTCCTGCCTATACACCTAGAAAGGGGACTGCTCCAGCTACAGGAATTTGGGTTCACACTGCTGTTAAGGGCTGGCGTGGATAATTCGGCTGATTATCTATCTAGACACCCGTCCAAATCAGAAATAAACCTGTTCTCCGGAAATGAAGAAACAGCAGGATTTGTTGCAATGATCACCCAAGCTGCAGTCACCAAGTCAATGTCGCTGGCCAATAATGCAATGACGACGTGCGACGATGCCGGTTTGCCGGATCTAGTGGTAGATAGATTGTGAAGTTTGTTGAGTCCACATCATCAGAAGTGGTAATACTCTTCATTGAGGAGCTGTTTGCGGCCCATGGTATCCAGGAGTCAGTGTGGTCTGACAATGGCCACGGTTTCAGAGTAGAGAGTTTACATGGTTCCTAAACCTCTGCTGTGTGCTGCATTGACGCATCACCCCTTACTGGCCTTGCGTGAAACGGGACGTGGAACGCTTCATGCAGATGCTCAACAAGGTATTACGCATTTCAGTTGGCGAGTAGCAATAGCTCGCAACTGCGCTTACGTCGTTTCTAATGGCATACAGAACAATCCCCATTCCACAACAGGGGTGTCATTGGCAGAGAAGCTCTTTTTTTAAATTAATTTTTGTTTATTGTGTTCCAACCAAAAATTCAGCTTTTCAAAATAAATTAATAATTCAGAGAATAGGAAAAAGCACAAGTTAATAAGAAAACTAAATCCTAAAAAACATTAATACAATTCACCAAATGTTTACAAGAGCCAATTCACGTAATACTTTCAATACTTTAATCGTTAAGTATAGTTCATGTCCACTTATCAATCTGTCCCAGAAAAGATTCTGAAGATAGGCATTCTGCCCTGTCAGCATTCTCGTCTTCCAAGTCCCCCTACAATCAATCATCAGGTGCTTCAATGACTGGTGGTCTACCTCATTAAATACAGAACAGACGTTATTATCTCATAGACAATTGTTGCGTGCTGAAGTGACCTCCCCTGTGAGCAGTAAGTTCAATCGAAATCTGAAACGTCTTAGATACGATTGGAGAAATCCTCTAAGCTTGTCATAAAGAGACAGCGATTTGGTAAGTACTGGTTGGTGCATTTCCGAAATCGTGCGAATCCAATCCATCCTTGCCAAAGCCTCTTTCACTCCCACTGAGTTGTCTATAAGATTGTTTTCATTGCATTCACACTCTTGTAGGATTCCCATCACATGTTTCCTCATCTGTGTAAGAAACAAACTTGCCCCTTTATCTGACTGGTGACCAATCTCCTCACATAGAGAGTGCCTTTGTTGAACCAATATATGTCTGTATAAGGAAACAACGTTACAGTCTAAGTCCATCTACAAGCCCAAGTCATACCTCAGACTTGCCATAGGCAGACTACGGGGGAGGTTCAAGGTCAGTTTCCAAAGTTGCCCTTCAAATCTTGACTAATTCATCAGCCCAGGCTTTGGATGAAGTGTCCATTCCCTCCAGCAATGAGGGCAAGACCTTAATTTGATAAACTCTTACTAGCGGGGCTATGGAAGATTTGGAGTAAGAACTGAAAAGTGTTCTCATTTGACACATCAGTGAGACAGCTTATCATTCAATTCTGACTCTAATTGTGCTATGGTTGGATATGAGTGCCGTCTAATACCCAGGTATGGTTTTTCATGCTTTACTGGTATAGTTTGATCTGACAACGTCCATTTAAAATTCAGGATGCGCTTGAGCGGCTTCTTGAAGACTGCAATATTTGACTTTTACTGGATTTATTTGTAAATCGGCTCGTTTTGCATAATCTTCAAGAGCAGACAGAAGGCACTGATAGCCTATCGGCGTATAGTCTAAAAGGACTATATCGTCCGCGGAAGGCAATCCAATTAATAGGCAAGACGTTCTAGCGTTTTTGCTAAATCCGCTAGATACAGATTAAATAGACAGGGGGCAAGTATGCACCCCTGTCTGATGACCTGCCCGGTGGATACCGAGGCAGACAACTTACCCTCACTCGTAGACTTGAGTGTTCATGCAAAGCCACGATTATTGCTAACAGAGACTTGGGTGTTCCCCATTGTTCTATCTTCAACCACAATCATTCTCTGTTAATCGTGTCGAAAGCTGTTGATACTCTATCCATTCGCCATATAATGGTAGACCATGCTTCACCCAAGACTTCTCGCTTATAATACCCATCACTAGTCTATTGAGCGCCCATCACTAGTCTACTGAGCGCGGTGGAGAGACCTTTTTAAAAGCTGACCTGTTTCTTCATTAAAATCTTTTTGTCCAGAGACCAAGTTTCTAACTCCTTTAACACTACTCCAGCAAAGATGTTATTCTGTGCACCGAGAATGGGTCCATCCGATCGATCGCCCTTCTTACAGATAGGAATGATAGTTGAAGATTTCCATGACTCTGGGATTCACCTACTCTCTAGAACTTCATCAAAAAGGACCAACAGAATATTTGCCCAGAGATTCACATTAGACTTAAATATTTAATTAGTGCGCCTGTTAAGCCCAGCCACTCTAGAGGAAGAATATTTCAGAATCAACTCTCGTATATTGTCCTGGGATAAAGAGAACCTCCACTCTATATTCAGGTTAGGTTTACATTCTTTCATTACAGAGTTCCCCAGTAGGGTTATAAAATGATTGCAGCAGGTTGCCTGTGCTACAGAGTTACTTTAGCCAAACAATTGCGGGAGTTTTTATTGCCCAGGATCTGTTGCACTTGTTCCCCATCCTTCTGATGTCGAATATTCGATCGGGACCAATGTCTGTAGCTGGTGGGCAATTCTTTTGCACTAAATTGATATTGTTGGGCTGAGTTGGTCTCATATTTTTAGGTTCGAATTGTAGTACTGAGCTCTTTCTCCCTAAGCCAAGTTCCCTCATCAAACGAATGTGAGTGTAATGGGAACTTGGACGACCCAATGGGACCAGGAGGATTTAAATCTCACAGGAAATCCAAAAGATTTAATAGATCACATGCCCTTGACAGTTCCGATTTGGTTAGTGTGTGCGTGACTTTACCTAAGGTATCATTCAAGACAGCTATACCTTTCTTTAACTTTACGATCTGTTTCTACCCGAATTTACTCACAGAACGGGGGTATGCCCCAATTTCCCCTTCTTAGAAGCGTTTGAAAAGCTCCCTGTTAGCCTGCTGTGATCACTAAAACCTTCGGCACAAACCCCAAAGAAGTTACATTTGAAGAACACATCTTCTTATAGAAATAAATTGTCTATTGTTGAGCCAGAAGATCCCCTCCTCGAAATCAGCGCAGGGGGCACGTCTCCCTGCACGTTCCCATTTGCCATTATCAGATTCTAGTGCAAGTGAAAAGTTAGCCATTTCTTGCCATTCTTTGGAGGTTTTTTCAACTTTGATGTTACCCCTGAGAGACCAGACATAATGCATAGGGAATTTAATTCCCACCAGAATTACACTGACTGGACCATAGGCTATTTCTATCTTTACCAACAGTACTGAAAATGATTCTAAAAACATTGGTAGGGTTGAGCTGGAAGTGTTCCAGTAAAAGTTAATTAATACCAATGATTCTAGGGGGCAGGTCTCCACTCAGTAAGATTTTATAATACCATTGATACTGGGGGCAGGTCTCCACTCAGTAAGATTTTATAATACCATTGAAACTGGGGGCAGGTCTCCACTCAGTATGATTTTATAATACCATTGATACTGGGGGCAGGTCTCCACTCAGTAAGATGTTTTAATACCATTGATACCGGGAGCAGGTCTCCACTCAGTTAGGTTTTATAAAACCAATGATACTGGGGGCAGGTCTCCACTCAGTAAGGTTTTATAATACCAATGATACCGAGGGCAGGGCTCCACTCAGTAAGGTTTTATAATAGAAATGATACTGGGGGCAGGTCTCAACTCAGTAAGATTTTAAAATACCAATGATACCGGGGGCAGGTCTCCACTCAGTAAGGTTTTATAAGACCAATGATACCGGGAGCAGGTCTCCACTCAGTAAGATTTTATAATACCATTGATACTGGGGGCAGGTCTCCAATCAGTAAGATTTTATAAAACCAATGATACTGGGGGCAGGTCTCCACTCAGTAAGGTTTTATAATACCAATGATACCGGGGGCAGGTCTCCACTCAGTAAGGTTTTATAATACCAATGATACCGAGGGCAGGTCTCAACTCAGTAAGATTTCATGGGGCAGGTCTCAACTCAGTAAGATTTTATAATTCCAATGATACCGGGGGCAGGTCTCCACTCAGTAAGATTTTATAATACCAGTGATACTGGGGACAGGTCTCCACTCAGTAAGATTTTATCTGCCAGCACGCCTTGAATTCTTAGTTGAAATTAATTAATAATTCATGATTATTGTGTTCCGAATCGCAATCATCCTATTTAGTGATGGGTGGCTAATTGCTCCAGTATGGAAAGTCCATCCACCTTGAAGATGCAAGTCAGCCAAGATTCTTGCAGGAAGATTATATCGTAATTATTGAGCATAGCCTCCCTCATCGTCCTATTTTTAAAAGATATGGAACCCTGCGGTTTCCACCCCACCAGTTGAAGATCCTTTACTACTAAAGAGTGTCTTTAGGGACCCCCAACGTCTGAAATATCTGCGATAGAATATCCGGTAACATAGACCAGACTTTTGACTTCATCTCACACATTGAATTGAAGTCACTCGTACTCGAGTGAAGTAGGTCTCACACATTGAATTGATGTCACTCGTACTGAAGGGAGGTAGGTCCCACACATTGAATTGATGTCATTCGTACTTGAGGGATGTAAGTCTCACACATTGAATTGATGTCACTCGTGCTCGAGGGAGGTAGGTCTTGCACATTGAATTGATGTCACTAGTACTCGAGGGAGGTAGGTCTCACACATTGAATTGATGTCAATCATACTCGACGGAGGTAGGTCTCACACATTGAATTGATGTCACTCGTACCCAAGGGAGGTAGGTCTCACACATTGAATTGATGTCACATGTACTCGAGGGAGGTAGGTCCCACACTTGAATTGATGTCACTCGTACTCGAGGGAGGTAGGTCTCACACATTGAATTGATGTCACTCGTACTCGAGGGAGGTAGGTCCCACACATTGAATTGATGTCACTCGTACTTGAGGGAGGTAAGTCTCACACATTGAATTGATGTCACTCGTGCTCGAGGGAGGTAGGTCTCACACATTGAATTGATGTCACTCGTACTCGAGGGAGGTAGGTCTCACACATTGAATTGATGTCACTCGAGGGAGGTAGGTCTCACACATTGAATTGATGTCACTCGTACCCAAGGGAGGTAGGTCTCACACATTGAATTGATGTCACTGGTAATCGAGGGAGGTAGGTCTCACACATTGAATTGATATCACTCGTACTTCAGGGAGGTAGGTCTCACACATTGAATTGATGTCACCCGTGCTCGAGGGAGGTAGGTCTCACACATTGAAATGATGTTACTCGTACTCGAAGGAGGTAGGTCCCACACATTGAGTTGATGTCACTCAAGGGAGGTAGTTCTCATACATTGAATTGATGTCACTCGTACTCGAGGGAGGTAGGTCTCACACATTGAATTGATGTCACTCAAGGGAGGTAGATCTCACACATTGAATTGATGTCACTCGTACTCGAGGGAGGTAGGTCTCACACATTGAATTGATGTCACTCGTACTCGAGGGAGGTAGGTCTCCCTCGTCCTCGAGGGAGGTAGGTCTCACACATTGAATTGATGTCACTCGTACTCGAGGGAGGTAGGTTTCACACATTGAATTGGTGTCACTTGTACTCGAGGAAGGTAGGTCTCACACATTGAATTGATGTCACTTGTACTCAAGGGATGTAGATTACTCTTTCCAGAAGTGGGCGAGTGAAGAACCTCAACCAGCCCACATCCTGGAGGCACACACAAAAGGCATGCAGAAGCCTGCGAAAGCATTGGGATTCGCGGAAAAAGTGCATGACCAAATAAGGACTGACCCGGGTCGACTCGACCTGGGGAAGGTGAAGGGGCAAGATGGCCAAAGGACAGGACAAAGAACCTCGTGGCATGGCAGTTTTGGAGCCAGGCCACCTATTCGTACCAAATGCGGTTAACGTGGTTAACATGACAGGAAAGGGTTAAAAATAATGCGAAAAGATAGCTGCCACCAGTCCTGTCCATGACCCATCTGCACAGTTCATAAAAAGTCCAGCAAGAGTATCTAGAGCCTTTGGAAATGACTATAACCCAAGTGCGCTGTATGGTAAGATACATTGCACACTTGTTAAATGTTGCACAAAAGGTGCAACATGAGGAAAGGACTAAGGGAAGCAAAGTCTCCCAGTACTGACTGTCTTAAGGGCATGTCAGTTTCTCCATAAAAAGTGAGTGAATGCCCATAGGAGTGCAGCTGAAGGCTGTGCTTCTCTGGCAAAGTCAGTCAGTGGTGTCTAAACAGCAGCAAAATGTTTGGGGGTTGACACATGGAGGGAACATTACATACAATTATGAAATCTTTCCTAACGCTCGCCCATCCCAGACTAAGGACAGGGGGGACTAATCCACCCCTGGATGAGTTTCTTGTTCAGGTCGGTTAAACATTCTGGACAACCCATCAGCATTGCTTTGTTGGACACCTGGCCTATGCTCAATAGTGTAGTGAAAGCCTTGCAGACTTATGGACCACCTAAGCAACTTTGGATTCTCTCCCTTCATGTTCATTAGCCACTTTAGGAGCTTATGGTCAGTTTACACAGTGAAGTGGGTCCCATAGAGGTAGGTTCTCAGTTTCCTTAGGGCCCACATAACAGAGAAACATTCCTTCTCTACTGTGGACCATCTGAGCTCTCTGTCCTTAAGATGGCGACTAATGAAACCAATAGGGTGTTCCTTACCCTTCTCATCTACTTGTGATAGTACAGCTCCTATCCCAGTGTCAGAGGCATCTGACTGCACAATAAAATGTCTTTGGTAATCAGGGGCTCTGAGAACAGGGGCCTGGCACAAGGAGTCTTTTAAGCCATTGAAGTCCTTCTCACACTCTTCAGACCAAGTTACCTTCTTTGGTTTCTTTGGAGTAGTGCGAGCAGTCAGAGGGGCAGCTATGGTACCATAGTGTGCCATGAAATTTCTATAGTACCCAGTGAGTCCCAAAAAGGCTCTCACTTGGGTCTGTGTAGTGGGGGTAGGCCAGTCTTGTACTGCTTGTACTTTACTGGGTAGAGGCTGTATCCTCCCTCCACCTACTTCATGTCCAAGGTAGACCACTGATCCTTGTCCAATCTGGCACTTACTGGCCTTTATGGTCAGGTGGGCCTTCTGAAGAGCCTGTAACACAATCCTAAGGTGTTTCACATGGTCTTCGCAGGTGGCACTGAAAACTGCTATATCATCCAGATATGCAAGACATAATTCATCAAACCCATTCAACACATGATTCACAAGCCTCTGGAAAGTGGCCGGGGCATTCTTAAACCCAAAAGGCATTACCCTGAACTGGTAAAGACCATCTGGTGTTGAGCAAGCTGTCTTCTCCTTGGCATGTTCTGCAAGGGTTATTTGCCAATAGCCTGCAGGGAGGTCAAACGTGCTGAGGTACTTGGAGGCACCCAAAGTATCCACCAGCTCATCTGTTCTAGGCAAGGGGTGTGCATCTGTCTTGGTGACAGCATTCAGAGCCCTGTAATCCATGCAGAACCTCAATTCAGAAGTACCTGCTTTTGGAACCAAAACCACTGGGCTGGACCAAGGACTACTGGAGGGTTCAATCACCCCAATATCCAACATTTTGTTGACCTCTGTCTTAATGTAAGACCTTACTTTTTCTGACATTCTGTATCCCCTACTTTTGGTAGGTACACTGTCTCCTGTGTCAATGCTATGTTTACACCAAGGTGTCAAACCAGGGGACTGTGAAAACAAGGGGGAAAATTGCCTAAGCAAACTTTTCACCTCAGCCTGTTGATCAGAAGTCAGGTGAGGGGCCACGTGGACAGGTCAGGGAGAGGTTCTGACTCCTCTTCCTCAGCATCTGAAGCCAAAAGCAGTGTAGCAATTTCAACTCTTGGGATGAAAGCCTTCAGTCTATTTACATGGAACACTTTTGGAGCCTGACCAACCCTTCCAAGGTCCACTAAATAGTTGACCTCACCCAGTGACTCCACCACTGTGTAAGGGCCTGACCACTTGTCCTGTAAAGCTCTAGGCCTTATAAGATTCATGATCAGGACTTGCTGAAATTGATGAGGGAAGCTTTCTGGTCATACCAGTGTTTCACCAGAACTTGTCCTGCCTTCAACTTTTCACTAGTCAGACCCATCAGGAGTACCATCCTTTTTCTGAGCCCTAGCACATAGTCCACCATGTTGGTAGTAATGGGGGGAGTGGGCATCTCTCATCCCTCCTTGACTATGGCTAATGGTCCCCTTACAGGGTGACCAAACAGAAGTTCAAAGGGGCTGAAGCCAACACCCTCTTGTGGTACCTCTCTGTAGGCAAACAGTAAGCATGGTAGTAGAAGATCCCATTTTCTTCTTTGAGGTTCTTCCAGAGCCCCAAACATGCTTTTCAAGGTTCTTTTAAACCTTTCAACCAGACCATTGGTCTGTGGGTGGTATGTGGATGAAAACTTATAGGTGACACCACATTCCTTCCACATGGCCGGCATATACTTGGACATAAAGTTGCTGCCTCTGTCAGACACAACCTCTTTAGGGAAGCCAACCCTAGTAAATATGCCAAGCAAAGCATTTGCAACTGACTTGGCAGCCACAGTTTTCAATGGGATGGTCTGCGGATACCTGGTAGCATGGTCGACCAACACCAGGATAAACCTATTGCCTGAGGATGTTTGGGGGACCAACAATATTGATTCCTACCCTCTCCAATGGTACCCCCACAACTGGGAGTGGTACCAATGTAGCTTGGATTGTTGAGCCACTCTTACCAGATAACTGGCAGGTGGCACAACTCCTGCAGTGACTTTCTACTTGCACCCCATCTTGGGCCAGTAGAAGTGCATGGATAACCTTTGCTTGGTTCTCTTGATTCCAAGGTGATCAGCAAGGGGCACTTCATGTGCCAGCTGCAGGAGGAAGGGTCTTACAGCAAGGGGAACCACCAACCTCCTATGGTCTCCTTCTATAAACTCTGTAGGCTCACTATACAGGAGCCCACCTTCCCAATAATTCCTGTGCTTCCCAGGAGGTTCACCCTGAAGCCTGGAGCAGGCCTGTCTCCTTAGGCCTTCCAGAGATGGGCACTCACGTTGGCCTTACTAAATTCTTCCCTGTCAGGACCACCTGCTACTAATAAGTCTTTTAGTTCAGGATGGCCATTTGGGTCAAATACTTCAGGTATCACCACCTCCTCATCAGATCCTGGTGATTGACCAACTACCTCCACCTCAGTGGTAGGTGAGTTAGGGGTAATATTTTCGTTCCCTCTTTTTTATTGCCTTGCTCCTTTAGCCTTGGCTTTCCCCTTTGACTGGGGCATGGCATTGGTCTTGGCCAGTGCTGCCCTTGTTTGAGACCTTGTGCAGGGTCTATCAGCTGTATCTCCCACAAGCCCTAAAACTCTGAGATCCTTTTCCAGCAAGACCTTTCCTGGGACACTCCTCTATATGCTCACTGGAATTCAGACTGCTGTACCATTTATAGTGAGATTTACAGGTATTACTGGGAACATAAGAGGTGGGCCATCGGCCAATTTAATGGGTTACAGAGGAGCTCTGGCAACTTCCTCTGAGCCTACCAAGGTAGAATCCACTCCAGTTCTACTACACCCACTATCCCTAAGAGTTGGAGTATCTGCTCCATTGATCAGCACACTGTCTTTAAAGTAGTGCTTGGTATTATCTGGAATCCTAGCGTAAGCCTCTGAGACTTTAGGCTCCCAGGAACTCAGGGAAACTAAAGCTACCTCAGCTTCTATCCCACTGGGGAAGGAGCCTGAGGAGAAGGATGCCCCTGTAATCACTTCTTCCTCATAGGAGGAGAAGGCCAGATTAGCAGAGTGGACCCCTAAGGTTTTGACCTTACATCTGGGATCCCGCTTCACATGGTCAGTTGCTCCACAAGCAAAACAAGATCCACTGGATCTGTTTATATAGGGAGGCTTACTATGACCAGAGTTCTGTTTTGGAGACTGACCTCCACTACCCTGTGAGTTCTCTTGTGTCTTACCCTTATTTTTTTCTTTTGTGGCCCTTATGGGAGGAAGTTTTATCAGAGTCCCCACCCTCCTTATCTCTGGACTTTTTCCCCTCCTCCTGCTTACCAGGATGAGTCTTGTCCTTATTGGACACTCTATGTGACACCCACAAATCTGCTGCTATGGCAAGCTTCTTAGGATCTATCTCCTTTGAATCTGCCAAATGCTGCTTAAGCTCAGGGGAAGAAGATGCAAAAATATGTTCCAGCATGACAAGACATATACCTTGAAAAGTAGAAACCTTATAACCTTCAACCTAGCCAGTCAAGTTCTTTAAGGATTCATTTACCTAAGATACCCAAGTACCACCTTCTTTTTTATTGTACTCTCTGAATCTTTTAAGTATTGGGCAGGAGACTTTCCAAACTTTAAGATAAGAGTTTGCTTCAACATTGCAAAATCTTCTCTCTCAGCTTTTGAAATTTCCATAATGGCACTGCAGCCAGAATGGGGCAGTTGCTAAGTAACCAGGCAATATTATCAGCATTGTCAACTTGCTAAACCTCACATGCATACTCAAACGTATTCAGCCAGTCCATAATGTCATTCTCTTCCTCATACACACTGAGTAGATCCTTAGGAAACCTTGAATGAGAGGAGGACCCAGACCCATGTCCAGGACCCTTGGATCCATTGGCAACCTGAAGCTTGGCCTGTTCCAACTGGTGATCCCTGTCTTTCTGTTGTTCTGCCTGCTCTATGTTCAGCATGGTCATATTAAATTCAAGCTCCTTCTGCCTAAACAGCAGTTCTTGCTTCTTGAACGCAAGCATGGCTGCAGCTTAAGCACTGGCAGAGGAAACATTAGACATTACATCTTCCAAATCCTCATGGTCTCTGTGGATCAGTGCAGTGGCAGAACTACCAGTTCTGCCAGTGGGAGCAGCTCCACCCCCTTCTGCACTGTCCTCAGAAGTTATGGCATTAAGCTGAGTTTCTTGCCAGTCCATGATTCTTTGGATCATTTCATTTTTGTGCCTTGAGCAGAGACAGCTCTCTCAGCACACATCTTTCTTAATGTTTCAGATTTAGAAGCATTTAAAGTTAACAAGGTACTTGATTCCATATTGATAGATAGGATTATGGCCTTTTTAAGTTATACTACAACAATTCACTATGTGTCCTGGTAGGAATAACTCAAAATGCCTTCACTAGTATGCAACACTGGATAGCTTCAGTCCTATCCCACCACTGTACACCAATTTGTTAAGAAGGATTTCTGAACTCTGACCTGGAGGGGCAGAGTTTCAGAAGGCCAACCTAGTTTCTTGGAACAGGGTAACCACTGGACAAGCCAGACCAATCAGGGTAGCTATGGCAGGGGGTCAAGACTAACTCTCAGGAGGGGTGAAGGTGACTGAAGGACCTCAATGAGCACACAGAGCCAGGACACTTACAAATTATTCCAGACAGGTCTTATATCAAAAATATAGACACATTTATTACAAGGCCTAAAATAGACCATAGTAAAAGAATCACAGTAACACTAAGTAAACCAATACATCACACTCAATACAATATATATACAAGACCAGTGGGGTCTAAAGGGTTAAATGCACAAAATATGTCGACAACCTAGAGGGGAAGGAAACAGGCGGTGCAGATAGTCTTTAGGCCCAGTTCAACATCAATAATACACCTAACTAAGAGGCAGACAAGCCCTACGAAGAGAGGAGCCTTGTGCTCAATAGTACATGCACGCGTTTGTGCCAATGGTCGGAATAGGGTCTCTTCAAGGGTCTCTAGCAGCTCAAGAAGGTGGATGAGGTGATGCAAAAGAGGTTCCCACTATTCAAGAAGGACCTCCACTTGGAGGCAGAGGCAGTTTGAGAGTGCAGGATGGAGTCGCTATTTCGCAATATTGCAGCCTGGTGTTATATCCAGTCCTAGTGCATGACAAGAAGGAACCTTTAGTAACAGTCACTGATACTACAGCCTGGTCATATATCCCTAGTGCGTGATAAGAAGGGACTGTTAGGCGGAAACCTGTGCAATTCCCTCCGGGACCACTGCAAAAGATTTAGGACTACAGGTGTTTGGCAGTAAACCCACTTGGTAGCAGTCTGTACCACACAGATTCACTTAGTAGCTGTGGCTGAGCAGTCAGACTTCCCTCAAGAAGAGTTAGGCAGTATGTGGAGTATACAAAATAGGGCAATTTACACAGTAGAACAAGCAAACACGGAACAGAGCTTCGGTGTAAAGATATATAGTTATTTATTTATAAAAACACATCTATGAAAAACACACTGGCACTAATACGGCAAACAACTTCAATCACAATTACTATAAGTAAATCAATCCCCCTAACAATAGTTCGACAAGTCTAGGTTCAACGGCACCACTTATTTGCAGACAGAGGTGAATGCTTTAACCTAGATGGCACTCTAGTATTCGTTAGGACGGGAGAGAAAAGGCAGGGTATGAAATCAACTCGGTACCAACACTTTTACGAATAAATGCAAGGCAAGTAAGGCAGGGTCTACTGTAGATCGCAAAGTTCAGAGGCCAGGCCCACTCGGAGAGAGGCAAGGCGAAATGTCCCAAAAAGTATCACAGTGGAAATGCACTTGGAGTCTTTGGCGCAAATTGTCACAGAAAGATTGGACCAGTTCAGAACAGAAAGTTAAGAAGGCTTGGAGGCGACCCAATGGAGAGGCGAGGATTAAGACACCTCACGCTAACCGTCACAAGGGAAGCCAGGCGGACACGGTACCTTGTATGTGGAGAGACAGCTCCGGCGGGGGCAGTTGTTCCTGGTGATGGATGCAAGTCGGGGCTTTGCCAATAGAAGAGATGCTCTCGTCGTCGAAGGAAAGTTGAAGATCGTTGCACCACCAGGAAAGAGACCAGCCGCGGAGTGCTCCGTCACAAGGCACCACCTTTTGGTCGCGGTACGGGTTAGTGGCTATCTGGTTGCCGGGGTGCTCAGCACGGGCAATTCGACCACTACGCCCTGTAAGCGAAGAAATAGCAAAGGGGACTGGTTGTTCCCACCAGTCAGGGGAAGAAGACTCTCCAGCCGGGAGATCTCCTCTGTCGTTGGGAAGTGGTGAGTCGGTTCAGCAGGGCTCCACCGGAGGTGTCGTCGTTGCAGGTCGGCTCAGCTTTACCCTCGTTGGATTCTTAGGTCCTGTGGCGACTTCTGAAGATCCAGTCCCAAAAGCCCTGCTTTTATGCAGAAAACGCCCATTCATTCAGCCTAGCTGTCAATCAAAACACGCCAAGTGGGGAGCGGGGTGGCTCACCACTTGGGCCAATCACACCAGAGTGCGACTTGAGTTGGCAAGGCAACTCAGTCCAGGGTGCCTTAACCCCCTCCCACGCCCCCTGTGGTACCCAGACAGAATGGCACCACTTTGGAGGGCCTCTGTGCAGAAGCCCGCCAAAAGTGGAACAAAGGGCTCAACCTTTGGTTTAGGAGTCACAGAGACGAACACAGACGCCATTTTAAAAACCGAGTTCTGGCAGTAAATACCAACCGTTAGATTTATTTAAGATAAATAAACCGGTGGTATGTTAGAGATTAACGAGAAAAAGTATTAACCTCCAACAATGGGAAGAATCCCATAGAGCAATATTCGGGGTGGAATATAACAAGTAGTTTCCACTGCCACCAGCCAAAACTCGACGAGGGGGGATGGGACAGTGCCCCCTCGAATAACAGACCCAGGGGTAATCAAATTACCCCTACTAGTACTTCCACAATAGGATGGTTTGTACTAGTTCTGTTAGTAAATTTAGGTCTAGTAAAGCCAATGGTGACTTTACATGCCCTGGGAGACAGTAGTCAGTCCCAGGGTATGGAGTCTACGATGGGGATCCTCTAGGACGCCCCAGTGTTACGGCACGGAGGGTGCGGTGTAACACACATAGAAAAACATATGAGACCCTATGGAGTAAAAGACCCCATAGCCCATAGAACACATTGACATTCAAAGGAATTAACCACGTTCATGTCCAAGAGTGGGAGAAAAGAGTCTCACTCTTGGCAGGATGGAAAAAAACAAACTCCAGAAATCCAGAAAAGCTGCTGGGGGACTCACTAGGTTAGGAAATTCAGCCTAAACAGAGAATTCTCCCTAACAGAGACGTCTGGTGACAGTTATGGATACTACACCTTGGTGTTTAATCCAGTCCTAGAGCATGACAAGAAGGGACTTCCAGTAATAGTAACTGGTACTACACTCTGGTTTTATATCCAGTCCTAGTGAAAGACAAGAAGGGACCTCTAGTAACAGTCACTGTACCACATCCTGTTGTTACACCAAGTCCTAGAGCAGTACAAGAAGGGACAACTAGTAACAGTCACTGGTACTAGAGCCTGATGTTATATTCAGTCGTTGTGCATGTCAAGAATGGACCTCTAGTGAGAGTCACTGATAAACCCTGTTGTTTTATCACTAGTGCATGACAATAAGGGACCTCTAGTAACAGTCACTGATACTACAACCTGGTGTTTTAGCCCTAGTGTGTGATAAGAAGGGACCTCTAGTAACAGTCACTGTGCCACATCCTGTTATTACACCAAGTCCTAGAGCAGTACAAGAAGGGACAACTAGTAACAGTCACTGGTACTACAGCCTGATGTTATATTCAGTCGTTGTGCATGTCAAGAATGGACCTCTAGTGACAGTCACTGATACTAAACCCTGTTGTTTTATCACTAGTGCATGACAATAAGGGACCTCTAGTAACAGTCACTGATACTACAACCTGGTGTTTTAGCCCTAGTGTGTGATAAGAAGGGACCTCTAGTAACAGTCACTGTACCACATCCTGTTGTTACACCAAGTCCTAGAGCATTACAAGAAGGGACAACTACTAACAGTCACTGGTACTACAGCCTGATGTTATATTCAGTCGTTGTGCATGTCAAGAATGGACCTCTAGTGACAGTCACTGAAATTAAACCCTGTTGTTTTATCACTAGTGCATGACAATAAGGGACCTCTAGTAACAGTCACTGATACTACAACCTGGTGTTTTAGCCCTAGTGTGTGATAAGAAGGGACCTCTAGTAACAGTCACTGTACCACATCCTGTTGTTACACCAAGTCCTAGAGCATTACAAGAAGGGACAACTAGTACTCACTGGTACTACAGCCTGATGTTATATTCAGTTGTTGTGCATGTCAAGAATGGACCTCTAGTGACAGTCACTGATACTAAACCCTGTTGTTTTATCACTAGTGCATGACAATAAGGGACCTCTAGTAACAGTCACTGGCACCACATCCTGGTGTTACATCAAGTCCTAGAGCATGCCAAAAAGGGACCTCTAGTGACAGTCATTGGTAATACAGCCTGATGTTATATTCAGTCGTTGTGCGTGTCAATAATGGACCTCTAGTGACAGTCTTGATACTACACCCTGTTGTTTTATCACTAGTGCATACCAATAAGGGATATCTATTAACAGTCACTGGCACTACACCCTGTTGTTTTATCACTAGTGCATGACAAGAAGAGACTTCTAGTAACAATCACTGGTACCACAGCCTTGGTGTAACATCAAGTTCTAAAGCATGACAAGAGGGGACCTCTAGTAACAGTCACTGGTACCACACCCTGGTGTTTTATCCTTAGTGTGTGACAAGAAGAGATTTCTAGTAACAATCACTGGTACCACAGCCTTGGTGTTACATCAAGTCCTAGTGCATGACAATAAGGGACCTCTATTGAAAGGCACTGCTACTACAGCCTGGTGTAATATCCAGTCATAGTGCATGTCAAGAAGGGACCTCTATAGAAAGTAACTGCTACTACAGTCTGCTGTAATATCCAGTCCTAGGGCACGATAACAAGGATCTGTAGTAACAGCCCCTGATACTACACACTGGTGTTATATCCAGCCCTAGTGCATGACAAGAGGGGACCTCTAGTAACAGCCACTGATACTACACCCTGTTGTTTTATCCCCAGTGCATGACAAGAAGGGACCTCTAGTAACAGCCACTGAAACTATACCCTGTTGCTTTAAGCCCAGTGCATGACAAGTAGGGACCTCTAATAACAGCCACTGATACTACACACTGGCGTTATATCCAGTCCTAGTGCATGACAAGAGGTGACCTCTGGTAAAGTCACTGATTCTACACCCTGGTGTTATATCCAGTCCAAGTGCATGAAAAGATCGGACCTCTAGTAATAGTCACTGGTACTACACCCTGGTGTTTTATCCCTAATGTGTGATAAGAAGGGACCTCTAGTAAGAGTCACTGTACCACATCCTGTTGTTACATCAAGTCTTAGAGCATGACACAAAGGGACAACTAGTAACAATAACTGGTACCACATCCTGGTGTTACATCAAGTCCTAGAGCATGACAAGAGGGGACCTCTAGTAACAGTTACTGGTACTACAACCTGGTGTTTTATCCCTAGTGTGTGACAAGAAGAGACTTCTAGTAACAGTCACTGGTACTACAGCCTTGGTGTTACATCAAGTCCTACTGCATGACAGAGGACATTGTGTGCTTCATGTATATTTTCTGACAAACTGGCCTGCGGCCTGCCACAAAGGCAATACCGGCTCTCTGTCCTCACCAAGAATAGAGCTCATATCTAAGCCCGCCTCTCTGCGGCATCTAACAACTCGGTCGAACTCTTTCAAATTAGCAAGGAACTAGCCAATCCTGCCACAGTCTCTACCTCTCATGTCCCTTCCCAGGCCCTCTGCACGGCACTGGCTTCTCACTTCATCTCTAAAACTCAGGACATCCTTCCTCACTCTCCTCCTCTCCCCTCGCTTCCCCTACTCCCTGCTCTTCCTCTGGCCCTTCTGCAACCACCTCTCCTCCCTACATCTCTGCCTTTCCCCTGTTCATAGCAGACTAGGTTTCTATACAAGTCCGATCTATGAAAGTTTTGTCAACACAGGTTCACACCTGTTCCTCCAAAACCATCAAAGACCACATCGATTCCCTGGCTCCTACCCTGGCTGACTTCTGCAAAACCTCCTTCGCCACTGGAGTATTCCCATCCCCCCTGAAGAACTCACTTGTGGACCCTCTTCTTAAGAAACCCTCTGCTGACCCTTCCTGCCTGGCTAACTATCGCCCAATATCTATCACTGCCTTCATGGGCAAGCTCCTGCCATTTCCCAGCTTAATCGCCACACTGAATCTGTTGGTTGTCTTCATGACCATCAATCTGGCTACAGAGCTGCCAGAAGCACTGAAACTGCTCTCCTGAACATCCGTGAAGACCTGCTCTCCAACTTTAACTCGAACACCCCCCGTTTCCTCATCTTACTTGATCTCTCTTCTGCCTTCGACACAGTCAACCACGCCATCCTGCTCAACCGTCTCTGTGATAATCTGGGTATCACTGGTCATGCCCTGGCGTGGCTGACTTCTTTCCTCTCTGACCGACCCTCCCAGGTCCAACTTAGGTCCTTCCTCTCTGCTATAATTTTCTCTACCTGTGGTGTTCACCAGGGGTCTAACCTCTCTCCCTGGCTGTTCAACCAATACCTGCCACTCCTTGCCCACTGTATTGCCGCTCTCTGCTCCAACTTTCAGTGCTATGCAGATGACACCCAGCTCATTTTCAGGCTACCTTTGGCCACCTCTTCTCCTTCCCTCGTCTCTGACTGTCTGCTATCCAGGAGTGGTGTGCCGCCAACGACCTCTGTCTTAATCCTAGTAAGACTGAGATTCTCCTCATTGGCTCCCCCGCTCCCTCCTTCCCTGCAGCTCTCTAGCCGGCTTCGCTTGGACCGCCTTCCTGCTCCCACCTGCAAGACTAAAAACCTTGGGGTCATCTTCAACTCCACACTCTCCTTCTCTCCTCACATCTCTGATGTCTCTAAGAAGTCACACTACCAGCTGCACCTCCTCAGAGGTATTCTTCCTTTCCTCTCCTTCCCCCAGAAGCTCACTGTCTCCAGAGATATGGTTCTCTCTAGGCTGGATTACTGCAACAGCCTCTTTCTAAATCTGCCTGTCTCTACTCTCTGCCCTTTGCAACTCATTCAGAACAGGACTGCGAGACTTGTCCTTGGCCTCAAGCCCAGGGATCGTATCTCTCCAGTCTGAAATCTCTGCACGGGCTTCCAGTGGCTGCGAGGATTAAGTTAAAAACCCTATGCATTGTCCACAAGGCTTTCTGGGGCACGGGCCTCAATACCTTCAACCTTCTCTTCCTAAATATCTTTGTTCTCTAGCTCTTCGCTCATCCGCCTCCTACTCCCTCAGGGTCAGTTGCTTCTCCAAGCAACAGGTTTGTGGTAGACCTCTTTCTTCGGCTGGGGCCTCCTTCTGAAACAGCATCCCTGCCTCCCTTAAACTTGAGGACAACCATCTCTGGTTCCGGAAACACCACACAACCTTTCTCTTTGCTTCTGCTTTCTCTCCTCCTCTCTCCTGCTGACCTCCTGGCTGTAACCGGATCTGCACTGGATTACCTGGACACCCTCCGATCTCAGACCCAGGTCCCTCCCCCACCAGTCTCTCACACCTGCACTGCCTGCCTGGCAACCCCCGCACTTAGGGACTGTTTCTGTATCCCTACAGTCCCCCTACCAGCACTTGGCACCTGTTGTCTGCACTCACCTTGCACGGACCACTTGCTGGCCGTTACTTTTACTTATTGTTATTTATCTATTCCCATGTACTGCACTGTCCCTGCCCCCCGTCCCATGCACTTGCGCGATCTGAATGACACCTGGCCTAGTAGGACCGTTGTCTGTCCTCCTTCTGTTCCCCCTCCCTTGCCTTGTCACACCTTGTAACACTTGTGTATAGGCACGTTATAAATGCCATATCATAGCATGTCATATCATACCATGACAAGAAGGGACCTCTAGTGAAGGTCACTGGTACTACAGCCTGATGTTATATTCAGTCATTGTGCATGTTATGTTATGTTATGTTAAAGGTACTTATATAGCACACCGCCACCAACGGAATTGGTTCCCAGATGCTCTGGCGGATCTGTAAACGAGAAGGTGGGATGGGTTAGTAAGATGAAGAGGGAATAGGATAGTGAGAGGAGTGGTGTACTGTTGGCAGCTTCAACTCGGTAGACACCGGGTGCTGGGCTTTGGTGCTAGTATTGTATCGGTGTCAGTCCGCGTGTGCTGTTGGTGAGACTTATGTGTTGTTGCAGTGTGGTGAAGTGCGTGCAGCTTGTTGTGCAAGAGATGAGTATGCAGGGAGTTTGAGTTTATATTGGTTAGTGGGTTATATGACATTTAACATGTAAGCTAGCACTTGCTGACCTACATAATTCTCTAAGTGTGGCAATCGCTAACCTTCACAATCCTATTTAGGTACGGCGCAGGCTAATGTTCTCAATTCTAAGTGTGGCACATGCTAATATCCAAGTTCCATCTAGGTGTGGCACACGTTAACATTCCTAATCCTATCTAGATACGGGCAAGCTAATATTCTCAATTTTAAGTGTGGCACATGCTAACGTTTATAGTTTCATCTAAGTATGGTGCTTGCTAACATTCACAATTCTATCTAGATGCGGCGCAGGCCAAAGTTAGGAATTCCGTCTAAGTGTGGCACATGCTAACATTTACAGTTTCATCTAAGTATGGTGCTTGCTAACATTCACAGTTCTTTCTAGAAGCGGCGCAGGCCGAAGTTAGGAATTCCGTCTAAGTGTTGCACATGGCAACTTTTACAGTTTCATCTAAGTATGGTGCTTGCTAACATTCATAATCCCATCTAGATGTGAGGCAGGCCAAAGCTAAGAATTCTAACTAAGTTTGACGCATGCCTACATTCACATTTCTAACATTTCAATCGTAGTTCTCTCAAGTGTGGTGTATGCTAAACCTTCCTAATTCCATCCGAGTAGTCAGATGCCGACAATCACAAACCTATCTAGATGTGACGCAGGCTGGCGTCCCCAATTCCATCCTGGTTTGACACTTGTTAACATTGACTAGTGTAAAGACAGGAGGGGGGTCTGTACTTCCGCTCCCTATATGGTAGAGGAGAGGCACAGAGGACCCCTGCCAAGATTCTCTATTATTGGTGCGTGGTCGAGCAATCAAGGTCTAGCTTCTCAGGAGATGATGCAGGCTGGTTCTTAAGTACAGTGTAGTCCCCAAGCACCCACAAAGGAATGTCCACACACTGTATCGGTTAAAACACAGTCTTTATATAATTAATATTCAAGGTGATGTACACTATCACGATAACTCACTGTGTACTCAGAAATCAACAATGGTAAATATATACAGTTCTAAAGTGGTACCACTAACGTTATCAGATCTCATTAAAGTGCATATGGTCAGAATGACACACAGATCAAAATAAAGAGGAAACCAGCAGTAGAGTGGGAAAGAAAGCAAGATGGTTGAACAATTGGCAGAATACTGGCCCCGTACCACTAGACACAGTTCTGTGTGGAGATCCCCCCACCTGGGCAACCTGTAGAAGAAAGATACAAGCCCAGTCCATATATTGTTCACACTAGACTTTCCAATAGTTCTGCAACCACAAAGTACCTGGAGTTGTAGCGTTCCTCGTCGGGTAATCGACGGCCCTTTCTGAGTGCCCTCCCTTTCAGGCGGGAGTCACGGCTCATCGAACGTCCGACAGAGAACAGGTCGAGCTACAACGGTGAATTGGCCGCGTCGTTACTAGCGGTGATAGTTGACGGGGAAGTATAAACATCCTGCAAGGAAGAGGCGTGCGGGGCAACTCCGTGTCGATAGTTCTGGACCGCAAAGAGTTGGAAGAACTGTGGCCCAGCAAGGGCGTCGAGCTGTCTGCTTCTCTGTGGTCTTTGGGTGGTGGGAAAACCACTGGTGGAAGGTCCTCCGAGCGTCGACAGTCAGGCCTTCTCCAGCAGGATACAGTGGCGACGATGCGGATGAGAGAGTTCTTAGGCAAACACGAGCACGGCGGCTCCGGCCGGCGACAACGGTCGTCAACAGTGGCGGACAACAGTCCGGGCGCTTCTCCTTGGAGTTCCGCAGCAGTCCCCGTATCGGGTTGCCAGCCTGTCGAAGGTCTGTCTACCAGGAAGCTTTGGCCAAGATTAGCTGGGATAATTATAAGGATGGGTACTCCCGAAGTTTTTTGTTGTCGGGGGTCAGGACTGGAGGAAGGGAGATTCTAAAGGGAAAGAGAAAAACCCAGGCTGACTACCCCTCTCTCTTTGGTCTGTCAAAGAACACAGGAAAGGGATGCACTAAAACCTGCTTAATAGTAGAGCAGAAAACTACACCTGTTGGGTGAAAGATTATTTTAAGACTGGATACTTGATTACAAAAGTAGAAATTTCTTTTAGTATTTTCTTTGTTTAAAGAAATTGTTAATAAAAACAGACAGTTTCAAATTACAACATGCATTCATCAACAGTTACATATCAATCAATCAATTTTAAGCATAGTTGTCAATTTCAATATGCGAGACACCAGAAAAAACACAATTAGGTTTTCCTATAGTCGACATATGTTTCGGCCTTTTTGAAATACCAACGTGGTGAGCGCTGGTCAATGAAATAATTACACGTCCATCTTTAGGACGGTCTTGCTTATTGAGAAACTTAGTTTCTTGCCCCTTGAGCATGTGGAGTGTCACATCTAAAAACACAAATATACAAAAAAATACAATTAGAGCCAGTCTACCTCAACCAGACTAATCCCAGGGTGATGGCCGGCTATACTAATATGCTGCGCCTAGAATAATGCACCCACCTGTGGGTGCATTCAATATTACATTATCCATTTGTTTTGTCCTATTCTATAGGCATTACCACAGATGAATACCAGAGGACAAAGCTTGAATTTGTATAGCTATCCACTTTTACTTCCTCTTCTGAAATAATTGCTTCGCTGAGGCCCTCACCTACATAGAGGTGCTATCCGTAAGTGTCTAACTGCTTTGACATTCCTTTTTTTATAACATCTTAATGGTGTTTCAGACGATGTAGTGTCTCTTCTGTGTTCCCTGTAAATAGGGTTCCGGCTCCTGGCATCCAAATAACGGTTCCAGAAGCCCCCCCTCCATGGTCTTCAATCATCATTGTCGACCACAGGTGGATGCATTATTCTAGGCGCAGCATATTAGTATAGCCGGCCATCACCCTGGGATTAGTCTGGTTGAGGTAGACTGGCTCTAATTGTATTTTTTTGTATATTTGTGTTTTTAGATGTGACACTCCACATGCTCAAGGGGCAAGAAACTAAGTTTCTCAATAAGCAAGACCGTCCTGAAGATGGCCGTATAATTATTTCATTGACCAGCGCTCACCACGTTGGTATTTCAAAAAGGCCGAAACATATGTCGACTATAGGAAAACCTAATTGTGTTTCTTCTGCTGTCTCGCATATTGAAATTGACAACTATGCTTAAAATTGATTGATTGATATGTAACTGTTGATGAATTCATGTTGTCATTTGTAACTGTCTGTTTTTATTAACAATTATTTTAAACAAAGAAAATATTAAAAGAAATTTCTACTTTTGTAATCAAGTATCCAGTCTTAAAATAATCTTTCACCCAACAGGTGTAGTTTTCTGCTCTACTATTAAGCAGGATTTAGCGCATCCCTTCCCTGTGTTCTTTGACAGACCAAAGAGAGAGGGGTAGTCAGGCTGGGTTTTTCTCTTTCCCAAGATCAGCTGGTGCACGATGGTCCCTCGTAGCTCGGGAAGAGGGCGCCTTACCAGGTCCTCTCTGGGTCAGTCCTTGGAGGCACAGCAGCTTTCAGATTGTGAAGGAGAGCAACAGCAATTCTTCTCGTCCAGCAGGGCTCAAGGTCAAGCTTCAGTTAATCCAGTTACTCGTCGTAGTGGACTTCAGCTTCTGAACACAATTCCTAGCAGTGAGAGGTCCCCAGATATACTGTTGATCTCCCATTCATTCCGCTGGATCACACTCAAGCATCCAATCACGACTAAGGGCAATCAGGCAGGCAGGCAGCCAATCAGGCACACAGTGCATTCAGGCCATTCACTTCTCTCCAGACACTCACAACAAGTTATGTGTATTGGGACAAGTACGGAGCCTTTCAATACTCCATACTGCATTCATACCGGTTTCGGGCAGGGCTTTCTCAGTCATTGTGTCAAACACCAGATACTAGACACCCACAACATAGAATGCGTATTCATCACACACTTCATTCACCCAGGTCCCACCCACAGGCGTACCCACAACCTACGGTCGTTGAGAAGGCTCCAGCCAATCTGGTCAGCACTTCCCCACACTACCATATATGGAACTTCCACCCAACAGCCAGTCAGGGGGAAGGGACAGAGGCGGGGCTTCCCAGGACTTCGGGAAGATCAAGGTAACAGGTGATGGAAGGCAAGAGGCCATGGGGGCCATTTTGTCTCCATCAGGAATCTACCAATTCCAATGACAGGGCCTGGGTATCCCAAAATGGAGGACGCTCCGGGCACCAGTCATTTCAGCATGGAGCTGCCACCAGCCCGTACCCTGCTCTGTGGGTCACACACAGGTGCCCAAAAACATACACTAGGGGCACAGGGTTGCACCCCTACCCATGGGCGCCGTAAGGGTATCCCATGGGTCTGTTCACCAAACCAAAAGAGAGAGCTGCACTGCCAAGAGTCCCACATGAACTCCTGCATGGAAAACACGACAGAACACAAGATAAAAAGCAGTAAAGGACAAGGATACGGAGGCCCTGTCCCTCCGATGCATTTCCAGCATCACAACTAGTATGTTAGGATGCAGTGCAGGGCAACATTTCAAATTCTGTCATTAATGAAATCCAGCTGGTGGTCACAAAACATTCTAAGTATGCATGGGCTAAGTCTATGGCAGTCTATGTTATGGGAAGGTAAGGTAGAGTGGCGGGGGCTTTTTGGTGTAGAGTAATTGCTCTACACCCCACCCATGCCACACTTATAATTTTTGTTGGTGTCTGTTAACTGCTGGCTTCATTGGCTTCCACTGCGGACACCTGCTGACACTGTTTGGAGCCGACACTATTTGGAGCCTCCATTGTAGGAGCCGCCCTTTGACTTGGGTCCCTTAGCCGAAGGGGCTGCTGGGCAGAGGGCTGCCCAGGGTCGGTGAGTTCGGGTAATCACCCGGCCAATCACCTGGCCAATCAGGCTCACAGGGCGGGCTAGGAGGCACGAGGAGGGAGGGAAGCCAGGCGGTGGTTGCTGGAGGCGGGACAAATGGGAGGAAGCTGCCGCAGGTGTTGGGAGGCAGTGAGGGGCTCGCAGCCCGAAGATGGTGCTATGGAGGGGCAGGGGCACAACATTCACACACGCTTACCTGGGCCAGGATGGAAATGGCCCAGGAAGCGAAAATGCCCAGGGTTAGGCCCTCGCTGGCATGGTGCTGCATATGGCCAATAAGGGCCAGGGGGAGGTCGCGGGAGGTCGGACAAATGGGAGGAAGCTGCGCAGGTGTTGGGAGGCAGTGAGGGGCTTGCAGCCTCAAGATGGTGCTACGGAGGGGCAGGGGCACACATGCTTACCTGGGCCAGGATGGAAAATCATTTGCTGCAGATAACACAGCATGCACAAATCAAATGTATATGATAATATATATATTCCACATTTTTAAAACACCTACAGGAGCAGCAGTACTCGTCAGATGATGTGTGAGTCTCCCTCTTCAAATGCGTTGCAGGCGTCTCTGCTCCCCTCGCCAACTAGGGCCTTGGGGATCGGGGGCTGGAGTCACTACGGCCAAGCAGTAGCAGGGCAGGTGAGGGTGAGGCAGCTCCAAAAAACAAAGGGCTTACACCGCTCGTCACCTGTCTTCTCCCCAGGGCCATCACGAGGGGGTCCAGGGGGTGCAAACTACACCAGGCCTTGTGCTCAGCGGGGGCCTCGCGCTCAGGTGGGGCCTCGCGGCTGCCTGGGTCATGGGGTGTCATTTTGTGCGAGGTGTGACAGTTTCCATTCATTTGCTGGCCGCAGCAGCAGGGCCGTCACGGGGGGGGGGGGGCAAACTGCCCCAGGCCTCGCACTCAGGGGGGCCTCACGGCTGCCTGGGTCATGGGGTGTCATTTTCTGCGAGGTGTGACAGTTTCCATTTACTTGCTGGCCGCAGCAGCAGGGCCGTCACGGGGTGGGGGGGGACAGGGCAAACTGCCCCAGGCCTCGCGCTCAGGGGGGGCCTTGCGCTGCCTGGGTCATGGGGTGTCATTTTGTGCGAGGTGTGACAGTTTCCATTCATTTGCTGGCCGCAGCAGCAGGGCCATCACAGGGGGGGTACTGCCCCAGGCCTCGCACTCAGGGGGGGCCTCACGGCTGCCTGGGTCATGGGGTGTCATTTTGTGCGAGGTGTGACAGTTTCCATTCATTTGCTGGCTGCAGCGCCAGCCAGGCCCTCAGCAGAGAGAGAACTGAGAAGATGCAAAACAAAAGTTAAGTGCATCTGCATCACACAGCATGGGGGCTGCGGGGGTCTGCCGTGTGCACTCAAGGCTGTTGTCGAGTAACTACGAGTTGTATTTCACACTTCATGGCCCAGGGAAGTGTGAGCTCTCTCAGCCCAAGCCCAGACCCAGCAGCCAATTGGCGACACTGACTGCTCCAGAGTTTTGCCAACCCGGCGCCAGGCTGCCACTGCCAGTCATGCGCATTGGGTCTGTCTGGGAGCTTGCCGGGTGCAGTGCCACACTTGAGCAGAGCACATGCTGCTTGGGAGCCTTGGCCTGGAGAGAGAAGCTGGTGTGATTGCAGTAGGCAGGCCTGGCCGGCTACCCCAGTAGTTGACTCGACACCGGAGAAGCAGGGGCAAAACATTTGGTGGGGCCCCCTTACAATTGTTTGCACTGGACTAGCGGAGGCACTGCTTCAAACAGGAGATGCGAGAAATCACCCCTTGAGTTTGAGTGGAGGACACAAATATGCTCTTTTACTACAACTTAAATCAACTAAAGCAAAGTTAGATTTCTCTACTGAAGAGAGGTCTATGCCAGACTAACATTTGTATCATATGCATAAATATATGTAGGATTGCATGACAGCGTGTGGTGCGTGCCATAAAACACACATCGTACACAGTGACAGATAGATGAGGTACAGTAGAGGCTGTTGAATTTCTGAACTGAAGAGGCTTAAATGTTGGCACCAATTATGCAGGATTGACAGAGCACAGTAAGGGAAAACAAACAAACCAAGGGGCGCTTAAGGGGGTTTCTCACTCCGACAAAAAGTTGGTCAAGAATGAACCTCCAGTGGCAGTCACTGATAGTCCACCCTGTTGTTTTATCATTAGTGCACGACAATAAGGGACCTCTAGTAACAGTCACTGTACCACATACTGTTGTTACATCAAGTCCTAGAGCATGACAATTAAGGACAACTATTGACAGTCACTGGTACTACAGCCTGATGTTATATTTAGTCGTTGTGCATGTCAAGAATGGACCTCTAATAACGGTCACTGATACTACACCCTGTTGTTTTATCACTAGTACATGACAATAAGGGACCTCTAGTAACAGTCACTGGTACTACAGCCTGGTTTTATATCCAGTCCTAGATCATGACAAGAAGGGACCTCTCATAACAGTCACTGATACTACACCCTGGTGTTACATCAAGTTCTAGAGCATGACATGAAGGGACCCCTAGTAACATTCACTGGTACTGCAGCCTGTTGTTATATCCAGTTTTAGAGCATGACAAGAAGGGACATCTCATAACAGTCACTGGGCCTCATTCCGAGTACGGCGCTAACCAATGGCGCTATTAACGCCTTGGTTGACGCCGTACCCGGACCGGCATCGCCTTGGTGGTTGGCGGAATTACCGCCCCATTCCAAGGTTGGCGGGGCGGTAATTCCCCAATCCCCATTTACCCTTCCCCATTCCCATTCTTGCCCCATAGGGCATAATGGGAGTGGGGAAGGCGTCAATTACGCCACCGTAAATTACGGTGGCGTAATTAACATCAAGGTCCCTTAGCGCCATGGTATTTAACGCCTGCTAAAAGCAGGTGTTAAAAGCACCATGGCGCTAAGGGAACTCGGAGTATGGCGGTAAGGGATTACCGCCACCGCTCTCGTTAGCGGTGGCCGCTATCCCTTACCGCCATACTCGGAATGAGGCCCACTGATACTACACCCTGGTGTTTTATCCCCAATGCATGACAAGAAGGGACCTCTAGTGACAGTCACTGGTACTAGACCCTGGTATTAAATCCAGTCTGGGTGCATGACAAAAGGGGACCTCTAGTAACAGTCACTGGTACTACACCCTGGTGTTATATCTAATCCTAGTGCAAGACAAGAAGGGACCTCTAGTAACAGTCACTGATACTACACCCTGGAGTTGTATCCCTAGTGTGTGACAAGAAGAGACCTCTAGTAACAGTCACTGGTACCACATCCTGTTGTTCCATCAACTCATAGAGCATGCAAAGAGGGGACCTCTAGTAACAGTCACTGATTCTACACACTGGTGTTAAATCCAGTCCTAGGGCATGATAGGAAGGACCTCTAGTAACAGTCACTGATACTACACCCTGGAGTTGTATCCCTAGTGTGTGACAAGAAGAGACCTCTAGTAACAGTCACTGGTACCACATCCTGTTGTTCCATCAACTCATAGAGCATGCAAAGAGGGGACCTCTAGTAACAGTCACTGATTCTACACACTGGTGTTAAATCCAGTCCTAGGGCATGATAGGAAGGACCTCTAGTAACAGCCCCTGATACTACACCCTGGTGTTATATCCAATCCTAGTGCAAGACAAGAAGGGACCTCTGTAACAGTCACCGATACTACACCCTGGCGTTATATCCAGTCCTAGTGCATGAAAAGAGGGGACCTCTAGTAACAGCCACTGATACTAAACCCTGGTGTTACATCAAGTCCTAGTCCATGACAAGAGGGGACGTCTAATAATAGTCACTGGTACCACAACCTTGGTCTTATATCAAGTCCTAGAGCATGACAATTATGGACAACTATTGATTATCACTGGTACTACAGCCTGATGTTATATTCAGCCGTTGTGCGTGTCAAGAATGGGCCTCTAGTGACAGTAACTGATACTACACCCTGTTGTTTTATCACTAGTGCATGACAATAAGGGACCTCTAGTAACAGTCACTGGCACCATATCCTGGTGTTACTTCAAGTCATAGAGCATGACAAGAAGGGACCTCTAGTAAGAATCACTGCTACTACAGCTTGGAGTTATATCCAGTCCTAGTGCATGTCAAGAAGGGACCTCTAGTAACAGTCACTGGGACCACATTCTGGTGTTACATCAAGTTATAGGGCATGACAAGAATGTACCCCTAGTAACAGTCACTGGTACTTCAGCCTTGTGTTTTATTCAGTCCTAGAGCATGACATGAAGGGACCTCTAGTGACAGTCACTGATACTATACCCTGTTATGTTATCCCTGGTGCAAGACAAGACGAGGCCTCTAATAAAAGTCATGGGTACCACATTCTGATGTTACATTAAGTCCTAGAGCATGACCAGAAGGGACCTCTAGTAGCAGCCACTGGTGCCACATTCTGATGTTACATCAAGTCCTAGAGAATGACAAGAAGAGACCTCTAGTAACAGTCACGGGTACCACATTCTGGTATTACATCATGTCCTAGAGCATTACCAGAAGAGACCTCTACTAACAGTCACTTGTACCACATTCTGGCATTGCATCAAGTTCTAGAGCATGTCAAGAAGGGACCCCCTAGTAACAGTCACCGGTACTACAGCCTGGTGTTATGTCCAGTTCTAGAGCATGACAAGAGGGGACCGCCAGTAACAGTCCCTGGTACTACACCCTGGTGTTATATCCAATCCTACTGCAGGACAAGAAGGGACCTCTAGTAACAGTCACCGGTACCACATCCTGATGTTACATCAAGTCCTAGAACATGCCAAGAAGGGTCCTCTAGTAACAATCACTGATACTACAGCCTGGTGTTATATCCAGTCCTAGAGCATGACAAGAAGGGACCTCTATTGACAGTCACTGGTACTACAGCCTGGTGTTACATCTTTTACTTTTTTATTTATTTGCATTTATAAAGCACACAGAGCAGCCCTGAGGCATCGTGGCACTGTTACAGAAGGCTTGAGCTTAACATAGCAAAGCATTAACATAGCATAGGTAGGTTGCAACATTTGGTAGCATTCGTGCAGTGACAGGTGTTAGGAGAAGGTTATGCTTTGCTTTGGTTGCAGTGCAGGCATAACTGTGCATGTTGGTTTGCAAACATTAGCGGAATAGAAAGCTTTTTAGGTTTTTGCGAAAGGTGGTGTAAGTCCTAGAGCATGACAAGAAGAGACCTCTAGTGACAGTCACTGGTACTACAGCCTGGAGTTACATCAAGTCCTAGAGCGTGACAAGATGGGACCTCTATTGAAAGTCACTGCTACTATATCCAGTCCCAGTGCATTTCAAGAAGGGACCTCTAGTAACAGGCACTGATACTACACCCTGTTATGTTATCCCTAGTGCAAGACAAGAAGGGACCTCTAGTAACAGCCACTGATACCACATTCTGATGTTACATCAAGTCCTAGAGAATGACAAGAAGAGACCTCTAGTAACAGTCACGGGTACCACATTCTGGTGTTACATCATGTCCTAGAGCATTACTAGAAGGGACCTCTACTAACAGTCACTTGTACCACATTGTGGCATTGCATCAAGTTCTAGAGCATGTCAAGAAGGGACCCCCTAGTACCAGTCACCGGTACTACAGCCTGGTGTTATGTCCAGTTCTAGAGCATGACAAGAGGGGACCTCTAGTAACAGCCACTGGTACTACACCCTGGTGTTATATCCAATCCTACTGCAGGACAAGAAGGGACCTCTAGTAACAGTCACCGGTACCACATCCTGATGTTACATCAAGTCCTAGAGCATGCCAAGAAGGGTCCTCTAGTAACAATCACTGATACTACAGCCTGTTGTTATGTCCAGTCCTAGAGCATGACAAGAAGGGACCTGTAGTGATAGTCACTAATACTACACTCTGCCGTTTTATCCCTAGTTCATGAAAAGAAGGGACCTCTATTGACTGTCACTGGTACTACAGCCTGGTGTTACATCAAGTCATAGAGCGTGACAAGATGGGACCTCTATTGAAGTCACTGCTGCTACAGCCTGGAGTTATATCCAGTCCTAGTGCATGTCAAGAAGGGACCTCTAGTAACACTCACTGATACTACACCCTGTTGTTTTATCCCTATTTCATGAAAAGAAGGGACCTCTAGTGACAGTCACTGGTACCACACCCTGGTGTTACATCAAGTTCTAGAGCAGTGGTCTACAAACTTTATTTGCCTGGGCACACGTGAGCAAATTTGGGCAGTCCAGGTAGCCCCAAAAATGCCAAATGGACAGTATGTACAAATAGCTATGAACTATTGTGCTTCGTTGCTGCACTATAGTCCATGGACTCTCCCATCTCCTCCCATGACAGTCTCTTGGCTCCCTCATCCCGCTCCTACCCAGTCCCTGGGCTCTCCCCACTCACACCGGGCTCTCCTCACCCTGCTCGCACCACTATCCCAGTGCTCCAGCCCATCTGGCTCCCACCACAGTCCCTGGGCTCCCCCCAACCCGTTCCCAACACAGTCCGAGGGCCAATTGGAGCTGGTGATTTTTTTAAGTGGAGGAGCGTAAATATTTCCCACAAAAGTGCCATAGCGACCAAATGCAGCGAGGGAGCCCGAACCAATGAAGGGGAGTTTGTTGAGTTTTCCCACGTGAATTTTATTTTAAATAATGAGTTAAAATGTTGCATTTTAGAGCATACTTTAAATAAAATTGGTAAAAAGCCAAACCGTTTGCAATTGGTGCTGGGGGACAAAGCGGGAAAGAATGGTATTTTTGACTGGACATCTATGATAGATATCCAGAAAAAAAGACCAATCCTGTACCCTGGGCTCCACAGCGCTTCAGAAGGAGAGGTGATTTTGGCAGGTGTGTAGTGAAGGCTTCTACCTTGAACACCCATTATCCATGGACCAAGAAATAAACACACCTCATAGGGAATGAGACTAGGAGATGGATTGCAAGTAAAACAAATGTTTATATGAGCAATTTGTGCACAAAGAGATCTCTGCTGCCCGGAGGGTGCACTGCCAACAATTACCAGAGCAGCATGTTATAAGACAAAAAGACGTCACTATGACGTGTACTATTCATACCGCATCTCTACAATACAATTGGAAGAACAAACTGATACAGTATGCATGCTCGCACAGTGATTGTGTCGGACTGGTCACTAGTCGGGCGTCAATCCAGTAGTATGTGGGTCAGCTGTGCTCATCTCCCTTGAACCACTGTCAAGCCTGCCAGACACCAGCAACTAAGACAGCACTCTGCCCTCTAAGAATCGTCCCACTTACATAATGGGCCATTGCAGAGAGTGGCAATAGACTTCTTTGGCCCCTAGAAGAGCATATATTTGCTGCGCCCCCCCACCTCAAAAGTCATTGTTGGAAGCATCTCTGAATGATTCTGTTATTGGTAAGTACATAAGTACTTTAGATTTGTCCTTTTGACAGCAGTGCCACACCTCTTCTCCTGGAGAAGCTTGATGATTCAGGAACAATACTAAAACCACATTTGTGACCTATGAAATGGTGTCACCAATTTGGGGAGAAAGGCTGGATTACATTTAATGATCACTGCTTCATACTTGCAACTTTTCTTTACCAAAAAAAGGATGGATTTTTCAAGCTTCAAAAATAATAATTTCGGTATGATGACATAGTAGGAAATGGCACCCTGTGCCCTTTGATTCAATTATATAACATGACATTTTAATCAAATATGATGTCCTAATTACTCACTGGTCGTCTTGATTACCCCTTATCCTACTCTTCCTCATCACATTACATACTAATTAAAGTTGTTACATCTTCCCCCCACCGTTCCTTTTATTTTTCTCATTAGGCTCCGCCTCCATCCTAGTCCAAAGCTCATATCCCAGAAACGCCAGTCCTGTGACATGCCCTCTGATAAGGACGCAAGAGTAGCTCGTGAGTGGCCTGGAACCCTTTATTCGTGTGAAGCACAGCGTGTAAATCGAAAAATCATACTGGAAATGGTTTCTCAAGTTGGTGACTTGTTGATATAACATGCATCGAACTTCCAAAGTTCAACAGTATGACCAACTGGGTGTTACTGGAATCTGTGTCCCCCTTAATTGTTGCAATGATAAAATCCTGCTCTATTGAATTAGAAGCGCTGGGATTCAGATTAATCTTATGATGGGAAACCTGGTTTACCATGGATTTTAACATAGATGGCTACAGTATTCTCTGTAAATATGCCAGGAGCTCCCTTAGAGGTCGGCCATCTGGTGGTTTAGCCATTGGTGCCCGCAGTAGATTTTCCCTGGATCTGGTCAATGTTGAATACTCTCTTCCGCAAGTCCTCGCTGCATCCTTGTTTTTCCATCAAACTAAGGAAGGAGTTCTAATCATACACATTTATGACCACCCCAATGGACTGGTATAACAAATAATCCAGCACTTGGTAGGCACTATACCCTTAGAGTGGTATATTAGATATCCTATTGCCAAAGTACTGATTGCAGGGACTTTAATGTGCACGATTTACACATTTCCATGCAGAACAACCTAATTAAAGAGTTGCATGAAACAGGTCCAGTGCAGGTTTGCGGTATCCATGATCGCGGATGGCAGAGCTTCTTGGAGTCTTATAATCTGATTTGCCTTCCTAGAATAAACATTAGTCATCCCCAGTCCAATAACACCTGGACTAATGGCCACACCAAGTCAACATTGGATTATGTTTTGTTAACTTTGGAATGTATAGAAGTAGTGAACTAGTACACAATGCCCACAACACTGAAAGTGACTATGCAACGCTCACCTGGTCTACTAGGTTAGATCATGCATTAGAGATGTCCTGTCTGGAGACTAATGTTAGTGTTAACACTACTGGCAATCAGATGATATAGACTGAAAGGACCACCAGTGTATTTAATGATTACATACTTAAAAACATTAACGTTCTTGACACCTGGCTAGAAACACAAGATTGGGACATAGAGCTGATGATGTCCCAGGTGATAGACCTGATTCGCTCCTTAGAGCTCACAACGTAATTAATGAAAAGTCGAAACCAAACAGGGCAATATTTGACCCTCTTATTTCACAAACAAAGATCATGTTCCGTAAAGCTATAACTATGCTCTGAAGACAAGTCAAACTTACCTTTAATGAGAAAGAAGCACAGCTCACTTTTCTATCTATGCGTTATAATAATTGGGTGACAAATTACAAATATTCCCTTAATAATACAAATTGGATTTTGCTCTACAAATTTTTAGAAATAATGACAACTGTACATTTTGGGGCAAGTATAGGGAACATTTGGCAAGTAGTGCGTCCGTGGAATTACAGGGAGTACCTGAGAGTTGTGACCCACCCAATGGACTGGGTGGGTTAAAACTATGTATTATATATCTCTGATTTAACTAACTTGTTGCCCACTGTTGAATATTGGGGTGCCGGGGTGAATATCCCATTGGCAGATAGAAAATGTAGATTGTGCCACCTGCAGATAGAAACTGACAGGCAGGTTTTGCCATGCTGCACAAGGTTGAATGCTCATGTTAAGGCATATGGGAATTTTGTGGATCGGATGTGGATTTTGTTATCAAGATTGGAATAGACTTTACTGCACGTAATTACTGCAGCTCCAAATTATCTATGGAATACGTTTTTTTAATCCACTTACTTGAGTCAAAGTAAATTGTTTTAGCCAGCCAGTTCTCTAGTGTAATTAGTTTTAGATTAGAGCAATTTACATGAATTGAAACTTGAATTGTATTCACTAATATTAATAGGAATTTTATTGGAATATATTATATGTTACAAAAATGTGATATTACATGATTTTATAAAATGCATGAATATATAAAATACAATTTTATGCGTTGTGATATAAACTAGTTTATAAGGGTTTCTTTAACCAAATGCACAATAAAGTTTATTTAAAAATAAATAGATAAGGACTGATTTTACATAGGTGAGGGGAAGGCAGGTGTAAGTACTGTGACAAGGAAGATGAGAAGTAAATACATTTCACTGCCAACGTGTGAAACATGCTTTCAAGTATATGCGTTTTTTTATTAGGACAAGTGACATAAGCACAAACTCTGCACTAAATCCAGCTACTGCTCTGAACAGTTCAGCTCATGAACATTCTACCCCTCACGGATATCCGCTTGCCCATAATCCATTGTAATCTGCATATACCAACTTGTTTCACATCGGAGAATACGCTTTACTTGAATTTAATTCAATGCATACAGTCACTGCACGAATAGCACAAGGAAATTAGGCCTACTTTATTTTTTTAAATAAATCTTTAAGCACTCTATTATTCCGAGGTACACCTACTCCTTGGTAATCCATGACACGGGTTGTAGTTAGTGCTTAGCGTTTTTTCTAGCCGGTATGTTACTGCACTCTGTGTGGCAGTGACCGCAGGCTCTAAACCCAATTTTTGGCAGGCCTCTGAACGCGGAAGAGGCCTCACAAGCTGTATCAAGGAAAGGTTTGAGCTGATGCGGGGCATCACGCTGAGCTGTAGGTTCACTTCCATCCTTTGCAAAACAACTCCACAATCGTCCACGCGCGCACTTTTTAACACCTCAACGCTGAACATGATAGTGTCGGATCAGTACAGGATTTAAAATAAACGAGTTAAATTTAGTTTGTGATCTTCAAGGTACGACTCCATGTACTGTTTTACACAAATATACAGCTTCTGCTATCATTGTAAAGGTTTTGTCTAAGCATATTTCCGCAAAGCATTGTGGGTATGTGGATATCTGGGTGCACTGCTGTATTGCCTTCTACTCACTGAGCTGCTCTGAGCAGTGGCTGCTTTTTGCTGTTTCCGCACTGAGGTATTCTCAAGCTCCAGTTCATTGACCCCTGACCAGAGTGAGCTCTTCCCTGACCCGGCGACCTCTGAACAGAGAAAAGCTCCTGAAGCGACTGATGGTGTAGAATGTATTATCTCTCTGCGGGGACTGAAAATTACAGTGTCAAACCAGTGCAGGATTTGAAATAAAGAAACTGTTGTATAGGGAAAAGGGACATGGCCCCTTTAAGAGGACCAAGGCGAAGGGAGCGGGAGAAAGACGGAAGGGGAGGGGCAGAGGAGGAGAGGGCAGAAAGTGTGAGAGAGAGAATAAAGAAAGTTGACAGGACCCCAGGCTCCGTGTCGTTATTTCGGTGTATGCGTGAGCAGTGCATACGGCAGGCCTAACACTGGCGACGAAGCCGATGTGGAAACTCGCGTGCCGGCAGCAGCAACTGGAGGGCGGTGAGCCCAGCAATTGAGGAGGGCCCGTGTGCCCGGCAGTTTAGGCCCGTGCGAGGTGAGGCCGGTGGGTGGAGGGCCCGTGTGCCCGGCAGTTGGAGGCGACCCCGTACACCCGGAGCCCAGCAGTGGCCCGTGTGCCCTGCAAGCACCTCGAGAAGAGGAGACCTGTGTGAGAAGGGCCCGTGTGCTCAGCAGTCCTGCAGCGGCACGTGTGCCCTGCAGCCGGAGGCCTGTGCGACCGGAGAAGGAGAGGGCCGTACGGAGGGCCCGTGTGCCCGTAGCTGACTGAAGGCCCGTGTGCCTTGAGAAGGTGTGGCCCGTGCACCCGCCATCGACCGGCGGCCCGTGCACCCGCACAGAAGAAGTCTGCGCACCTCGAAGGACGCCGGAGGACCGAAGAAGAAAGGGAAGAGCGCCGGAGGACCAGAGCGGGCCCGTGCGCTCGGGAGGGAAGAAGAGCGTCGGAGGACCAGAGCGGGCCCATGCGCCCGGGAGGGAAAAAGAGCGTCGGAGGACCAGAGCGGGCCCGTACGCCCAGGAGAGAAGAAGAGCGTTGGAGGACCAGTGCGGGCCCGTGCGCTCGGGAGGGAAGAAGAGCGTCGGAGGACCAGAGCGGGCCCGTGCGCCCGGGAGGGAAGAAGAGCGTCGGAGGACCAGAGCGGGCCCGTACGCCCAGGAGAGAAGAAGAGCGTTGGAGGACCAGTGCGGGCCCGTGCGCCCGGGAATGAAGAACCCAGTCCGACGTGGAGACTGGCACCGTGACGACCACGTGAAGTAAGGAGAGGGGGAAATGGGCCTCGCGTCTCCCGACGGTGACAGGCTAAAGCAGTCGGGACAGACCGCACCTCGGGGAAGGAACCCGTGCCCCCCCCCACACGTGACACTCACATACCACGGGAGAAGAAGAACCCCGTGTCTCCCCATGTGACATTTACAGGTGACACGCGGAAATCGCAACCTACACAGGGAAGCCCCCACAAAAGAACCCTGTGTCTTCCCACGTGACAGCTGCAGTTAACACGCGGCAACCGTAATTCAGACAAAGGGGCTCCCGCAAAAGAACCCCGTGCCTCCCCATGTCGATACGCAGAAACGCAACTTACACAAAGAGGATCCCACAAAACAATCCCGTGTCTTGCCACGTGACACCTTCAAAAAAAAAAAAAAAAAAAAGAGAGAAAACCAATCGAAGAAAGGACGATCACCACACCACGCAGGAAAAGGAAACCTGCACCCAAGTGGTAACGGTACAAAAAGGACCATAACGCCGTAAGTAACCACCACATGCACCCAAGTGCTACCAACCAATAAAAGGAACTTTAGTGACACCATCATGTCGGCTTCAGAGGCCGCAGACCCCAATGCACTGCCTGCACCACTAGAGGTACCATCCTCATACGCCAGCCTACTGAGGAGACCCGCGCCGTTCACTCTAAACCCACAACATGACCAGGGCCAACGATGGGAAGAGTGGATGGAAGAATTTGAGGATTTTGTAGGTGCCATAGGAACGCAACAACCACCCAACATACTAAGCATCTTCGCAAATGTAGCTGGCAGAGACATTAAGAACATCATACGCACGATCCCGCTACAGGACCGTTCCACATATGCAAAATTACGACAAGCCATCAATGACAAAATTGTCATCTCACCCAATCGCGACTACGAGAGATATACGTTCAACCAATGCAGTCAACTACCCCACGAGTCAATGGGAGAATTTGTCATTTGCCTTCAGAGGAAAATATCGAAGTGTGACTTCGCCAACTTTAATGATGAGGAAGCCATCAGGCTGCGTATAATAGAAGGCTGTGTATCGTCGATGTTCCGGAAACACCTCCTAAAGAAGCCCTTATCCCTGAAGGAAGTATTAGACCTAGCCAGAGTCTACGAGAGGGTGGACATCCAAGCAGCGGCCATCGAAAACCCCAAGAAGGGTGAGGTAATAGCAGCAATACATCCCTATGCCCGGAACACAGCACAACAAACAAGGATGAACACGAGGTACCCGTCGCAACGGACACAAAGTGACCGCCAATGCTATCGATGTGGTTTTGAATACCCACACAGAGGTCCCTGCCCGGCCATCGGCCAACGCTGCATGAGATGCGGCATGGAAAATCACTTCCAGGTGATGTGTAAAGAACTACTACCAGAAGGAGGATCATCACGCCCGAGACCCGTCGCTCGCACGATGGAAGCCCACACAGACCAACTGCGCCGGACGGACAGAAACACGCCAACCTCCGCGAGTGGGTATCAACGGCCAAACACTATAAGAGCCCTTGAAGGTCTCCAGATCGAGCCAGACAAAAAAGATCATGAACTATATGACACACACAGGAGTAACATCATGCAAAACGTGGAGTATGAAGTGACCCACAGGGGAGAGACCACAAGTTCATATGAGCAAGACAGAGACCCATACCTCAACTTCCCCCCCCAGCATCACCCAGGAGAGAATGACCACACTCAATACCTGCAAGATGGCTACGACAGAGAGTACGTATGTCTCCTCAGTGTGGAAGATGAAGACACGTCGGCCCCCAGAGTAACGGTCCAACTGGGCAACATCAGAAACAGATTCATCATTGACACGGGAGCGACAGTAAATGTCATGAATGAAGACATCTACCGCAACATAGCGTCGTCATACCCCCTACAGGAATCCAGAACACACATTTTTCAATGGGGAGCGACACAGCCCATGTCGTCTAAAGGGAAATTCCAATGCAACCTACGGCACAGAAACATCACAATACCAGCCACGATACACGTCGTGAGGAGCCCATCCGTCGGCCGCTGCCTCCTCAGCTACCGAACAGCTAAGGCCCTCGCGCTAATTGACCTACACTACGACCCGTCAGAAGAAATAGAAGGGCTACCACTGCCCCACGGACTCATCAGATCAATAACAGACAAGCCCCTATCGAAAGAAGATCTAAAACGCCAATTCCCCAGGCTATTCGAAGGGGTGGGCATGTTAAAAGACTCATGCATCAAGCTGCACATTGACAACAACGTCAGACCGGTCCCACAGCACCCGCGCAAAGTGGGTTTCCACCTTCAAGAACAAGTATCAAAGGAAATACAACTTCTTCTCTCCAATGATATCATAGAGAAAGCAGATGGTCCAACACCGTGGGTATCGCCAATAGTCATCGTCCCCAAAGATAACGGCCGTCTTCGCATATGCATTGACATGCGCATCCCAAACACCGCTATCCAAAGGGAAAGGCACCCGGGCCCGAGCTTAGAAGACATGCTGATCAGGCTCAACCAAGCCAGATTCTTCTCGAAGCTTGACCTCAACCAAGGATATCATCAACTTGTCCTGGATCCAGAGTCACGGCCCATCACTACATTTGCAACGCACGATGGGCTATTCCGATACAAAAGGTTACATTTTGGCATATCATCAGCCGCAGAGATCTTTCAAGAGACCATCAGACGGCTCATAGCATCGGAAATGAATGCACTAAACTATAGTGATGACATCTTGATATTTGGGAGAGATCAGGACCAGCACGACAAAGCCCTTAGAACTGTCTGCTCCATCCTACAGGACGCGGGACTGACCCTCAATGAACCCAAGTGCGACATTAACAAAACAAGCTTCAAATACTTCGGACACACTTTCTCGAACAAGGGCATAACAGCCGACCCGGACAAAATAAAAGCAATAACCGAACTCAGAGCACCTACGACTGCTGCTGAGCTACGCTCCCTGTTGGGAATGGCAGGATACTGCGCGCACGCTACCTCCCCAACTATGCATCAACAACTGACCTGCTCCGCAACCGCCTAAAGAAAAATACACCATTCACCTGGGACGCACCTTGCCAGAAAGCGTTCATGGCAATCAAGGAAGGCCTCTCCAATAACCGTCAACTGGCATACTTTCGCCCAGACTGGCATACCATTATTACGGTTGATGCGAGCCCGGTGGGACTAGGAGCCATCCTAGCCCAGACCGACCCCTCGGACAGTACTCATCACGCAATAGTCGCATATGCCAGCCGTGCCCTGTCACACACTGAAAAAGCGTACTCTCAAGCGGAGAGAGAGAGCCTAGCCGCTGTATGGGCATGCGAAAAGTACCACCATTTCATCATTGGTCGAAACTTCACTCTAGTCACAGACCACCAAGCCCTGCTGTCAATCTTTGGAAACCCCAGGACGGAAATGCCTCCCCGCATTGAACAGTGGGGTTTAGACTACAAGAGTACGATTACTCCATCATCCACAAATCAGGGGGAGGTGCCAATCCAGCGGACTACTTATACAGGCATCCCCTAAGGGACGAAAAGGACACACTAGAACACGAAGCCGCTGAATACATCTCATACCTGTCAGCAAACGCCACGCAACCCACCATCTCCTTAACAACATTCGAGGAAAGGAGCAAAGCAGACCCGACAATCAGAGCCGCGATCTCCCTCACCTGCTCCAACAAATGGAGAGAGCACCGCACAAGAAAAACGGAAATGGAGGAGGTAGACCAGAAAGAACTCGACCGGCTATCCAAGACACACGAAGAACTCATAGCAACCGACCAAGGACTCCTGTTACGGGGGAAGAGACTAGTAGCACCCAGAGACCTGAGAAAGACCCTAGCAACCCTAGCTCACGAAGGCCACAGGGGCATAGAGAACACCAAACGATTCCTCCGGAACTACGTCTGGTTCCCATTCATGGATGTGATAGTAGAAGACATGCTTAAGCACTGCAGACCCTGCCAACTAGCAGCGCAAGGACCGAACCCAACCCCTCTGCAGCTAACAACGCTCCCGACAAGACCGTGGCAAAGAGTCGCAATGGACTTCTACGGACCCCTAGAAGAAGGGGGCTATCTACTAGTAATAATAGATGAGTATTCAAGATTTCCCTTTGTCAAACAAACGATGTTGACATCTTTCGAGGAAACCGCACTCATAGTGGATGAACTGTTCAGCGAATGGGGCATCCCCAATGTTGTCAAAACCGACAACGGATCTCCATTCCAAGGAAGGGAATTCGCAAACTTTGCAAGCCACCTGGGATTCAACCACCAAAAGATCACCCCGCTGTGGCTCCAAACCAACGGGATGGTGGAACGATTTATGGCTACAATCAAACTGACAAGACAAAAGGCAGTGGCAGAGCAGACGCCACATCCGAAGGCCATCTGCAGCATGCTCCGGGGCTATCGGAATACCCAACATGACGCGACAGAAAAACCACCAGCCGAGCTCATGGAGAGATACCAACCCAGAACACGCATTCCCCGATGGGAAGATTATACACCCGAGGAAGACCTAGCCATCAGAGAGCGGGACGCCGAAAAGAAGAGGAAAGCAAAGCAATGGGCCGACACGAGAAGGAGAGCGAAGGAACAACAGCTAGAGGTCGGACAAACTGTCCTCGTGCGACAAAAGCAGCGCAAGAAAACAGACACCCGGTACAGTCCTGAGCCGCGCATAATCACGGCCATCAAGGGACCCATGGTCACAGCAACTGGGGACCTAGGAGACATTAACCGAAACTCCTCATTCTTCAAGAAACTGTATTTAGAGGAACCCGAGACACAAGGAACGCCCACTGAGGACCACAGCGAAGAAGAAGAAACAGAATCGACTGGCGACTGGCGAGAGCCGCGAATCACCAGGGAGACCCCCTCGGACAATAAAGAAGCCAATGAGACTCATCAAACAGATGTAATTGGGCTTTCGTGTTAAGCACGGGGGAGGTGTTGTATAGGGAAAAGGGACATGGCCCCTTTAAGAGGACCAAGGGAAGGGAGCGGGAGAAAGACGGAAGGGGAGGGGCAGAGGAGGAGAGGGCAGAAAGTGTGAGAGAGAGAATAAAGAAAGTTGACAGGACCCCAGGCTCCGTGTCGTTATTTCGGTGTATGTAGGAGCAGTGCATACGGCAGGCCTAACAGAAACTAGTAATATTCAGTTTGTCCTCTTCAGAGTGCGTCTCCATGTATTGTTTTACAGGAATATAAAGCTTCTGCTATCATTATTGTATATATTGTATATATGAACATTCCGCATAGGATTGTGGGTATGTGGATATCCTGGTCCTTCCTGACTCTCAAGTTAATCGGCTGACCAGAGTGAGCTCTTCCCTGACCCAGTGACCTCTGAATAGAGAAAAGGGCTAATGTAATGTCTGTCGCCTGTCTCCTGGGACTGGAGCCAACATTCCCAGCACCTCTTTGCTTTGTCGAGTACATTGTCCATTCATGCCAACGTTTCAGAGCATCTGGGAGCGAGATTTTGTCACAGGAAGTGGGAGAATGGAACTTCTCATTATTTCCCATTGGATTACATTAGGGTTAGAATTATTTTAGGATGGAAAAACCCAAAATAGCAACATTTTTGATGCAATGGTTGGGGGTCTCCTGTCTAAATCGGGAGGGTGAGTTCTTTTGTTTCATTCTCTCTCCCCCCCTTGCCTTCCCGCCAATCTTTGGCCCACAGGCCAGGTGTTTAGCGCACTGGGCTCTAACAGGCTGGGGGAATTATATGTGTCATTGTCCATCTGAGACCGTTTCCTTTTGCCTCTTACCGTTGCAATTACACACTTTGAACAAACCTCGATCCTCACTCTGGACTCTCTCTCACTTGCAGAACATCCCGGCACTCCTTTCAGGTGAGTCCCTTGACTAATTGTGCTCCTGTTTTTAAGCTGTTATGCTCCAATGTGTAGGGCATTTGCCCTCCGATCCGCTTGCGCTACTTTATATTGTAATGTTTAATCTTGATTGGATGTCTACACTGAGGCACACACAGTTTCCAGTCATTTGGTCGGAAACAATTGGTCGACTGGACAACTGGTCGAATCAATTTGGTCGAAAACCAAATGGTCGAATTTTTATTTTTTATTTTTACCCCTTTTTTGTTTTTTTTTGGGGGTGTCCCCCTAACCCCCTTTTTTTCTTTTTTTTTTTCCACACGAAAACCCACAAAACACATATATAAATAAAAAAAAAAAAAAATTGACCATTTGGTTTTCGACCAAATGGCCTCGACCAAATTGCAGTCGACCAGTTTGTAGTCGACCAAATGACTGGACAGCGGCACACACATATTCACAAGTGGCTTATGTTTACATGCAGGGTCCCCGTTTAAGCAATTGTTATGGGCCCTGAAGAAGGCTTTGGTCGCTGAATTTAAGACACCAGCGGAAACGTCTATCACTACTTCACGGTCAGGCTATCCACTTCCTACACAAGGCGCCTACCACAAGATCCCATCACTCTGTTATTTGATAAGGACAGGCATTGTATAATTGCTTCTAACTTCTTGTTCTTTGGACGCAGACCCACAGATAGATTAATGCTATTGTTAAATTGACAAACAGTGGGCACTCGCCCCACTTTTTGTGCATATTTTACTGCAGCTTCACAATGTATGTGCTTTGTAAAGTATTTTACAAACTAATGCAATTCAATAACATACTCTGAATCTGCATGATTGTGTTGATTTGTTTATACTTTTTGTTTAATACACATATGGTGCTTTTGATTTGCTTTTAGTATTACAACAGCTTGTATGCATTGAAATGTGTTCCATGATTGTAGGCATACATCCTGTTGACGTGGAAAGATGTTTTGATTAAATATGAACATCATTTTGATAAAATGAGACTAATGTAGACTGGTTTTTATTGCAGCTACCTCACCTTACGGATAATTCATATATCTGTCGGACCTTCGTTCAATGCAGGGTTTTGCTCTCTCTTGTTTTGTTTTGCCACCCTAAGGCTGAGGATGGTGCTTTCTGACACCTCAGCACCAGCCTAGTTTTGTAGCATCTCTCTTTTATACTAGACATTTGTGCACACATGTTGGGCACCCACCCTTAGTTTAAATCAGGAGGGTAGGCATGTATGCATTGCCCTCAGTAAAGAAGGAGAGATGAGATGAGGGCAGCAATGTCATACTTCCCACCCTACAGATTTCAGTAGTAGGCTACTGATTTTTAAGTAACCATGCACCCGTTGCTTAAACTGGGTTGAGAAATTGAGGGGAGGGCTCTAACAAAGGTGTGTGTCATGAGTGCTGTTAGTATCTATGGGATAATTTCCTGTTTGGGTGATATTTCTTAGTGTTCCTATTTAGTTTGCCTTTAAACATTCAAAGTTGCATGCCATGATGTGATCTGTACTGTGACATTGCCCAGAACTGTTTCTTCCTTTGAATTCTGGGACTTGTAGTCCTACATTCTCGATGATAAATCCAGAAAGACAAATCCTAGAGAGCACTATAATGGACTGAGCTAGCTATCCTCTGTTGAATGAAGGCCACGTGGCACATAGGAAGTAAACTGCTCTGCATCACACAAAGACATTTCCCCAGAGCCACAGTTCATCAGTCACTGCATTCCTGTGTCTCTAGGAAAGGAAAGCTTATTGATATTGTCTTACTGCAGCCATATGAGCTTACACGTCACAAGCGTGTCACTGCAACCATCCATATGAGCATACACGTCACAAGCGTGTCACTGCAGCCATCCATATGAGCATACACGTCACAAGCGTGTCACTGCAACCATCCATATGAGCATACACGTCACAGGCGTGTCACTGCAGCCATATGAGCATACACGTCACAAGCGTGTCACTGCAACCATCCATAGGAGCATACACGTCACAAGCGTGTCACTGCAACCATCCATATGAGCATACACGTCACAGGCGTGTCACTGCAGCCATATGAGTATACACGTCACAAGCGTGTCACTGCAACCATCCATATGAGCATACACGTCACAGGCGTGTCACTGCAACCATCCATATGAGCATACACGTCACAAGCGTGTCACTGCAGCCATCCATATGAGCATGCACGTCACAAGCGTGTCACTGCAACCATCCATAGGAGCATACACGTCACAGGTGTGTCACTGCAACCATCCATATGAGCATACACGTCACAGGCGTGTCACTGCAACCATCCATATGAGCATACACAGCACAAGCGTGTCACTGCAACCATCCATATGAGCATACACGTCACAGGCGTGTCACTGCAACCATCCATATGAGCATACACGTCACAAGCGTGTCACTGCAACCATCCATATGAACATACACGTCACAGGCGTGTCACTGCAACCATCCATATGAGCATACACGGCACAAGCGTGTCACTGCAGCCATATGAGCATACACGTCACAAGCGTGTCACTGCAACCATCCATATGAGCATACACGTCACAAGCGCGTTATTTTTAAATATTTCCTCACGCACAGAACAGACAGGCAGTTGATATGCATTGTTAATGTATCTGTTATGTAAATGTTCTATCCGACAACGCAACTAGCGCCTAGAGGCCCGAGGGCTGCTATAAATGTGAAAATAAATAAATAAATGGGCTTTCAAGTCATCATTGCTTCACAATTTATTAACACACCAACTGACTGAAGTGACAGAGCCACTGGCAGTGACGGAGCAGGCCTTGGCTATCAGCGACCCCCAGCACAGCGGGCCTCCGTACGGGGCAGAGACGCGAGGTGCACTTTACCCCTGATTTAGTCCTGCACCAGAACTTCGTGAGAACCAGACTGTGCACATAGCATCTCGTAGCATTCCGCGATCTGAGCCCTGAGCGAAGGATCCCTGGGTGACGAAAAGAAGACACTGCAGCCTTAAGAGACTGGAGTCTCTAGGCTCCGAACACCCAGGCAGTGGAAGCTAAAAGACCGACAGAGGTGCACTTGCGGCGATAAGCCCGCGCTAGACAAGGGCGCGAGTGTTTTATAGAGACTGTTTCGCTGTTTGCTGCTTTGCTGCCCGCTGACAGCAGGAGCTATGTTACCCTCCGACACCAGCGCTTAAATCGCTCTGCAACTAGTTGACCTGAAAACTACGAGAGCGAAAACAAAGCGCCGTGTGACAATAAGAGATTCTTCAGGAGAGGCAAGAGACAATCAGTATTCTAAGTACAGACCACTGACAACAAGACATTCCCACGGATTATCCAAACTGTATTTTGAGTGAAACACCGCCACGAAAATATAACCTAAAAGCGTGCAAGTGGAGACTGTGGGAGCCTTGCCTTTGATCCACCTGCGCCTTGCACAAATAAGGAACAATAATACACTGATAGCAGAACTCCGCGCCGCAAACGTTTAAGACCACCGACCCGAGACGAGCAACTACTTAAGAAAATTGAACTTTGCGAGGACATTAGAACTATAAGGGTGGAGACTGCGGGCTATTTGCCTTTGATCCCCCTGAGTAATCAACGTACTGTGAGGAGCACACTGGAGTGAGACATTGCGGCAAAAAAAAAAAACGAGGCTGCAACAAACAAAGATGGAGACACGGAGAGCAGTGAGCAGGGGAACTAACATCGACCTCACTGACTAGACAAGACCATATAAAAGGAGAGCCCAGCAACTGAACATCAAGACACCATAAAACCCGGATATAAGCAGATAATGACACCCACAACAAAGCGTGACAAAAACATAGAGTTCACTCCGCCACACATGAGACTCCGACAAAAGACAATGGAGACTCCAGAGATACAACCCGTGGCCAAAACCCCACGTAAAAAATATGAGTGCTGCCACTTCAGAGCACGCTATTAAAGACGACTCCACGACAAGAGACAAAGAAGGAAATGAAAGAAAAACAACAGTCATAAATACACCCGAAAACTCAGATATAAGAAAAGAAAACGAAGGACGCAACGAGCAACCCAGGCTCAACAGACTGTAGAGCACAATCACTCAACCATAGAAATAGACCAGAAATCAAAGACGCAGAGCACCCTGATTTAACAAGAAAAAACGGACCCAGAAGCAAAGAAGAGAAGATTTACACTGGAGATTTAAGCCTTGCACCGAAGGAGGACTCTAATGAAGACTCACAAAATAAAACAAAGCCTGACCAAGATGAAAAAGTGTCCACAACCAAAGACAAAGACAGAAATGAGAGAGAAAAAGAGCAAACACCAGCTGATATACGAGAAGACTGCAACGAAAAATAGAGAAAAAGTTTAACCCAACAAGAAAAGGCTTCAAAATCCCAAAAGAAACTGCAAGCCTTGTATGAAAGTCGTAGGCATTCACAACAACTTGCGACAAGAAAGAACGAACAGGCAAACCCCAAAGCTGCGAGGCTTTCGCTTGATATAACAGAAATCGAAAATCTTTTGAAGAACCATGAAAAAAGAAGAGAGGTATTCGGAATACACTCAAAGAAGCAGAAGATACCTTGACTCGAAACCGAGGAACAGGAAATAAACAAATATTGAAAGAACAAAACTACAAAGGTAGCGACAGAAACTTGCAAAATACAAATGAACTGCAAATAGAAGAATCATCTCAAAGCCAATAGTCGTCAGAAACCAAATGCAGATGCAATAACTTCAATAACCAAGAGATAGACTCGATACCAACATCAATGTTAGATCTGCAAAACATGCTAATAACAACCACATCACAATCGCTACTGCCATACATGAAACTGCAAGAATCTCTAACAGAGTCTATAAAAGATCAAACAACTCTAATTGCACTAACACACTCCAAACAAAGCTACCTTGAACAATGCATGAACAAAATACAAGAAAGAATGGAAAAGGAATCACAAATCAGCCATATGTGGCAAACAAGACTATTCGATACCGCACGCAGTGATAGAGCCGAAAAAACCGACTTGACACATGCTTTGATCACAATGATGACAGCAACGAGTAAAGAAAAATCTCTACAGGCATTTGCAATAAATCACAATGGACTATCTAAACTAATACAACAGCAAGAAACGACAGACAAAAATGAAACAACAAAGACAACAGGAAGGCCCGAGGAACAAAACAAGCCATCTACCGATGAAGCAAACCTGATCGATCTAAGCGAAGAACCTCACGTGGCAACAAAGAGTGACAAACCAACATTAAGAGAGAAAGAAAACAGCATCAGAACAACAGACGGCAACAAAACAAAACCAAAGCCGAAAGGCCCAGAAACATATGAGATTTTCTCCAAAGGAAATAAGACGACAGCAAGCAAAGAACCTGCCAAAAAAGGAGTAACCCAGAGGAAAAAAAAACAAAGAGGCTCCCGTGCCTTTTTAAGGAACTTGACAAAACCTGCAAAGGAGCCCCTGATAAATTAGACCAATAGAAAAACATTGCAGCAGTCAAAATCAGAAAACAGCAAACCTAAGGAAAAGATACAAACACCAGTCTGCAGCATTGAGGATATAGAAATAGAAGAACTAATAAATCTCTCAACATACATGGATGATGTGACAGATCAATCAGAAGAAGCGCAAATCGAAATCACAGAGGCCTCCATGATCATATTGGACCAATATGACGAAGACCAATCAGAAGAAGATAAAACCCAAGGATGCTCTAGGATAGCCCTGACCCTCGATGAGATATCAAAAGTAGATTGGGATGACGATGAAAAACCAACACCAGATGAAAATATAAGCCAGAACGAAGAGCCATCACCAACAGGGAGACACGCAAGCAACAAAGACCAGAACGAAGCAACCAAAAGGCAAATGGGAAACGTAATAAAATCGGCAACATTTGTTCACCCGCAAATCATAAAAAACAAAAAAAGGACAAAAAAATAATGCTAAAAAGAAAAGCGACAACTTGATAATGAATCGTACAAATGTATTACGACTGATACAAGCAATCCCAAATATGAAGGAAATAACAACAAAAGACATACACATTGTAGAATTTTATGACGAGACAATAATGGATCAAGTAAAAATTAACTTCAGCACAGAAAAAGTTGTGAACAGAATGATAAATAACAATCGATCTTCAAGCAGTTAGGATTTGAGTTAACTCTCCTCGAAGAAATGCCAAACACAGAAGAAAAAAACAACCTCCGATGGCGAGCAGAAGACAATCTGACCACAATGAAAGTATATACACCAATTTCGACGATCACCAGAGCGATTCATCATATCAAGAGAACGCAAAGGGACGCTACAAAAAAAAAGGCAATGGAGATAAAGATTTCCAAAACCGGCATGAGATATACAGAAATTATGGAATATGCAGACAAGCGAAGAAGTTAACAACCAAACAAAAAGAAGACGATAGACACCACGTTATGCTCATGGAACACCCAGGGTCATAGTCATTTATTCAACAATATAAACCTAACATTCCTATCGGCCGACATAATCTGTATACAGGAATCTTGGATAACAGAACAACTTATATGCGACGGTTGCACAGAAATAATGAATCTTGCAATCCAGAAGAAAAATGGCCATCCCTCATCTGGCCTCTTAACAATTATCAAACATGGGCAAAAGATCGACATGATCGAATTTGAAAATTTAAACCAGTGGGCACAAATAGCAATACTCAAATGCAAAATGGATAAAACAGAGAAAGAAACAACAACCAAGAACAACAAAACAGACCAAATATTGGGCCTAATGAACTTATACTGGAACCCAGTAAGAATAATGGAAGAGAAATTCACAGACACAGTATTCTCTGCAATAGACCATGCCAAAGAAAAATACAATCCGATTGAATTTATAATATGTGGAGACCTAAATATCCACATGCTTGACAAACAAGGCAAAGACTTAGACGAATGTCATCTCACCCCCTGTGCCAAAATATGGACTAAAGAACTAATATGTAGGAACATGAGAAGATCAGACAGCCTTGATAAAACAACCGGAAGAATAATGGAAACCTGGGCAAGAGGAAACTCTACAGCCACAATACAGTATGGGTCCGATTCATGGAACAAATGTGCACCGGAAATCTTGGCATAAGCGTGAAAAAGCAGGCGCACGCGTGCGTTTCATGGAAGGCCCTGCACGTGTTTCCCTCGGGATGTGTGCCAAATCCGTGCGTGGTGCACACGGGCGCACACTTCATTGCAACATCCTGAACGCTGTGTACGACGTGCACAGGGAAAGCGCCAATGTCGGCACACACACCAAAAAGGGGGCGGTACACGGGGCGTGACACGCGGAATGGGGAACAGCGCGTGAAAAAGAAGGCGTAACTGGGGAAGTACTGCAGGGAAATACACGGAACGCACACACGCACGTGAACAACACATATTCATGGAATCGAATACGGGAAACCTGCGCACACTTAAAGACGCGCAGAGGTGTCAACACATCCGCCACACGAAGGCAGGCGGAAGCGTCCGCGCGCACAGTATAAAAGTGCGCGCAAACAACAAACACGTATATACAGCTACGATGAATGCCCCATTTATCGCAGCACTGATCGTGGGACACTGCAGGAGGAGGAGAATAACCAGGGCCTGCATTTTACGTCCCCGGACTAGCCTTTTTGGATGCCTGATGACCAGGTCTATGGCAGGTATAGGTTTCCACCTCGTATCATCCTAGACCTGGCCAGGGAGTGGGAAGATGACCTTAATCCCCCACCCTGTGCTCCCAAGCATTGAGCCCCTTGGAGAAGGTGCTCAATGTCCTGCATTTTCTGGCCACTGGGTCATTTCAGCGGACAACTGCCATAGTGGGTGGGGTCTCACAGGCCACGCAGTCACGCTGCCTACAGCAGGTGTTGGCAATCATGACAGCGCGCCCCTCAGTCTGCAGGCACATATACATGCCCAGAACACCCGAAGAAAGGCAGGCCATGGTCCAGGACTTTTACAGGGTGGCACACTTCCCCAAAGTGCTCAGTGCCATAGATTGCACCCATGTGGCCCTACGTCCACCTAGGGCCACTGAGCACATCTATCGAAACCGCAAGCACTGGCATTCCATCAACGTGCAGGTCGTATGCGATGCAAAGGGAATCATCACCTCTGTCTATGCAAACTACCCTGGCTCTGCCCATGACAGTTTCATATACAGAATGTCTGCCCTGAGCCGGACCCTGGAAGCTAGGCAACATGGCGACACATGGCTCCTAGCTGAGTACAAATGGCTGTGCACATGCATGCATGTCACACACACACACACACAAATACATAAACCCCAATAATCACAACCATCATCACCTCTCCAGGGGACAGTGCCTACCCTCTGAGCAACCACATGATGACGCCAATCCGGAACCCCACCACACCACCCCAGGTAAGATACAATGCTGCCCATATTGCAACCAGGGGCATAGTGGAGCGCACATTCGGAGTGCTCAAGTCACGCTTCCGCTCCCTTGACCGCTCTGGAGGCCAGCTACTATATGCACCCCCAGTAGTGTGCAGGATCATTGTGGCAGCATGTGTCCTTCACAATGTTGCAACACGGCAGGGTGTACCGGTGGACATGGTGGTGCCCCCACATCCCCAACCACAGGCACAGGTGCTGCCTATGGTAGGAGATAGGGCACGTGGCGAGGCAGCCCCGACCTAGCTTGTGGCCACATTTTTCACCTAAACTCCCACTCCTGCAGAGTGCACACAGGCCTGGCATACATGGTGACAATCGATGATGACAAAGAGACATTCAACTGTCACAACCTTACCACCCTGAGAATGTTGCCATGGAAGTGCTACATTGTGTGCATCCCTAGCTACTTAAACATAACCAATCCTGTGTGACCAAAAGGAACACATGCAAGGAGTGTATCACACCCCCCCGCAAAACAGGCCATGACAATACCTGGTATGTGAAGGCGAGCGTCCCCCAGATAGCACGATCCTCCCCACAATGAGAGACAATAATGGACTCTCCCAGGATGGGAATAAGGCCAAGACAAAGTGCGGGTGAGCGTAAATGGGAGTTTATCGATCAGGATAGGGCATGCAAAGAACTCTGAAAACTCCGAGAGCGCTCTGTATGACAATAGCAAAGACAGGCGTATATATTTACAAAAAACGTCATAAGAACCTACATGCTATAGGGGCACAAGTTCGTGGGGATTGGGTGGCGACGACTAGCTATAGGTGCTGCTGCGATGTGGTTTGCCGCGGCTGGAGGACGTCACTGGTTACCCTCGTGGGTTGGGCTGGGCCTGGCAGGTCAGCTGGGCTCATCCGGACGGTGTTGTTGTGCCAACTGTGACCAGTGTCAGAGATGAATGTCTTGCCTGACTTTCTGCCCTAGGGCCACGCACACTGCAGTCATTCAACCTTGCAATATTATCTTCCCTAGTATATCTTCTAATAGGTTATTCTACGGGTTAATGCAACACAGGAGGAATGCACCTAGAGTGGGGTCTGTTGGCGATTCATCAATACATGGTTACCCTCGTCATGTTGACCGGGTATCATAGGTCGCGGGGTTGGGTCTCAGGGCATGGGACAGGCAGTCCGTGTTATCATGTCCTGTTAGAAGTCATTATGGATGTGTTCCTGTAATGTTGCCATAATATTGGGTGTCCTAATTTTACAGGGGCCATTAACCTAAGGTGAGCCGGTGAAGAAAGGGCGCCTTTGGATCTGTGTTTTAAGGCCGGGGTTTACTGCTGGGTTGTAAATAATTCAGGTGGCAGGCCGTGGCCTTGGGTGGTGCGGGGGAATGTGAAGGCTTGAAGCGGCTCCAGCCGAATTGGGGGAGGTGGAGCAGGGCAGCCCAGGCCTCTGCTTTTTCGTCTGGCAGGCTTCACTGGGGGGAAGGGGGAATGGCCTTGCATGTACTCACAAAGGTATTGTCCTCGTGTGTTGCAGACTTTAGGTGGAAGAGACATAAACATTCATATAATATACAATACTCATTGAGACTTTCGAAAGCTCACGTTTTTAACATTGCTAGTGCCATCCATATGGCCAACTTGAGCACATTATTTGTACACTAAGTTTTTAGCAACTACAACATTTTGTTATATGTCTATACATCCGCAGTAAGTTAGGTAGTAATAAGGTTGGTGGAGCACGCAAGAACAACCCGCCAATGAGACTGTGGCACATAGTGGGCTTGGACACACATATGGTGCATTTTCGTGCACCCCTTACATGAGCCCTCAATATGGTTGCATTTGTCTTCCCTTGCACTCTAGCAGCATTAGTTCAGTTTTGGCGCGGGACCGTGGGGTGCAGTCTTCTCGATAACACACATAACATGAAAAAACCCCCGGGACGCTTGTACCATTTGCGCATAGCTACAGGGATGTGGGTGCTTCATCCCTAATGTCATATGAGCACCCATTCTGCCATTTTTATACATTTTACAGGTTTTTTAGTCAGAGAGGTTGTGGAGAGAACGCTTCCATCACAGGTGGTTTGCTCATTAGTATTTGGGGACTCTGCTTTTGTCAGGGGACAGTTCTTTTCCACCCAGGCCCTGCTGGCCGGGTCATGCTGGAAACAGCGATTCACTGCGTAAGGTGAAATGTTACAGTGTTGGTATCTAACACTAGCTCATGTCCGTCTGTTCATGGGAACGTGCTCTCAGCGGATCTGCCAGGGAGCTGTGGCCACAGGGATAATTGAAACTCTCCAAGGGTGGGGGCCGCGCTGCGGTGCACAGGGCTCAAACCATCTTTATTAGACAAAATGGTTTCCGAGGTCTAGCTAAATTCAGCAGGTTTGGTCAATGTCTTCAGCCAGTGGCCCATCCACCACCTGGGCCCTGGTGGTAGGGGGGAACCCTGACGAGCCATGGACCTCACTGGGGGAGAGGATGCAGGGGAGGGGGGTCTTTTGGACCAATACTCCCCTACATTTCCCCCCTTTCGTTACTTAAGTAACGAATTCTTTAAATCCTCCAATCTCTTGCACTCTTCCTCGTCAATTATTGCGTCATCCCATGCAGGTGTGCCTTTTATGGGCATCCATGCTCTGCACACCCCTCTCAGGCTCTCACCTCTCCTAGCATATTCATCTGGGGTGCAAGTCAGGTATATACATCCGCTCTCCCCTTCCAAGTCCACCCACACCTCCTCGTACCATTCCAGTATACGGGGCTCTTTAATGGTAGTATGCCACAATTTATCTACTATATCCTTGTCGTGGTACCTAGGCACTATCTGATATCTCGGCGTGTCATCTGTTCCTGTTTCTACCTGTACTTCCTGCATAGTGTGTATTGTACCGCAGGCGTTGCCCATTGTCACCATCATCATTGCACCATTCGGCACTGCGTTAGCGCAACATCGAAGACCCACCTGGCACAGGCAAAAAATAAAAAGGAGGAACACTACAGCCGGCATCAAAAATTTCACAGTCATTCCCAGCCACGATGGAACCCAGGAGAAGATATTGTCGAACCATGTGCTTTCTTCTGCGCCACCTTCCATTCTCATTCTTTCTCCTAGGTTATGTACTGCTTCGATCACATGGGACAGGGAGCCGTTGTCCGCATCTTCGGAAAGGTACGAAAGTGCAGCAGGCACTTCCAATTTTTCGGCAAACACCTCCGTCCATCGCTGTCAACAGGTCCAAGACATACCTGTTTTGCATGGTCATTAGCCGTAGTGCTCGCAGTTCCACTTTTATTACATTAAACCCTTCTTCAGTATCATTTGCCAGCTGGATCAGCTCCCAACGTGTGATTTGGAGCCACTTTGTGTTTGCTCGCGCCTGGATGCTTGGGATGAGTGAGGCAAAGAACGTTTCTGCAGAGCTGAATAATCGATATCTGTCCGGGATCTGTGCCAGCAGTACCGATGATGCTTTTGATATGTAGTTCGATGATCATTTGTTTCGGGACAGCACCCCTTCCTTGTTCCCGGAAGACAGGACATATACTTGTGACTATGCAGTTGGCTGGGCCGCACTCTGTTGGGTGTTTCCTCGCGTCTTCTTGCTCCCATTGATGTGGCTTTCCGGGATTACCATTAGTGCGGAGTGTAGGGTGGCCAATGAGCAGCTGCCACCCCATGATTGTGGGAGGTGTAGGTATGCCTGGTTGCCACATACCCAATAGGTGTCCATTAGGGCCGCTGTCCCTTTTCTCATATCTGGGATGGTGAGGGTCTTGTTACAGTTCTTGTTTGCCCCCATGGTGGTTCTCCCATCTCCCTTAAAACACAGTTCATAGTTTATTTCCTTCTGCAGCTTGAAGGGTTTTTCAATGGCCGTTACCGAAGTCAATTTTGAGATGTGTTCCTTCCATACTGGTGTGCATGTTTCTTCTATCCATTGCAGTTTCTCTGGTGCCACACCCCTCAGTGCTTCAGCCTTGCACATTATTTCTTCGTCCTTCCACTTGTTGTCTGAAAAAAGTGTCCCCTTTATTCTAAAAAATGGCTCCTCCAGACATACCACTCCTACTGCCTTTGGATAACAGGTCTTCTCGTTCTGCAGCATTCTGAAAGTTACCTCATGTGCCTGGTAGGTGTTCTTAATTCTGCACAACGTGAGATGAAGGAGACACTGGGCATCGACAATAGGCAACTCTTTGGGTAACAATACTTTGGGTGTACTTGAAGCATGGGGAATGAGGGAGCAGACATAACAGCTCTCATTTGTTGTTTGCTTAGCCGTTGCACTCATGTCTGCATACCATTTATTTGTCTGGTGGGGGTGTCGTGGGTCTTCCATTTGGTCTAATCCTAACCCATAATACTCATCATACTTCCTCCTCCCCGTCCCTTTTCCGTCTGTTATTTCTTTTTCTAAGGTATTTCCTAGCTTCATGGGCGATGGACAATGTGGGCCCCCCTTTCTCCCTCTCGCCCCCCTTTGCCCAATCATCATATAATATTTCATATCTCGCTGTCATGTCTTCATTCTCTTTCTTTATGCTATCTAGCCGTGTGTTTTTGGTTACGTGAGCGGGCCGGATGGTGGGGGTGTTATATAACCAGGATATAGCAGAGGGGTTACGATCATTTAGACTGCGGGCATTGTAATTAGATACTTTTGGTGGGGAAATTGTGCTGTTCTTCCCTGCAGACCTTCATTTTGCGAGATAGTAACATTGGATGGTGTCGTGTAATATCCCCATACCAGTTTAGTTCCATCCCATACCAAAAAATCACCTTCTTTAGTATTTACAATTGCTGTTTCATTTGTCACATTAGTCCCGTTAATCCCTCCCCCCTCGTTCATCTCGATAGAGATGAACGCTATGAACCAATACGTAACCAGGCCAAACATAATTGTAAAAAATAATGTAATGTATACAGACAATCCACACTCATACGAATATCTACATCTCTCAGCTAAAAATTCTCTTTAATAAATCTATCCGTTGCAGGCTGCCCGTTATTTGCCATGGTAGTTCCTGTTTGAGATATAAAAGTGCATTAAGTGCATGCATGTAAACATTTTATTGCCACTGCCAGTGCCAAGATGTCATGGAAGGGGAATGGAATTGGGTAGGGGAGTGGGGTTGGGATGTACAGAGAAGGGAGCAGACACTATACATATTCATCACATTATTATTTACACATAAATCCTTTTTTTTCCAATCTTTTCATCTTTATAGATAACCTCAAATATAATGGTTCTCGTTAACAATTTTATCAGTCATGTACATTTCGTCCACTCACATGTTCACGTTCACTCATTTTTTTTCATTAGTATTGTTTGCTGTTGGATGTGCCTCCTCATCCACCTCTTCCTGCACACTATTATATGCCTTTCGCACATCCGTCAAATGTACCCAATATTTGAGCCCCTTCACTTTTACAGCCATAGGGGTACAAAATACCACTTCATATGGTCCGTGGAACCGTGGCGCATTCCACCGGCGCACAAAGCTCCGGACATAAATGAACTCTCCCGGCATCAGTTGTACCGGTGTTTCAGGTTCCGTAAGGGACTCCGTGGTGTTCCCTTCTTCCCTTGTGAATAGTGGTGAGAGCTGCTTTGATATTGCGCGCGCTGCCCTAGTTAGCTTTTTCAGATATTCTGTGAACTCATCTCCCAATATTGCGGTGCTTCTGTGCGCATCTGAGTGTTGGCGCAGTGGGGAGTGTGCTGTGTGCATTCGTCTCCCTGTCACGATTTTGTGCGGGGACAAATGGTGGTCCTTGCTTGGCTGATTCCTCAGCTCAAACAGCGCAAGGGGCAAACAGTAAATCCAGTTTTTCTTTAATGAGAAGCACAATTTGGACAATCTCCCTTTTAACAGTCCGTTCATCTTTTCTACCGCCATTACTTTGAGGATGATAAATCGAGCACAATTTATGTTTTATTCCCAATAATGTTGTCACTTCTTTGAAGAGCTCGTTCACGAAGTGAGTGCCGTTGTCTGAGCGAATTACGTCGCAAATTCCCCAGCGCGAAAATACTTCCCTTACTAGGAACTTAGCAGCGCTTTTAGCATCAGGTCATGCACATGGGCCTGCTTCCACCCATCTTGAGAATGGGCATACAACCACAATCATGTAGCGTGCCCCATTACACCTTTCCCCCATATCCGCGTAGTCAATGTGCAGTTCTCTGAATGGCCCTATCGGTTTTGGAATTGTTCCCCTGAGTGTACGTAACGTCATTCCAGAGTTGTATATCTGGCACGTTGTGCATTCCATTGTCAATCTTGATATGTGCTCCTGGAGATAGGGCACGAACCAGTCCTCTTGTATTTCTGCTGCAATGTGTTGTTTGGTGTTGTGTGCTGGAAAGTGTAATTGCTGAAACGCTATTTCTAATAGCTTTACTGGCATTACCACTTTTCCTGAGTTATTTTGTCACCATAGTAAGTCTGTTGCTGATTGGCTGCACCCTCGTTTTACCCACATCATTTTTTCATCACCACTTGCTCCTTCCTGCAGCTCTAGTATTTTTGATATGGGCATCGCATTGTATCCTTCTGGGAGCTCTACGTTTGTCTTGTGCTGTAGCATGTACTCACCTGTTTCATGTTTTGTAAAGTATGAGGCTTCCTTGGCAGCAGCGTCCGCTGCCGTGTTCCCCAAAGACACAACGTCTGTGTTGGACGTATGTGCTTGGCACTTCATTATCGCTACCACTGTTGGATCCTTTAGGGCCTCAATCAACTCCTTCAGTAACTCTGCATGTTGCACTGGGGTCCCATCTGCTCTCCGAAACCCCCTCCGCCCCCATCTTGCCAGACCTCCATGTACTGTTGTCGTCATGTAAGCTGAATCTGTGTATATTGTTACTGCACAACCTTTAGCTGCATGTAATGCTTCTATTAGGGCAATGAGTTCCGCTGCCTGTGCTGAGAAATGTGATGGAAGGCGATACTGCACTAGTGTCTCATACTCACCTTCTTCTAATCTCACCACTGCCAATCCTACATGTTTCTCTCCCGTGTCCATGTCAATCGATGCTGACCCATCCACAAAGTACACCTCCCCCTCGCTCAGGGCATTCTCGCGCACCACTGTGTCCTCCCCTTTTTCCCCTGTGTAAGTCGCACAATCGTGTTCCTGCATGTCCTCCAGTGTGCATGCTTCTGTAATGAATGTTGCCGGATTCACTGACCTGCATCGTACCACATGGATATTGGCGCTGGACAATATTATTTCATAGGCAGTTGCTCGCTGTGTGGTCAGTGTACTCTTTGATCTCTCAAGTATTGCAAATAATGAGTGTTCCACAAACAATGTGACAGGGCATCCCATTACTATTGTGGCACTTTTCTCAATTGCGAATGCGGCAGCAGCGAGTGATTGCTCGCACGCGAAATGTCCTTGCATCACCGCATCCAAAGTGCCACTATAGTAAGCCAACGGTTTGTGTCCTAGGGAAGTCTTTTGTGTCAGAACAGCTGTCATGAGTGTCCCCTTGCAATGTGAGAACAGGTAAAATTAGTGTTCATAATCAGGATTGGCGAGTACTGGAGCACTCAAAATCAACTCTTTTAGTGACTTGAATGAGTCACTCATCTCGTCTGACCATTCTATTTTCCTGTTTTCTTGTTGTCCCTCCTTGAGTGCTTGCAGTAATGGTCTGGTGTAGGCTGCATAATCTAATATCTATGCTCTACAATAGTTACACATTCCCAAGAATTTCTGCATCTCTTTTACTGTTCTGGGTTCTCTTACTGATCTTATTGCTTCTACCCTGTCAGGGATTATTCTTTTTCTGTCTTTTGATATCAGCTGCCCCAAGTACAGGACCTCTTCTTGACAGTATTCTAGCTTTTCCTTGTCCACTTTGTACCTTTTCTGCATGTTTCTTCATTTTGCGCGCAGACGAGCAAATCGTCTACGTACTGAATGATGGTGCTTTCAACTGATAAATTACCCAGGTCTTCGTGTAGTATGCGGTTGAATATGCTTGGGCTCTCACAGTATCCCTGTGGTAGTCTGCAATGTTCGTATCTCTTTCCCTCTAATGTCAATGCTGTCAGGTATCTGCTTTCTTCTGCCAAGGGGATTGAAAAGAATGTGTTTTTTAAATCGACCACTGTGAAATGTGATGCCGTTCTTGGGACACTGCATAATATTGAAGCGGGGTTCGGGACCAAAGGGAACTCTTTTTGTATGACATCATTTAGGGGGCGTAAATCCTGGATCATCCTCCAAGCCCCTCCCTTTGCTTTTTTGATCGGGTAGATACATGTGTTACATGGGGAGTGTGAAGGCACTATTATCCCCTGTGCTAGCAATGCAGTTATTGTCTCTTTTATCCCTTCCTCAGCTTTGCGGGACTATGGATATTGTTTCACTCGGGGTAGAATCGCCCCTTGTTTGAGCTTTATTACCACTGGTGTCACTCCATGCAACAACCCCACATCATGGGGGCCTGTTGTCCACAAATTGTCGCATATCATCATCAGAAAATGACGGTGGTGTTCCCACCACTGCCATCAACTGGACGGGAATTTCTCTAGCTTGGATCAAAATGTCACAGGGCATTGCTATTTCCATTATTATTTCACCATCATTGTCTGAATCAGAGAACAGATCCTCATCAGATAAGTCCCGTAAGGCAATATTGGCGTTGATGCACAGTACAGTACGCCATTCACATCCATCTATGTCCATCCCAATTACTGCAATCCTTTTTGCTGATACCTGTACAGCATGCAAGTCTAATGATACCACTGATCCTGGTGCTATGTCTGGGCGTACTATTGGGTGGAAGATAAATTCTGCGGGTATTCTCCAATCCAGCTTTTTTAGCTCAGGAACTACTTGGGCCAGTGTTTTCAAACCTTCAATGAACATTCTTTCGTCCACTGGCAGGCCACGTATTTCCGGAGCAGTTGTTTGAGCATGTACTACCAGCATTACACGCAATGGGCATATTCCTGGTGTTGAACACACTATTCCTCTTTCTGTGAATGATATTGTCATGTTGAGTTTGCTAAGAAGGTCCCTCCCTAGCAAGTTTATTGGCGAATGTTCATAATACAGTAAGGGTGTTTTTACAGTTTTACCCCCCACTGTCACATCCAAAGCTTCTGTGCAAGGAACTTCAATTACAGCCCCAGAGAACCCCTGCGTCTCTAACTTCCGGTTAGATAACGGAAACTGGCCCTCCCTAATACATGATTTCTCCGCTCCCGAATCCACCATGAATATGAACTGCTTGTCTCCTATATGCGCACCTACCAATGGTTCCTCTGCTGCATCGTAGGTTGTAGATAGAACAGGACACGCAAGTGTTCTCTGTGGGCTGTCCTATGCGGGGTGTCTCATAGCCCCCCCTGGTTGAACACACTCCCTGAAACTACTGATACACCACTATAGGGGGCTGGTGCTGGGGCTCCATTTGTTGTTGTCGCGAAAGGGTTGCCTGGGGTGTAGTGCATAGTGACACTGTTCTGCGGGTGATTCTGTGTTCTGTATTGGTGTCCCTGCCGTTGTTCAGGGTACCCCTGCCCTGGGTCTCTTTGTTGTTGTCCCATTGGGAGACCGTATGGGCTCCCCGGATGAGGATGGCCATGGTGTTCTACCTCGGGAAACCCGTTGCTTGGTCTACTCCTGCACTCTCTTGGAAAGTGCCCCCACCTCCTGTAGTTCCAACAACTTCCTTGCGCACCTCTGGGACCCTGCCATCTATTTCCTCCCATTCCCCCATACCCTTGTCCACCCCCTCTTCGGCCCCTGTACCCACCTCGTCCCCCTCGAGGGGCCCACTCTTGATACTGCGGACCTCCACTCTGCTCTTGTTCATTCCACTGCCGTTGCCCCGCTCCTGCCCAATTCGTTGCCATCCTCCCCTGGATTGCTACCAGCCCCTCCTCCTCCTCATCTCCCTCCCTGTTGTGTGGGAGCGCATTCCCAAACCCTCCCAACCCACATCACCCTTGTCTGCCACACCATGACATGGTATGCAATAGCAAAAGCCCAACATATGACCAATAAGATACGAAGTGACATGTGATAAATGGAAAGTGGCCCGAGACAATGACGCCTGACATGGAATCAGATGAAATGACTGACCAACAACCTCCCACACATATCAAGTCATACACAAATGCTTTCCACCAGTCGTAGCATGAACACAACACTGAATGCCTGTTCACATGCACATTGGGCAAGGCAAAGTCCCTACTCCCAACCCCGTGTGCTGTGTGTGTCTCCTGCAACACACTGCTCAGCACACAGCACAGTGAGCAGCCATTGTGTTGCATATACACCTTGAGTATCGCATGAAAAGGACAAATCAAATAAATAACCAATTGACGCATGTACAGGATCCCCAAATGGTAATAGATCATGCGCTGGGACACAGCGCATGCGCAGGGACACAGCGGGCCCGAGAAGGCAATCTGTGTGCACCTGTGGCCATGGAAGTGTGGTTGTACGTGAGGTGGATCATTGTGCAACTGTGTGTGTCAGTAGGGACATGCACTCAACATATGCATGTGAAATCAAGTGACCCTCAGTGTCCTGTACACATCACATGTGAACATTGCCCATGTGTACACCCCAGCATGTCAAACCACACCAATCCCCTGACACCTGAAAAGTAAAGACAACGCAGGAACAGGCATTGACCAGCACAACACATCAACACATCATGTACATAGTACCCCACAATTACAATGTCAGAGTGCCCAAAACACTGTAGCCCAAGCCAACTGTCCAACAACAAAAGGCCCTCCCTCATTTACACATCACCATGACCTTCTGAACAACTGTGTCTGGGGTATGTAGCCTTCTTCCTTAAAGTCTACCTGGCAACAGGATCACCCTACCCCTTCGTCTCCATGTTCCACCTTGCGTGTAAATAGGGTCCAGCCCCCTCAGACGCCACCTTGACTGGTAAAAATACCAAATCACAGAGAACTCCAAGGAGCCAAATCCCCAAACCAGGGAAAAAGATGTAGGCACTAAAAAACCATGGAAGAGTCTCCAGTAGATGACTTGAAGTAGCAGAAAATGTCCAAGCACATGTCCAAGCACAATGATAGAACAACCAAGGTAGCACAGTTCAACAATGGTCCAACAGGATGGGTACCATTTTCAGTACATAATATACAATTTGGATTCAACAACTGATGGGTAGTGTCACAGCTCCGGTGTCCAGGCGCAGGAGTGGCACGAATCAACCACCCCCTCCGTGGTCTGGGCGCCTACAAGGTCAAACTTACACAGGCCTCCGAGACCGTGGCGGGGAAGGAGGGTCAGGGATATGTTGTTTGGACAGGCATTGGTATTCAGGATAACCGGAAAGAGGGGCAGGAGAGGGGAGTTGGATTGGCAAGGGAAAGCAGGCAAAATATAAAATACAACTTTTGAATATAACTCAATCAGAGAAAACATGTTCATCATGCACATTGTAGCAAATGAGTCAAATGCAAGCCAAAGAGAGACTTATCTCTGGGGTGAGTGGTGGCTTCCTGCCTGTGCACTCTCAGGTCCGGTAACATGAGCAGTTCAATGCTGCAAAGAGAGCGTGAGTTACTAATCTGTGTGTGTTTACAACACACACACACACAACACCATTCATGCCCAAAGTAAGTGACTTCTCCACAAACAAACACTCTTGTCTGCTGCTTTGTACCCATACGTTAGCTTGCCCCCCTGATGGTTCATACACAGTCAATGCAGTAAGGAAGGCGCACGTGGGCGTACGGGAAATGGAAGACCAATGCGTCAAGAATCACACATGATACAATGGTCCCTGGGTGAGCTGCTAGACGCGTATAGCGAGGTGCAACTTCAGTACAAGTCGTGTTCTGGCAGCCGCGGATTTCAATAGGTAGTGGCAATTTGCACATGCAAATGATATGCACTGCACACGAGCCTCACTCGGTGTCCCTGTGCGCTGCATCAGTTTCTGGCTAGGAACGCTACTGCGCTAATAACTCTGCTTCAATGGAGCAGGGGGCCTCAAGGATATGTTCGATGGCCCCTGCGTGTGCCCCTGACAACTTGTAAGGCTACTTGGCATTTGGCCCTCAACGCATGTTAGCTATACTGTGCGCTTCTCCAACAATGCCTGTCAAAGCTCCCTAGCACTGGTGCTACTTAGCATGCATGTGCAAGTGGCCTGGTGGAAGGTTGGCTGTGGTGTGGCCCCTTGTGCTGCTCACCTTGCTTGGAGCTCCTGGACACACATCTGCTTCTGTCGGACGTCTGAGCACAAGCCCCGTGCTTCTGCTTGCGCACATGTGCGCACGTCTCCACCACCGAACGTGGCCAGGTTTCAGTATTACTTGGCCCTGTATCTGCTGGAAAAGGTAGTCTGGAGGCTCATTATCCTGCAGAAAGTGCATAAAAGATATTAATAATGCTGGAAAGTTCCCTGTGTGTGTGTCTTCATGCTGGTTGTCACTGGGCCAGGGTACAGACCTACATCCAAACTCCTCCCACCATCAGTGTGACATTGACAGGCAAAGGGTGCAGGCTACTGTCTACAGCATGAAGTGCATCAAGCACATATACAGGCAAGAAAAGAACATATATCTCAATCCACATCAATTAATGGAGATATCAATAATGTACTCCCCCAAATTGATTACAGACATGGCATGGATAAAACGCAACCAATCCCCACTAGGGGTGTTAACACAAGTAGTACAGCAGCAGACAGGCCACAGTTATGACGAAAGTCCAAAGCCCTTGTGTAAATGTTTGTTTCACAGAACCATCCTAGCGAGCTCATGGTTAAGGGAAGCAGGAGTGGCCTATGTGAATCAGGACCACAAGCTGCAAACACATACACGAGACAAGCTTGAAGGGCCCATCTGGAACAGACAGTGGATGCTTTCAAAAGCCACAAAGCACCACACCGTCACATGAATGCACAATAGACAAGCAATTTTAAACTATATTAACTAATTAAACTAACTATGAAAAACCTATATTACCTAACTAAACTAAAAATCAAAAATGGCCACATAGGCCCCTAGAAGGGGGGGTTCCCAGGAGGGCGGAGGTACAGGGTGTGATGAGGTTGAGACAAAAAAAAAACCTCCATGGGCTCAATGCCTGTACACCACGACCTGTATGGGAGATATCTCGTCGTTCGAGTCACCCTCTTCCTGAAAAGGTTGACGTGGCACAGGAGCCTGACCACACCTAGGCACAGCTTGCCGCTCATCGGCAGCAAGTCTGCGGGACGGGTGAGCCTGGTTCTGTGCGGCGATGACACATAGGTCAGCATGCAGAACCTTGGGTGATAAGCGTGCTTCCTCTTGCAAGGTAACACATGTAACACAGAGTTCTTCCTGTGTGGCATAGCTGGACAACTGATGCACCTCCTGGCAAGCATGTAGCTCAGCCGAGATGGTACGCTCAAGCTGCGCAAACCTCTCCTCTGACCGCTCCCTCTGGGACATCAAGAGCACACCCAGAGTGGATCTGAGGGAATCATACTCAACCCTCATGGCGTCCATGTGTGCCTCTGCGTGAGCAGCAATTGCTTGATGCAAACAGACCATTTCAGCCTCATGTGCCCAATCTGAGGCTGCCATGCCCAGCCTGAGCGAGCGGGCCGTGGACTGTGCCGCCCGCTGCTGGAGTAGCACCTGCCCAGCAGGGAGGAGCACGGATTGGGTCACACGTTCCATGCTCACATCGATGTTATCAATTGCTGCACCCTGGTGCTCTGAATTGGCAGTCATGGCTTGCTCCCACTCAGTATGCCCCAGTGGCGCGCAGCCACCGCGTTGCTGGGCTTGACACCTGCGGGGCCCAAGCCCCGCTGTCCTTGTCGGGTTGTCACCGCCCGCGGCTGCAGGACTACATTCCCCCATCGACGTGATGGCCCAGGCACATCAGAGACTGGTGTGGAGGGTGACTCTGCGTCCCGATCCACCACAGGCAGAGGTCCAACCACCGTCTGGCCCCTCAGTGCAGGTGTCGCGGACAGAGGAGCGTCCACATCAGAATCACTCACCCCTGACGAATGGACCGGATGCACATCCAACTCAACATGGTCGTCAGAGTGGTCATCTGGGCTAGACTCATTGCTAGCCACAGACAAGATGGTCTGTAACACATGTGGGTTCTCGTGGCCTACCACCCCACGACCCCCACTTGTGTGGGGTTGCTGTTGTGCCTGTCATGACAACACCATCCTCTGGCTCCATTGCATCATCATCTGAAAAGTGGAGAAAAAATAACATTAGTACACATGTCAGAAGCACATAACACACACACACACACACACATAGACATCACACAGACAGCCAACACATGAAGCAGAAATGTCACACACAAATGAGAACCTGCCATGCATGCCAGGTACTTTGACATTGCATCAGTGAGTAGGCATGTAGAACAGTGAAACACGGCTCAGAAGTGGGTAGATGCAGTGCAGAACATGTGTACATTACCCACTATATACATGAATAAGTACATCATGATGTGTATCAAAAACGTGAAGGCAGTGCAAGGGCAAGTTCAGGCATCACGTGCAATGTGCATGCAATGGGTTGCATGGCTACAAGCAACATCCCCCCCTAAGTGAAAATGCAGCAATGCCTTGCATGGTAGCGAAAGGGTGACCAGAGACCTGTTTATTGGCAGATAGTGTTGACTAGCATCAATTACATCATCTGAGTCAACTGACAACACAGCAGATGATGATGGGACAGTAAGCAGGACACATGATGAACCCTCAGTAGTACACCCATGTGTGCAGAAGCCGCTACACCAGTTGGGCCTAAAACAGGGGAAGGCATGTGCCCCACACAGACTGTGACACCCTAAACATGTGTGTGATGCAGGACTGAGCCAGAGTGGCCATGGGATGCCTGATGAAATGCCATGAAACGTAGGTCATCCTGGACACGTACTACAATGATAATCCAGTCAAGGACACATAGGGGCATGCATGGAATGCACATGGAGCATGAATGGGCACTCATGTCCCTGCGGAACATCTGCCACCTGCACAGTCCAAGTGAGAGACCCTGCATGAAGGACAGAGGATGTACCCCACTGCATGTGTCTGGCAGTTTGGCTGGTGGAAGTTTGCATGTACACAGGAGGCTTGAACAGGCCATTGCAGTACGCCAAAATGATGCACACCAGTGCAATGGTGAGACTGGGGTGCAGGGGGGTGGAGGGGCAAGGGAGCATGCCTACCTGGAGTACCCGCATGCAGGCAGAGGACACATGCACGTCAGTCATGCAATGACATAGTCCCAGTGCTGAGAAGAAAGACACCCCAGGCTACATGCAGAAGGGCCAGTGAGCTGGAACATGGACCGGAGGGACATCCGGGTGACTAGCATGTGAGTAGGGTGCAAGTGTGGTGATGAGGACAGTCCCTGTCTTCTCTACATGTCCACCATCCTGCACAGCAGGCACGCATCATTGAAGCATTGCATGACTTGCACATGAGAACCATGTACACATGACATGTAGTGGCATTCATGCACAACGCATCACACAAGTAAAACACACATGGCCTCGACCAACACGCAACAACACTCAGTGGACAGGGCATCAAAGTCCGGCATCTCTCCCACTCCTTCGACCATTTCTGGTGGTGTGAACCCCGCAACGACTGACTCGTGCGGAGTGAGGTCATCCTCCTCAGGTGCTGGCCCACTGCCAGTCACCAGAGTCATGTTGTAATTAGAGGCACGCTTCTTGCACTCTTGAGCTGTGTGCACCTCATGGCCAAATGCACTCACATTATCCGCAACATGCTTCCATTGGGTATTATGATGGGCAGCCGTAGTTTGACAATTCGGCCCCACTAGCATGTCATGGTTGTAGTCCTGCATGTAGTCCACAAGGAAGTCCAGTTCCTGCGCACAGAAAGGCTTCTTCCGAGAAGTGCTGGAGGTCGTGGCTGTGTGTGGGGATCCCAGCCTGTGCTACAGGTGCAACCTTCCTCCTCTTGGACGCTGGTCTGGACCCTGGCTGGCAAATGCCACTCTGATCAGTATGGGCAGTGGCGCTGGTGGAATGAGCCAAGGGAGTGGCAGGTGGAACATGGAGTGAAGCCCTGACTTGCGTCAGTGGCTGCTGGGTGCCCTTGAATGGGCCCTGCGCAGCAACATCCACTGTGCCAGGGTCATTGACCGGGACTGTCCTGGTTGGAAGACTTAGAACCAGGGTGTTGTCGGCTGCATCTGCCCCTGCACTTGCCAACACCCGGCTGGTCGGGGCAGCAGATGACTTTACTGCCCCAGGAACATGTGCCTCAGTCAGGGCAGCTCTGAGTGCACCTATGGTGTGCCTCCTGACCTCCTGGAAATCTTCCATGGACTCTTCAAGTGCCAACGTAGCCTGTGCTGGCAGACCCTGAGCCTGGGTGGTGGTGTCCACAGCTGCACCTGCAGCTACTACTACCCTTGGGTTTGTGGCAGTCGATGAAACGGACTGCCAGGTCACATGGGCGCCAGTGCCAGATGCAAGAACTGCATCTCCCGGAGCCGCAAGGGGGTGGTGGCATTACTGCATCAACACGTGGCACAACATCATGCCGAGCTGGCGCACCCCTGCCTCTTCCCCCTCTGCACCCACCCTGGACACCCTGGAGCCCCCCTACTCCCTGGTCACCCCGGCCACGTCCCTGACCACGCCCGCCATGTGGAGTATGCCCAGCTGAGGCACCCCTCACCTTTCGTGACCTCACAGCCATGGCACAGATGGAGTAGTGCCGGCACAGATGCCAGTGGGAGCTGTACACGACAATTGTCCTGGGTAATTGGGGTGAAGGGGGTGGGATACAAGATGTTGACAGCACCCCTGCACCTGCAAGGCTGTATATGACCCCGGTGAAGAAGTGACTGGTCAGGCAATGCTCAGGCACCCCAAAACTGCAGTAAAACCGTGTACGCAACCCTTAGTAGCCCACGTGTGTGGAATTAACCTCCCGCAGTACGCGGTGGCACCCAGGGAAACGAAAAACACGTATGCGTGGGGCACGCAGGCTACTATGACCTCAAAAACGGGTATGTGATACACAGGGGCACCCGCAGTGGGAAAAATAGCGTGCGCGACTCACCGTCAGACTAGCGTGATAATGAAAAACACACGTAGCTAATACCCCCGCCAAAAGAAGAGATACGTCCTTGATCCGCTGTGAAGTTGTGATGGTGCGTGAAACAAGGTCCGTCTCCATGAAAGGCACGTACAGCAAACTGCTGGCCCGCTCACTTTTAACCTGTGCTGAGGGAAACGCCCGCGTGCGTCACGTCACTCACGCGCTTAGGCCCTTTCCTCGGATTACATGCATTAACACGCGGACGTGTTGTTTTTTCACTTGCTGAATCACTATGCACCCGTCACGAGTAAAACGCCTGCGTGTGTAACATCACGCTAAGGGCCTTTCATCGAATAACACACTGACGTGCAGTTTTTTCAAGTACCAAATCACTCCGTATCAAGCTGGCCACGCGACAACACACGGAAGACCACGCTCCTGCCCCGAAGGCCATTTTCCTGCCCCCCATAGCCCATAGCACACTCCCACCTGCCACCTGCTGCTGCCCACCTGCCTGCTGGCCACGTGCCCTGCTATTTGGTGCCTGCACATCAGCCATCTGCAGGGGTCCAGTTGCTGTGACCACCCCTGCTGGAACAGAAGACTTCCGACTGGTATTCCATCGCTCCACAGCCCAGCCCCAGGACCCAGTTGACAACCCACACCTGCCTCGGGGGTTGCCATGTCAGGGAAAATACCATCGGACACCACTGGCAACCCCCAGCCAGAGAGGCAGAGGGCTGCCAGCTTCACTGCCAATGAAGTTGGCATCCTGGTGGAGCAAATCCTGGGGCATTAAGATGCCCTCTTTGGAAGTTCACACGCTGACAATGAAGGACGGAAGGGGATCTGGAAGGACATTGTAGCTGCCATCAACGTGGAGGGGTGGCAGCCCGTGACATGCAACACGTCCGGAAGCACTGGGAGGACTTCAGGTCCAGGACCCTCAGCAAGGTCCGACACCTCTTGAAGGCAAAGCATGCAGAGGGGTGCTGGGTCCGCCTCACCAACATCCAGATGAGGGTCTTGGAATGCATACACCCAGCGCTCCACCTCCAGATCCTTCGGAGGCAGACCCGTCCGGAGTCGAGCGGTACATGACCATGCCTACTGATTGGACGCTGTGCATGTCGAGGTGCGGCATGAGTGTGCAGGTTGGACATATGTCTTGGAAGGCCCATGTATGGATGTGTATGTACAGGGACATGAGCCTGCCGCATGTGAGTCCAGTCATGTGTGAGGTACCTCAATGGTGTATGTGTTCAAATGCACGGTGACCAAATGCATGTGTCCGTACACACATGTTTAGAATTATGTGGATGTACTGTGGCATGGTTGTGGTGTGACACATGGATGCTGGTTCCACCTTCATGTATGTGCACAATGTACATGTGCATGTGTGTGTATTTGATATGTGTGCCACTGTGATACACCATGGATGCATTTGACACCGACATGTAGGAGGCTGATTTGCAGATGTGACATGGATGCAATGATTTCACTGCGACAGGTGGTGGAGATGTACAGATGCATGTATGTCTGATGTCGTGTATGCATGTGTTTGGCACTCCCCGTGTTGCATGTAACGTCAGGCTAACCTTCGGATGCTCATGCTGCCTGCTGCAACATTCCTGTTGGTTTGCGCATGTGTGTGTTTTCAAATGATATGTGTGTTGGGGAGTGTGATGCCATGTGTGAAGTTTGAGACTGCCACTCATGCCCAACTGTCATGTGTGTATCAGACCATTCTACAGTGCCCTGATGCCTGTGTTCTGTCTCTCCCTGTCTGCAGTGTCAACTGATGAAGAGGGTGGAGATAGTGCTGTGGAGCACAGCGGCAGGGATCCCATCGCCAGCCGGAGATGCAAGGCCTAGCCCTCCTCCCATGTTGTCATCTCTTCGGGGAGTGAGGGGTCTGGTGCCGCGTCCGCGGCTGCAGCTGCCGAGGGTAGGTCCAAGAGGCGGAGGTCAGAGGTGGACTCCTCGGCAGCAGAAGGGGCAGCTGAGACCCCACAGGGTCCGATGGAGGAAGATGGCACAGAGTCATCCAGGTTGGTGGTGGGTTTGGTTGAGGAGGAGGCCGTGAAAGGGCCAGACACAGGGTCCGGAGGGGGGATTCCACTGGTGCTAGTGGTGGAGTCCCGGGGCAGGGACAGGAGGCAGCACAGGCTGCCGCGGAGGTGCCTGTGTGTAATCCTGTCCCAGATCCTGTGACTGCATCATCCCGCACCAGCAGGGATGCCTTTGTCCAGACCCGTTCGTAGGGAGGGGATCCGCGAACAACAACTGGCCTTCCTCTCCCTGAGGACGTGGCAATCCGGGACCGTGGTGAGCCTGTCCGGGCTGGGATGGCGTTGCGTCAACGGGGCATCTGGGATAACGTGCAGGGTTTTCGTGAGGACTCTGCACGTTATTTGGGATGCCTCTTTGACCACGTCAACCTACTAGGATGGGTCACCAGTGCTGGGTTCCTCCGTTTGCTGGACCTTGTACCTACCCCCTCCTCAACTGTACCCCCTATGCACCAGTCGTCCTCCGTGCGATCTTCTGGCCCAAGTATCACCTGGGTACCCTGTGGAGCTGCCTCGGACCCAGCGGCCAGGCCGGTGGAGGACACATTGCTGCCACAGTTGGGAGTCAGAGGTCCAGCAGGGGTGGCCACCCCAACAACAGGCAGGGCACATGCACGGCAGCAGCAGGCTCAAGGTGGAGGCGATGATGACTCTGGGCCATCAACATCAGAGGGGCAGGCATTGGCCGGAGGGCAGGGGGACCCTGGATTGGTAGTGTCTTCGTGGTGCAGGGAGACATGTGACGGGGCTCGCAAGTGTGCTCACAAGTGCATGGTGCCATGTGGGCTGTCTGCAGGGTATGGTGAGGGTTGTAGGGTAGCCCCCTGTGGTGTGGGCTGCCTGCAGGGCATGGTGAGGGTTGTAGGGTAGTCCCCTGTGGTGTGGGCTGGCTGCAGGGCATGGGGAGGGTTGTAGGGTAGTCCCCTGTGGTGTGGGCTGCCTTCAGGGCATGGGGAGGTGGGAAACCGCACACCCGGGAGGGCCCACCATGCCAAATCGCGTCTGGAACTTCCCATGCACCCCCCAAATACACATACCCCGCTCCCACAAGGCCTATCGCGTGTGAAACTTCCTGCGCCCCTCCAAATACACGTACCCCACTCCCACAAGGCCTATTGTGTGTGAAACTTCCTGCGCATCCCCCAAATACACATACACCGCTCGCACAGGGCCTATCGCGTGTGAAACTTCCTGCGCACCCCCCAAATACACGTACCCCGCTCCCACAAGGCCTATCGCGTGTGAAACTTCCTGCGCACCCCCCAAATACACGTACCCCGCGCCCACAAGGCCTATCGCGTGTGAAACCTCCTGCGCACCCCCCAAATACACATACCCCACTAGCACAGGTCCTATCGTGTGTGAAACTTTCTGCGCACCCCCAAATACACGTACACCGCTCCCACAAGGCCTATCGCGTGTGAAACTTCCTGCGCACCCCCCAAATACACGTACCCCGCTCCCAAAAGGCCTATCGCATGTGAAACTTCCCGCGCACCCCCCAAATTCACGTACCCCGCTCCCACAAGGCCTATCGCATGTGAAACTTCCCACGCACCCTCCAAATACACATACCCCGCTGGCACAGGGCCTATCGTGTGTGAAACTTCCTGCGTAACCCCCAAATACATGCAGGCACCCCATCCACCCTGGGCATGCTCCACAGGCAGCCCACAGCACAGGGGGGTGCTTTTTCTACACAATTTACCTGGCACGAGCAGGGTACGTGTTTTCTGGGGCATGCGCAGGGAGTTTAACACACGTTTTTGTGGTTGGGGGGCTGTATGAAACCCAAATCCAAAACACAGTGATAATAGATGTACCAGAGGCAAGTTGGACGGCATACTTTACTGAGTTATATGGAAACAGCAAGTCTGCAAAGGAAAAATCTCAGACATCAAAAAATATAACATGGCAATGGGAATGGGACCCAGACGACATACAAAAAGCAATACGATTGCTAAATATCTCCAGAGCACCAGGTCCTGATGGTCTATCAAATATGATAATCAAACAAAACCCAGAGGCATGGGGAGCAACATGCGAGTGCATATTTAAGATGATTCAGAGCACAAAATTGATCCCAAACACATGGAAGCAAGCCACAATTGTTTCCATATTCAAGCACGATTCCACAAAAGAACCCCAAACTACTGTCCACTAGCATTACTTGACCCTCTGGGAAAGATCTTGGGGAAGCTTCTGCTAGGGAAATTGTACAGCTGGGCAACAAAAGAAAAGAAATACGCAACCAGACAAACAGGGTTCGTGAAAACGATAGGAACCAACGTCAATCTGCTCCTATTAAATCTGTTGAAACACAAAACCATAAGAACGGAAACACAGACCATTGCTGCATTCATAGACTTAAGATTGGCCTTCGACTCAGTGAGCAGAGACTCGCTATGGGAAAAACTAAACGCATGGAAGTGCCCGACCAACATTATTGAACCCATCAAACTCTTGTACGAAAACACCAGTATAAGAATCAGATTATCAAAAGACGGCACACTCACAGAACAAATTTGGACATGGAACGAGCTGAAACAAGGATGCCCATTGGCAGCCACCCTCTTCCACCTATATATGGCTGACCTGGAAGTAAACATACACACGCCACAAATTAAACCGCCGAAAATAAATAACATAGCAATACCTTGCATCCTATATGCAGACGATATAGTGAAACTGGCAAAAACACCCAGAGGTATGCAGATTGCATTACAAAAATTTGAAGAATACATGAAATCTAACCAGCTGGAAATAAACGCCCAGGAAACCAAAATCATGCAACTAAAGAAGCAAACCAGAAAAACCGGACAGTCGATCTCCTTCTACATAGGAAAGGAAAAAATGGAGCAAGTGAAGAGCATAAAATATCTGGGAGTATGGATATCTCAATCCTCAACAGAGGAAGAATGGGCACAACATCTCAAAGACAAAGCACTATCCCTAGCACGTCAGGCCAAAACAAAACATCGAAAATACGGCAAATTCTCTCTGATACCAATAGTAACATTTTACAAACAAAAAGTAACGGCCATACTAACATATGGAGCAGAGACCTTGATAAACATCGACAAATTCATCTGGAACCAACTGATCGGAAGATTCTGGAAGAAAGTGCTAAATCTACCCATGTTGCTCCCCACACCACGTTTTCGAGCAGAACTTGCCCTCCAATCCCTAGAGTCCATTGTACTGTGGAAACTGCTTGTGGAGTGCTTGCTTGTCATATGGGTGACACAGAGGTTTCTTTGAGCCAAGTGCCACCCTGCTTGTGGAGTGCTTGCTTGTCATATGGGTAACGCTGAGGTTTCTTTGAGGACGCTGAGGTTTCTTTGAGCCAAGTCCCACCCTGCTTGTGGAGTGCTTGCTTGTCATATGGGTGACACTGAGGTTTCTTTGAGCCAAGTACCATCCTGCTTGTCGAGTGCTTGCTTGTCATATGAGTGACCCTGAGGTTCCTTTGAGGACGCTGAGGTTTCTTTGAGCCAAGTCACACCTTGCTTGTGGAGTGCTTGCTTGTCATATGGGTGATACTGAGGTTTCTTTGAGCCAAGTCCCACCCTGCTTGTGGAGTGCTTGCTTGTCATATGGGTGACCCTGAGGTTTCTTTGAGCCAAGTCCCACCCTGCTTGTGGAGTGCTTGCTTGTCATATGGGTGACACTGAGGTTTCTTTGAGCCAAGTCCCACCCTGCTTGTGGAGTGCTTGCTTGTCATATGGGTGACACTGAGGTTTCTTTGAGCCAAGTCCCACCCTGCTTGTGGAGTGTTTCCTTGTCATATGGGTGACACTGAGGTTTCTTTGAGCCAAGGCCCACCCTGCTTGTGGAGTGCTTGCTTGTCATATGGGTGATGTAAGTGATCAGAATATCTCGCGCTACCATTGAGGCCTTCACTATATTCTGGTTGCTCCAAGTGATCCGGGTTCTGCTGGAATTAACACTTAGGTGACCAGAAAGTCTGGTGTCGGCAGACACAGCCCGTCGATTCAAGCGTGCCATAAGAGGAAAATGGTCACTCTCGAGACACTAATGTGCACACATATCAATAACAAGGAAGGCCGAAACTGACAGGCAGGTTTTGCCATGCTGCACAAGGTTGAATGCTCATGTTAAGGCATATGGGAATTTTGTGGATTGTATGGAATGCATACAAATTTATCAAGATTGGAATAGACTTTACTGCACGTAATCTATTGTGATTACTGCAGCTCCAAATTATCTATGGAATACGTTTTTTAATCCACTTACTTGAGTCAAAGTAAATTGTTTTAGCCAGCCAGTTCTCTAGTGTAATTAGTTTTAGATTAGAGCAATTTACATGAATTGAAACTGGAATTGTATTCACTAATAGTAATAGGAATTTTATTTGAATATATTATATCTTAAAAAAATGTGATATTACATGATTTTTTAAAATGCATGAATATATAAAATACAATTTTATGTGTTGTGTGATATAAAGTAGTTTTTAAGGTTTTCTTTAACCAAATGCACGATAAAGTTTATTAAAAAAAAAAAATAGATAAGGACTGATCTTACATAGGTGAGGGGAAGGCAGGTGTAAGTACTGTGACAAGGAAGATGAGAAGTAAATACATTTCACTGCCAACGTGTGAAACATGCTTTCAAGTATATGCGTTTTTTTATTAGGACAAGTGACATAAGCACAAACTCTGCACTAAATCCAGCTACTGTTCTGAACAGTTCATCTTATAAACAGACTAGCACTACACGGATATCCGCTTACCCACAATCCATTGTAATTTGTATATACGAACTTGTTCCACAATCGGAGAATACGCTTAATTTGAAAGCAATTCAATGCATACAGTCAATGCACGAACAGCATAAGGAATTAGGCCTACTTTATTTATTTTAAATAAATCTTTTCGCACTCTATTCTTCCGAGGTACAGATAATCCTGGACTCACGGAGCTATCAATACAGATTAAAAATCTAAATCGAGTATATTGGTCGCCTGAGAGACTGTATCAAAGGGGGTTGTTGGAGAATTCGAAGGAACATCTGTTGTGGGACTGTAGGCAGGTGAGACTCTTCTGGGGTGAGATTGAATGGGTGTTTGGTGAGGTGATTGTTGGTCTCCCTCTTCTGGATTTTAGTGTGATTATTCTAGGGAATGATGTGCCTTTGGATGATCTCACTCTGAGTGCCAAGAAGTGATTATTCAGAGGGATGATGATTGGCAAAAGAATTGTCTTGAGAAATTGGAAAAATGCTTTCACATTGGACATTCGGACATGGTTGTCTGAGATACATGACCTGGCGAACATGGAGTGGGTGTTGTTTCAGAGAATTGGCAAATTGGGTTTGTTTGATAAAATATGGGGTAGATTTTTACAGCTGTTTTGACTGTGCATTGTTGATGTCAGGTGGGGGGGGGTTTAATGATTCATGTATCTTGATTTCTACATTTTACTGTGTTCACAGTTGTGGTTTTCTTTGTTCTTTGTATTTTTAAGTTTTATTTTCATTGGTTGTCTTGCTATCTGTAATAGTGGTAATGTAAATTTTAAAAAAATAAATAAATAAAAAATCCTGGATATTGCATAACGCCCTCTCTCGTGTATGCTTTGCGTTATTCTGCAGCCGGCATCTTACTGCACTCTGTGTGGCAGTGACCTCAGGCTTTAAACCCAATTTTTGGCAGGTCTCTGAACGCGGAAGAGGCCTCACAAGCTGTATTAAGGAAAGGTTTGAGCTGATGCAGGCGGTCACGGTGAGCTGTAGGTTCACTTCCATCGTCTGCAAAACAACTCAACGATCATCGAGGCACTCTTTAACAACTCAACGCTGAAAACCAGAGTGTTGAACCAGTACAGGATTTAAAATAAACGAGTTATATTTAGTTTGTGATCTTTAATGTACGACTCCATGTACTGTTTTACACAAATATACAGCTTCTGCTATCATTGTAAAGGTTTGTCTATGCATATTTCCGCAAAGGATGGTGGGTATGTGGATATCTGGGTGCACTGCTGTATTGCCTTCTACTCACTGAGCTGCTCTGAGCAGTGGCTGCTTTTTGCTGTTTCCGCACTGAGGGATTCTCAAGCTCCAGTTCATTGACCCCTGACCAGAGTGAGCTCTTCCCTGACCCGGCGACCTCTGAACAGAGAAAAGCTCCTGAAGCGACTGATGGTGTAGAATGTATTATCTCTCTGCGGGGACCGAAAATTACAGTGTCAAACCAGTGCAGGATTTGAAATAAAGAAACTAGTAATATTCAGTTTGTCCTCTTCAGAGTGCGTCTCCATGTATTGTTTTACAGGAATATAAAGCTTCTGCTACCATTATTGTATATATTTTATATATGAACATTCCGCATAGGATTGTGGGTATGTGGATATCCTGTTCCTTCCTGACTCTCAAGTTAATCACCCAGTGACCTCTGAATAGAGAAAAGGGCTAATGTAATGTCTGTCGCCAGTCTCCTGGGACTGGAGCCAACATTCCCAGCACCTCTTTGCTTTGTCGAGTACATTGTCCATTCATGCCAACGTTTCAGAGCACCTGGGAGCGAGATTTTGTCACAGGAAGTGGGAGAACGGAACTTCTCATTATTTCCCATTGGATTTCATTAGGGTTAGAATTATTTTAGGATGGAAAAACCCAAAATAGCAACATTTTTGATGCAAAGGTCGGGGGTCTCCTGTCTAAATCGGGAGGGTGAGTTCTTTTGTTTCATTCTCTCTCCCCCCCTTGCCTTCCCGCCAATCTTTGGCCCACAGGCCAGGTGTTTAGCGCACTGGGCTCTAACAGGCTGGGGGAATTATATGTGTCATTGTCCATCTGAGACCGTTTCCTTTTGCCTCTTACCGTTGCAATTACACACTTTGAACAAACCTCGACCTTCACTCTGGACTCTCTCTCACTTGCAGAACATTCCGGCACTCCTTTCAGGTGAGTCCCCTGACTGCCTGTGCTCTTGTTTTTAAGCTGTTATGCTGTTATGTTCCAATGTGTAGGGCATTTGCCCTCCGATCCGCTTGCGCTACTTTATATTGTACATTTTAATCTTGATTAGATGCCTATACTGAGGTACATACATATTCACTAGTGGCTTAGTTTAGTTTAGTTTATTCATTTATATTGCGTGCCAGACCCAAAGGTATGAGGGCGCAGGAGCAGTAAGGTTGTTCTCAGCTTGGTTACAATGCTGTACAGTAGTTTACAGGATATGCATAGGTTAATACAGTTGTGATAGATACAATGATATGCAGTTTACAAATATACATATTTACATAGAAGCATAAAATGCAGAGGCAGATCAGTTATTGGTCGTTATTCTTTAACCACTGAATGTAGTTACGTCTAAAGAGGGGGTAGGTTTGGGGTGTCCTTAGAGCGAGTGGCAGGGAGTTCCAGTGTTGGGCTGCTTTCACCTGGAAGCTGTTCCCGCCCATTTTGGATCGATTGAACCTGGGAACTGTAAGCAAATTAGCATTGGAGGTTCTGGTGGGCCTGTTAGGGGAGTATCTTTTTATTCTGTCAGCTAAGTAGCGGGGGGCTGCATTATTGAGGCATTTGTGTGCTAAGGAGGCGACTTTGAGCCAGATTTTGTCGGTGGTGGTGAGCCAGTTATGAGATCTCCTGATGTTGGAGATGTTTGCTCTCTTGGGGATGCTAAGCGCTGCATTATTTTTCAGGGTCTGGATTTTGTTAGTAATCTGTTTGTTGGCTCCAACATAAAGGGCATTACAATAGTCGAGTTTGGATAAAACAAGGGCTCTGGCTAGGGTAATACAATTCTGAGTGGATAGGAAAGGTTTGACTGCTCTTATAAGCCTACATGTGTAGGCTGTGGAAGAGGCCATAGAGCTATCCTGTTTGTGGAAGTTAAGGGCGGAGCCTAGGTAGATTCCTAGGGTTTTCACTACTTTTGCTACCTTGATGAGGTTGCAGTCTATAGTGAAGCTCGAATAGTTGTGGTCCAGTTTGTTTAGATTGGGGTGGATCCGAGGATGATGAGTTCAGCCTTGTCATCATTCAGGCATAGACTGTGGGAGTCCATCCATGCCTGGATGATGAGGTACTCCCTGTTCAGCAAGGCCAAATCCTTGTTGTAATCTCCCATCAACGGGATGAGGATCTGGGTATCATCAGCGTAATTAGTGTAGGGGATACCCAGACCGTCAAGATCATCAAACAGGGGCTTTGTGAACACGTTGTAAAGGGTAGGGGAGACACATGATCCCTGGGGGACCCCACATGTGATGGGTATGGGGTCAGCGTAAGCTAAGGTGGAAAAGACACGCATGGATCTGTTGCTCAGGAATGACTCAATCCAGCCGATGGGTTTTTGGGAGAAGTGGGCAGCCGAGTTTAGGTGGTCACAAAGAATTTTGTGATCAACTAGATCAAATGCTGCGGAGAGGTCTAGAAGGAGCAACAGAGCCGTTTTTCCCATTGTCTCTGAGAGTGTCGATTTGGGCCTTAAGGTCACTGAGAGCTGTCTCTGTCCCATGTTGCGGTCTAAAGCCTAATTGCCAGATTCCCAGGTGGTGGTTTTGCTCAAGGTATTTTTGTATTTGTTGATAGGCTGTCTTATCTAATTTTTGAGCAAGAAGGGGACGGTGGTAATGGGTCTGTAATTAGTGGGGATCGTCGGGTCTAGGGTGGGTTTTTTGTGTAGGGGAGGACCCAAGATTCTTTAAGGTTATTGGGGATGGTACCTGAAGAGAAGGAGGCGTTACTAAGTTTGGTGATGAATGGTGAGAGGTCTCTAGCTGCGTCTTTGATGATTTGAGAGGGGCAAGGGTCGCCTTGACAGTTTGATGGTTTGAGGCTGAGAATTATTTTTTCCACTTCTAACGTGGAGACTTTGGAAAAGCTGAAGCGGGAGAGTTGGTTAGGTATCAGGTTCTGGGGCGTGGGGTGAGGTGTTGGGTGTGTGGGGGTGTTAGTGAAGTTGGTAGACTTGGCTAGTGATTCTTTCTTGTTAGAGATTTTGATTTGGAGGCCTGCTACTTTACTAGACAGGGCCTTTTGGACACTGGCGCACCATTGTTTATCTGTCACACATGTGTATGGGACTAGGACGGGTGTTTCCAGCTCTTTGATGGTAGTAAACAGTTCCTTAGTACTAGATTTGGCTTGTGATATTCTCTGTTTGTATGATTCCTGTTTAGAGGTGATGATTTCCTTTTTGTAAGTAGAGACTATGTTGTTCAGGGTCTACTTGTTGATGTCTGTTGGTGGTTGTCTACAGGCTTGTTCCTTTATGCGTTTCTCAGATCTGAGGGCTTTTAAATGAGTAGAGAACCATGTGTTCAAGTGTTTTTTCAGCTTACACTTTCTTAGTTTTAGGGGTGCGATAGAGTCTAAGGCTGAGCGCATGCTATTGTTGTAGCTTTGTACGAGGTAGTGGGGGTTGGAGGTGGCTGGGAGTTGGTTCAAGGTTGGGAGGATAAGAGGGATGAGTTTTTCAGCTGTGATGTTTTTCTTGCTTCTCGTAGGGATAGCTGTGGCTAGAAGGTTGTTAGTAATAGGGCTAGCAGCTTCCAGGTTGAAGGCGAGGAGATGGTGGTCGGACCATGATTGGGGGGTGTTAGCTGTGATGGAGGCCACACAGTTGTGGTCAGATACCCAGTCCAGGAGGAGTTTTTTAGGTTATTAGTGATGGTGGTGGTGAAGTCTTCCTCAAAGGAACCAGGCGGGCCAGGGGGTCTGTAGAGTAAGTGGATGGTTATAGTTTGGGAGTTGGCGGTAGGAAGTTTAGCTGTGAGAGATGTGCATGATGGGAGGTGATTGGTGGTGTCAAGTCTGATGTTGAGGTGTGTTTTGGCAGGCCTCCACCTCTGGATTCTGTTCTGTCCGCTCAGAGGATAGTGTAGTCGTCAGGGACGGCTAGTGAGAGAGCAGGTCCAGCAGCTGAATGGAGCCAGGACTCGGTAATGGCTAGGAAGTCTAGTTCTTCTGCTAGAATGAGGTCTGCTATATCTGTGGCATGGGCTACTACTGATCGTGCCTTAATTAAGGCGCCTCGTATGAGAGGGGTGATAGATTTAGTACGGGTGGTTGTGGTGGTTAAGTTGTGAACCTTATGCTTGGTGTTAGTTTGGCATTGCTTGGGTGTGTCCAAGGGGCGGTTGGTGGGGGGGATCGGAAGCATGGGTAGGGTCCGGTTGGTCAATTTGGACTGGTTAGAGTCTCTGGATCGGGGCTCATATATTTTGGGTAGTCTGGCACGTAATTTGGAGTTTCTGGCAGTGAGGCTACATGGTATAGAGAGGTGCATCGTGAGTGGGGAAGTGGTTCCTATGGAGGCATAGCTAGAGGTAAGGCTGGGGTGGCTGGACAGGTGGATGACGTGGAGAAATACTCTCAGCAGTGCTGAGAAGAGGCCTGGTAGGTACATTCTGTAGGTATAAGTGGGAGTCAGATAACAAGGCAAGCAACTGCTAGGTGCATCTTGGGTGGCCGCGGTAGTTATTCAGCCGGAGTCGTTGTCAAGAGTGGGATAGCTGGGTACTAATAATATGACAACAGGGTCTGCCTAGATTTGAGAATCACAAATTGGGCTAAAAACACCGTGCAGGCAAATGATAACCAATATGACAACAGGGTCTGTCTAGATTTGAGAATCACAAGTTGGGCTAAAAACACTGTGCAGGCAAATGATAACCAATATGACAACAGGGTCTGTCTAGATTTGAGAACCACAGGTTGGGCTAAAAACACTGTGCAGGCAAATGATAACCAATATGACAACAGGGTCTGTTTAGATTTGAGAACCACAAATTGGGCTAAAAAAACTGTGCAGGCAAATGATAACCAACATGACAACAGGGTCTGTCTAGATTTGAGAATCACAAATTGGGCTAAAACACTGTGCAGACCAATGATAACCAATATGACAACAGGGTCTGTCTAGATTTGAGAATCACAAATTGGGCTAAAAACACTGTGCAGGCAAGTGTGAGGCACTAGTGTATCAGGGTCTATCTAGGTTTAACATTCATAGACTGGGCTAGGTACAGTATTTTCATAGAGTGGAAGAAGTAATTGCTTGAAAGTAGGCGAGCGCCCGCATGTAGAGCGTAAGGTACAGTTAACAAAATTCAGTTAGATGATAACAAGGGTGTTAACTCTTGGAGGCACGGGTAGCAATGGTAGTCAGCCAGTGATAGTAGAGCGGCGGCTGGTATGGAGTTGCAATGTTACCTTTGCTAGTGTCTGGTGCGCAAGCCAGGGGGGCTGGCAGATGGCAGACACGGCAAAAACAGGTGCAAAACAGGTGATGGCCTTGTCTCCCGTAGGCCTTGGAGGGGGCCAATGGGGATTGAAATAGGCCGAATAGACAATTGGCAGGCTGCTGGTGGCCTGGTTAGGCAGAGGGGGCGGGCTGCAGGCATGTCGCGGTTGGCCATCTTGGAGCTACTAGGTACCTCATGTACCTTAATGGTGGTGAGGGGCTCATTTTTGCTTTTTCAGCCGAAATTGTGCAAATATAGGGTTTTCCTTTGCAGGCTTTAATATTCGCTCGTCTGCAGTGATGCACAAGTTTGGGTGGCGATTTTTGAAGAAGTGGTGCTGGTGATGCAGGTTCCCCGTTTAAGCAATTGTTATGGATCCTGAAGAAGGCTTTGGTCGCTGAATTTAAGACACCAGCCGAAACGTCTATCACTAATTCACAGTCAGGCTATCCTCTCTACACAAGGCGTCTACCACAAGATCCCATCACTCTGTTATTCGACAAGGACAGGCATTATTGTATAATTGCTTCTAACTTCTTGTTCTTTGGACGTAGACCCGCAGATAGACTAATGCTAATGTTAAATTGACAAACAGTGGGCACTCACCACACTTTCTGCACATATTTAACTGCAGATTCTCAATGTATGTGCTTTGTAAAGTATGTTACAAACGAATGTAATTCAATAACATACTCTGAATCTGCATGATTGTGTTGATTTGTTCATACCTTTTGTTTAATACACATGTGGGGCCTGATTCATGGAAGTGTTTCATAATGGCGCAATCCCATAGGAATACATTCTGTGAATCAGGGCCATGGTGTTTTTGATTTGATTTTTGTATTACAACAGCTTGTATGCATTGAAATGTGTTCCATGATTGTAGGCATACATCCTGTTGACGTGGAAAGATGTTTTGATTAAATATGAACATCATTTTGATGAGGTTTTCATTGCAGCTACCTCACCTTACGGATAATTCATATCACTCTCGGACCTTAGTTCAATGCAGGGTTTTGCTCTCTCTTGTTTTGTTTTGCCACCCTAAGACTGAGGATAGTGCTTTCTCACACCTCAGCCCCAGCTTAGTTTTGTAGTATCTGTCTTTTATACTAGACATTTGTACACACATGGGAACTCGCCATTAGGTTAAATCGGAAGGGTTGGCATGTATGCATTTCCCTCACTAAAGAAGGAGAGATGAGATGATGGCAGCAATGTCATACTTCCCACCCTACAGTTTAGGTAGTAGGCTACTGATTTTTAAGTAACCATGCACCCATTGCTTAAACTGGGTTGAGAAATTGAGGGGAGGGCTCTAACAAGGAAGTGTGGCATATAGTGCTGGGAGTGGCCTAAAGGGGCATGGCCAACTTAAAAAGCGGCAGTCAAACTTGATAACAAACTTTACAAATGTGTGCGTTTATAACATGTTTTAGTATCTATGGGATAATTTCCTGTTTGGGTGATATTTCTTAGTTTTCCTATTTAGTTTGCCTTTAAACATTCAAAGTCGCATGGCATAATGTGCTCTGTACAATGGCATTGCCCAGAACTGTTTCTTCCTTTGAATTCTGGGACTTGTAGTCCTAGATTCCCCATTATAAATCCAGAGAGACAAATCCTAGAAAGCACTATAATGGACTAAACTGGTGTAATGCATGTATCATTGGCTCCTCCGATGCAGGGCATGTCACCCTTCAAGATGGAGGCGCACGATATTCCTAGTTCCGGTCTAGCTGACCGCGCAATGGGTCTGTCCCAGGAGGCCACTCCCCCTTCCAGTGCAGCATATCCGGAAGGAAGAGCAACAGCTCCTTGCGTCGCTACTCTCATAGGAGTGCTGGCACACTTTGCAAGTTCGTTTGGAGTAGATCTCTCTCTATATTCTTAAACGTGCAGAAATTGCATACCTTTAATCCTAACCTCCTTAGTCCAGCCTCTTGCCCCACTTACCTAGTGTTCTGGAAGCGCCGGCTCCGTAAACTCCAACCCTGCCTGCTCTTATCTAAGAACGCTGCCTTCACTCTCCTTTTTCACGGCGAGTGGTTCATGTCAACCGCGGAACAATCTCGACGCGGTATCTTCACTCTCTGCTTCCACGGCGAGCTGTTCACATCCGTCATGGTGTGTTTACCTTTAATAACTCCTCCTTCTTATTTTGCCCACGGAATATTCCTTCCCGCAGGCCTGCAGAGACGTACTAACATGTCACTATCTTCCATCCACTTTCACTAGGAACGACCCCGACGCATTCTGTCACCCTGCAGATCCCTGTGATCAGAGAGGCATGAGTGCCTCAGCTCTTGTACCTCTTGTCCGCAGGTAGTGGGCAGTTTTGGGTAAAAGCATATTCGGGGAGACATAGGTGCCCTGATCCTCATTCCTCATTCTATTCTTTGTACTCCTCCAGCTGTGCAGGCTTCACTCTCTCTCCTGCTGAACCTAAAATCCTTTACCTTCCGACTACAACGATTCAGAGGTAAGCAAGATCTCTCGGGAGTGGGAAGAGAGCCGGGGGTCATTATATCAACAATAACCTCCATTGCTCTCTATGTAGTGCTATATCAGAAGACTCCAGATCCGGTTAAATCATCGAAGATTCATTTCCTGAGATTAGGATCACCGACCCTCTCCATCTGACGACTGCACTAGGAAACCACGTACCCCAGCAGCTCTTCACAGGGTTTTTTTCCCTTTGGGGTTTCCCTGGGTTTCTCTCTGCACCCAAGCCTTGGGCTGGGTCTCAGAAGGGACTACAGGTAGATTCCTTTACTCAACAAACAGCTGTCACCTAAAGAGATCGAGCTACACTCAGGTGGGTTGTCATCAATTTTTCTACATTTCGCTCTGATTGTGATCCAAGCATAACAGATAGCAACGCCCGTGGAAGGGTTTTTCTCATTTCAACCAGAGCTGAGTAGACCTTGGATGATCTCTGCTGTACCATAGGTCCTTATCGACATGGATCTGCAGATACAGCAGTTAATAGCTGCAGGTCAGTCCCTCACTACAGAGATACAGCAGCTCAAACAGGAAAATGCCTCTCTCAGGCAGAATCAAAAGCAGGCAGCACAACAAGCTGCACAACAAGCAGGCTGTTAGTCGCATTCCCCATTGTTCAGAGGTTCTGCCAGGCCCACTGCCTGGTGGAAAATTTGACGGGAATCCACATAAAGTAAAAGAGTTTATAGATTCATGTGCGATTCAATTTACATTTAAAGGAGCTTACTTCCATACTGACAGAGACAGGGTAGGATACATGATATCGCAGATGACCGGACCTGCTCTGGCCTGGGCAACTCCGTTGGTCACTACCAATAACCCAATCCTAGACTCACACACCGCGTTTTTCAATAGCATTCGTTCTATATTTGGGAGACAGGAGATTAGAGTAGCATCACAAGAACATCTCTTAGATTTAAAACAGGGAAATCAAGACATTCTGGCTTATATCACTCGGTTCAAACAGATGGCTAGTGAAACCACCTGGTCTGACGAGGCACGGATGACCATCTTCAAAAGAGGTCTGTCAGAAGCCCTTAAGGATGAAGTGTCTAGAGTACCAAGGCCCACCACTCTCACCGAATTTATCGCATTAGTGATGCAGATTGACTACCGTCTGAAGGAGCGTTAGAGTGAACGTAGGAAAGGGAGGATTTCTCGACCGTTATCTATTCAGCACCACGCAAGTTGAGCGAATACTACAGAAGAACCCATGCAATTGGGGTCAGCAGCAAGCGGTCTTCTATCCCCTGAAGAACGGGCACGTAAGCGCACTTTCGGACTTTGTATGTATTGTGGGGCGAACATCCATTCCGTACAAGAGTGTCCAATTGCACCACCTAGGAGATCGAGAAACACCAGTTCCCGGCCGTGAGAGGAGCCACGGTTCGGGAAATGCTGCAAGAACAAGGTTCATCAACCAGAACACATACTTCCCTGTGTCTTCGTCCTCGGGATACACATATGCTGATCCTAAAAATCTCCTTAACAGTTGATGGGCACAAGCTTCAGGACGTTCCCACTCTCATAGACAGTGGTGCAGCCGGGAATTTTATAGATGATCATTGGGCCAAGATCCATGGTATTCCGCGCTCACCAAAGACTGAGCCTATTCCTGTGGAAAGCGTGGATGGTAGTCCTCTAGTTTCTGGGCCCACTAAGCATCAGACAATTCCTCTGCTAATGACCATCTCTGCTCATCAGGAAATTCTTTCTTTGGACATTATTAGGGCTGCTCACCATCCAATCATTCTCAGGCTTCCATGGTTGAGACAACAGAATCTGTTTATCAACTGGTCAGTAGGCTCTATTTTCCTGGAGTCTGAGTATTGTCTAGCCCATTGTATAGAAGATTGTAGGGGACTTCCACTAGAGCCCACAGCTACTCCCTCAGAGACTCAAGGGATCACAACACTATGCTAGATAACCGGTCTTCCGGAAAGGTATCAACAATTTCAAGAGGTATTCTCCACCTCAAAATATACTCAATTGCCCCCACATAGAAGGTACGATTGCGCCATAACTTTGCTCCCTGATCAACCTCTTCCTTTTGGGAGAATGTATATTCTCTCCAATACTGAAAAGGAGGTACTTCGGGACTACCTGAAGACTAACATTAAGAATGGTCTCATAACGGAATCCACATCTCCAGCTGCTGCTTCCTTATTTTTCATCCCTAAGAAGAACACGGCCGAATTACGTCCTTGCATTGATTTTAGGGGATTGAACAAGATCACTGTCCCGGGCAAATACCCAATGCCTCTTATTCCAGATATCTTAGAGGCGGTAAAAGGAGCTAAGGTTTACACCAAACTGGACCTAAAGGGAGCCTATCATTTAATTAGAATCAAACAAGGTGACGAGTGGAAGACAGCCTTCAGAACCCCATTTGGCCATTTCCAATATCGAGTCATGCCCTTCGTTCTTTCAAATGCTCCAGCAGTGTTTCAAAGGTTCATGGACCATCAGTTTGCAGACCTTCTACTACATAATGTGATCATCTATCTAGATGATGTACTAGTGTTTTCACTCTCATTACAGGAGCATTATCGGCACCTCAGTGAAGTTCTAAGGAGACTCCAACAGAATCATCTTTACTGTAAATTGGAAAAATGCTCCTTCCATCAACCTAGATGGCATATTTGGGATATGTGCTATCTGCCGAGGGAATCGAAATGGATCCAGAGAAGAAATCAGCAGTAAGAGAATGGCCTATTCCTACTTCACGGAAAGACATCCAAAGGTTTGTAGGATTCGCTAATTTCTACCGAAAATGTATACCGAACTTCTCTTCCTTGACCTAACCGTTGACCAATCTACTTAAGAAGGGCAAGTAATTCCAATGGGGACCAGAGACACAAGTTTGATAAACTTAAAAGATGTTTTACATCTGCTCCCATATTGAAGACCCTAGAGCAGAACTGTCAGTTTATTGTGGAGACAGACGCCTCACAGTATGCCGCAGGGGCTGTATTGTTACAGTTAGATGGCCAGGCTCAATAACGCCCAATAGCATATCTGTCTAAGACCCTTTCCACAGCTGAACTAAACTACACTGTTCTGGAAAAGGAGCTTCTGGCTATAAAGAGAGCTTTTGAAGAATGGCGACACGTTCTGCTCGGGGCAAGATTTCCAGTGGAGGTACCGACAGACCATCAAAATCTTAGGATCTTTCAATATGCCCAAACATGCAACAGTAGACAGGGCACATTTTGTTTCACCTTTCCGAATTCATTTCTCCTTCATACTGGGAAGGAGTAATCTGAGAGCAGATGCTTTTTCCCGTAAAGAACTGATTCCTTCGGACCAATTCCGAACAGAACCCATCTTTCCACGTTTGGCTTTGGGACTTCAAACTCCTTCAGATTTCTTAACACGACTAAGATCACAATCTGAGACAGCCCGAAAATATCCATTACCAAAATGGGCGAGGTCTGCATTAACCTTTACGGAAGGATGTTACTTTTTGGGTCATAGAGCTACCAACAAGGTCCCTTCAAAAGGAAGTGTTAGGGATGTGCCACCATTCTAAAACTGCCAGACACAGAGGAACCGCCACACCTCAAGATGTGTCTCTCGATACTTCTGGTGGCCAAGTTTAAAGAAGGACACCCGAGAACACGTGGAATCATGCCCAATGTGTCTTCAAACCAAGTCTCCTCGTCATTCCCCTTTGGGGAAACTGATAAAGATGCCACTACCTTCTCGTCCATGGCAGATCATATACACAGACTTCGTGGTTGAATTACCTAGATCAGATGGCACACTTTGTTTCTCTTTTATGGCTCCCTACCGCTGCTCAAAAGGCTCGAATCTTCATAACTCATGTGTTTTCTCTACATGTTTGTTTGTTTGTTTATTTTACTTATATAGCACACCACACCCTGGAGTAAAAGGGCACTTAAAGACAGGTTACAGAGGTACACAATATAAAAATTATGCAGATATACACTATGTAGAAATGATGTACAGGCTATACAATCGGCGATATTTAGAGCATACTATTAGAACACTTGAGTAGTATGTACAAAATATACCGTAGTCATGGTCTTAGTTGGGCTTTGGATTGGTTTTGGTTTTGTCTAATAGCCACCCAATGACTACCTTCCTGAACAGATGGAATGAGGCGGCCGATTTGGTATTCAACGGCAGGGAGTTCCAAAGTTGAGGGGCGAGGACCGTGAAACTTGAGCCGCCAGCTCTTTTAGAGGTGAATCTAGGCACAGTGAGGCAGAGAGTGTTAGCAGATCTAGTGATTCTATTGTTCGGCTTCAAAGACAGTTTGTTGGTGAGATATGGGGGGCTAGGTGGTTTAAGGCTTTGTAAGTAAGGCAAAGTGTTTTTAGCTCAATTGTTTGTTGAATGCAGAGCCATTTGCAAGAAATTCTGATGGGGGAGACGTGCTCTCTCCTGGTCTCCCTGAAACTATTATTTGCGACCGAGGATCGCAATAAACCTCACGGTATTGGAAACAGGTCTACCACATTCTGGGTATATCGCGAGCACTGAGCTCGGGATATCATCCTCAATCAAATGGCCAGACCGAGAGATTAAATCAAACCCTTGAGGGATATCTCTGCAGTTATGTAAGCGCTGCACAAGACGATTGGAAAGATCTTTTGCCACTGGCTGAATACGCCTACAACAATACCTACCACTCGACCATCAGAACTTCGCTATATTCTGGTAGCTCCAAGTGATCAGGGTTCTACTTGAATGAACACTTAGGTGACCAGAAAGTCTGGTGCCGGCAGACACAGCCCGTCGATTCAAGCGTGCCATAAGAGGAAAATGGTCACTCTCGAGACACTAATGTGCACAAATATCAATAACAAGGAAGGCCGAAACTGACAGGCAGGTTTTGCCATGCTGCACAAGGTTGAATGCTCATGTTAAGGCATATGGGAATTTTGTGGATTGTATGGAATGCATACAAATTTATCAAGATTGGAATAGACTTTACTGCACGTAATCTATTGTGATTACTGCAGCTCCAAATTATCTATGGAATACGTTTTTTAATCCACTTACTTGAGTCAAAGTAAATTGTTTTAGCCAGCCAGTTGTCTAGTGTAATTAGTTTTAGATTAGAGCAATTTACATGAATTGAAACTTGAATTGTATTCACTAATAGTAATAGGAATTTTATTTGAATATATTATATCTTACAAAAATGTGATATTACATGATTTTATAAAATGCATGAATATATAAAATACAATTTTATGTGTTGTGTGATATAAAGTAGTTTTTAAGGTTTTCTTTAACCAAATGCACGATAAAGTTTATTAAAAAGAAAAAATAGATAAGGACTGATCTTACATAGGTGAGGGGAAGGCAGGTGTAAGTACTGTGACAAGGAAGATGAGAAGTAAATACATTTCACTGCCAACGTGGGAAACATGCTTTCAAGTATATGCGTTTTTTTATTAGGACAAGTGACAAAAGCACAAACTCTGCACTAAATCCAGCTACTGCTCTGAACAGTTCAGCTCATGGACATTCTACCCCCTCCCCTCACGGATATCCGCTTGCCCATAATCCATTGTAATCTGCATATACCAACTTGTTGCACAATCAGAGGTACGCTTTATATGAATTTAATTCAATGCATACAGTCACATAGCATATGCAAATTAAACCTACTTTATTTTAAATAAATCTGTCCGCACTCTATTCTTCCAAGGTACAGATATTCCTCGATATTACATAACACCGCCGTTTGTGCATGCTTCGCGTTATTCTGCAGCCGGCATGTTACTGCACTCTGTGTGGCAGTGACCGCAGGCTCTAAACCCAATTTTTGGCAGGTCTCTGAACGCGGAAGAGGCCTCACAAGCTGTATCAAGGAAAGGTTTGAGCTGATGCGGGGCATCACGGTGAACTGTAGGTTCACTTCCATCCTTTGCAAAACAACTCCACAATCGTCCACGCGCGCACTTTTTAACACCTCAACGCTGAACATGATAGTGTCGGATCAGTACAGGATTTAAAATAAACGAGTTAAATTTAGTTTGTGATCTTCAAGGTACGACTCCATGTACTGTTTTACACAAATATACAGCTTCTGCTATCATTGTAAAGGTTTTGTCTATGCATATTTCCGCAAAGGATTGTGGGTATGTGGATATCTGGGTGCACTGCTGTATTGCCTTCTACTCACTGAGCTGCTCTGAGCAGTGGCTGCTTTTTGCTGTTTTCGCACTGAGGTATTCTCAAGCTCCAGTTCATTGACCCCTGACCAGAGTGAGCTCTTCCCTGACCCGGCGACCTCTGAACAGAGAAAAGCTCCTGAAGCGACTGATGGTGTAGAATGTATTATCTCTCTGCTGGGACTGAAAATTACAGTGCAGGATTTGAAATAAAGAAACTAGTAATATTCAGTTTGTCCTCTTCAGAGTGCGTCTCCATGTATTGTTTTACAGGAATATGCAGCTTCTGCTATCATTATTGTATATATTGTATATATGAACATTCGCATAGGATTGTGGGTATGTGGATATCCTGGTCCTGACTCTCAAGTTAATCGGCTGACCAGAGTGAGCTCTTCCCTGACCCAGTGACCTCTGAATAGAGAAAAGGGCTAGTTTAGAAAGTACTGTCTGTAGCTACCTCACATTACAGATAATTCATATATCTGTCGGACCTTAGTTCAATGCAGGGTTTTGCCCTCTCTTGTTTTGTTTTGCCACCCTAAGGCCGAGGATGGTGCTTTCTCACACCTCAGCCCCCGCTTAGTTTTGCAGCATCTGTCTTTTATACTAGACATTTGTAGACACATGTTGGGCACCCACCCTTAGTTTAAATCGGGAGGGTTGGCATGTATGCATTGCCATCACTAAAGAAGGAGAGATGAGATGATGGCAGCAATTTCATACTTCCCACCCTGCAGATTTAGGTAGTAGGCTACCGATTTTTAAGTAACCATGTGCCCAGTGGTTTAACTGGGTTGCGAAATTTAGGGGAGGGTTCTAACAAGGGTGTGTGGCATAAAGGGACATAGCCAATTTAAAAACCAGCAGTCAAACTTGATAACAAACTTTACAAATGTGTGCGTTTATAACATATTTTAGTATCTATGGGATAATTTCCTGTTTGGGTGATATTTCTTAGTGTTTCTATTTAGTTTGCCTTTAAACATTCCAAGTTGCATGGCATGATGTGCTCTGTACTATGTCATTGCTCAGAACTGTTTCTTCCTTTGAATTCTGGGACTTGTAGTCCTAGATTCCCCATTATAAATCCAGAGAGCCAAATCCTAGAGAGCACTATAATGGACTGAAGTAGCTAGCATCTGTTGAATGGAACGTCACGTGGCACATAGGAAGTAACCTGCTCTGCATCACACAAAGACATTTCCCCAGAGCCACAGTTCATCAGTCACTGCATTCCTGTGTCTCTAGGAAAGGAAAGCTTGTTGATATTATCTCACTGCAACCATATGAGCATACACGTCACAAGCGTGTCACTGCAACCATATGAGCATACACGTCACAAGCGTGTTATTTTTAAATATTTCCTCACGCACAACACAGACAGGCAGTTGTAGGGGAGGTAAGGTCAATATGACCCCCCTTCTACTACATCTCCCACCCTGGTGAAGACTCATGACTCGTTGGCAGCCCACCGGCCCCCGGGCCCAGGCGGCAGGGCGGCTGCAGACCGATACGTGAGGCTGCACCGCCACGTTATGTGGCAGTACATAGACGCCATCTTGTACTAGGCCAACTCCATTTTGTTAAATACATTTAGTTCTAACCCAGGCAGAGCAAACATGCACACTAGAAGCTGCAGCTTGACCCCCACTCGACCGCGCTCACAGAGGCCCACACTTCTCCACGCCCTTTGCCGCATGGCAAATCCGCTGAAGACTCGTTCTCACGAGCAACCAGACACGAACAAACAACAAAATAAAACACTGTAGCTATTAACCTACCGCAGTACATCATTGCCTCCGCCATGAACGAGAACATTAGGAAGTAACTGAGACCAGCCCAAAACCTGCGTGCCCTGACCCTGTACCAAGCCCCCAGCGTTAGACTGTGTGGCGCCCCACACCCCTGTCAACCCCGAGAATTCTTATAATGTGTAGAAACCATTTGTGTAGTATATGACATGTTGTCTAACGTTCGCTGCTAATATGGAAAAGAATGGGTAAAGGGTAACCCGCAATAGCTATTGTTTATAATGTGAAGATGTATAAAGATTGGTTAAACTGATGACCCCATGCAATGATATGCTTTGCCCTCTTTGCACATGCACCTGCCTAACGCTACCTCATGTTCGTATGTCAACTATAGTTATGAAATGTTGTGCTAAAATGGTATAGTCCCCAGTGAGTATCCCTTTTAAATCAAATGTATGTAAGTCGTTTTAGCGACTCCACATGTTGATATTCGCCCCTCACCCAAGGCACAGTACACCGCTTTGTGCAGGGAGCCGCGCACAGAGCTGCAAGGCCATCTCCCCCTCCTCCCACCCAGGCCCTCCAGAGATAGCTGGTGTTCGAACAGCACAGCCTCGCCTCCCCTCCCGACCCTGCTGGACCCATTTCAAACATCCACCTCCCCCATGTCAGAGGCCGCCACAGCCTGATTCCATGACTTACGAGCTATATGGTCCTAAATCCCACCGTCTCAGAGGCACCAGCTGCATGCCCCCCACGGGCCAGTGGTATCCCCGCCAACCCCAAGTTAATGGCCCTCAAAGGGGGGTGCCCACCCTTGTACTATCAGATCGTAATACCATCCCTCACAGAATCTAACAAGATAGGGTGATCGAGTAACCCCTCCCATGCCCCTGACCATACACATGGGACTAGTCTGTTTGAACCTAAAGGTATCGTTACAACTGATGTATTGGGACACTCCCTATTGCATATCAATGTTCCTGCCTGCCTCATGATCCAGGGTCAGTGCTACATGAGTTATAAGCCAACGGAAGCATGAAGTGTAACGAATGGGTGTGAATGTGTGGCCACAAGGGCAAATGTCAGCTTAGTTACCAATCATCACAACGAGGCATGTCCGGCACGGCACTCCACCTTGATGAGCCCAGCTGACCTTCCAACCCCACGTGGCGCTGTACCAACGTCAACCAATCCAGAAGGAGCAACTGCCTACACTGTTTATCCCCTAGACATCACCACCCAATCCCCACGGTTATGTGACCCCTATAGCTTGTGTCACCCATGACGTCATTCTGTAAATAAGTAAGCCTGTCTTTGCTATTGTCAGACAGAGCGCTCTCTGAGTTTGCATGCCCTATATTGATTTTAGATAAAGCAAAACCCTTTTATCTCACCCGCACATGGTCTTGGTCTCATTCCCTCCTGGGGTGTGTCCTTTATTGCCTCCAAATAAGGGGGGTGCGTTTTTGGGGATGCTTACATTCAGTGGTGACCCCATAGACCTAATATATTTTTTAATTTCCTAAAAACTGTCCCCTTGGCACGAGACGGCCCTGGTCGCAGTGGAGACGCACGGCGCGCCCGCTCAACAGAACCGCCCACCTACGGCAACTCGTACGCAGAGTCGTGCGCATGCATTTAGGGCGAGAGGGTACGGGTCCCGTTTGAAAAAACCCTTAGTACCGCTCGCCGGAGTCGGGTGGGGCCATTGAGTGCGAGGCTGCACCGCTTGGACGGACCAAATCCGGAGAGTCTCGGATCAAGACGGGCACGTGAGTATTAAGTGCGAGCGATACTAAAAGGGTAAATAAGTTGGGAACATAGAGGGGACATCTAATTTCTAAATACTTTCTATGCTTTCTCTTTCTTTGCATATGGCCATTAGGATACAAAAGTGAAAAAGGGAAAAGAGGACGGGAACCTAACTCTGCAAAGGGGTAGAAGGCAGCGCCGCGTAGTGCTATGTCGACTAGTGCTGGGAATAAGTAAAACAGTGGAAAAATAAATGTGACTGTGTTTAAAGAAAGAGACATGGGGCCTCATTACGACCCTGGCGGAAATCGTGGCGCAATATGCACCATGGAGCACGGCGGAAAGCTGCCGATAGCGCCATGGGGGTTGGCGGATTTACCGCCCCATTCCGACCTTGGCGGGGCGGTAAATCCCCATTCCCCATTTTACCCTTCCCCATTCCCATTTTTGCCCCATAGGGTATAATGGGAGTGGGGAAGGCGTTAATTGCGCCACCGTAAAATACGGTGGCGTAATTAACAACAAGGTCCCGTAGCGCCATGGATTTCTCCGCCCGGAAAAACCAGGCGGAAAACGCTCCACGGCGCTACGGGAACTCGTAGTAGGGCGGACGGGTCCGCCGCGAATAACGCTGGCGTAAACCCACTCCGCCAGGGTCGTAATGAGGCCCATGGAAAATTAAGTTAGAATTAGCATTTCCTTCTATTTTCTTTCCTATCAGAAGTAGAACAAGGTCTGCATAAAAAAAAAACAAGGGGGGTTGCGTGAGGGTTAGTGGGTGTTGCCGCAGAGACAGGCAAAGGGCCAGGTAGGGAGGGCAAAGGTGCTATGCATGTGTGTTTATGTATGATGAATGTCTGTGTGTGTTGTGCACAGTATATGTTCATGGGTCTTGCAATTTGATGTCTATATAAGTTAATAATGCTTGAAGTGATTTCCAGGTGAAGTGGTGAATGTAAGTGTGACCTGGTAAGATTTGACAAAGATTTGTTTTTATATAAAGTGATTGTGAAAAACTGACAGTGGGTACAGCCCCGTACACACAGTTACCCACGTGTTGTGATTGAAGGGATTGACGTAAGAGGATAGAGTAACACAGGCTCAAAAATGGGGGCAGAGACACCTTTAGCACACATCTGTAGAAGTTTACCGGGATATGCAGAAAGAATCACTAAGTACCATGACCAATGGGTCACAGAGCTGAAGGGAGCAGGTCTCCCCCAGGTTTGGCCACAAGGAGGGTCATTTGATAAAAGCATTTTGGATATGGTAGCCACCTGCATATACATAGAATACAAGGGAAAACAGTTTCATAACAGGAGAGAGATACTAGATCTATGGCGATTATTTGAGGAAATACCCCCACCAAAGAAACAAGACACGACTCTCGATCAACCCGCCCTCACTGCCACCCCATCGGCAAGAGCAGAGGGTGGTAAGGAGGACAGGGAGAAGGAGGGATCGATAGAGGTAACCCGATTGTACCCACTCCTGAATAAGCCCGTACCCGCCGAGGGTTACAGTGATCCCACATACGTGCCCACCAGTACCCCTGACCCCACAGCATGGCCAACAGCACCACCACATATGATTTCCCCCGATCAAATGGACAGGTGAGTACCCCTTCAGTAAACATATGTCAGTTAACAGAAGACTTAGATGCCAGGCTCTCAATAGCCACAGAAGAGTTGTCGAGGATACAAAGTATATGTGAACAAGGTGAGCACGGTACCACAAAATCAGAGCGATTGACCAACCCGATCACACACCTTAGATAAGTCAAATGATGAAGGGTGGAAGAAAGGAGAGATACTATTCAGGATACAAGAGGAGCCCATCCAGATTGTAGAACTGGGAGCAAACAAAAGTGGAGGAAGTGTAGAGGTAGGAGAAGTGGTAGGTAATGGGAGAGAAGAGCTATGGTGTGACATAGAGGAAGAGGAGCAGGAAGATGGGAGGTTAGGAATGACTGCAGGTGGGAGTCTAATAGAGTTTGGGGAGACACCACTGGGACAAGCAATGGAACAGGAGTGGACAGGGAGGTTAAGGAACAGGATGGGGAGCGTGGCTTGATGGCTACATGAGAGGCTACATGAGAGGACGTTCCTTGGAGGAGCTCCCGATGATCCGATCCTGATCCTGGGAAGAAGTGATGGTTTTTGGCGGACTTTCGAGCCCATGGTGCATCCAAAGGCGTATGAAAGGCGTATGAAAGTGGGGAGCACATGGTGCGTGCCCTCCCCACCAGCGAGACTGCATATCCACGGAACTAGACCCCGAAGAAGGTGGCGGTCGCACAAAGGAAGGGGAGCACCCAAGATGGCCGCCTATGGACAATGGGCCATAAATGGTCCGACGAGCTGAGGAAGACAAGGTTGGTCGGAACGTGGGCGAGCCCAACCAGATAGACGGGTCGCATGCGCCTCTGGCTGAAGGCAAGGACATAAGGGCGAGCCCCCACTGAAGAGGCCCTGGATCGTGGCGGGCTAGCGGAGCGAACCCGGGTTCAGGGGAACCTCGCTGTGAAGGGGCCGGCGAGCGAACCCCGCGAGGATACAGCTGGGCGCGTGGGCCCAGCCGACGCAGCAGGATGTCCTCCAAGGTGGTGCGAACCCGGATCAAACAGCCCATGATGGAGACCTACGCTAGGTCGCCCTCGGGCGCGGAAGCGGGCAAGAGCAAAGAAACCCCCGCGGCGGTGGCGGACCCACCGGGCTCAATCCAGGAGGTGCTGGCATCAATTGCTGACTTGAAGGTGGCCTGGGAGACGAAGCTGGGCCTGGCCATGAAAGAGCTGCAAGAGGGCCTAAACCTTAAGATAGGAGCGGTCCGAGAGGAGGTGAACCTGTTGCGCCAGGATGTGCGAACGATCGCGGAGCGCACTGGGGAACTGGAGAAGGAGTTGGCCCCGACCGCGGAGGCGTGCAATACACACGCCAAGGAGCTTCATGCCCTTGTGCAACGAGTGGGCAACTTGGAGGACAGAGCAGAGCAGGCAGAGGGGCGCGCCAGGCGCAATAACATTCGTATAGTGGGGGTACCGAAGGGAATGGAAGGATCGAACCCCACGGATTTCGTTGAAACCATGCTTTTGCAGGAAATTACAGGTGGAGAGTTGACCCAGTGGTTCGCGGTCGAAAGGGCGCACAGGGCCCTGACCAGGAGACCGGCCCCAGGAGCCCCCCCGCGGCCGTTGATTGCGAAGATCTTGAACTATCGTGACCGCGAGAAGATTCTTGAATTTTTCCGGAAAGGAGGCACGATAGAAAGGGGGTCAGTGAATATAACGGCGTATCCGGATTACACGCTGCTCGTACAACGGAGTCGAATGAACTTTGGAACGATGAAGAGGAGGCTTAGAGAAGCAGGCCACCGCTACATGTTGCTCTACCCCGCCAGGTTAAAGGTGTTTTAAAAGAACAGATCCCTCTTCTTTGAGACGCCGAGCGAAGCGATGGAATGGTTGGATATGCAAGGTCGACCTCAGGAATCGGATGCCCAGACAGAAGCGGCTGGAGATAAGTAGCACGCTGCGGAGCACCCGTGAGGCCATAGCTATGACATTGGGACTGGAATGTAGTTTGATATTGTGCTTGTGTGGGGGAAGTCACGGCATCTGCCGGCGTGTCCCGTTGAACTCACTTCTCCTAAATAGATGACTGGGAGCTCCGGGGGAGCAACCTCTGCACCCGATAGTAGTATATTTAGTTAGGTCACTGTTAGATTGGTGACACCCCGCGGGGTCCTTGTTCTTGGTCACGAGACGGGTCCAGACGTGGGTAGGCCTGAGATCCAGGGATGGAGCTGGGCTATTGTTGGGGGTTGGCGGGCAGGGGGGGGAGTTGTGTGCAGTGGTGTGAGGTTGGGGAAGGGGGAGGGGGCACGGTTCGTCAATAGAAGGGAAAGAGCCAGGAAACGACCCTATGTGGGGAACATTATGGGAAGGGATGGGATGGAGATAGACCGACCAGATGGCATCGGGTAATCTCAGAATTGTGACCTGGAATGTACGGGGCCTCAACAGCTACCTTAAACATAACAAAGTGATGTTGTATTTAAAGAGGATGCGTGTAGACATAGCCCTGCTGCAAGAGATCCACCTCACTAGGGAAAGGCTGGAGGTGGTCAGGAGGAAATGGAAGGGCATTGTTGTGGGGGCGGCGTACTCGGCGTATGCTAGAGGGGTTGTCACCTGGGTGGCGCCGCATGTGCCGTTTCGGGTGCTTGATTCTACGGTGGACCCGGAGGGTAGAATGGTGGTGGTAACGGGTCTCTTGGAAAACAGAGAAGTGCACATCATAAATTTGTATGCCCCCAGTAACGATACAGCGGCTTACTTTAGGACCCTCTACAGTAAACTTGGCCCCCTGGCAGGGGGTACGGTAGTGTGTGTGGGGGACTTTAACTGTACCGTAGACCCCAGAATGGACAGGTCCAAGGACAGTGCAGGAAAAACGGCACTGGCGGCTAAAGCGCTGAGTACCTTATTGAAAGACCTAGGCCTAGAGGATGCGTGGAGAAGGCTGCATCCTACGGAAAGACGGTACACACATTGCACAGCGCCACATGACTTGTACACAAGGTTAGACTACATGTTTGTAACAGCCGGGATAGTGAGAGACATAGAAGGAGCGGAATACAAGGCCCGAGTGCTGTCGGACCACTCGCCCTTGGTGGTAGACTGGAGACACCAGCCCCCACGACCGCAGATCCCTACATGGAGACTAAGGACCGAGGCTCAGCAGGATGAGGGTTTTCGGGAGGGCCTGAGGGATGCCATTGAAGAATATTTTGATACAAATACGGGAATCGTAAGCTCTGTGGGCACACTGTGGGAAGCGTTTAAGGTGGTGGTGCGTGGGGTAGCTATTTCCCAAGCTAAGGGGCTACAGGGGGGGGTCGAAAGGGAGCTCCGGGAGGCGGAAAGGGAGCTAGAGGAGCTCACGCGTTGCGAGAGCACCACTAATGATAACAGAACCAAAGTAGAGGAGCTACAGTTGTCCTGAGGCGCACTCTGGGATAGACTGTGCAGACTCAGCTACAGGAAATATACAGAGAGGATACACGCAGGGGGCGACAAGCCGGGCAGACTGCTGGCTTGGCTGTATAAGAGTGAGACCCCCCACTCGGTGATTAGTGAGATTCAGGGCGAAGGTGGTTACATATGCAACACCCAGAAAGAGGTAAATGAGGAATTCCTTATGTTTTACAGACACTTGTATGAGGACACGGGGGAGGATATGGGTCAAGACATACTGGACACATTGGGGGACATTGAGCTGCCCACCTTAGATGATCTAGAACGTTCTGAGTTAGACGCACCCGTCACCTCGGATGAGCTGGAGGTAGTGATTCAGAACTTGCCCACTTGCAAGGCGCCGAGTTCAGATGGGCTGCCCAGCGAGTTCTACAAAACATACCAGCAAGAGTTGCTTCAGCCACTGCTTGCCACTTTCAACGAGGCCTATGAGCAGGGATAACTCCCGTTGTCCCTCCGTGAGGCTGTAATCATCCCACTCCTGAAACCAGGCAAGCCGGCCGTGGAGCGTGGGTCTTACAGACCGCTGTCCATGCTTAACCAGGACAGCAAAATACTCACGGCGGTGCTGGCTAATAGGCTGAAGAGGGTGATTAAGAAACTGATACACCCAGATCAGACGGGATATGTTCCAGGTAGGAACATCACCGATAACCACAGGAGGCTACATCATGTCATAGACCAAACTGAGGAAGACACGGGCGAGCTGGCTATAGTGTCGTTAGACGCGGTCAAGGCCTTCGACTTGGTACAATGGCCCTGGCTGAAAGCGGTCCTGAAGGGGTACGGAGTGGGACCTGGATACCTCAGATGGGTCCAGTTGTTTTATAGCACCCCGATGGTGAGGGTCAAGACAGGGTCCACAGTCTCAGATTCTTGGCAACTGGGCAGGGGGACCAGACAGGGATGCCCCTGGTCACCTATGCTATATATACTGGCATTGGAGCCGCTGGCAATATGCCTGCAGCAACAATATGGGGAGGTGGGCATAAACACTACCAGTGGAGAGCATCTGCTATCATTATATGCGGATGATATGCTCCTTTATTTGCGCTACCCAGAGGAAAACCTACAGTACGTCCTAGAGGTAATAGAACGGTACGCCATCCTCTCGGGAATATCGGTGAACCCTGGAAAGTCAAGCCTGTTCCCTTTGGGAAGATATAGGAATGTTCCGGTGCAGAGGCTGCCTGTCCTGCCAATACCATGGCAGCCCGTGACATTTAAGTATTTGGGAATAAATATTTACCACAAGATTGAGGCAGAACACAAGCACAACACGGAAAAGGCAATAGAGGGGATCAAGAACAGCATGGTATTTTGGTCCAGATTGCCCCTGACCATGATGGGGAGGGCGGCCTTGCTCAAGATGGTGGTCCTGCCTAGACTCTTGCACTTCTTCGTAAACGTCCCGTTTCTGATACCCGGAGCCTATTCGCGAAACTTCACAGCGTGTGTAGGGGTTTCGTGTGGGGCAGCTCTAGGAATAGGGTGGCTCTGTGGAAGCTCCAGCATCCGTGTGACAGGGGGGGGGATAGGCCTGCCTAATTTCGAACTCTATTACCTGGCGGGGCAGCTGCAGTACGTGTCCAGGTGGCTCTCGGCTGAAGACTCGGCTGAAGCCAGGCTCCTGCGTGGAGATACAGCCCCATACTTTCTGATGGAAGTGGTGTGGTTGGGCAGAGAAAAACTGGTGGGCAAGGGGCGGCTACTGAGGCTGGGCTGGGAGATCTGGCACAGGACATGGAAGATCGGGGGGGACTCGGAACCGTACTCCCAGCAGGCCCCTTTGGCGGCGCTGTGTGGGAGCGACTCTCAACTACTTGAATCGGTCCGCAGATACTGGGAACAGGTAGGCCTAGCCACCCTCGGGGACATATGGCAGGACGGTGAGGCAGTGGACTTTCAGAGATTCCAGGAAGAGACAGGAGTACATGGTGGCCAATATATAACCTATACTAGGCTGGTGAAAAAGACTAGAGAAAGATGGCCTGAGACAGTGCTAGCGGAAGACCCAGACGCCTCCCTGGAAACCATGTATGATGTATCGGAGGGCAGGCACGAAATATCGAGGATATATGAGCTCCTGTGAGTAAGGGCAGGGAAGGAGTTGCTCCAATTGAGACAAGATTGGGAGGAGGAGGTGGGAGGACCCATGACGGACGGGCAATGGGAACGGGCCCAGAGGTACCACAAAAAGGTGTCCCGGAACGCGAGATTCCAACAAATTCAATTGTATGTTACCCACAGGGCTTATTTAACCCCGGGAAGATTGCAAAGTTTGGGGGATCAGCTATGCAGCAATGCCCCAGGTGTGGGGAGGTGAATGCGGGACTGCTACATATGTTTTGGGCTTGCCCGGAGGTGCATAGATTTTGGGACGAGGTCAAGACGAAACTTGCTGGTGGGGGGGTGGTGCTGGATGTGGAATCGGCCTGGTCATGCATGCTTGGGCTTTTCCCTAGACCCCGGCATTTGAAACACATAAGCAAGATGAAGGACCTGGTTTATGTCTTGGCCAAACGTAGGATTGCCATGGGCTGGAAGGCGGCCCACAGACCCAGGGCGGAGTTATGGTGGACAGACCTCTTGAGGTGGGCGGAAGCTGAATCCGTAGTCTGGTTTGAAGCGGTCACCAGGGGGGGTGAGGAGGAAGCAGGTCCCTTGCTGGCCTGGCAGCAATTGGTGGCCTCGTTGGCAAACCCTCACCAGGGTGACAACGAAACAGAGGACCCAGATAATAGCTGCCTAAGTATTGTGCCACCCAATGATGTTCCTGTTAGGAAAGATTTCGTAATTGTAGGTAATTTTCCTTCCATGTGGCAACCCCTAAACTTTTTGCTGTTGTTTTTCACCTTGTTCTTGACTTTGCCAGAGAAGTGCAGCCTTCTGCTGCACTCCTCTGGGCTTTCGCTCCTTTCTTACGGGGAAACTGACATGCCCTTAAGACAGTCAGTACCGGGGAACGCTGTTTCCCGTAGTTTCTTTTATCATGTTGCGGCTTTCGTGCAACATGACACAAGAGGGCACTGTAAGCTAAGTTACATCTCTCTTGGGTCTCTAGCCTTCTACAGGCCCTAGATACTCGTTTAGGATTGTATTTGATCGGTGCAAGTGATTCAGGGACAGGAATGGTGGCAGCGATCGTTTCTTTGTATTTTGAGCTCCTTTTGGCGTTCTAAGCGTGTTTCTCGCGCTTAACCCAAAATGGTGGCCTGGCTCCCAAAATGGCCAGACCACGAGGCTCCTTTGTCCTGTCCGCTGACCGTCTTGCTCCCTTCACCTTCCCCAGGTCGAGCCGACCCGGGGCCTTCCTTATTTGGGCATGTACTTTCCCGCGAAACACGGATGCTTTCGCGGGCTTCTACATGTCTTTTGTGTGCCTCCAGGATGTGGGCTGGGATGTCTGGTCCCAATACACATCCTGGGTGCCAGAGAGTCTAGGGTGGTGTGAATGCCTGGGACCACCGTGGTCCGTGATTGGTCCACGAATGGTGTGAGTGTTGATGAGCGGATCTCCCATTGGGTCCCCTCAGTTTTGGCACTAAGGGAACCGTGGATAAGAGGGGGCTGGAAACACCACTACCATGTCGATCTCCTGAGTTCTCACGAACGAAGGAATACAGGAGCCAAGTATCCTGCAACCAAGAGGCTGGACCGAGGAATCGCTGGTGACCCGCTGAAGGACTCCTCCTCTGCACTGCTGTCGCCTTGTGAAATCCTTTTCACCTTTGATCGAACCAGAAGGCCTGTACTGGTACTTCGACCCTTTGGAATAGCGGGAACAGCTATTCTCGGCATCTTCACCATCTCCTGCCAGTAAGCCTTCGGAAGCGTCTCTGGGCCATCCAGTTGACTGACCAGCTTACACGGGAGTCTTGCTCTGTAACCGCCGCCAGGTTGTGTAGTATTTCGAGTCCTTGTCACTCTCACACGCTTCGTACACTTGGCGTTCCCAGGTCGGAAGTGAGTAGTGTACATTTGGCTCAGATACACACGGCCGCTCCGTTGCCCTGCTGTGGTGACAAAACTGTGCAGGTTTCTTCGATTGGGACGTCTTTTTACTCAACACGACGACGAGGCGTTCCCTGCTCTTCTGAACCTGCCAGCTGCTGAAACTGACGCAGAGAAGCCTGGGTCTGCTTGCATCGGGGACCGGTGAGTAGTTTAGCTAGGATCTGGTCGCCCTCCTGCAGGAGCCCATTGCTTTTCCCTGCTGTGTAAAACAGCACCCTTTTGCCGTACTCGCGCTCTGCTTCTGCCTACTGTGGAGGCTGCGCTTGAGTCGCGGAACTTGTTCTCCTTCAATTGTGCACTGAACTGAACTGCCTGATTTCCTTAGAAGAGACTCTCCTTTTGCCCGTTGGCACCAGCGTGTGCAGGTACTTTTGAGCACAAGGCTCCACTCTTCGCAGGGCTCGGACTTCCATCTAGTTAGGTGCCTCTGAAGGCGAACTGAGTCTAAAGCATTGTATCGCACTGCCTGTTTTCCTTCCCTTGCAGGTGGACTACACATTTCGTGCATATAACGCTTGCGACTGTCGTATTTGTATATATATTGTGTTGATATGGTATGTGTTGGTTTACTATCGTTATATTGTGATTTTCTCGCTACGGTCATTGTTTTAAAGGCCTTGAAATAAATGTGTATATATTTTTAATATAACAACTGTTTGGAGTAGTTTGTAAGTGATCTTGCTTTGTGTGCTCATTGCGGGCTTTCAGTCACCCTCACCCCTCTTGAGACCTAGTCTTGACCGCCGCGATCGCTACCTTGATTGGTCAGGCTCGTCCAGAGGTTACCCTGTTCCAAGTAATTAGGTTGGCCTTCTGAACTTCTGCGCCACCAGGACAGAGTTCAGAAATCCGTCTTAACAAATTGGTGTACAGCGGTGGGATACGACTGAAGGTATCCAGTGTTGCGCACGAACTAAGGCATTTCAGGTTATTCCAACCAGGACACGTAGTGAATTGTTGTAGTATAACTTTAAAAAGGCCATAGTCCTATCTAACAGTATGGAAACAAATACCTTGTTAACTTTAAATGCTTCCAAATCAGAAACATTGAAAAAGATGTGTGCGGAGAGAGGTGTTTCCTCTCAAGGCACGAAATTGGAAATGATCCAAAGAATCGTGGCGTGGCAAGAAGCACAGCTTGCTGCTATAACTTCTGAGGACAGTGCGGAAGGTGGTGGGGCTGCTCTCACTGGTAGAACCGACAGTTCTGCCGCTGCACTGATCCATCGCGGCCACGAGGACAGGGAGGACGAGGTGTCTAATGTTTCCTCTGCCAGTGCTGATGGGGAGGCTATGCTTGAATTCAAGAAGCAAGAGCTGCGGTTTAGGCAGCAGGAGCTTGAATTCAGCATAGCCAAACTAAAAATCGAACAGGCAGAAAAACAAAAAGACAGGGATCACCAGTTGGAACTGGCCAAGCTTCAGTTTGCAAATGGGTCAAAGGGTCCTGGACATGGGTCTGGGGCTTCCTCTCATCCACGGTTTACGAAAGATCTGCTCAGTGTGTATGAAGAAAGGAATGACATTATGGACTGGCTGAATGCGTTTGAGTATGCATGCGAAGTTCAACAAGTTGACAATGCTGATAAGATTGCCTGGTTACTCAGCAGACTGCCCCATTCTGGCTGTAGTGCCATTATGGAAATGTCGAAGGCTGAGCGAGCTGATTTCGCAATGTTAAACCAAACTCTCATTTTAAAGTTTGGGAAGACTCCGGCCCAATATTTGAAACGTTTCAGAGAGTATAAGAAAAAGGAAGGTGGTACTTGGGTATCCTATGTCACTGAATCCTTGAAAAACTTAACTGGCTGGGTCGAAGGTTATAAGGTTTCTACCTTCGAAGGCATGATAAATCTTGTCATGCTGGAACGCATTTTTGCATCTTCTTCCCCGGAGCTTAAGCAGCATTTGGCCGATTCGAAGGAGATAGATCCTAAGAAGCTGGCCATTGCAGCCGACTTATGGGTGTCACATCGAGTGTCCCATAAGGACAAAACTCATCCTGATAAGCAGGAGGAAGGGAAAAAGTCCAAAGATATGGAGGGTGGAGAATCTGATAAATCTTCTTCTCATAAGGGCCACAAAAAGAAAAATAAGGGTAAGACACAAGAGAACTCACAGGGTAGTGGAGGTCAGCCTCCGAAACAGAACTCTGGTTACAATAAGCCTCCCTATGTAAACAGACCCAATGGATCTTGTTTTGCTTGTGGAGCAACTGACCACGTGAAGGAGGATCCCCGGTGTAAGGTTAGACCTTTGGGGGTCCACTCCGCTAATCTGGCCTTCTCCTCCTACGAGGAAGAAGAGATTACAGGAGCATCCTTCTCCTCAGACTCATTTCCCAGCGGGATAGAGGCTGAGGTAGTTTTAGTTTCCCTGGGTTGCTGGGAGCCTAAAGTCGCAGAGGCTTATGCTAGGATTCCGGATAATACCAAGCACTACTTTAAAGACAGTGTGCTGATCAATGGAGTAGATACTCCAGCTCTTAGGGATAGTGGGTGCAGTCGCACTGTAGTGGATTCTACCTTGGTAGACTCAGAGGAAGTTGCCAGAGCTACTCTGATGCCCACTAAATTGGCTGACGTCCACTCTGTATGTTCCCAGTAATACCTGTAAATCTTACTTTAAATGGTACAGCAGTCAGGATTCCAGTGAGCATTCAGAGAAACGTCCCGGGAAAGGTCTTGTTAGGTAATGATCTCAGAGCTTTAGGGCTCGTAGGAGACACTGCCGAAAGACCCTACACACGGTCTTAAGCACGGGCAGCATTGGCCAAGACCAATACGCCGCCCCAGCCGAAGGGGAAACCCAAGGCAAAAGGAGTCGACAAGTCAAGACGAGGGAAAGAGAATATTCCCCCGAGCTCGCCTACCACTGCGGTGGAGGAAGTTGGTCAGTCGCCCGGGCCTGACGAGGAGGTGGCGATGCCTGAAGTATTTGACCCCAACGATCATCCTGAACTAAAAGACTTGTTAGTTGAAGGAGGTCCTGATAGGGACGAATTCAGTAAAGGCCAACGTGAGTGCCCATCTCTGGAAGGCCTAAGGAGACAGGCCTGCTCCCAGCTTGAGGGTGAACCTCCTGGGACGCATAGGATTTATTGGGAAGGTGGACTCCTGTATAGTGAGCCCACAGAGTCTACAGAAGGAGGCCATAGGAGGTTGGTGGTTCCCCTTGCTGTTAGGCCCTTCCTCCTGCAGTTGGCGCATGAAGTTCCCCTTGCTGGTCACCTTGGTATGAAGAGGACCAAGCAAAGGTTATCCATGCACTTCTACTGGCCCAAGATGGGGGTGCAAGTAGAAAGTCACTGCAGGAGTTGTGCCTCCTGCCAGTTGTCTGGTAAGGTTGGCGCGACAATCCAAGCTCCGTTGGTACCGCTCCCAGTTGTGGGGGTACCATTTGAAAGGGTAGGGATCGACATCGTTGGTCCCCTTGACCCGCATCCTCAGGCAATAGGTTTATCCTGGTGCTGGTCGACCATGCAACCAGATATCCTGAGGCCATCCCATTGAAAACTGTAACTGCCAAGTCAGTTGCAGAAGCTTTACTCGGCATATTTACTAGGGTTGGCTTCCCTAAAGAAGTTGTGTCGGATCATGGCAGCAACTTTATGTCAAAGTATAGGCAGGCTATGTGGAAAGAATGTGGGGTCACCTACAGGTTCTCTTCTGCATACCACCCCCAGACCAATGGTCTGGGGGGGCGTTTCAACAGGACGTTAAAGAGCGTGATTGGGGCTCTGGAGGAGCCTCAGAGAAGAAAATGGGATCTTCTTGTTTCATGCTTACTGTTTGCCTACCGAGAGGTACCACAGGAGGGTGTTGGCTTCAGCCCCTTCGAACTTCTGTTCGGTCATCCCGTACGGGGACCCTTAGCCATCGTCAAGGAGGGATGGGAGATGCTCACTCCCCCTCTTACTACCAACGTAGTTGATTATGTGTTAGGGCTCAGAAAACGGATGATACTTCTTATGGGCTTGGCTAGTGATAAATTGAAGGCAGGGCAAGCGCTGGTGAAACATTGGTTTCACCAGAAAGCTTCCCTCATCAACTTTACACTTGGTCAGCAAGTCCTGATCATGAATCTCATAAGGCCTCGAGCTTTACAGGACAAATGGTCAGGCCCTTACCCAGTGGTGGAGCCCCTGGGTGAGGTTAACTATTCAGTGGACCTTGGAAGGCCTGGACAGGCTCCAAAAGTGTTTCACGTGAATAGGCTGAAGGCTTTCGTCCCAAGCGTCGAAATCACAGCACTGCTACTGGCTTCAGATGTTGAGGAAGAGGAGTCTGAACCTCTCCCCGACCTGTTCCAAAGCAGTCCTTCAGATAGCTCTTTTGAGGGTGTCCGAGTGGCCCCTCACCAAAATGGACAAGGCTCAGTGGTTTACCTTGGACATGAAGTAGGTGGAGGGAGGAGACAGCCTCTACCCAGTAAGGTACAAGCAGTACAAGACTGGCCTACCCCCACTACGCAAACCCAAGTGAGAGCCTTCTTAGGACTCACGGGGTATTACCACAATTTTGTGGCAGACTATGGCACCATAGCTGCTCCTCTGACTGCCCTCACAACTCCGAAGAAACCCAAGAAGGTAACTTGGACCGACGAGTGTGAGAAGGCCTTCAATGGCTTAAAAGACTCCTTGTGCCAGGCCCCTGTCCTCAGGGCCCCTGATTATCAAAGACATTTTATCGTGCAGACGGACGCCTCTGACACTGGGATAGGAGCTGCACTATCACAAGTAGATGAGAAGGGTAAGAAACACCCTATCGGTTTTATTAGTCGCCAGCTTAAGGACAGAGAGCTCAGATGGTCCACGGTAGAGAAAGAATGTTTCTCTGTTGTGTGGGCGAAAGGAGGCTGAGGCCCTACCGCTATGGGACCCACTTCACTGTGCAAACTGACCATAAGCCGTTAAAGTGGCTAATGAACATGAAGGGGGAGAATCCAAAGTTGCTTAGGTGGTCCATAAGTCTACAAGGCTTCGACTTCACTATTGAGCATAGGCCAGGTGTCCAACATAGCAATGCTGATGGGTTGTCCAGAATGTTTAACCGACCTGAACAAGAGACTCATCCAGGGGTGGATTAGTTCCCCCTGTCCATAGTCTGGGAGGGGTGAGTGTTAGGAAAGATTTCGTAATTGTAGGTAATTTTCCTTCCATGTGGCAACCCCTAAACTTTTTGCTGTTGTTTTTCACCTTGTTCTTGACTTTGCCAGAGAAGTGCAGCCTTCTGCCGCACTCCTCTGGGCTTTCGCTCCTTTCTTACGGGGAAACTGACATGCCCTTAAGACAGTCAGTACCGGGGAACGCTGTTTCCCGTAGTTTCTTTTATCATGTTGCGGCTTTCGTGCAACATGACACAAGAGGGCACTGTAAGCTAAGTTACAGCTCTCTTGGGTCTCTAGCCTTCTACAGGCCCTAGATACTCGTTTAGGATTGTATTTGATCGGTGCAAGTGATTCAGGGACGGGAATGGTGGCAGCGATCGTTTCTTTGTATTTTGAGCTCCTTTTGGCGTTCTAAGCGCGTTTCTCGCGCTTAACCCAAAATGGTGGCCTGGCTCCCAAAATGGCCCGACCACGAGGCTCCTTTGTCCTGTCCGCTGACCGTCTTGCTCCCTTCACCTTCCCCAGGTCGAGCCGACCCGGGGCCTTCCTTATTTGGGCATGTACTTTCCCACGAAACACGGATGCTTTCGCGGGCTTCTACATGTCTTTTGTGTGCCTCCAGGATGTGGGCTGGGATGTCTGGTCCGGGTTATAGTCATAATGTCGACAACAAAAATGTCGACAGTCAAAATTTCGAAAAAAAAATGTCGGAAAAAAAAATGTCGACTTTTTTTTTCAATGCATTTTTTTTTTTAATGGGGGGGTTCCCCCCCCAACTCCCCTTTTTTAATTTTTTTTTAATTTTTCCCTTCTTATTAACTCCCGAACCCCTAAAATAAATATATAATTAAAAAAAACCAAAGTCGACATTTTTTTTTCGACATTTTTTTGTCGACATTTTTGTGTCTCAACATTTTTTTTTCGAAATTATGACTGCCCACCGTCTGGTCCCAATACACATCCTGGGTGCCAGAGAGTCTAGGGTGGTGTGAATGCCTGGGACCACCGTGGTCCGTGATTGGTCCACGAATGGTGTGAGTGTTGATGAGCGGATCTCCCATTGGGTCCCCTCCGTTTTGGCGCGAAGGGAACCGTGGATAAGAGGGGGCTGGAAACACCACTACCATGTCGATCTCCTGAGTTCTCACGAACGAAGGAATACAGGAGCCAAGTATCCTGCAACCAAGTGGCTGGACCGAGAAATCGCTGGTGACCCGCTGAAGGACTCCTCCTCTGCACTGCTGTCGCCTTGTGAAACCCTTTTCACCTTTGATCGAACCAGAAGGCCTGTACTGGTACTTCGACCCTTTGGAATAGCGGGAACAGGTATTCTCGGCATCTTCACCATCTCCTGCCAGTAAGCCTTCGGAAGCGTCTCTGGGCCATCCAGTTGACTGACCAGCTTACACGGGAGTCTTGCTCTGTAACCGCCGCCAGGTTGTGTAGTATTTCGAGTCCTTGTCACTCTCACACGCTTCGTACACTTGGCGTTCCCAGGTCGGAAGTGAGTAGTGTACATTTGGCTCAGATACACACGGCCGCTCCGTTGCCCTGCTGTGGTGACAAAACTGTGCAGGTTTCTTCGATTGGGACGTCTTTTTACTCAACACGACGACGAGGCGTTCCCTGCTCTTCTGAACCTACCAGCTGCTGAAACTGACACGGAGAAGCCTGGGTCTGCTTGCATCGGGGACCGGTGAGTAGTTTAGCTACGATCTGGTCGCCCTCCTGCAGGAGCCCATTGCTTTTCCCCGCTGTGTAAAACAGCACCCTTTTGCCGTACTCGCGCTCTGCTTCTGCCCACTGTGGAGGCTGCGCTTGAGTCGCGGAACTTGTTCTCCTTCAATTGTGCACTGAACTGAACTGCCTGATTTCCTTAGAAGAGACTCTCCTTTTGCCCGTTGGCACCAGCGTGTGCAGGTACTTTTGAGCACAAGGCTCCACTCTTCGCAGGGCTCGGACTTCCATCTAGTTAGGTGCCTCTGAAGGCGAACTGAGTCTAAAGCATTGTATCGCACTGCCTATTTTCCTTCCCTTGCAGGTGGACTACACATTTCGTGCATATAACGCTTGCGACTGTCGTATTTGTATATATATTGTGCTGATATGGTATGTGTTGGTTTACTATCGTTATATTGTGATTTTCTCGCTACGGTCATTGTTTTAAAGGCCTTGAAATAAATGTGTATATATTTTTAATATAACAACTGTTTGGAGTAGTTTGTAAGTGATCTTGCTTTGTGTGCTCATTGTGGGCTTTCAGTCACCCTCACCCCTCTTGAGACCTAGTCTTGACCGCCGCGATCGCTACCTTGATTGGTCTGGCTCGTCCAGAGGGTACCCTGTTCCAAGTAATTAGGTTGGCCTTCTGAACTTCTGCGCCACCAGGTCAGAGTTCAGAAATCCGTATTAACAGTTCCCGTAAACGACATGTGAGAACCGGCTCTAGTTTAAGGGGGGAGGGGGAGTTGGGGAGTTTGAAAATGTGTTGGAATATGATGTTTTCTATGTTTTGAAACAGTTGTAGTGTGTTTGTTTGATCTTAAAAAATAAAATAAAAATATTTTTTTTAAAAAAAGGAACAGGATGGGAAGGATAGCCATGGAGGGGAAGAAAGGGACCAAGGTGAGTATTGGAAAAGGAAGTAAAGGACGATTACAGCTCCCGTTAATACATCGGGGGGCGGGAAGACCAAATTACATACCCTGGGCACAGATGGATAAGGCGAACCTACTAAAATCATTGCACCCGCTATCAGGAGGAGCCAGTAAATGGATATACGCCTTTGAGAAGCATACTGCAGGGGTGCCCATGGCCATAGAAGATGTTAAAAGTTTACTCGTGTCAGCAGTAGGTGACCAATCAGACAGGGTGTGGGCAAAAGCAGGTTTCCCGGGAATAACATTGGATAGTGACAGACATGATGGCGCGGCTTTCAATACAGTGCGAGCGCGAGTTTGGGACGCATTGACGGAGACATTCCCAGATACACCAGATTTACAGTCAGTAATGCAATGCACTATGAACGATGGAGAGGAGGTTATGAACTACATTTTTCGAGTGCAGGAGATGTGGAGAGCGGAGATGGGGACACCGTATGATCAATCAACATCTCTATTTTACTTCATAATAAAGACGGGGCTCCCAAAAGAAGTTCAAAAAGCGCTTGACAAAATAGCAGGGATTGAAGCGAAGGGGTGGCCCGAAATACAGAGCATCATAGTACACCATTGCAAAAGAATAAAAGAGAGGGAGAAGGAGGTGGCACAAAAAAGGCTGGCGCATGAGGCCAAGCTAGTACAAACGAAACTGGTGAAGGTCGCTACAGCTGTAGCAGCACTCCCACACGATAGAGACATAGAGGAGGAGGAGGGGTTGGTAGCGATACAAGGGAGGATGGCTGCAAATTGGGCAGACAATGGCCAAAGACAGTGGAATGGACAGGGGACCTACAGAGGTCCGCAGTGGCAAGTGTGGCACCCCAGCAACAGACGAGGTGGGTACAGAGGGCGTAGAGGAGGCAGACAGGGATATGGGGGTAATGGCGGAAATGCGGGACCGGGACCAAGAGGAGGACAAGGGAACTGTTGGAATTGTGGGAGGTGGGGACATTTCTCACGCGAGTGCAGAAGCAGACCCAACCCAGTTTACCAAGATGATCAATATTACGGGCACCCCCATATGGGGAGCCCATACGGATTACCCCGGGACGGGGGAAGAGAACAACAAGACTAAAGGGGGCAAGAGCAATACAGGGAACGGCCACATAACATTCAACAACATCTACAAAGTAGCGAGCACCTTCCCTGCACACAAAATAACCCCTTCACTGCAACATCAAATGGCGCGCCGGCCCCATGTGGAGGAGTAGCGGTAGTTTCAGGTAATGTTTTTAGCCAGGGGGATACAACTAGGCATCCAGCATTGGACAGCCCACAGAGAGCGCTTGCGTGTCCAATCCTATCGACAACCTTCAATGCAAGCGAGGAACCATTGATAGGGGCAGAGATAGGTAATAAACAATTCATCTTTATGGTAGATCCGGGAGCCGAGAAGTCATGTTTACGTGAAGGCCGGTTTCCACTATCTTATCATAAATTGGAGACGCAGGGGTTCTCTGGGGCGGTGGTCGAAGTTCCTTACACAGAAGATTTGGATGTGACAGTGGGGGGAAAGACAGTGAGGGCACCCTTATTGTAATATGAACAGTCCTGTCATTCTACTGGGGAGGGATCTCCTCAGCAAGCTTAATATGACTATCGTGTTTACCAAAAGAGGAGGAATTGTTTGTTCAACACCAGGAATGTGCACAATGCAAGCAATGCTAGTGATATATTCACGAGCCACGTGCCCAGAGGTGCGCGGCATACCAGTGAACCCAGACATGTTCCTACATGGGTTCAAAACATTGGCACGGGTGTTCCCAGAGCTGAAAAAACTGGAGCTGAGGGTACCAGCAGAATTAGTTTTACGCCCAATAGCCCTCCCAGAGATAATGCCAGGGACAGTAATGTCCCTAGACATACATGCAGTACAAATCGCAGCAAAAAGAATAGCTGTAATTGCAATGGACATACACGGCTGTGAGTGGCGTACAGTATTATGCATAAACGCCAACATTGCACTCCAAGATTTATCAGACGAGGAACTTTTCACTGACTCAGAGAGTGATGGAGAAATCATTATGGAAATAGCCATCTCTTGCGAAATAATGATACAACAGAGACAGGTGCCAGTACAGCTAATGGTAGTAGTGGGGGCCCCACCTTCATTCTTTAATGATGACATGCAGTCGGTGCCATGGCAGTTGTGGACAACAGGTCCACATGATGTAGGACTGCTACACGGAGTGACGCCAGTGAGAATAAACCTTAAGCCTGGAGCGATTCTGCCACGAGTAAAACAATACCCCCTGTCCCAGAAAGCAGAAGAGGGAATAAAAGAAACAATAAATTCCCTGCTCACACAGGGAATAATAGTACCCTGAAACTCCCTGTGTAACACATGTATATACCCAATCAAAAAAGCAAAAGGAGGGGCGTGGAGGATGATCCAGGACCTACGCCCACTAAATGACGTCATTCAGAAAGAGTTCCTTTTGGTTCCAAATCCTGCATCTATTTTATGAAGCATTCCAAAAGAAGTGTCTCATTTTACAGTGGTGGATTTGAAAAATGCATTCTTTTCCATACCACTCGCAGAAGAGTGCAGATACCTGACAGCATTTACCCTAGGGGGAAGAAGGTATGGACATTGCCGGTTGCCCCAAGGCTATTGTGAAAGTCTGAGCATATTCAACAGAATATTGCATGAAGATCTTTGAACCATGACAGCAGACAGCATGATCATACAGTACGTGGATGATTTGTTGATCTGCAGCAAAAATGAAGAAGAATGTAGAAAAGACTCCATTGCCCTGTTGACATTATTGGCCCAAAAGGGGTACAAGGTTGACAAAGAGAAGTTGCAATACTGCCAACGCGAGGTGCTTTACCTAGGGCAGTTGATTTCAAAAGATGGCAAGAAAATTATCCCAGATAGAGTGGCAGCCATCTCGGCTGTAGGGAGACCAAAAACAGTGAAAGACATGCAAAAATTCCTAAGGATGTGCAACTATTGCCGTGCATGGATTTTAGATTATGCAGCATACACACGCCCCTTGCTTCAGGCACTCAAAGAAGCACAAAAGGAAAATACAGAGATTCAGTGGGATGCAGAAGTGGGCAATGCTTTCACCTCACTCAAAGAACTCATATCGAGTGCACCAGTTCTCGCAAACCCAGATTATGAACGCGAGTTCTACCTGTTCTCACACTGTAAATGGACACTCATGACAGCAGTTTTAACACAGAAGACATCATTGGGACACAAGCCACTAGCATATTACAGTGGAACACTAGATGCTGTAATGCAGGGACACTTTGCATGCGAACAGGCCCTCGCAGCCTCCACGTTCGCCTTTCAAAAAAGTGCCACCATAGTAATGGGGTGCTCACTGACACTGTATGTAGAACATTCATTGTACGCCATACTAGAACAATCTAAAAGCACATTAACCACACAGAGAGCCACTGCATATGAAGTAATATTGTCAAGTGCCAACATACATGTAGTGAGGTTCAAGGTGGTCAACCCCGCAAGATTCATTCAGAACCATGCACTGTGGAGGATGTCCAAGCACATGACTGTGCAACATATCAGGGCGAGGAAAACGGAACAACCATAGTAAGTGAAAACGCACTGGCTGAAGGTGAAGTATTTTTTATAGATGGGTCAGCTTCCATAAATTCAGAAACTGGAGAAAAACATGTGGGGGTCGCAGCCGTGTGAATGGAAGAAGGTGAGTACGAGGTTCTAATACTACAACGACTACCCGCCCATTACTCAGCACAGGCAGCAGAACTGGTAGCACTAATTGAAGCACTATGTGCGGCAAAAGGGTGTGCAGTGACAATTTACACAGCTTCAGCATACATGGCTACAACAGTGCACGGAGGGCTCGCCAGGTGGGGAAGGAGGGGGTTCAACAGAGCAGACGGTTCACCCGTACAACATGCAGAACTGCTAAAGGAACTCATAGAAACATTGAAAGGACCAACCGTGGTAGCAATAGTGAAATGCCAGGCCCACACCAATAATACAGACTTTGTCTCTTTGGGAAATACGGCCGCGAAAGAAGTGTCATATCTAACAAAAGAAAGAACAAGTGAGTACTTAGTGTGGAAAGAATCAGAGGGTGATTTTCCAGACGGGTACAATGCCATGCCAGTGTCCCAAATATTGGAGCTACAGGAAGAGGCAACAGAGGACGAAAAAGAATTGTGGACAAAGAGGGGGTGTGGCCAGTCATCTACTGATTTACTGTGGCGGCAAAGCAACACAGGAAAGGTAGTTAGGCCAACTAAACTACTAGACATAGCGTTCCAACAGCTACGCTTCCCAGCACACAATGCAAAGCAATACATTACTACAGAGATACAGGAACACTGGTTCATTCCAGGGTTACAAGAACAACTTTCAAAATTGACAATGGAAGGTACAACTTGCCAAATATACAATTCCGGCATGACTCTAAGGACACTTAGGGGAACAATACCCAAGCTGGTAGGTCCATTCAGAGAGTAGCATATAGATTATGCAGACATGGGGGAAAGGTGCAACGGAGCAAGGTATATGATAGTGGTAGTTTGCCCCTTTTCACTATGGGTAGAGGCAGGTCCCTGTGCCCGCCCAGATGTCAAGTGCACTGCAAAGTTCCTAGTGTGGGAAGTGTTCCCCCGCTGGGGAATTCGTGATGTGATTCGCTCTAACAATGGCACACATTTTGGGAACGACCTCTTCAAAGAAGTAACATCAATGCTAAGAATCAAACACAAATTGTGCTCGATTTATCACCCGCAAAGTAACAGCATGGTAGAAAAAATAAACGGACTACTTAAAGAAAGGCTCTCAAAATTGTGTTTCAACCTTAAGAAAAAATGGGTGCATTGTCCCCCCCTGGCATTGTTTGAGCTGATAAATCAGCCCAGAAAAGACCACCATTTATCACCACATGAGATTGTGACAGGGAGACGTATGCACACAGCACATTCACCTCTCCGCAGGCATTCAGATGCACACAGAAGCACCACTGTGTTGGGAGAGGAATTCAACAAATACCTTACGAAACTCACCAAGGCTGCACACATGATAGCAAAACAGCTAGCTCTGCCATTCACAAGTGAGGGAGGGAGTGAAAACCCTACTCCAGAACAAGAAAACCCAACAGGTCAGCTAGAACCAAGTGAGATGGTCTACGTTAAGAGTTTCGTTCATCGGTGGAATGATTTCATGGCCCATATGAAGTAGTGTTTTGCACACCCACAGCGGTAAAAGTTACGGGCTTGAGATATTGGATACATTTGACAGACGTCCGAAAAGCCTACATGCATGATTTACTGAATGACAAAATTATTATAACGATGTTTACAGCAAAAAGTAAAAGAATACTGTATGAAAATGACCTGTCTCTCTCTCTCTCTCTCTCTCTCTCTCTCTCTCTCTCTCTCTCTCTCTCTCTTTCTCTCTCTCTCTCTCTCTCTCTCTCTATCTCCTCCTCTCTTTCTATCTCTCCTTCAATTATTTCCTTCATTTGCACACTGTAAATTTTATGCCATCTCTCTTGCTTTCTCTGTCTCTTTTTCTCTCTCCATTCCAAAGTTGGAAATACAAATATAAATGCAACTATATGCTTAATATGCCTTTTATCTTTTAACATATAGGAGAAACCATGGCAACGAACAGGCAGCCTGCAACAACTAGAAATAGGGACGTTAGGAGAAGAATTGTCACTTTTGACTTACGTACATATTCATATGAATGCGGTTTGACTGTGCAATTATATTTTTCACACTAATGTTTGGTCTGGTTCTCTATTGGATAATAGCATTTATCTGCATTGAGATAAATGAGGAGGGAGGTAATGGAACCAACATGGAAAATGCAAGTAAACCATTTAAAGAGGGGAATTATTTAATATGGGATGGTTTTCAGCTGGTATGGGGGTATGGCCCCCACCCAGACCAGGCAAGGCGTCAAAATGATACTAATAACAAGTCAACCACACCCCTCCAGAGCCCCAAAACAATGTAATAAATTTCGGTGTACAGGAGCTAAATGACCGGCATCACTCTGTTATATCATGGCTATATGGCACCACTGCTACCCTGCCCACAATAACAACCGATCCTCCTGTAGAAAATGATTACACCACAGAAAAGATGAAAGAAAATGCTGAAATGGCTAACAATTTTATGTCTCTGTACGAGGAGTGGGAAAAAGGGGTGCTGGGGAAAGGGAGTCCCTAATATATGCAGCTAGGAACGTGAAAACATATCTTAAAAGCAGCAGAAAAAGGAGGGAGGTGGGTAGGAGGAAATATGATGAATACTCCGGCTTAGGGCTGGATACAATAGAAGATCCCAGACACCCACATCAATGAAATAAATGGTATGCAGATATGAGCTCCACAGCTAAACAAACAACTAACGAGAGTTGCTACGTGTGCTCACTGATTCCCCATGCTTCAGGGACACCTAAGGTTTTAATACCGCAAGAGCTGCCTCTCGCAGATGCCCAATGTCTCCTTCATCTCACTCTGTGCAGAATTACGGACACCTTCCAGGCACACACGGTATCTTTTGAAATGCTGCAGAACGAGAAAATGTGCTACTCGAGAGCCCAAGGAGTGGTGTGCTTGAAGGAACCCTTTTTTGTTATAAAAGGAACACTGTTCACTGAAAATAAGTGGAGAGACGATGTGGTGACGTGCAAAGCTGAAGCACTGCGAGGGTTTCCAACCGAAAAATTACAATGGATCGAGAAAACGTCCAACACAATCTGGGAAGAACACATAGCCAAACTGACCTGGGTGAGCGCCATAGAAAAGCCATTCAAACTACAAAAAGAAATTTCGAATGAGCTTTGCTTCCTGGGAGAAGGGAAAATCATCATGGGAAGAAGCACGAACTGCAGTAAAACCCTGATAATCCAGGATATGAAGAAAGGAACAGCAGCATTAATGGACACTTACTGGGTCTGTGGCAAACGGGCGTACATGCACCTCCCACCATCATGGAGGGGCAAGTGTTCCCTGGCGACACTGCATTCAGCTCTAATGGTAATTCCGGAGAGCCACATTGAAGAAGGAGGCAGGACAATGGCCCAAGGAACAGCAAGCGCCCCACCCTCTGAAGAACCGCCAATGTACGTCCTGTCAACAGGGAACACTGAAGGGAATGTATTCAGAAAATGGAGGTCGTCGAACTACATATCCAAGGCCTCCTCAGAACTCTTGGCACAGATCCCGGACAGGTACAGATTATTCAGCTCAGCCGAGACCTTCTTCGCCTCCCTTATTCCAAGCATCCAAGCACGAACGAACGCGAAGTGGTTGCAGATAACCCGCTGGGAGCTGATCCAATTGGCTAACGACACTGAAGAAGGGTTCAACGTGATCAAGGTGGAGCTGAGAGCTCTGAGACTAATGACAATGCAGAACAGGTATGTCCTAGACCTGTTAACGGCGATGGATGGAGGTGTTTGCCAAACAATCGCAAGTGCCTGTTCCACTTTCGTACCTTCTGAAGATGCTGATAATGGGACTCTGTCACAGGTCATCGCCGCAGTGCACAACCTAGGGGAATGCATGAAGAAAGAAGGTGGGGTGGAATCAAGCACATGGTTCGGCAACTTTTTTTCATGGGTGCCATCATGGATGGGGCTTGCAGTGAAACTACTAATGCCCCTCATCGTGTTTTTGCTTGTGATTGTTTGTGTGTGCCAGCTGGGCCTTCAATGCCACGCAAACGCAGTCCCAAATGGAGCAATGATGATGGTGACAATGGGCAATGCCAGAGGAGGGGCACGAATGCAACAGGAAGCACACGTATAAACTGGTGAGGATTCAGAACCCAAGTACAGAATGGTACCCATATATTATGATGGGGATGTAGTGGATAGGTTATATCATACCACAATAAAGAGCCCCTGGAATTAGAATGGTACACAGAGGTATGGGTAGACCTGGAGGGAGATGGGGGGTGTATATATATGACCTGCCCACCAGATGAGTATGCTAGAAGAGAGGAAAACCTCCGGGGGTTTGCCGAGCTTGGATGCCAATAAAAGGGACACCGGCCTGGGAGGAGGCGGTGTTAGCTGAGAAGGAGCGTGAGAGCCCGACAACACAAAATTAAAATAAGAGGAGTCCATACACTCATACTATAATTGCTAAAATATTTGCAATTGTCCTCCACAACATGGTAAAGTAAATAATACAGCCTTGGTGTTTCCCACCCATAAACACTTCCCACATATGGTCAGTGGGCATGGACACTGTCATTCCCGCAGCTCGTAGCGCGCCAGCCCTTAATGTCTGAAGAGAGACACAATCACACAATAGATGCCTCACAGACTCCAGCGCCCCCTCTCCACATAAACGACATTCCCTACTTTCACTTGGCATGTGGTACCAGACCCACTCAATTTCCCTCATTCTGACAGTGTTGAATTTCAATCTTAAGTCCCAAACCATATAGTTGCCCAAATATGGTTGGATATAAATAGGCGTGAGCTGCCTAACCTGTACATAGGTGACAAATTCCGCTGTGTGATTATTTGTGGCAAGATTGACTAACGCCTCTTCCCTGCCATGGCCGAGCTAGAATGTCTTTCAGGGACTTCTTATAACTGAAAAATGTAGTACTCAGTGGGTTCCCAGGAGTGATTGTACGCCAATTTTGTGCCGTCAGAGCAAAGTTTGACAATGCTACTAAACGGCATCAAGGTGGCTCTGGTCTTGTAGGCGTCATATATTAAGCCCTGAAGGGAGTTTTCCAGAGCATTAGCTAGCTTCCATAATAAGGGCAGACAGCTCAGATGTATTTTACAAGAAATGAGCATTACATTGTACTCCAGAAAAACAATTTCAATGGCAGTACGAGATGGAAGACATGAAAGGCTCTTGAACAAAGAGCGTTCAAATGCACACGACGCTTCAAAATGTGCCACTGCCCATATTTCGGCTCCATAAAGTGGGACCGAGGCTAACTTAATAAAGCTGTATGTAGTGATTAGGTTTCTTTGTTGCTTGTGCAGAAGGAGCAGAATGCTAAGTGAGTGACACAGAATCTTGGTTGTGAGAATGTTGATGTATGATTCAAGGGTTCTATGTTGGGAGTTGAGAGATGTAAGCCTACCTGGGAGGATGCAGGTGTATGTTGCTCTGAACCCAGATGCACTTGACCTTATATGATTATCACTATGTACTGGAACTTAATTAAAGAAGTTACTGGAACTTCATCTGAGGTCAGAGTCATCTGTGGGGAACCCAGAACACTACTTTGGCGACGTGGATGCAGGCTGTGCTGGGGGGACAGCATTGAAGATGGCACATACACCTCCCCCCAACCCAAGAAGAAGACCCTCCCAGGTAGGGCGAGCGCTTAATGCTGTAGGCGCAGAAGGGCCCAGCGCAATGGGCACAGGCGCAGAAAGTAAGGGGCTGCGCGAGAGCCAGGGGCCAGCTGGTCTGTCACTAGTAAAACAGGTCAAGCACAGAGGAAATCAAGAGATTGAGAGGGCTGAGGGCCCAGAGACTGGTATAAGGGGTATAGTAACCCAGGCTGCAGCATGGAGGGCTTGGTGCCCAAGGCAGTAGCAATTTGAAGAGGCCTGGGGTCTAGTTACGCCTGGATAATGAGGAAGCCATGCTGTGCAGCTGGGGGCTTGGAGCCCAGGGCAGTAGCATCAGAAGAGGTTGGGAACCTACGCTGCGCCTAGATGTTAAATGGAAGATTGGTGGCTAATGTGCAAAGCGCCTGGAGCAGAGGAGGGTCCTGGGGGCCATTCCAGCATTTGAGGGGGTTTGGAGCCCGTACCTGCACCTAAGAGACTTGTAGCCCGTGAATACACTTGGGAGCTTGGAGCCCATGGCATTGCTGGAGGGGCATAGTGCCCAAGTCAGCACTTGCAGTGCTTGGATGGGCTGGGAGCTCATGGTACAACATTGGAGGGGCTTGGAGCCAGTCCAAATGAGATGTTGCTGACAATTAGAAAAAGCTGTACCTGAAGGATTCACAGGATCCATGAGCTGGATGATGCTGTGTAGCTGTGAGCGTTTTTTTGGGAGCGGCTCCTGGAGGCTTTGTGGTGCTTGTTTGCTGCTGTGCCTCCACCCAGTGTTGCCTTTTATTTCAAGGAGTTGAAGAAGCAACAGATGCAAATTGCCAAAATGGATATTTCAGAGGTACTTTGAGTTAAAGGGGTGGACACCTGTGTGGGGCCGTGTCCCCGAAGGTATTGGCCCTCATTACGACCCTGGCGGAAAGGGTTTTACGCCAGCGTAATGCATGGCGTACCTTTCCGGCTTACTACGAGTTCCCGTAGCGCCATGGTGGTTTTTTCGCCTGGTTTTTCCGGGCGGAAAAATCCATGGCGCTACGGGACCTGTTGTTAATTACGCCACCGTAATTTACGGTGGCGTAATTAACGCCTTCCCCACTCCCATTATACCCTATGGGGCAAAAATGGGAATGGGGAAGGGTAAATGGGGATTGGGGACTTACCGCCCCGCCAAGGTCGGAATGGGGCGGTAAGTCCGCCAACCCCCATGGCGGAGTTGGCAGCTCTGCGCCATGGACCATGGTGCAAATTGCACCATGGTCCTCCGCCAGGGTCGTAATGAGGGCCATTGTTATTAAAAGACGTGGACAGCAGGAGCAAGAATTTGAACGTTTTGTTTTCTTTGCCTTTGAGATTTTGTATATTGTGGTATAACAAAGAAAGTTAACTGGTGATAGATGTCTTGTGAGGCTTGTTTTTGATTTATACATCCCCTTGTGTAGCTGAGAGAGAGAGAGTGAATACAAGAAGTGGGAATGTTGTAGCCTCTGTTAACACAATACAGGTTGAAATACAATTGTATGTTAATTACATGGTAGATTGGAAATGAGTATAGCAATGTTGTTTAATGAATAATATATGTGTTTGCTGTACTAAAGAATTTTTTTCAGGTTGGCCATTCTTTTAAGAATAGGAAACATAGGGCCTCATTCCGAGGCTGGAGGTAAGGGTTAACGGTCACCGTTAATGGCAACGGTGACCGTTAACACTTACCACCATATTCCGAGTTCCCTTTTGTGGGTTGGCATTTAACGCCTGCTTTTAGCAGGCGTTAAAAATCCAACCCGCAAAGGGACCTTGGAGTAAATTACGGCACCGTAATTTACGGTGCCGTAATTTACTCCTTCCCCATTCCCATTGAGCCCTATGGGGGCAGGAATGGGGATGGGGAACCGGTATGGTGAATGGGGAATTACCGGTCCCTCCAACCTTGGAATGGACCGGTAATTACTCCATTCACCATGCCGGATTTCCATGGAGTAAATAGCTCCATGGTTGCTTACCATGGTGCTATTTACTCCATGGATAGCGCCAGCCTCGGAATGAGGCCCATGGGGCCTCATTACGACCCAGGCGGTAAGTTACCGCCTGGGCCGTGACTTTACCACCATGGCGTAAACTATGTTTACGCCATGGTGGTTGGCGGACTTACCGCCCCATTCCGACCTTGGCGGGGCGGTAAGTCCCCAATCCCCATTTACCCTTCCCCATTCCCATTTTTGCCCCATAGGGCATAATGGGAGTGGGGAAGGCGTTAATTACGCCACCGTAAATTACGGTGGCGTAATTAACTCCATGGTCCCTTAGCGCCATGGATTTTAACACCTGCTAAAAGCAGGTGTTAAGTCCGCCATGGCGCCAAGGGACCTCGTACTCAGGCGGTAAGGGTCGGCGCTGTTTACGCCGCCGTAAAACCCTTACCGCCTGAGTCGTAATGAGGCCCATGGACTTTAAAGTGTAGTGAAGTGGTTTGGTCAGAATTTCAAAATAGGTTGTGGAAGAGTTTGTCTGCACTAATATTTTTCCACAGGTGGGACTGTTCAAAGGACTTTTATGCATAATTTTTGGGGAAGGATTTTTTTTTTGTGCCTATTTTTATAGAGCATATGTTCCATTGTAGGAGAACCAAATAACTTAGAATTTTTAAAAATGTTAAGAATTTTAAAGTGTAGAAATAATTTGGCAGTGATGTTAATATTTGGTAACACTGTTTTGAGAGGGCAGTGTGGGGATATGCATGTATGAGTAATTGTGGTGTGCTAGGTATTTAACATTTTGGCGATTTTATAGTTGTGTGCTTGTATGAATTAGAGTGTGTGGTGTAAATTATTACTCGCAGCAGTGGTGTTAGTTAGGTTGTTTTGAGGAACACAGGTAACGAATAAGGGGGTAGCAATATCACACTGGTTGTGTTCAATGGGTGTTGTTTTACCCAGACGTTCGCAACGTCCAGCATGTTTTTTTTAGTGTGAGGGGCACATCTTAGTGTTAGTTTTAGTGGCTGCGTGGAGTTGAGTAGATGTGGTTGTTTAGGTGACTGTGATGTTTCTAGTTGTGGGGGATGTGTTTCATGCTGACTCATTCGGTGATTAAGGTTTGTCAGGTGGACCATTAGAATACAGGTGACGAATTGGGGGTGGCAGCATAGTCATTTGTTGTGCATTTGTTGTTTTGTCGTTTACTCGGGTGTTTGGAATACCCAGCCTTGTTCATTGGTGCGTGATTAAGTGAATTAGTTTGGAGCTAGGTTAGTGATGTGTTGTGAGTTGGCATGGGTCGTGTGTTGTTGTGTGGTAGAGGAGGAGCGATTATTGATTTTCCTGAGTGTAAGTGGTGCAATTTTCTATGGTAGTGTCTTTCCCTTGGGGAGGTGCATTGTAGTTGGTGTCATGGTACCATTTTTATTGGGGATGCTTTCAGGTTCTGGATGTAGTCTTAGTTCTAGCTGTAGGGATGTACGCGCATGGAATTTGAGTGTGTGGATGCATTGTGTTTCGTCTATGTGATGTTTGGCTGGTGTGCCTGTTGTGTGTTAGGAAGGGAGATGTGTAGTGATTAGGTTTCTTTGTTGCTTGTGCAGAAGGAGCAGAATGGTAAGTGAGTGACACAGAATCTTGGTTGTGAGAATGTTGATGTATGATTCAAGGGTTTTATGTTGGGAGTTGAGAGATATAAGCCCACCTGGGAGGATGCAGGGGTATGTTGCTCTGAACCCAGATGTACTTGACCTTATATGATTATCACAATGTACTGGAACTTAATTAAAGAAGTTACTGGAACTTCACCTGAGGGCAGAGTCATCCATGGGGAACCAAGAACATTACACTGTACTATAGAACCCATAGAAAAAAACACCCTTTTGGGCAAAAGAGCGGATACGACCCATGGTCACATGGGTCTTCAGTTTGACTTCATCCAGATGTACGACACCACTTAATTTACAATCAAGGTGAATGCCCAAATATTTATATGAGGGGGACAGTTCAAGTGTGGCCCCTTCCATCTCCCACCTCGCTGTGTTGATCTTTTTACTAACAGAGTTGAAACCATAATTTTGGTTTTAGAGATGTTTATGGCGAGAGAATTAACGTCGGCATACGCTTTCAGTTTATTCAGGGAAGATTGCAAATTTCTGGGTGTAAGATCCATGATGACAAGATCGTCCACATAGCCAAGCCACTCTATAGGGATTGAGCCTAGTTTAGGTGGAATAGCGAGAGAGTTAATAACAGTCTCACTCAAATGGTAGTCATAGCAAGGACGCTTATGATAGTAATAGAGTTCTTCCGAAACCCTGTCTGATTATAAGGTATCATATTGGAAGATTCTGCCCAGTTCCCGAGCTCTTGAAGGAGGACCCGGGTGAAGATCTTCACATGCCCATCCAGCATGGCGAGGAGATGATAGTTTTTTGGATTATCATGATCTCCCTTCTTTAAGACCAGAACGATTATGCTGTCTCTCCAAGAGGCTTGTATATTTTGCAATACCTCACTACAGCAGAATAGCCGATGTAGGGCGTGGGACCAGACTACAGGATCAGATTTAATGATTGTACTGCATATCCCACCACCAGGTCCATGAGCCCTAGAGGTTTTACTAGCCCCAATGATCCTGTGGATATCCTCCGGGTTAAGTGAATAAAGCCAATAATCCAGACTGGAGGCATCCCCTGGGGGACCCCAAACACTTCTGGGTGTGCAAAATCCAGCCCATTTCACGTACTCCATTTATATCTCTAAAACAGAATCCCTACCGTTTATAATCCTACAAAATCCAATAATATTATTAGAGAGGGACACCTGTACCAAGTCATGCCAACGCGACCATTCAGATGCATACCTGTGGTTTTTCAACCATTTATGCTATTTTGTTTTGCAACCTTCAGCTTACATCTGTATGCATCTGGATGTAATTCGAATGTAGCTATAGCTCGTAGTTCACGACTCAGCTCCCTCTTTCTATTCCTGATTTCCTTGTCATATGGGTGGCGCTGAGGTTCCTTTGAGGACGCTGAGGTTTCTTTGCGCCCAGTCCCACCCTGCTTGTGGAGTGCTTGCTTGTCATATGGGTGGCGCTGAGGTTCCTTTGAGGACGCTGAGGTTTCTTTGCGCCCAGTCCCACCCTGCTTGTGGAGTGCTTGCTTGTCATATGGGTGGCGCTGAGGTTCCTTTGAGGACGCTGAGGTTTCTTTGCGCCCAGTCCCACCCTGCTTGTCGAGTGCTTGCTTGTCAGGAAGCACTTTTGAATAATTGCCATCAACAACAAGGGTGGCCGAATTAGCAACGAACATATAATCCAGTATGCTACTCCCACCATTCCCTACCCATGTGTAATTGGGTGGATGTCATAAGGACAAGCACCATTGACCAATTGCAATCCTTTCAAAGACAACAAACAGGCCCAACTCATTCCCCATCGACATCGACAGGCCCGCGCAGAACCTCAGCTCTGCATTGGCCCCTCGTTAACCAACATTTCACCCATGGGAGAAATACAGTAGATTGGAATTTTAGCGTTGACAATCCCCACAAAGAAAAACCGGGCATCCGTAATTTAGATTATTGAAGGTTGCCTCCAATTCCCTGTGCATAACAGAAAAAAATCCCTTCATATGGGGGAATGTATACGTTTATTAGAAGTACCTCCCGAGGGTCCGAGGAACCAGATTCATAGTGGAGAGACACTTTGCCCAGTAAAATGTTAACCCGAAGAGGAAGGCACTTGCACAAGACCCATGATGTTCTTAACCCCCAGTGCTAGGCACCCCTTGGGATGTCCTCTAGGGCCCTGCACTGTCTGTCGGGTCAAGATGCTCCACCCGTGAACCGCAAGGGGATTCGTTAGCCAGGTCTGCTGGAGCATAATTATACTAAAGCTGTTGATGTGATCCAGAAGACCATCTTGATTAAATAAATGTACGTGCCCCTGGTATTCCAATTTAATAGCAGGAATGGTGAGTTTGATCCTCTGTTAGGGATTAGCAGCCCCCCGCATCTCAATCATATTTGCTAACCATACCCAGTGGGACTGGTCCTCCTGTGTCTCACGTGCATTTTCAACAAGATCAGAACCACAGGCCTCGTTTGAGGCAAAGTGGTGCCTCTTGTAGTGACAATAAGGTGTCCATGTTGCTGTACCTCGATTGTTAGCCTCTCTGGATGGCCTATGAGCTCTCTTATCCCCACTAACAGATCCTGACTATTTATGCCCATTAAAACCTGTAGCTCAATGACAGAACGTTCATAGCCCAGTTTATATATTGCCTCCCGATGTTCCACCATATATGACAGGATGTCATCTATAAAGAAATGGACAAAAAAAGTGGCTTGAGTAGTATTCTCACATATATCCACAAGCCTAAAGTCACTGCTTCTGATGTAACGTACGGTATAATTGTTTGCAAGAGATCAAGGAAGAGAGAGCAATTTAAGTAAAGTCTGCTGCCCTAGCAGAATATGCTCTGGACCTGCAGAACCTTAACGATGTCTGAGGAGACCACGTCTCTGGACCTGCAGAACCTTAACGATAACTGAGGAGACCACAGCTCTGGACCTGCAGAACCTTAATGATGTCTGAGGAGACCACAGCTCTGGACCTGCAGAGCCTTAACGATATCTGAGGGGACCATGGCTCTAGGAGCAGTGGGAGCATTGATGCCAATGCAGCCCAACACCCCCTGAGTCATTACGCTGTTCGTAGACGCTCCATTCATTTCCCCATATGCTGCTTCTGTTTTGACGCCAATGCAGCCCAAGTCCACCTGAGTCATAACGCTGTTCGTAGACGCTCCATTCACTTCCCCATAGGCAGCTGCTGCTTTGTGTGCCAACAGAGCTTCAAGATTATGAAGAGGATCCCGAGCAGTTGCCGTCAGCCCCAGAGGTTAGTTGGTTACTTGCCATCCCACAGCTTATTTGCTGCGTTCGAAGGTCATTGTTCATGTTTTGCAGCAGTCTGGCGGTAACCCTTAAATGCGGTGGTAGCACTATTACTGCCGCATTTAAGGGTCCGCCAGATCATGGCCTTGGCAGATTTCCCCGCAGCTCTGAGCTGGGGGGAAATCTGCTGCGAATTTGCTGATTTTTGGCGCTATAACCGCCGGCGGGAAATCCACCAGTGGTAATCGCGTGAATTTTCCCCATTGGGCTAAGTGGGGAATGGCCACTAACCGTTCCGCCAAACCTGTGATCCGGCGCCAATAGCGCCGGTGGTTTGGCAGTAGGGCTAATAGCTCTGGCGGTAATACCGCTGGCGTTACTGCCCAACTCGTGATGAGGTGTTTATTCTAATCCTTAAGAGGCCTGTTGAACTTGTGTTGGGCAAGTGCTGCAACAAGCACTTTTCCCCCAAAGCTCTTGATCCCAATAGGGGCAGTCGCTGCAGAGTCCCCTAAATGTGCAGGCATGGAATTCTTTATGTTTATCACCGTGTGGATTTCCACACTGAGGAGGGCAACATGTAATGGACTTTTCCTGACTTTCGTTATCTATCTGACAAGTTCTTATACATAACAGCCTGTCTCACAGCCTTCTTTCTTTTCCGTTGATGCCAAGTAGTAGTGTCAGGGTCATGGTAGCTGTGTCATCTGTCTTGGGCACACTGGCATGATGCCTGCTGTTCTTCTGCATGTGTACCAGAGTCAGACCAGAGATTAGCTGGTCCGATAGCACACTGAGCAGAACGCTCACTTTGACATCTGTGCAGAGCCTGCTGAGGCAGGTTGGTAGTGCTATATAAATGCCAAATTATTATTATTATTATCATCATTATTATTATTATTATTATTATTATTATTATTATTATTATTATCTTGCTTTTCCACTGATAATATCCCTGCCTCTGACCAAAGAATCAGAGGACTTCTACAGCCTGTACAGTGGAGGTTGACGCTGAGTGCGTTTAGCTGAGCAGCAGTGGCAGCTGAGCAGCAGTGGTAGCTGAGCAGCAGTGGCAGCTGAGTAGCAGTGGCAGCTGAGCAGCAGTGGCCTCTGAGCAGCAGTGGCCTCTGAGCAGCAGTGGCAGCTGAGTAGCAGTGGCAGCTGAGCAGCAGTGGCCTCTGAGCAGCAGTGGCCTCTGAGCAGCAGTGGCCTCTGAGCAGCAGTTACAGCAGAGCAGCAGTGGTAGCTGGGCAGCAGTGGCAGCTGAGCAGCAGTGGCCTCTGAGCAGCAGTTACAGCAGAGTAGCAGTGGCAGCTGAGCAGCAGTGGCCTCTGAGCAGCAGTGGCCTCTGAGCAGCAGTGGCCTCTGAGCAGCAGTGGCAGCTGAGCAGCAGTGGTAGCTGAGCAGCAGTGGCAGCTGAGCAGCAGTGGCCTCTGAGCAGCAGTGGCCTCTGAGCAGCAGTTACAGCAGAGTAGCAGTGGAAGCTGAGCAGCAGTGGCCTCTGAGCCGCAGTGGCCTCTGAGCAGCAGTGGCCTCTGAGCAGCAGTGGCAGCTGAGCAGCAGTGGCAGTTGAGCAGCAGTGGCCTCTGAGCAGCAGTTACAGCAGAGTAGCAGTGGCAGCTGAGCAGCAGTGGCCTCTGAGCAGCAGTGGCCTCTGAGCAGCAGTGGCAGCTGAGCAGCAGTGGCAGCTGAGCAGCAGTGGCCTCTGAGAAGCAGTTACAGCAGAGTAGCAGTGGCAGCTGAGCAGCAGTGGCCTCTGAGCAGCAGTGGCCTCTGAGCAGCAGTGGCAGCTGAGCAGCAGTGGCAGCTGAGCAGCAGTGGCAGCTGAGCAGCAGTGGTAGCTGAGCAGCAGTGGCAGCTGAGTAGCAGTGGCAGCTGAGCAGCAGTGGCCTCTGAGCAGCAGTGGCCTCTGAGCAGCAGTTACAGCAGAGCAGCAGTTACAGCAGAGCAGCAGTGGCCTCTGAGCAGCAGTGGCAGCTGAGCAGCAGTGGTGTGGGACCTGGTGATCAATTGCATTAGTAAAGTTTCCAGGATAGAGAACATGACAGCTCAAGAGCTACTAACCTCATGCTCCTGAGTATTATGGCTCTGTTACTCCAGCAGGTCACCAGCTGTGAAAGACGTGTCCAGCCTAAAGAGTTCCGGCAAAGAATGGATTGCAGTCATGTATCGATGTCAGTCCCTTCAAGTGAATTCTTACAGTCCTGTGGCATGTCCATTGCTGAATGGGATGAGGTATCCATTGTGGATGATAACACTGACTCAGTAGCAGCCGGGCAACCTGGGAAAACTTAAGCGACGGACTCAGCATGGCTGAACTAGTATTCACCTCTGGAAGAACGCCAAATTGATCTATGTTTGGAGAGGTCAGCGCCTTAACCACTGTTTGAATCGTTTGTTGACCCTAAACAGGGAACCAACGCTGTAAATTCTACCACTAGATCAATGCAAAGGTTGATGAAAACTTCTTTACTTAGAGATCCCTGGGCTTGATAGTAGTCAGTGTTTTTCTTATCATCCATATTAATCCCAATTTGGTCAGCACGCTCCACTTCTTTACATAGAGATCCTTCAGCTTGATAGTAGTCAGTGTTTTTCTTATCATGCATATTGATCCCAGTTTGGTCAGCAAGCTCCACTTCTTTACTTAGAGATCCCTGAGCTTGATAGTAGTCAGTGTTTTTCTTATCATGCATATTGATCCCAGTTTGGTCAGCAAGCTCCACTTCTTTACTTAGAGATCCCTGAGCTTGATAGTAGTCAGTGTTTTTCTTATCATGCTTATTCATCCCAATTTGGTCAGCAAGCTCCACAGTACGTTGGGGGCATCCTCGCGTGGGACATAAAGCTCTTTGGGGCTTTATTGTGAGTTTCAATAAATGACGGTGCAGAAGCCACCAAGGGGAGGGAGCCATTGGTAAGGAGTGGAGGAGGCGGTTTATGTTGGAGTTCCATATAGGCCTCCCCCAGTCATTGTTACCTCTTCAAGGGAGTAAGAAGACTGCAGAGGATTAGACAATAGCCGACACCTACCCAACGCCACATGCTTAGCCACACCTGCAGCGGCAGCGGTGGGTGTCAGCATTTCGGCATAGGTTGCAATAGAAAGAGGCGAGGCAAGAAGTAACACAGTACAAAGGTCAATATTCAGACAGATTCAGATGGCAGATTGCTGAAAAGGCATGGAGAAAGTAAGGACTTACTGCCTCAACGTAGAGGGTAAGGCAATGACAAACAGGTGAGCCTCGGCAAGCCTGCACGCCCAAACACAAAAACACTCAGCCACACTCCACTGAGGCTCTGCCAGGCCAAGAGAGTTTATAGGGTCTGCCTCCTCTCCCCAGACACAGCAACTGAAAACAGACACACTCCCATGGCCATTTTACAGCGGAAGCACTTAAATGCGTGTAAATAATAGAGGGATGACAAAAATGTGTTGCACAATAGGGACCCGATTCATGGAATTATTTGCGCGGTAAATAGGGACTTTTTGTGGCAAACCACACATGATAAATCTTTTTCGTGCATTGTGTGGACATCGCATGGTTTGGCACCTCTCTGCATACGACCGGGTTCCTTGCACAAGACTCCATGCAGGGGGTGGGCGTGGCCTCCGTGGGCCAGAGTAGGGGGCGGAAACACGCAGAATGATTTAGAACAAGGCGAAAAGTGGGCGTTACGAGAGACGGGCCGCAGACAGTCCATAGCATGCCCACAAATGCGCACAACCAAACGTATTGCTTAAAGTGATCGTGCAACTTCTCGACTGGGAAATGCCCAGGCAAAGCCCTCATGTTATCTGCTTCCCGAAAACCGGCATACAGACTTGTGCAGAGGATTCGCAACACAGAGGTGGGTTCACATGTCGGATTAAGGGGTGCGTTCCCGCAAATGAGGTCCCAACCATGTTAGGGGTGTGCATATGCAGCGTAGCGGTGTGCAGGGCCGGTTTACAGGAGTTTGCATGCAGTTTGACTGGAAATGTACATGAGTTTTGGAAAACCTTATGCATGTTCTCAGGGTGCCGGTTACAGCTATGGGGGACCTTGTGTAGTGTCGCCGAGGTGCTGGCTTGGTTGCGGGGGACCGCATGCACTTTTCATAGGGTGTGTGTGTTTGCTGTATTTGCTTTGCGTGGGGGTATGTCAGGGGTATTCTGGCCACGAACTGCCGATAGGCCTACTTTGCGGGAACAATTCCATGAATACGTGGAGCACGCATAGTCATTCTCAGGGCACAGGCTTTGCAGGATCTGGGCGCGGATTTCCATCAATCGGGCCCTAGATGTCTACTGGGATACTGGGTTGGGAATGAGAAATGAGAAATGCTGCTGGAGCCGCAGGCCGTGCGTCCTGGATTGCAAAAAGCACTTTCTTCCGACATGTCCAGTGCAATTATCTTTTTAAGTGCGATGAAATATTGAAACAATTCCCACTCTCCAGAATATGTGTCTCCTTTTCCCCACAACAGCAAATGCTAAATGAAGCATGTTCAGCCCTGTATTACAAGAGTTGTGCTCCGTCGCTCCCCAAGGCTTTGTTTCCTGTGCCTGCAGATCCTGCAGTGTACACAGCAGGTGATAAGCGCTCCATTAACACACCAGTGTGTGCTCCTGTATTACACAGCGTTGTACACAGCAGGTGATAGGAGCGCCATTAACACACCAGTGTGTGCTCCTGTATTACACACAGCAGTGTACACAGCAGGTGATAAGAACACCATTAATACACCAGTGTGTGCTCCTGTATTACACACAGCAGTGTACACAGCAGGTAATAAGAGCGCCATTAACACAACAGTGTGTGCTCCTGTATTACACACAGCAGTGGACACAGCAGATGATAAGAGCGCCATTAACACAACAGTGTGTGCTCCTGTATTACACAGCAGTGTACACAGCAGGTGATAAGAGCACCATTAACACACCAGTGTGTGCTCCTGTATTACACAGCAGTGTACACAGCAGGTGATAAGAGCGCCATTAACACAACAGTGTGTGCTCCTGTATTACACACAGCAGTGCACACAGCAGATTATAAGAGTGCCGTTGAAACACGTGCTCCTGTATTACACACAGCAGTGTACACAGCAGGTGATAAGTGTGCCATTAACACACCAGTTTGTGCTCCAGTATTACACAGCAGTGTACACAGCAGGTGATAAGAGCGCCATTAACACACCAGTGTGTGCTCCTGTATTACACAGCAGTGGACACAGGAGGTGATATGAGCGCCATAACACACCAGTGTGTGCTCCTGTGTTACACAACAGTGTACACAGCAGATGATAAGAGCACCATTAACACACCAGTGTGTGCTCCTGTATTACACAAAGCAGCGTACACAGCAGGTGATAAGAGTGCCATTAACACACCAGTTTGTGCTCCTGTATTACACAGCAGTGTACACAGCAGGTGATAAGAGCGCCATAACACACCAGTGTGTGCTCCTGTTTTAAACACAGCAGTGTACACAGCAGGTGATAAGAGCACCATAACACACCAGTGTGTAACTCACTCTCTGCATTCATGAGCTGTTGGTAGCGCTTGTGTCACCCGCTGTGCACCCTGGATCTCCTGTTACATAGGGGAGGGGGAACAAAGCAAAAAGGGGCGCGCTTAGCAGCTCAACTCGTGTAACACAGGATGGATGGAGGAGCGCGTGGCCATCGCAGGATGGATGGAGGAGCGCGTTCCCATTGCAGGAGAGTCTCTATCTGTATTGTATATTCCATTATATTTCTATTGTATTTCTGTGAAAGGTTTGTATACATGCAATAACACAGTAAGAATAAATAAATATATATTTCTTTTAAATGACGTGCCGTGGTATGGTTTTGGACCATTCTGTGGACTATGGTTTCTGTGAATGCCATTACTCAGTATGAGGAGCCTAATATGCAAGTCGGGTTTCATCGTTTCCCCATGACGTTCCTATGAATAGTGTCATTTTCCATGGTCAAGTCACAGGAGGGTTTGATGGCTGCTGGACATATGAAGTTTTTATTTTTTTTATATTTGCATTTGGTTCAAATACATAAGACAATTTCATGTAGAAGCTTTACAAAATTTAAAATCTTACAAATAATCATTTAATCAATCATATCAACTACATAAATAGCTCTAATTCATTCTCAGTATGTTTACAAAAACTTGCCAACTCATATATTAAGGGTTTGTGTAATCCCTGCATCATTCTGGACCACAAGACTTCAAGGCAGTCCTCAAATTCAATCTTCACAAATTTCATGAGTTTAAGTGTCCTTATGTTCTTAAAATGCGGACAATACAATATAAGGTGTTTCAATGTTTCATAGGGTTTGTTGCATTCATAAAAACGACTTCCCACACAATTATATGATTTATTCATTTCCCAGTTCTTAGTTCTTTCTCTTGTGTGGTATAGATTCAATCTATAACAAATATATACCTTTCGAATATTTTCACAAGGAAATGACAAAATATGATCGTATCGTGGAATGCGCTGTTTGACATATAGACCATATTCTTTATATAACCCATAGGTCTTGATTAAATCAATTGATGTACACCAATCCATTTAAAAAAAAAAAATTCTTAGCAAAGCAAGGGCGATATTGTATATCCTCAACAGTTATGTTTACATTATCTAAGATTTGTTGCATTTTCAGTTGAAGTTTGAGAGTGAATTTGCTTGCAGTGAGTTTTCACATGTGACAGAAATGAAGTCATATAGTAGGCGGTTCCTGTGACCAAGCCATGCTTCATGTCACCAACGCGCCATTGCTTTGTGCCACCCACTGCACTGGCAGATTCTGCAGGCATAGCAGCAACATTGGCACAGGCAGTAGTGAGCCAGTCGTGCCCAGCTTCACCAGGCATCTGCATCGATTCCTGCCTCCTGAACCAATATTCAGTCTTGCCTTCATTATCCAAACACTCTTCCAAACATTTCCCTCACGCTCTCCCAACCCTTTCCCTCACGCTCTCCCAGACCTTTCCCTGACTGCTGCTCAGCAAAAGCATTTACAAATCGGGCAACATGCTGCTGTCTGCTTTGTATTTAGACTCAGCCGCTCATATCACGTTCCCCTTTTTCATCATCAAATTTAATTCACGAGTAACTGTTAATTAAGGAATAAACAGCTTTCAAAATCTTTGGGCCTCATTATGAGTTTGAGGCAGCCATGCCCTTAATAAGGCCCTAAATAAGGGCATGGCTGCCTCCAAACTCGGGTCCAGGTCTAGGGTCCTTGAATGAGGAATTAACGGGCCATTCCAACCTTGGAGGACCCTGTAATTCCTCATTAAAAAACGCCCATAGGGCTCAATGGGAATGGGGAGGGAGCTAATAACGGCCCATCAATAACGGGCCCATCATTAGCTCCCTGGTCCCCTTGCGGGACCCGCAAAGGACGTCTGGTCTGACAAGACATTCTGAGCGGGTCCCGCAAGGGAACCTCGTAATAGGGCAGAATGGGTTTACCGGCACCGGCACCATTACCAGCGCCGTTAAACCCATTCCTCCCACCACGTAATGAGGCCCTTTATGTAATTTTTCGCTGCCTTGCTGGTTCTGCTCACTCTTTTCCCTCATGTAAAATCCTCTCTTCCTCTGCCACCGGTACTATCTGGTCTGTTAACCTGGTCTGGTGGCTCCCAGATTACATTTCTCTGCTTAGGGTGGCGGTGCTGTCTCTGTCCTGGCCCCCTCTCTCTGGAAGTCAATTTATTCCGCTGCATGGGCAAGGCAGGCTCTTTACTGATGTTAGTTTATTTCCTGCTCTTGTTGCTGTTATTCTGATCTTCTCATGTTGTATGTCACTAGCTCTATCTGCCTGCTTCATCTAATCTCTGCTGGTTTTAGCACCAGGAAACCACAGTGCGGCAACCGTGAGTTCTACACATGGATGTAAATAGAAATAGTGACGCTGGACATGACAGCACCCATTAACATACACATTCAATCTTAATACATTGCTACTAGGAATGGAAACATTGATGCAAAATTCCAATTTGAAAGGAAAACTATATAAACATATTACAAAAAATGTCACTGTGAAGGTAACGTTCACGTTTGAAACTTACAAGAAATGAAGAAATGGCAAGTTTGAATATCCCACAGCAGAATCTCATGTAAACACCCAGACACCATAAATCCAGAGGGATAGCAATGTTTAGAGGGAGGCTGGTGAAGGCCTGTGCTGCCAGAATTATGCAAAATAGGCCATTACTGAAGGCCGTGCTTAGGATTTATCAGGGTGTAGTACTACAGGTAGCAACTAGAGGTCCCTCTGGAACAGGCATACACCAGACTTATCAGGGTGTTGTACCAGAAGCTGTCACTAGAGATCCCTCTGGAACAGGCACACACCAGACTTATCAGGGTGTAGTACCGGATGCCGTTACTAGAGGTCGCTCTGGAACAGGCATACGCCAGACTTATCAGGGTGTAGTGCCGGAGGCTATTACTAGAGGTCGCTCTGGAAATAGGGCTCTGCTCGGTGCTTATCAGGGTGTAGTACCGGAGGCTATTACTAGAGGTCGCTCTAGAAACATGGCTCTGCTCGGTGCTTATCAGGGTGTAGTACAGGAGCCCCTTAAGACAGAAACTCAGCTTAATTACCATGTAGTCCTATATGATATTTTTCTGGAAAGAGGAATCAGCTGGGGGACAGAGTGTAGTACCATAGACAGTTACTAGAGGTCGCTCTGGAAGCAGATATAAACTCAGATGCATTAGAGTGTAGTGCATTACAATGCAATGCAAAGAATTTTATTAGCAAGACAAGGTACATATTTCCAAAATAAATAGATATGGTATACATAAATGTTAAATTCTCTTCAGTAATGAATTTGGTGAGCAGGTGCAAGTGGATGTAGGTCATGTGGCCTAAACCCCACCCACCTGTCAATCACTGATACACTGTTGGCTCCTTGAAGGACCCATCTTAAAAGGACAATACACGTGGGAGGTAATACACAATTGGAGGGTCACACATTGCATGCACCAGCCTCAGCTTCATTGTGTATAACTAGGCCTCTTAACTGAAGATATGTATTTCAGTCCACCTTGGAAAGTCACTTGCAAATAGATGCACTTCTCTCGTGTATCCACTGCTCTGACCAATTCATAGAGTTCATATCTCTACCCGGATATCCGTAAACCCAGAATCCCTTGCGACATCTGAATAGACAAAACTTCTTGCATAATCAAAAAAGACGATTTATTTTACTTTAAATCAATGAATGCTGTCGAATGAGAATAGCATAAAGTAAATATTATTATGTTATTTATTTGAAAATCTGTAGTGTTTGACACTCAACTCTTCTGCAGTACAGGTTATATTTGGGAATTCACATGTTTTACAAACCTGCACTTGCACTGGGGATTATAAAGTGGGACGATTGACGAATGATGTGTCAATTTGTATGGCTGAGTTGGTGGCGATTGAATTGGTGATTGATAGGGTGTGCGAGTTGGGGTTAGAGAAGGTGGTGATATTTTCAGATTCATTGAGTGGGTTGCAGGCGATTGTGGCGGGGGATGGTGATAGGAAGGACGTGATTATGGACATCAGGAGGAAGATCGATCGGTGCGTGCTCGGGGGAATGGATTTGGAGTTGGCGTGGGTCCCTACTCAAAGTGGCATTTTGGGTAATGAGTTGGTGGATCTGGCGGCGGGTGAGGGTATAAGAAGGGGAACGGTTGATGTGAGGTTGCCTTTGAGTGTGGATGAGGTGAAGGCGGTGGGGTTGAGACGGGTCATGGATGAGTGGCAGGAGAGGTGGGTGAGTGGGGCGAAGGGCAGGTGGATGTTTGGTCTTCGTGGGAAAGTGTCGGTGAAGGTGGATGCAGGGAGTCTGGAATGGAGGAGGGGGAGGAGGTGATGCTGAATCGGTTGAGGATAGGGCATGCAGGACTGAATGATTGTTTGTTTCAAGTGGGGAAGCATGAGTCAAGGGACTGTGCAGTGTGTGGGGTGCCTGAGACTGTGGGACTTTTCCTGCTTAGGTGTGAGAGACATGTTGAGGAGAGAGAATTGATGAGGGTTCGATTGTCTGCACTGGGTGTGGCTGAGCTGAGTTGGAAGACTTTGCTGGGAGGAGTCGGGGAGAGAGGCAGGAGGAGGAATAGTGTGATGTTGGATTTTGTGAGGCAAACGGAGCGGTGGGAGGAGTTGTGAGTTTATGTGAGCTAATATTGATTGGTGGGTTGGTGCACATCATCCTTTAGGATGGGGAAGCGCCTGCGTGGGTCCGCCCACCATCTGATAATTAAGAAGAAGAACAAACCTGCACTTTCTTCATGTGCTTATACCATATATAGCCTGTCAGTGTGTGGTAGTGCTTGAAACCTAATTTTTGTTTGGTCTCTTTTAGTTCAAGAGGCCTCATCACGTGTGTAAATGCAGGTCGGACATGTTGCTCATGCTTAAATGCTGTCACGTCTACTATTGCTCCATTCTTTGCTCCTGTGTTTTCTTTTCTGAAGGCCTCTGTCTGCCCACAGAAAAAAAGCAGACCATAACAGTAAGAACGTCCAATTCTCCTGGATATCTCCTAAATGTTCCAAAAGGTTAAACTCCAGAGTCTTCTGGGACTGCAGAATGTTAGGACTAGGGAAGGTGTATCCAGAATAGAATGCCGGGAAGAGATTGTGGAGGAAAGTAGAGAGAGATCCAGTGCGTGTGCACGTGATAATGTCTGCAATATGGTGCCCAGGGCAAACAACTAAAATGTACCCTGCATGGGTGCGGCTTACACCCATACCACAATCTCTACCCCAGCTTCTAAAAAATCGACCCAACATTATCCCCAACACCAGTGTGCCTCTAAGCCCCTAATGCCTGCAGACATAAACACAGCATGAAGCATGAAGCAGGCGGATTTTCTAAAGCCATGTGTTCAATGACATGTGTGTTGGGAGCGATAGAATCAATTGTGGATGCAGACTCCCCGCTCAGTCAAGGGCCATGCCCCAGGCAGACAGACACACACACTCAGCAAGCTCTGCAGTATATCCTTCCTCTCACCATTCCACTGGGTAAGGACAAGGGCACAAAAGTAATGATGCCACAAATGAGCCTCCACTCACACACAACCAGTTATCCAAACTATCTCTCCCAGTTCTCTTCTCGCTATGGGGTCTCATTTTCTCAGTTCCATCTGGGACATTTTGTTACCCAGTCTCCTTTACATCCCAACAACCCTGGCCTTGTCACACCTCTATCTCCCAGAATGCCTCTTATCCCCTTCAGCCCTCTCTGCACCTTTCTCTTTGATCTCTGCAATCTATTCTCACCTTTGCCTCTATTCTACTCTCACCTTTCTCTCTCCCAGTCGGTCTCTCCTCCCACTTTTATCTTTCCAGGTCTTTTATCTGTTTCCCTCTGACCCCATCTCACACATGTTCGACTCCCTTGTGCATTCCTCTCTTCTTCAGTTTTACACCTCCATCTCGCCCTGTTTCTCACTCACCCCCTTTATCCTCTCATTCTCTCACCATATTCTCTCAGTTGTATTTACACCTCTATCAGCCTGTTTTCCTCCTCGTTTTGTCAAGTTCCTGTATCTTTCACCACTTGCCATCCTCTTTACTGCATGAATGCCCCAACTCCCTGTCTCTCCCTTGATTATTCCTTCTTCCATTTAATCTTTTAAGCCATCGCTCATTCCACATCTCCATGTTTTCCTCTACACCACTCTTTCCACCCTCTTCTTACCCTCCTTGCTGTATATATGCCCTCCCTTTCATTCCTCCCTTCTTCATCATCTACTGTCTTCTCTTTTCTGGTTCACTTTTGATGCACTTTCTTATATTCTGCTAGTTATCATTTACTCTTTCCATCTTAATTATTTTTCCTTTATTCCACTATTCAATACTTGTGTTTCACACTTTCCTTTGCTGTAGTCCCAGGTTCCTGCTTGCTTTCTTGTGCAACACTGGTTCTTTCCACCCTTTTCTGTCTTTATTTTCCCATTAGTGGTAATTAATTCTTGCATTCTTCTTCACTTTCTTTCCATGTTCTCTCGTTTCTGTCCTTTCTTTCCTGTGTTCATTTCCTTTGCCTTTCCTTCTACCAGTACTTACCAAATCCTATCTTTCTTTCCCTCTTTCCCACACTAGCCTCCTCCTGTCCTCCCACCACCCATTCCCCCAATGCTCCTTTCACTCTGTTTCTCTCTTAAGTCCCATCTTTCTTTCCCTCTATCCCATATTAGGCTCCTCCTGCACTTACGCGACCCCTCCCTCAATGCTCCTTTCACTCTACTTTTGTCATTCTTTAACTCCTTCCCACCCTATCCTCCTCCTGCACTTCAACCGCCCCTTCCCTCATTTTTCTCTTAAGTCCTATCTTTCTTTCGCTCTATCCCACACTAGCCTCCTCCTAAATGTCAACTACCCCTTCCCCAATGCTCCTTTCACTCTGTTTCACTTAAGTCCTATATTTCTTTCTAGATGTGCCACCCTAGCCTCCTCCTAAGGTCAGCGATCCCTCACCCAATGCACCTTTCACTCTGTTTCACTTAAGTTCTATCTTTCTTTCCCTCTCTCCCACACTAACCTCCTCCTGCCCTTCAACCACCCCTATCCCCTTTGCTCCTTTCAGTCTGCTTTTCTGTTAAATCCTATTTTTCTCTTGCTTTCATTGTCTTGATATCATAAACCCCCTCTGTATTTACCTCTCAGGTGGGTCCCTCTTGTCCGGGTGGGGTCAGGGGGGAGTAATCATGGTGGCTGAGGGCTGATGATCCCACCTTGAAGGAGACGGCAGGATCCAATTGAAGTTGAGACCATATAAGATGACAAAGACCTGCTAACATGTGTTTCAGAGAGGAGGAAAGTAGACACTGTAAGCAGCAGTAGGCTTATGTGTCTGCCCACTGTCAATGTGAGCTGATGAGTCTGTTATTATTTTCCCATATGCTGTGCATCACCCCCTTCTATGCCCCATGTATCCACCCACTTCACCCACTTCTGGAAACAACACTGCATCATAGATCTAAAGGGATCGAAACAATATCTTTAACAACTTGCTATACTAGGTTCTGGTCTCGCTTCCTTACTGTGTTCCCTCCGTATGCGCTGCGTGTAGGTGGTACTTCCAGGATTATTATATCTTTTGGCTATAAATGGATGTTTACCCCAACTGGAGAATTAATGTGGAACCCTAGAGTTTAGTCAAGTTTATAGAGGAACGATTTGATGTTTATCCCATCCAAGCTTTTTTTGACAGACATCTATGGGGACTTTCCAAACACATAATTTTAGATAATATAATGTCAGAAAAACTGCTTGTATATCTAATGTGTACTCTATAGTTCTCTATAGGACTTGTTAGGTTTCCTATTATATACACAATACTCAGAATTGTCAAGTGGAAAGGTTGTGAAAGATTTCACGCCATAATTTATCATATCAATGTTTATCTTATCTCATCTTATCTTATCTATAATTTATCTTATCTCATCATATCTCATCTATCTATAATTTATCTTGTCTATTTTTATCTTATCTCATCTTATCCCATCAGTAATGTATCTTCTCCTATCCATCTATAATGTATTTTATCTATGTTTATCTTATCCCACATCATCTATCTATAATTTATCTTATCTATATTTATCTTATCTTATCTATCTATAATTTCTATCTATATTTATATTATCATTTCTAACCATCATTTATTTCCTCTGTTTTTATCTTATCTGACTTTTCTCATATATCTTTTATTTTCTTATCTACGTTTATCTTATCTCACATCATCTATCTATAATTTATCTCACCTTTGTTTATCTTAACTCATCTATCTATAATTGTTATCTCTATTTCTATTGTCGTTTCTAACCATCATTTATCTTATCTATTTTATCTTATCTCACATTTTCTCATCTTTCAATATTGTTTCTTATCTATGTTTATCTTATCTCATTTATTTATAATTTTTGTTATCTATATTTACCTTTCCATATCTATCTATAATTTATCGTATCTATTTTTATCTTATCTCATCCATCTATAATGTATCTTTTCCATGTTTATCTCTTATCTTCTATATCTATGTTTCTTATCTATCTTTATCTTATCTCATCTGTCTATAATTTCTTATCTGCTATACAGATATTTATTTAGCACTTATATTTTTTACTAACCTCCTCAAGTGTGCCAACCATAAAAGGGGTTATGCAGAACAAGGCAGAGTCTCGTGGGCAATTTACGTACATTAACGGCTGGCATGGGATAATCCACCCCTGCCCTTCTTTATGTTACGTTATTCAGAAAGTTGTGAACTTCTCCCAATCCCACTTTCCAGGAGTCCTGCCATACAACCAAACTCTTCTGATAGTGAGGTGAGACTTGTGAACATTCACAATGCCACCCTATTGGGGTTTATGTGCTGTTTAGGTTATAGTTTATCACGGTACCTAGCTTTTAATGTGAATGTTGTACATCACCCAATACCGCTTTTAAGGTCACATTCCACACTGTTGTACTCCACCGATCATGTAAGGTTCTACCTTTGGACCTTTTAAAATGTCATTGTATAAAGTTTTCTGGGTTGTTTATGTTATGTTCCATTTCTCAGCTTTTCAGGCAAACTTTGCAATCCACAGAATCGCTCCATAAGGTCTTTGTATACTGATAGACAGTACTTACAGCCCCTTAAAATCTCATATTATAGAGTTGTATGTGCTTTTCGTGTTATGAGTGTCACAATATGTCTGCCATGGTCTTTCTTAGACTTCTGGATCATGTCATAGTTGTATATTTGTAACCTGACACCCCAACCATTGTTCTGTGGTGGCATTGTTTCCTTGGCTTTCCATATTGGGAAAGGATTTCCTGATGATCTGTGATCAACATAAAGAGATTCTCTATAACGAAAGGATGGAAGTGCTCACAGGGACATGCAGCTTCTACATTCTGTTATTCCAGCTGTGAGGATGCGGTTTCAATTGGACACAAGGCTTGGCTTGCATAGGCGACAACATGTTTCAAACTGGAGATCTGTTCATCATACTAGGCCAGTATGGCTCCTAACTGATGGGACTGGTCTCTCCATTCACTTCTGTATGGCATGGTGGGTTGTAGTATGCTAAGAGCTTTGCTTCAGAGACGATCCCTTAAATTACATTAAATGCTTGTTGACATGTAGGGGACCATTGTGAATGACAGGTGCTACTTTAATATATGAAGGAGTGGCATATATGGGTGGCATACTGGGGTATGTAGTGGGCCAAGAAGCCTGTCATTTCCATACATGGTAGGATCTAAGCTATTAGATGGAGATGTGGTAGATATTTGATTGTTTGAATCTTCATGGAATCTGAAGTCATTGCTCTTTCAGAGAACCTGTAAAAATGTTTTTCCTGGAGTCGAGGTTCTAGTACATGGATGGTGGTTGGAGTGTGTTTTGCCCTTGTGGTTATGGAGGCTTTTGAGCTGACCCAGGCTTGGCAGTGGATGACTGGCACCCCATTGCAAATGTAAGCCAGAGATGGGCTCAGCTGAAATGTCGAGGTGAGTTTCTGAAAGTGATTTGTGCCCATTGTGGTCACAGTGGCTCCTGTGGTGATAGGAAATTAAGTGTTAAGGTGTCATTCAAAGACTCCTGGTTGAGTCTGTGGCCCTGTCATGAGTTACATGTTTTCCACTGTAGAGGGGCCTTAACTTACTCGCCACACCAAATTAGTGAAGATGTCAGTAAATTCACAGATACATTCATCGCCAACCACCTTATTGAACTCTGAAAAATCATGTCCATTCAGACGGAATTGTACGATCGGACCGAATAAAAAGGTCCGACCGTACAAAAAGCCCGAAAAATTCTACCACCAAAGGTTCGAACACCAAAAGTTCGAACCTTTGGTGATAGCATTTCAGGTAGGTATAAAAAAAAGACTGCGTGGGCTGCTCCCGAAAAAAAAAAAAAAGAAAAGAGAAGGACCCTGCAGCACCGGTTCCCGATCACGGAAGTGAAAGGGAACTGGCGCCGCAGGGACACAGCATCTGAAAAGGTAAGTAGGGTTTGGGTATGTTGGAGGTGTGGGTGGGGGTGTGTTAAGGGTGTGGGTGGGGGTGTTTGGTGGGTGTGTTGTGGGTGTGGGTGGTGGTGTGGGTCAGTTGGGGTTTCAATGCGTGTTCGCATGGGAATTGTGCTAACCTTTTGAGGCTCGCACATTTCTCATGCAAGCTTTTCCGTCGCTGACTTTTCCACAATGGAAAAATAACATAGATCCCATTCAGATGACCACTGACTCCGGTCATGGTGAAGGACAACTCAAATGGAGCTGGCTTGCCAAGCAAAGATGGTGGAGGCAGAAATGTGAGGTTGGTTGGAGGCGGAGCATGATTTCCTTCTGCCAGGTTGAGTCCCATCGGTGCAGTGCAGGCAGTGCAGGAGATGGGGTGCATGAGCTGTAGGCTTTCGAGAGTATCCATTGGCACAAGTGAAGAGATGCACTAGTGCAAAGATAATGACAGCCCAATCCACAAAGGGCATCTGAATGAGCGCATCTTAGATACCCTTTTTCCCTCTTTGCACATTTGTGCAAATGAGGGTTGTTTCTGGGTGTTTTAAACACATCCTGAGTTCACAAATAGGATGTGTTTTAAAAGACCCAGAAATGAGGGTCAAGTCATGACAGGTCATTTGTGACCCTGTCATCATTTATTTGTGAGGGGTGGCAGCTGCAGGTGTAAACCGTGCTGTCACACTAGCATTTCCATCCTCCAGGCACGGGTGGAAATGCTTTTTTAAATGTCAACACCTATTGCCACTGCACAGGGTTTAAAACAAGGATGTTTATTAGATTCAGCAAAATTGAATTACTTTATCCATGATATTAGCCACACCTTTGCTAGAATTTTGTCAGATTCACTGATTATCCATGGTGCTTCTACTATGGCACGTATGTATGTGGACGACCTAGTCTTTATTGCAAAAACACCAACAGGGTTACTAAATCTCTTAACAGCATTCTCTACTTACATTGATGCAAATCAATTATCAATGAATACAACAAAGTCCCAAATTGTGACTTATACAACAACTAAGTCTACACACAATAGATTTGTTTGGATGATTAAAGAGACAAAACTACTAATTGTGCCCAGTTATATCTATTTGGGCACCACTTTTGAGGGCAGTGTCGTCGCTACTGGCCAAATAGATAGTGCAGAGCGAAAAGTAGCGACTGCGATCTCTCAAACAAAGATTATACATCGTTATGGGAAATTTACTTTAAAAACCAGCAATAATATTCTGGCGTCAGAAAGCAACGCCATGTCTTTTATAGGGCCTTGAAACTCAATCTATTTGGTCACAATTTAGCATAGACAAACTGGAAGCTAAATTTTGGAGAAGTATTTTACAATTACCCACATGTGTCCCGGGAGCCTGGCTTCGATACGAACTTGGCCTTGTTTCACTTCACGCTGTCTATGTGTGGCGTATTTGCGCCCTATCCCGGAAGTGTCTAACTGGCAATAATAACATCTTACAAACCTTGTCTACATACATGTTCACGACTACACATATGTTCGTGCAAAAATGGATGAGCAAAGTATATAACTCACTGGCTAAGGCCGATATTCCATAGACATACTGATCACAAACCCAGAGAAAGCCAAGCAAATGTTATATAGATATGATTGGATGGCGACGCGAACCAAGTGCTGGAAATATAAGAATCACTGCGAGTCCTTATTCTATCCAAAACCTGTAAAAATGGCGGAACCTTATTTGGTGAAATCCCCTTCTTTTGCTATGAGAAATGATATTTTAAGGCTCAATCGCGAAATCCAGGCAAGAAGAAAGCTAATACCTAAAGAAATGAACTTTTGTCGATTCTGCCTAAATAGAGATACTTCTGAGTCCTTATACCATCTGATCTCGGTTTGACCCAAATGAACACTATTCAGGCAGATTTATTTCAGAGATCACTGTTTGTATCTAGCTGCCTTAGAAACGGATAAGCAGTGGTCTTTTATTTTATGAGGATATTCTGGTTCGATCCCCGCAGAGCAAAGCCCGCGTAAGAACAGAGCTGCTCGTTCTTTGTTGCGTTTAATCCAAAAGAAATTATTTCTGCTGAATTCATTCGCAAAACGCATTCAACTGAAAGGTAGTTCTGGCCTTTAGTACTGAGATCATTAGCCTCAAACAAGAGGCCTTCAAAAATTGGCTTTATAGCCGCCTATCACAGCCACCCGGAGTGCTGTGAATCACCGGCTGAACAAATGATAAGACAAATATAAGTACTATGGATAAATGTTAAGGCTAAGCGGCAAGCTGGTGTGCAAACATAACACACCTAAAACATATGAGAACTTATGTACTTGGTGTTGTAGCCACAAACTAAAACATACTTAATAAGTCTCTGTATATAAAAGGTGAGAGCATTTATTTACTTCTAGGTAAATAAAGCTTCTAAATTTCAGTAACAAACTTTAGTTATGCAAACATTTGCAATGGTTTGTGGGTACACGGATATCCACGTGGTGAGACGGTGCATAGGCTCATTGATTGGTTAGTCCCACAGGCACCGCCCCTAGGCTCTCTTACTGGTTATTTCAGCATCTCAGAGCAGGGTAATCAGAGTGCAGGAGGGGAGGAGGGGGGGAGGGGCAGTGCTGAGGGGGGAGGGGAGTACTCTTGGGGGGGGGAGAGGTAGGAGGGGCAGTGCTCTGGAGAGGGGGGAGGGGCAGTGCTTTGGAGAGGGGCAGAGGGAGTAGGCGCAGTGCTCTTGGGAGGGGGAAGCAGTAGGGCTCTGGGGAGGGGGATAGGGAGGAGGGGCAGTGCTCTGGGAATTGGGAGAGGAGATAGGGGCAGTGCTCTGGAGAGGGGGGAGGGGCAGTACTCTGGGGAGATGGGGGAGGGGCTGTGCTCTGGGGAGGGCCAGTGCTCTATTCTGTTTCCAGAGCTTCATAAATATTTAATGGGCCTTTATCTCCTAACAGTTAGTGTTAATGTTAAAGGTATTTGTACCACGCACTGTCACCACTGCTGCAGTCCCAGGGCATGCGGATGTGGGCCTGGGTGTCCGGTCCCTAGGCATGCAGATGTGGGCCTGTGTGGGCAGTGCGCACCGACCCCCGCTTCGATAATGGAGGGGCAGGTTAGGGATTGTGGTTTCCTTCTGGGGGATTCAAGGTTCCCTTGTGGTCCTTTCTTCCTAGTCGATTCCTCCTGTGCAGTGCACAGTGCAGTGCAGCGCAGCACAGGGGTGGAGGCACCACACATCACAGTGTAACTGCTTCTACCTGGCTCAACATTATCCACGGTGACTGCATTATTTGATGGTTACCTGAATTCTGGTATTAAATCTTAGTACAATCCCTGTGAGCACATTTTACCCTCTTTCCATTAAACATGCAGCCAGTGAGCAGAGGGTGAGCAGTAGCCATTTACTGCATCCTTTGCAGTGTTCTCCATTACGAGGACCTCTATTGGCTTCTAGGTGAACTGCAGCCTTCATTCTCTATTTGATCCTTGTGGGCATATGTTGCCCTCTTTACAGGAGTCAGCGGACAGATGTGGCAGCTGATGACTTTGGCCATTACCCTACTGTTACACTGCTATTCAGCAGCGAGAAAAAGAGAGGCTGAATGCAAAGGTAGGGAGAGTCTGCATAGCCAACTAAACACCTAGAGACAGCCTAGGTGAGAAGTGGGAGAGTGGAGGCAGAGTCCATGTTCTGCTTCCAGGACTCAGACTCATTCAGTGCTCTTATCTCCTAACGGAACGGTGCAGGGGGAGCCTTGGGCTCAGTGGCAATTATTGTGAGGTCATCTATTGCCAGTTAAGTGAGCTGCAGCCTTCAATCTTCATGTAAACCTTGCGTGCACGTTTTCCACACTCTGCAAGTTTACCTTCTCTGCATGGAGGAGCTGCCAGGCACAGCAGCTGTAAGGCATACGCTACCATTCCGAGATGGAGCCCTGGAAATACCTCTTTAGTTGAATGCTCTTCATGGCGCATGACCAGCTGATTGGCCCCAGGGTAACAATAATTATCTGTAAGAGCTCTGGCATACAGCGAAAGCTCTTTCTATCCAGACCTAAAAAGGACTGGCTGATCCACACTCAGCTAACATTTATCTACTTGAGAGTAGAGAGCAGACAAGTGCTTATTTTAAAGAAAATCATATGCTTATCATATTTATGCTGGCGGATAGCTTTTGAGTGAAGTTTCAGATGGAACACAGAGAATGAGGAAGAACAAGGCAAAAAGTGGGCATCCCGTAGGTCGGGCCACAGGCATTCCAAAGCACGCCTACAAATGTGTGCAGCAAAGCGTATTCATGGAAGTGACCACGCAATCTCTCACCTGCGGAATTCCCACGCAAAACCCTCGATCTATCCACCATCTGAAAGCAGGCATACGGACTTGATAGGATTTGCAATCGGGAGCTAGGTTTGCATGTCAGATTTAGTGGTGCGTGCACACATTGTGGGTCCCAATAGGACTTAGGGGTGCACTTACATAGCATAGCTGGGTGCAGGGACGGTTTATGAGGGTTTGCACGTAGTTTCACCGGTAATTTATATGAGCTTTGGAATACCTTATGCATGTTATTACGGTCTGGTTACAGCTACAGGGGACCCAGTGTAGTGGTGTGTGGTGCTGGCCTTGGTGTGGGGGTCCCTACGCACTTTTCATGGGGTGCATGTTGTCACGCCCTGGGAGCCTGCAAAGGTAGGTGTATGTGGCTGTTTTTGCTTTGCATGGGGGCGTGTTGGAAATGTTCCAGATGCAACTTGCGGATAGACCTACTTTGTGGGTACAATTCCATGAATAGACAGAGCGCCCGTATTTCCTTATACGTGCAGGCTCGCGCAGATCAGTTTTCGGGGGCGCAGGCTTTGCGGGATCTATGCGCCAATTTACATGAATCTGGCCCAAATGTGTTGTGTTGGTGGCTGTCTAACAGGCACAGTATGTATCTGCCAGTGTGTGCAAGTCTGTGTGTACACATGTCGTCACAGAAGTGTTCTTGTGTTTGCAGCTGCATAACAAGCACAGTATGTACCTGTTGGTGTGTGCAAGTCTGTGTTTACACATGTGGTCACAGAAAGTGTCTTGTGTTTGCGGCTGTAGAACAAGCATAGTTGAGGTCTGCAGGTCTCTTCTCTGTGGGCCGGGCTCTGATGAGAAGATAGCTGTACTTATCACCTTGTATGAAACATGTACTGTGCATGCTATATTTGGCCCAGGTGAATGTGAGCGTTGGAAAGAGGACTAGGGGCCTTATTACAAATTTGATGGAAATTTGGCAGTAAATCTGCAGAATTACCATCAAGCTCTCTTACCGATACCGCCACTTGGTCCTGCTGATTTACCGAGAGGTGACAAGTGATGGCAGGGCAGTGTTAATCCCCGTTTCTGGACACCAAAGGCCTCCGGGGGAATTTGGCGGAATGACCACCAGCAGTAACTGCAGCGATGTTTGGCAGAAATGTGGATGATTTACCTCCACCTTTTGCTGAAAATAAATCCTCCTTTTTACCATCAAACTTTTTTTTTTTTTTTTTTTTTTTTTACATTTATAAAGCGCTCACACAGCCCGCAGGCAGCGAGGCGCTGTTACAGGAATTGTTTGTTTTTCGTAATTGCGTATTTTTTTTTTGTCTTAGTTACGTATTTATAACGTGCTTAAACACCCAGAGGTTTCTAAGCGCGGACCCGGGGATCGAACCTGTTGTTGCTTCGTGTCGTCTTGCTTCCAAGACGCGCACGCTGCCGCTGAGCTATCCTCCCGGGACGTATGATGGTGCTGTAACACAGCGGTAACGGAATTACCACCATTTTAACCCACAAGGCCATACTTGTAATGCGACCCTGTGCTTCTGCAATCTTGGTTTTCAAGGGACGGGTTGGTGCCAGGGCTACCTTAGTTGATCCCATCTAAATGTATCCCCTGGATTAAAGCTGTGAGATTAAGAATATGCTTTCTTGAAGGCCTGAGAAACCCTGGACACATGCAACATGGCTTTCCCAGGTGTGGTTGGCATTCCCATGGCCCCGAGCAGCGGGTGCAGAGGGTTCATTAAGCTCGAACAGGCTGTGACAGGCCCTTGACATCACCTGCGTCCTCTTGTAATTCTCAAGCCTAGTGCACAAATCGGGAGGAATATTTCTTATGCACTCGCTTTGCACTCCAGGCCAGTGTGGTGGGCGAGGGAGAAAGCACTAGTTAGTGGTTCAATCCATGAAATCTCAGCAGAGCCACGAGATTCTTTCAGAGTCACACAGAGGAACTTGGACAGAACAACACTGTCCAATGATTGTGATCCTGAAATTACGGCAGCCCATGAAGGGGCCCAGGTGTTGTAAGAGGATTCAATTCAGCACTACAGCCAAGTCAACGCCTAGTCTAGAATACTGAATGAAAACCCTTATTGATATATCTTTATGTCCAGTTCATGCGTTCTGGATGACTACCCCTATATAACACCCCTCTCTTGGAATCCTCCTGACCCCACTGAGCCAAGAAGTAGTTCTGTTTTGCAAATTAAAAGGTTTATTTGAGAAGTAAAGCAATATATATCTATCACACTTTATAATAAATTAATAATTGAATATCACACTTAATCTGATATGATAAAGATTAACAACGGAGAATCTGGCACTAGCACACTTCTTTATAATCACTAAGGAGTTGACATGAAATGGATAAGATAGCACACTGGTAAATAGGGACAGAAGAATAATGTGGAAGAGAATGTTTTATAGGGTTCAAGGAAATGCAAGGTTGAATGAATGAAATGCAGTATAGAAAATACTCAATATGATTTCAACAAAACAATGTAATCACTTTTCTCTGGCAATTCACCCCCCCTTTTATGCAATGCAAGGAAATGGAAGGAAGCACACAGTTCTCAGAAATGCAATTCAAATGTAATTCAGTTCACCCAGCAACTTAGACTACAGAAGTTGAAAACACAGGCAAAATGCTTTTAAATGTGCTGGAAATGAAGAAAAAAAATATGCTAAAATGCTTTTAATTCCCTCTAGGAGGTTTAGGGTGAGTGGTATCTAGTTAATATTAGCTCAGGCTCACTCTAGCAGTGATGCAGGGATAGTTTTTATGAGGCAAACGATTTTTTTCAGAGGAAAGCAAAAGCAGCTATCTTTTTGCAAGTGGAGAAATTTTCAAATCGCAGCAAAATTCGCGAATGCGTCTGGCGCGATTACAGCTGAACTACAAGGACTATCACTATCGGTTTGGGGTCCTAGGAAAGCCTAGGATCTCAGCTTCCAGATGAAAGTTACTGCAAGTCTCTAGCACAAACGGTCACGGAGATATGAGCGATTAAATAAAGGTCGTTTTTCAGATTTGAAATTTTAAAGTTCAAAAAGACAAGTGCAGCTTGCAACTAGCAAGTCACAGGTGACAGCTTTACAAATGACAGGTGACAGTTAGGAGGCAGTTCTACTTAGATTAAAATAGATTGAATTATATTATTTTAACTAAGAGATTGGTTCTGCACAGTTTTCTAGGTACTCACACTATATTCTTGAGTTAAATGGGCCTCGCAACGGATCTGGTCAGGTTTTGGACTGGACTCCGGTTCAGCTCTTTGGTTCTGCTAACATTGGCCTGGGTCAGCTCTGCTCTCTCTCTCTGGGTACAGCACTGCTTATGGATTCTGGAGATTGAGGGATTTGAAGTCTGGATCTCTGGATGTTGATGGAGGTAAAGTATGGAATTTTGGCAGAGCTTCCAGCTGCAAGTGGAAAAAATGAATGTCTCTACCTAAGTTTCAGTGGTCCATTTATATGTTCTGCAAGTGGGTGTGTGTGTTGGTCATAACTAAACTTGCCCCTCTCACTTGTCATTGGTCCAGCTTTCATTTCTCCCCTGATTGGGGGAGCTAAGTTGTGTCAGAGTGATGTCAGCCATTTATGATCTCTTGAAAAAACTCCCCTGTCATCTGTGCACCCAAATCTAGATTTGAACCAAATACATATTTGCAGAGGTACATATTGTTTTAAAATCATATGCACCCCTCACATATCACAGGAGGTATCTCCTGTTCAAACTCTGCTCTTCCTGGGAGCTTGCATTCAGAAATGGCAATATTTTGCACTTTTTAACTGGTTTGCAATTCTGTACATTACCCCAAATTTACACACATGTGCGCAAGGAGTATGGACATTAGTTGATGAAGTGTCAGATTTTTCACATGCACACATTTTGAGTAATATCCTCTTTTCCGCTAAAACCCCCCTGAACATACCACCGGGTCCTAGCACGTCTTAAAACGTGGGCAGAAAAATCACAAGAATTATGGTGTCATTTATAAAATTTTCACATGTCCGTACTATGAGTTATTCATCTTTTTAGAGTTATGTTCTGGCCCCAAAGGGGTGTGGTTTTCCTCCAGCACAAGGTTGAATTTCTGGTTTTTCCAGTTCTGCCAAGCCAGCTTGCTCTCACAGGCAGTGCCCCTCCCCTTTGCTTCAGGAGGAAGCTACTTTTACGACTGCCGCCAATAAAATATTTGCCTGAGTCAGGACAGGGCTTTGTTCAATTTCCTGCAGAGCCCAGGTAATTCAATCAGGGAAGTGTCATATCCCTTTTGGTGTGAGCAGCAAAAGGGCAGCTAGGCCTGGGAACACAGCTGTGACTCAAGTTTCACTCCTGATGGGGGTAGTTGCCAGGCAAATTGGAATCTCTTTAAGCCAGTTTCAGATAAAATGTCACCTTTTGTTCCCCAGTTTCTGCATTCAAATAAAACTAAACATTTTCACATATGGAGCTAGAATGCTGATTCTAAGTTTAAAACTATGACATTTAAACAATTGCAACCTATGTGACACTCAAAGTAGGTCACTCATTTCTCTTAAACCTTGAGATTTTTAATGTCTTTCAGTCCAAATTTACTTAAACTGCTGAAATCCCCAGCTCAGCCAGTCTTGTTATAAACCTTCAAGTCACTTCAGAATATAACTTTACATTGGATCCACCTCTCAGTAAGTATTTCTTTGGCATGTTTTGGGTTCATTTATTCAGTTTTGCAAAAAGTAAAATCTGGTGTTGTTTTAAAACGCCGGCTTTTGGATAGTGGTGAGTACTGGTACTGCACCCCTTTTTGGGATTCAAGAAAATGAATTCTCCACAGTTATGGGTTTGCTTTTGGCAATCAGCATTGCCATTCCCAATGGTTTCAGACTACTGTGTGGGTAGTCCAATGGTGGTTTTAGGCAGTGTCCTTCTGTGCCCATAACATCGGCAAAAATGAGTGGCAGCCTATTCTTCATGCATTTCCCTGTGCATTTTCTGGGAAGCTCTGGCCATCATGATGTTTTCCATGTCAGTACTGCACAGTTTTGAGGTATGGCTCGGATGCATGGGTAAATACATCCCACAGTGTCTATACACATTCAGGTTTACTACAGCTTTTCCTAACATGGGTAGATTTTTAAAGGGTAAGAGGGTCCTGTTTGCACAATGTGTGAATCCAGTCCCAAATTTGGGGACCTCTGTCAGTGACCAGGGGATCCTCCCTATGCAGCCCAAAGTTCCACCAGCCACGAGCTCAGAGTTGGCTCAGGTTGGTGGTGTAGGAGCATCTAGGATTGTCTGAGGTTTGGTTTATTGTATCCTTGCATGGGTTTCTGATCTGTGAGAGACAGAGGTGATTTGCAGGAAGAGGAAAGAAAAGGGTGGGGGGCATCTGGGTGAATAGTGTTTAACAACGCATACTTGTCCTCGTAGGCCCTGTGTAAATGTTGTAGCAGGAGAACTGTGTTGACTATTAAACGTTACTCATTATAGTCATGAAGGAAGATTATTGTAATTAGTCCCCAAGTGAAAATGGTGTATTGGGTGTTTGAGGGTCCCGAGATGTGCTCAAGCAGACCATGAAGGTAAGAAAGCCCAATTCTCCTGGATATCTCCTAAATATTCCAAAGGTTTAAACTCCAGAATCTTACATCTGGGACTGCAGAACCTTAGGACTAGGGAAGGTGTATCCAGAATAGAATGCCTGGGAAGAGATTGTGGAGGAATGTAAAGAGAGATCCAGTGCTTGTGCATGTGATAATTTCTGCAATATGGTGCCCAGGGCAAACAACTAAAATGTGCCCTGCATGGGTGCGGCTTACACCCATACCACAATCTCTACCCCAGCATCTAAAAAATCGATCCAACATTATCCCCAACTCTAGTGTGCCCCAAAGCCCCTAATGCCTGCAGACATAAACACAGCATGAAGCATGAAGTAGGTGGATTTTCTACAGCCATGTGCTCAAAGACTTGTGGGTTGGGAGCGATTTAATCAAGTGTGGATGCAGACTACCCGCTTAGTCAAGGGCCATGCCCCAGACAGACAGACAGACACACTCAGCAAGCTCTGCAGTATATCATTCCTCTCACCATTCCACTGGGTAAGGACAAGGGCACAAAAGTAATGATGCCACAAATGAGCCACCACTCACACACAACCAGTTATCCAAACTATCTCTCCCAGGTTCCCTCTCACTATGGGCTCTCATTTTCTCAGTTCCATCTGGGACATTTTGTTACCCAGTCTCCTTTACACCCCAGCACCCCTGGCCTTGTCACACCTCTATCTCCCAGAATGCCTCTTATCCCCTTCAGCCCTCTCTGCACCTTTCTCTTTGATCTCTGCAATCTATTATCACCTTTGCCTCTGTTCTACTCTCACCTTTCTCTCTCCCAGTTGGTCTCTCCACCCGCTTTTATCTTTCCAGGTCTTTTATTTGTTTCCCTTTGATCCCATCGCACACATTTTCGAATCCCTTGTGCATTGCTCTCTTCTTTAGTTTTACACCTCCATCTCGCCCTGTTTCTGACTCACCCCCTTTATCCTCTCATGCTCTCACCATATTCTCTCAGTTGTACTTACACCTCTATCAGCCTGTTTTCCGCCGCATTTTTGTTAAGTTCCTGAATATTTCACCACTTGTCATCTTCTTTACTGCATGAATGCCCCAACTCCCTGTCTCTCCCTTGATGATTCCTTCTTCCATTTAATCTTTTAAGCCATCGCTCATTCCATATCTCTTTGTTTTCTTCTACACCACTCTTTCCACCCTCTGTGCTCTATGCATGTTTTTCCTTTCATTTCTCCCTTTTTCATCATCAACTGCCTTCTCTTTTCTGGTTCACTTTTAATGCACTTTCTTATATTCTGCTAATTATCATTTACTCTTTCCATCTTAATTATTTTTCCTTTATTCCACTATCCAATACTAGTGCTTCACACTTTCCTTTGCTGGAGTCCCAGGTTCCTGCTTGCTTTCTTGTGCAACACTGGTTCTTTCCACCCTTTTCTGTCTTTATTTTCCCATTAGTGGTAAGTAATGCTTGCATTCTTCTTCACTTTCTTTCTATGTTCTCTCGTTTCTGTCCTTTCTTTCCTGTGTTCATTTCCTTTGCCCTTCCTTCTTCCAGTACTTACCAAATCCTATCTTTCTTTCCCTCTTTCCAACACTAGCCTCTTCCTGCACTCCCACCAACCCTACCCCCAATGCTCCTTTCACTCTGCTCTTCTTTTAAGTCCTATCTTTCTTTCCCTTTCTCCCACACTACCCTTCTGCTGCACTTCAACCACCCTTTCCCCCAATGCTCCTTTCACTCTGCTCTTCTTTTAAGTCCTATCTTTCTTTCCCTCTATCCCACGTTAGCCTCACCCTGGACTTCAGCCACAACTTCCCACAATGCTCCTTTCACTCTGCTCTTCCTTTAAGTCCTATCTTTCTTTCCCTTTATCCCACACTAACCTCCTGCTGCACTTCAACCACCCCTTCCCCAATGCTCCTGTCACTCTGCGTTTCTCATAAATCCTATCATTCTCTCCCTCTTTCCCACACTAGCCTCCTCCTGCACTTCAACCACCCCTATCCCCTATGCTCCTTTCAGTGTGTTTCACTTAAGTCCTATCTTTCTTTCCCTCTCTCCCACACTAACCTCCTCCTGCACTTCAACCACCCCTTCCCCAATGCTCCTTTCACTCTGCTTTTCTCCTAAGTCCTATCTTTCTTTTCCTCTTTTTTCCACAAGCCTCCTCCTGCACTTCAACCACCCCTGCCCCCAATGCTCCTTTCACTCTGCTTTTCTATTAAGTCCTATCTTTCTTTCCCTCTCTCCCACACTAGCCTCCTCCTGCACTTCAACCACCCCTATCCCCTTTGCTCCTTTCAGTCTGCTTTTCTCTTAAGTCCTATCTTTCTTTTGCTTTCATTGTCTTGCTATCATAAACCCCCTCTGTGTTTACCTCTCAGGTTGATCTCTCTTGTCCGGGAGGGGGGTGGGTAATCATGGTGGCTGAGGGCTGATGATCACACCTTGAAGGAGACGGCAGGGCCCAATTGAAGTTGACTCCATATAAGCTGCCAAAGACCTGCTAACATGTGTTTCAGAGAGGAGGAAAGTAGACACCGTAAGCAGCAGCAGGATTATGTGTCTGCCCACTGTCAATGTGAGCTGATGAGTCTTTTATTATTTTCCCTCATGCTGTGCATCACCCCCTTCTACGCCCCATGTATCCACCCACTTCAGCCACCTCTGGAAACAACACTGCATCATAGATCTAAAGGGATCGAAAGAATATCCTTAACTACTTTCTATACTAGGTTCTGGCCTCGCTTCCTTACTGTGTTCCCTCCGTATGTGCTGCGTGTAGGTGGTACTTCCAGGATTATTATATCTTTTGGCTTTAAATGGATGTTTACCCCAACTGGAGAATTAATGTGGAACCCTAGAGTTTAGTCAAGTTTATAGAAGGACGATTTGATGTTTATCTCATCCAAGCTTTTTGACAGACATCTATGGGGACTTTCCAAACACATAATTTGAGATCACTTAATATCAGAAAAACTGCTTGCATATCTAATGTGTACTCTATAGTTCTCTATAGGACTTGTTAGGTTTCCTATTATATACACAATACTCAGAATTGTCAAGTGGAAAGGTTGTGAACGATTTCACGCCATAATTTATCATATCAATGTTTATCTTATCTCATTTTATCTTATCTATAATGTATCTTATCTCTCTTATCTCATTTATCTATAATTTATCTTGTCTATTTTTATCTTATCTCATCTTATCCCATCAGTAATGTATCTTATCCTATCCATCTATAATTTTATTATCTATGTTTATCTTATCTCACATCATCTATCTATAATGTATCTTATCTATTTTTATATTGACTTATCTATCTATAATTATTATCTAGATTTATATTATCGTTTCTAACCATCATTTATTTCATCTGTTTTTATCTTATCTGAGTTTTCTCATATATCTTTTCATTTTCTTATCTACGTTTATATTATCTCACATCATCTATCTACAATTTATCTTACCTATGTTTATCTTAACTCATCTATCTATAATTGTTATCTTTATTTCTATTGTCGTTTCTAACCATCATTTATCTTATTTATTTTATCTTATCTCACCTTTTCTCATCTTTCTTGAATGTTTCTTATCTATGTTTATCTTATCTCATCTATCTATAATTATTCTTATCTATGTTTATCTTATTTCATTTATTTATAATTTTTGTAATCTATATTTACCTTTCCATATCTATCTATAATTTATCTTATCTATTTTTATCTTATCTCATCTGTCTATAATGTATCTTTCCCATGTTTATCATATCTCTTATCTTCTATATCTATCATTTTTCTTATCTATCTTTATCTTATCTCATCTGTCTATAATTTCTTATCTGCTATACAGATATTTATTAAGCACTTATATTTTTTACTAACCTAGACCTCAAGTGTGCCAACCATAAAAGGGGTTATGCAGAACAAGGCAGAGTCTGGTGGGCAATTTACATACATTAATGGCTGGCATGGAATAATCCACCCCTGCCCTCCTTTATGTTACGTTATTCAGAAAGTTGTGAAGATCTCGCAATCCCACTTTCCAGGAGTCCTGCCATGCAACCAAACTCTTCTGATAGTGAGGTGATACCTGTGAACCTTCAAAATGCCACCCTATTGAGGTTTATGTGCTGTTTAGGCTATAATTTATTACATTACCTAGCTTTTAATGTGAATGTTGTACATCACCCAATACCACTTTTAAGGTCACATTCCACACTGCTGTACTCCACCGCTCATGTACGGTTTTACCTTTGGACCTTTTAAAATGTCATTGTATAGTGTTTTCTGGGTTGTTTATGTTATGTTACATTTCTCAGCTTTTCAGGCTAACTTTGCAATCCACATAATAGCTCCATAAGGTGTCTTTGCTTACTGATAGATAGTACTTACAGCATAAGCAGAGTTGTATGTGCTTTTCGTGTAATGGGTGTCACAATATGTCTGCCAAAGTCTTTACTAGACTTCTGGATGATGTGATAGTTGTATTTTTGTAATCTGCCACCGCAGCCATTGTTACGTGGTGGCATTATTTCCTTGGCTTTCCATATTGGGAAAGGATTGCTTGATGATCTGTGATCAACATCAAGAGATTCTCTATAACGAAAGGATGGAAGTGCTAACAGGGACATGCAGCTTCTACGTTCTGTTTTTCCAGCTGTGAGCATGCGGTTTCAATTGGACACAAGGCTCGGCTTGCATGGGCGACAACATGTTTCAAACTGGAGATCTGTTCATCATACTAGGCCAGTATGACTCCTAACTGATGGGACTGACTTCTCCATTCACTTCTGTATGGCATTGTGGGTTGTAGTATGCTAAGAGCTTTGCTTCGGAGACGATCCCTTAAATTACATTACATGCGTGTTGACACGTAGGGGACCATGTGAATGACAGGCACTACTTTAGTATATGAATGAGTGGTATATAAGGGTGGCGTACTAGGGTATGTAGTGGGCAAAGAAGCCTGTCATTTCCATACATGTTAGGATCTAAGCTATTAGGTGGGGATGTGGTAGATATTTGATTGTTTGTTTCTTCATGGAATCTGGAGTCATTGCTGTTTTGCCCTTGTGGTTCAGGATGCTCTTGAGCTGACCCAGGCTTGGCAGTGGATGACTGGCACCCCATTACAAATGTAAGCCGGAGATGGGCTCAGCTGAAATGTCGAGGTGAGTTTCTGAAAGTGTTTTGCGCACATTGTGGTCACAGTGGCTCCTGTGTCGATAGGAAATGGTAAGGTGTCACTCAAAGACTCTTGATTGAGTCTGTGGCCCTGTCATGAGTTATACATTTTCCTCTGTAGAGGGGCCTTGAGCTACTTGCCAGACCAAATTAGTGAAGATGTCAGTAAATTCACAGATACAATCATCGCCTACCACCTTATTGAACTCTGCAAAGTCATATGTCCATTCAGACCACTCCGGTCATGGTGAAGGGCAACTCAAATGGAGCTGGCTTTCCAGGCTAAAATGCCCGGTGGATGCAGAAATGTGAGGTTGGTTGGGAGGCAGAGCATGATTTCCTTCTGCCATGTTGAGTCCCATTGGAGCAGTGTGGGAGATGGGGTGCATGAGCTGTAGGCTGTGGAGGGCGTCCACTGGCACAAGGGATTAGTTGCACTGGCGCATAAATAGTGACGGCCCAATCCACATAGGGCATCTGAATGAGCGCATTTTAGATACCCTTTGGCCCTCTTTGCACATTTGTGCAAATAAGGGGTGTTTCTAGGTGCATTAAACACATCCAGAGTTCGCAAATGGAATGTGTTTTAAAAGACCCAGAAATGAGGGTCAAGTCATGACAGGGCATTTGTGACCCTGTCATCATTTATTTGTTATGGGTGGTAGCCGCAGGTTAAACCGCGCTGTCACACTAGCATTTCCATCCTCCAGGCAGGGCTGGAAATGCTTATTTTATGTCATTTCATCAAGATGGTGTGAAACCTGATAGTATGGAGAAGCCTGGGTTGTTATCATTATGGAATCATTATTCATTGTTATGGAACCATTACCCATCATTCCATCATTGCATCATGTTTAGTTCTGATTAGTATTGAAATAGTGACATCATTAGACTATCCACATTATTCTGCCACATATATGTAGCCATTTGCAATTTGCTTATAGAATGAGGCCTGTTATATTTGAAGTGCCATGTAGTGCCATTTATAGACACATTGCTATATTTGTAGAGACACATGTGGAGATATGTTGTTATGTATTATGTATTCATGTAGAGAGACGCGTATGAGTGTGCACTTAGAATATGCAATGAAGTTTGCATTATAGATAGCGCTTGGGTTTGTGTGATAGAGTAAGCACTAGAGAAAGAATGAGGCCTATGGCATTATAAAGCATTCTGAATGAGACACAGAAGCGCCGTGGAGTGCAAAGTTGTTATGAGTTAGTGTGAAGAAAGGAATGTATACAGTTGCTTGGCAGAGACATATAACATGAACCTTGTCCGAGTGGGGAAGGCGAAGGAGGCTTATCAGCATGGCTGGCTGTGCTTCGAAGACAGAGAAAAGGCGGCGGCAGCGCCATATGGAGGGAGAAGAGTTTGGCTCACAGAGACATGCACGAGAAGGATAGAGGGATTTGAATAGATATGAATGGAGAAATAGATGGTAGGATGCTTCGCAGACAGAAGGAGATATGCTAGTAGATATGATGTCACAATTACAGAACACGCAGTGATTGACCAGAACACGGAGTGAAAGAACATGCAACACAGACTTTTAGGCACTGTTCAGATTTAGAAATGCTGACAGAGACAGAAGAGTGAATCTTAGCTTAGAGCGAGACATGTAACCATGGAGAAAGTGTGACGTGAATTGACACTATAACTGGAAGCCTAAAATTGAAGTAGAAAAGTTTGATGAGAGAGAGACGTCTGGTTCGCAGACAGGTGAGAGGTGAATGAAAGGAAGTTGCCATTAAGGGAGAGGTGTTTTTGGTGCAGCAGAATCCGATGGCTTTAGAAGTTTGGTAACTTGGGGAAGCATTCTGACGAGAGGCGAGATCGAGAGCTTGGCAGAGGCTTGAGGCAGTTCGAGTGACCAGACTTGGCAAGGAGAGCTGGAGAGGGGAGAGATGGGACACATTCGAGATGGGACCAAGGGAAGCATGCACATACAAATGGGAAGTATGGTTTATGGCCTAAACTGATTGATTAGGGCAGACACTCACACAGAGCTTTGGGTTTGGAGAAGGGGAAATCAGACAGGGATTGTCTTAGAGAGAGAGATTGAGAAATGGTGTGGATTGGAGCGGAATGCTGAATGCTGCCACTTGCCATATGTATATTGCATTAGACATGATAGATCCAGCTAATCACAGGCTTGCATTAGAAGCCTGTAAGGATTATAGTTATTGAACTGCATGGTAGGTTTGCACCAAAAGCATAAAAGGCTCAAATTTGATATTTGCATTATATTACTGTTTGCATCATGCCTTGCTGTGCATGAATAAAAGTGTTTCTATTGTTTGAATCGATTCATGTGTTTTTTTGTGTCTTATGTTAATGTGTCCATAGTAGTAAGATAGGAGTATGTTTTTAGGAGTAATCTACAAGTAACACAGTGCACAAAGGCCCTGAGATACGAGAGCAGGGGGCGGGGGGCATAGTGATCCACACCCCCAGGAGTTTGTTAAAGACTGATACATGGTCGCCCACTCGGGGCTAGACCATGGTACGACAAGTTTGGAATAACAAAATGGCGCCCAACGTGGGGCTTCACTATTGCTGACTGATAACATGGAACAGAGGGTTTAGTCTGCAGAGGTTTGCAACTGGCTTTGTTGATCCACTTATCGATTTGCTGAAGTAGAAGTTTGAACATCGTGTGCAGCTGTGTTTTCTGTTAGTTCGTGGGAATAGATATGTTATGTGTATGTTTTGGCTGTCTTGGGGATGTTATGAATTAGAGCATGCTTCGTCCACAATTTTGTTCACCGTAGGAAAGGGGATGCAATTGTCCGACTGACTTTGAATCCGGAATCGGAATTTGGAATTGATCCAGAGCAGTATTTTATGACTGGCAGTTTTTATTTTGGGAATGAATGTACATCCATTTAGCCGAGCTAGAGAAACAGTTTTTTTCTTGAAGACGCTTGTGGTATTTTGTTTGTTTGGAACTCTGCGAAGACTTGGAGACTGGGAGGCTGAGGAGACAGGGAGACTGACACTTTTTGGGGAAATCTGACCTTTGTTTTGGATTCACATTTTTGGCAAGTTGACGACTGTATCTGCATGTTTAGAGAAGTCTTGGAACTTGTTTTTTTTTAAACTCACTTGAGTGTTGTGAGATTTGGTTGAGGAGAGAAATCCCAAGGGTGAATTATAACTGCAAATTTGCTCATTTTTTAATGATTTGAAAGCAATAAGAAATCGGCTTAGAAAAAGGGCCTAATATGATAGTCGCTTGCTTTGTTCCTCCCCTACCTTTCTGCACCCTTCTCCCTCACCTCTTGTTTTTTTTCCCGCTCTACCAGAAATGTCGTCAGGACTAGTACGGTAGTCGCCTGTCTGTTTTCATTTCCTTCCCACTCTCCCCCTCCCTTCCTTATCTATGTTTTAGCTCTTGCACTATCTGAAATGTCATCAGGCCGAGTATGATAGTTAATTTCACATCCTTACTGTTCATGGCCTGTAAGAATGTCATTGTTTTTTCCCTTGTTCCCTCCCTTGCCTTGAAGCGCTTTGAAACACATTGTGTATAGGCGCTATATAAATAAATTATCATATCATATGCTTGAGGCCTGGGAAGTATCACTGGCACCAACCATATTGGAAGTGAAGAGTGAAGCAGCAGGAACAGAAATTACACCATATATTAGTGACTTGCAGGCAATAATATATCATCTCAGACATGTAATTAAAAACTGGGAAGATGTCCCAGAGGCAGCTTTGAATTTGAATTACCCATTGAAATCTTTGTCAACAGCAGTGATGGGAGTTCCTAGAGAAATGAATATTGTTCGTGGGGAGAAAGAGTTACCTCAGAAAAATGACAGAAATAATGTGACCCAGATGCATAGAGGGTTTGCCTATGAAGTTTTGCATTATGAAACTGTATCATTGAAGACACCTTTGCATGGAGGCAGTTATGTGAAGCATTTGCAAACTAGCTTTGCGGAGGAGACAGAGATGGTGAAAATCTTTGATTTGAATGGAAATGACATTTGTGGCAGGGGTGATAACAGCAGTATTTTGCCTACGTTATCGAGTGAAAATAATATTTTGTCTATTGACATTGAAACTTGGATAGCATTGAAGGAGAATGTGAAGAGAGTGAATCGTGCGATAGTTGGATGTTCTGAGATAAAGGATTGTTTGAATTTTTCGAGTTTGAATGAGTGCATGGAGAGAAGGATTGTTGACATTAGGCAGAAACATGGCGCAGGATTTGCAGACTGTTTATTTGAAGAAGGAGAAAGCAGTGGAAATAAGGAATGATGTTTGAATCTGAATTGTATTGCACATGCGGGAAGCAGTGTCTATTTGAATAAAATCGATTTGTTTATCAACATAAAGTGATTCAGCTTCGTGAATACATTATGTTGAAAGGGCAGTTTGTTGCTAGAACACATGGAGTGCAATTGAATGAGAGGAATGCAGTTGTGCAGCATTTGAATGTGCAATTTTTGAATGTGTATTTTTTGGAGTACATGAAATTGGCTGTTCTTTTCTGTTTTGAGAAAGATAGGGATGGAGTCATGCATCATGAGGCATGGTTAGACAGATGCACTGATAGACTGATACACTAGAACTGATACACTGAGAGAAACTAGCATTGATGTCTTTTGTGAGACATGGGGAGATTAGAATTCGCTACGTGCACAGTGAGAATGCTGTTTTGTTTTTGGTTTGAATACATCTGAAACTGATTTGAAAACTGATACTTGCACTTTTGTTTTCTTTGCATGACATCTGGAGAGACACCTTGACCAGACCGAGATCGCAGCGATGACTGACCAGTTTGCATCGCAGGAATTGACCAGACCATGATTGGCAGCAGCATGACGACTGAAAGCAGCATGACCAGAATGATAGACTGACCAGACCAGATTGATCAGACCTTGATGAAACTGTGTGACTTTGCATCATGGCTGTTTGTTTGCAGCAGTGATGAGACATTGGTACCTGACGTCTATGATTTGCAGCAGCACTTCTGGGGCATGCCGACCGACTGATTTGAGGCCTTAGGGTGTAGATTTGTCTATGGCTGTGCTCTGAGAAGGTACCCAGAAAACCTGCTTGCTACCTGAATTCCTAGCATGACAACTAAGCAATGGAAAGTGAAGATCGTGACTGACTTGAAACTGACACCTTGCAGCATTCTGTACTAAGAGAGAGAAAGAGCAGTGAAACATGTTCAGCAAAACGAGAGAAATTCATTTGTGGGCTGTATTGTAATCTACAGCGAGAAGAGAATCCATTTGGAATGCCTTACCTTGTGTACCAGAACCAGACACAAGTTTGGGCCTGAGGAGAAAGAGAGAAATGCAGGAATGAGCAGGAAGACGCGCTCTGAAAGCATTTGAATTCCTGATTCTAACTACGTTTGAAAAGCAGTGAAGCTTTGTCTCTTGAAAGAGAGAGAGAGAGAGAGAGAGAGAGAGAGCATTGATCTGACACCATGGTGCTTTGAAATCTGCACGTGCATTCAATGTTGGCTGGTCCCTAATGAAGAGCAGGGACTAGCATGGCATGAACTGGAATTCTGGCATGGTACGGTAACAGCTGGCAACAGCATGACCTGGCAAGGAAGGAGAGAATTTGAAGCTGGAGTTTGGCCTATGCCAAGGGCCACTGTACATGGAATTGCCAGAGGAGAGTTGCCATCTGCATTGTTTTGCAAACACTCTGAATGAGTCACATGAATACATTGTGCATCAGTGCTTTGTTTCACATTTGTTCCCAACATGGATGAAGTGGGAACAGAGGCTTAGGGAAAAGGGAGCATATGAGCTGTATCAATCTGCATCAAATTGAAAGCTCTGACACGCAGTTTTCCTGGTGCTACCATTTCAAAAGGGAAGGACCAGTGCGACCCTGTGGGGACAAGTGGGGGGCATATGGTACCGACACAATTGATGCTTGCTTTTGCCTTTTTGGAGCTCTGTGCAAAATCTCATCATCTTGCTGCCATTTATTAAGCAGGCCAGCCTGAACTGGCTTGAACGCTTTGATGCTTACATTTGTTGCTGTGGAGAACTTTTCCACGACGAACATTGAAACATATGCTGAACCCATTCATATGCACGTTGTGACACATTTGTGACCCATTTGTGAACACTCGCTTCGTTGACACGCTTAGTTGACATTCCTTGGCTGAAACATTTGCATTAGACCTGGATTTGTACTGACTTGGAATACATTCTGTTGGAATACAACTGATTTGATCACAGACTGACATGAGTGAGAACCTGGAAATAACTTGGACTGGAAATATAAATGAATTGGCCTATATGACCAATACGCTGGATGTATACACTGATATGTATGCATTGATCTGTAATGAATTTACTTGGCCTGTTTGGCTACAGACATCTGAAATGACATCTGAAATGACCTTTGACACCTGTGAAAGTGACACTGTTATTTTGTGCTTGACACATTGAAAATGAAAACACCTGAATCCACAGTACATATGCATTGCATTTTTTCGTTTTTGAATATCTTTTTGTAGACACATTTTTGGCTTTACGCTTTTGAATTTTTACTTATTTTTTTGCTAATAGAAACTTGAATATTATTCTGAATTCTGACACATTCTGTAGCTATGCATCTGAAATTTTAGCTTGCCACTGGTAGAGTGAAATGCTTTCATTTTAAGGGTTTTTTGCATTATGAAATAGAATGTTTTTTCCTTTGCAATTTTACTTGGTTTTAGCATGAACATTGAGACATATTTTTGACAAATTGTTAGTAATGATTATATAACGATAATAGGAGAGATTGTGAAACCTGATAGTATGGAGAAGCCTGGATTGTTATCATTATGGAATAATTACTCATTGTTATGGAAATACCCATCATTCCATCATTGCATCCTGTTTAGTTCTGATTAGTATTGAAGTAGTGACATCATTAGACTATCCACATTATTATGCCACATATATGTAGCCATTTGCAATTTGCTTATAGAATGAGGCCTGTTATATTTGAAGTGCCATGTGGTGCCATTTAGAGACACATTGTTATGTTTGTAGAGACACATGTAGAGATATGTTGTTATGTATTATCTATGCATGTAGAGAGAAACGTATGAGTGTGCACTTAGAATATGCAATGAAGTTTGCATCATAGATAGCGCTTGGGTTTGTGTGAGAGAGTAAGCACTAGAGAAAGAATGAGGCCTATGGCATTATAAAGCCATTCTGAATGTGGCTGGCTGTGATTCGCAGAGAGAGAAAAGGTGGGGGCAGCGCCATATGGAGGGAGAAGAGTTTGGCGCACAGAGACTTGCACGAGAAGGATAGAGGGATTTGAATGGATATGAATGGAGAAATAGATGGTAGGATGCTTCGCAGACAGAAGGAGATATGCTAGTAGATATGATGACAAATGTCACGATGACAGAACACGCTGTGATTGACCAGAACACGGAGTGAACGAACATGCAACACAGACTTTTAGGCACTGTTCAGATTTACAAATGCCTGCAGAGACAGACGAGTGAATCTTAGCTTAGAGAGAGACATGTAATCATGGAGAAAGTGTGACATGAATTGACACTATAACTGGAAGCCTGAAATTGAAGTACAGAGTTCGATGAGAGAGAGAGACGTCTGGTTCACAGACAGATGAGAGGCGAATGAAAGGAAGTTGCCATTAAGGGAGAGGTGTTTTGGTGCAGCAGAATCCAATGGCTTTGGGAGTTCGGACCCTTCGGGAAGCATTCTGACGAGAGGAGAGGTCGAGAGCTTGGCAGAGGCTTGAGGCAGTTCGAGTGACCAGACTTGGCAAAGGGAGCTGGAGAGGGGAGAGATGGGACACATTCAAGATGAGACCAAGGGAAGCATGATATGATATGATATGATATGGTATTTGTAACGCGCCTATACATAAGTGTTTCAAGGCGCGACGAGGCAGGGAGGGAGGGAAACAAGGGGAAGACAGACAAACGATCCTACTAGGCCAGGTGTCATTCAGATCGCGCAAGTGCAGTGGTAAGGGGAAAAGGAGAAAGTGCAGGGGGAGGAGGTGGGGGGGAAGTGCAATACAAGGTAAGTAGCGTAATAAAATAAAATAAAATAATAAATAATAAATAAAAAGGGCCAGCTGGTGGCAAGTGCGAGGTAAGTGCAGAGCAAGTGCTGGGAAGGGGGGCTGTAGGGATACAGTGACAGTCCCACAGTGCAGGGGGAGCCAGGGAGGCAGTGCAAGAGGAGAGTGGCTGGGCCCTGGACCGAGGTCGCTGAGAGTGGCCCAGGTGCAGGTTTAATGCAGAATTCAGTGGGGAGTTAAGCAGGTTTAGCATGGGAGAGGGAGAGAGAAGGCAGAAGCGAAGAGGAAGGTTTTGAGGTGCTTCCGGAACCGGAGATGGTTCTCCTCAAGTTTCAGGGAGGCAGGAAGGCTGTTCCAGAGGGAGGCCCCTGCTGCGGAGAGAGATCTACCCCCAGCTCGTTGCTTCGAGAAGCGGCTGACCATGAGGGAGTTGGAGACGGATGAGCGAAGGGCTCGTGAAGGAAGATATTTAGGAAGAGAGAGTTGAAGGTATTTAGGCCCCAGGCCCCAGAAGGCCTTGTGGACAATGCAGAGGGTTTTGAACTTAATCCTCGCAGCCACTGGGAGCCAGTGAAGAGATTTCAGTCCTGGAGAGACTGCACATGCAAATGGGAAGTATGGTTTATGGCCTAAACTGATTGATTAGGGCAGACACTCATACAGAGCTTTGGGTTTGGAGAAGGGGAAATCGGACAGGGATTGTCTTAGATAGAGAAAGTGATGATGGTGTGGATTGGAGAGGAATGCTGAATGCTGCCACTTGCCATATGTATATTGCATTAGATCTGATAGATCCAGCTAATCACAGGCTTGCATTAGAAGCCTGTAAGGCTTAAAGTTATTGAACTGCATGGTAGATTTGCACCAAAAGCATAAAAGGTGCAAATTCAATATTTGCATTATATTATTGTTTGCATCATGCATTGCTGTGCATGAATAAAAGTGTTTCTATTGTTTGAATTGGTTCATGTGTTTTCTTTGTGTCTTATGTTAATGTGTCCTTAGGAGTAAGATAGGAGTATGTTGTTAGGAGTAATCTAGAAGTAACGCAGTGCACAAAGGCCCTGAGATATGAGAGCAGGGGGTGGGGTGAATATTGATCCACACCCCCCAGGAGTTTGTCAAAGACTGATATATGGTCGCCCACTCGGGGCTAGACCATGGTAGGACAAGTTTGGAATACATGAAAAAAATCATATGTCCATTCAGACCACTGTTGACTCCGGTCATGGTGAAGGACAACTCAAATGGAGCTGGCTTGCCAGTCAAAGATGCCCGGTGGAGGCAGACATGTGAGGTTGGTTGGGAGGCAGAGCATTATTTCCTTCTGCCATGTTGAGTCCCATCGGAGCAGTATGGGAGATGGGGTGCATGAGGTCGAGGGCGTCCATTGGCACAAGCGATTAGATGCACAGGCGCAAAAATAGTGACAGCCCAATCCCCATAGGGCATCTGAATGAGCGCATTTTAGATACCCCTTTTCCCTGCAAATAAGGGGTGTTTCTAGGTATTTTAAACACAGCCAGAGTTCATAAATGGAATGTGTTTTAAAAGACCCAGAAATGAGGGCCAAGTGATGACAAGTCATTTGTGACCCTGTTTCATTTATTTGTTATGGGTGGCAGCCGCAGGTTAAACCACGCTGTCACACTAGCATTTCCATCCTCCAGGCAGGGCTGGAAATGCCTATTTTATGTCATTTCATCAAGATGGGTCCTTCATCAGCCTGTTTTAGGAGAATGTGCTAGCCAGTAATACATTAGTGTTGGGAAAGCTACAGTTCAGCCTCCCCAGAAAGGCAGAGGTCACCTTTGTAAATAAGCATTTCTGAAATCAGTGCAAATGCAACAAGTGCATTCTCCGTGCTCCTTTCATTTGTGCTGCTTTTTGAGAATCGGTCGCAAAGTGCACACAAGGACTAATTGGAGGTTGAAGCTGCAGTTCACCTATTCACCACCAGATGCTATGTTATGTTATTCAGTATGTATATTGCACCCGTCACCACCGTAGTGGTTTTACAGTGCCTGCCTTTTATCCGAGGAGTAGCGCATTCTGACCGCGCCAGGGTTTGGTCAGACCTTGGTCTGTAGAAATGGAAGAATAAGGTTTGGGGGTGAGGAGGAGATAGAAAAGGGGCTTAGGCAGTGGACAAACAACTCAGGGGGGAAACAGAAGACAGAGTTATGAGGAGGCATCATGGTTGTGTTAGCTGGGATGCATGCTTATTAGCTGTGATTAGTTATTGGTAAGCATAAGAGATAATGAATGTGTAGTCCATTTTACAAGAACTACTTACATGTGATGACAGTATCTAGACCAGATGATACCGGGTGTTAAATCTGGTTGGTTTATGGCTGTGTGATGGACTTGATAGGTGCTCAAGCGGGCATTAGTAATGTGAAGGATTTAACCAGCTTAGTTTGTGAGAAACACTCCCTGTACCAAGGCAGAGAACTGGGGTTTCCAAGCCAGCTGAAAGAAGTGTCAGTGCCTGGAATTAGACGTGTACAGGTGAAAGAATGGGAAAAACAAGAGGATAGAGAGGGGTTGTAGAGACTATGTGCTAGCATCCCATAATCTAAAGATCTAAAGTTGTGAGCGCACCATAACTTTAAGAAAGCTGATCTCTACAGAGAAGAATTCTAATGTCCTGATAATGCGGAAACTCATTTAAGTTTCAGAGTTTATTTGGCTCCTGAGCGCCATTCAGCCCTAGTCCTGTAAGTCTAGATGTTCCCCAATCTCAGTCACATGTTAGGCAAGTCTAAACCTGAAGATAAGTTGCTGTATTTACATATCTCCACCATTGCAACTATATTGCATATTTCATACGTGTGTATGTAAAAACATAATCCATACTAAGTCATGCATACCCACCTGAGGTATACAACAAAACTAAGCCCCTTAAAATAACACATGCATTTCTCATGTCCAACCTACCCATCCCCCCTGTAAAGAATGGGAACAATTATGGTAAACGCCTGGTAAAGTCCCCAGGCGCTGAGCTGCTTGAGGGAATACTGGCTTGCTTTGCATGCCGGCTGAGACGCAGAATTTCAGCAGTAGAGGTTAGGTAGAGTAGAGGTTCTTTACCTTACTCGTTCTATGTATCATCTTGTTTTTTTGTTATTGCATTTATGGATAACTTATATATAAGGTGAAAGTTAGTAACCGGGGAGGGGGAGGCTCATCATGCAGATGCAAATGAAGAAAGGAGGAAGAGAGAGCTGTAGGTGGGGCACAGGTTAGGTTCATCTGCCCAAAAGGCATTGCTGACTTCTCAGCAAGTTGTGTGATTGCTGCCAAGTACTAAGTTCTATCAGAGAAAGAATCTGCAAAACTACACTAACGGGACTCCTCTCCCAAACCACAGTGAGTTGATACAGTATAATAAGGCGTGAGTGGGGTATGTGAACAGCTGGACCACATTTTTCATGGGACACAGCTGTATGCTAAGGGACACTGTTCTACAATCTTTGTACATGTGGCGTGATTGATGTAAGATCACACAGAACGATCATTTGTGGTAGCACTGTCAATGCTATGTAGAATAAAGGTCACTTCATTCCAGCAACTCAAAGATTGGCCACATAACATGAAAACATGAATGTAGTTTCTTAAGGAAATATTTTAACGATTAGTACCCAGTGAGAGGGTTGTTGTGTCTTCCCAGCCAATAAAAAGACTCAGAACGGGTACTTTACCAAAAGGTATAGACTCTGTTCCGCGTCTCCTTAGAGTGGGAGGCTGCCATCTTTCCTCACCAGGAATAAGGTACGTGCGCTCCCCATCCATCCCCTTCCCCCACCTTAACCTCCTTTTCCACATTATGTAAACCTCCACCCACCTTACTTTCCTTGCGCTGCTTTATTCTTCGCCAGCACAAGGACCAGTAGTGTTCCCGGTGTGTCACTGACTCACGAATCATTGCCAGGGAATGGGAGTAGGCACAATGTTTAGTTCCCTTTGCCTCGTTCCATGGTGGCAATCAGTGGCACAGGAAATTATTTTATAGGTGCAGCCGGTCTCATTGATTGGCCCACAGGTGAGGAATTATTATGGAGGGATAGGTGCCTTTAAATTAAAAGAGACTGTGAGAGGAAAACCTCTTTTTCGTGGCACTCAGCAAGGATTGTATATGTGTCTGGCTAGTCTCGCTGAGGGCCTCCGAGTTTGCTTTGGGTTGCGTGTCAGCTCTGCCTATGTTCCATGGGTCGTACACTTCCCCAATCAGTTTCAAGATGGATTTTAGCGGTACATTTATCAGATATCTGTATCTTGAGGCCTTGTTTTCGACTAAGCCCAGCTCCCACACGGTTGTTGAACTTGCACCTTTTTGTAAGCGAAGGGCCCCTCCATTTCCTGCCCTCTCTAGTACATGACATCCATGTCATCAGCAATACCAGTGCTGCTGAGTGGTCTGCTCTTATCACTTATAACAATAGATATCATGCTCAGTAGTGTACAGGTATTTCTTCCCGAAGCACTACTCTGTGGTTTACATCTACTCATCCGTAAGGGGGTTTGTAGACTGAGGGATCAGGATTCCTTCTCCTATGGCTGATTGTCTGGTCTGGATGACGGCATGAATTCCGTCCGCGAGCACTGCTCAGTAGTTTACATCTACTCCTATGTTAGGGTCTTTGTAGCACTAGGGATCGGCCCTCCTTCGCCTACAGCGGATTGTCTGGATGACTGCATGTATTTCTTCCTCGAGCACTGCTTAGTAGTTTGCATCTGCTCCTCTGTTACGGGGTATGTAGCCCTAGGATTGGGCCTCCTCCTTCACCTACGGTGGATTGTCTGGGTGCCGTTGTGTGTAATTTGACCATCCACATTGTGTGTGTGCTCGCCTAAGATTTAAAACATATTTTAAAAGAAATTGAATGACAGTAGATCAACCTCTGGAAAAATGTGTGGGTCCAATCCGCACACATTTTCCGACGCTCACTTCATGACATACACATAGACCTGTCTAGTCTGGGTGGACATAGGCAACAGGTGACTTTTTACCAGTCATATTTGGTTGGAATATGACAGCCAGGATTACAACATGTCATCTCAGAAGAGGGAGGGTAAAACACTCCCCCTGTCATGGCCAGACTAATAAACTAACAAAGGCTCCATGGATCTGCACTGTCCTTTTGTTAGCTCTGCTGCTGTGGCAGCTTCACATACTAATCAGAGTTTAATTCAATCCAGCCCACATGGGGCCTGGCTGCAGAGGCTAACAAAGGAGATAGGAAACCCCAACAACCTTTGATATACACTGTGCCAACCTGAAGCCAGCTCCCAATCTTAGTATCAATGAACAGTGAAATATCAGTAGTCATCCCTGCAGAGGGGCCCATTCAGAAGGTAGGAGCATGTGATTTGATGGAGACAGAAAGTCTGGCCCTATCGCAGCTTCAAGGAAGACCTGCTACTCTAATCAGGAACCATAGAGAGCTCCATTAATTTGAGACACACTTTGATCTACAACAGACAGGAAGAAGGGTGGAACTTAGTATTACATGTGTTCTCCCCTTTACCTTTTCTGTTGCAAAGCACTCTCTTTATGACTTCATGCATGCAGGCGATTGTTTGGTGCAGCCCCAGGATTGGATCATTAAGGTAGGCTTAGTCGACATCAATCACTGTGGCCCATTTGGTTTTAAAAGAGGCAAGAGCCTCCCTTTTGGGCAGATCATCTGAAGAGTGGCAGGGGAATTATTCAATCCAAAGGGCATCATCGTGAACTGATAATGTCCTTCTGGGGTTGAAAATACTGGACTCTCTCTCGCTCCATCTGTCAATCCGACCTGCCAATACCCTGCTGTGAGGTCGAAGGTACTCATGTACTTGGCAGCGCTGAGCTTGTCAATGAGCTCATCTGCCCGAGGAATGGGGTCAGCATCTGTCTTCATGACCGAAATGAGCCCCCTGTAGTACACACAAAAGCGAACTTCAGTCCACTGGACCTTTTAGGGATCAGTATAGCTACGATATCCCATGGGGCAGTGGGATGGCTCTATTACTTCTAGGGACAGAATCTTGGAAACTTCCTCCTTGATGGTGCCCCTGACCATATTGAACATCTGGTGAATCCTACTCTTCACTGGCTTTCTGTCTCCAGTGTCCACATCATGGGTGCGCCAATCTGGAGTCAGTGAAAACAGACCAGCAAACTGTCCCAATAAATGGCGACTGTCTGTCAGTTGCTGTCCTGGAAGGTCCGTTGCAAGCCTGACACCTTCAACTGGCCCATCTGTGGCTTTAGTGTGCAGGTGGTCTGGGAGGGGTTTGGTCTCCTTCTCAGTCTCTCCATCAGTCACTAATGCCATGACCAAGTCATCCTGGCTATAATGGGATTTTAGCTTTTTGGCGTGAAAGACCCTGCACATCTGTTTGGGTCGTTTCACGCAAATGAGATAATTCACCTCACTAACTTTTTCCAGCAGACAGTAAGAACCAGTCCACTTGTGCTGAAGGGCACTAGGTTTGACAGGCTCCATAATCCAAACCCACTGGTCTGGAGAATAGACTGTCACTGTGGTATTCTGGTCGTGCCAGTGCTTCATCAGCTTCTGACTGGCCTTTAGGTTTTTCATTGACTGTTCCGTGTAATTTGCCATTCTAGAGCAAAGGCCAAGTACAAAGTCCACAACATCTCATGTAGGGGATGAGGGGCTGCCCTCCCATCCCTCTTTTATTAGACTGAGGGGACATTGTACAGTGTGTCCAAAGAGAAGCTCAAAGGGCTAAACCCTACTCCGTTCTGTGGTACCTCCCTGTAGGTGAACAGAAGGTATGGCAGGAGAATATCCAACTTTCTCCTCAGGTGCTCTTTCAAGCAACCTATCATACCTTTCATGGTCTTATTGAACCGCTCAATAAGCCCATTTATCTGTGGATGGAAGGATGTAGAGGTCCAGTAGGTGATGGCACATTCTTCCCACATACCCTTCAGATATGCTGATATGAAGTTTGATCCCCTGTCAGAACCAACTTCCTTGGGGAATCCAACATGGGAGAATATCCCAATCAGAGCCTTTCGCAACCACAGGGGCTTTGATGCGCCTCAGAGGGACAGGCCAGGGTACCTTGTGGCACGGTCTAACACCACCAAGATGTATCTGTTCCCTGAGCTGGTTTTAGGATCCAAAGGACCCAAAATGTCTATGCCTATTCTCTCAAAAGGCCATCCAATCAAAGTGAGTTGAATTAATGGGACCTTTGTGGCACCACCTAACTTTCCAGAAGCTTGCCAAGTCAGGCAGGACTGGACACATTCATTAATCTTTAAGCTTAACAGTGGCCAGTAAAAGTGTGCAGACAACCGATCCAATGTCTTTGTCACTCCCAAGTGACCTGCTAAAGGAATTTGGTGAGCCAAATCCAAAAGGAATATTCTGTGGCACTGGGGAATCACCAACCTTCTGGTGCACTTGCCCTCAGAGTCTTTTGGCTCACTGTACAGGAGTCCATCCTCTCAGTACACTTTGAACAGGCCAGGGGCCTCGCCCTTAGCCTGCTCCTCCGCCTGCTTAGACAGATGCGCCAGAGTGGGACACTCTTTCTGGACTTTAAAAAAGTCAATCTGATCGGGCCCCCAACTGATGCAAACTCTTCCAGCTTGGGCAGGCCCATCAGAGCTCACCTGGCCCGCCACCTCAGGTGCCTGCGCTGCGCCATTCAAATCTGAAGTCATGGAATCCCCTGCTGCAAAAGTAGTGTCCTTAGTGGCTACTGGACCCTCTCCCACAGCAGTCGGTGACTCAGCAGTCTGTAGAACTTGACTAGGGGCCACAGGCCACACTGGTCCCTCCAACAAGCCTGCTGGAAGCGGTCCAGGACCTAAGGGTCTGAGAGTCTTCAATCTGGCGGCCTCTTGGGCCCTCGATCTCATAGCCGCTTTTACTATCTCGGGATCAGGAAGATCATTACCCAGCAGACATGGGACAGAGATGGAGTCTTTCACCGCTGCACGAAGCTGGGTCGTTTCTCCTCGCCAGCTGAACTCTACTATCAGCAAGGGGCACTTACTCTTTCCATCAAACCCACTGATGCGACAGTCAGGCCCATCAATATACTGGCTTGGCTGTACCCACTGCCGGGGTACAGCAGTGAGGCTAGCCGTGGTGTTTTGGACCGCAGAAGTTTTGTGTCCATTGATATGCACAGGTTCTAGATAAGGTTGAGTAGTATAGGGCACTGGGATCTCTTCTGGAGACCCGGTACCAATACCACACAATGTAACCAACCCACATTCTGCCACTCCTTGGCCTCGTGGGAAGTCCTCCTTCAGGAGGTCCACACCAATGATGGCTTCTGCTACAAGTGCAACACTGACCATGGCTTGGGTAAGCCCTTGCAAGCAGGATCCCCTTTTCTATGGCCCAGCCCCTTACACACAAAATAACCTTTGGGTGGTGAAAACGTAGGTATCTCAGTGTTAATGGTGCCTGCACTCTTCTTTTTGGTGTGTTTGGCTGAATTAAAGTTTTGGGATGCCCCTTCTGTCTTTTAGGGACTTGGCTTCGAAGATAAGTGGTTTGGACCTTGATCCTTCCCATCCTTGTTAACTTTTTGTCCCAAGATTTCTGGTTTAGATCTGCTCGCATGAGACTTTTTCTGTGCTCTATTACTTACAAACCTGTTGGACGCCTTTGCATGCTCCTTAGGGTTTGTAATAGTCTTGTCCACAAGATGCTGGCGCAGGGCAACCTCGCAATTCTTCAATACATGTTCACATGCAATCAAATTTGACAACCCTTTAAATGTGTCCATTTTGTTACCAGACACCAAACAGCTCAGATATTTCAATGACAAGTGTGTGAACGCTTCAAATGTCTACCCACTTTTTTCCCAAGTTTTCTGGATCTCTTGAGATAATGTTCTGGGGTTTTACAGAACTTCCTGCGGAGGGCCGCCTTCATGCCCTTTCCTCTGGAGTTAACTGAGGAATTGCATCAGTCCCTGGTGTCGGTAAGCAACTCATCAGGACTGCACCCCACAGTACCACATCCACCTCCTGTAGCTGAAAAGCATGCTCGAGCACTTCAAACCAGTCAAAAATATCCTCCCCCACCTCGTAAGCCTGCACTAGGTCTTTGTGGATGAGGGGCCAGGGTTTATCTCAGGCACCCAGGTTTCAGCCACTACCGCTGCTTTCGCTAGAGGTGGATCTGTTGGCCTCCTTCTTCTCATTGAGTGCCAGTCAGCGCAGCTCTATGGCGGGCCTGTCCTGCTTCATTGTGACCTTGTCCCACTGTTTTTGTTGCTCCAGCGCTAGTCTCCTCTCCTCCAACTGGATCTTTCTAGCTGCTACATCGTTAACAGCCTGGACAATATGGCCCCTTGTGACATTTTATGACCCATTGCTCCCTTTATGTTGAAACCAAGTATATTTCAACTATTGTGATTAATAACTTTACTGTCTACCCTCCTGTCAGTATCCAGAGGGCATTGCTTTTCCTTCTTAGAAACTGCCTGTCCTCTGTGTTACTTTACAGGGTGGGTTGCATTGTGTAGTGTGCTAGAACTGTCTGTTGTGATGATAATAAAGTAGATATTTTTATACAACCATGACTGGGCAGTCGCTTTTATCATTGAGTAATAATTGTATTTTCGCTGTGTTTTAACTAACCAACGATCCACAACCTTGCAGAGATAAGCCTGCTGCTGTATCAAAATTGGACAAGGTGGTTTATCATTTTCTTGTGTTTGTAATGGCAATTGGTTATTTATAACATGCTTAATACCCAGAGGTTTCTAAGCATGGACCCAGGGATCGAACCTGTGTTGCTCTGTGTCAACTTGCTTCCAAGGTCAGCTTGTTGCCCTTGAGCTATCCTCCCACTCTGTTCACATCTCTTCTGGTATACTAGAGGTGTGGGGCTGATTGATGGTTTAGAAACCGATATTCATCCCTGGACCACTGCTACCCCACAGTTGATTCCTCACAGCCGGCATGTATTTCTTCTTCGAGCACTGCTCAGTAGTGTACATCTTCTCCTCTGTTAGGCGGTTTGTAGCACTAGGGATCGGGTCTCCTTTGCCTACGGCGGATTATCTGGATGACGGCATGAAATTCTTCCCCCAACACTGCTCAGTAGTTTACATCTACTCTTCCATTAGGGAGTTTGTAGCCCTAGGGATCAGGCCTCCTTTGCCTACCGCAGATTGTCTGGATGGCGGCTTGTATTTCTTTCTTGAGCACTGCTCAGTAGTTTACATCTACTCTTCTATTAGGGAGTTTGTAGCCCTAGGAATCAGGCCTCCTTTGCCTATGGAGGACTGTCTGGATGCTGGCTTGTATTTCATCCTTGAGCACTGCTCAGTAGTTTACATCTACTCCAGAGTTAGGGGATTTGTAGCCCTAGGGATCGGACCTCCTCTGCCTAGGGAAGATTGTCTGGATGACAGCTTGTATTTCTTCCTGGAGCACCGCTCAGTTGTTTGCTGTGGTTTTGCGGCACCAAATGGTCGCTGCTTGATGGATGCTGACAGGGGATTACTGGGAGGAACCGAATGCACGCTTAAGTATCCGATTAGTTCCTGGATGAGGGATAATGCACTGATTGCGCTGTTAATTAGTTCACGATCTACAATAACTTTTTACCAGTCCTTCCTCATGGGCACGTGTAGTTATTGCCTTCTGGTATTTAGCTGTTACAGGTGGATGTAATATGATACCAAGCTTGTAGATGGAGGCCTTGACTGGAGGAGAATAGGAACCATTTGGCGTGGCACGATGAGATCATTGATTTAGGACGGCCCAATATCACTTACATAAAACACTCCCTTTGCCATACTCATCGCACTTGCCTTTGAAAGTCCACCTCGTTATTTAATAGATTGATGGATGCAGGGATAGACTGTACTGCAGAAATCATATCTTTAACACATTTAGGGACGCATGCACAGGTTTTGTGAGCCTGGACGGTTGCTATTGTTAATGGAATGCATAGTAACGCCCTGATTCATGCAATTATTTTTGCAGTAAATGGGGACATTGTGTGCCAAATCGCGCGCGATACCCCCTTCAACGATTCATGGAATCCATTGCGCATGACTTTTCCGTACTTTGCTGAGACATTGCGCAGGCTCGGCACATCTCTGCGAGTGGCCAAGTGCTTTTCGCAAGACACCTCGCGGAGAATGGAAGTGGTCTTTACAGAGACCAGAGTAGGGAGAGGTACACGCGAAATGGGGAAGAACACGGATAAATGTGGGCGTTACAAGGGACGGCCTGCAGCCATCCATCGCATGCCCACAAATGCGCATAACTGGGGGTATTAATGGATCGGTCCGTGCAACCTCTCATCAAGGAAATGGCCAGGCTATGCACTGGACCTGCCTGCCACCCGAAGGCAGGCGTACAGACACTTGTGCATGGGAATCTCAGCGCAGAGTTAATTACGGGCGTCGGATTTAGGGGTGCTTGCAATTTTATTGCTGAAAGAAAAAGTAAAGTGTGCAAAAGAGCAAGTAGGTTGGTTGAACACAGAGCCAGGCTCAGACTGGCCTATAGGCCCATGGCCGAAACAAAAATGCAAACTGCTTGTGGGGACCAATTTTTTGGGTCAAAATGGGGTCTTTTTTGGCCAATGTGGGCCAGATTGATGAGTTACTTCACTATGTGGCTAATAGTTTTGACCAGTGTTGCTCAATAAATATTCTTTCAAATTTACAAATTGCATCACATTTGATCAAAAACCTTCCCCTTGGGTACTATTCAAACACCACCACAAAAGGAATTAATTCCCATTTGCAACTGTAGGCCACTTTTTCATTGGTGCCCGAGGCAATTTTATGCCCCAGTCTGACCCTGGACAGAAGCCCTACACTTCCAGAGCAAGGGCAAGATACTAATATGTGGGACATGAATGCAAAGACAGAAGCCCTCCACCTTCAGAGCAAAGGTGAGATACTAATATGTGGAGACATGAATGCACAGACAGAAGCCCTCCACTTCCAGAGCAAGGGCAAGATACTAATATGTGGAGACATGAATGCACAGACAGAAACCCTCCACTTCCAGAGCAAGGGCAAGATACTAATATGTGGAGACATGAATGCACAGACAGAAGACCTCCACTTCCATAGCAAAGGGCAAAATACTAATATGTAGAGACATGAATGCACAGATAGAAGCCCTCCACTTCCAGAGCAAGGGCAAGATACTAATATGTAGAGACATGAATGCACAGACAGAAGCCCTCCACTTCCAGAGCAAGGGAAAGATATTAATATGTGGAGACATGAATGCACAGACAGAAGCCATACACTTCCAGAGCGAGGATCAGATATTAATATGTGGAGACATGAATGAACAGACAGAAGCCATCCACTTCCAGAGCCAGGGCAAGATACTAATATGTGGAGACATGAATGCACAGACAGAAGCCATACACTTAAAGAGAAAAGGCAAGATACTAATATGCAGGGACATGAATGCACAGACAGAGGCCCTCCACTTCCAGAGCAAGGACAAGATACTAATATGTGGAGCCATGAATGCACAGACAGAAAGAAGCCCACCACTTCCAGAGCAAGAGGAAGATACCAATATGTGGGGACATGAATGTACAAACAGAAGCCCTCCACCTCCAGAGCAAAGGCAAGATACTAATATGTGGAGGCGTGAATGCACAGACAGAAGCCCTCCACTTCCAGAGCAAAGGACAAGATACTAATATGTGGAGACATGAATGCACAGACAGAAGCCCTCCACTTCCAGAGTAAAGGCAAGATACTAATATGTAGAGACATGAATGCTCAGATAGAAGCTCCCCACTTCCAGAGCAAGGCCAAGATACTAATGTGTGGAGACATAAATACACAGATAAAAGCCCTCCACTTCCATAGCAAGAGCAAGATACTAATATGTGGAGACATGAATGCAGAGACAGAAGCCCTCCACTTCCATAGCAAGAGCAAGATACTAATATGTGGAGACATGAATGCACAGATAGAAGCCCTCCACTTCCAGAGCAAGGACAAGATACTAATATGTGGAGCCATGAATGCACAGACAGAAGCCCACCACCTCCAGAGCAAGGACAAGATACTAATATGTGGAGCATGAATGCACAGACAGAAGCCCACCACTTCCAGAGCAAGGGCAAGATACTAATCTGTGGGGACATGAATGTACAAACAGAAGCCCTCCACTTCCAGAGCAAAGGCAAGATACTAATATGTGGAGGCGTGAATGCACAGACAGAAGACCTCCACTTCAAGAGCAAAGGCAAGATACTAATATGTGGAGAAATGAATGCACAGACAGAAGCCCTCCACTTCCACGCCAAGAGCAATATACTAATATGTGGAGACATGAATGCACAGACAGAAGCCATCCACTTCCAGAGCAAAGGCAAGATACTAATATGTGGGGACATGAATGCACAGACAGATGCCTCCACTTTCAGAGCATGGACAAGATACTCATATGTGGAGGCGTGAATGCACAGACAGAAGCCCTGCACTTCAAGAGCAAAGGCAAGATACTAATATGTGGAGACATGATTGCACAGACAGAAGCCCACCACTTTCAGAGCATGGACAAGATACTAATATGTGGAGACATGAATGCACAGACAGAAGCCCTCCACTTCCAGAGCAAGGGAAAGATATTAATATGTGGAGACATGAATGCACAGACAGAAGCCATACACTTCCAGAGCGAGGATCAGATATTAATATGTGGAGACATGAATGAACAGACAGAAGCCATCCACTTCCAGAGCCAGGGCAAGATACTAATATGTGGAGACATGAATGCACAGACAGAAGCCATACACTTAAAGAGAAAAGGCAAGATACTAATATGCAGGGACATGAATGCACAGACAGAGGCCCTCCACTTCCAGAGCAAGGACAAGATACTAATATGTGGAGCCATGAATGCACAGACAGAAGCCCACCACTTCCAGAGCAAGAGCAAGATACCAATATGTGGGGACATGAATGTACAAACAGAAGCCCTCCACTTCCAGAGCAAAGGCAAGATACTAATATGTGGAGGCGTGAATGCACAGACAGAAGCCCTCCACTTCCAGAGCAAAGGACAAGATACTAATATGTGGAGACATGAATGCACAGACAGAAGCCCTCCACTTCCAGAGTAAAGGCAAGATACTAATATGTAGAGACATGAATGCTCAGATAGAAGCTCCCCACTTCCAGAGCAAGGCCAAGATACTAATGTGTGGAGACATAAATACACAGATAAAAGCCCTCCACTTCCAGAGCAAGGGCAAGATACTAATATGTGGAGACATGAATGCAGAGACAGAAGCCCTCCACTTCCATAGCAAGAGCAAGATACTAATATGTGGAGACATGAATGCACAGATAGAAGCCCTCCACTTCCAGAGCAAGGACAAGATACTAATATGTGGAGCCATGAATGCACAGACAGAAGCCCTCCACTTCCACTGCAAGAGCAATATACTAATATGTGGAGACATGAATGCACAGACAGAAGCCATCCACTTCCAGAGCTAAGGCAAGATACTAATATGTGGGGACATGAATGCCCAGACAGATGCCTCCACTTTCAGAGCATGGACAAGATACTCATATGTGGAGGCGTGAATGCACAGACAGAAGCCCTGCACTTCAAGAGCAAAGGCAAGATACTAATATGTGGAGACATGATTGCACAGACAGAAGCCCACCACTTTCAGAGCATGGACAAGATACTAATATGTGGAGACATAAATGCACAGACAGAAGCCATACACTTCCAGAGCAAAGGCAAGATACGAATATGCAGGGAGGGACATGAATGCACAGACAGAGGCCCTCCACTTCCAGAGCAAGGACAAGATACTAATATGTGGAGCCATGAATGCACAGACAGAAGCCCACCACTTCCAGAGCAAGGGCAAGATACTAATATGTGGGGACATGAATGTACAAACAGAAGCCCTCCACTTCCAGATCAAAGGCAAGATACTAATATGTGGAGACGTGAATGCACAGACAGAAGCCCTCCACTTCAAGAGCATAGGCAAGATACTAATATGTGGAGAAATGAATGCACAGACAGAAGCCCTCCACTTACACTGCAAGGGCAATATACTAATATGTGGAGACATGAATGCACAGACAAAAGCCATCCACTTCCAGAGCAAAGGCAAGATACTAATATGTGGGGACATGAATGCACAGACAAATGCCTCCACTTTCAGAGCATGGACAAGATACTAATATGTGGAGACATGAATGCACAGACAGATGCCTCCACTTTCAGAGCATGGACACGATACTAATATGTGGAGAAATGAATGCACAGACAGAAGCCATACATTTCCAGAGCAAAGGCAAGATACTAAAATGTGGAGACTTGAATGCACTGGCAGAAGCCCTCCACTTCCAGAGCAAAGGACAAGATACTAATCTGTGGGGACATGAATGTACAAACAGATGCCCTCCACTTCCAGAGCATGGACAAGATAGTAATATGTGGAGGCGTGAATGCACAGACAGAAGCCCTCCACTTCAGGAGCAAAGGCAAGATACTAATATGTGGAGAAATGAATGCACAGACAGAAGCCCTCCACTTTCACTGCAAGGGCAATATATTAATATGTGGAGACATGAATGCACAGACAGAAGCCACCCACTTCCAGAGCGAAGGCAAGATACTAATATGTGGGGACATGAATGCACAGAGAGATGCCTCCACTTTCAGAGCATGGACAAGATACTAATATGTGGAGACATGGATGCACAGACAGATGCCTCCACTTTCAGAGCATGGACAAGATACTAATATGTGGAGACATGAATGCACAGACAGAAGCCATACACTTCCAGATCAAAGGCAAGATACGAATATGCAGGGACATGAATGCACAGACAGAGGCCCTCTACTTCCAGAGCAAGGACAAGATACTAATATGTGGAGCCATGAATGCACAGACAGAAGCCCACCACTTCCAGAGCAAGGGCAAGATACTAATATGTGGGGACATGAATGCACAGACAGAAGCCCTCCACTTCAACAGCATAGGCAAGATACTAATATGTGGAGAAATGAATGCACAGACAGAAGCCCTCCACTTCCACTGCAATGGCAATATACTTATATGTGGAGACATGAATGCACAGACAAAAGCCATCCACTTCCAGAGCAAAGGCAAGATACTAATATGTGGGGACATGAATGCACAGACAAATGCCTCAACTTTCAGAGCATGGACAAGATACTAATATGTGGAGACATGAATGCACAGACAGATGCCTCCACTTTCAGAGCATGGACAAGATACTAATATGTGGAGACATGAATGCACAGACAGAAGCCATACACTTCCAGAGCAAAGGCAAGATACTAATATGTGGAGACTTGAATGCACTGGCAGAAGCCCTCCACTTCCAGAGCAAAGGACAAGATATGTGGAGACATGAATGCACAGACAGAAGCTATCCACTTCCAGAGCAAAGGGCAAGATACTAATATGTGGAGACATGAATGCACAGACAGAAGACCTCCACTTCTAGAGCCAGGGCAAGATACTAAATGCGGAGACATGAATGCACAGGCAGAAGCCCTCCACTTCCAGAGCAAAGGACAAGATATGTGGAGACATGAATGCACAGACAGAAGCCGTACACTTCCAGAGCAAAGGCAAGATACTAATATGTGGAGACTTGAATGCACTGGCAGAAGCCCTCCACTTCCAGAGCAAAGGACAAGATATGTGGAGACATGAATGCACAGACAGAAGCTATCCACTTCCAGAGCAAAGGGCAAGATACGAATATGTGGAGACATGAATGCACAGACAGAAGACCTCCACTTCCAGAGCCAGGGCAAGATACTAAGATGCGGAGACATGAATGCACAGGCAGAAGCCCTCCACTTCCAGAGCAAGGACAAGATACTAATTTGTGGGGATATGAATGCACAGACGGAAGCCCTCCACTTCCAGAGCAAAGGGCGAGATACTGATATGTGGAGACATGAATGCACAGAGATTTAGAGGAAATAGAGTCAACGGCTACCCAGACCTAGGGCGTGACAGGGGGTCGCACTGTTCCTTGCAGTGGAGCTAGGAGAATACTAGCTGGAGAAAAAGGATCACCGTGGGGTATAATAAACAGGAGGGTTTATTTTAACAGGAAGACATGTTTACACAATTCCTTATGTGCCGTGGCACATAGTGTATGCATACTTGAAGTACATTTACAGGTTGCATATCGGTGAGTTAGTAATCATAAAATAGTGACCAGATATTCCATGTATTGTTTACATTCACAATACATTTAACATTGTCGACACATAGGTTGGTGTTTCTGATTCGGTAGGTTACAAAAGGCAGTGGCTGGATGAAATGAGGCAGCGCTGCAAGGTAGTACCGAACTGTCTTCAGGACATCAAGTCGTGGTCGGACTTGGTTAAGTAAGAAGAGCGTCATCCTGTAGTTTAAAGATGGAGAACGCTTTTAGAAACAGTGATACAAGATTTGAAACATAGTAAAAGTAAGGTTGCAAGGAGTGAACCTACCATGTGTAAGTAAGTTGACGCCATGGCAACACCCCATGCGCACACGGAATTGGACCCCACGAGCGCAACAAACATGGTGATCCCCATTTTTAATCTGAGCGATCACACCTTGTCAACAAATGAAATTGAAGTCCTGAGCAAAGGTCTCAGTTTTATCCCGAGCTCCAGCGCTGATTTGTTTAACAAAGAGGTTGAAATACGCAAATTCTTCCGCACGATTCGTCTACGCTATTTCTTCAGAGATAGCCCAGAACAAGAAACACCTAAAACCACTAGCCTAAGACCTCTGTCAACTTTCACCCCACTTTCCTCGATGATATGCCCTGAAATTTTATCTTTTGAAAATCGCATCCTCCTTGAAATACGTAACATGTTCGATAAACCAACCCCCTTTAAGAACAACCTTTCTGCATCGCAAAGATCAGCACTCAAATCTTTAGAAAACAACAAGACTTTTCTCATAAAACCAGCAGATAAGGGTGGAGGTATCGTACTCTGGAGCAACACCCTATATGACACGGAAGTCACCAGACAATTGTCCAATACCAAATTTTACAGGCAGATACCATCCAACCCTACGTTCAGGATCCTGTCCGAAATCACGAGTTTGATGGGTCATGCACATGATGAAGGGTGGATAGACAACGACGAAAAAGCATTTTTGGTAAACCAACACCCGATCATCCCTGCGTTCTACTTGCTCCATAAGATCCACAAAAATCCACTTAACCCACCTGGAAGAACTATCGTGGCAGGCATTGGCTCAGTCCTTGAGCCACTATCCATCTACATAGACCATTTCCTAAGGCCCTTCATCTGCAAAATGCCGTCCTATATCCAGGATACAACGGCCATGATAAACAAACTAGTCACCATACAAGCCGAACCAGAAGACCTACTAGTAACGCTAGATGTAGAGTCACTGTATACCAGCATCCCGCAATTGGAGTGTCTACAAGTACTTAAAACCTACCTAGACAGCAGAACATCCTCCTTGAATGCACCCGAATAGCCCTCATGGAGAACTATTTCATATTCAAACAGACTTTTTACCAGCAGTGTCACGGGACCAGGACGGGGGCGACTTTTGCACCGGACGTGGCCAACTTGTTCATGGACGCCTTCGAAAAGAATTCCATCTACAATGAACACAACACTTTCAAAAATTCGATCATATGCTGGTTACGCTATATTGACGACGTGTTCATGGTCAGGAAAGGAACCGAAGAGAATCTTCACCTGTTCCTTCAATGGTTGAACTCACAGAACAATTGCATTAAATTCACGATTGACCTCAACAAAGACAGAATACCGTTCCTAGACCTTGAAATCTGCAAAAATGAAAACAACTCATTGAGCACCACTCTATATCGCAAACCGACTTCCAAAAACACTCTACTCGAGTACTCCAGTTTCCATCCGTCAAGCCTTAGGATGAACCTTCCTTATGGCCAGTTTCTACGGATTAGGCGGAATTGTTCGACAATGGTCGAATACGAATCTAAAAGCAAAGAACTCGCAAAACGCTTAAAAGAGCGAGGATACCCCAGCCACATCGTCCGTCAAGCAAGGAAACGAGTAAAACACACCAATCGAGACTCCTGCCTCACCACAACTAAAAGAGAACAGAATAACACCAAAATGACCTGCGTCACGACTTTCACTCCTTTAAGTAATTCAATCAGAAAAATGGTCCTTAAACACTGGGACAAGCTCTACACTGACTCTTTTGCACCAGAGAAACCTAGATTTGCGTTCAAACGCAGCCGCATCCTAAAAGATCGCCTCGTACACACGTACACAGAAGTAGATGTCTCAAGCAGTACACAAGGCACTTTATGGAACCTGCCGCCAGTAATAGGCCATTTCAAGTGTGGAAACTGCTCCGTCTGCACACTGACGACAAACCTCAAGACAATCGATTTAAAAGATAACTTGTGGACCCTTAATTCCTTTACCAATGGCAAAACCAAATGGTCCGTCTACATCATTAAATGCCCTTGCGACCTCATCTACGTAGGCAAATCCAAGAGAGAAATTAGACAACGCATCTGTGAACATCGGTCATGTGTACGCAACCAAGTAGAAGATAAACCCTTAGTGGCACACTTCAAAGCCATGAAACATACCCACAACAACATCTTCTGGACAATACTGCAAACAGTGGGCAACCCCTTCCGAGGGGGTAATAGAGATCTTGCCCTTCACAAACTCGAGCAGAAATGGATATACCGCCTTGACTCCGTCAGACATGGCTTGAATATTTCCATTGAATGGAACCTTTTCTTTAACAAATAACTCTGAGTTCCCACAGCAATGCGTTAAATTGTTTGCAACACCTCTCCTTGTAACCGGTTGTTTCCTAAACACCAAAATCGTTTTTTTTAGACGAGCACCATTGTTAAAACTTCACTAAACGTGTGCTTTGTTTACATTGGTTTTCCCTCCTTCTGTCATGATGTTCTCTTTTTTATGCTTAGATGTTTCGCAATCTTGACATTGTAACCGCACCAAATGCATTTCTCCTTAATGGTATATTGACGACTCTTGTGTACCGCTTTGCACATCCAATGTTTTACAACTCCGTCTCTAAATTAAGAGAATTGTTGTATCCGGAGATCACTATTTTGTGTCAACCATGACGACAACACACTAGCCCATTTTCAAATAGAGTCCTACTAATCCATATACATATGCGTGCCATACAAGACTATATGTGCTTCTCCGTTACTCCGCCACTGTGTTTAGGCATGGTTTTTGAGACGTAACGCTCCTGCGTTAAGCACTCAGACACTGCCCTTCTGCACATGCGCGTTCGGGCCACGTTTTAGCCTCATTCTGGTTAAATAACCCTCCAGGGCACACATGCGCACAACTAGCCTTCAGTGATACAGCTCTTTTTCAAATTCGGCACAGGTAAGAACTAGTACGGTCACGTTTTTGATTTCACTGCCATTTGTCTCAGCACTTATTTATCAAGTTGTCTTTCTCACCTCTCTCACCCCCTGAGCCGGGGTATGATGTTAATCACCACGATCAGACCATGACCTAGCTACTTTCCCTTGGCCGCCATTATAATTTTAAAGGGCAATTTCAAACAACAGCCCTCCCTCACTCCAGCACTAACCGCACAGTCAAGTTCCTTGCATCTTGGTACTGGTCCCAGTACCTGGTGACCCAGTCACATCTGTTAATAACCAGTTAAGCATGTCTAACAGCCTAAATTAAAACTCATGAATGGCATTCACTTGATGCACCTTTCTCGAAAACCAATCACTAATACCTTGCACGACAAGATCTTACCTGTGCCCCAATTTGTCTTAGCCAACCACTAACTACCGCACTGTCATCTTTTGACCCCCTTCCAACTAGATTTGGGCATCCGACTAATGCAGACTGCCCACCCCAGCCGTATTTACCGACAGCTGGACAAACAAGACCACTGCCATGGCGTCAACTTACTTACACATGGTAGGTCCACTCCTTGCAACCTTACTTTTACTATGTTTCAAATCTTGTATCACCGTTTCTAAAAGCGTTCTCCACCTTTAAACTACAGGATGACGCTCTTCTTACGTAACCAAGTCCGACCACGACTTGATGTCCTGAAGACAGTTCGGTACTACCTTGCAGCGCTGCCTCATTTCATCCAGCCACTGCCTTTTGTAACCTACCGAACCAGAAACACCAACCTATGTGTCGACAATGTTAAATGTATTGTGAATGTAAACAATACATGGAACATCTGGTCACTATTTTATGATTACTAACTCACCGATATGCAACCTGTAAATGTACTTCAAGTATGCATACACTATGTGCCACGGCACATAAAGAATTGTGTAAACATGTCTTCCTGTTAAAATAAACCCTCCTGTTTATTATACCCCACGGTGATCCGTTTTCTCCAGCTAGTATTCTCCTAGCTCCACTGCAAGGAACAGTGCGACACCCTGTCACGTCCTAGGCCTGGGTAGCCGTTGACTCTATTTCCTCTAAATCTCTGTACCTTCCGACCCTCCAGAGTCAGGCCCCCAACAAAAAAGAGGGTTCCGCCCATTCCTCCTTTCTTGACATGAATGCACAGACAGAAGCTATCCACTTACAGAGCAAAGGTGAGATACTAATATTTGGAGACATGAATGCACAGACAAAAGCCATTCACTTCCAGAGCAAAGGGCAAGATACTAATATGTGGAGACATGAATGCACAGACAGAATCCCTTCACTTCCAGAGCAAAGGACAAGATACTAATATGTGGATACATGAATGCACAGACATAATCCCTTCACTTCCATAGCAAAGGACAATATACTAATATGTGGAAACATGAATGCACAGACAGAAACCCTCCACTTCCAGAGCAAAGGGCAAGATACTAATATGTGGAGACATGAATGCACAGACAGAAGACCTCCACTTCCATAGCAAAGAGCAAGATACTAATATGTAGAGACATGAATGCACAGATAGAAGCCCTCCACTTCCAGAGCAAGGGCAAGATTCTAATATGTGTAGACATGAAGGCACAGACAGAAGCCCTCCACTTCCAGAGCAAGGGCAAGATACTAATATGTGGAGACATGAATGCACAGACAGAAGACCTCCACTTCCATAGCAAAGGGCAAGATACTAATATGTAGAGACATGAATGCACAGATAGAAGCTCTCCACTTCCAGAGCAAGGCCAAGATACTAACATGTGGAGACATGAATGCACAGATAGAAGCCCTCCACTTCCAGAGCAAGGGCAAGATACTAATATGTGTAGACATGAATGCACAGACAGAAGCCCTCTACTTCCAGAGCAAGGCCAAGATACTAACATGTAGAGACATGAATGCACAGATAGAAGCCCTCCACTTCCAGAGCAAGGGCAAGATACTAATATGCGGAGACATGAATGCACAGACAGAAGCCCTCCACTTCCGGAGCAAGGGCAAGATACTAATATGCGTAGAAATGAATGCACAGACAGAAGCTCTCCACTTCCAGAGCAAGGACAATATACTAATATGTGGAGACATGAATGCACAGACAGAAGCCCTCCACTTCCAGAGCAAGGCCAAGATACTAACATGTAGAGACATGAATGCACAGATAGAAGCCCTCCACTTCCAGAGCAAGGACAAGATACTAATATTTGGGGACATGAATGTATAAACAGAAGCCCTCCACTTCCACTGCAAGGGCAATATACTGATATGTGGAGACATGAATGCACAGACAGAAGCCATACACTTCCAGAGCAAATGCAAGATACTAATATGTGGAGACATGAATGCACAGACAGAAGCCCTCCACTTCCAGAGCAAATTCAAGATACTAATATGTGGAGACATGGATGCACCGACAAAGCCCTCCACTTCCAGAGCAAGGATGAGATACTAATATGTGGGGACATGAATGTACAAACAGAAGCCCTCCACTTCCAGAGCAAGGCAAAGATACTAATATGTGGGGACATGAATGTACAAACAGAAGCCCTCCACTTCCAGAGCAAAGGCAAGGTACTAATATGTGGAGACATGAATGCACAGACAGGAAACCTCCACTTCCAGAGCAAAGGCAAGATACTAATATGTGGAGACTTGAATGCACTGGCAGAATCCCTCCACTTCCAGAGCAAAGGACAAGATATGTGGAGACATGAATGCACAGACAGAAGCTATCCACTTCCAGAGCAAAGGGCAAGATACTAATATGTGGAGACATGAATGCACAGACAGAAGATCTCCACTTCCAGAGCCAGGGCAAGATACCAAGATGCGGAGACATGAATGCACAGGCAGAAGCCCTCCACTTCCAGAGCAAGGACAAGATACTAATTTGTGGGGATATGAATGCACAGACAGAAGCCCTCCACTTCCAGAGCAAAGGGCAAGATACTGATATGTGGAGACATGAATGCACAGACAGAAGCTATCCACTTACAGAGCAAAGGTGAGATACTAATATTTGGAGACATGAATGCACAGACAAAAGCCCTTCACTTCCAGAGCAAAGAGCAAGATACTAATATGTGGGGACATGAATGCACAGACAGAATCCCTTCACTTCCAGAGCAAAGGACAAGATACTAATATGTGGAGACATGAATGCACAGACAGAAGCTATCCACTTCCAGAGCAAAGGTGAGGTACTAATATGTGGAGACATGAATGCACAGACAGAAGCTATCCACTTCCAGAGCAAAGGTGAGATACTAATATGTGGAGACATGAATGCACAGACAAAAGCCCTTCACTTCCAGAGCAAAGGGCAAGATACTAATATGTGGAGACATGAATGCACAGACAGAAGACCTCCACTTCCATAGCAAAGGGCAAGATACTAATATGTAGAGACATGAATGCACAGACAGAAGCTCTCCACTTCCAGAGCAAGGCCAAGATACTAACATGCAGAGACATGAATGCACGGATAGAAGCCCTCCACTTCCAGAGCAAGGGCAAGATACTAATATGTGGAGACGTGAATGCACATACAGAAGCCCTCCACTTCCAGAGCAAGGGCAAGATACTAATATGTGGAGACATGAATGCACAGACAGAAGCCCTCCACTTCCATAGCAAAGGGCAATATACTAATATGTAGAGACATGAATGCACAGATAGAAGCTCTCCACATCCAGAGCAAGGCCAAGATACTAACATGTAGAGACATGAATGCACAGATAGAAGCCCTCCACTTCCAGAGCAAGGGCAAGATACTAATATGTGGAGACATGAATGCACAGATAGAAGCCCTCCACTTCCAGAGCAAGGCCAAGATACTAACATGTGGAGACATGAATGCACTGACAGAAGGCCTCCACTTCCAGAGCAAGGTCAAGATACTAACATGTAGAGACATGAATGCACAGATAGAAGCCCTCCACTTCCAGAGCAAGGGCAAGATACTAATATGTGGAGACATGAAGGCACAGACAGAAGCCCTCCACTTGCAGAGCAAAGGCAACATACTAATATGTGGAGCCATGAATGCACAGACAGAATCCCACCACTTCCAGAGCAAGGGCAAGATACTAATATGTGGGGACATGAATGTACAAACAGAAGCCCTCCACTTCCAGAGCAAGGGCAAGATACTAATATGTGGGGACAGGAATGCGCAGATAGAAGCCCTACACTTCCAGAGCAAATGCAAGATACTAATATGTGGAGACATGAATGCACAGACAGAAGCCCTCCACTTCCAGAGCAAGGACAAGATACTAATATTTGGGGACATGAATGTATAAACAGAAGCCCTCAACTTCCACTGCAAGCGCAATACACTAATATGTGGAGACATGAATGCACAGACAGAATCCCTACACTTCCAGAGCAAATGCAAGATACTAATATGTGGAGACATGAATGCACAGACAGAAGCCCTCCACTTCCAGAGCAAATTCAAGATACTAATATGTGGAGACATGGATGCACCGACAAAGCCCTCCACTTCCAGAGCAAGGATGAGATACTAATATGTGGGGACATGAATGTACAAACAGAAGCCCTCCACTTCCAGAGCAAGGGCAAGATACTAACATGCGGAGACATGAATGCACAGACAGAAGCCCTCCACTTCCACAACAAGGGCAAGATACTAATATGTGGACAGATGATTGAACAGACAGCGAGATAAATAGACTTGATAATTGAAGACATGAATGCACAGATAGAAACCTTCCACTTCCAGAGTAGAGGCAATATACTAATATGCAGGGACATGAATGCACAGACAGAAGCCCTCCACTTCCAGAGCAAGGGCAAGATACTAACATGCGGAGACATGAATGCACAGACAGAAGCCCTCCACTTCCACAACAAGGGCAAGATACTAATATGTGGACAGATGATTGAACAGACAGCGAGATAAATAGACTTGAGCCCCACAGACGGAGACTAGTGCAAAAGAAGAGAAAACAATCTTGCACAACCCCAGCAGGAAAACAGACGCAGATCTATGACCTCAACACTCCTCCCTATGTGCAAGTCATTGGACCTCCCCATTATACATTTAAGGGCAAGAGTTCCATCTACATTCAATAACCCATTCAGGAGCCGTGAGCTGCACTATCACAGACACGCACACACATAGGATCAAAGCATTTATAGTCAAACCCCAAAGTCATCTGTGCAACCACGCCCAGCCAGTACTATATCTACAATTCAAATAAAGAGGATAACACATCACAACAAGAATTATACAGGCTTCTCCCGAGATATGAATGCACACAACACAAAGAAGTGCCCTATGATAACAGTCTCCAGGGCAAAGATACCCCCAACATTCTGCTCTAAGAATCACAACAGGAAATAAAGATGGACCAGGCCAAGCAGTCAATGACCTCAGAAATATATCTAAAAAGAAAAGGGGTAATGTCTGAGATCACTGGACAAGGTCAAGGAGCCAATGACCTCAGAAATATATCTAAAATCAAAAGGGTGAATATCCCAGAGCACTGGACCAGGCCAAGCAGCCAATGACCTCAGAAATATATCTAAAAACAAAAGGGGGAATATCCGAGATCACTGGACCAGGCCAAGCAGTCAATGACCTCAGAAATATATCTAAAAACAAAAGGGGGAATATCCCAGAGCACTGGACCAGGCCAAGCAACCAATGACCTCACAAATATATCTAAAAACAAAAGCGGGAATATCAGAGAGCACTGGACCAGGCCAAGCAGCCAATGACCTCAGAAATATATCTAAAAACAAAGGGTGGAATATCCAAGATCACTGGACCAGGCCAAGATGTCAATAACCTCAGAAATATATCTAAAAACAAAAGGGGGAATATCCGAGAGCACTGGACCAGGCCAAGCAGTCAATGACCACAGAAATGTATCTAAAAACAAAAGGGGGAATAACAGAGAGCACTGGATAAGGCCAAGCAGTCAATGACCTCAGAAATATATCTAAAAACAAAAGGAGGAATACCTGAGAGCACTGGACCAGGCCAAGCAGTCAATGACCTCAGAAATATATCTAAAAGCAAAAGGGGGAATATCCGAGAGCACTGGACAAGGCCAAGCAGCCAATGACCTCAGAAAAACAAAAGGGTGGATACGACCATGAAAGGTATGAGAGGTGGCTTGAAAGAGCACCTGGAAAAATGGGATATTCTCCTGTCATGCTTTCTGTTCGTCTAATGGAGTAGGGTATTGCCCTTTGAGCTTCTCTTTGGACACACTGTACAGTGTCCCCTCAGTCTAGTGAAAGAGGGATGGGAGGGCAGCCCCTCATCCCCTACATGAGATGTGGTGGACTTTGTACATGGCCTTTGCTCTAGAATGGCAAATTAAACAGAACAGTTAATGAAAAACCTAAAGGCCAGTCAGAAGCTGATGAAGCACTGGCACGACCAGAATACCACAGTGACAGTCTATTCTCCAGGCCAGTGTGTGTGGATTATGGAGCCTGTCAAACCCAGGGCCCTTCAGGACAAGTGGACTGGGTTTTACTGTGTGCTGGAAAAAGCTAGTGAGGTGAATTATCTCATTGACTTGATAGGACCTAAACACATGTGCAGGGTCTTCCACGCCAACAAGCTAAAATCCCATTATGGCAAGGATGACTTGGTCATGGCATTAGTGACTGATGGAGAGACTGAGAAGGAGACCAAACCCATCCCAGACCACCTGCACACTAAACCCACAGTTGGGCCAGTTGTCAGGCTTGCAACGGACCTTCCAGAACAGCATCTGACAGACGGTTGCCATTTATTGGGACAGTTTGCTGGTCTGTTTTCACTGACTCCAGATTGGTGCACCCATGATGTGGACACTGGAGACAGAAAGCCAGTGAAGAGTAGGATTCACCAGATGTCCAATAAGGTCAGGGGCACCATCAAGGAGGAAGTTTCCAAGATTCTGTCCCTAGAAGTGATAGAGCCATCCCACCGCCCCTGGGCTAGCCTAGTGGTACTGGTCACTAAAAAGTCCAGTGGACTGAAGTTCGCTTTTGTGTGTACTACAGGGGGCTCAATTCTGTCATGAAGACAGATGCTGACCCCATTCCTCGGGCAGATGAGTTCATTGTCTCCGTCAAATCACATACTCCTACCTTCTGAATGGGGTCCTTCTGCAGGGATGACTACTGTAACACGCAGTCCCAGACATGATATTTCACAGTTCATTGATACTTAGGGTGGGAGCTGGCTTCAGGTTGACAGAGTGCATATTACAGGTTGTTGGGTTTTCTGTCTCATTTGTTAGCCTCTGCAGCCAGGCCCCATGTGGGGTGGATGCAATTAAACTCTGATTAGTATGGGAAGCTGCCACCAGCAGAAGAGCTAACAAAAGGACAGTGCAGATCCATGGAGCCTTTTTTAGTTTATTAGTCTGGCCATGACAGGGGGAGTGTTTTGCCCTCCCTTTTCTGAGATGACATGTTGTAATCCTGGCTGTCATATCCCAACCAAATATGACTGATAGGACGTCACCTATTGCCTATGTCCACCCAGGCTACACGGGTCTATGTGTACGTCATGTAGTCAGCATCGGAAAATGTGTACAGATTGGACCCACTCATTTTTCCAGAGGTTGATCTACCGTCATTTATTTTCTTTTAAAATATGTTTTAAAACTTAGGCGAGCACACACACAATGTGTGGATGGTCGAATTACACACAACGTCATCCAGACAGTCCACCGTAGGTGAAGGAGGAGGCCCAATCCCTAGAGCTACTGTAAGAGGATTCAATTCAACACTACAGCTAAGTCAACGCCTACTCTAGAATACTGAATGGAAACCCTTATTGATATATCTTTATGTCCAGTTCATGAGTTCTGGATGACTACCCCTATATAACACCCCTCTCTTGGAATCCCCTTGACCCCACTGAGCCAAGAAGTAGTTCTGTTTTGCAAGTTTAACGGTTTATTTGAGAATATAAACAATAGATATATATCACACTTTATAATAAATTAATAATTAATATCACACTTAATCTGAGCAGTAATCAATAATGGATATTCTGGCACTAGCGCACTTCTTTATAATCAATGATGAGTGGGTATAGGATGGATAGGATAACAACAATACTTTTATGGTTTCAAAGAGATGCAATGTGGAATGAAAATGCAGTACAGAAAATAACTTGATAGGATTTCAGCAAAAGACAATGTAATCACTTTTCTCTGGCAATTCACTCCCCCCCTTTATGCAATGCAAGGAAATGGAAGGAAAGCACACAGTTCTCAGAAATGCAATCAAATGTAATACGAAATTCAGTTCCCCCCCAGCAAGCTTAGAGGAAAACAGGTCGGAGTTTTAAACACAGGCCCAAAATGCTTTGAATGTGGTTTGCAAGGAAGTGAAAAATATGCTAAAATGCTTTTAATTCCCTCTAGAGGTTCAGGGTGAGTGATAGATACTTTGAATGAGTTCAGGATCACTTTAGCAATGCTCTATGAATGGTTGTCAGGTTGCAAACGAATTTTTGCAACGGAAGGCAAGCAGCTGCAGATTTTTACACGTGAGCTAACCTTTCAATTCGCGGCAAAATGTCAAATCGCGGCAGATCTTTCCGAGTGCGCCGGGCGCGATTACAGAGGAACTACAAGGAGTAGCACTATAGTTCTGGGGTCCTAGGACAGCCTAGGATCTCAGCTTCCAGATGAAAGTTAAATTTCATTCCTAACCCAAACGGTTCCGGAGTTATGAACGATTTAGTAAAGGTAGATTTTCAGATTTAAAACAACTCAAAATGACAAGTGACAGCGTGCAACTTTGGAATTACATATGACAGCTCGCAGCTTAAGAATGATAGGTGACAGGATCTCTAGGAGACAGTTCTACTCAAGTTAAAATAGTTTGCATTAGATTATTTTAACTAAGAGATTGGGTTCTGCAAAGTTTTGGCGGATACTCACACCTAATTTTTAGAAGGACTGGGCCTCGTCACGATCTGGTCAGCGGGTTTTCTTCACTCGCCACGGACGGTCTCTGCGCACAGCGTCTGGGTCAGCTCTACTCTGCTGGTCTGATCTGGGTCTCTGGTTCTGATCAGGTCTGTGGGTCCGGATACAGCGGTCTCCGGTTCAGCTGGTCTCTCTCTGGATACAACACTGCTTTCTGGCAAATGGCAAGAGTTCTTGCAAAGAATTCAAACAGCTCGCCTGGCTGTGAATAGTTGCAATGATTTGAGGCCTGCTAAAGAGGGATTTAGCTTGTAGTTGACCTCTCTGCTACAAATTCTGAAGTAAAGTCTTGGTCTCTGAAGGTGGATAGATTGAAGTCTCTGTGTTGGCTCTCTGGAGGTTGATGGAGGTAAAGTATGGATTTTCCCGGCAGAGCGTCCCGCAGCAGATGGAATAGAATGTCTCTATCTGTCCTGACTGTCTGCTTTTATGTGTTTTGAAAGTGGGTGGAGAGGCTAGCTTTCTAGGCCCTACCCCTCTCCACTTGTCATTGGCCACTTCCTCCTCTTCCCCTTGATTGGGGGAATGAAATGAAGTGTCATCATGATGAGGTTTGTTTATGATACAGAGAACCCACCCCTGTCAACTTTACACCCAAATCTATATCTGATCCAAATACATACTTCCTCGATAGACAGTTGTTTGGCATTGCATACACACATCATGCATTTACTGATGGTAGCCCCTGTTCCAATTCTGTCGTTTCTAGGAGCTTGGGTTCAAAAATGGCAACATATTTCACTTTTTGGTCAGGTTACCAATATTGGATTTGTTCCCGCATTTACACAAATGTTCGCAAAGCATGTGGGCATTAGGTGGTGGAGTGTCAGATTTTTAACATACATACATTTAGAGTAATATCCTCTTTTCCGCTAAAACCCCCCCTGAACATACCACCGGGTCCTAACACGTCTTCAAATGTGCACAGAAAAATCACAAGAATAATGATATCACTTATAAAATTTTCACAAGTCCGCTCTATGAATGATCCATCTTTTTAGATTTATGTTCTGGCCCCAAAGGGGTGTGGTTTCCCCCCAGCACAAGGTTGAATTTCTGGTTTTTCTAGTTCTGCCAAGCCAGCTTGCTCTCACAGGCAGTGCTCCTCCCCTTTCCTTCCAGGAGGAAGCCACTTTTACGACCCCCCCAATAAAACATTTGCCTGAGTCAGGACAGGGCTTTGTTCAATTTCCTGCAGAGCCCAGGTAATTCAATCAGAGAAGTGTCATATCCCTTTTGGTGGGAATAGCAAAAGGCAGCTAGGCCTAGGAACACAGCTGTTGTGCAAGTCTCAACTCCTGTCGGGGGTAGCTGGTGGGCAAAATTCCCTCTCTTTTTAAGCCAGGTCTCAGCTAAATGTCTCTTTGGCTGCCAGTTTTCCTGTCAAAATCAAACTTCCAATTTTTACGCATGCAGCTAGAATGCTGATTCTAAGTTTAAAACTATGACATTTAAACAATTGCAACCTATGTGACACTCAAAAGTAGGTCACTCATTTCTTTTAAACATTTAGATTTTTAGTGTCTTTCAGTCCAAATTTACTTAAACTGCTGAAATCCACAGCTCAGCCAGTTTTGCTATGAACATTATTTTAGGCTCATCCTCTTTCCAGATTTTGTATGCCCACAAGACTTTATTCTGTCAAATGTCTGCTGGTGTTCAGTGAGATTGTTGGATATTCTGCAATGTTTGAAATGGGCATTCTGAGCTTGCCTTCAGAGAAACAAAGGGTGATTTTTAAAGTGCTTTCTAACGAACAGGCACTGCTGTTTTTCTCTTTGGCACCCCATTTCACTCATGGCTCTTCTGACCCAGCACACCCGCACCGGGGGGTGGCAAGTCAGGCTACCATTTTGGTGTGCGCACAAACTGCGTGGTTTTCATAGATTCTGGCGCACATGTGGGCTTTTTCGGCCATCTTGGATTTCCTAAGCCCACAGCACCAAATGTTGTAGCATAATAGTTCAAACGTGGGTCAGAACACCCAACACTACAGACCCCATAACAGAGGAGCAGATGCAAACTACTAAGGAAGAAATACATGCCATCATCTAGACAATCTCCCATAGGCAAAGGAGGCCTGATCCGTAGTGCTACAAACCCCTTAACGTAGAAGTAGATGTAAACTACGGAGCAGTGCTCGAGGAAGAAATTCATGCCTTCATCCAGACCAGACAATCCGTCGTAGGCGAAGGAGGCCCGATCCCTAGGGCTCGAAACCCCTTAACTTAGGAGTAGATGTAAACTACGGAGCAGTGCTCGAGGAAGAAATTCATGTCGTCATCCAGACCAGACAATCCGCCGTAGGAGAAGGAGTCCTGATCCCTAGGTCTACAAACCCCTAATACATGAACATTACTGAGCATGATACCAATTGTTATAAGCGATAACAGCAGACCACTCGGCAGCACTGGTATTGCTGATGACATGGATGTCATGTACTAGAGAGGGCAGGAAATGGAGGGGCCCTTTGCTTACAAAATGGTGCGAGTCCAACAACCGTGTGGGAGCTGGGCTTAGTCTAAAACAAGGCCTCAAGATACAGATATCTGATAAACGTACCTCTGAAATCCCTCCTGAAACTGATTGGGGAAGTGTACCCCCCATGGAACACAGGCAGAGCTGACACGCAAACCAAAGCAAACTCGGAGGCCCTCAGCGAGACTAGCCAGACACATATACAATCCTTGCTGAGTGCCAAAAAAAGAGGTTTCCCGCTCACAGTCTCTTTTAATTTAAAGGCACCTATCCCTCCATGATAGGTCCTCACCTGTGGGCCAATCAATGAGACCAGCTGCACCTAGAAGGTTATTTCCTGTGCCACTGATTGCCGCCATGGAACGAGGAAAAGGGACCTACACATTGTGCCTACTCCCATTCCATGGCAACAATTTGTGAGTCAGTGACACACCGGGAACACTACTGTTCCTTGTGCTGGCGAGGAATAAGGCAGCGCAAGGAAAGTAAGGTGGGTGGGAGTGTTGCATAATGTGGAAAAGGGGGTTAAGGTGGGGAAAGGGGACGCAGGGGGAGAGAATGTACCTTATTCCCGGTGAGGAAAGATGGCGGCTCCCGCTCTAAGGAGACGCAGAACAGGGTCTTTACCTTTGGTAAAGTACCCGTTCTGAGTCTTTTTATTGGCTGGGAAGACACAACAACCCCCTCTCCGGGTACTAATCGTTAAAATATTTCTTTAAGAAACTCCATTCATTTTGTCATGTTATGTGGCCAATCTTTGAGTTGCTGGAATGAAGTGACCTTTATTCTACATAGCATTGACAGTGCTACCACAAATGACGTTCTGTGTGATCTTACATCATTCACGCCACATGTACAAAGATCATAGAACAGCGCCCCTTAGCATACAGCTGAGTCCCATGAAACATGTGGTCCAGCTGTTCACATAACCCACTCACGCCTTATTATACTGTATCAACTCACTGTGGTTTGGGAGAGGAGTCCCTTTCGTGTAGTTCTGCAGATTCTTTCTCTGATAGCACTTAGTACTTGGCAGCAATCACACAACTTGCTGAGAAGTCAGCAATGCCTTTTGGGCAGATGAACCTGACCTGTGCCCTGCCTACAGCTCTCTCTTCCTCCTTCCTTCATTTGCATCTGCATGATGAGCCTCCCACTCCCCAGTTACTAACTTTCACCTCATATATAAGTTAACCATAATTAAAAATGCAATAACAAAAAAACAAGATAATACATAGAACGAGTAAGGTAAAGAACCTCTACTCTACCTCACCTCTACTGCTGAAATTCTGCGTCTCAGCCGGCGTGCAAAGCAAGCCAGTATTCCCTCAAGCATCTCAGCGCCTGGGGACTTTACCAGGCGTTTACCATATTTGTTCCCATTCTTTACAGGGTGGATGGGAGGTTGGACATGAGAAATGCATGTGTTATTTTAAGGGGCTTAGTTTTGTTGTCTACCTCAGGGGTATGTATGACTTAGTATGGATTATATTTTTCCATACACACGTATGAAATATGCAATACAGTTGCAATGGTGCAGATATGTAAATACAGCAACTTATCCTCAAGTTTAGACTTGCCTAACATGTGACTGAGATTGGGGAACATCTAGACTTACAGGACTAGGGCTGAATGGCGCTCAGGAGCCAAATAAACTCTGAAACTTAAATGAGTTCCCGCATTATGAGGACATTATCATTTTTCTCTATAGAGATCAGCTTTCTTAAAGTTATGGTGCACTTTGGATCTTATAGATTATGGGATGCAAGCACATAGTCTCTCCAACCCCCTCTCTATCCTCATGTTTTTCTCATGCTTTCATCTGTACACGTCCAACTCCAGGCGCTGACACTTCTGTCAGCTGGCTTGGAAACCCCAGTTCTCTGCCTTGGTACAGGGAGTGTGTCTCACAAACTAAGCTGATTGAAACCTCCACATTACTAGGGCCTGCTTGAGCACCTCTCAAGTCCATCACGCAGCCATAAACCAACCAGATTTAACACCCGGTATCATCTGGTCTAGATGCTGCCATCACATGTAAGTAGTTCTTGTAAAATGGACTACACATTCCTTACCTCTTGTGCTTACCAATAACTAACCACAGCTAATAAACATGCATCCCAGCTAACACAGCCATGATGCCTCCTCATCACTCTGTCCTCTGTTTCCCCCCTGAGTAGTTTGTCCACTGCCTAAGCCCCTTTTCTATCTCCTCCTCTCCCCACAAACCTTCTTCTTCCATTTCTACAGACCAAGGTCTGACCAAACCCTGGCGCGGTCACAATGCGCTACTCCTCGGATAAAAGGCAGGCACTGTAAAACCACTACGGTGGTGACGGGTGCAATATACATACTGAATAACATAACATAGCATCTGGTGGTGAATAGGTGAACTGCAGCTTCAACCTCCAATTAGTCCTTGTGTGCACTTTGCGACCGATTCTCAAAAAGCAGCACAAATGAAAGGAGCACGGAGAATGCACTTGTTGCATTTGCACTGATTTCAGAAATGCTTATTTACAAAGGTGACCTCTGCCTTTCTGGGGAGGCTGAACTGTAGCTTTCCCAACACTAATGTATGACTGGCTAGCACATTCTCCTAAAACAGGCTGATGAAGGACCCATCTTGATGAAATGACATAAAATAGGCATTTCCAGCCCTGCCTGGACGATGGAAATGGTAGTGTGACAGCGTGGTTTAACCTGCGGCTGCCACCCATAACAAATAAATGATAACAGGGTCACAAATGACCTGTCATCACTTGACCCTCATTTCTGGGTCTTTTAAAACACATTCCATTTGTGAACTCTGGCTGTGTTTAAAACACCTAGAAACACCCCTTATTTGCACAAATGTGCAAAGAGGGAAAAGGGGTATCTAAAATGTGCTCATTCAGATGCCCTATGGGGATTGGGCTGTCACTATTTTTGCGCCTGTGCATCTAATCGCTTTTGCCAATGGACGCCCTCGACCTCATGCACCCCATTTCCCATACTGCTCCGATGGGACTCAACATGGCAGAAGGAAATAATGCTCTGCGTCCCAACCAACCTCACATGTCTGCCTCCACCGGGCATCTTTGACTGGCAAGCCAGCTCCATTTGAGTTGCCCTTCACCATGATCGGAGTCAACAGTGGTCTGAATGGACATATGATTTTTTTCATGTATTCCAAACTTGTCCTACCATGGTCTAGCCCCGAGTGGGCGACCATATATCAGTCTTTGACAAACTCCTGGGGGGTGTGGATCACTATTCCCCCACCCCCTGCTCTCATATCTCAGGGCCTTTGTGCACTGTGTTACTTCTAGATTACTCCTAACAACATACTCCTATCTTACTCCTAAGGACACATTAACATAAGACACAAAGGGCCTCATTACGACTCAGGCGGTAAGGGGTTTACGGCAGCGTAAACAGCGCCGACCCTTACCGCCTGATTCCGAGGTCCCTTAGCGCCATGGCGGATTTAACACCTGCTTTTAGCAGGTGTTAAAATCCATGGCGCTAAGGGACCATGGTGTTAATTACGCCACCGTAATTTACGGTGGCGTAATTAATGCCTTCCCCACTCCCATTATGCCCTATGGGGCAAAAATGGGAATGGGGAAGGGTAAATGGGGATTGGGGACTTACCGCCCCGCCAACCTCGGAATGGGGCGGTAAGTCTGCCAACCACCATGGCGTAAACGTAGTTTACGCCATGGTGGTAAAGGTACGACCCAGGCGGTAACTTACCGCCTGGGTCTTAATGAGGCCCAAAGAAAACACATGAACCAATTCAAACAATAGAAACACTTTTATTCATGCACAGCAAGGCATGATGCAAACAATAATATAATGAAAATATTGAATTTGCACCTTTTATGCTTTTGGTGCAAATCTACCATGCAGTTCAATAACTTTAAGCCTTACAGGCTTCTAATGCAAGCCTGTGATTAGCTGGATCTATCATATCTAATGCAATATAAATATGGCAAGTGGCAGCATTCAGCATTCCTCTCCAATCCACACCATTCATCACTTTCTCTCTCTAAGACAATCCCTGTCCGATTCCCCCTTCTCCAAACCCAAAGCTCTGTATGAGTGTCTGCCCTAATCAATCAGTTTAGGCCATAAACCATACTTCCCATTTGCATGTGCATGCTTCCCTTGGTCTCATCTCGAATGTGTCCCATCTCTCCCCTCTCCAGCTCCCTTTGCCAAGTCTGGTCACTCGAACTGCCTCAAGCCTCTGCCAAGCTCTCGACCTCTACTCTCGTCAGAATGCTTCCCGAAGGGTCCGAACTCCCAAAGCCATTGGATTCCGCTGCACCAAAACACCTCTCCCTTAATGGCAACTTCCTTTCATTCGCCTCTCATCTGTCTGTGAACCAGACGTCTCTCTCTCTCATTGAACTCTGTACTTCAATTTCAGGCTTCCAGTTATAGTGTCAATTCATGTCACACTTTCTCCATGATTACATGTCTCTCTCTAAGCTAAGATTCACTCGTCTGTCTCTGTCAGCATTTGTAAATCTGAACAGTGCCTAAAAGTCTGTGTTGCATGTTCGTTCACTCCATGTTCTGGTCAATCACAGCGTGTTCTGTCATCGTGACATTTGTCATCATATCTACTAGCATATCTCCTTCTGTCTGCGAAGCATCCTTCCATCTATTTCTCCATTCATATCCATTCAAATCCCTCTATCCTTCTCGTGCAAGTCTCTGTGCGCCAAACTCTTCTCCCTCCATATGGCGCTGCCCCCACCTTTTCTCTCTCTGCGAATCACAGCCAGCCACATTCAGAATGGCTTTATAATGCCATAGGCCTCATTCTTTCTCTAGTGCTTACTCTCTCACACAAACCCAAGCGCTATCTATGATGCAAACTTCATTGCATATTCTAAGTGCACATTCATACGTTTCTCTCTACATGCATAGATAATACATAACAACATATCTCTACATGTGTCTCTACAAATATAACAATGTGTCTCTAAATGGCACCACATGGCACTTCAAATATAACAGGCCTCATTCTATAAGCAAATTGCAAATGGCTACATATATGTGGCATAATAATGTGGATAGTCTAATGATGTCACTACTTCAATACTAATCAGAACTAAACAGGATGCAATGATGGAATGATGGGTAATTCCATAACAATGAGTAATTATTCCATAATGATAACAATCCAGGCTTCTCCATACTATCAGGTTTCACAATCTCTCCTATTATCGTTATATAATCATTACTAACAATTTGTCAAAAATATGTCTCAATGTTCATGCTAAAACCAAGTACAATTGCAAAGGAAAAAAACATTCTATTTCATAATGTAAAAAACCCTTAAAATGAAAGCATTTCACTCTACCAGTGGCAAGCTAAAATTTCAAATGCATAGCTACAAAATGTGTCAGAATTCAGAATAATATTCAAGTTTCTATTAGCAAAAAAATAAGTAAAAATTCAAAAGCGTAAAGCCAAAAATGTGTCTACAAAAAGATATTCAAAAACGAAAATGCAATGCATATGTACTGTGGATTCAGGTGTTTTCATTTTCAATGTGTCAAGCACAAAATAACAGTGTCACTTTCACAGGTGTCAAAGGTCATTTCAGATGTCATTTCAGATGTCTGTAGCCAAACAGGCCAAGTAAATTCATTACAGATCAATGCATACATATCAGTGTATACATCCAGCGTATTGGTCATATAGGCCAATTCATTTATATTTCCAGTCCAAGTTATTTCCAGGTTCTCACTCATGTCAGTCTGTGATCAAATCAGTTGTATTTCAAAAGAATGTATTCTAAGTCAGTACAAATCCAGTTCTAATGCAAATGTTTCAGCCAAGGAATGTCAACTAAGCGTGTCAACGAAGCAAGTGTTCACAAATGGGTCACAAATGTGTCACAACGTGCATATGAATGTGTTCAGCAAATGTTTCAATGTTCGTCGTGGAAAAGTTCTCCACAGCAACAAACGTAAGCATCAAAGCGTTCAAGCCAGTTCAGGCTGGCCTGCTTAATAAATGGCAGCAAGATGATGAGATTTTGCACAGAGCTCCAAAAAAGGCAAGAGCAAGCATCAATTGTGTCGGTACCATATGCCCCCCACTTGTTCCCACAGGGTCGCACTGGTCCTTCCCTTTTCAAATGGTAGCACCAGGAAAACTGCGTGTCAGAGCTTTCAATTTGATGCAGATTGATACAGCTCATATGCTCCCTTTTCCCTAAGCCTCTGTTCCCACTTCATCCATGTTGGGAACAAATGTGAAACAAAGCACTGATGCACAATGTATTCACGTGACTCATTCAGAGTGTTTGCAAAACAATGCAGATGGCAACTCTCCTCTGGCAATTACATGTACAGTGGCCCTTGGCATAGGCCAAACTCTAGCTTCAAATTCTCTCCTTCCTTGCCAGGTCATGCTGTTGCCAGCTGTTACCATACCATGCCAGAATTCCAGTTCATGCCATGCTAGTCCCTGCTCTTCATTAGGGACCAGCCAACGTTGAATGCACGTGCAGATTTCAAAGCACCATGGTGTCAGATCAATGCTCTCTCTCTCTCTCTCTCTCTCTCTCTCTCTCTTTCAAGAGACAAAGCTTCACTGCTTTTCAAACGTAGTTAGAATCAGGAATTCAAATGCTTTCAGAGCGCGTCTTCCTGCTCATTCCTGCATTTCTCTCTTTCTCCTCAGGCCCAAACTTGTGTCTGGTTCTGGTACACAAGGTAAGGCATTCCAAATGGATTCTCTTCTCGCTGCAGATTACAACACAGCCCACAAATGAATTTCTCTCATTTTGCTGAACATGTTTCACTGCTCTTTCTCTCTCTTAGTACAGAATGCTGCAAGGTGTCAGTTTCAAGTCAGTCACGATCTTCACTTTCCATTGCTTAGTTGTCATGCCAGGAATTCAGGTAGCAAGCAGGTTTTCTGGGTACCTTCTCAGAGCACAGCCATAGACAAATCTACACCCTAAGGCCTCAAATCAGTCGGTCGGCATGCCCCAGAAATGCTGCTGCAAAGCATAGACGTTAGGTACCAATGTCTCATCACTGCTGCAAACAAACAGCCATGATGCAAAGTCACACAGTTTCATCAATGTCTGGTCAATCTGGTCTGGTCAGTCTATCATTCTGGTCATGCTGCTTTCAGTCGTCATGCTGCTGCCAATCATGGTCTGGTCAATTCCTGCGATGCAAACTGGTCAGTCATCGATGCGATCTCGGTCTGGTCAAGATGTCTCTCCAGATGTCATGCAAAGAAAACAAAAGTGCAAGTATCAGTTTTCAAATCAGTTTCAGATGTATTCAAACCAAAAACAAAACAGCATTCTCATTGTGCACTGCTGCACGTAGCGAATTCTAAACTCCCCATGTCTCACAAAAGACATCAATGCTAGTTTCTCTCAGTGTATCAGTTCTAGTGTATCAGTCTATCAGTGCATCTGTCTAACCATGCCTCATGATGCATGACTCCATCCCTATATTTCTCAAAACAGAAAAGAACAGCCAATTTCATGTACTCCAAAAAATACACATTCAAAAATTGCACATTCAAATGCTGCACAACTGCATTCCTCTCATTCAATTGCACTCCATGTGTTCTAGCAACAGACTGCCCTTTCAACATAATGTATTCACGAAGCTGAATCACTTTATGTTGATAAACAAATCGATTTCATTCAAATAGACACTGCTTCCCGCATGTGCAATACAATTCAGATTCAAACATCATTCCTTATTTCCACTGCTTTCTCCTTCTTCAAATAAACAGTCTGCAAATACTGCGCCATGTTTCTGCCTAATGTCAACAATCCTTCTCTCCATGCACTCATTCAAACTCGAAAAATTCAAACAATCCTTTATCTCAGAACATCCAACTATCGCACGATTCACTCTCTTCACATTCTCCTTCAATGCTATCCTAGTTCAATGTCAATAGACAAAATATTATTTTCACTCGATAACGTAGGCAAAATACTGCTGTTATCACCCCTGCCACAAATGTCATTTCTATTCAAATCAAAGATTTTCACCATCTCTGTCTCCTCCACAAAGCTAGTTTGCAAATGCTTCACATAACTGCCTCCATGCAAAAGTGTCTTCAATGATACAGTTTCATAATGCAAATCTTCATAGGCAAACCCTCTATGCATCTGGGTCACATTATTTCTGTCATTATTCTGAGGTAACTCTTTCTCCCCACGAACAATATTCATTTCTCTAGGAACTCCCATCACTGCTGTTGACAAAGATTTCAATGGGTAATTCAGATTCAAAGCTGCCTCTGGGACATCTTCCCAGTTTTTAATTACATGTCTGAGATGATATATTATTGCCTGCAAGTCACTACTATATGGTGTAATTTCTGTTCCTGCTGCTTCACTCTTCACTTCCAATATGGTTGGTGCCAGTGATACTTCCCAGGCCTCAAGCATATGATATGATAATTTATTTATATAGCGTCTATACACAATGTGTTTCAAGGCAAGGGAGGGAACAAGGGAAAAAACAATGACATTCTTACAGGCCATGAACAGTAAGGATGTGAAATTAACTATCATACTCGGCCTGACGACATTTCAGATAGTGCAAGAGCTAAAACATAGATAAGGAAGGGAGGGGGAGAGTGGGAAGGAAATGAAAACAGACAGGCGACTACCGTACTAGGCCTGACGACATTTCTGGTAGAGCGGGAAAAAAAACAAGAGGTGAGGGAGAAGGGTGCAGAAAGGTAGGGGAGGAACAAAACAAGCGGCTATCATATTAGGCCCTTTTTCTAAGCCGATTTCTTATTGCTTTCAAATCATTAAAAAATTAGCAAACTTGCAGTTATAATTCACCCTTGGGATTTCTCTCCTCAACCAAATCTCACAACACTCAAGTGAGTTTAAAAAAAAACAAGTTCCAAGACTTCTCTAAACATGCAGATACAGTCGTCAACTTGCCAAAAATGTGAATCCAAAACAAAGGTCAGATTTCCCCAAAAAGTGTCAGTCTCCCTGTCTCCTCAGCCTCCCAGTCTCCAAGTCTCCGCAGAGTTCCAAACAAACAAAATACCACAGGCGTCTTCAAGAAAAAAACTGTTTCTCTAGCTCGGCTAAATGGATGTACATTCATTCCCAAAATAAAAACTGCCAGTCATAAAATACTGCTCTGGATCAATTCCAAATTCCGATTCCGGATTCAAAGTCAGTCGGACAATTGCGTCCCCCTTCCTACGGTGAACAAAATTGTGGACGAAGCATGCTCTAATTCATAACATCCCCAAGACAGTCAAAACATACACATAACATATCTATTCCCACGAACTAACAGAAAACACAGCTGCACACGATGTTCAAACTTCTACTTCAGCAAATCGATAAGTGGATCAACAAAGCCAGTTGCAAACCTCTGCAGACTAAACCCTCTGTTCCATGTTATCAGTCAGCAATAGTGAAGCCCAACGTTGGGCGCCATTTTGTTATTCCAAACTTGTCCTACCATGGTCTAGCCCCGAGTGGGCGACCATGTATCAGTCTTTAACAAACTCCTGGGGGTGTGGATCACTATGCCCCCTGCCCCCTGCTCTCGTATCTCAGGGCCTTTGTGCACTGTGTTACTTGTAGATTACTCCTAAAAACATACTCCTATCTTACTACTATGGACACATTAACATAAGACACAAAAAAAACACATGAATCGATTCAAACAATAGAAACACTTTTATTCATGCACAGCAAGGCATGATGCAAACAGTAATATAATGCAAATATCGAATTTGCAACTTTTATGCTTTTGGTGCAAATCTACCATGCAGTTCAATAACTATAAGCCTTACAGGCTTCTAATGCAAGCCTGTGATTAGCTGGATCTATCATGTCTAATGCAATATACATATGGCAAGTGGCAGCATTCAGCATTCCGCTCCAATCCACACCATTCCTCACTCTCTCTCTCTAAGACAATCCCTGTCTGATTTCCCCTTCTCCAAACCCAAAGCTCTGTGTGAGTGTCTGCCCTAATCAATCAGTTTAGGCCATAAACCATACTTCCCACCCATTTGCATGTGCATGCTTCCCTTGGTCTCATCTCGAATGTGTCCCATCTCTCCCATCTCCAGCTCTCTTTGCCAAGTCTGGTCACTCGAACTGCCTCAAGCCTCTGCCAAGCTCTCGATCTCGCCTCAAGTCAGAATGCGTCCCCAAGTTACCAAACTCCTAAAGCCATCGGATTCTGCTGCACCAAAAACACCTCTCAATTAATGGCAACTTCCTTTCATTCACCTCTCACCTGTCTGCGAACCAGACGTCTCTCTCTCATCAAACTCTCTACTTCAATTTTAGGCTTACAGTTATAGTGTCAATTCACGTCACACTTTCTCCATGGTTACATGTCTCTCTCTAAGCTAAGATTCACTCTTCTGTCTCTGTCAGCATTTCTAAATCTGAACAGTGCCTAAAAGTCTGTGTTGCATGTTCTTTCACTCCGTGTTCTGGTCAATCACTGCGTGTTCTGTAATTGTGACATCATATCTACTAGCATATCTCCTTCTGTCTGCGAAGCATCCTACCATCTATTTCTCCATTCATATCCATTCAAATCCCTCTATCCTTCTCGTGCATGTCTCTGTGAGCCAAACTCTTCTCCCTCCATATGGCGCTGCCGCCACCTTTTCTCTGTCTTCGAAGCACAGCCAGCCATGCTGATAAGCCTCCTTCGCCTTCCCCACTCGGACAAGGTTCATGTTGTCTGTCTCTGCCAAGCAACTGTATACATTCCTTTCTTCACACTAACTCATAACAACTTTGCACTCCACAGCGCTTCTGTGTCTCATTCAGAATGCTTTATAATGCCATAGGCCTCATTCTTTCTCTAGTGCTTACTCTATCACACAAACCCAAGTGCTATCTATAATGCAAACTTCATTGCATATTCTAAGTGCACACTCATAGGTGTCTCTCTACATGATTACATAATACATAACAACATATCTCCACATGTGTCTCTACAAATATAGCAATGTGTCTCTAAATGGCACTACATGGCACTTCAAATATAACAGGCCTCATTCTATAAGCAAATTGCAAATGGCTACATATATGTGGCAGAATAATGTGGATAGTCTAATGATGTCACTATTTCAATACTAATCAGAACTAAACAGGATGCAATAATGGAATGATGGGTAATGGTTCCATAACAATGAATAATGATTCCATAATGATAACAACCCAGGCTTCTCCATACTATCAGGTTTCACATAATCTTGATGAAATGACATAAAATAAGCATTTCCAGCCCTGCCTGGAGGATGGAAATGCTAGTGTGACAGATCGGTTTAACCTGCGGCTACCACCCATAACAAATAAATGATGACAGGGTCACAAATGACCTGTCATGACTTGACCCTCATTTCTGGGTCTTTTAAAACACATTCCATTTGCGAACTCTGGATGTGCTTAATGCACCTAGAAACACCCCTTATTTGCACAAATGTGCAAAGAGGGCCAAAGGGTATCTAAAATGCACTCATTCAGATGCCCTATGTGGATTGGGCCGTCACTATTTATGCGCCAGTGCAACTAATCCCTTGTGCCAGTGGACGCCCTCCACAGCCTACAGCTCATGCACCCCATCTCCCACACTGCTCCAATGGGACTCAACATGGCAGAGGGAAATCATGCTCTGCCTCCCAACCAACCTCACATTTCTGCATCCACCTGGCATTTTAGCCTGGAAAGCCAGCTCCATTTGAGTTGCCCTTCACCATGACCGGAGTGGTCTGAATGGACATATGATTTTGCAGAGTTCAATAAGGTGGTAGGCGATGATTGTATCTGTGAATTTACTGACATCTTCACTAATTTGGTCTGGCAAGTAGCTCAAGGCCCCTCCACAGAGGAAAATGTATAACTCATGACAGGGCCACAGACTCAATCAAGAGTCTTTGAGTGACACCTTACCATTTCCTATCGACACAGGAGCCACTGTGACCACAATGTGCGCAAAACACTTTCAGAAACTCACCTCGACATTTCAGCTGAGCCCATCTCCGGCTTACATTTGTAATGGGGTGCCAGTCATCCACTGCCAAGCCTGGGTCAGCTCAAGAGCATCCTGAACCACAAGGGCAAAACAGCAATGACTCCAGATTCCATGAAGAAACAAACAATCAAATATCTACCACATCCCCACCTAATAGCTTAGATCCTAACATGTATGGAAATGACAGGCTTCTTTGCCCACTACATACCCTAGTACGCCACCCTTATATACCACTCGTTCATATATTAAAGTAGTGCCTGTCATTCACATGGTCCCCTACGTGTCAACACGCATTTAATGTAATTTAAGGGATTGTTTCCGAAGCAAAGCTCTTAGCATACTACAACCCACAATGCCATACAGAAGTGAATGGAGAAGTCAGTCCCATCAGTTAGGAGTCATACTGGCCTAGTATGATGAACAGATCTCCAGTTTGAAACATGTTGTCGCCCATGCAAGCCGAGCCTTGTGTCCAATTGAAACCGCATGCTCACAGCTGGAAAAACAGAATGTAGGAGCTGCATGTCCCTGTTAGCACTTCCATCCTTTCGTTATAGAGTATCTCTTGATGTTCATCACAGATCATCAAGCAATCCTTTCCCAATATGGAAAGCCAAGGAAATAATGCCACCACGTAACAATGGCTGGGGTGGCAGATTACAAAAATACAACTATCACATCATCCAGAAGTCTAGTAAAGACTTTTGCAGACATATTGTGACACCCATTACACGAAAAGCACATACAACTCTGTAATATGAGATTTTAAGGGGCTGTAAGTACTATCTATCAGTACGCAAAGACACCTTATGGAGCTATTATGTGGATTGCAAAGTTAGCCTGAAAAGCTGAGAAATGTAACATAACATAAACAACCCAGAAAACTCTATACAATGACATTTTAAAAGGTCCAAAGGTAAAACCGTACATGAGCGGTGGAGTACAGCAGTGTGGAATGTGACCTTAAAAGTGGTATTGGGTGATGTACAACATTCACATTAAAAGCTAGGTAATGTAATAAATTATAGTCTAAACAGCACATAAACCTCAATAGGGTGGCATTTTGAAGGTTCACAAGTATCACCTCACTATCAGAAGAGTTTGTTTACATGGCAGGACTCCTGGAAAGTGGGATTGCGAGATCTTCACAACTTTCTGAATAACGTAACATAAAGGAGGGCAGGGGTGGATTATCCCATGCCAGCCATTAATGTATGTAAATTGCCCACCAGACTCTGCCTTGTTCTGCATAACCCCTTTCATGGTTGGCACACTTGAGGTCTAGGTTAGTAAAAAATATAAGTGCTTAATAAATATCTGTATAGCAGATAAGAAATTATAGACAGATGAGATAAGATAAAGATAGATAAGAAAAATGATAGATATAGAAGATAAGAGATATGATAAACATGGGAAAGATACATTATAGACAGATGAGATAAGATAAAATTGATAAGATAAATTATAGATAGACATGGAAAGGTAAATATAGATTACAAAAATTATAAATAAATGAAATAAGATAAACATAGATAAGAATAATTATAGATAGATGAGATAAGATAAGCATAGATAAGAAACATTCTAGAAAGATGAGAAAAGGTGAGATAAGATAAAATAAATAAGATAAATGATGGTTAGAAACGACAATAGAAATAGAGATAACAATTATAGATAAATGAGTTAAGATAAACATAGGTAAGATAAATTGTAGATAGATGATGTGAGATAATATAAACGTAGATAAGAAAATGAAAAGATATATGAGAAAACTCAGATAAGATAAAAACAGATGAAATAAATGATGGTTAGAAACGATAATATAAATCTAGATAATAATTATAGATAGATAAGTTAATATAAACATAGATAAGATACATTATAGATAGATGATGTGAGATAAGATAAACATAGATAATAAAATTATAGATGGATAGGATAAGATACATTACTCATGGGATAAGATGAGATAAGATAAAAATAGACAAGATAAATTATAGATAGATGAGATAAGATGAGATAAGATAAATTATAGATAAGATAAGATGAGATAAGATAAACATTGATATGATAAATTATGGCGTGAAATCTTTCACAACCTTTCCACTTGACAATTCTGAGTATTGTGTATATAATAGGAAACCTAACAAGTCCTATAGAGAACTATAGAGTACACATTAGATATGCAAGCAGTTTTTCTGATATTAAGTGATCTCAAATTATGTGTTTGGAAAGTCCCCATAGATGTCTGTCAAAAAGCTTGGATGGGATAAACATCAAATCGTCCTTCTATAAACTTGACTAAACTCTAGGGTTCCACATTAATTCTCCAGTTGGGGTAAACATCCATTTAAAGCCAAAAGATATAATAATCCTGGAAGTACCACCTACACGCAGCACATACGGAGGGAACACAGTAAGGAAGCGAGGCCAGAACCTAGTATAGAAAGTAGTTAAGGATATTCTTTCGATCCCTTTAGATCTATGATGCAGTGTTGTTTCCAGAGGTGGCTGAAGTGGGTGGATACATGGGGCGTAGAAGGGGGTGATGCACAGCATGAGGGAAAATAATAAAAGACTCATCAGCTCACATTGACAGTGGGCAGACACATAATCCTGCTGCTGCTTACGGTGTCTACTTTCCTCCTCTCTGAAACACATGTTAGCAGGTCTTTGGCAGCTTATATGGAGTCAACTTCAATTGGGCCCTGCCGTTTCCTTCATGGTGTGATCATCAGCCCTCAGCCACCATGATTACCCACCCCCCTCCCGGACAAGAGAGATCAACCTGAGAGGTAAACACAGAGGGGGTTTATGATAGCAAGACAATGAAAGCAAAAGAAAGATAGGACTTAAGAGAAAAGCAGACTGAAAGGAGCAAAGGGGATAGGGCTGGTTGAAGTGCAGGAGGAGGCTAGTGTGGGAGAGAGGGAAAGAAAGATAGGACTTAATAGAAAAGCAGAGTGAAAGGAGCATTGGGGGCAGGGGTGGTTGAAATGCAGGAGGAGGCTTGTGGAAAAAAGAGGAAAAGAAAGATAGGACTTAAGAGAAAAGCAGAGTGAAAGGAGCATTGGGGAAGGGGTGGTTGAAGTGCAGGAGGAGGTTAGTGTGGGAGAGAGGGAAAGAAAGATAGGACTTAAGTGAAACACACTGAAAGGAGCATAGGGGATAGGGGTGGTTGAAGTGCAGGAGGAGGCTAGTGTGGGAAAGAGGGAGAGAATGATAGGATTTATGAGAAACGCAGAGTGAAAGGAGCATTGTGGGAAGTTGTGGCTGAAGTCCAGGGTGAGGCTAACGTGGGATAGAGGGAAAGAAAGATAGGACTTAAAAGAAGAGCAGAGTGAAAGGAGCATTGGGGGGAAGGGTGGTTGAAGTGCAGCAGAAGGGTAGTGTGGGAGAAAGGGAACGAAAGATAGGACTTAAAAGAAGAGCAGAGTGAAAGGAGCATTGGGGGTAGGGTTGGTGGGAGTGCAGGAAGAGGCTAGTGTTGGAAAGAGGGAAAGAAAGATAGGATTTGGTAAGTACTGGAAGAAGGAACGGCAAAGGAAATGAACACAGGAAAGAAAGGACAGAAATGAGAGAGCATAGAAAGAAAGTGAAGAAGAATGCAAGCATTAATTACCACTAATGGGAAAATAAAGACAGAAAAGGGTGGAAAGAACCAGTGTTGCACAAGAAAGCAAGCAGGAACCTGGGACTACAGCAAAGGAAAGTGTGAAGCACTAGTATTGGATAGTGGAATAAAGGAAAAATAATTAAGATGGAAAGAGTAAATGATAATTAGCAGAATATAAGAAAGTGCATTAAAAGTGAACCAGAAAGAGCAGGCAGTAGATGATGAAGAAGGGAGGAATGAAAGGGAGGGCATATATACAGCAAGGAGGGTAAGAAGAGGGTGGAAGGAGTGGTGTAGAAGAAAACATGGAGATGTGGAATGAGCGATGGCTTAAAAAATTAAATGGAAGAAGGAATAATCAAGGGAGAGACAGGGTGTTGGGGCATTCATGCAGTAAAGAAGATGACAAGTGGGGAAAGATTCAGTAACTTGACAAAACGCAGAGGAAAACAGGCTGATAGAGGTGTAAGTACAACTGAGAGAATATGGTGAGAGCATGAGAGTATAAAGGGAGTGAGTGAGAAACAGGGTGAGATGGAGGTGTAAAACTGAAAAAGAGAGGAATGCACAAGGGAGTCGAAAATGTGTGAGATGGGATCAGAGGGAAACAGATAAAAGACCTGGAAAGATAAAAGTGGGAGGAGAGACCGACTGGGAGGGAGAAATGTGAGAGTAGAACAGAGGCAAAGGTGAGAATAGATTGCAGAGATCAAAGGGAAAGGTGCACAGAGGGCTGAATTGGATAAGAGGCATTCTGGGAGATAGAGGTGTGACAAAGACAGAGGTGTTGGGGTGTAAAGGAGACTGGGTAACAAAAAGTCTGAGATGGAACTGAGAAATAAGACCCCATAGTGAGAGGGAACCTGGGAGAGATAGTTTGGATAACTGGTTGTGTGCGAGTGGTGGCTCATTTGTGGCATCGTTACTTTTGTTCCCTTGTCCTTAGCCAGTGGAATGGTGAGAGGAATGATATACTGCAGAGTTTGGTGAGTGTGTGTGTGTCTGTCTGTCTAGGGCCTGGCCCTTGACTGAGCGGGGAGTCTGCATCCACACTTGATTCTATCGCTCCCTACCCACAAGTATTTGAGCACATGGCTCTAGAAAATCCACCTGCTTCATGCTGTGTTTATGTCTGCAGGCATTAGGGGCTTAGGGGCACACTGGTGTTGGGGATAATGTTGGGTTGATTTTTTAGATGGTGGGGTAGAGATTGTGGTATGGGTGTAAGCCGCACTCATGCAGGGTACATTTTAGTTGTTTGCCCTGGGCACCATATTGCAGAAATGATCACATGCACAGGATCTCTCTCTACTTTCCTCCACAATCTCTTCCCGGCATTCTATTCTGGATACACCTTCCCTAGTCCTCAGGTTCTGCAGTCCCAGAAGTAAGATCCTGGAGTTTAACCTTTTGGAAAATTTAGGAGATATGCAGGAGAATTGGGCTTTCTTACCTTCATGGTCTGCTTGAGCACATCTCGGGACCCTCACACACCCAATACACCATTTTCACTTGGGGACTAATTACAATAATCTCCCTTCATGACTATTGAGTGACAGTTAAAACTCAACATAGTTATCCTGCTACAGCATTTACACAGGGCCCATGAGGACAGGTATGCGTTATTAAACGCTATCCACCCAGATGCCCCCCCCCCCTTTGCTTTCCTCTTCCTGCAAATCACCTCTGTCTCTCACAGATCAGAAACCCATGGAAGGATACAATAAACCAAACCTCAGACAATCCTAGATGCTCCGACACCGCCAACCTGAGCCAACTCTGAACTTGTGGAACTTAAGGTTGCAAATGGAGGATCCCCTGATCACTGACAGAGTGACCCAAATTTGGGACTGGATTCACACATTGTGTAAACAGGACCCTCTGTCCCTTTAAAAATCTACCCATGTAAGGAACAGCTCTAGTAAACCTGAATGATGTAGAAACCTGGCCCCTTCATGGGCTGCCGTAATTTGGGGATCATTTCATAGTCATTTGACAGTGTTGCTCTGTCCAAGTTCCTCTGTGTGAGAATATCGTGGCTCTGCTGAGAGTTCATGGATCGAACAGCTAACTAGTGCGTTCTCCCTCCACACTGGCCTGGAGTGCAAAGCGAGTGCATAAGAAATATTCCTCCCGATTTGTGGACCAAGCTTCAGAATTACAAGAGGTCGCAGGTGATGTCAAGGGCATGGCACAGCCTGTCAGAGCTTAATGAACCCTCTGCACTCGCTGCTCTGGGCCATGGGAATGCCAACCATGCCTGGGACAGCCATGTTGCATGTGTCCAGGGCTTCTCACACCTTCAAGAAAGCCTATTCTTAATCTCACAGCTTGAATCCAGGGGGTACCTTTAGATGGGATCCACTAAGGTAGCCCTGGCACTAACCCAGCTCTTGAAAACCAAGATTGCAGAAACACAGGGGTTCATTACAAGTATGGCCTTGTGGGTAAAAAATGGTGGTAATTCCGTTACTGCTGTGTTACAGCACCACCATATGACAAGTTTGGTGGTAAAAAGGAGGATTTATCTTCAGCAAAAGGTGGAGGTAAATCCTCCACATTTCTGACAAACATCGCTGCAGTTACTGCCGGTGGTCATTTTGCCACATTCCCCTAGAGTCCTTTGCTGTCTCGAAACGGGGATAAACACTACCCTACTTCCACTTGTCACCTCTCAGTAAATCAGCAAGACCAAGTGGTGGTAACGGTAAGAGAGCTTGATGGTAATTCAGCGGATTTATTGACAAATTTCCACCAAATTCGTAATAAGGCCCTTAGTCCTCTTCCCAACGCTTACATTCACCTGGGCCAAATATAGCATGCACAGTACATGTTTCATACAAGATGATAAGTACAGCTATCTTCACATCAGAGCTTGGCGCACAGAGAAGAGACCTGCAGATCTCAACTATGCTCGTTCTGCAGCCGCAAACACAGGACACTTTCTGTGACCACATGTGTACACACAGACTTGCACACACTGGCAGATACATACTGTGGTCGTTATATAGCCACCAACACAACACATTTTGGGCCCGATTCATGGAAATTGGTGCATAGATCCCACAAAGCCTGCGCCCCCGAAAACCGATCTGCGCGAGCCTACGCGTATAAGGAAATACGGGCGCTCTGTCTATTCATGGAATTGTTCCCACAAAGTAGGCCTATCCGCAAGTTGCTTCTGGAACATTTCCAACAACCCCCTATGCAAAGCAAAAACAGCCACATACACCGACCTTTGCAGACTCCCAGGGCGTGACTACACGCACCCCATGAAAAGTGCGTAGGGACCCCCACACCAAGGCCAGCACCACACACCACTACACTGGGTCCCTGTATCTGTAACCAGACCACAAGAATATGCATAAGGTTTTCCAAAGCTCATATAAATTACCGGTGACACTGCCTGCAAACGTGCACCCCTAAATCCTACTGGGACCAAGGATGTGTGCACGCACCACTAAATCCGACATGCAAACCTACCATTGCAAATCCTGTCATGTCTGTATGCCTGCTTTCAGGTGGCGGTTAGATCGAGGGCTTTGCGTGGGCATTTCGCAGGTGAGAGGTTGCGCGGTCTCTTACATGAATACGCTTTGTCGCGCACATTTGTAGGCGTGCTATGGACTGCCTGCGGCCCGTCCTACGGGATGCCCACTTTTTGCCTTTTTCTTCCTCATTCTCTATGATCCGTCCGAAACTTTACTCAAAAGCTATTCGCCAGCATAAATATGATAAGCATGTGATTTTCTTTAAAATAAGCACTTGTCTGCTCTCTACTCCCAAACAGATAAATGTTAGCTGGGTGTGGATCAGCCAGTACTTTTTAGGTCTGGCTAGAAAGAGCTTTAGTTCTATGCCCGATCTCTTGCAGATCATTATTGTTACTCTGGGGCCAATCAGCTGGTCATACGCCATGAAGAGCATTCAACTAAAGAGGTAGACTCTGCCTCCACTCTCCCACTCCTCACCTGGGCTGCCTCTGGCTGTTTAGTGGGCTACACAGCCTCTCCCTACCTTTGCATTCAGCCTCTCTTTTCCTCTCTGCTGAATAGCAGTGTAACAGTAGGGTAATGGCCAAAGTCATCAGCTGCCACATCTGTCAGCTGACTACTGTAAAGAGGGCAACATATGCCCACAAGGATCAAATACAGAATGAAGGCTGCAGTTCACCTAGAAGCCAATATAGGTCCTCACAATGGAGAACACTGCAAAGGATGCAGTACAACGTCTACTGCTCACCCTGTGCTCACATGCTGCAGGTTTAATATGTTATCCCCAGCAGCAGATTAATGCAAAGAGGGTAAAATGTGCACACAAGGATTGTATTAAGATTTAAGGCCAGAATTCAGGTAACCATAAAATAATGCAGTCACAGTGGATAATGTTGAGCCAGGCAGAAGCAGTTACACTGTGAAGTGTGGTACCTGAACCCTTGTGCAGCACTGCATTGTGCACTGCACAGGAGGAATCTACTAGGAAGAAAGGACCACAAGGGAACCTTGAATCCCCCAGAAGGAAACCACAATCCCTAACCTGCCCCTCCATTATCAAAGCGGGGGTGGGTGCGCACCGCCCACACAGGCCCACACGCTGCATGTCTGGGGACCACAGCAGTGGTGACAGTGCACGGTACAAATACCTTTAACATTAACATTAACTGTTAGGAGATAAAGGCCCATTGAATATATATGAAGCTCTGGAAACAGAATGGAGAACTGTCCCTTCCCAGAGCACCGCCCCTCCCCGCTCTCCAGAGCACTGCCCCCCCTCCCAAACCCAGAGCACTGCACCTCTCCCCCACTCCACTCCCCAGAGCACTGCTCCACCCCCCTCTCCCCAGAGGACTGCCCCTCCCCCCTCTCCCCAGAGCACTGCCCCTCCCCCCTCTCCAGAGCACTGCCCCTCCCCCCTCTCCCAATCCCCAGAGCACTGCCCCTCCCCCTCTCCCAATCCCAAGAGCACTGCCCCTCCCCCCTCTCCCCAGAGCACTGCCCCACTCCCCTGCCCCTGCCCCTCTCCCCAGAGCACTGCCCCTCCCCCTCTCCAAATCCCCATAGCACTGCCCCTCCCCCTCTCCCAATCCATAGAGCACTGCCCCTCCCCCCTCTCCCCAGAGCACTGCCCTACTCCTCCCTGCCTGATTACCCTGCTCTGAGGTGCTGAAATAACCAGTAAGAGAGCCTAGGGGCGTGCCAGTGGGACTAACCAATCAATAGAGCCTATGCATAGTCTCACCACGTGGATATCCGTGTACCCACAAATCATTGCGAATATTTGCATAATCCAAGGTTGTTTCTGAAATTTAGAAGCTTTATTTACCTACAAGTAAATAAATGCTGTCACCTTTTATATACATAGCCTGCTTAAGTATGTTTTTTTTTTAGGGTGCAACATCAAGTACCTACATTCGCATATGTTTCAGGTGTATTATGTTGCCACACATACTTGCTGCTTATTTTAATATGGGGAAACGCTTTTGTGGGAAGAAGAAGAAGAAGAAGAAGAAGAAGAAGAAGAAGAAGAAGAAGAAGAAGAAGAAGAAGAAGAAGAAGAAGAAGAAGAAGAAGAAGAAGAAGAAGAAGAAGAAGAAGAAGAAGAAGAAGAAGAAGAAGAAGAAGAAGAAGAAGAAGAAGAAGAAGAAGAAGAAGAAGAAGAAGAAGAAGAAGAAGAAGAAGAAGAAGAAGAAGAAGAAGAAGAAGAAGAAGAAGAAGAAGAACTGCTGCTGCTGCTGCTGCTTATCATTTGTTTAGCCGGTGATTCACAGGAAAAGTTCATTGCGGATTTTGGCCTTCAGGGGGTAGTGCCTGCATTGTGGAACCCGAGGACATCCACAACCTGATCAGGACCCAGGACATCACAGACCCCATTGAGGACCTGCTAGCAGCCACAGTTACCCAGGTGTGGGAAAATGTGGCATCAAACAAACTCCTGAACATTCACAAGGACATTGCCTGGCTGACGGTGAGGGGGGCACTATCTGTGCGAGCATTCATGAACAGGAAGGGCCTCTGCCCACACAGGAGCTGCCCAAAGGGGTGCCCAGCAGAGGAAACAGCATACCACCTATTGTGGGCATGCCCCTTTGCAAGGAAACTGCACAGGGCCCCTGAGTGCTCACATCCCGCCCCAAGACATTATACACCAGTCTGTGCTGTATGGACTCTTCGCACAGACCCACGCAGTAGAGGCAATCCAGAACTGCTGGAGGATCCTCTGCTGCCTGAAGGACATTCTCCTCTACGCAAGGAAACGCCTGGTCCTCAATGATGAGCTACTGACAACTGAGGCCTGCCACAGGATGGTCCACGGCCTGCTAAGAGACTACGAAATTAGAGACAGCCAGGAAGATGGGGGATCTGACTAAAACCCCCAGCCCAGGCAATCCTCCAAAAAAAGACTCTTAGCCTAATCAGGCAAAAACACGAACATTGTGTAAACCACAGACTCTGAAAAAGAAAATATATATGTACCCACCCAAATGCCCAAAGTAAAACTGAAACCACCCCTTCTTCTTTGAGGGGGGAATGTAATTGCCACAAAAAGTCTTCTTATTGAATTGAGTTATATTACCCTTGTATCATCTTTAAACACTTAATAAAGATATTTTTATAAAAAAAAAAATAATAAGCCAGTGATTCACAGCACTCCGGGTGGCTGTGATAGGCAGCTATAAAGTCAATTTTTTTGAAGGCCTCTTGTTTGAGGCCAATGATTTCAGTACGAAAGACCCGTACTACCTTTGTGTTGACTGCGTTTCGGGAATGAGTTAAGCAGAAATAATGTCTTTTGGTATAAACGCAACAATGAACGAGCAGCTCTGTTCTTACGCGGGCTTGGCGACCGGTAAACTCGCCACCGCTCTGCTGGTCTCGAACCAGAATATCCAGTCTAAAGTGCAGTTCCCTTGGATCTTAAGAGGGGGCAGTATTTTTTTTAAAAAAATAACCAGAAATAGATACATTTGTTATAAAACATTCAAAAATGCATTTACCAAATTAAAAGTACAAGAGAAAAGAATAAAAGCAATTTAAAAATCACATATAAATATCTGTGTTATCACTCTTAATCACAATCAAGCTTCAGAGCTTTTAAAAAGTTCACAGTCGCTAGCTGAATTGATAATTTGCCAGCACATAAAATAAAAGACCACTGCTTATCCGTTTCTAAGGCAGCTAGATACAAACAGTGATCTCTGAAATAAATCTGCCTGAATAGTGTTCATTTGGGTCCGAGATCAGATGGTATAAGGACTCAGAAGTATCTCTATTTAGGCGGAATCGACAAAAGTTCATTTCTTTAGGTATTAGCTTTCGCTTTGCCTGGATTTTGCGAGTGAGCCTTAAAATAGCATTTCTCATAGAAAAAGAAGGGGATTTCACCAAATAAGGTTCCGTCATTTTTACAGGTTTTGGATAGAATAAGGACTCGCAGTGATTCTTATATTTCAAGCACTTGGTTCGCGTCGCCATCCAATCATATCTATATAACATTTGCTTGGCTTTCTCTGGTTTTGTGACCAGTATGTCTATGGAATATCGGCCTTAGCCAGTGAGTTATATACATCGCACATCCATTTTGTACGAACATATGTGTAGTCGTGAACATGTATGTAGACAATGCTTGCAGGATGTTATTATTGCCAGTTGAAATTAGACACTTCCTGAATAGGGCGCAAATACGCCACACATATAATCCCCTATCCCTCCATTCTCCCACCTTCCTATTCCTCACTTGTTCTTTTCTTTTCTATTCCCCCTCGCCAATCCTACTTCCTCTCTACCTCCCCTTCTCCACAGTTAACTGCTTTTTGCACTGTTTTACTGTCGAATGATTCATCATGTAATTTTGCTCACATTGTGTGTTTATTGTTTATTGTTGTTCACTGTATGAGTTGTTCCATTGTACAGCGCCTTGGCATAAAGCGCTCTATAAATAAACAAATCAATCAATCAATCAATCAATCAATCAATCAATCAATCACATAGACAGCGTGAAGTGAAACAAGCCCAAGTTCGTATCGAAGCCAGGCTCCTGGGACACATGTGGGTAATTGTTAGGCAGAATCCTCTGCAGTTCCCTTAGGGAGCACTACAGAAGATTAGGACTACAGGTGAGAGCAATAAATCCCCTTTGGTATCAGTCTGTACCACAAAGATTTAGTTGGTAGCTGTGGCTGAGCAGTCAGACTTATCTCAAGAGGGAGATGAGCAGTATTCAGGTTTTACACAATAGGCCCCCAGTACTATGGGACAAGGAAACACTGACCAGAGCTTTGTAGTAAAAAGAATATATATATTTATTTTATACACTTCTAGTTAAACACATCTATCACAGTTCTTAAGCAAGTTAAATTCGGTCAAAGAAAGTATACACAACTCCCTAGTTATATTGTAGACAAGTTTGAGCAAGAGTGAAAACTGAGCAAAACAGCACAGTGAAAACCAAACACAAATGGCACTCTAGCAATTTCTCACAAGGGAGGGAAAGCACAAGGTATACAGAAATATCTTCTTACACACCCTAGCAAAACTTTCCGTACGTTTGTGAACCAGTTTAAGCAAGGCAGTACATCAGTATAGAAAATACGTAAATGAAAACTGAGCAAAATGGCACTTCACAAGGTTTAAAAGTGGGGAGAAAAGGGGTGGTTATAAGAAGTAGGTGCACCAACACAGTTCTAGTTGAGAAGCAATCTAGAGAAGGCAGTTCTAACAAATTTAGCCAGAGTCAGTAGGCCTGTGCCAGAGTCAGTGGTACAGGGCAAGGGCCCAGGAGCAAAATGTTCTTGTAGCTGCAGTCAAGTCTTTGGTTAACGATTTTGAAAAGGTGGATGCAGGCGGTGAAAGACAATGTTAAGAGAGAGGGACGGCCAACCCAACAGGTAGGTAAAGGATTTAAAACACCTTTAGCACTACCACACAGAAAGGGCGGCCGGGCGGAACAATGTACCTTTAAAATGAAGAAGTGGCTCCTGTGGTGGTGGTTGTTCCTGGTAGTTCCTGCAGTTCGGGGGATCCAGCAGAGGAAGAGAGGCTCTCGTCGTGGAGGAAGGATCGAGTTACTGCACTACCCAGGGATGAAACCAGCCGCGGTGCTGCCCGACGAATAAAAGGTACGCTCCTTTAAATCGCGGTCCGGGTGGACTGGTGCCTGGCTATCCAGCCTCCGAGTACAGGGTACTGGCGATTTGACCAAGGCAGGTCCGGGAAGGCGATTGGCAAACTGGTTGGCCCCACCAGCTCAAGGGAAGAAGGCTCTTTCAGATGAAGATCTTCTCTCATCGTGTGGAGAAAAGTGGTGAGACGCTGCAGCAGGGCTTCACCGGTGGTTCAGTCATTGCAGATGTCTTTGGCCTCTCTCCTCTCTGGCTTCTTAGTTCCAGTGGCGATGTCTTGCTCTTCTAGTCCTCAGGGCCCTGCTTTTATGCAAAAAGATCCCCATTCATACAGCCTAGCTGTCACTCACACAGTGGAGTGGTCATCTTGGCGGGAGACCCTTCAGCCTATCAGGATAGAGTGCGACATGGGTTGCTGAGGCAAACCTGTCCAGGGGTCCTACTCCCCCTCTGACACAATGGACTCACCCCAGAATCAGTAGCGCCGAAAGGAAGGCTTCTTGGCAGAAGCCCGCCAAAAGGACGAACAAAGGATCCCCGACCTGGGTTAGGAGTTTAGAGAAAGACACGAGAAACAAGTTATATTAAAGTTCTGGCAAATCAAACCTACCAGAGTAAAGTTATTATTAAAATTCACCGGCGGTATGTTAGAGGCTGTCAGAAAATGAGGTAGCCTGAAACAATGGGAAAATCCCATAGGAAAATATTCACCGTCAAATATTTACGCTAGTAACCACTGCCACCAGCCAGAAACTTTGGAGAGAGGGACTGTACGGTACCCTCTCGAAAATGAACATAAGGGAAAAACTATTAACCCTTTTCAGTACCTCCTTAGTAAGATGGGTTGTACTGGTTTAGTTCATAAAAATGGACTAGTAAAGTCAATGGGGATTTTACATGCCCTGGGAGAGAGTAGTCAGTCCCAGGGTATGGAGTCCACGTTTGGGGGTCGCTACGACACCCCTGTGTTACTGCACGGAGGGTGCTGTGTAACACATGTGAATAAAGATGGTTCCTATGGAGGTGAGAAAAACCCCACAGACATTAAACACAAAAATAGCCTAGTACACACATAGCAAAAATGACTAAGAGTGGGAAAAAGAGTCTCACTCTTAGCAGGAGAAAAAATCAAACCCTTCAAATCCAGCAAAGCTGCTGGGGGACTCTATAGGTGAGGGAAATTAGCCATAGAATGAGAATTCTCCATAACACTGCCCCCTTCCTCCCCCCGACTAAGAGACAGGAGGATCTAATCAACTCCTGGATGAGTCTTTTACCTCTAGTCGGTTATAAACATCCTAGACCATCAGCATTTTGGTGGTGGCATCCTGACCTGTGCTCAATGGTAAAATCAAACCCTGGGAGGCAGATTGACCATTTTAGTAGTTTTGGGTTTTCCCCTTTCATTTGCATCAACCATCTCAAGGGTTGGTGGTCTGTTTGAATGATGAAAGTAGATCCATACAAGTATGGTCTAAACTTCTTGAAAGCCCACACAAGGGCAAAACATTCTCTCTCAATAGTTGCCCACCTTGTTTCAGGTTCCTTCAGTTTCCTACTGATGGAGCAAATGGGGTGCTCCCTACCTTTCTCATCCAGTTGACTAAGTATTTCACCTATACCTATATTAGAAGCATCTGTTTGTACAATGAAGGGTTGGTGGTAGTCAGGAGCTCTGAGAACTGGAGCTTGACAAAGGGCTTTCTTCAGGCTTTCAAAGGCCTGATTGCACTCCTCATTCCATTTGATCTTTTTAGGGAATTTAGGAGAAGAGATTACATTCAGTGGAGAAGCTATGGATCATTAGTTCTCAATGAAATTCCTGTAATACCCAGTGAGGCCTAGGAAGGCTCTCACCTCGGTTTGATTAGAAGGGGTTGTCCAATTTTGCACAGCTTCAATCCTGCTGAGCAAAGGCCTTATTGCACCACCTCCTACCTCATGCCCAAGGTAGACCACTTTACTCTGACCAATTTGGCATTTACTAGCCTTTATGGTCAGATGGGCCTGTTCAAGAGCCTGCAAAACATATCCTAGGTGGTCAACATGTTCTTCCCAAGTAGGGCTGAACACTGCAATGTCATCCAAGTATGCCATGCAGAAGTCCTCCATTCCATTCAGAACCTGATTAACCATCCTTGTAGGAATGTAGCAGGTGCATTCGTTAATCCAAAAGGCATAACCTTAAACTGGTTTAAGCCAACTGGGGTGGAGAATGCAGTTTTCTCCTTGGCATGGTCAGTCAGGGATATTTGCCAACAGCCTGACGTGAGGTCAAATGTGCTGAGGAACTTGGCTGAACCAAGTCTATCCACCAACTCATCTGTCCTTGGCAAAGGATGGGCATTAGTCTTAGTGAATGCATTTAGAGCTCTATAGTCCACACAGAATCTCAACTCCTTGGTTCCTTCCTTTGGTACTAACACAACTGGGCTAGACCATGGACTAGTAGAGGGCTCTATTATCAAGGCCGAGATCAAGCATCTTGTTGACCTCTCCTTTGATGTGGGTTCTTACATTTTCTGACATCCTGTAACCCCTGCCTTTGACAGGTAAACAGTCACCAGTATTGATATCATGCTGGCCCCAAGGGGTCAAGCCTGGTGCTAGAGAAAACAGATGGGCAAATTAATTCAACAAAACGTTGCACTCCTCCTCTTGCTCAGGTGTCAGATTAGAAGAGATATTAACTCCTTCTATTTTCTCATCTAAAGGTTAGAGGTAGAGGTTCACTCGCCTCCTCCTCTTGAGCTGAAGCTAGAAGCAAAGCTCCCAGTTCTGGTCTCGAGACATAAGGTTTTAGACGGTTGGTTTGAAAGACTCTAGGAGCCTCCTTAGGATTGCCTAAGTCCAGCGCTGCTTCTGTGAATGGTCCTTTGCAAGTCAAGAAGAGAGAGAAATCTGAGAATGTGCAGAAAGTTCCAGAATTGAAAAAAGGTTCAGGCAAATGTATGCGTAAGTTACATTCACGTCTCACCTCTGCCACTATGGCTTCCAACAGTAGTGTGGTGGATCTTGGTATAATGCATGTTGAGCCGGTGGCAGAACCTGCTACTTCAAAGAAGCAATCCGGATAAAAAAAAGGTTGGTACAGGCAAAAGTGCTAAAACCTGGCATAACTGGCCCAAGCCAATGCTTCTATTTTAATTTCAAGTATCTTGATAACCCACTCGGTATCCTGTTTTCCAGTTGATGGAAATATGGCCACTGATATGCCTGAGGGAACTACTACTAAGATGAATAGATACGAAATCCTGAAGTGCCAGCACTCTTCTGTGTTAATTCCAGGGTGTGCACCCCTGTTTTTTGACACTAGAGCAAAGAAGGCAGAGACTGATGGAGCTGAGCCCACAACCTCAAGCTGTGCCTTCGATGGATGTTTTCTCTCGTGATAAGTGACACTTGAGTGCTCTGTCTCGTAGGTTCTCTGATACTGACATTCTCACACAACATCATTTCCCCATACAATGGAGGCTAAGCCAATGGGCCCAGGTGACCTGCCTCTGCTTTTGATCCTTCTTTAACTTTGTATCTTAAAGATCAGGATGGATTGCCTCTTAATAGCCAATATATGCTGAAGCTTCTTCATGAAACCAAAAATGTAAGGATAATTAGCACATCTGATATGGAGCAAATGTAATTTGTATTTGATGACAGAATGGACTTAGTACGTCTATACTTCTGCTCTAAGATGATCAGAAACGCTTTATTGGGGGAAGCCCCCACTATATTATCCCTTGATTTTGGTCTCTTTCAGAATTTAGGTGCTTCTATAGCGGAACAGTCCCAGTCTTCTTCAAAGGTTCTTCCAGGGGCCCTACCACTAAATGCCTCGGAGCCTCATCACTTCAGTGTCTGTCTTCAAGCTGAAAGAGGCATTCAAGATTGGTCATCTCTACAGAGCACTCTTCAAAGTTAGGGTGTTATGAGCCCTCATTCAAATTGAATACCATTTAATATTGCATTTTGGAATACCAGGGACTTTTCCCATCTTCAGAGGTGCCTTCACCACAGTTTACATGTTGACAATTATGCACAGTCCTCCTGCTCTTCTGCTCATCATCTCTTGCCTAGCCATCATCCAGCAGAATTGTCTGCAAAGTCCTCCTGCTCTTCTCCTCTTCATGTCTTGCCTAGCATTCATCCAGCAGAATTGCCTGCACAGTCCTGCTGCTCTTCTCCTCATCATGTCTTGCCTCGCCTTCATCCAGTAGAATTGCCTGCACAGTCCTCCTGCTCTTCTCCTCATGACTTTCCTCGCCTTCATCCAGCAGAATTGCTTGCACTTCCTCCTGCTCTTCTCCTCATCATGTCTTGCCTAGCCTTCATCCAGCAGAATTGCCTGCACTTCCTCCTGCTCGTCTCCTCATCATGTCTTGCCTTGCCTTTATCCAGCAGAATTGCCTGGATTTCCTCCTTCTCTTCTCCTCATCATGTCTTGCCTCGCCTTCATCCTGCAGAATTGCCTGCACAGTCTTCCTGCTCTTCTTCTCATCATGTCTTGCCTCGCCTTCATCCTGCAGAATTGCCTGCCCTTCCTCCTGCTCTTCTTCACATCATGTCTTGCCTCGCCTTCATCCAGTAGAATTGCCTGCACAGTGCTCCTGCTCTTCTCCTCATCATGTCTTGCCTAGCCTTCATCCAGCAGAATTGCCTGCACAGTCTTCCTGCTCTTCTCCTCATCATGTCTTGCCTCGCCTTCATCCAGCAGAATTGCCTGCACTTCCTCCTGCTCTTCTCCTCATCATGTCTTGACCAGCCATCATCCAGCAGAATTGCCTGCACTTCCTCCTGCTCTTCTCCTCATCATGTCTTGCCCAGCCTTCATCCTGCAGAATTGCCTTCACAGTCTTCCTGCTCTTCTCCTAATCATGTCTTGACCAGCCTTCATCCAGCGCCAGGTGATGGTTCATAACCAGCTCTGCACGCTCTACATTTCCTAGCCTTCATCCAGCACCAGATGAGATTTCAGAATCAGCTCTGCACGCTCTACATTTCCTAGTCTTCATCCAGTGCCAGATGATGGTTCATAATCAGCTCTGCACGCTCTACATTTCCTAACCTTCATCCAGCGCCAGATGATGTTTCGGAATCAGCTCTGCATGCTCTACATTTCCTAGCCTTCATCCAGCGCCAGATGATGTTTTGGAATCAGCTCTGCACGCTCTACATTGCCTAGCCTTCATCCAGCGCCAGATGATGTTTCGGAATCAGCTCTGCACGCTCCCCATTTTACATTAACGTCTCTGGTTACATTGCATGAGGCGATTTATGATGATAAACTCAGCTGGCCTCTGTTTGCCATTGTCTTAGCCTCTACATTGAGGGGGTAAGTCCCACGCCTTTTAAGCAATCTGCCATCTGAATCTGTGTGAATACAGACTTTTGTATTGTGTGATTACTTCTTGTCTCACCTCCTTCTATTGCAACCTATGCCGAAATACAGAGCACCCGCCGCTGCAGGTGTGGCTAAGCGTGCAGTGGTGGGTAGGCGTCAGCTATTGTCTAATCTTCTGCAGTCTTCTTACTCACTTGAAGAGGTAATAATGACTGGGGGAGGCCAATATGGAACTCCAACATTACCCGCTTCCTCCACTCCTTTCCAACAGCTCCCTCCCCTTGGTGGCTTCTGGACCGTCATTTATTGAAACTCACAATAAAGCCCCAAAGAGTCTGTCATGTCCCACCTGAGTATGCCCCCAAAGTACTGTGGAGCTTGCTGACCAAACTGGTATTAATAAGCATGATAAGAAAAACACTGACTACTATCAAGCTCAGGGATCTCTAAGTAAAGAAGTGGTCATCAACATTTGCACTGATAGTGGAAGAACTTACAGTGTCAGTTCTCTGTTTAGGGTCAAAAACTATTGAAATGGTGGTTAAAGCGCTGATCTCTCCAAACATAGATCAATTTGCCAATCTTCAAGTGGTGAATACTAGTTCAGCCATGCTGAGTGCGTCGCTTACGTTTTCCCAGGTTGCCCGGCTGCTACGGAGGCAGTATTATCATCCACAATGGATATCTCAGCCCATTCAGCCATGGACATGCCACAGGACTGTAAGAATTCACTTGAAGGGACTAACATCGATACATGTGACTCACAGCAATTGGCTTCGATCCATTCTTTCCCAGAACTCCTTATGCCGGACACGTCTTTCACAGCTGGTGACCTGCTGGAGGAGCAGAGCCATAATACTTAGGAGCATGAGGTTAGTAGCTCTTCAGCTGTCATGTTCTCTATCCTGGAAACTTTACTAATGCAATTTATCACCAAGTCCAACGTCACTGCTGCTCGGCTGCCACAGCTGCTCAACTGCCACTGCTGCTCAGAGGCCACTGCTGCTCAGGGGCCACTGCTGCTCAGGGGGCACTGCTGCTCTGCTGCCACTGCTGCTCAGAGGCCACTGCTGCTCAGAGGCCACTGCTGCTCAGCTGCCACTGCTGCTCAGAGGCCACTGCTGCTCAGCTACCACTGCTGCTCAGCTGCCACTGCTGCTCAGCTGCCACTGCTGCTCAGAGGCCACTGCTGCTCAGCTGCCACTGCTGCTCAGAGGCCACTGCTGCTCAGAGGCCACTGCTGCTCAGCTGCCACTGCTGCTCAGGGGCCACTGCTGCTCAGCTGCCACTGCTGCTCAGCTAAACACACTCTGCGGCAACTTTGAGAAGAGAGTGCATCCACTGTACAAGCTGCAGAAGGCCTCTGATTCTTTGGTCAGAGGCAGGGACATTACCAGCGGAAAAGCCAAGATAATCTCTGGTCTGAGTCGGGTACACATGCAGAAGAACAGCAGGCATCATGCCAGTGTGCCCAAGACAGATGGCATAGCTGCCATGTACTCTGCCACTACTACTTGGCATCAATGGAAAAGAAAGAAGGCAGTGAGACCGACTGTTATGTACGAGAACTTGCCAGACAGAAAACAGAGATCAAGAAAGGTCCCTTACATGTTGCCCTCCTCAGTGTGGAAATCACACGGTGATAAATATAAAGAATTCCATGTCTGCACATTCATGGAACTGTGCAGCGACTGCCCCTATTGGGATAGAGAGCTTTGAGGAAAAAGTGCTCATTGGAGCACTTGCCCAATACAAGTTAAACAGGCTTCTTAAGGCTCAGAATAAGTGTGTACCAGCAAATTGCAACAACAAACAAATGATGACATTCAAACGCAGCAAATAAGCTGTGGGATGACAAGTAACCAACTAATCTCTGGCGGGCTGACGGCAACTGCTGGGGATCCTCTTTATAATATTGAAGCTCTGTTTACACACAAAGCAGCAGCTGCCTATGGGGAAGTGAATAGAGCATCATGGAGCAGAATTATGACTCAGGTGGACTTGGGCTGCATTTATATCAAAGCAGTAGCTGCCTGTGAGGAAGGGAATCAAGCATCTAGGAACAGCACTATGACTCAGATGGACTTGAGTTGCATTGGCTTCAAAGCAGCAGCTGCTTATGAGGAAATGAATCGAGCGTCCAGGAACAGCGTTATGATTCAGGTGGACTTGGGCTGCATTGGCGTTAAATCAGCAGCGGCCTATGGGGAAGTGAATCGAGCGCCTAGGAACAGCGTTATGACTCAGATGAACTTGGGCTGCATTGGTGTCAAATCAGCAGCTACGTATGAGGAAGTGAATGGAGCGTCTAGGAACAGCGTTATGACTCAGATGGACTGGGGCTTCATTGGCTTCAAAATAGCAGCTGACCATGGGGAAGATAATCAAGCATCTGGAAGCAGCGTTATGACTCAGGTTAACTTGGGCTGCATTGGCCTCAATGCTCCCATTGCTCCTAGAACCGTGGTCTTCACAGATATTGTTAAGGTTCTGCAGGTCCAGAGCCGTGGTCTCCTCAGATATCATTAAGGCTCTGCAGGTCCAGAGCCTCTGGTCTCCTCAGATATCGTTAAGGTTCTGCAGGTCCAGAGCCGTGGTCTTGTCAGATATTGTTAAGGTATCTGCAGGTCCAGAGCAGTGGCCTCCTCAGATATCATTAAGGTTCTGCAGGTCCAGGACATGGCCTCCTCAGATATCATTAAGGTTATGCAGGTACAAAGCCGTGGCCTCCTTAGATATCATTAAGGTTCTGCAGGTCCAGAGCCGTGGTCTCCTCAGATATCGTTAAGGTTCTGCAGGTCCAGAGCCATGGTCGCCTCAGATATTGCTACGGTTTTGCAGGTCCAGAGCCGTAGTCTCCTCAGATATTTATGGTTCTGCAGGTCCAGAGCCGTGGTCTCCTCAGATATCATTAAGGTTCTGCAGGTCCAGAGCATATTCTGCTAGGGCAGCATACTTACTTACACCGCTCTCCCGTCCTTGATCTCTTACAAACAATTATTCCCCTACGTTACATCAGAAGGAGTGACATTAGGCTTGTTGATATATGTGAGAATACTACTCAAGCCACTATTTTTGTCCATTTCTTTAAAGGTGACATCCTGTGGTATATGTTGGAACATTGTGAGGCAATATATAAACTGGGCTATGAATGCTCTGTCATTGAGGTTTTAATGGGCATACATATTTGGAATCTGTTAGTGGGAATAAGAGAGCTCCTAGGCCATCCAGAGAGGCTAACAATCGAGGTACAGCAACATGGAGACCTTTCTGTAGCTACAAGAGGCACCACTTCGACTCAAACGAGGCCTGTGGTTCTGATCTTGTTGAAAATGCTTGTGAGACACAGGGGGACGAGTTCCACTGGGTATGGTTAGCAAATACGGTTGAGATGCGGGGGGCTGCTCATCCCTAACCCAGGATCAACCTCACCATTCCTGCTATTAAGTTGGAATACGCGGGGGCACGTTCATTTATTCAGTCAAGATGGTCTTCTGGATCCCACTGACAGCTTTAGTATAATTATGCTCCAGCAGACCTGGCTAATGAATACCCTTGCGGTTGATGGGTGGAGCATCTTGATCTGACAGACAGTGCAGGGCCCTAGAGGACATCACAAGGGGGACCTAGCACTGGGGGTTAAGAACATCATGGGTCTTGTGGAAGTACCTTCCTCTTCGGTTAACATTTTAATGGGCAAAGTGTCTCTCTCCTATGAATCTGGTTCCAGTGACCCTCAAGAGGTATTTCTAATAAACGTATACATTCCCCCATATGAAGGGAGTTTTTCTGTTATACACAGGCAATTGGAGGCAACCTTGAATTATCTAGATTACGAGGGCCCGGTTTTTGTGGCCGGAATGCCCCTGACATGCCCCCACACAAAGCAAAAACAGCCACATACAGCTACCTTTGACTCCCAGTGTGCGAACACATGCACCGTATGAAAAGTGTGTGGGGTCCACCACAACCAATGCAGCACCTAGTTGACACTATGCGGGGTCCCCCATAGCTAGAACGGGCACCCCGTGAACTTATATAAGGTTTTCCGAAACTCATTTAAAATTCTGGTCATACAGCGTGCAAACTCCCGTATACCTTCACCGCACCCCTCTATGCAGCATACGCGCACCCCTAAAATGGTCAGGACCCGGCTGCGTGAACACACTCTGTAATCTGACATGTGAACGCACCTCCGAATTGCGAATCCTCCACGTAAGTCCTTTGCGTGTGCATTTCACAGGCCATAAATTGCGCAGTCACTTTCATGAATACGTTTTGTTGTGCACATTTGTGTGCATGCTATGGACTGGCTGCAGCCCATCCCTTGTAGCGCCTACTTTTTGCCTTGTTCTTCCTCATTCTGCATGTTCCATACCTATTCTGGTGCCTGCGGAAGACATGCCCACCCCTTGCGTGGAACCTCATGCAAGTCACCCGGCCGACCGCTGAACCAGCACAAATTCCACACAAAGTATGAAAGAGTGCCACAGATGAATCGACAAATGGGTTTTTGGCGTGCAAAGTCCCTATCTACTGTGCAAATAATTCCATGAATTTGGCCTCTACTGTGCAACACATTTTTGTCATCCCTCTATTATTTATGCGCATTGAAAGTGATTCAGCTGTAAAATGGCAATGGGAGGGAGGCTGAATTTTTCCACACATCTGCATCGCGCTACTACACGGCACACTACTTTTATACTCTGAGTCTGTTTTCAGTTGCTGTGTCTGGGGAGGGGAGACAGACCCTATAAACTCTCCTGGGCTGTTTGAGCCTCGGCAGAGTGTGGCTGAGTGTTTAGGGGTTTGGGCGAGCAGGCTTGTTGAGGCTCACCTGTTTGCCGTTGCCTTACCCTCTACTTAGAGGTGGTAAATCCTTACTATCTCCATGCCTTTTAAGTAATCTGCCATCTGAAGCTGTGTGAATCTATATTTACAATACCTTTGTATTGTGTGATTACTTCTTGCCTCGCCTCCTTTTACTGCAACCTATGATGAAATGCTGAGCACCCAACACTGCCGCTGCAGGTGCAGCTACGCGTCTGGCGGTGGGTAGGCGTCGGCTATTGTCTAATCCTCGGTAGTCTTCTTACTCACTTGATTAGGTAACAATGACTGGGGGAGACCAATATGGAACTCCAACATAACCCGCCTCCTCCACTCCTTACCGACGTATCCCTCCCCTTGTTGGCATCTGGACCGTCATTTATTGAAATTCACAATAAAGTCCCAAAGAGTCCGTACCGTGGATCTTGCTGACCAAACTGAGATCAATAAGCATAAGAAAAATACTGACTACTATCAAGCTCAGGTATCCCTCAGTAAAGAAGTGGAGTTTGCTGACCAAACTGGGATCAATAAGCATAAGAAAAACACTGACTACTATCAAGCTCAGGTATCTCTCAGTAAAGAAGTGGAGCTTGCTGACCAGACTGGGATCAATAAGCATGATAAGGAAAACACTGACTACTATCAAGCTCAGGAATCTCTAAGTAAAGAAGATCTCATCAACCTTTGCACTGATCTAGTGGAAGTAATTACAGCGTTGGTTCCCGGTTTAGGGTAAAAAAAACTATTGAAACAGTGGTTAAGGCGCCGATCTCTCCAAACATAGATCAATTTGCCGATCTTCCAATGGTGAAAAGTAGTTCAGCCATACTTATTGCATCGCTTACGTTTTTCCCAGGTTGCCCGGCTGCTGCAGAGGCAGTGTTATCATCCACAATGGATATCTCAGCCCATTCAGACATGGACACGCTGCAGGACTTCCCTGAATAAACTGAAAGCGTATGCCGACGTTCACTCGCCATAAACATCTCTAAAACCAAAATTATGGTTTCAACTCTGTAAGTAAAAAGATCAACACTGTGAGATGGGAGATGGAAGGAGCCACACCTGAACTAGTCAACTCATGTAAACCTCTGGCCATTGACCTTGATTGTTAATTAAGTGGTGTCCTACATATGTAAGAAATTAAGTCTATAGACCCATCTGAACATTGGTTGTATCTGCTCTTTAGCCCAAAATATTTTTTTTTTTTATCGACGGGTACTATAGTACAGCTTTATCAAGCTAGACTCGGTCCTACTTTATGGAGCCGAATATGGGCAGTGACAAATTTTGAAGCGACTTGTAAACTTGAATGTTGTTTGTTGAAGAGCCTTTCACGTGAAATTGTTTTTCCGGAGTACAATGTCACAGCCATTTGATATATAATACATCTGAGCTGTCTGACCTTATTATGGAAGCTAGCTAATGTTCCGGAAAACTCCCTTTAGGGCTTAATATATGATGCATACAAGACCAGAGCCACCTTGATGCCATTTAGTTGCATTGTTAAACTTTGCACTACGGCACAAAATTGCTCCTAGGCACAAAATTGCTCCAAAATTGCTCCTACTGAGAACTCAATTGTTCAGTTATAAGAAGTCCCTGAAAGACATTCTAACTCGCCATGGCAAGGAACAGGCGTTAGTCAATCTTGCCACAAATATTCACGGTTCTATGTGGGGATTGTCAATGGTAAAATTCCAATGTACTGTATTTCACCCGTGGGTGAAAGGTTGGTTAATGAGGGGCCAACGCAGAGCTGGGGCTCTGCGAGGGCCTGTCGATGTTAATGTTAATGTTAAAGGACATTTGTACCGCGCACTATCACCACCGAAGTGGTCCCCTGGAGCTCTAGCGGCTCTGAAAAAGGGGAGGAGGGGGGGTGGGTTAGTGGGTATAAGCTGGAAAAGTGCAAGAGAGCAGTGATGTGCTGTTGGCAGCCTCAGGCCGGTGGGTCCGTTGGCTGGGCTTGGGGTGTTTTATGGTTCGTAGTCGTCGTGTGCTGTTGTGCAAGTCTATGTGTGGTTTGTTTTGTTGTTGCATTGTTGTGAAGTTTGTGCGGATTGCTGCGTTTTAGGCTTGTGGTTGTGTTTGGTTATAGTTTGAGAGGTGTATGCAGAGGGATAGAATTGTTAGTTGGTTGGTTAGTTGGCATTGCTGTCCTTGCAGTTGTGAGATTCCATCTAGGTGCGGTACATGCTAACAGTCACATTTCTATCTAGATGCCAGCAAACTAAAGTTCAGAATTTCATACTAATGTGGCACATGCTAACAGTCACATTTCTATCTAGATGCGACGCGAGCTAAAGTTCAGATTTCCATACTAGTGTGGCACATGCTAACAGTCACATTTCTATCTAGATGCGACGCAAGCTAGGTTCAGAATTCTAAGTGTGGCGCATGCTAAGAATCACATATGCTAACAATCACATTTCTGAAATTCCATCTAAGTGTGGCATATGCTAACAATCACGTTTCTGTCTAGATTTGGCACAGACTAAACTTGCGAATTCCATCTAAGTGTGGCATATGCTAACAATCACATTTCTGTCTAGATTTGGCACAGACTAAACTTGCGAATTCCATCTAAGTGTGGCATATGCTAACAATCACATTTCTGTCTAGATTTGGCACAGACTAAACTTGCGAATTCCATTTAAGTGTGCCATATGCTAACAATCACATTTCTGTCTAGATTTGGCACAGACTAAACTTGCGAATTCCATCTAAGTGTGGCATATGCTAACAATCACATTTCTATCTAGATTTGCCGCAGACTAAACTTGAAAAATTCCATCTAAGTGTGCCATATGCTAACAATCACATTTCTATCTAAATGCGACGCAGATTAAACTTGAGAATTCCATCTAAGTGTGGCATATGCTAACAATCACATTTCTATCTAGATACGACGCAGGCTAATCTTTGTGGTTCTCTCGGGTATGGTACTGGTTAACATTATACTGCAGGCAGTGTTTGCTGTCCAGACATGAATAGGTCTAGGCTGTTGGTCACATAACTCTCTAATAATGCATGGTGTAAGTCGGTAGCAGTCTAGGACATTGAGAGGTAAGTTAGAGTGGCAGGAGCTTTCTGGAGTAGAGTAATTGCTCTACCCCCACCCATGCCAGCACGTACAGTTTTGTTGGTGTCTGGTGGCTTCATTGGCTTCCCCTGCTGACACCTGCAGACACATCTTGGGACCGCCAATGTGGGAGCCGCCCTTGTCCTTGGGCCCTTAGCCGCAGGGGTTGCCAGGCAGTGGGCTGCCCAGGGGGGAACAGGTAAGGCCAGGGAGGCAACCAGTCACGGCAGGGGGAGGGCTGGATGCAGGGAAGGGGGTCCAGAGCAACAAGGAGCGCAGGGGGGCTACTGGCACAAGATTGAGGCTCACCTAGGCTGGGGGGGTCAGGCGGAGTACTCTCACCTGCTCTGCAGCTCAGGATACTGAGTGCAGGCGGCGAGCGTTGTGGGCTGTGGGCTGGAGGCATCAGGAGGCTTGGGCCCAATCAGGCTGCTGGGGCGGGTTGGGAGGCGGGTGGAGCAGGGAAGTGGATGCAGGGAAGGGGGTCCGGGGCAGCGAGGAGCGCAGGGGGGCTACTGGCGCAAGATGGAGGCTCACCTAGGCTGGGGGGGGTCAGGCGGAGTACTCTCACCTGCTCTGCAGCTCAGGATACTGAGTGCAGGCAGCGAGCGTTGCGGGCCGTAGGCTCGAGGCACCAGGAGGCTTGGGCCGAATCAGGCTGCTGGGGCCGGTTGGGAGGCGGGAGGAGGGTGAAGAAGGGAAGTGAATGCAGGGAAGGGGGTCTGGGGCAGCGAGGAGCGCAGGGGGGCTACTGGCGGAAGATGGAGGCTCACCTAAGCTGGGGGGGTCAGGCGGAGTACTCTCACCTGCTCTGCAGCTCAGGATACTGAGTGCAGTCGGTGAGCGTTGCGGGCCGTGGGCTGGAGGCATCAGGAGGCTTGGGCCCAATGAGACTGCTGGCGCGGGTTGGGAGGTGGGAGGAGGGTGGAGCAGGGAAGTGGATGCAGGGAAGGGGATCCGGGGCAGCAAGAAGCACAGGGGGGCTACTGGCGCAAGCTGGAGGCTCACCTAGGCTGGGTGGGGGTCAGGCGGAGTACTCTCACCTGCTCTGCAACTCAAGATACTGAGTGCAGGCGGCGAGCGTTGCGGGCCGTGGGCTGGAGGCATCAGGAGGCTTGGGCCCAATCAGGCTGCTGGGGCGGTTTGGGAGGCGGGTGGAGCAGGGAAGTGGATGCAGGGAAGGGGTCCGGGGCAGCAAGGAGCGCAGGTGGGCTACTGGTGCAAGATGGAGGCCCACCTAGGGTGGGAGGTCAGGTGGAGTACTCTCACCTGCTCTGCAGCTCAGGATACTGAGTGCAGGCGGCGAGCGTTGCGGGCCATGTGCTGGAGGCACCAGGACTCTTGGGTCCAATCAGGCTGCTGGGGCGGGTTGGGAGGCGGGAGGAGGGTGGAGGAGGGAAGTGGATGCAGGGAAGGGGTCCGGGGCAGCAAGGAGCGCAGGAGGGCTACTGGCGCAAGATGGAGGCTCACCTAGGCTGGGGGGGTTAGGCGGAGTACTCTCACCTGCTCTGCAGCTCAGGATACTGAGGCAGGCGGCGAACGTTGCGGGCCGTGTGCTGGAGGCACCAGAAGGCTTGGGCCCAATCATTCTGCTGGGGCGGGTTGGGAGGCGGGTGGAGCACGGAAGTGGATGCAGGGAAGGGGGTCCTGGGCAGCGAGGGGCTCAGGGGGGCTGCTGGCGCAAGATGGAGGCCCACCTAGGGTGGGGGGTCAGGTGGAGTACTCTCACCTGCTCTGCAGCTCAGGATACTGAGTGCAGGCGGCGAGCGTTGCGGGCCATGTGCTGGAGGCACCAGGAGGCTTGGCCCAATCAGGCTGCTGGGGCGGGTTGGGAGGCAGGAGGAGGGTGGAGCAGGGAAGTGGATGCAGGGAAGGGGGTCCGGGGCAGCGAGCAGTGCAGGGGGGCTACTGGCGCAAGATGGAGGCTCACCTAGGTTGGGGGGTTAGGCAGAGTACTCTCACCTGCTCTGCAGCTCAGGATACTGAGTGCAGGCGGCAAGCGTTGCGGGCCGTGGGCTGGAGGCTGGAGGCATCAGGAGGCTTGGGCCCAATCAGGCTGCTGGGGTGGGTTGTGAGGCAGGTGGAGCAGGGAAGTGGATGCAGGGAAGGGGGTCCGGGGCAGCAAGGAGTGCAGGTGGGCTACTGGCGCAAGATGGAGGCTCACCTAGGTGCGGGGGGTCAGGCAGAGTACTCTCACCTGCTCTGCAGCTCAGGATACTGAGTGCAGGCAGCGAGCGTTGTGGGCCGTGGGCTGGAGGAATCAGGAGGCTTGGGCCCAATCAGGCTGCTGGGGCGGGTTGGGAGGCGGGAGGAGGGTGGAGCAGGGAAGTGGATGCAGGGAAGGGGGTCCTGGGCAGCGATGGGTGCAGGGGGGCTGCTGGTGCAAGGTGGAGGCCCACCTAGGCTGGGGTGGTCAGGCGGAGTACTCTCACCTGCTCTGCAGCTCAGGATACTGAGTGCAGGCGGCGAGCTTTGCGGGCCGTGGGCTGGAGGCACCAGGAGGCTTGGGCACAATCAGGCTGCTGGGGCGGGTTGGGAGGCGGGTGGATCAGGGAAGTGGATGCAGGGAAGGGGGTCCGGGGCAGCGAGGAGCGCAGTGGGGCTACTGGCACAAGATGGAGGCTCACCTAGGCTGGGGGGGTCAGGCGGAGTACTCTCACCTGCTCTGCAGCTCAGGATACTGAGTGCAGGCGGCAGCGATTCGATGGGGAATGAGTTGGCCCTGTTTGTTGTCTTTGAATGGATTCCAGTTGGCCAATGGTGCTTGTCCTTCCGACATCTGCCTAATTACACATGGGTAGGGAATGGTGGGAATATCATTCTGGATTATATGTTCATTGCTAATTTGGCCAGCCCTGTTGTTGATATGTGTGTACATTAGTGTCTCGAGAGTGACCATTTTTCTCTTTTGGTGAACTCGGAACTACGGGCTGTGTCTCTCGGCAGCAGACCTGCTGGTCACCTAAGTGTTAATTCTAGCAGAACCTGTATCACTTGGAGCAACCAGAATATAGTCAAGGCCTCGATGGTAGTGTGAGAAATCCTGATCATTTATATCACAGCAAGTTCCCTCAATAACATGTCTTTTTCTGAGGAGAGTGCGCTTTCGGCAGTTTGAAATATCTAGGGCAAGTATTCAAAAGCGCTCCCCTGACAACCAAGCACTCAACAAGCAGGGTGGTCCTTGTATCAACAAAACCTCAGCGTCCTCAAAGAAGCCTCACCGTCCTCAAAGGAACCTCAGCTTCACCCATATGACAATGAAATTAGGAATAGAAAGAGGGAGCTGAGTCGTGAACTACGCGCTATAGCTACATTCTAATTACATCCAGATGCATACAGATGTAAGCTGAAGGTTGCAAAACAAAACTACCATAAATGGTGGAAAATCCACAGGTATGCATCTGAATGTTCGCGTTGGCGCGACTTGGTACAGGCTTCCCTCTCTAATAATATTATTGAATTTTGGAGGATTGTAAATTGTAGGGATTCTGTTTTATAGATATAAATGGAGTACCCAAAATGGGCTGGATTTTGCATACCCGGCAGGTGTTTGGGGTCACCCAGTGGATGCCTTTAGTCTGGATTATTGGCTTTATTCACTTAACCCTGAGAATATCCACAGGATCATTGGGGCTAGTAAATCCTCTAGGGCTCCTGGACTGCATGGGGTTTGCAGTACAATCATTAAATCTGATCCTGTAGTCTGGTCCCCCGCCCTACATCAGCTATTCTGCTGTATTGAGGTTTGGCAAAACATACCAGCCTCTTGGAGGGGATAGCATAATTGTTCCGGTCTCAAAGAATGACGATCATGAGAATATAAAAAACTATCGTCTCCTCACCATGCTGGATGTCCCTGCGAAGATCTTCACCCGGGTCCTCCTTCAATATCATCCCTTATAACCAAACAGGGTTTCGGAAGAATTCTATTACCATCATAAACGTCCTTACTATGACTACCATTATTCAAAAGCATGAATGATTAGTAACTATGTGGCATACATCGATTATATCGACACTGTGGATCGTATAGGGTGTGGCGAAAGTTGCTTAATCTGAATATCCCCTCTTGTTTATTAAGGGTGATCTTCCTTTTGCACACACAGACCAGGGTTAAGATCAGATTGGACCAGCATGGCGGGCCTACCTCATGGATCCCAACTTATAAAGGCCTCAAATAAGGCTGCACGTTAGCCCCTATGCTATTTAACTTATATCTAAATGGGTGCACTGCTGCTCTGAGTGGTGGCTGGATTTGAATGCAGCTCTTAATAACTCTCTCGCTATTCCACCTAAACTAGGCTCCATCCCTATGCAGTGGTTAGGCTATGTGGATGATCTTGTCATCAGGGATCTTACACCCACTGGCCATAAACATCTCTAAAACCAAAATTATGGTTTCAAAAAGATCAACATTGCGAGATGAAGGGGCCACACTTGAACTGATCCCCTCATTTAAATTTCTGGGCATTGACCTTGATTGTAAATTAAGTGGTGTCCTACATCTGGATGAAGTCAAACTGAACACCCATGTGACAATGGGCCTCATTACACGGATGGCGGCAAGCGTTTACCGATACCTGTATTTTACCGGTATCGGTAAATCCTTACCGCCTTACTACGAGGTCCCTTTGCGGGTTGGGGAATTTAACGCCTGCTTTTAAAAACCAACCCGCAAAGGGACCAGGGATCTAATTACGGTACCGCAATTTGCGGTGCCGTAATTAGCACCTTCCCCATTCCCATAGAGCCCTATGGGGCAAAAATGGGAATGGGGAAGGGCAATGGGGGAAGGGGGAATTACCGCCCCACCAACCTTGGAATAGGGCGGTAATTCCCCTTTCCACCAATGCGGTGCCGGTATTTTACCGGCATGGACCAAGGTGCTAATAGCACCTTGGTCCACCGGCATCCGTGTAATGAGGCCCAATGGGTTGTATCCGCTCTTTCGCCCAAAAGGGTGTTTATTTTTTCAATGGGTTCTATAGTACAGCTTTATCAAGGAAGCCTCGGTCCTACTTTATGGATCCGAAAATGGGTAGTGTCACATTTTTGAAGCGACGTGTAAACTTGAATGTTCTTTGTTGAAGAGGCTTTTACGTCTTCCATCTCGCTCCTAGGAACCTACTGGGAACTCTATTTTTCAGTTATAAGAAGTACCTGAAAGACAGTCTAGCTCGGCCATGGCAGGGAACAGGTGTTAGTCAATCTTGCCACAAAAAATCACGCAGTGGAATTTGTCACCTATGCACAGGTTAGGCAGCTCACACCTATTTTTATCCAACAATTTGTGGTCAACTAAATGGTTCGGGATTTAAGATTGAAATTCAACACTGTCAGGACGAGGGAAATTGAGTGGGTCTGGTACCATGTGCCAAGGGAAAGTAGGGAATGTTGTTTATGTGGAGAGGCGGCGCTGGAGACTGTGAGGCATTGTTAAATGACTTCAATTCAGCAATCCCACTAAGTTAGTGCCTCGTCTGGGACGCCCAAGGGAAGCCCTTATTTATATATTTTTATGACAAGTTATACTCTGGATGATAAACCCTTATATAACGTCCCTCTCTTTGAATCCCCCTGACCTCACTGAGCCAAGAAGTAGGTTTGTTTTGCAATTTAAAAGATTTATTGGAAAAATTAAACAATATATATATATTACACTTTTATAATAAATTAATATTTGATATCACACTTAAGAATATGACAGTGATCAACACTTGGTGATGTTACACTAGCTCACTGATTTTATTACTTAGGAGTTGGTATGGAAAGAACAAGGTAGCTGGGAATGCTTTATGGTTTCAAGGAGATGCAAAGATGAATAAAAGGCAGTACAGAAATAAACTTGATATGATTTCAGCAAAAGATAATATGATCACTTTTTCTCTGACAGTTCACTCCCCCCCCTATGCAATATAAGGAGATGGAAGTAACACACACAGTCTTCAGGAATACAATCACAGTACAATTCAGTTTGGTTGCCCCCTAGCAAGCTGAGAGCACCAGGGATGATTTTAAACACAGGCAAAATACTTTAATGTGGTTTGCAATGAAGTAGAAATATGCTAAAACTGCTCTTAATTCCCTATAGGAGGTTCAAGGTGAGTGAGAGATACTTTAAATCAGTTCAGGCCAGCCCTATCAATGATTCAGGGATGGTTATCAGGTTGAAAACGGAATTCCGTAATGGAAGCAAAAAGACAAATATTTTTACACGTGGCTGAAATAAAGCAAAATGTCAAATCGCTGCAATTTAGTTGCGTGCGTCGAGCGCAATTACAGAGGAACTATAAGGAGTAGCAAGTCAATTTAGAGCTTGTTGGAAAGCTTAGAATCTCAGATTTAAATCAGAATCTCGCTTCTATCACTAACGGTTGAAGAGATACGGACGATTTCGTGAAGGTAGTTTTTCCGAAATGAAACAATAATTCAAAATGGCAAAATGACACTTTTACAGGTTTAAAATCGGAGAGGGGACAGACGATTCTATGATGCAGTTCGGGACAGGTTCAAATGTTTTGAATCATATTAATTTAAGCTAAGAGATTGGTTTTGCACAGTTCTGGCGAGATACTCACACTATAAATTGAAACGGAATGGCCTTGTCACGGATCTGGTCAATAGGTTTAGCTGCGGTTCTCTCTGCTCGGCGGGTCAATCAGGCACCGGTTCTGCTCACAGCGGTCTGGGTCTGGTCTTCAGTTCTGCTATCGGCACTTCTTTCTGGGTCTGCTACCGGTTCTGGAAAAAGTTCTTGGCAAAGAATTCAACAGCTTGCCCGGCTGTAAAATAGTTTGGTTGGATTGCTGGATTCTGAAGGCCTGCTGAAAAGAATTTAGCTGGTGGTCCAGGCCTCTCTGCTTTAAGTTCTGGAGTTTGGGTTCAAAGTTCTGGTCTCTGGAGATTGATGGATTTGAAGTCTGGAGTCTCCGTCAGCATGCTGCGCAGGAATTCAGTTGAAGGTTGGAAAATGAATGTCCATACCTGGTTTCCAGTGAGTCTTTTTATGTCTTTTGAAAACGGGTGTGGATGCTAACTTTCTTTGCCAAACCCACTCACGATTTGATAGGTCAAGGATTTCTCTTTGACCTGATTTGAGAAGGGAGCAGTGAGTCAGAGTGAGTCAGAGTCTTACAGTCTATTGAAGAAACGCCCCTTTGCTTTTACCTTAGAAAATCCTTTTCATAACTAAACAAATTTCCCAGATACACAAGTGGTTGACATTACATGTACAGATTGCAGATGACTTAAGGTACATTCTTGTTCAACTCTGATCTTCCTAAGAGCTTGCATTAAAAAATGACAACTTATTTTTGTTTTTAGTTGGTTTACCAATATCGGACGTTTACCAAAAATGGCACAAATGTACACCGGCTTTCTACACATATTCCAGTAAATTTTCATTTTTCTAGCCTGAACCCCGTGTCTGCAATCTCCATAATTCATGGGGTTTTGCCTCAGAACATAATGTGCACAGAAAAATCACAAGAATGATGATATTATTTATATAATTTTTACAAGTCCGCACTATGAATTATCCATCTTTTTAAAATTATGCTCTGTCTCCAAAGGGGTGTGGTTTTCCAAAGCACATGGTGGAATTTCTGGTTTGTCCACTTCCCCCAAGCTCAGCTTGCTCACAGAGGCACTTCTCCTCCCACTTCTCCCAAGAGGAAGCTATTTTACGACCCCCCCAATATAACATTTGCCTGAGCCCAAGACAGTGCTTTGTTCAGTTTCCTGCAGTCCCCAGGTGCTCCTCCCCTAATCCAATCAGAGAGGTGTCATCTCCCTTTGGCGAGGGCAGGAGAATGCAGGGCAGGCCTGGGAAGAGTGGCTGAGCAAGTTTCAACTCCTGTCGGGGGTAGTTGCCAGGCAGAATTCAATCTCTTCAAGCCAGGCATCAGCCAAATGTCACTTTTGTTCCCAGTTTTTCTTCATTCAAAACAAACTTACAATTTTTACACATGCAGCTAGAGCGCTAATTCTAAGTTCAAAACTATGACATTTAACAGTTGCAAACTATGTGACACTCAACAGTAGGTCATTCATTTATTTTAAACATTTCGATTTTAGTGGCTTTAAGTCCAATTTCACTTCAGCTGCTGACATCGACAGCTCAGCCAGTTTCATTATGAACATTATTTTGGGCTCTTTCTCTTTCCAGATTTTTTATGCACACAGGTCTACCTTCTGCCAAATGTCTGCTGGTGTTCATTGAGATTTTTGAATATCTTGCAATGTTTAAAATAGGCATTTTTAGCTTGCATTTCAGAGAAACAAAGGTGATTTCAAAGCACTTTTCGAGCCACCGGCACTGCTGTTTTTCCTTTGGCACACATTTCACTCATGGCACTCCTGGCCCCTCACGCTCGCACTGGTGGGTGGCAGGTAAGGGGAACATTTTGGTGTGCGCCAAACTGCACGGTTCTCCAGGATTCTGGCACAAATGTGGGCTTTTCCGCCCTTTTGGATTTCCTAAGCCCACAGCACCAAATGTTGCAGCATAATAGTCCAAACGTGGGTCAGGACACCCAATAAGCCCCCCCCGCCCGACTGCGCTTTGATTTCGAGTCGAGGGGGAGTCGGGTGCAAAGGATGTTTTGATCCACGCGCTGGTATGTCTGCATCATCTTCTTCCAATTCCGCAGATGGCACAGTTCAGCATCTTTTCCTCCATCCGGTTGGATCGATCGGTTCTCCTCGCCTGTCCTGATGGGAATATTGGGCGGTACCCCGGGTCCCTCGGATCTTTGCTCCCAGTCCCCGGGTTGTTCTCCTTGGTCAGTCTCCATGGTTTCATCTCTCCTAGGATGATAAAGCAAAGCGGCAATACACATTCCTAGACATTTTTCCACCACTATTATCGGTGTGGCGAACATATACATTTTATACATCCGGATACATTTTGCAGTCTTATTTTAAAAAACAAGATATAACAGGAAACATTTTCATACCAGAATCATGATATTTTAGAGACTATAGGTGGGATATTTTAGGGTTGGAACTGAATTACTCTGGAGCGGCCCCCTCTGGGATTCCAGAGGATTCCTCCAGTTGCTGGAGAGTGTGCCTGGGATGGCAACACTTTAGCTGATTTATATGGACCCACTTGTCTTCCCCTTCCACCAAACTACCTTTGGGGATGCGGATCTTGTATGTAACTGGGGAGACCTTGTCTATAATTTCAAAGGGTCACTTCCAGGTAGGCAAAAATTATCGCTGTTTGGCCTGGTTCCTTTGGAAATTTTATAGATAGACCCGGTCTCCCACATTATATACTTTCCTGGAAGTTTTCAAATCGTAATGGGTCTTCATGCTATCAGCTGTTCTTTCTAGATTTCGCTGAGCATAGGCAAAAGCATGTTGGAGGTGTTTCCTCAAATTCTCCACATACTCATGAGTTGTGGAGGCATTGATCAACATCTGCTCTTGAGTCCTGTAGAACAAATGCTGCGGAAGCACCATCTTGCGTCCAGTCATCAGCTCAAATGGTGACATTTTAGTTGCAGATGAAGGGGTAGATCTGATGGCCATTAGGACCAGAGGTAATCGGATATCCCAACTTGGCCCAGAATCTGCCACAAACTTTTTTAATATGCTCACAATGGTCCGATTGTAGCGTTATACTGCCCCAGAAGAAGCTTGCTGGTAAGCAATATGTAGCTTCCTTTTGACTCCCAGTATCTCCCACATCTTTGTCATCACTTCACTAGTGAAGTGGCTACCTCTGTCTGACTCAATCCTTTGAGTTAGACCAAAATGGGAAAAGATGTGGTTAATCATCAGGGCAGCTGCTGTTTCTGCCTTGCAGTTTGGGGTGGGAGACATTCCACTCACTTCAAGGATGTGACCGTCAACATGTACTTGTTTCCTCTAGACGAGCGAATCACAGGGCCTACGAAGTCGATTTGCAAATCTGACCATGGCAGTGTCATCCCCCTCTTTTGGAGAGGCGCACGGTCTGTGAGGGATGATGGCTGAAATTGTGCACACACCAGACACCCCTTCAAGTATTGGTCGAGGTCCTGCCCCATGTGTGGCCAGTATGCAACCTCTCTTAAGATCTCAAGTGTTGTATGCAACCCCTTATGATCGGCGGTGGCCGCATCATGGGCGTGACTTAACATCAGGCTTCAGAATGAGGTAGGGACCACCCACTGATCATGGCCAGCTTGGGATTTCCTTACCAACAACCCGTCTTGGATTCGGAACATCTTTGGACATTTCATCAACACTCTAAGGTCCTCTTTCCCAATTTAATCGGTATCCGTCAGGGGAAAGTTCTCAGGGTCTGGGACCTAGTGATAGCAGTGACCTGGATTTCCCCCAACAGGGACTCAATCTCTGGATGGCCCCGGTTTGGGCCAGCTGATCAGCTAAGTCATTTCCAGTTTTGTCTGGTCCCTCTACTTTGGAATGACCCTTGATCTTTTTCCAGTAGATGGTCATCCCATTCGAGGTGACCAGGTTATCAATGTTTTGGATTAACTTCCAATGTTTCAAGGATTTGTTGTTAGCACATAGCATGCCTCTGGTTTTCCAATTGACCAGGTCCTCCACGAACCTGTTCCGTACATAATCCGAATCTGTGATTATGACCAGTTTGTGGAGTTGTTGTTGGACAGCAGTGAGGATGGCTTGATGCACAGCCATCAACTCTGCTACTTGACTACTTCGGGGACCGATTTTGTACCCAGCGGAGGGTTCTGGAGACTCATTCACCCACGCATTCCCTACGCCAGCAACCAGTTATTTTTCCCCGTTGTCGTCAACATGGTAAGAGCATCCATCCACATAGACAGTGGGCATTCCCTCACACTTGTCTTCTTCAAAGACTTTGTGTGGGGAATTAAGGTATGCCTCCATGTTGTCCTTGATTTTTAGACTTTCGTCCTCGAGACAGTTTTCTCTGCCACAATCATGCAAGTCAGCCAGTCCTTGCACGAGAGGACTCTTCTTGTTGTGGCCATACCTGACCTCCATAGGAAAGCCTTGCATTGACAGAATCCAGGAAGTAATTCTTGAATTACTCACATTTCCGGCCCAGATTCTGTCACTTGGGAGGTATTGCAGATGCTGGTGTGGAGTCTCCACTATGATGTGTTCCTCCTGGATGAACGGGTGGTAATTCTTCAATGCCCACACCGTTGCCAGGAGTGCCTTCTCACAATCGTTGAATTTTTCCTCCACAGAGGATAAAGTTTTGCTCACATAGGAGATTACTTTATTGACCTTGTCATGCTTTTGGTATAATACTGCCGTCAAGCACGTATTAGAGAACCCTTTCTCCAGGAAGAACTCCTTGTTTCTGACAGGGTAAGCTAGGCAAGGCGCTTGTGAGAGGCTTCTTTTGAGTTGTCTTACTGCCTCGGATTGTTCTGGACCCCATTCCCACTTGACCCCCCCTTTAAAAGATGAATCAGGGGTCTGGTGATCTCTGCGTAGCCCTCAATGAACTTTCTGCTGTAATTAGTCAGTCCAAGGAGGCTCCTTAGTTCCCGCAGAGTTGTGGGATCCTTTAGTTTCTGGAGTGCTTCCACTTTCTTTTCTTGGGGACAGAGACCCTGAGGAGTAATCTCATGCCCCAAGAAATTAACACGGGTTCTACACCACTGTGCTTTCTGAAATGGAGGTTTTGCACCGGCGGCCCTCAACTGTGTCAGAACATAACGGATCTCCGCTATGTGTTCTTCCACAGATGAACTTTTGATGAGGACATCATCTACATAAGCCAGGTTACCCCTCGCACCCAGGTCGGGCATGGCCTGATGTAGGAAAATGTTGAATTCATTGCCGGAGTTGAGGTATCCGAAGGGAGTCCGGGTCCATGTGTACTGCTGGCCCCCAAAGGCAAAAGCCAGTTTGTATTGGTCCTCCCTACTGACAGGCACGGTCCAGTATCCATTGGTCAGGTCTATTACAGTGAATACCTGTGACCCCTGAATCTGGGCCAGCCCTTGGTCAATGTAGGGCAGAGGCCATCGGGAAGTATGGACCCGTTTGTTGAGCTCCCTGAGGTCGGCACAGAGTCTCCACTGGCCGTTTGGCTTCAATAGTCCCAGCACCGGATTATTGAAGGTGCTGTGTACTGGACGGATTATTCCCCGGGGCTCAAGGTTCTTAATTATTTCAGTAAGGGACTCCATGGATGCGAGAGGCAAGCGATAATGCTTCACGAACACTGGAGTCATGCCAGGGTCCGTGGGAATTGTTGTTGTGTGGATGTCGGTGCGTGCGACGACAGTTATATGAGTCCACCGCAAAGAGATCTTGGAAATCCAAGAAAACTTGTTTCACCTTTTGCTTCTGTTCCAGAGTCACACAGGCATCAGCTAGGTTGACTCTCTCTTCCACCATCTGCCTGAAGCCTGGAAAGACTTCTGGTTTTGCTATCTCAGCGGCCTCCTCCAACTGGGTGGAGAAGTCCCTGGTCAGAGTGCTGATTTGGACCGGAGGCTTCAGGTGGGAAAGGCAGCCCTCATGGACCTGGAAAATAACCTCATCCCCTCTGAAGTCACAAGTCACATCTTCCTTACCATAAGAGCAAGAAGTGTACACCAGGAAGGGCCCCCCATGCCAGGTAAAGATCCTGTCTGGTGTTGTATTGTCATCACGGTCACTGTCAAAACAGTCCTTGGGGATTGGTCCTAACAGTTCATTTCCTAAATCAATGGAGAAATGTCGGTCATCAACCGCCATTCCAATAATGGTGCCTGCGGCTAGAGTAATACTCTTCAAGTCGCTGTGATCCACCTCTATTGGAATGGTGTTATGTTCTATGTTGACTAATGGTGTTGGGTTTACCCCCAACCCTTGCTGTTGGAGGAAAGCATTTAGATGAATATAAGCATCAGGGTTTTTCAATTTTTGTCCTCTTTTAACTTTCACTTCCAGGGAGAATTGTCGGGCCCTTTCTGGGATGGTGACTTCCTCTTTAATCTGAATTTCAACTGCATAAGGTAGCAATTGAGCTGACCTAAATGCTTTTTCTGGATCATCAAAGCCCATGGGATTATCCGCTAATCGGGACCAAGCTTTGAAGTTTATTAGGTCCAAACTAATGGCAAAGCAATTGAGAATGTCACTGCCTAAGTAAAAGGCGGCAGTGACGTCTCGCACGACCCAACAATTATGGACTATGCTCTTGTTGCCACTGGAGATTTTGAATATACACCTGCTTGGCAGGAGATGTTTCGAATTGGGTGTTTCCAGATCCATTTCCCATTTGTCTATCAGTTTGAATCTGGGAATGGCTGGATCTTTTGAGAGTTGGCGGAACATGGCTTCGCTGATGAAGCTCTTACCGTTGTTCACACACACTTGAGCGAGAACAGAGTCCTTCCCATCATTAACTGAACAGGGAGGAACAACTGCTCTCCAATTTGCTGAATATCAGCCAGACTCTGAGCTGATTTCACATCTTTCTGGACTATAGGAGTGGGAGTGTCTGATTGTGGATTGGTAAAGAATTTCAGAGTGTTTCCTTCCAGTGTGGAATACCACCTTAAACTGGAAGGAAGGTTGATTTTCAGAAATAGAGAGGACCCCCCATCACCAGTCTGTTGTCCTACTGCTATTACTGTCACGTCTGGAATTTGGTTGTTCTGGAAGTGAAATTCTACTTGGTCAGATTTTTGTTCAACCATGTGGCACGTGCCGTTTAAACTAACATGGTTGACACTCTGCTTTAATTTTATTGGTCGGCTAGTCTAGGGTCCAGAGGACCTTGTTTACGCAATCTATTAGGGGTGACAACCTTCTCAGGAGGTCATTCCCTAGTAAACAAGGGGTGCTCTCTGGAGTCACTACTATGACCGGGTGTTTCACCTTGTGTCGTCCAATTTTGATGTCCAAATCTGCAGTCCCCTCGACGGGAATTTCCTTCCCGTCAAAGTTCTGGAGTTGTCCAGGAAGAGAAGTGAGGGGAATTTGGTACTTCTCCCCCCTACCTGAATTCAGTTCATCAAAGGCCCTTCGGGACAGAAGGGTAGCTTGAGAGCCAGTGTCCACCAGCGCCAAAATTGTACCCTGCCCCTGTACTTGTACCGGGGGATAGTATCTTCCCTCCTTCTCCTCAAGGGGGCACAGATAATGCACATTTTTGGACAACTGGTGGGCTAAGTTTCTGGTTTTGAACATTGGGAGAGAAGAGATTTGGGCAGAATTCTGTGGAGAGTCGTGGGAATCTGCAAGAAAAAGTTGGCAACTTGAAATGGTTTCGGCCTCCCCTGGTTCCGGTTCTGGGCCGCCCCCCCCTTTTTGGAGGCAGTCATCAGGATGGGTTTGACCCATGGGATTTTGGTATTGTTGGTTCTGGGATAGAATGATGGGCGGTGACAGCTCAATCCCCACATCTACCCAGTCTATTGATTCGGTTTTAGGTTCCCCTGGTTCTGGTTCTGGGCCGCCCCCCCCTTTTTGGAGGCAGTCACCAGGAGGGGTTTGAACCAGGGGTTTTTTATGCTGTTGGTTCTGGGATAGGATGATGGGCGGCGACAGCTCAATCCCCACATCTACCCAGTCTTTCCTTGGGAGGAGTTCCCCCATCTCTGAAGGAGAAGATCCTTACCCCAGGACCCTCTGAGGATCCCTCTCCCTCAAATTGGAAGACCTGTACCTCCTCCACAAAATGGGTCGGTTTGGGTCCTTTGTTTCTCCTACCTCCTCTTTGCTCCTTGGGTGGCAGACTTTCAGGAGTAGGAGATTTTGTTTCCGGTTCCTGGGTTTCCAGGGGCTGTTTACAAGTGGGGAAGGAAGCTTCCTCCAAGGCTTTACACCCCCCTTCCACTTGTGCCTCCTCCCTGGGAACCGGTGGGTTATCAGGGTGCTGCCCCCGTCATGTTCTGGAGCACCAGGCCCAGAGTTTGGGGCATTCTGCGGTGGCATGCTCATCTGAGGGTTCTGTTGAGCCCTCAGTATGGGACCCAGATCCTGTGCCATATTTTGGACCTGGCGCTCAATTTGGGAAACCCACTCAGGCTGATACGGGGTTCTGTTTTCTCCCCTGGGCTGATCCTGGGAAGGGTAGCTATCCCTTCTCTGGTAGTACCCTGGGTTGGGAAGATTTGGGTACCCCTCCACCCTGGCCTCCCCTCTCCCGGATTAGGTGGTCTGGGCTCAGGGAATTGGGGAAAGAAGGATGGATGATTTTGGGGCTGGAAGTTGGGTGGATACCTGGGGAACAAGTTCTGCCCAGGATTTGGTGAATTTCTGCCCCCCTGTGGGAAGTTAGGAGGGAGGTTCCCTGGGTCAGATGCTTGGCTGGATCCACCCCCTTGGGCTGGAGGAGTCCACACATATCCCAGTATGGGTCGGTTTCCCTTGTAGCGGGGACTTACATAGTCAGGGGAGCGAGGGACCCCATTTGTGGGATTACCTCCTTGACTCCCGGTCTGTGACTGGCCCGAGGGCCTTCTGGGCTGTGAATTGTTCGGTGCAGGCAGTTTTTAGGCCTCCCCATCTCCAAATCTAAAACGGGGGCAACCTTTACCTCTGCCACCTTGGCAGCAGCAGGGGTGCTGCTGGTTTTGGGGTTTTTGGGCTGATTCTTATTTTCCACCGGTTTCTGCACCTCATAGATGCAGGTGGCTTGCTCAATGACCCAGTCTAAAGATCTTTTCTCGTGAAAATCTCTCACGAGCTGGGTCATTATGTATTTGGGGAGAGCATGGAAAAATGTGTTGATGAATTGTCTGCTGACCGTGCGCACCCTTCTGGTGGTCTGCGCAAAGGCACGCTTCAATTCTTGCACAAATTCTTGTAGGGCCTGATCCTCCCCACATTTCAAATTGTAGGCTGCCTTGCGAGCCTCTTGGGGATTTCCTGTGAATAGAAAAATGTTTCAAGATGGCCGCCCTATATGTGGACCATCTTGAATGGTTTTGGTCCTCCAGCCCCGCAAAGAAACTGGAGTATTCTGGGGAGAATGTCCATTTAACATACTGAATGCAGCTACTGCTGTCCTTAAAATGGAAAGTCTCCATCATTTGCTCATAGAGCTCCAAGTGTTCCCAAACAGAATACTTGGCGTTCTTGTGATAAGGCGTGATGACACTCCTGATTGCCTTGATCTGCTTTAAGGGGTCCTTAAGCAAGGCCCTTTTTGCCTTATTGGCCTTTTAGTTTGGGTAACCCTGGTGCATTCATCCTCTGACTCAGAAGCACTGCTCCCAGAGGTTCCCGTCTGATCTTCCAGACTCTCCCGGATTCTGCGAGCCTGGGAATGGCTGGCAGAATGTGGTGACCTGGTATCCTGGGCCGCTCAGAGGAGTCTTCAGATCCCTCCTTGCTGCCAGGATTTGATGGGTACCCCCCACTGACCTAAATGGGCAGAGGTTTTCAGGATGCCCTTAGTGGGCCTACTCTCCTGTGGTTCCCCACTAAATTGCACTGTGCTTAGGTGCCCATACCTGGATGCCCGCCCATCCATTCCTGGGAGGTACTGGCCTATGAACCCCATACCTTTGGTCGGATAGTAATCTGCCTTCCCTGTGGCCCTGTGCTCATGTGCACCAGGGGACATGGGGGTGACTGAGTCCAAGCACTGGGAGAGATGAAGGCCTCTGGTACTAGGGCTCCTGAGGTTATGCTCAGGTGTTTCCCTTTCCAGCGAACCTCATCTCTATCAGCCCCTGCTCCCTGTTGCAATGCAAGAGCCTGCGCTTTCAGTTCCTCAGTTAAGGCCTTACTAGACTCTATCAGTCTCTCTTGCATGGCTACCTGTTGCTGGAGCCTATCATTGTGCTGACAGAGAGCCTCATTCTCTCTCTGTGCCTCCTGACTGGTCCTGGGATACTGGGCCAGTCTTTGCTGCAGGAGGGTTACCTCCTGCGTCCCATCCCTACTGGCCTGCTCCTTTCTTGCCAGAGCATCTTCCGCCCTCCTGGTGTGCTCTAACAAGTTCTGATGCTCTTTTTGGAGGTCACTCAGCCCCTGGAGGGCAAGGTAATTTCCTTCAGTTTTTTCTTTTAATTGGCAGACTTCCTGGCCTAAGGTGTCCCTTTCCTGACTAAGAGCCTGCACCTGTGCCGCCAGGTCGTCCCTCTGCCTTTGAAAGGCACCATCTTTCTGGCTTTCTTGTTCAAACTCTGCCTGGGTATCCAGGTCTTTCAAAATCAGTTTATTGCTCTCTGTCTTCTCCCTATCTAGGTGGCTTTGCAGGGTGACTACCTGCTCTGCGCATGCCCTATTGAAGTCCAGTTGTTGCTCCAGATTTTTCTGGCTCTGCAGTAGGGAGTCCAAACCTTCTTGGTACTCTTTCTGCAAGGCCAGAAATATGGTATCCTGGTCAGACTTTTCCTGTTGCAGGATATCCATATCCTCCTTCATTTTAATGATGTATTGCCTGCTATCATGTTGTGACTCCTGGCTCCTCTGCAGCCTCTGCTCAGAAGAGACCAGGTCAGATTGGGCCTTCTCTAATGCCATAAGTTGCCTATTTGCCAGATCTTGGCCTTCAGCACATTTGTCCTGTATGGCTCCCATATGTAAATATAAATATGCCGCTACCCTGGCAATCTTGTTGTTCTCATCCTTGGCCTTAGGGGCCATATATAGTTCACTCAGGGCCATATGCAAGGGAACCTGATCTCTCCATACATCTGAGCCTGTTTCAGTGATCTGGGGTGCGATTGCCTGCAACTAGACCGCCTGCTCCTGATGAGCCCACTCACCTCTCACAAATAACTTATGTAAGAGGTGTTCTCTGACTATTTTGATATCTACCAAGGTCGTCATTCTGGAAGTTGATTTCCTTCCTGACTTACAGAAGTTTGTATTTTATTTTCAGACCGTTTCCTTACAGCGTTCCTTTGAGGGGTGTTTTTACAGTGTAACACGGCGTGGTGATCCAACAGAATTTATATATTCTGTCAGTTAGCATACTGTATTAATCTGCACAAGTGATAGATCTAATCCAGAATCCCCGGCTACAAGCCCCCACTCTGTTAAATGACTTCAATTCAGCAATCCCACTAAGTAAGTGCCTCGTCTGGGATGCCCAAGGGAAGCCCTTATTTATATATTTTTATGACAAGTTATACTCTGGATGATAAACCCTTATATAACGCCCCTCTCTTTGAACCCCCCTGACCTCACTATGCCAATAAGTAGGTTTGTTTTGCAATTTAAAAGATTTATTGGAAAAATTAAACAATATATATATATTACACTTTTATAATAAATTAATATTTGATATCACACTTAAGAATATGACAGTGATCAACACTGGGTGATGTTACACTAGCACATTGATTTTATTACTTAGGAGTTGGTATGGAAAGAACAAGGTAGCTGGGAATGCTTTATGGTTTCAAGGAGATGCAAAGATGAATAAAAGGCAGTACAGAAATAAACTTGATATGATTTCAGCAAAAGATAATATGATCACTTTTTCTCTGACAGTTCACTCCCCCCCTATGCAATGTAAGGAGATGGAAGTAACACACACAGTCTTCAGGAATACAATCACAGTACAATTCAGTTTGGTTCCCCCCTAGCAAGCTGAGAGCACCAGGGATGATTTTAAACACAGGCGAAATACTTTAATGTGGTTTGCAATGAAGTAGAAATATGCTAAAACTGCTTTTAATTCCCTATAGGAGGTTCAAGGTGAGTGAGAGATACTTTAAATCAGTTCAGGCCAGCCCTATCAATGATTCAGGGATGGTTATCAGGTTGAAAACGGAATTCCGTAATGGAAGCAAAAGACAAATATTTTTACACGTGGCTGAAATGAAGCAAAATGTCAAATCGCTGCAATTTAGTTGCGTGCGTCGAGCGCAATTACGGAGGAACTATAAGGAGAGCTTGTTGAAAAGCTTAGAATCTCAGCTTTAAAACAAAAGTTAAATCTCGCTTCTATCACTAACGGTTGAAGAGATACGGAAGATTTCGTGAAGGTAGTTTTTCCGAAATGAAACAATGATTCAAAATGGCAAAATGACACTTTTACAGGTTTAAAATCGGCGAGGGGACACACGATTCTATGATGCAGTTCGGGACAGGTTCAAATGTTTTGAATCAGATTAATTTAAGCTAAGAGATTGGTTTTGCACAGTTCTGGCGAGATACTCACACTATAAATTTAAACAGAATGGCCTTGTCACGGATCTGGTCAATAGGTTTAGCTGCGGTTCTCTCTGCTCGGCGGGTCAATCAGGCACCGGTTCTGCTCACAGTGGTCTGGGTCTGGTCTGTGGTTCTGCTATCAGCACTTCTTTCTGGATCTGCTACCGGTTCTGGCAAAAGTTCTTGGCAAAGAATTCAACAGCTCGCCTGGCTGTAGAATAGTTTTGTTGGATTGCTGGATTCTGAAGGCCTGCTGAAAAAGGATTTAGCTGGTGGTCCAGGCCTCTCTGCTTTAAGTTCTGGAGTTTGGGTTCAAAGTTCTGGTCTCTGGAGATTGATGGATTTGAAGTCTGGAGTCTCCGTCAGCGTGCTGCGCAGGAATTCAGTTGAAGGTTGGAAAATGAATGTCCCTACCTGTGTTCCAGTGGATCTTTTTATGTCTTTTGAAAATGGGTGTGGATGCTAACTTTCTTTGCCAAACCCACTCACGATTTGATAGGTCAAGGATTTCTCTTTGACCTGATTTGAGAAGGGAGCAGTGAGTCAGAGTGAGTCAGAGTCTTACAGTCTATTGAAGAAACGCCCCTTTGCTTTTACCTTAGAAAATCCTTTTCATAACTAAACATATTTCCCAGATACACAAGTGGTTGACATTACATGTACAGATTGCAGATGACTTAAGGTACATTCTTGTTCAACTCTCCTAAGAGCTTGCATTCAAAAATGACAACTTATTTTCGTTTTTAGTTGGTTTACCAATATTGCACGTTTACCAAAAAAGGCACAAATGTACACCGCCTTTCTACACATATTCCAGTAAATTTTCATTTTTCTAGCGTGAACCCCGTGTCTGCAATCTCCATAATTCATGGGGTTTTGCCTCAGAACATGGTACAGAGTTCTAACACCTCTTAAAATGTGCACAGAAAAATCACAAGAATGATGATATTATTTATATAATTTTTACAAGTCCGCACTATGAATTATCCATCTTTTTAAAATGATGCTCTGGCCCCAAAAGGGTGTGGTTTTCCAAAGCACATGGTGGAATTTCTGGTTTGTCCACTTCCCCCAAGCTCAGCTTGCTCACAGAGGCACTTCTCCTCCCACTTCTCCCAAGAGGAAGCTATTTTACGACCCCCCAATATAACATTTGCCTGAGCCCAAGACAGTGCTTTGTTCAGTTTCCTGCAGTCCCCAGGTGCTCCTCCTCTAATCCAATCAGAGAGGTGTCATCTCCCTTTGGCGAGGGCAGAAGAATGCAGGCCAGGCCTGGGAAGAGTGGCTGAGCGAGTTTCAAATCCTGTCGGGGGTAGTTGCCAGGCAGATTTCAATCTCTTCAAGCCAGGCTTCAGCCAAATGTCACTTTTGTTCCCAGTTTTTCTTCATTCAAAACAAACTTACAATTTTTACACATGCAGCTAGAACGCTGATTCTAAGTTCAAAACTATGACATTTAACAGTTGCAAACTATGTGACACTCAACAGTAGGTCACTCATTTATTTTAAACATTTCGATTTTAGTGGCTTTAAGTCCAATTTCACTTCAGCTGCTGACATTCACAGCTCAGCCAGTTTCATTATGAACATTATTTTGGGCTCTTTCTCTTTCCAGATTTTGTATGCACACAAGTCTACCTTCTGCCAAATGTCTGCTGGTGTTCATTGAGATTTTTGAATATCTTGCAATGTTTAAAATAGGCATTTTTAGCTTGCATTTCAGAGAAACAAAGGTGATTTCAAAGCGCTTTTCGAGCCACCGGCACTGCTGTTTTTCCTTTGGCACACATTTCACTCATGGCACTCCTGGCCCCTCACGCTCGCACTGGTGGGTGGCAGGTCAGGGGAACATTTTGGTCTGCGCCAAACTGCACGGTTCTCCAGGATTCTGGCGCAAATGTGGGCTTTTCCGCCCTCTTGGATTTCCTAAACCCACAGCACCAAATGTTGCAGCATATTAGTCCAAATGTCGGTCAGGACACCCAACAGCATCTATCGTGTGATTGTGTCTCTCTTCAGACATTAAGGGCTGGTGCGCTACAAACTGCGGGAATGGCGGTGTGCATGCCAACTGACCATATGTGGGAAGTGTTTATGGGTGGGAAACACCAAGGCTGTATTATTTACTTTACCATGTTGCGGAGGACAATTGCAAATATGTTTGCAATTTTAGTATGAGTGTATGGACTCCTCCTATTTTAATTTTATATTATCCGAATATACTATGGTAAAACTGTATGTGAAAAGTTTAACAAACTATAACACAATAAAAAAATGTTTTTAAAATGGCCATCTTTTGAAACAAAATGCACGTTGGTGTGTTAATAAATTGTGAAGCAATGATGACATAAAATCACATTTATGTATTTTCACATTTATAGCAGCCGTCGGGCATCCAGGCTCTAGTTATCAGCTAGAACATTTACATAACAGATACATAACCAATGCATATCAACTGCCTGTCTGTTCTGTGCGTGAGGAAATATTTCAAAATAACACGCTTGTGACTTGTATGCTCATATGGTTGCAGTAAGATAATATCAACAAGCTTTCCTTTCCTAGAGACACAGGAATGCAGGGACTGATGACCTGTGGCTCTGGAGAAATGTCTTTATATGATGCAGAGCAGTTTACTTCCTAGGTGCCGCATGACGTTTCATTCAACAGATGATAACTAGTTCAGTCCATTATAGTGCTCTCTAGGATTTGTCTTTCTGGATTTATAATGGGGAATCTAGGACTACAAGTCCCAGAATTCAAAGGAAGAAACAGTTCTGAGCAATGACACAGTACAGAGCACATCATACCATGCAACTTTGAATGTTTAAAGGCAATCTAAATAGGAACACTAAGAAATATCAGCCAAACAGGAAATTATCCCATAGATACTAAAACATGTTATAAACGCACACATTTATAAAGTTTGTTATCAAGTTTGACTTCTGGTTTTTAAGTTGGCCAAGTCCATTTAGTCCACCCCCATAACTCATGCCAGACCCCCTTGTCTGAACCCCCCTCAATTTCTCATCTTTCTCATCAAAGTCAAAGCACTGGGCGGATGGTTACTTAAAAATCAGTAGCCTACTACCTTGCTGCCATCATCTCATCCCTACATCTTTAGTAAGGACAATGCTTACATGGCAACCCTCCCAATTTAGACAGGAGACCCCCAACTTTTGCATCAAAAATGTTGCTATTTTTATGTTTCTCCCTCTTCAAATAATTCAAACCCCAATGCAATCCAATGGGAAATAATGGGAAATTCAGTTCTCACGCTTCCTGTGACAAAATCTCTCTTCCAGGTGCTCCGAAACTCTGGCATTAATGTACAATGTACTCAACAAAGCAAATAGGTACTGGGAATTGTTACATCCCTGCACTGGTGGCGCTGGCGGGGGATGGAATGCTTGTAGGCTGCACTGTGGAGATGGTGCAGGCGCGGACCAGGAGCGAAATGAAACACATCATGCTGGATGTGCTTTCTGCTCCTCTCTGCCAGCTTACAGCCGGCGGCCACTTTATTACGACTCACGTCATCGTGACTTGCAGCGGACGCAATATTCCTCCTTTATTTCATACAAACAAAACTTTCACAATAACGGTGAAACAAACATGGGGCTCCCCTTGCATTCTCAAGTCTACTGCAGCCGGGGTACACCCCATTTGCTTTGGACACTCAACCTCCCCAAATAGTCTTTGTGGTGTTTCCACTCATAGTCTTGCAACCTCGCTGGGGCATTGTGGGCGGTCCTCACACTATATATATGGAGCCGTCATCCTGCTCATCTTCTCTCTGGTCTGGCGCATCTTCTTCTGATATCTCACTTGGGCAGGCATCTTTGGTATCTTCCTCTTTGGCCAATGGCGTGTGCTGGTGCTGTGTGGGGCCTACTCCTCCTTGCGGTTGCTTGCTGCCATACCTCCATATATCCTCAGGCACTTTCTTGAACCAGGATCCATTTCTTGTGATAATTTGCTGTCCTTTGCTTGCTGTCACCATTGATCCTTCAGTCTTTATCACCTTCCATTGTTGGTGGTCATACCTTGACTCTAGTTTGGACTTTGTTGGATTCTGCAACACCAACACTGTATCGCCCCCCTTTTGTCTTGCTTTCCTGGCGTTTATCTTGAGACTCATGTGTTCATTGGCCGCCACTCTCCTTTCGTGAGTCCGTCCTCCATCAATGTCGCCCACACCCTTGCTCTTGTGAAGGGGAATGGGCGAGTTCACCATTTTTCCGTACATGAGGTCAGGCGGGGGTAATTGGTGAAGCTATGAGGTGTACCCCGGTAGTTCCGTAAGAACCGGTATAGGCCTACCCGCCAGTGGCTGTTTTGATTTTTTGGAGATGCGTAACACCTTATTGATTGTCCTCATAAATCTCTCCACATCCCCATTAGCTTGTGGTCAGCTGGGGGTTATGTGGTGGTATTGCATATGGAGCTCTTTCATGTATTTCTTTAACTCTGTCCCTTGAAATGGTGGTCCGTTGTCACTCTTGACATGTCGTGGTAGACCATGTGTTGCAAATGTTTTCTCCACGGCGGGGATGACCGTGTCAGCCGATGTTGATGTGACGATCTCCACCTCGGGGTATAGTGAGTTGTCGTCAATCACTACCAGGAGGTAGATTCGCACCTGTACGGTACAAAAATTGATACTAATGGCATCCCACTTTGAGGATCCGCGTTCCACCAAATGTATCAGTTCTGGGTGCGTGGTGCACCTGTGATTTGGCATGGGAGGCAGGCCCCGACGATGTCTTCTAACTTTGTGTTCCGGTGTGGGAACCACACCCGGTGTCTTATCCTGGCCTTCATACAGACTATCCCTTGGACAAAATCTCTCTCCCTGGTGTTCTGAAACGTTGGCATGTATGGACAATGTACTCGACAAAGCAAAGAGGTACAGGTGACGTTGGCTCCAGTCCCAGCAGACAGACAGTGCCTCATTATGAGGTTGGAGGTAGCCGGGAAGGCTACCTCCAAACTCGCATCCGGGTCCGGCACCTGCGAATAGGCAATTACTGGGTTATTCCGGCCCAGCCGGAGCCAGTAATTGCCCATTCGCCTGTGCTGGTAATAAGGGACTCACCATCCCCTTTCAGCCTCATAGGGCTCAATGGAAATGGGGAGGGTGGTAGCACCGGTACCGTTAATAACGGTACCGTTGCTACCATCATGTTATGCTCGCGGGGTGCTGGTACGGTAACCAGGTCAGACCTGTTGGCTGCAAGGGCACCCGCGAGCAGAACTCCTAGTATGGCGGTACGGTAGCAACGGTGCCTGTAGCAATACCGGCACCGTTGTTGCCTTACCGCCATACTTGTAATGAGGCCCAGTATATTCTACACTAGCCCTTACATTTCTCTATTCAGAGGTTGCTGGGTCAGGGAAGAGCTCACTCTGGTCAGTGGTCAATGAACTTAAGAGCCACCACCCGGATATCCACATACCCACAATCCTTTGTGGAATTTGCATATATAACACATATACAATAACGATAGCAGAAGTTTTATATTTGTGTAAAACAATACTTGGAGTCGCACTCTGAAGATCAGAAACTGCATATTACTAGTTTCTTTATTTCAAATCCTCTAATGGTTTGGCACTCATTTTCAGTCCAAGTAGAGAGATAATACATTCTACACTAGCTGCGGCTTTTCTCTATTTAGAGGTCACTGGGTCAGGGAAGAGCTCACTCTGGTCAGCCGATTAACTTGAGAGTCAGGAAGGACCAGGATATCCACATACCCACAATCCTATGCGGAATGTTCATATATACAATATATACAATAATGATAGCAGAAGCTTTATATTCCTGTAAAACAATACATGGAGACGCACTCTGAAGAGCACAAACTGAATATTACTAGTTTCTTTATTTCAAATCCTGCACTGGTTTGACACTGTAATTTTCAGTCCCCGCAGAGAGATAATACATTCTACACCATCAGTCGCTTCAGGAGCTTTTCTCTGTTCAGAGGTCGCCGGGTCAGGGAAGAGCTCACTCTGGTCAGGGGTCAATGAACTGGAGCTTGAGAATACCTCAGTGCGGAAACAGCAAAAAGCAGCCACTGCTCAGGGCAGCTCAGTGAGTAGAAGGCAATACAGCAGTGCACCCAGATATCCACATACCCACCATCCTTTGCGGAAATATGCATAGACAAAACCTTTACAATGATAGCAGAAGCTGTATATTTGTGTAAAACAGTACATGGAGTCGTACCTTGAAGATCACAAACTAAATTTAACTCGTTTATTTTAAATCCTGTACTGATCCGACACTATCATGTTCAGCGTTGAGGTGTTAAAAAGTGCGCGCGTGGACGATTGTGGAGTTGTTTTGCAAAGGATGGAAGTGAACCTACAGCACACCGTGGTGCCCCGCATCAGCTCAAACCTTTCCTTGATACAGCTTGTGAGGCCTCTTCCGCGTTCAGAGACCTGCCAAAAATTGGGTTTAGAGCCTGCGGTCACTGCCACACAGAGTGCAGTAACATGCCGGCTGCAGAATAACGCGAAGCATGCACGAGAGATGGCGCTATGCAATATCCAGGATGATCTGTACCTTGGAAGAATAGAGTGCGGACAGATTTATTTAAAATAAAGTAGGCCTAATTTCCATATGCTATTCGTGCAGTGACTGTATGCATTGAATTAAATTCATATAAAACGTACCTCTGATTGTGCAACAAGTTGGTATATGCAGATTAAAATTGATTATGGGCAAGCGGATATCCGTGAGGGGTAGAATGTCCATGAGCTGAACTGTTCAGAGCAGTAGCTGGATTTAGTGCAGAGTTTGTGCTTTTGTCACTTGTCCTAATAAAAAAACGCATATACTTGAAAGCATGTTTCCCACGTTGGCAGTGAAATGTATTTACTTCTCATCTTCCTTGTCACAGTACTTACACCTGCCTTCCCCTCACCTATGTAAGATCAGTCCTTATCTATTTTTTTTTTAATAAACTTTATCGTGCATTTGGTTAAAGAAAACCTTAAAAACTACTTTATATCACACAACACATAAAATTGTATTTTATATATTCATGCATTTTATAAAATCATGTAATATCACATTTTTGTAAGATATAATATATTCAAATAAAATTCCTATTACTATTAGTGAATACAATTCAATCTAGACAGACCCTGTTGTCATGTTGGTTATCATTTGTCTGCACAGTTTTTTTAGCCCAATTTGTGATTCTCAAATCTAGACAGACCCTGTTGTCATGTTGGTTATCATTTGTCTGCACAGTTTTTTTAGCCCAATTTGTGATTCTAAAATCTAGGCAGACCCTGTTGTCATATTATTAGTACCCAGCTATCCCACTCTTGACAACGACTCCGGCTGAATAACTACCGCGGCCACCCAAGATGCACCTAGCAGTTACTTGCCTTGCTATCTGACTCCCACTTATACCTACAGAATGTACCTACCAGGCCTCTTCTCAGCACTGCTGAGAGTATTTCTCCACGTCATCCACCTGTCCAGCCACCCCAGCCTTACCTCTAGCTATGCCTCCATAGGAACCACTTCCCCACTCACGATGCACCTCTCTATACCATGTAGCCTCACTGCCAGAAACTACAAATTACGTGCCAGACTACCCAAAATATATGAGCCCCGATCCAGAGACTCTAACCAGTCCAAATTGACCAACCGGACCCTACCCATGCTTCCGATCCCCCCCACCAACCGCCCCTTGGACACACCCAAGCAATGCCAAACTAACACCAAGCATAAGGTTCACAACTTAACCACCACAACCACCCGTACTAAATCTATCACCCCTCTCATACGAGGCGCCTTAATTAAGGCACGATCAGTAGTAGCCCATGCCACAGATATAGCAGACCTCATTCTAGCAGAAGAACTAGACTTCCTAGCCATTACCGAGTCCTGGCTCCATTCAGCTGCTGGACCTGCTCTCTCACTAGCCGTCCCTGACGACTACACTATCCTCTGAGCGGACAGAACAGAATCCAGAGGTGGAGGCCTGCCAAAACACACCTCAACATCAGACTTGACACCACCAATCACCTCCCATCATGCACATCTCTCACAGCTAAACTTCCTACCGCCAACTCCCAAACTATAACCATCCACTTACTCTACTGACCCCCTGGCCCGCCTGGTTCCTTTGAGGAAGACTTCACCACCACCATCACTAATAACCTAAAAAACTCCTCCTGGACTGGGTATCTGACCACAACTATGTGGACTCCATCACAGCTAACACCCCCCAATCATGGTCCGACCACCATCTCCTCGCCTTCAACCTGGAAGCTGCTAGCCCTATTACTAACAACCTTCTAGCCACAGCTATCCCTACGAGAAGCAAGAAAAACATCACAGCTGAAAAACTCATCCCTCTTATCCTCCCAACCTTGAACCAACTCCCAGCCACCTCCAACCCCCACTACCTCGTACAAAGCTACAACAATAGCATGCGCTCAGCCTTAGACTCTATCGCACCCCTAAAACTGAGAAAGTGTAAGCCGAAAAAACACTTGAACACATGGTTCTCTACTCAT